>NC_133970.1:13453605-14717405 GCF_031877795.1 Strix aluco
GATGCAACATATAGATGGGCTCGGGATTGAGGGGTGGACTTAACCATGGACACTATTGCACAGGTTATCCATGAACGCGAAATGTGTGCTGCAATCAAGCAAGCCAAGCAGTTAAAGCCTCTGCGGTATAGAGGACAATGGCTGAGACATAAATATGGGGAGGCCTGGCAGACTGACTCTATCACACTCCCACAAACTCGCCAAGGCAAGCACCATTTGCTTACAATTGTGGAAGCAACCACTGGATGGCTAGAGACATATCCCCGTGCCCCATGCCACCACCTGGTATACTATCCTGGGCCTTGAAAGACAAGTCCTGTGATGACATGGCACCCTAGAAAGAATTAATTGAGGCAGACAATGGGACTCATTTCCGAAACAACCTCATAGACACCTGGGCCAAAGAGCATGGCATTGAGTGGGAATATCACATCCCCTGTCATGCACCAGCCTCTGGGAAAATTGAATGATAAAATGGACTGCTAAAACCTACACTGAGAGCAATGGAGAGTGGGACCTTCAAACATTGGGATACACATTTAGCAAAAGCCACCTGGTTAGTTAACAGCAGAGGATCTACCAATTGCACTGTCCCTGCATAATCAAAACTCCCACGTGCTGTAGAAGAGCATAAAGTCCCTGTAGGGCACAGGAAGAATATGTTGGGGAAGACAGTCTGGGTTAGTCCTGCTTTGGGTAAAGGCAAACCCATTCGCGGGATTGTTTGACTCAAGGACCTGGATGCACTTGGTGGGTGATGCAGGAGGATGAGGAAGTTCAATTTGTGCCTCAAGGGGATTTGATTTTGGGTGAGAATAGCCAGTGAATTAAATTGTATAATGTTAATTGCAAAAAATAGCCCTGCCACTGTATGTCATCACTACCGCAGTTGCTGTGTGCCATATCAATGGTATTACAATAAGAATCACCCAAATCAATGAAGAATGGACTTGGATAAAACCAAGCGAAGGGCAGGAGTGATGGAACTTGAACTGGCTTCAGCATCTGGCACCTAGCATCTTCCTCAATATCAACATCTCCAACCTGCAGACCGTGGGTATAGGCCACACCAAATACAGCAGCCACGAGCTCCGGATGCAGCATGCACCAATCCATCATCACACACCATCTCTCCTGCCCTGAAAGGCTGCTACAACAGATGGAGCCCCAAAGTCATGGACTAAATTAACTCAACAGACACATTAGAGGGAGGGCCCATAGACTAAGGCAATGATAGCTCTGTGTGTGTATATATATATGTATGTGTATATATATATATATCTCAAGGACAGGAAAAAAAAGTGGTGGTAAATAATTGGAAAGTGTCAGATATGGGCATGATGTAGATGGTGTACAATAAGGAGTGGATAATGTCCTGGGTTCGGCTAGGATAGGGTTAATTTTCACAAGAAGCTGGGAGGGGGCACAGCCAGGACAGGTGACACAAACCAGCCAAGGGGATATTGGACACCATGCTGACATCATTCTCAGTATATAACTAGAGGAGCTGGCTGGGAGTGTGGGGGGTGATCATGGTTTGGAGAGGGGCTGAGTGTGTGGTACCAGGTAGTGAGCAACTGCATTGTGCATCACTCGCTTTATATATTTGTTTTATTAGTGTTGTTGTTGTTATTGGGTTTTTTCCTTCTCGTGTTGTTCTATTAAACTGTCCTTATCTCAACCCACGAGGTTTTACAGGGTTTTTTTGGTTTTTTTTCTTCTGATTCTCCTCCCCACACCACTGCAGGGAGGACTGAGTGAGCGGTCGTGTGGTGCTTTGTTGCTGGCTGGGCTCAAACCACGACATATTATTAACTCTCTTCTGCTTCTGGAAACATGGACATGCTGCAGAAGACAGGCGCTTCATGTACACAATTTATAAAGGATCTTGAGAGAGAGCATCTAATCCATCTCTCAGCCCTGGAGCAGGATCCTATCAACTTAAATAATTCCTTAATAAGTATTTGTGTAGCCTGTTTTTCCAGGCCACCCAGGATGGAGGATCCACACCTTCCTACGCAATCAACTTCACTATTGTCACTGTTAGAAAATTCCCCCAATCCTTAAGTAAGCCTCCTGTGATAGTTTTTCCTATCCAACCTTTATTTTTGCAGATATATGCGATACAAATGGGTGTGTCATGTCCATCCCCCCACCCCCAAAGACGTTATTGTTTCCATCTTCTCTTATAGTCTTATTTTGCAGATCTTTTATTGCTGCAGATTGTGGCTGCTACTTGCTGCACTTGGTTTTGTCTCTAAAAGTGCCCATGAAAAGGCTGCAGCTTCACACCCTCCCTCCAGGAGAGGTGGAAAACATCTGAGTTCAATATAATTCAGTGGGGCTAGTGCTGTCATGTCATTCAGGGAAAATCCCCAAGGCACATCAGTAATCATCTTAAATGGAAGGCCATGAAATGAAAATCACCAGAGACAGCTGCATCCACCCATCTTCCTATCTGCATCTACAGTCCCACATGTAGTTAAATAGCAGGATCATGCTGATCTGAGTATCCCAGCCTGCCTGGGGACAGGGTTTTATTCAGTCTGAGGTTTAAAACCAGTGAGAAATGAATTTTAATCCTGGACTGGCTGCAGTCAGAAGTCTGATTTCATTATAATCTATCTACTGTGACATGAGACCATTTCTGAGCTGAAAAAGAAAGTCAAGGTGATGATACCATTCTCCCTTGTCTTCTTGTGATACCAGCTTTATGGACATTAGGGGACCTAGGCTTTTATCCAGTGTGATTGCACTAATTTCCATTCTCATAGCACTGTGGGCTTAACTAAGAAGAGGTCCTACTGGACTACTGTCGCGGATGAAAGTATTGACACGGTAATATTTAGTAAGAAATCTAGGTTTATTAATAACTAACAGCAATTTATTATTATAAAATAATTTAGAAATACTAAAAGAAAGAAAAGCAACTTATTCAGATTCTAAAATGACAAGATTCACACTAACTTACTTAATGGTACCTATATATATACATGCATGCACATAACAAAATGGACAAACATACAGAAACAAAGGTGTTTGGATTCAGTAGAATGAACACAGAACGGACATACACACACAGAAACAAGGGTACGTACCCACACACACACACACAGAGTAAAGAGAAGCTAGCTCAAAGAAAATTTCCCTCTCGAGTTTAGAGCAAATACTCACAATGCCTTGTCATTCCTCAACGGGCGATAATTGAGACTCGAGCAGGGGACTTCACCCTGGCCTTCCGTCTGGAGCAGACGACACATTAAGGGTTTGGTACCTGAGAGGCGTCCCAGCTCAGGGGAGATGCTGGTCACAGGCCCGCTGCGATCCAGGAGAGCTCAAAGGGTCTCCCTGGTGGTCGCAGTTTATAGGGTCCAAGATAATTGACTTTTGTCAAATACCTTCTGGTGCCTTCCAGCAGTTACAAAAGAATTTGATTAATGTGCAACTCTGTTCTTGTTCCCATTTGACCACATCCCAGGCACAGGTGTGCCAGGCCCTTAGGAGTTGATGGGCCATTTTAACCATTTCCGAGCAATCGGGAGGGGCAGGAGCCAGGCTCGTTAACATTGTCAGTCCTTATCTCCACAGACTGGTGTATAGCTGGGAGGATGTGGGTGGAATCGTACCTAGCACCAAGCAGCCCAACAAAGAGGGGCGGGGGGGGTGTGTGTAAGAATTGCACCACCACAATCCACCCCGTGACTAAAGTCAATTTATCTTGTCCATAGAGTGGCAGTGTGGTTGCCTCTTGCCTCTATGCCTATAAACAGAGGATGCCATAATCCAATTACAATTGAAGGAAATTTTGTGTTTGATTAGCTTCAAAAAAAAGTTTTGGGATAGTGTACTGTTTTGCTGATCAGGGATATCAATTAAACTCAGACACCAGAGTGAAAAGAGCAGGCGTATTTTACTAGAAATAACTAAATAATATAACAGAATAATACAGAAAACATACAGTAAGAAAAGACAGAATAGTGCACTTAAACAAATAGGAAAATACAGGGTAATGCATCAAATCATTACTACCTGAGAGAGAGAGAGAATAGTGATTAAGAAAGATCCATCACCACTTGCACACGTTACCATCATCCAGACCCGCAGTCGCTGGGGAGCCCCGGTTACAGCGAGGATTTGGAGAGCCTGTCCCGGCAAGTGGGAAATCCTACGCAGTGCATCCACCCATAGGTGAGGCTTCCAAAGTCGCTGTGAGCGGGTCCAGCCTTATATACCTAAAAATCAGTAAGCCAGAATAGCTGGCACCTTTGTTTTAAGCAGAAACATCTGGTTTTCATCTCACATTAGGTTCCCCCCAGAGCCTGGCCAGGGCTTAAGGGAGAAGCTAAGGGAGTTTCCCTGCTGGTCTAATTAATTTATGAGCAAGGTCACAAGGTCAGATAACTGTTTCTGTGGCTTCGTTATCTTGCTCACACATAAAGAAAGATAAGGATACATTCAAGATAGACATGTTTTATGATGTTTAAGCTATATCTTCTATGCATATTTCACTAATGACTACATACAGAGTTAGCAGTTTCAGTTCAGGGCCTGTTGCTCAGGCTTCAGTATTCCCACCTTTTACATCAGAATAGTTGGTTTGCTATAACTTAGTATAATACCTATTAGCACAATGGTTATCAGTTATAAAATGCACAGGATTCATCTATAGGTCAACTCTGGCTTGGGCTTATTGTCCAAGCCTTAGCACTTCATGTACACACTAATCCCTGTTTTGGGATAGTGTACACACAGGTATACTTTTGTAACTGAGTAATCTGTTTAACCATCCTCCAAACCTTAATACACAATACAATTATGAGCAGTAAACATATTAAAGTAGAATTAAGAAAATCATGACTGGGTGGAACATGGAATTAAACAGTTCTGTTGCGGTGGGTGACCATCCAGATAAGCTTTCCCACCACTGATGTTCTCCATCCCTTTTGACTCTTGTTAACACTTGATGTATTTCTTCTATATCATGTTGGACCGTGATAAGAGTCTTTTGTCCAGTTTTCTGTGCTTGTTGCAGGAGGTCGATTAAGTCAGGATGTTGGAGGAGTCGTATGGACAGTACCATCTATTAATAAGGAATCACATTGTGTTCGCATGCAAACACATCCTTTTCCAACATATATGACTACGCTTTCAGGGGTTTCATTTGGGTGGATCTCAAAGTGACAAATGTTTCGTTCAGTGTCAAGACAAATGTCTTGAACTTCAGGACTATTTTCTTCACAAATGAAGCCTCGTTGTTCTCGCACAGTACATGCATTTACATCAATTGTTTGCCATTTCCCCTCTTTCTAGTGGGCCCATACTTTATGTTCTGAGGGACAGAGTATGTTTCCATTGTGATTTAGTCCTAATGCAAGGATTGGGTGTATGTTGTACACTGAGGCATTGCGTATGGTGAGGACAAATGCAATTATCCTGTCACCTTCTGTGTAGTGAGGAAAGTTGACCAATTAGACCTGCCTTGTAGTGTTTTGATGCTTCCAGTGTATCTCAGTAATGCAAGATCCCAAGGATTTGATGTGTGAGCCATTGTAAGTGTCTTTACTCTCATGAGCAGAAAAAGGAAGAGAGAAGAAGAGCCGTATAGACACCATTGTTGTAGCAATCGAGGTATGATGGTGAGAGAAAGGGTAGGCATAATGCTGCAGAGAGTCTCATATTGAAGATGAGGGTTGTTCCCACAGTGCTACTGGTGGACTTTCTGGGTATGGTGTCTGCTTCCATGGTGTCGTTGGTGGAGTCGGTTATTTCTGAAAAGGAAAGAAAAGAGAACGGTCTCGGGGGGAGGGGGGGGGGAGGGGGAGGCTGAACAGGTTACCCCTTAGGATGCTGGATAAATCCATCTAGTACTGATTTTATGTTTTATTCCATTATTATCAATAACATCCCATGCTAGAAATCCTCGTGGCTTGACCAGGGTTACTGGTATTGTTCCTACAGATGGTATTTTTGCCATCACGGGCTGTCCTGCTTTCATTGAGGACCAGGTGTGCTCATTATTTAGGTTTGTTTCTGAAGAAGGTGTTAAGAAGGCTTGAGTAATTGGACTTCCACAGGGACCATACCGATTATTTAACTGCTGTAAAATTTCAGAAAGACGTCTGTCCCATCGTCCTTCATGTGGTTTAAGATATTTTTTCAGCAGTCCATTGGCTCGTTCAACTATACCATTAGATTGTGGGTAATAAGGTGTGTGAAATACCCACTTTATTTCTTTTTGCTTTGCCCATTCCTGTACTTCTTTACTAGTAAAGTGTGAGCCATTGTCACTCTGGATAGAATCAGGGACAGGTAAAATTGAGAACCATGAGGAAAGGCCTCGGATAGTATTCTGTGCATTAGCCTTTTGGCACTTGGTAGCTGTAAGGAGTCCAGATATTATTTCTACACCTGTTAAAATATATTTGTACCCAGCAGAGGATTTTAAAGGACCAATGTAATCAATTTGCCAAGTAGACCACAAAGTTTTCCCCTCTTTAATGTGTAAAGGTGGTGCTTTGGCAGGGTGGTCCATCTGCAATTTTAATTTACACTGGGGGCACTCAGTGAGGATGGTTTCACATGTTTTCCTACTGAGGGGCCATCCCCGGCTTTGGGCTGAAAAGTAAAGTGCTTCTCGACCTGTGTGGCCTAATTTTTGATGTAACCATTCTCCTAGTCGATACCATGTGGGGTTTGAGGAATCTTCAATGTCTATTTTCCTAATTTTTGTCAATTCATCCACCCTTTGGTTCCAATTTGTAGCTGGTTTATTGTCATTAGCATGAGCTTTTACCCATCCTATTTGGAATGGTGTTTTTCTGGCTATGGTTAATAGTAATTGCCAGTCTTCAGTTCTCCAGATTGGTGATTTATTTATCTCCCAGTTTAGGGCTTCCCATTGACAAAGTCACTGTGTGGCACCTGCCCAGACAGCATAAGAGTCTACATAAATGGCTTTTGCTTCATTTTTTGTGCTGCCAAAACAACTGCTCTTAACTCTCCTACTTGAGCACTGCCTTCACCCTCTTCAATAACTTGTTTCCCTGTTTTGATTTCTAATGCAACAGCTTTATATTGCCATTTACCATCCACTCTTTTTGCCGAGGCATCAGAAAACCAGACACCCTCGGTTGGTGAATCTTCAGTGAAGGGGGGGTGCATCTAAAATTGGTGAAGGTTTGAATGGTTGTTGTAATGCTAGGGGGTCAGTATTAATAGGCATTTGCAATTTAGAAACTTTTGTGTGTCCTTCACTTAATTGCATTTCATCTGCCACACCCACTAGATAGGCATACCACTTCCTAATTGTAGGTTTTTGTGCAATTCCCTCTGGGGGAGCAGTCCCTTTTAGGATTGTGTCTAATAAATTAAAGGGACCTCTGGTCTGAACAGCTTGTTCTTGACGTATTTTCTCAACTTGTTTAATTGCACGGACTAGAGACAAAAGACCCTTTTCCCACTCTGAATATCTTTGTTCAGTCTCTTTAAATGCAGTTGAGCTAAACAGTAAAGGTCTCTTTGGCCCATCAGGGCTGATTTGAAATAAGTTACAATAAGTACCATGTTCTGCAAAACCCCATTCTGCTATAATAGGGTCACGAGGATGGACAGGTCCTAGGGATTGATATGTTTTTAATTCCAGTATTAGAGTTTTAATTGCTTCTTCATGTTCTGAATCCCATCTCCACGATTTTCCTTTTCGCAAAACTGAATACAGTGGGCGGGCAATGATGGAGAATCCAGGTACATGTTTTCTCCAATATCCTAAAGTTCCCATTAGCTGCTGGAATTCTTTTCTAGATTGGGGCATTTCTGATTGTTCTATTTTATTTAGAGTATCTGGTGGGATTGCTGCACTTCCAGCAATCCACGAAGTGCCCAGGAATTTCACTTCTTTACTTGGTCCCTGACATATTTCAGGTGGAATTTCAATTTTTGCTTCATGCAATGTTTGCCAAACTGTTGCTGCCACTTCTCCCACCTTGTCAGGAGAGGGTCCTCCAATTAGAATATCATCTATATACTGATACAGTTTTACCTCTGCAGGGAGTGAAACTGTCTGTAAAAGTTCAGCAAGTGCAGCATGAGCAATTGTGGGTGAGTGTTTATATCCCTGTGGGAGTCTGTTAAAGGTATATTGGATACCTTCCCATGTAAATGTGAATTTTTCTCTATCTTTTTCCCTTAAAGGGACCATGAAAAACATGTCTTTTACATCTAGCACTGCCATCCAAGGATGTGCAGCGGCTTGCAGTGTAGCAGTTAAAGCTGCAATGTTGGGAACTGCCGCTGTCAATGGGGCTGTACTGGCATTTAAACGCCGATAATCGACTGTTAAACGCCACCTCCCGTCTGGTTTGCGGACTGGCCAGACAGGAGAATTTTATGGGGAGTGAGTTCGGGAAATAATCTGTCGTTTTTCTAAGTCCGCAATTACTTCAGAAATTCCAGTTCGTGCTGTAGCAGAAATTGGATACTGTGGGACATTAGTAATTTTTGATTCGGGAAGTGCTGGAGCTGCACGGAGTACACGCACTGTGGCAGTTTGTTGATTTTTATTATGGCTGGGGTTGGCAATTGAACCAAAAGACCACAGACTGCCGTCTGGCAAACGCCAGGTCCAGCCGTTCAGTGCATCAAAACCCAGGATATTTTCATAATGCTCCTTGATCGCAAAGCGAAGAGATGTTACACGTTTTTCGCCAGGGAGCAGTAAATTAACTTTTGCTGTCTGGCACACAGTGCTAATTCCTGTAACTCCGGTAATTTTAACCTTTCGCCGGCCAGGTCGTATGCCTAGCTTATTGGCATCTCGCTGTGTAATTATTGAAATTTGTGCACCAGTATCAATCAAAAATTTTATTAATTGATTTTGAGGACCAACTGGAATTAAAATATAAGGGCCGTTCTCATTTATCCACTCATAAGCTTCTACTTGCCAGACTGGCAGGCCCAGTTGCCGTCCGGACCTTATCAGTTTTTTGATCCTGTGCTTTGCAACTGATCCTCTTGAGGGAGGAAAGGGTTATCTTTTTTTTCTCTAGGAGCTGGCGAAGGGGGGAAGGGGGGGGGGGTTGGAGCATTTGAAGCCATACCTTTTTGAAATGCCTGAATCAGACTCAGAATGACGCCGGTAGTCTGTCTCTGAATCGCCTGAATCGCGGCTCTAGGAATTCCTAGTGACAATGCTTGCTTCCACAGTTCTTTTCTCCACTCCTGACCCCTAGACTGTCAGTCAGAGGGTTTTTGTTCCTGAGAATTATTTTGATGCAATTGTTTAATTTGCCTAACAGTGCGACCTATATTTTTTGTTTCATTGGGAATTTCATCCCATTGTTATATATTGAGAAACCGAGACCAAAAGTTTCCAACCCAATCAGAATTTATTATAATTTCAGCAAGCAAAGTTAGTGAGCAAAAATCAGCGCTGGGCAGCCGGGGAGTCTCCGCTCCATCAACGGCGGCCCTCTTCCCTTTTTACAGTCCCTTTTTATATACAGTCTTCTTCCCGGTTGACGTAGTTTCTTTCGATATGCTCTGCGCATGTTCGTTTTGCTACTAGGGGGTCGCAGGGATGGAGGTTCTCAATCTTCCTTATTCGATCCTCTCAATATCTGGGTGGAGACTTGACCTGTGGGGGCTGATTAAGCAGGCCTAACGGCATCTGGGTGGAGACCAGACCTGTGGGGGCTGATTAAGCAGGCCTAACGGTATCTGGGTCTCACCCACCAAGAGGCCCCCAGCATATCCTGCCAAGCAAACAAGCACTTTATCCTGCTGACATTTTAGTGAACAAACCCACCCAATCTATCACACCATCCCATTTCTCAGGCATGATTTATAGTTTCATGCACTAAAGTTGCCCAAGTGGGTAATACTCTTGGTTCTAGTTCTTCTTCCCCACTATTTCCAACAGTTTGTGTTAGATTTACCAATTCATTATAATTTAAGTCTCTCTGGATCTCATCCCGTTTTGCAATGAGAAAAGGTTTGAGCATGGCAGGGGCTCCTTTTATCAGTACTTTAAGTATAGCAGGAGCTACAGTTGCCGAAAGAGGAACATCAGTAGGCTTACGCTGATGCATGGCTTGAATACAGGCAGCTTTTGTAAAAGCTGCAGAGAGGTCATTTAGAGATTTGATAGGTATTAACAGAGGTTCTCCTCTCTCTAAGGCATCAATGCCACCAGCCCAATATGCCACTCTGCTTGTTAGTGAGTGGGGGTCATTCGGGGGGTTGGGACCAGCATCCAAAAAGACACCGGGACCCCAATATCCACTGGCTTCATTGCCATCTAGTAAAATTCTATCTCCCCCGTTTAGAGAAACTCTCCATAGGTATTCAGTTTCAGTTTCTCCAGGCTTACGGCGGTAACAATCTTGTAAATGGGCTATTTGAATTGGATCAAAAGGGGTTGTTTTGCTGATGCGACTTCTCACACCACCCCGAGGTCCTGTTGTTTCCTCTGGTTTAATAATTGGTCTGACTGCAAGAGGGGGAGACTCAGGCGGCTGCAAATAATTATTTTCGTCTGAGTCGTCATTATGCGTATCGCTCCAAATGTTACCATCCCAGTCTTCAGGGGACACAATTAATTTTCTGATTTGAACGATATCAGGGGGGTTCGGAGACTGCATTAGCATCATTTCAACACGTTCCCCCAGTTTTTGTTGTTTCAATTGGGATTCCTTAAGTTGCTCTTGCAGCTGCTCTATTTTAATCGATAACAGCAGATTGGTGGATTTGTGCCCTGTAATCTCATCTTGTAAATTTTGTATTTTACGATTAACTTTCTCTCATTCATGACAGGCAGCTTCCAGGCACACTCCCAACATTTTACAAATCATACCTTTATTTTTTCCAAATTTAGTTGCACCTCTAGCAATAGTTAAATGTTTTTCTACCTCTTCCCAGTTGTGCCAATTATTATAAGCCCAATCCTCTGGGAAGGTGAGATTTGGTTGGATACCGTGTTTTTGTAAGTATTCGGTGATTTTGCTTGTCATCCTGCCGACTACGCCAATTTGTCACGGATGAAAGTATTGACACGGTAATATTTAGTAAGAAATCTAGGTTTATTAATAACTAACAGCAATTTATTATTATAAAATAATTTAGAAATACTAAAAGAAAGAAAAGCAACTTATTCAGATTCTAAAATGACAAGATTCACACTAACTTACTTAATGGTACCTATATATATACATGCATGCACATAACAAAATGGACAAACATACAGAAACAAAGGTGTTTGGATTCAGTAGAATGAACACAGAACGGACATACACACACAGAAACAAGGGTACGTACCCCCACACACACACACACACACACACACACACACACAGAGTAAAGAGAAGCTAGCTCAAAGAAAATTTCCCTCTTGAGTTTAGAGCAAATACTCACAATGCCTTGGCATTCCTCAATGGGCGATAATTGAGACTCGAGCAGGGGACTTCGCCCTGGCCTTCCGTCTGGAGCAGACGACACATTAAGGGTTTGGTACCTGAGAGGCGTCCCAGCTCAGGGGAGATGCTGGTCACAGGCCCGCTGCGATCCAGGAGAGCTCAAAGGGTCTCCCTGGTGGTCGCCATTTATAGGGTCCAAGATAATTGACTTTTGTCAAATACCTTCTGGTGCCTTCCAGCAGTTACAAAAGAATTTGATTAATGTGCGACTCTGTTCTTGTTCCCATTTGACCACATCCCAGGCACAGGTGTGCCAGGCCCTTAGGAGTTGATGGGCCATTTTAACCATTTCCGAGCAATCGGGAGGGGCAGGAGCCAGGCTCGTTAACATTGTCACTCCTTATCTCCACAGATTGGTGTATAGCTGGGGGGATGTGGGTGGAATCGTACCTAGCACCAAGCAGCCCAACAAAGAGGGGCGGGGGGGGGGGTGGGTGTGTAAGAATTGCACCACCACAACTACTCAATGTCTTTGGAAATGGCACAAGACCACTTTTCCTCTGAAGCAGTTAGTCCCAAATGGGAAAAACAGATAGTAAGGTGGGAGAGAGAAACAGAACAAAGCAAAAGAGTAAGTGGTTTCCACTTCCCATGAGGGAGATCTGTGATTTTCTCTATGGATTTGCAGGAAGTTTTTGGTGGAGCCAGTGCTCATTTGTGCATCATTAGGAAACCTAGGCAGTGAAACCCTCTCTCTTCTTCAAACACCTGCCAGGTTCAAGATGAGACTCCCTCCCCAGCAGACCAGATTTCCCTGCTACATGACACATCCCCACAGGAAACCCTTGTCCTGGACTGGGTGAGCCTCCAAAGGTACTTGCACCTCATATTTGTGATTCATTATCCCTCTGTATTTGTGGTCTGCATGCCCCTGCTGTGGAGGACTTATTGGTTGAGTTGCCCTTGTGTCTGGAGGCCAGATGAGCCCAGCACCCTGCTGTGCTACACATCAAAAAGTCTACCTGGAGCAATATCTCACTGAAGGAGCTTGCAGAGCAGCCAGGGCTGATACTGTTACTGATTGTTACTGATTTGTTATTAATTTGAGCTGATTTTAATGATTTTTGGTGATTTTGATAAGGAATGATTAGGCCTAATCAGTTAAATGGAATTTTACAGAAGTATCAGTTTTATAAAAAGATAGTAGTGTAATGTTTTAAGTAGTCATGGTGAGATGAGGAGCTAGGAAATTAAAATAGGATATAGAAATTAGGCACTCAAGAAATGAAGGTATAACTTAGTTTAGAGATAAAGATGGAAGACTTAGAGATCAGGCTAGGGGCTAGAGGCCCATTAGTTAAAAGATAACTAAGATTGAATAGGATAATAGATCATAGTCGATGGGCCAGAGAGCAGAACAATATGGAAACCTTGATTAATGGAAGCTGTGAGGGAACGCTTCCTGATGGAATAGGAAGACAGCCCTAAAAACTGGTCAAAACCAACCCTATGGTCCGGCCCGAGTCCAGGAAGCTACAGAGACTGCGCAAGGAACGGAGGTAAAAAGTTCAACAGTGAGGAAGAGGAGCTACTTCATCTCTGCGACCCCAGCCCACGACCACCGGGACACACTGCGCAGGCGTGACTAGGAGGAGACCGGGGTGGAACATATGAAAAAGACTTTCAGGCTCATTATAATACGAAGCGGGGATAGGTCATGCATATGTATAGGCGTATTATGAATATGTGATGCTTTGTAGCATAAAGCCAAGACAAGGTGCCACGAGAGGTGAGCACGTTTGTGGTGGAGCAATCCCCCGTGCGTCTCAGCGCTGAATAAACATACCTACTTTATAACCTTATAGGTTGTGGAGTCGTGTTTCCGCAAGTCAATGGAAATACTGTATTTAGTTTAGAGTAGCCATACAACCAGTTATGCTGCTACAAAGTCCTTTGTAAAGTCCCAGGCTAAGGCCACGTAGGCTGGCAATAATTATTAACTAGATTTCTATTCAAAGAATAAGACTCATGACGAGGTACCATTGTTAGACTGTTCGGTAAGGACGATTTATTGCCCTGTAGACAAGGATATTCTAAATGATACATTGTGAAAGGGCCTTGAAGCACATTAAAATCGCAATGTGAGCCAAAGTCCTTGAGATAAGGACATTGGAGGGTCTTTCTTTTGAGTCGGTGGTCCGTGGTGGTCACACAAGCAGCCCCCCGACTCATTTTAGGACTCAAGTGCGCATGACCGGAAAGAGGTGGGAATAAGAAAATGAATTATGGGAATTATCATGTTTATGTATGAGAACTTGTTTATTATGTATTACTGTATCCTATATAATCAGCATGTTACATGAGTTAGGTGTGTGTTGTTGGTGAGACGACTCCCCTACACACCCAGCCGTTAATAAAGGAGTGTCTGTTTATCTACATCACATTGGTGTCGATAAGTTCTTTCATCCCGTTTGGTGACAATACTGCAGGTTAGAGGGGGCACCAGGGCATTTCAGTGCTCCCCTGCTGTCAGTGCAAAAAGTTCTGGAGGACCATAAACTAACTGGCTGTGTCTGATCTAGTGCAGGATAAGAGTATAGATGATGTCTGCAGGGTAGGGAATGGTTTCAGTATGGCAGTATGTCCTGATAAAACCTGCAGGGAACCTTTGAGCCAATGGCAAGTTGGTCACTGCTGCTTGCTGTTAGCTCATCATGAGATCTCAGGGCATGGAAAATCTGCTATAACATTACCTAAACTGTGACCAGGCTGTCTCACAGCCACATCAATGGTTTCTCCCTGCTGGCTGGTTTGATTTAAAGCCCAGAGCTTCAATAAAAGACTTTCTTATCAACTTTCAAGAGTTTTATGTCAAAACCCACACCCTGGAGGGTGCAGCTCTGACATATTCAACCCCAGGAACCCTTGACTGAGCCTGCTCCAAGGTGTGCATTGTCAGTCATTTTGCAAACAGAAGCTGCACGCCAGCTTGGAGAGGAAGCTCACTGTTGTGCCACTGTCTCCTTTGCCGCTGTACTTGGGGCATGAGAGCTTCTGACTGTCTGATGGGAAGGGAGATGGGAAAACAGCCAGCAAAAACTCAGCCATGAGGAAAATTCCCAGCTGGTCCTTGCTACACTTTGCTTCTTCAGGCCTAATGGTGAAAGCACAACTGGGCTGTTCAAATGTTTTCTTCTTCATCATTCATATGTATGGCAGAGGCTAAATGTTGTTCAAACAAAGTCTGGACTGGAGACATACCTGATAGACCCCAGGCAAGGCAGTCTTTCCCCACAGGCTGCATACTCTAGATTGAGGAAAGACATACAGCATTTTGCACATGGAGGAAAAGGCAGAACTTGTGCTTTAAATGAAAAAAATAAACAAGCACTGGTGCTAGTGCTTTGCAGTATCTGTATTGTCTAGAGCACTTCCCCAATGGCCACTTTCCCAAATCACCTTGTTTCCCTGCAGTTTATAAAGCCCTTGTGGCACACAGTGCTGTGTTCAGCAAGACTTGGCAGCTCCCTGTGATTACATCCCATCAGCATGAAAGTGTCCCTTGTCCTCAGCTTCCTCCTGGCTTTCCTGGACCCAGGTGAATTTTCCACTGGGACCTGCGGGGCTGTGAGATGTGGAAGTGGTCTGTGAATGGGTGCTCTGCACGTGGGGCCATTAGTGCCATCTGAGCCATAGGAACCCCTCATCCAGGGGGATTTGCATTGAAGGGGGGTGACTGGTGTTGGGGGATCTTTGGTGTTATGATGAAAGTGTAGGCATTTACAATGTGAACTGGCTATCTAAGCTCCTGTGGTGATCACTGATGATTTAGCTGGGACAGTCATGGGAGTGACTCTGGTTAGTCTGAGGCAGACAGACATTTTGATATAGGATAAGAAATGTTTAGGTAAAATAAAATTTTAAAGTTGCTATATATTAGCAACTCCTCTTCTGTATAATCTTAAACTAAAGTAATCATTAACTGGTGATCTATTTGTAGAATGATTCTGTAACAAAGGCCATTGCGTAGGTGCCTGCTAGAAAATGATTTATTACCTCGTTGATCAGAATGTTTTCGAGGATGCATTGTAAAGAAGCCTTGAAGCATGTTAAAAGTGCAACTCAAGCCAAAGTCCTTGAGAGAAGGACATTCAGGGGTCTTTCTTTTGAGTCGGTGGTCCGTGGTGGTTGCACAAGCAGCCCCTCGACTCATTTCAGGACTCAAGTGCGCATGACATAAGAAAATGAGTTATGGGAATTATCATGTTTATGTATGAGAACTTGTTTATTATGTATTACTGTATCCTATATAATCTGTGTCTTACATGAGTTAGGTGTGCGTTGTTGGTGAGATGACTCCCCTATGCACCTGGCCGTTAATAAAGCCTGCTTCTTAATACTGCATTAGTGTTAAGGAGTTTCTTTATTCCTGATTTTGGTGACAATTTGGTTGGCTGAATCTATCTCCAGCCACCGTTGACCACAAACTTAGGGGCTCAGTTAATTTGCTTATGCCCAGGGTCATGTGACATTTTAGACATATGTCATCTCAGCTGTCCATTAGCTCTGCTCCAGAAGAGCACTGGTATCTTGGAGGTTTTGTGTCATACCTGCCACCCCATATAGATGTCACCAGCCACTGCAAGGTGCCTTAGATAGCGCATGGATTTAGGGAACTGACACATGCCCTGGACTTCTTAATCTACATGGGTCCTGATGGGTATGTGTCAGGGAAGACATGCTGTTTGTCCTCTGTTGATAAACACTTTATTCATTTCTAAGTCTTTCCTGCTGATTGCCTGATATTCTGGTCTGCTTAAGATGTTCCAGCAGACAGATGGTAAAGTAGTTTCCCCTAATGCCTACAAAGAGATATGCTGTTCTCTTGTTTGTACATAGCACAGTCAATATCCACTGGCAGCCCCTTGATCCCCAGCCCCTTGGGCACCCCTGCTCACCACAAAGAGAGGATTTGGAGCTTGGGAATCCAGGGATACCTGAATGCCTGCCAGGACAGAGGGGTTTGTGGGGATGCTTTCCTTAGCAACTCCAGGAAAACCAAGCAAATATCATTGTATAGGAAACAAGGGAAGCTGGCTGGGTATTGGTGGTCAAAATGTAAAATGCTATCCCAAAATGGCCCCAAAAGAACCTAAAAATTGATCAGTGAAACAGGGAAAATAAGGGAAGAGAAATGTGAAAAGTGCTGATAAAATTCTGAAGCAAAACATCAATGAAAGGGGAAGTGAGATCCCTCATGACTGCTACCCAGGAATGTGTCCTTCTTTCCTCAGGGACCTCCCTTCAGTGTGAGATTTGTCACAGCATAGGAAAAATCTGCTCTGGCCCCATGAAAACTTGTAGTGGTGGTGAAGATACCTGTGACATCATTCTGCACTAGGTCATGATAGGTAGGTGACACATCCACTATGGCTGTGTGCCAGTGCAGCTTTCAGAGCAGGGCTGGGGGACCGGTCTCTTTCCTCACCTCTGTTACTGGCACTACCGTGAATCCTTGGATAATTTTTTCATTTTCCTTTTCACTGACAGAGGACCCAGAGATCAGGATGGTCTGGGATGGGAAAAGCTCTCTATTCCTCTATCTTGAGCAGCAGTTTCCTACTTGGAGGGCTTGGTTCTGAGTTGTGGAGGTGAGGATGTAGGCAGCACACTGGGAAGAGACATTGGCTTTTAATTCTGGCTAAGGTAAGTAGTTGGGTTGAGAGGCTGGACCATGAGGGACACAAGGCTGCTGGCATCTAGCACTGAGGGTGCACTGGCCATGGGTGGAGGGAGAAGCTGGCCTGCATCTGACTCCCTTCCTTGAGCAGGGAAGGGGACACCAGGCAGCCTGGTGGCACCACCAGGGCTGAGCTATCACCATGGTTGATAAGCCAGAGCTAGGTGCTGAGTCCTAACACAACTGCACATTTGGTTGTGTTAGTGGCACAGCCTCGGTCATCGCCCAGCTTCATTAATGTGACCATTGGCTTTTAGACTGGAGGTTGGCTCATATCCTACCAGTTTTAGTGCTGGCAGCTCCAGTTCCTGTCTTACCTCTGCTTGTGCAAAGCCACCCTTCCTCCTCGAAGCACTGGAGGGGCCTCAGCAGACTGCAGTGTAACTGTTCTGCCCCCTGTTAACCTTTTTGGGTTTGGCTCATGGAAAGACTAGAGTTGCCTGCGCCAGGATGCTTATGACTGTGATGGACTGTGCTCTGTGGACTGTGCATTAAGAAGTGTGGGCAGTGGGTCAGAGGTGTGTGGGTCACCTCATAAGCTCTGGGTCTGGGGAGTTCTGGCTAAGGTGAACATCTGCAACAAGGCCAGCTGTCTTCGAGGAGTCATGCTCTCCTCCTGCCTTTAAGCACAAAGTGGAGAAGGAGAAATCCCTCACTAGCATCTCAGATGTGATGGCACCCTTGTTCCTCTGAGGGGATCACTGGTGCTGGTTTCGGGGTGGCTCTGCTGTCCCCAGACCCCTCTCAGGCCCCAGGACAGCTGCTTAGCAGGGAGTCACTTGTCTTGCTGCACAGGCAATGACTGCTGATCAATATGTGTCTCACATATGCTCCCTTTTTCCTTATACCCCATCCCCTCTGTCTGCCCCGTCCGGAGGTGAGGCTTTCCAGGCTAAGCCATCATCTGGCTCGTTCCTCTTTATGGCTCCTCTGCATCTTTATGACTAATACACCAATGCTTGGCCCTGTTACAGCATCCACATTTTTTAAAGACTACTTAAAATGGGAAGTGTGAAATAAAATGCCTTACAGTGAAAGTCTTTGTTGTGGCTTAACCCCAGCCAGCAACTAAGCACCACACAGTCGCTCACTTACTCCCCTCACAGTGGGATGGGGGAGAGAATCAGAAGGGTAAAAGTGAGAAAACTCATGGGTTGATATAAAGACAGTTTAATAGGTAAAGCAAAAACTGCATGTGTAAGCAAAGCAAAACAAGGAATTCATTCACTACTTCCCATCAGCAGGCAGGTGTTCAGCCATCTCCAGGAAAGCAGGGCTCCATCACGCATAATGGTTATTTAGGAAGACAAATGCCATCACTCCAAACATCTCCCCCTTTTTCTTCTTCCCCACAGCTTTATATGCTGAGTATGATGTCATATGGTATGGAATAACCCTTTGGTCAGTTGGGGTCAGCTGTCCCAGCTATGTCCCCTCCCAACTTCTTGTGCACCCCCAGCCTACTTGCTGGTGGGATGGTGCAAGAAGCAGGAAAGTCCTTGACTCTGTGTAAGCACTGCTCAGCAGTAACAAAAACATCCCTGAATTATCAACACTGTTTTCAACACAAATCCAAAACATAGCCGCATACTAGCTACTATGAAGAAAATTATCCCAGCCAAAACCAGCACAGATTTCAGGAGCATAAACCTGTGATCGTACTGAAAAGAAGATAGAGTTGTGGCTTGTTTATAGGCTATAAACACACTTATATGGAAATGTAAGATCTTAAATGGCTCTTTTATATGCAAGAGTGCAGCAGAAACCTGACAAAGCCAAGGGAGAAAAAGTCTCACCATCACTATGCAGACTGTAGCCATTAGAGCAAAAGGGGCATCAGCTTTTGATTTCTGCAAATCCAGCATGAAGGCCTTTCAGAAATGGATGCTTTAGTTGCAGACAGGTTATAGGCAGTTTGGGCAGAGCTGGTAGAAAGGTGATAGACCAGGGTATGGAGGAAGGTGATGAGCTGATGATCCTTTCTGATCTCAAATCTGGGTCCTGGGGAGGAAGATAAAGATGATGTGTGTTCAGATAAAAGCAACACAAAAGACCAACCCCCTCCCCCCCCCCCTCCGGCACCAATTTACAAAAAACAATTAAAACAACGGGATCTCAGTATCTTCAGCCAGGAGTGATGAATGAAGCAACACTTGCCTCTAAGTATCTGCAGGGTGTGAACACCAGAGGAGAGGGCATGTCCAGCCATTCCCTGTAAAACAGTCACTATAGTGAACATGGGAAGCCCAATTGTTTGCAGG
This sequence comes from Strix aluco, assembly GCF_031877795.1. Lineage (NCBI taxonomy): Eukaryota > Metazoa > Chordata > Aves > Strigiformes > Strigidae > Strix > Strix aluco. The sequence continues at coordinate 13,473,015 of NC_133970.1, forward strand.
ATTTAACTGAGGATATGCAGCAGAGAGCAGAACTGAGGTCATAGGCATGTTGGAGTGGGACAAGGAGAGATGTGGCCAAAACCCATCACAGAAAGTGGATTGATTTCTGCTGATTTTAATGGGTTTTGAACCAGGCCTTAGACACCAAACTGGGTTGTTACCATTGACTTGTGGAAACAGACTCTACAACTCGAATAGAGTTATTACAGCAGGTATGTTTACTCCGGCCGAGGTGCAAGGGGATTTCTCCACAAAGCTTGCACACCAACAGCACATTTTACCAGAAACTTAGAGAGTGTGGATATACATGTTCATTGATTACATAACACAAACATACATATGCATGAGTAAGGCTGGGTTAGTTCTAGAGGCTGGTGTCAGCAGTTTATGTTCTCTTTGCACCTGCGCATTGCCTCCTGGGGGGCATCTTCTGGAGTCTTTGGGAGGAAGGCTCGTAGTCTTTCTCACCTTGTACTTTTCCTCGGAGCATGCGCAGATTCTCTTGGCCAATTTCTTGAATAACAAGAGTGTTTTTCAGCCGGTTTACTCAACCTATCTTATCTAAGAGAACCAATGGAACTTCTACTGTCCGTATATGGCTATCTTTACTCATTACCAAGACCCAACTAGTTAGAGCACATCTGTTCCCCAAGGACAAAAACACGATATTTTGCTGAACACTGCAGTTCTTGGTAGATTTTCACAGTAAACTGCTTTGTTTTGATGGACACAGCAGTCCTTGGTAAAATCCCACAGAACAGTCTGGGCAAGCAGGATTCTTAGCAATATTCAAAAATACTATAAGTAATACTATAAGTTCCTATAAGTAAGTAAATAAGTTGCTAAGCAGTTTGCTATAACTAAATAAGTAAATAAGTCTCAAAACAAGTAATCATTTCTCTGTATCAATTCCCCCCTTTTCTTTTCCCTAAGCAAATTCTTTTGCAGTCAAAAGGGTTTTATTATATTTTATTACTGTTTGTAAGGTCCATATCTGTTTTGTTAGGTTCTTCAATTTACACCAAAAGATAAAATTTACTGTCATTAATATTTTTGTGATTATTAGTAATATCAATATCGGGTGAGCCAGTATATTTAAGATTTTGGTAGCTGATGGGGAATAGACTGTAAATACATCCCACCAATAGTGTTCTCCGTCTGACTTCACTCATTTCATGATTTGGTGTATTCTCTCTGTATCATGCTGGACAGTAATTAAAGTCTTTTGTCCACTTTTTTGGACCTGTTTCATCAATTTTTTTAAATTTTCATGATGCACAAGTTTTCTTACTAGGGTCAGATCCATTCCAATAGGCGTGGGCTGCCGATCTTGAATTAACTTATAATTAGATCGTAACAATTGATAAGGTGTGACAGGAGCGGTATAATTGAGATCACACCCTGTAAGACTAACGAAATTGCAGATACAGATGTTCGAATGATTACTTGTATCTATTATAAGGTCATCTACTTGTACAAAGTCACACAGGGTTCTTAAACAAACACATCCCACACCCATGTAAATGATAATAGTCTCTGGGGTTTCATTAGGGTGAATCTCGAATTGGCAGACGTTTTTTTTGGTGTCCAAACGTGATGTTGTCATATATTCTAACAGTTGCTAAATTCATCCCCAATAGATTTTTCCCATAATGCCTGTATGTCCAAAATAAGCATCTGTCCAAGGCCATTCCCAAGCACTTGTTAAATTACAGTTCAGCCAAGTTATAAGCACCCATACCCATATCACCGTTTTTGGATGCAAAGCTTTAGGAGTCCCACAGGTGTCGATTCCCATTTTGGCTTAGGGCCTTCTTCACCCTGGTGTGGTAAATCCACAATGTCTGTTCCTTAATCTTGATTGCTGTATGGGAAGTTAATAACACCTGACAAAGAGCTTCCCATTTTGGTTCCAGAGGTGAATCTGAAAAAGTTCTGATATATACATAATCACCTGGTTTAATATTGTGTACAGGCCCGTCCAGACCTCGAGCCCTGGTCCCTAGGACCAATTTCTCTATTTCTCGCAGCTGCTTTTGTAGACTTATAACATAATCTGTTAGTATTTCATCTCCAACCTGAGTTGATATTCCTGCTTGTATCATATAAGGTCTCCCATATACTATTTCAAAAGGACTTAATCCCTCCTTAGTTCTGGGTTTGGTTCTGATTCTTAGAAGGCCTAAAGGCAATGCCTGGGGCCAGGACAATCCAGCTTCCTGGCCTAGTTTTACTATTTGTTGTTTAATTAAATGATTCATTTTTCTACTTGACCACTGGCTTGTGGATTACACGGGGTATGTAATTGCCAGTCTATTCCTAAAAGTTTACTAACCTGCTGGACAATTTTTGCCACAAAATGTGATCCCCAATCTGAGGATATTGTTGTTGGAACCCCAAACCTTAGTATTATTTTTTGTAACAATACCTTAGTTACTTCTCTGGCTTTATTAGTTCGGCAAGGGAATGCTTCTGGCCATCCGGAAAAGGTATCTGTCAAGACCAAAAGGTACCAAAAACCCCCCTTTTCTTGGGAGTTCAGAAAAATCAATTTGCTATTGTTGCCCTGGGTAATTTCCTTTCTCTATTCACCCAGGTTGGGTCTTCAGTCCTATTTTAGGATTATTTCTTAAACAGATTTCACATTGCTGTGTCACCTGCTTGATGGTGGTATATAGATTTTGGGCAACTATACATTGATTTATATACTTATATAACACCTCTACCCCCCTCATGGGATTTTCTATATTCTGTCATCGCTATATCCCATAATAATGCAAATGGTACTGTCATTTTACCTTGAAGAGTCTTTGCCCACCTGTCCTCTTCTCTGCTTTCCCCTAGATCTTCAATAAGTTTTTGATCCTCTCTAGAATATTGAGGCTCACCGTCAATTTGTATTTTGCCGTCTGGAACCAAAGACTGCACTTCTACTTCACCTTCTTCAGCCACTCTTTTGGCCTCACGATCTGCCATAGCGTTGCCAAGTTCATGGGTGGAACTTCCTCTTTGGTGAGCCTTACAATGCATTACGGCCACCTTTTCAGGTAGTTGCACTGCTTCCAGGAGTTGGAGGATTTCTTTGGCATGCTTTATATGTTTTCCCTGTGCAGACAAGAGTCCTCTCTCTTTCCACACTTTCCCACGAGCATGGACCACTCCGAAAGAGTATTTAGAGTCTGTCCATCTATTAATTTTCATACCCTTGGCCATCTCCAGTGCCCATGTTAGAGCTATTATTTCTGCCTTTTGTGCTGAGGTATTTGGAGGAAGGGCTTTAGATTCTATTACCTGATCTTTGGTGGTCACCGTGTATCCTGCCTTGCGGATACCTTGTCGGACAAAACTGCTCCCATCTGTATATCAAGATTCATCAGCATCCTCTAATGGTTCCTCCTTGAGGTCTGGCCGGCTGGAATAAACTGCTTCAATCGTTTCCAGGCAGTCATGTGTTACTGGTTCTCCTGTGCTTCCACTGAGAAAATGTTGGGGAAGGCAGCTGATCTTCTGATTACCTGATTAAAGAGGAGTTTGACCTTGACAAGATTCTGGTGTACCCTTGAGACAGGGAAGCTTGGCTTAAAGCAAATAACTTTGAAGGAGCTGCAGACTACACAGCAGGATGAAGCAAGCAGGGAGGAAAACTGATAAAGGTTATCCAATGAGAATGTTAAAAACAACTTTTTGACCAATTATATTGTGACGCACTGGCACCTGAAATATATAAAAATGCATGCTTTTAGTAATAAAAAAACCTAGCCGCTTATTCACCCATGTGAGTGAGTGTGTGTGTGTCGCTTTGTCCGTCTCTACAGCGACAAGAAAAGAAACTGGGTTGACAATATTAGTAACTTCTATTTCTATATCATCCTGTTCCACTAGGATGGCTTGGTATTTCAGGTACCTTTGAGGTGAAAGCCAGTGTCCTCCCTTCATGTCTAGTACTGCAGACACTGTGTGGGATACTAGTACTGTGATTTTCTGAGCCAATGTGAATTTTCGTGCTTCTACCGCCCTCAGGCAGCTAGGCCATCCTTTGCTTACTTCATCAAGTTGTTTAGAGAAGTATGCCACTGCCCTTCTATCTGGTCCCAAATTTTGGGCCAGGACCCCTAGGGCTATTCCCTGTTTTTCGTGGGAGAATAACCAGAAAGACTTAGTGATGTCTGGTAAACCCAAAGCAGGGGCATCCATCAGCTTCCTTTTCAGCTGATGGAATGCTCTGTCCGCCTCTCCATTCCCAGTGAGGGTTTTCAGATTTGATTTTAATAGTTCATAAAGGGGTTTTACCATGAGTCCGTAGTTATATATCCACAGGCGACACCATCCGGTCATTCCTAGGAACGTACGGAGCTCTTTAGCTGTCTGTGGCCGAGGGGTCTGACAGATGGCCTCCTTCCTTGCAGTCCCTAGGGTCCGTTGACCAGCTGTGACCTCTTATCCAAGGTAGGTTACTTGCTGCTGAGCTACTTGAGCTTTCTGTGGAGAGACTCAATAACTATTAAGTCCCAAAAACTTGAATAAACTAATAGTCCACGTTATGCACATTTCTTTAGTCTCTGTGGCTATTAATAAATCATCTACATACTGCAGGACTTCCCTGATTCCATGTGGTCGCTCCCATTGCTCCAGGTCTTTAGCTAGTTGGTTTCCAAAAAGAGTGGGGCTATTTTTAAACCCCTGGGGTAGCACAGTCCATGTTCATTGCATCTTCCTTCTGCATTCTGGGTTTTCTCATTCAAATGCAAACAATAACTGACTTTTGGAGCTCAAAGGCAAGCAAAAGAAGGCGTCTTTTAGGTCCAGTACGGTAAACCAAGCCAATTCAGGTACTAATCTGATCAATAGTGTATATGGGTTTGCTACAACAGGATGCAGATCTCCTCCTCTCTTATTGCTATATGCTCTCTATGCTCTGTCCAACAAGGTCTCCAAATTCCTACTCTCTGGCAGTTTCAGCTTCTGCAACTTCTTTCGAATGTCACATGCTGGTTGCCCTATAAATAATGACACTAACTGTTGTGTTCCCACCTCTGATCCTGGATCTAAGGGTGTGTCGCCTCATGGTATCCCGCAGCTTATCCAAGAATTCTGATGAAGTATCTTTAGGTCCCTGTTGAACAGCGTATAGGGCCGAACAGTTAATTGATTATGGTATATCCCATTCCATGCCCCTTACAATCCAATCTCTATATGCATTTAGCAATCTCATATGGACTCCTCTGTTGGGGTCTCAACGTGGGTCCTGTAAGGGGAAGTGATCTTTTATATCTTCCCCTGTACTTTTGGGGTGATCAGTAGTGAAATCCTGGGCTGGTTTTAATATTGTTTTTCAGTATCTGTCGTGTGATCCAATAATAATTGTATACCGCTCCAATCTGGATCATATTGTTTTATTAGAAACTGAAAATGCTTGGTCACCCCAACAGAGTCGCTTCGATACCCCTTCGCTGCACTTTTCCAAGTTGCAAGATCAAAAGAAGTGAACGGGACATTTATTCTGGCAGGGCCCCCATCCGGCACTGCGGCCTCTCTCAAAGGAGCTGGCACCACCGATCGCTTCCCGTCTTGGTCTCTGATACGTCTCCGATATGGGGCTATGAGGCGGGGAGCCTGGCTCTGGCTCCTCCAAACTTTCACTCTCCTCCTGCCGGCTTCCTACCAGTGGTTTATAGTACTCTGGTAAATCCTTTATTTCGGCCCCTTTCTCTTTCCCTTACTTCTTATTTTCTTTTCCCAGTGCCAGCACTAGTGGATCTCATGGGGGTGCCAGGCCACAGTCTGTTTGATATTCAGGATGGTCTCGGAGGGTGAAAAACATGTCTGCATAGGAGATTTCATCCTCCTTAAAACAGCATCACTTGTAGCAGGGTGTTATAATTCAAGGACCCGTTAAGGGGCCATTTTCCCCCTCATTCAATTTATATAGGGACCACCACTGATTGCAATATGTTATTAGTGTCTTTTTGTTCACACTTGCGCCTGGAGGTCCCCCTATCTTCTTCCAGCATTTTAAAATACAGCCTAGGGGACTCTTTTTGACTATTCCCCCACTCTGGCCGCTTCCCATCTCGTCTACCTTAAAACACTACCCAAGTAAGCTGACAGTATCCCCCTCAGGCAGATGGTACAAGGGTGCATTCTCCCCACAGAGTACGCACCTAAATTCAAGACAACAATTATCACAGAATTACTGCCTCCCGCTAGAGGAGATATCTCACCTATGACACTTCAAACACTGAGCCCGAACAAACAGGCAGCACCAGTGACCCAGCGGGCGGGCACTAGGGCGCTCTGTACTAAGGAATGTTCACTGGTCCTGCACTACCCCCCCACTGGTACAGAGTCTGCCCTGCGCTTCGTTCCTCTCCGGCCGCTTCCCTCACGGGATAACGGAACTGCGGGTCAGAGAACTCCGCACTCCGCAGCTGCGGCTGGGCTGCGCCTCACACCCGCAGAACAGTCACACACCCACACAAAGGGGCCCTTACACTTATTACTCAAACAACATCAAATGACAAATACTACAAACATCAAAACACCAATTACAACAATTGCTAAATCATAAAAGTCATAAATCAAAGCCAAAAGCATAAATCATATACCATGAGCCGTTTGCCGTTTATCATTTACCACAGATCCACACCTGATCGATATCGACTAAATTATTATAAACGGTACCAGATATTACATTTGATGGTAACACAGCAATGCCACACCACTCCCATAACCCCATACTAGGAGTACCCAGGTCGACCTAGGATACCAATGTGGTCAGAGTGTCGAAACCACTCTGTCACCCACAGACCCACTACCACTCTACTTGGGGACTCGCACCCCAAACCCAGGGGCAAGCACAAAGGCTCTTTAGCTCGCGTAGGACGTCTCCTCACAACTTACAGGTCTCCCATTTCTCCAACATACCTGATCCGCTGATAGATGGTCCTTGTCTGCCCCTGCCGAGATCAGGAGAGCGAGGGAGGTTCTCCACGAAAGAAACCTTGGGGCGCGCCTAGAACATCCCCCTCTCAGCCGGTCCTGCAGCCGGACAGAGAGGGTCCCATCTGTGCTGCCAACTGACTTGTGGAAAACAGACTCTACAACTCGAACAGAGTTATAAAGCAGGTACGTTTACTCCGGCGCCGGGGTGCAAGGGGATTTCTCCACAAAGCTTGCACACCCACCGCACATTTTACCAAAAACTTATAGAGTGTGGATATACATATTCATTGGATTACATAACACAAACATACATATGCATGAGTAAGGCTGGGTTAGTTCTAGAGGCTGGTGTCAGCAGTTTATGTTCTCTTTGCACCTGAGCATTGTCTCCTGGTGGTCGTCTTTGGGGGTCTTTGGGAGGAAGGCTCGTAGTCTTTCTCATCTTGTACTTTTCCCCGGAGCATGCGCAGATTCTCTTGGACAATTTCTTGAACAACAAGAGTGTTTTTCAGCCGGTTTACTCAACCTATCTTATCTAAGAGAACCAATGGAACTTCTACCGTCCGTATGATACAGAGAAATGACTACTTGTTTTAAGAATTATTTACTTATAGAAAACTGCTTAGCAACTTATTTACTTACTTCTAGCAAGTTACAGTATTACTTATAGTATTTTTGAATATTGCTAAGAATCCTGCTTGCCCAGACTGTTTCTGTGGAATTTTACCAAGGACTACTGTGCCCATCAAAACAAAGCAGTTTACTGTGAAAATCTACCAAGAACTGCAGTGTTCAGCAAAATATCATGTTTTTGTCCTTGAGGAACAGGTGTGCTCTAACAAGTTGGGTCTCAGTAATAAGTAAAGATAGCCATATATGGATTGTAGAAGTTCCATTGGTTCTCTTAGATAGGTTGAGTAAACCAGCTGAAAAACATTTTTGTTGTTCAAGAAATTGGCCAAGAGGATCTGCGCATGCTCGGGGGAAAAAACAAGGTGAGAAAGACTATGAGCCTTCCTCCCAAAGACCCCAGTAGACGCCCCCCAGGAGGCAATGTGCAGGTGCAAAGATAACATAAACTGTTGACACAAGCCTTCAGAACTAACCCAGCCTTACTCATGCATATGTATGTTTGTGTTATGTAATCCAATGAATATGTATATCCACACTCTATAAGTTTTTGGTAAAATGTGCGGTGGGTGTGCAAGCTTTGTGGAGAAATCCCCTTGCACCCCGGCGCCAGAGTAAACATACCTGCTTTATAACTCTATTTGAGTTGTAGAGTCTGTTTTCCGCAAGTCACGTATATGGCTATTTTTACTCATTACCAAGACCCAACTAGTTAGAGCACACCTGTTCCTCAAGGACAAACACATGATATTTTGCTGAACACTGCAGTTCTTGGTAGATTTTCACAGTAAACTGCTTTGTTTTGATGAACACAGTAGTCCTTGGTAAAATTCCACAGAACAGTCTGGGCAAGCAGGATTCTTAGCAATATTCAAAAATACTATAAGTAATACTATAAGTTGCTATAAGTAAGTAAATATGTTGCTAAGCAGTTTGCTATAACTAAATAAGTAAATAAGTGTAGGGAGTGGCGTTCGGAAGATCTCGCGATGTACGGAAGGAATAGCTGTAGCCCTCCCTTGTTACGAGGTAAGGTGATGGATAGGCTTGTAATGTTAAGGGCACACCCACGAAGGAGGTACTTGGTGAGTGTATATAGGTAAGATACACAGTTTAATAAACGGACATTTTGTATCCATCATATTGGTGTTTGTACTGATGTCCCCGTGAAGGTCTTAACCTCCTGCAGCATTAGTCTCTGCGATCTGAGCGCCACTGACATGTGGATTGGCAGGTTTAATGAGGCAGGCTAATTGCGGTGTTGCAGTATTAGTCTCTGCAACCTGAGCACCACTGACACGTGGAGAGGCAGGTTCAAAGAGGCAGAGCTAACTGCAACAAATAAGTCACAAAACAAGTAATCATTTCTCTCTATCAGGGTTAAGCAACTACTTAGGAGTATCACCTGGAAATCTACCCTCAGGTTGGAGAATTATGAGTGGCTGGGGGTGTGGAGTAGCATGGGCAAGTACCTAGAACAGTGGGCACCTCCGGTGTATTGGAACTTCACTCTTGCACAGGTGCAGAATCCTGAAGAACTAGTAAAATATTTGGAAAAAGTATGTTGTCACCCGGATAATTCCAGAGAGGCACATCTCACTGCAACATGTTGGGGCCTAGCCCATGCTTACCGAGTGCTATTGTACCGGGTCTGGCTGAGCCAGAATTGGTTTTCCCCTGTAGCAGCCCTCATGGTGCTGTGTTTTATGTTGGGAGCTGGCAGGGTGTTGATAGCACACTGGTGGTGTGGCTACTGCTGAGTAGTGCTTACACAGCACCAAGGCTCTTTCCGACATTTCCCCCCCACAGTGGGACGGGGTGGGCAAGATCTTGGGAGGGGACACAACCAGGACAGCTGACCCCAACTGACCAAAGGGATATTCCAGACCATCTGACGTCTGCTCAGTATAAAGCTGGGAGAAAGGAGGAAGGGGGTGGGGTCACCCTTGGTCCTCCGAGGCAACCACTACGCGTATGGGAGCCCTGCTTCCTGAGAAGGCCCGACATCGCCTGTTCATGGGAAGTAGAGAATAAATCTGTTTTCTTTTTTTTTTGCTTCCGCGCGTGGACCTTTGCTTCGCTTTGCTTATATTAAAACTGCTGTTGTTTTACCCACAAGGGTTGTTTTGTTTTCCTATCTTATTTTCTTTCTCCTCTTTGCCCTGTTGAGAAAAAAAGGGGAAGGGGGGGAAGTGATAGAGTGACTTGGTGGGTACCTGGCATTTAGCCAAGGTCAAACCACCACAGCTATTAAACACTGTTCAGCACCCTCAAAAGGAAGAGAAGGGTTGTGGATCTGGTAACAAAGTAACAGAAACTGCAGCCACTACAACCCTGAGGACAGGCGCTGCAGCTGAACCAGAGAACCAACCCATGACAGTGTCAGTTGCTCCCATACAGAAGAAGAAATACACAAGAAAATCCCCTCACTGCATACAGGGTGATGATGAACCAGGCCCATCACGAGAACAGGAGGAGGAGGCAGAACCAGTGATAGTCACCCGATCCTTATCCATGAGTGACTTGCGGGACATGCGAAAAGATTTCAGCCGCCATCCAGGTGAGCAACTCGTTACCTGGCTGCTCCGATGCTGGGATAACGGGGCCAGTAGCGTGGAATTAGAGAGTAGGGAGGCCAGGCAGCTGGGATCCCTGTCTAGGAAAGGGAGCATTGACAAAGCCATTGGAAAGAAGACACAAAATCTCAGTCTCTGGAGGCGACTCCTGTCAAGTGTGAGGGAGAGGTATCCCTTCAAGGAAGATTTTGTATGTCATCCCAGTAAGTGGACCACTATGGAGAGAGGCATTCAATACTTCAGGGAGATAGCCATGCAGGTGACAGTTTACTATGACCCAGATAATGCGCAGCTACCCACGGATCCAGATGAAATCCAATGCACCCGGCCCATGTGGAGGAAGTTTGTACGGAGCACACCATCATCATATGCCAGTGCATTAGCAGTAATGGACTGGAGAGACGAAGAGGGACCAACAGTGGATGAACTGGCTCTCTGACTACGACAATATGAAGAAAGTCTCTCTTCCTCCCTCGTCGCGGCTGTGGAGAAATTATCTCAAGAATTCCAGCAATTTAAAGAGGACATGAGGTTGTGGCACATCGGTTTGCGTGGCAGTTCACGCAGGCAGGGCGAGCGGACGGGGTGCAGTCCATCTGTGTCTAGAACTTATCGTAGCTAGTTTCATCTTATTGTCCTCCACGAGTAGACTGAGCTATGGTTTCCACTTGCGTCAAAACCACCACCGGAAAGAACGTGGCGACCCAGACAGAGCTGCCACGCAAACATGCAGCGGTCCAGGTCCCGGGCTGCAGGGAGTGCCTGAGCCTGTCAATCATGTCGGAGGGCAGCAGTGACAACACCTGTGTGCGCTGCAATCAGCTGGGTGACCTGCTCAGCCTGGTGGCAGAACTCAAAGAAGAGGTCAAAAGATTAAGAAGTATTAGGGAGTGTGAAAGGGAAATTGATTGGTGGAGTAGCACCTTGGCACCCATGAAGCAACAGGAGCAAATGGAGGCTCCAAACAAGGCATTGCTCATCCTCTTGCTACCAGGCAGAAGGAGGGGACCTAAGAGATGGGGGAGGCTGGAAACAGGTCCCTGCTCAGGGAGGCAGGAAAATCCTCTCCCAACCTCCCTCACCCTCCATGGTGCCCCTTCACAATAGATTTGGGGCCCTGGAACTTTTGAATGAAGAAGAGAAGGAGGAAGAAAATGAGACAAACAAGGAGGAAGACCAAGGTCCACCAAAGCCGGTTCGTTCTGGACCATGTATTAAAACCAGTTCTAAAAAGAACCCCAGAAGAGTCATTGTAGTGGGTGACTCCATTCTGAGGGGTGTCGAAGGCCCAATATGCAGACCAAACCCGCTTCATAGGGAAGTCTGCTGCCTCCCTGGGGTCAAGGACCTCACGGCAAAACTCCCCGCTCTAGTGAGACCCAAGGACTACTACCCTCTCCTGGTTTTTCAGGTAGGTAGTGATGACATTACCAGGAGAAGTCCTAAAGCAATGAAGAGAGATTTCAGGTCCTTGGGGAAACTGATTAAGGGGTCGGGGGCACAAATTGTGTTCTCCTCCATCCCTTCAGTTGGGGGGATGGATGAAGAAGAATACAGGAGAACTCAACAGATGAACTTGTGTATCCAAGACTGGTGTTACCATCAGGGCTTCGGATTTTTCAATCATGGGTTGGTATACAGGGCACCAGACCTTTTGGCATCAGATGGGATGCACCTGTCCCAGAGGGGGAAGAGGATCTTGGGGCAGGAGTTAGCTGGGCTCATTGAGAGAGCTTTAAACTAGATTTGAAGGGGGAAGGGGGCAAAACACCAGCCCATCTGAAGTGCATGTATACCAATGCACACAGCATGGGTAACAAACAGGAGGAGCTTGAAGCCATGATGAAACAGGAAAATTATGATGTGGTGGCTATTACAGAAACATGGTGGGATGTCTCCTATGACTGGAGTGTGCCTGTTGATGGCTACAAGCTCTTTAGGAGGGATAGACAAGGAAGGAGAGGTGGTAGGGTGGCGCTGTATGTTAGGGACTGTTATGATTGCTTTGAGTACAAGTGTAGTGAAGACAGGGTAGAGTGTCTTTGCATTAGAATCAGGGGGAAGGCCAACAGGGCAGATGTTGTAGTAGGAGTCTACTATAGGCCACCCACCCAGGACAGAGAGGTGGATGAAATATTCTATAGGCATTTAGGTGAAATCTCACAATCGCTTGCCCTTGTTCTTGTGGGAGACTTTAACTTCACAGACATCTGCTGGAAATATAACACAGCAGAGCGGGACCAGTCTCGGAGATTCCTGGAATGTGTGGCAGAACTTCCTGACTGAGCTGGTGAGTGAACCGACCAGAGAAGGTGCCCTGCTGGATCTCCTCTTTGTGAGCAGAGAAGGACTGGTGGATGATGTGGCGGTTGGAGGTTGATCACGGCACTGTGATCATGAAATAATAGAGTTCTCTATTCTTAGAGAGGCCAGGAGAGGGCTAAGCAGAACTGAGATCCTGGACTTCCAAAGGGCTGACTTTGTCTTGTTTGGGCACCTGCTTGACAGGATCCCTTAGGAGACGGTCCTGAAGGGTATAGGGGTGCAGGAAGGCTGGACACTCTTTAAGAAGGAAGTCTTAATGGCTCAGGAGCAGGCAGTCCCCAGGTGCTGTAAGAGAAGCCAGCAACAGAGAAGACCACCCTGGCTAAACAGGGAGCTTTGGCTGCAACTCAGGAAGAAAAGGAGAGTTTACAGCCTTTGGAAGAAGGGGCTAGCCACTCACAGTGATTACAAAGAGGCTGTGAGGCTATGCAGGGCGGAAATCAGGAGGTCTAAAGCCCAGCTGGAAATTAATCTGGCTTCAGCAATCAAGGACAACAAGAAATGTTTCTATAAGTATGTGAGCAGCAAAAGAAAGACCAGAGAGAGCCTCCATCCCCTGCTAGATGCAGGAGGAAACATAGTAACAAGTGACGAGGAAAAGGCTGAGGTCCTTAATGCCTTCTTTGCCTCAGTCTTTAATAACAAGACTAGTTGTATTGAGGGAATCCAGCCTCCTCAGCCAGAAGACAGAGACTGGGAGAATGACCCCCCCACAATCCAGGAGATAGTCAGTGACCTACTGCATCACATAGACACACACAAGTCTATGGGACCGGATGGGATACACCCGAGGGTGCTGAAGGAGCTGGCTGGGGTGCTCGCCAAGCCGCTTTCCATCATTTACCAGCAGTTCTGGCTGACCGGGGAGGTCCCAACAGATTGGAAATCGGCCACTGTGACGCCCATCTATAAGAAGGGTCGGAAGGATGATCCAGGAAATTACAGGCCTGTCAGCTTGACTTCGGTGCCCGAGAAGCTGCCCAGGGAGGTGGTGGAGTCCCCATCCCTGGAGATGTTTAAGAGTAGAGTTGACATAGCGCTGAGGGATATGGTGTAGTTGGGAACTGTCAATGTTAGGTTAATGGTTGGACTAGATGATCTTCAAGGTCTTTTCCAGCCTAGACGATTCTGTGATTCTGTGATGTCCTACTCCCCACCTGCACAGACTAGAATCTCGGCTATTAGGAGCAGTCGTTTCTCTACTCAAGAGAACCGGTACACACCATGGGGGAAGCTGTGGTATCGCCTGCGTGACTATGGAGAAGAAATGAAGAACTGGGATGGAAAACCTACCTACCTCCTAGAAGAGCGGGTATGTGAGTTGGAAGGAGGAGCAAGTACAAAACAGGGTTCTTTCAGGAGAAATGCTGCTCCGGTTTCCAGTAATCAAGTGCCCAAACAGAGCAGAAAGGTCGACTGTGCTCACGATCCTATGAGAAGAACTTCTGACTTGTATTCACAAGGAGTGAGTGATCAAGATGAGACTGATGTTAAAGGATTTCACCAGACTGCGGGTATCTCTAGGCTTGCTTTATTAACAACTCAGAGTTGGGCCATCACCTCAGTGCGTGGCAACAGCTAACAAAAAGCACCCTCTATATATATGATTCTACATAACATGCAATACAGAGTCTTTGGTGATTTCCCAGGAACTTTCAGCTCTCAATTCATCATCAGTTTTCAAAAGTCCATTATATTCCACAGTTTCAGCTAGTTCTCATCGTTCCGTTCCAATTCTCCTTCTGACGACACTGCTTACTGATGCAGTCTTCGGTCATCATGGTTACTTATCTTCTGAACAATCTTCATCATAATTCACTTTTAGACTTCTGAAAAAGACTCAAAATGTTCTATTTAACATATACTTAATCTATGTCTACCTTTTCATTACCTAGCCTTTCTGAATTGCTTACCCCAAGTTCATCACTTATTTCTTCTCTTTTGTTATGTCTACAGCTTAATACCTAAGATTAATTTTTAGTAATTGAGCTTGACTGGGTTTTAAGCCAGCCATGATGAGGCCTGTACAGGGGACAAATGAGCAGTAAATGAATTGAACTGTCAGTATTGTTTCTAGAGCACCTCTGCTCTATTAATTAAACCTATAAAACAATATCTATTTATTAATTATTCCTGCTATTAATAATATCCTAAGAGAAAAGAGTTTTCTAAAAAGCTGTTCCTTTCACAAATAAAACCTGTGCACACCACACTAACCCTTTTGTCGTTAGCGGGTATTATGAGCAACATTAGAGGGGCCCTGCCTCCAGCCAGGCGGAGGACAGGGACAATCAAGTTTATTGGCCCGTGTGGATTTGATGGCCTGGCACGTCTGACCCAAACAGTATAAGGCTCTAGTGGACACTGGTGCTCAATGCACCCTAATGCCATCAAATTTTAAAGGGGCAGAATCTATTTGTATTTTAGGAGTGACGGGGGGGTCTCAACAGTTCACTGTGTTGGAGGCTAAGGTGAGCCTAAGTGGAGAAGAGTGGGAAAAACACCCCATTGTGACTGGCCCAGACGCTCCATGTATTCTTGGCATAGATTATCTCAGGAGAGGGTATTTTAAGGATCCAAAAGAGTATCGGTGGGCTTTCGGTATAGCTGCCTTGGAAACAGAAGGAATTAAACAGCTGTCTGTGTTACCTGGTCTCTCAGAGGATCCTTCTGTTGTGGGATTGCTGAGGGTCAAAGAACAACGGGTGCCAATTGCCGCCACAACAGTGCACCGACGGCAATACCGCACCAATCGAGACTCTGTAATCCCTATCCATAAACTGATTCGTCAGCTAGAGAGCCAAGGAGTCATCAGCAAGACACGCTCCCCCTTTAACAGCCCCATATGGCCAGTGTGAAAGTCTAATGGAGAGTGGAGATTGACAGTGGACTCTCGTGGCCTGAATGAAGTCATGCCACCGCTGAGTGCTGCCGGGCCAGACATGCTAGAGCTTCAGTATGAGCTAGAGTCGAAGGCAGCCAAGTGGTACGCCACGACTGATATTGCCAATGCATTTTTCTCCATCCCTCTGGCAGCAGAATGCAGGCCACAGTTTGCTTTTACCTGGAGGGGTGTCCAATACACCTGGAATCGACTGCCCCAGGGGTGGAAACACAGCCCCACCATTTGCCATGGACTGATCCAGACTGCACTGGAACAGGGTGAAGCCCTGGAACAATTACAGTACATTGATGATATAATTTGTCATGGTTTGAACTCGGCCGGTAGCCAATCACCATATGTCCAGTCATTTACTTCCCCGCACCCCCCCTCCCCGGTGAAATAGGGGAGGGACAAAAAAAATAAATTCGTAGGTTGAATAAAAAAAAAAAAATATTTAGTAATAGTAACAAAACAACAGTTGCAATAGTAAGTCCAAATGGGTAATATATAATGCAGTTGCTCACCGACCAGCTATCGGTATGCAGCCCGCCCTCAGCAGCAATCCCAAGCACACCAGAAATCCCTCTGCGCCGACCGGGAAACCAAAAGAGGTCGTGAGAGAGCACGCATCCACCTATATACTGAGCATGACGTCACATGATATGGAATACTCCAATGACCAATCTTGGCCCGGCTCTCTAGCTGTGCTCCCTCTCAGCCCAAGGAAATTTAACTCTATCCTGTCCAAAACCAGGACATCATTATATGGGGTAATACAGCAGAAGAAGTTTTTGAGAAAGGGGAGAAAATAATCCAAATCCTTCTGAGAGCTTGTTTTGCCATAAAACATGATAAGGTCATGGGACCTGTGTTCAGTGTTGTAAGTGTGGGAAAAGCAAAAGAATGAAAAATCTGAAAAACACACATTTCCTTGACACATGGTGCCCAGAACAAACACAGGACGGGATGAGATCCAGTGATTTGTGTTTGCTGTGGCACCAAGGAGAAATGCGAAGCGAGGTGGAGGCCGCGCGGTCCCATTCTTTCACTTATCTCCTCTCAAGGACTGTTTTGCAGTAGTCTGCCACCTTGTTTCTCACCCTTCCTCTTCTCCCACAAAAAACAGCACACCGCTCGCACCAAGGAATGTGCTGTGTCGTTATTTAAGAGATAATGCCTTGACCACAGTCCCACCCACTAACACATGCATACTATGATAAATACTACACCAAGTTTGTACCTAACTTGAGAGGACAATAATCCAACACCAAATCAGAGGGACAGATCGACTGGTTTGTGCTCTCGCCCCCACCCCCCCCACCACCCCCCCAGAAGGGATGCCTTTTAGTAAAATTCCCTTGGCTACACCAAGTGATTACCTGGGAACTTAGTGTGTGTGTGATTGCAATCATTTTTCTTTTTGTGTGTAGTGGTATATAACCAACCTGCAGTTTGTGCATTTATCGCAGGCAATCTTAAAGAATCTGTAAATGTTGCATAAAAAATAAACCATACTATTCATGAACCTGACTGCTTCTCTTGAATGCAACCAGACCCACAGCACACGGGCTGTTTGTGCATCTGGTGTCAGACCTATAGTCACAGCTCCAATTGGCATACCTATTAAGAGATAAATCCAGCCACCCCTAGCCCCTCTAATCTCTGAGGATTGGCTAGAATGCAAGGGGATTCATCTCTTACCAAATTTAGCTTCACCTTAAACGCAACAGACCTGCACGAGAGATTCAGTTTTTAGGAGTAAAATGGCAAAATGGACATCATCACATTCCAGTGGAGGTGATTAATAAAATAACAGCTATGTCCCCACCGACTAACAGAAAGGAGACACAAGCTTTCTTAGGTGCTGTGGGTTTCTGGAGACTGCACATTCCAAATTACAGTCAGATTGTAAGCCCCCTCTATCAAGTGACCTGAAAGAAGAATGATTTTATATGGGGCCTGGAGCAACAACAAGATTTTGAACAAATTAAATAGGAGATAGTTCATGCAGTAGCCCTTGGGCCAGTTTGGACAGGATAAGATGTTAAAAATATGCTCTACACTGCAGCCAGGAAGAATGGCCCTACCCTGTAGTCTCTGGCAGAGAGCACCAGGGGAGACTCGGGGTTGACCCTTGGGGCTTTGGAGTCAGGGATACAGAGGATCCAAGGACCGCTATACTCCAACCAAAAAGGAGATATTGGCAGCATACGAAGGGGTCCGAGCTGCTTCAGGTGATCAGGACTGAAGCACAGCTCCTCCTGGCACCCTGACTGTCAGTGCTGGGCTGGATGTTCAGAGGGAGGGTCCCCTCTACACACCATGCAACTGATGCCACGTGGAGTAAATGGGTCGCATTAATCACACAATGGGCTCGAATAGGGAGCCCCAGCTGTCCGGGAATATTGGAAGTGATTATGAATTGGCCAAAATGCAAAGATTTTGGAATGGCACCAGAGGAAGAGGTAACGTGTGCTGAAGAGGCCCCACCATATAATAAACTACTGCATAATGAGAAGCGATGTGCCCTGTTTACCGACAGGTCCTGTCGCATTGTGGGGAAACGTCAAAGGTGGAAGGCAGATGTGTGGAGCCCCTCACGACTGGTTGCTGAAGCTGCTGAAGGAGAAGGTGAATCGAGTCAGTTTGCAGAGGTGAAAGCCATCCAGCTGGCCTTGGATATCACTGAGCGAGAAAGGTGGCCAGTGCTCTACCTCTCTACTGGCTCATGGATGGTGGCAAATGCTTTGTGGGGGTGGTTACAGCAGTGGAAATGGAGCAACTGGCAGCACAGAGGCAAACCCGTCTGGGCTGCTGAATTATGGCAAGATATTGCTGCTCGGGTAGAGAATCTGGTTGTGAAAGTACACCATGTAGACGCTCATGTACCCAAGAGCTGGGCCACTGAAGAACATCAGAACAACCAACAGGTGGATCAGGCTGCCAAGATTAAGGTGGCTCAAGTAGATCTGGACTGGCAACATAAGGGTGAACAATTTCTGGCTCGCTGGGCCCATGACTCCTCAGGCCATCAGGGAAGAGATGCAACATATAGATGGGCTCGTGACCGAGGGGTGGACTTATCCATGGATACTACTGCACAGGTGAGACGTATGAATGTGAGACATGTGCTACAATCAAGCAAGCCAAACAGTTAAAGCCCATTTGGTATGGAAAACAATGGTTAAAATATAAATATGGGGGGGCCTGGCAGATTGATTATATCATGCTCCCACAAACTCGGCATGGCAAACACTATGTGCTGACAATGGTGGAAGCAGCCACCGGATGGTTGGAAACTTATGCCGTGCCCCATGCCACTGCCTGGAACAACATTTTAGGCCTTGAGAAGCAAGTCTTGTGGCGGCATGGCACGCCAGAAAGAATTGAGTCAGATAATGGGACACATTTCCGAAACAGCCTCATAGATGCCTGGGCCAAAGAACATGGCATTGAGTGGATATATCACATCCCTTGTCATGCACCAGCCTCTGGGAAAATTGAGCGATACAATGGGTTGCTAAAAACTACACTGAGAGCAATGGGTGGTGGAACTTTCAAATACTGGGACGTGCATTTAGCAAAAGCTACCTGGTTAGTCAATACCAGAGGATTTGCCAACCAGGCTGGCCCTGCCCAGTCAAACCTTCTATGTACTGTAGATGGGGATAAAGACCCTGTAGTGCACATTAAATATATGCTGGGGAAGACCGTCTGGGTTATTCCTGCCTTGGGTAAAGGTAAACCCATGCGTGGGATTACTTTTGCCCAAGGACCTGGGTGCACTTGGTGGGTAATGCAGAAGGATGGGGAAGTCCGATGCGTGCCTCAAGGAGATTTGATTTTAGGTGAAAATAGCCAATGAATCGAACTGTCAAATAACACTGTTATTGCAATTGGTGCCTCGCAACATCCTCCTGCCACATCCAAAGCCACCTGCTCCACTGACTGAGCCAACTCCACCTCATTCCTCCTGCTTTAAAGACTATCATGACAGATGGAACCAAAAGTTATGGACTAAACGAACTCAGTAGACATTTTGGAAGGATGGCCCATAGACTGAGGGAATGATATCTGTGAGACCCAGGAAAGAGGTGGTGATTCCTTAGAATGTATTTGGAACCTGAGCATAACGTAAATGGTATGGAATAAGGGGTGGAGACTTGTCACAATCCAGACTGGAATCCCAGAGAATTGCAACGGTTCTGTGATCCCCTTGGGTTAAATTAAGGTGGGACGACACCAAACGACCGGTTAAAATTTTTTACTTGCGGTAGAGAACAATTTAAACTTGGAAAAGGATAATAAGAAATGTGGTCTCTTATAAATCTATAAGAAAGAAAAGAAAGGAAAGGAAAGAAAAAGAAAGGAGAGAAAGAGAGTCAAAGAAATCCTGATCACCACCCCTGGATCCAGTGTTGTCTCAGGTCTGGTAATCTTGAGTGGTGGGTGCACACACAGCAAAGTTTCTGTTGCCTTTTTAAGTTCATGTTATTAGCTGATTAGCATGCTAGACGAGGAGGGGCAGGTCTTCCACAAATTCATTTCCATGAGAGACGAGGAAAAAAGTGGAGCATGGGTTCCAGTTGAGTTAGTGGTCGTTGCCCAGCTTTGGTTTTTCCTCTCTTCCCAGAGATCTTATCAGTCCTCCCAGAAAGGATCACCTCTTATCAGTTCTTGTTACCACTTCAATGTCGAAGGCTCATTAGTCGTTAGCAAGTCATTAGGCAAGGCAAGCATGGTGTCTGGCTTGCACAATAGAGCCACAAAGTATCGGGCTTAGCGGTACTTGTGCTTGAGGGGAAACACCTGGTTTAGTCCATGTCTTCCCCTCTGAGGCTTATCTAAGGAGTTTGTCAATGCAACTGCAAGGGAGTGGGGGTGCATCCTTCAATACACTCCTGCTTCCTTGGGTGACATTCCTTAGACTAATCCAAAGGCCACAGCTTGTCCTTGAGGTTTTCTGTGTCAATGAATGTTTGAGGCATTTCTTCCTTCAGTTCCTTAAAAGACTGTCCTGGTTTCAGCTGGGATAGAGTTAACTTTCCTTGAGCTGGGAGGGAGCACAGCTGGAAGGCCAGCCCAGATTGGTCATTGGAGTATTCCATATCATGTGATGTTATGCTTGGTATATAAAGGAGATTATGTTCTCTCTCATCTATGCTTCCAGTCAATGCGGGGGGATCTTTGTTCTGTTGGGATTGCTGCCGGGGTGCGGGCTGTGTACTGGTCGCCAGGTGGTGAGCAACTGCATTGTGTATTACCCATTCGGACTTCCTATTGTTACTGTTGCTTTGTTACCATCACTAAACTTTTTTTTGTCCCTCTCCTATTTTACTGGGGGGGAGGGGTAAAAAGGTAAGCGACTAGCTGCGTAGTGATTGGCTACCGGCTGAGTTCAAACCACGACAAGTATACTTCACATTTGCTAGTAGCTATGGTTAATGATTATGCTAGTAGCTATAGTTACCATATGGGAACAATTGCGAGGTCAAGCAAGAAGAACAAGCTCTGATATCCAAACCCTAGAAAATAGGTAGAATGTCCTGGACCATAAATACAATGTCTGGGATTGTGTTTTGTGTTGAGGATGAATTATTTGACAACTTGGTAAAGTGACTTAACTTACTTAACTTGGCAATGAAACTAACTTCTGAGTGTCCTGAAAGTGAACTACCTTCATTATAATACTAAAAACCACACCCACAGGTCAAAAAGACCCCTGCTCAGGTTAAGACCCTTCCCCTGAGCATGTGTAGTAGTAGAAGCATTATGTAAGCCATATTATAATTGTATGTTAATCACTAACCAATCAGTATCTAATAGGTGTGTTATGGAAAAGTACTAAATTCTGATTTTTGTGTATAAAAGGAGCATGAAAACCTGCTGTTGGGGTGCTTGATTTGTGGAAAAGTCCACCGAGCACCCAGGCCTGAATAAATACAGTATGTCTCCTGAGTGTGTTAAGATTGGGTTATTGTACGCTGGGCACAAATCCGCTTTTCAGGTAACAATTTCACACATAAGTTCTTTAAGTTCTTTAAGATGAAAAGGCGCTTCTTGTGGATGAAATTATTAACACGGTAATGATTTAGCAGCAAATCAAGATTTATTAATGTCTAGCAGCACTTAATCATTAACCAATTTAAAGATTTACAAAATAATTCAGTAAAATATGTTATAATTAAAATAGCAACTTAACTACAGATTCAAAGATGACAAGATTCACACTAACTTACTATACAGTACCTTAAATCAATACATATATACATGCACATTCACAAACCCAAGATGTACAAACACACAGACAGACAAAAGTATTTGGATCCAGTGGAATAAGTATGTACCCACACTTGTGAAAATAACTGTGTATACCCAAACACATCAGTAAGTGGAGAGAGAGTGGGTGAAAGAGAAGCTCAAAGTTAAAAAGAAAAAGTTATAAAGAAGCTCAAAGTTAAAATTTCCCTCTTCTCAAGTTTAGAGTAAATACTCACAATGCATCAGCATTCCTCAACAGGTGATAACTGAGACTCAAGCAGGTCGACTTCACCCTGGCCTCCTGTTGGCTCTAACGGAGGATGATACCTTAAGGTTTTTGGTACCTGAGAGGCGTCTCAGCTCAGGGGAGGTGCTGGTCACAGGACCGCTGCAATCCAGGAGAGATCAAAGGGTCTCACTTTGGGTGGATTTTTATAGGGTCCAAGATAATTTACTTTTGTGAAGTACTTTTCACTCCAGCCCAGCTTGAACAATGAAGTATTCTGGTGTCTTCCAGTTGTGCAAGAACTTGATGGATGTGCAATTCTGTTATTGTTCTCCCTCGACCACATCCCAGGTACAAGTGTACCAGGCTGTTAAGAGGTGATGGACTGTTATAACCATTCCCATGCGACAAAGGGGCACCTTAATTCTCTGTTTACTGCCATTAGCAGTCCCTACCTCCCCAGGTTTGTATGTGGCCCAGGAGGGGGGTTGGAATCACACCAAGCGGCCCAGCCGAGTCACCTCACCGTTCTGTCATTCCAACCAAATAGGGAGGGGTGCTGTGGATTCACTGACGCCCGCAACCATTCCCAAAGAGAATAACTCTCATTTCCATTTGCCTGAACTCCTTTTAATCATTGCATCACCATTGGATTTTGGGAAATTGCTCCCAGACATGCCACTTCTCAGGGGCTCAGTTGTACACTCCCCCTTCCTTTGTCCCACACTCACAGTAGCTACTGTCCTAAATTCTCCCCAGACTTCTGTTGATATGAGTCTGCCACATTCTGCAGCTCAGTCTGAGTGCAATCTTGCATTAATATAATATGCCCCTCTGCTCTCCTCTAGGATGTATCCTGAGAAACTGGAATAAATTTGGAAGAGATCCCCTTGTTACCATAAATCTGGTATCAAAAGAACCCTCTAAGGCTTAGTTTGAAGTTTTAGAAGGCAGGCATTCTTTATTACAGCACCGGATGCATGGGGGATTGCTTCACCCAACGTGCATGCCTCAAGTTGCAACACGCAGAGCTTATATTGTGCAACAATTTACATATGCATTAGATTTCCTGGAATAGTTATACATATTCATTCTTCTCCCTGGAACTAATTGTAATATTCACATCTTAATTATGCATGTGCTTTGGGTCTCTTAGGGTCTTTCATGAGGGTCTTTGGTGATCTTCAGGGGTGTCCTTTAGTTGAACTCTCCTCTGGAGCATGCGCAGTGTGGGTTAACCTACACAATTGTTTTTCTTCTATACGGTCGGCTGGTTTTGGCTGGTTCTGGCTGCAAGACTCCAGGTTCTCTGAGCCCAGTGTATGCATGTTCTGAAGGTTTGATACATGTTAAGCAAACATGGACCAATCATATCAGGGTGACCTTAAAAGTTGTAAAACAATGTTTCTTTCTACCTGTTGCTCAAGGCATCACCCTGACTAAAAATAAGCTAAAACGGTATTGTAATCAGTGGTGGCCACAGTATTGATTGGAGGATGGTGAAAAATGGTCTGAAAATGGATCTTTAAAATATAATACTATATTGCAATTAATGTTGTTTTGTCGGAGAACTGAGAAATGGGATGAAGTTGCGGATGTTGATTTGTCTTTTAAGACGTGATCATGAAACTTGCAAAAAATGTAGACTGTTGATGGATGATGCTGATGGAATGTATGTATTAGCAGAATGTATGTATTAGCAGAAAGTGTTAATGGAAAGGGAAAGAAAAAGAGCTGTTGTAAAAGTTGTGAAATTGGAAAAGAATGTAACAAGAAATGTGTTAAGGATGGCGGGGAGGCTGAGGATGTGTAGATGTTGGTCCCAAAAGGGAATCCAGTAAATGTAGAATGGAGGGATGGAAACAGGAAATCACAGGATAGTAGCAATAGTGAAGATGAAGACCAGCCCACTTCCTGCTCAGGAGCGAGAAGTGAGAACTTTAATGTGTACATAATAACTAATAGCTTGTATGCTGATTAACCACAGTCAATGTATTGCACACATTGCGAAAGTGGTAGGAATGTCCATATCGCAATTGATAGAAATAGCATACAAGGTTTACAATAACAGAGATGAGAGAGAAAAGAGGGAAAGACTCAAGGAGAAGCAAAAAGGAATAAAATTACAATCCTTGCTGCTAGCAGAGGCGATCACTGGGAGCCCAAACAGAGGCAGAGGAAGGGGCTGAAGTAGAGGTGGGGGAGGAGGTGAATGGAATGGAGGATGAGGACAGGGGGTTAACTCCTCAAACTGTTGTGGAATAATTACTGAAGGTGACTTAGAAATCAAACCTATATTAAAATCATGGCGTTCACACATTAAGGAAAAGTATAACATCGAATAAGCTTCCAGGGTGGAGCACAACTGGTATGCAAGGAATCTATTCCACAGTGGTTCCCTGAACAACGCTGCCTGCAAAATAGCATGGAGGATGGAGCGGAGTGAAGGCTCTCTGGCCAGGCTCTGCTGAATCACTGCAGAGATGGGAACTTCATGGTATTATGGTACTGATAAGCTGCATATTTGCCACCCTGGGCATATAGTCTGTCATATTCTGATAAAATGCTGTCCTTTGTGCAAACTGTGCTCATTATAATCTCATTATAATACCAAAGCACACCTCCATCCCAAAGGCTACCCGCCTCCAAAGTATGACCACCCCTCAATGAGCTTGCACTCTGAATTTTTGTTAATCTATACCTTTAAAAGTGAAGCAAGAGAATCTTACACCAATCATAATAAAGGTATGTATGACTAGAGTCACTCAAACTCCACCTTGAAGATAAAAAATGTGGTGGTTTGACCTTGGCTAAATGCCAGGTACCCACCAAGTCGCTCTATCACTTCCCCCCACTTCCCCCTTTTTTCTCAACAGGGCAGAGAGGGGAAAGAAAATAAGATAGGAAAAAAAAAAACAACCCTTGTGGGTAAAACAAAAGCAGTTTTAATATAATCAAAGCAAAGCAAAGGTCCGCGCGCGGAAGCAAAAAAAAAGAAAACAGATTTATTCTCTACTTCCCATGAACAGGCGATGTCGGGCCTTCTCAGGAAGCAGGGCTCCAATACGCATAGTGGTTGCCTCGGAGGACCAAGGGTGACCCCACCCCCTTCCTCCTTTCTCCCAGCTTTATACTGAGCAGACGTCATATGGTCTGGAATATCCCTTTGGTCAGTTCGGGTCAGCTGTCCTGGTTGTGTCCCCTCCCAAGATCTTGCCCACCCCGTCCCACTGTGGGGGGGAAATGTCAGAAAGAGCCTTGGTGCTGTGTAAGCACTACTCAGCAGTAGCCACAACACCAGTGTGCTATCAACACCCTGCCAGCTCCCAACATAAAACACAGCACCATGAGGGCTGCTACAGGGGAAAACCAATTCTGGCTCAGCCAGACCCAGTACAGGTCTGAGAAAGGGGGAATGTTGAGGGGAAGATATCATCATGAACAAGGCAGGGAAGATACTGCCTCTGACTCTTGGGATCAGTCAATGGGCTGAACCTCTCTTTTCCCCCCATAGGGACGCCTTTGGGTAAGATCTGGACTATTTCGAATGCTTGCTTGGAAAACTTAGAAATCTGTATGTATAGAGTCGCTTTTTAATTTTGCGCGCTGTATTACTTGTAATCTCAATATTTGTACATGCTTTTGCAGACAGTATGTTTATCACCAGCAATCCATAAGAACCCGTACTTCTGTTGCTTTAATAAACTGCACTATTCGTTAAGCTAGCCATAAAAGTTTCTCACTGGGTGCCCCCAAACTCTCTAAGTCTCACCGTGTGAGTCCATGGAGCATAACTAAACTGGAAGTGCAGTGCACTGCTAGTGCATCCGTAATCGTGATATTTCAATAAGTTGAGCGTGACCGGACTAACAGTGACAAATTGGATATCACTCAGAATCTAAACCTAGCCACCCCCAGCCCCTCTGACATCTGAGGATAAGCTGGAATGCAAGGGTTTTTTTTTTCTGCCAAATTACTTTACCCTTTAACATGACAACTGTATCCCTGTGGGTCATAATCAGTGTGCTTTTTGAAGGAAAGAAGGGCATAGGAAACATGAATGCCCACAGAGAAAAAATTGTTTGCTGAATCCCCAGGTAAAGGGGGGCTGGAATCAGATGTTAACCTGATTATGCAATGCCGACGCGGAAGTCTCGGACACAACTTAGATGACCAATGTGATCAAGTTGATGCCACTTTATTAAAGGTTACACAGCAATTTATACTCTATCTCAAACTTCACGCGCCGCTATCTTATTGCTAATAGGCTAAAGCTACTTGTTCACGCGCCCTTCTGCCCCCTATGATTGGTCCCGGTGTGGCGTCCACGCGATGCTCTCCCCCCAGGTAGACCCCCTGTTTTCAACATTCCAACATCTTTATCTCTTGGGAAGGAATGTAGTTTCTCAGGCCGTCTCAGCCTTGTTTTTGTCCTTGAACACAGCTGCAGCTTGTTGTTACAGTGAGGCCCCTCGGTTTGGATCGCTCATAATATGTCCATTATTTTCCAGCCATTCCACAAATCCCCCTTTTTGTTTTTGAGCGATCCAGACTTCTCTTTTCTTAAACATTTGTTCACCCAGACTATTCAACATCCGTCACAAACACTGAAACAGACAGGGAAGAAGCAACATCAAGATTAGTAAACCTACTAGCACTATCAATACTCTTTTGACCAAGGTCTGCAACCAGCCCCTCATCCCGAGTCTAGTTGTCCAAGATAACAAGGACCACTGACAGGTCGTACAGGAATACCAGGCCATGCTCTATCCCCACAAATCAGAAAACACTCCAGGTGGAAGTTTAAAGCCCCCTGTGGTTTCTACGGAGAATCCTCCTGTTTTCAAATTATTCCAAGAAGAATGCCCTGTCACATTTTGACAACCTACAAATAAATCTCGGTGACCATTCTGAGCTAACCAAATATGTCATGGGTCACCAAACCAAACCACTCCTGTGCCATTCACTGGCTGCAGCTGAGGAACCACATTATGGCAATTTGGCATCTCCGTAACATCAACATACTTAACAGGTGTAACACTGGCCAACAAATCCAATTCTTGCAAGGGTAAAGAAGTTAACTGGTTTAGATTCTCAATGACTGTCTTTTGCCAAGCTGCATTACGCATGGAGGGCCAATTTAAAATGAAACAACTATCATCATCTGGTCTGCCAATCAGGTCCACTCTCTGTTGTTTCCAATATCCTTCAAAATCAGTTTCATTTTCCTGCAACGGAATGCCAATTAAAGAGGTCCTAAAAGGATCATCTGCTTGTTGTAGACTCAAACAGAAATCCTTTATCCCAGATGCGTTTGCCCAGGTTACCCAAATGGTTGCTCTGGGTTCGATGTCAAGAATCCCTTCATGGCTTAATGTGAGCCAAACTAGAACAAATGTGGCCCACATTTGACGTGTAGTCATCATTTCACTTTCCTTTCTCAGGTGTCCTGGTACACCTGCCAGCTTTGAGAGCCATTCTTTCCCAACACCACAACTCTTATCTACTATCTTATTGTTCTAATTAACACACTGCAAAGCCAAACGTCTACAAAGCTTCAAAACCAATTTCTGCTAGAATCCTTTATCTAAGGTTTTCAATTAAGCCTATAACTTTAACAAACTACCGCTGTTTTCTAAAAAATTAAGCCTGCCTTTCTGTAACTAAAAGTGGATTGCTGATATGTTGGCTCGTTGGCAAATTCAGACAACCAACTTGCTTCAGTATAAACTTCTGAACTGTGATAAGCGGCTGTATTCGAACAGCCGTGCAAAACGACTGCAAGCCCAGGAAAAGACAAAAGGCTTCTCTGTTTGCTGGATGTAGTGCTGTCAGCAACGAGGTCAGAACCAGGTTCAGTCGATGTTCATGTCTCTGAAGTGCCTCAAAACACAGGGTCCTCCGTCCAGTTTGCAGAGGCCTACGTAGATGAATTATTACCTGTAAAAACACAAGCAGGAACCCCTGCCTAGGACCTGTGAGTGAGCCTAGTGCTCTGCGTCGTTCTTCCTGACTTCCCCTTTCCAGGGCCGCACCCATTGACTCGGTACCCATCTGACGCCGGTATCTGTAACAACACAAGCATATCCCCGACCGGTCATTCTTAGTTCTGCAGGTCCTCTCCATTCTCCTGTAACGACATCCCTGTATTGAACAAAAACATTACTGTCACATTGGTTTGTACCAGATTTCAAACCCAAACTATGTATTATTACTGGTGGTTCATTTCTATCACCTGTGAACCGCAAAAAATTTAACACATACACCGCTTTTGCAAGTCGCTCTGCAGCAGCCAAGACTTCTCCCCTTTTTGTTTTTGCCAAAGCGCTTTCAAGGTTTGATGCGCTCTCTCCACGATGGCTTGTCCCGTGGGGGAATGCGGTATTCCTGTGATGTGACGTATACCCCAGAGTTGGCAAAAATGAGTAAATTTCCGGGAAGTGTAGGCCGGACCATTGTCAGTTTTGATCTCTGCAGGCACACCCAGTGCCATAATTGCAGCATGCATATGTTTGATGACATGCCGTGCTGTTTCACCTGTTTGCGCTGTTGCCCAAAGGGCTAGAGAAAAGGTATCAATAGAAACATGCACATATTTAAGCCTGCCAAATTCTGGGATATGGGTCACATCCATTTGCCAGAGTTGTAAAGGTTGGAGTCCTCGGGGGTTTACTCCCAAACTGAGGCCTACTCCCACCTTCTGGCAATCGGGACAGGATTGCACAATTCCTCTAGCATCAGCCACAGGAATGTGAAATTGTCTGGCTAACATTTTTGCTGACTGGTGAAAAAACTGGTGTGACAGCCTGGCCTGTTCAAAGGTGTTAACGGCAGGGCCCGTCCAGGCTGGAGCGACAAGTTGATCGGCTCGAGCGTTTCCCAACGCAAGGCCTCCACATTGTTGATGACTGCGGATGTGCATAATAAAATATTCATCCTGACGTTGGTTCAAAAGTGTCAGCAATTGTAACAACAAAGTATGTAATACAGGATTTCGCACCGGTTTCACCATGCTGTTTTCCAGACGTTGTACTGTACCTACCACATACAATGAGTCTGATACTATATTGAGAGGTTCTTGAGACCAGCGTTGAAATGTCCAGATAACAGCTCGAAGTTCTAAAGTCTGTAAAGAGTCACCAGGCACTCCAGGGAGTAATTGATGTTCCCAGGTGTCCCCTTCCTTCCAAGCGACTGCAGCCCTTCGAGATTTTCGTCCAGCATCAGTGAAGACAGTTATCCCTTCTACTGGAACCTCTGATCGCAGGGGTAAATGTACAAACCGCTGATGGCATAATAGTGACAAAAGCTTATCCGATGGATAACTATTGGTGATAGTACCTAAGAAATCAGCAATTGCTATTTGAAAGACAGTTGAAGCAGATAATAACCAATCTAAATAAAACTGAGATACAGGTATGTAGATGACTTCTGGTTCGATGCCTGAAATATCTGAAATTCGCTGCCTCCCTTTTATGACAAGCTGTGAAAATAATTCAGGGCGTGTAACTACTGTGTTTCTGGGCTGAAAAGGGAGAAAAATCCATTCCAAAATTCGTAAATTTGGGTTTGTTTCACTCAACTGAATAATAAGCCCCAATGGGTGTTCACGTTTACCCCCAGAGTTAACTATCATAAAAGAAAGAGCTTTATCATCCAGTCACCTGTGAGTATAAGTTGTCATGATTTTGTTGCTAATTACTTGTAAGGCTTGCTGTTGATCCTCATCCAGTTGATGGCGCTCCTGAGCTTGTACAGACGTGCCCAGGAGTGGCATCAAAGGTTTCAGATCATCGTTTGTAATTCCACAGATATTACGAACCCACTGGATATCCCCAATTAATCTCTGTACATCAGACAATGTTTCTATTTTTGTGTTGATTTTAACCTTTTGAGGGCGAATCACTGCGTTTGTAATAATCCAGCCCAGATACAGCCATGGTCCCTGCTTCTGAATTTTCTCTGGTGCTATCTCTAATCCCCTCTCCCTGAGACTGCATGTTAGCTGGCCCAATATTGTCTCGCAGTCCAGTTGTTTTCCTGCTACTAAGATATCATCCATGTAATGATAAATGAGTAAATGAGGATACTGTTTTCGGATGGGTTCCAGAGCCCACGCGACGAAAGACTGACAGATCGTGGGTGAATTTTTCATCCCTTGTGGTAGCACCACCCAGTGATACCTCTTTGCTGGTTCGGCCTTATTAATCGATGGCACTGTAAAGGCAAACCTTTCAGCATCCTCTGGATGTAAGGGGATTGTAAAGAAGCAGTCTTTTAGATCGATAACTACCAGATCCCAGCCTTCAGGTAACATTACTGGGGAAGGCAAACCAGGTTGTAAGGTGCCCATGTCAGAGATAACCGCATTAATCGCTCTCAAATCATGTAACAGACGCCATTTCCCAGACTTTTTCTGAATTGTAAAAATTGGTGTGTTCCATGGGCTAGTTGAAGGCAGGATATGTCTGGCATCTAGCTGTTCCTGTACCAAATCATTAATAATTTGCAGCCGGTCCAGTTTTAGCGGCCACTGGTCGATCCATATGGGATCATCAGTTTTCCAGGTTAATTTTAGGATTGGCTGCTCTACCGTGGCCGCACCTAAAAAGGCGAAGTAATCAATCGAGCTCCCATTTGACTGAGCAGATCTCTGCCCACCAGTGCCACAGGGGAGTGCATCACATAGGGACGTGTGGTTACTAGCTTGCCATCCGGAAACATAAATGCTATTGTGTCTCTGCTGATGGATGTGACTTGAGTTCCTCCAACCCCTAGAATTCCTGTATTAGCAGGCAGTAAAGGCCACTGACTAGGCCATAGATAAAGTGGTACAATTGTGACATCTGCTCCAGTGTCAATGAGCATTCGTAATTTACTCGTCTGTCCATTAGGGTGTCTCATCTCCATCTGCTCCTCTGGCTTCCCCCGACTAATGTCCAGGGCTAACAAAACATCTGGTTGTCCGGTGGACCCAAAGCCTTTTTCACCTCTCTTCTTTTGTTCTGCATTAGGCACTTTTGATTCAAATGCAATTAGCTGAGCAATTTTCGATCCCTCCATGATAGTCAAAGGAGGAGTAAGTGTGTATACCATGATTTTAATTGTTCCCTCAAAGTCAGCATCAATAAGTCCTGGGATGACAAAAATACCTTTTTTAGATGCTGAGGAGCGTCCAATTAATAAGGCACTTAAACCATGTCCCAGAGGTCCCACCAAATTAGAATCAACCAGATGTATTGTAGTGTCTGTAAGTGTAATAGCTACTGCTGTTGCCAAGTCCACTCCTGCGCTTCCGGAGGTGGCAGCGGAGCAGCGGTCCAAGCACCCTGGACTTGTGTCGTCGCGCGAGGGCGGGGCGCGCTCTGCCTCCCGTTTCCCCTCTTATGAGACACACGAGCACGACATTCTGATTTAAAATGACCCATTTGTCCACAGTTAAAGCACTTCTTATCTCGCTTGCCTTTGATGTGTCTGCCTCTGACAATTGGTGTTACTGCAGCTCCTACCGCAGCAGCCATAAAGGCAGCTTTCTCCTGATCAAGCATTCGCTCTGCTGCCTCCAGCAGCTGACCTGCAGTAGATTGTCGTGGGAGAAGGCTTAAAGCTTTCTTAGTTTTGTCGTTAGCATTGTCATAAGCAAGCATATCAAGGGATTTAACTTTCATTTCTTCACTTAAATCAGGATTGCTATTAATGGCGGCATGCAATCTGTCGATGAATTTTGGGTAGGGCTCCGTGGGCCCCTGTCTCACGCCTGTAAACGCTGGCGCCGCTTTTTCATCATGTATGGCTAGAATGATTTTGAGAGCCAATTCCTGGGTTAACCGTAACACTTC
Organism: Strix aluco; assembly: GCF_031877795.1. Classification (NCBI taxonomy): domain Eukaryota; kingdom Metazoa; phylum Chordata; class Aves; order Strigiformes; family Strigidae; genus Strix; species Strix aluco. The sequence goes on from NC_133970.1 coordinate 13,504,698, forward strand.
TGGTTGAAATCCCACTTGCCAATCTGGGCTAGCAAAAGGACCTGCCCCCATCAGCATCTGAGCTTGCACCCCATATAGAGGGTCTCCTTGCTGACGGGGTGTGGCTGCCGCAGCGTCGCAGGCCACTTGCCAGCGCTGGAAAAACTGCAATTGTTGTGAAGCTGTTAGTAAGGTTTGTACAATCATGCGCACATCATACAGAGTCAATAAATGTGCTGTAAAGATATGCTGAATTACCGAATTTGTATATGGTGATTTCAACCCATATTGTGTTACGGCTAATTTTGCTTCTTTAATCATTTTCCAATCTAAGGCTTCCCACTCATTGCCCTGTGGGGTCACTATTACCGGGAACGTCATTGGGCCAAGTTCGTTAAACTGCCCCTCTATTATAGCATCCCGAATAACTCCCCGCCAACGGCTTGCCGGATTATTATTACCACTCGCGCGTCCCAGTGCCCCCCCTCCCCTTTGAGCCAGTGCCCCCCCTCCCATTTGGGCCAGTGGTGGCGGAGACCCGATAGCCACCGTTTCCCTCTGACCAACGCCCCCCCCCGTGTCGCGGAAGAAGGGGTTAAGAGGAAGAGGCGGCGGTGCTGTGGGGGTGGGCTGAGCCGCTTGCTGCATTCGGATTTCAAGTTGCTCTAACTTTCTCGTTAACTCTTGCAAGTGCTGATCTTGTAAACCGTAACGAGATTGTTCTTGCGGCGACTGAGGTGTCGGGGGCGAGGACGGGGGCAGGGCTGGGTCGGCGCCGTCCTCTAAAGAGGAAGCAGCTGCGGCGGCTGCGGCGGGGGGGGTCGGGCGGGGGCCGGCGAGAGCGGGGCCGGCCCGTGCGCTCCGGTGATTGATCTTTTGGGCTTGAGGGAGGGGAGTCGAGCTGGAGCAAATCGGCTGATTTTTGCTCGCGCCGTACGGGTGCCGCGCGTGCAGCGTCCCCGTCCCTCCTTTTTGGAGCCACCTTAGGGAACAGGGATCCCGCGAACGTCATAGCGGTAGCGGAATCCTTGGCACCAGCACTTTCTGCCTCTGCTGACAAGGCAGCGAAAGCGGAGGCGGGGGTCTGCCGTTCCGCTTTCAGTTCTTTCAGAGTGTCTAGGACCACTCTCCACACGGTGGAAAGTTTCCTACTGTCTTTGGAACCTGAACTAATGTCATCCCACAGTGCCGCGCCGATCTTTTCCCAAGTAGTTAACTCGAAGGCTGCGGTCTCTGAAGCAATTAGTTCGTGCTGCCAAGCCCACAACAGCACCCTCCTCAGGTTCCCCTCATCATAAGAAACTCCTCTCTTAGAGAGTATGTGTTGGAGGAGCTTAACCACTGCCGCTTCTTCTTTACCCAGCGCGGACCCCATCTCCTCCCCAGCCGCTCACCTGATCAGGGCGAGATTCCCGACGATTGCGCGCGCGTCTTCCCAGGCGCCGGGGCAGCGCCTGCTACGGCTGATACTGCCCCCTCTGGGCCGTCTTCTCTTGCTCGGGCGAGCACCGACGGGAGGGTCCCGATTCCCCAGGGCTTGAGTCCCGCGTATTCGATGAGGCTCCCTCAGGTCCCTGTTCAGGCGCCAGTTGCCGACGCGGAAGTCTCGGACACAACTTAGATGACCAATGTGATCAAGTTGATGCCACTTTATTAAAGGTTACACAGCAATTTATACTCTATCTCAAACTTCACGCACCGCTATCTTATTGCTAATAGGCTAAAGCTACTTGTTCACGTGTCCTTCTGCCCTCTATGATTGGTCCCGGTGTGGTGTCCACGCGCTGCTCTCCCCCCAGGTAGACCCCCTGTTTTCGACATTCCAACATCTTTATCTCTTGGGAAGGAATGTAGTTTCTCAGGCCGTCTCGGCCTTGTTTTTGTCCTTGAACACAGCTGCAGCTTGTTGTTACAGTGAGGCCCCTCGGTTTGGATCGCTCATAATATGTCCGTTATTTTCCAGCCATTCCGCAATGCAAGGGACATCTGATACTGAATGAAGGGGACTGGGGAAGAATATCAAAATGTCCTCAGCCAAACCCCTGGTTCCCATAAAGCTGGGGAACGAAGTTATAGATTTCCTAGTAGATAGTGGGGCAACCCATTCAGTAGTAACTAGTTGTAAGGGACCTTTAAGTAAAACACATATGCCAATCATTGGGGTCAGGGGAAAGTAAGCTTAAAGGCCATTTTTAAAACCTGTGGAATGTACAATCAGAAGTACTACATTAAATCGTGAATTTCTATATATGCAGAATACCCCTTCCCATTGCTGGGATGTGACTTTTATGTAAATTGAAAGCGCAACTAACATTTTCTGAGGAGTCTATTCAGCTACACGTGCCTGAGGAGACAGCGTTGGAGAGCTCAATTGTGTCTATTGACTGAAAAGGAGCAGGAAGGGACCAGAATCTCAGAAGAAATTTTGGATGCTGTAATACCCCTGGTATGGGCCTCCAAGAAATCTGGATGAGCAAAGAACACTACTCTGGTAAAGGTGGAATTAAAATCAGGATCACAACCGGTAAGGAAAAAGCAGTACCCAATGAAATTAGAGGCTAGAGTGGGTCTCGAACCATTAATCAATGTCTTTGTGCAATACAGTTTGTTACGGGACTGTCAGCCTGAATATAAGACCCCTATCCTACTGGTAAAGAAACCTTGAGCTCAAGAATATAGATTGGTACAAGATTTAAGAGAAATTAACAAAATGACTGTGGACGTCCATCCTGTGATACCTAACCCCTACACTCTATTGTCTACAATATCTGAAAACAGTGTGTATTTTACAGTGCTAGATCTGAAAGACACTTTCTTCTGGATTCCCCTGGAGGAGGAGAGCCAGAAGATCTTTGCCTTCAAATGGGAAAGTCCCACTGCTGGTAGGAAAGTACAGCTCTGCTGGACAATGCTGCTTCAAGGATTTAAGAATAGCCTGACTGTTTGGTAATGTACTTGCCAAAGAATTGGAAGAATGGCAAGGTAAGAATCCCTCTATCACACTGTTGCAATATGTGGATGATATACTTTTGGGGAAAAGGACTGAACAGGAATGTAAAATTGCCACGATTGACCTGCTCAGTTTCCTGAGGCTAGCTGAATCCTATCTCTCCAGAAAAAGGCCCAAATAGCTCAGACTACAGTGACTTACCTAGGATTTGAAATATCTCAGGGGAAAAGAGAACTGGGTGCAGAACGAAAAGGAGCTATTTGTCAAATAGCTCCCCCCAATCTAAGAATGAACTGTGAGGGTTCTTGGGGATGGCTGGATGGTGCAGACTCTGGATACCAAATTTCAGCCTGATCACCAAACCATTATATGCGGCTATCAAGGGACCTGGAGAAACTTTGAAATGGACACCAGAGTGCCGGAAAGGATTTGATTCCATCAAGACTGAACTAATGAGATCTCCTGTTCTGGGTCTGCTGGAAAACTTTGACACAAGAGACAACATGTAGCATTGGGGGTCTGACCCAGACTCTAGGAGACTGGAAAAGGCCAGTAGCTTACTTCTCTAAGCAATTGGATGAAGTAAAGGATGGCCTGCATGTTTGAGAGCAGTAGCTGCAGTGATGGTGTTAATTAAAGAAGTCTGGAAATTAACCCTGGGACAACCTATCACAGTTTTTGTACCACATGCAGTGATAGCTGTGCTTGAACAAAAGGGACATCATTGGATCTCTCCTAGCAAGCTAGCCCAATATCAGGTGGTGCTGATCGAACAAGATGATGTCACTTTAAGGATGTCTTCAACTTAGAATGCCAGTAGATGAGAGAGGAGAGCTGGAACATGACTGTCTGCATGTTATGGAACAAGTGTACTCTAGCCGACCTGATTTGAAGGATGTACCATTAACCGATACAGAAATTGAACTTTTTACAGATGGAAGTAGCTTCATGGTGAATGGGGAACAAAAGGCTGGGTATTCCGTGGTAACCCCACAAAAGGAATTTGAAGCACGAGCATTGCTGCCCAATGCCTCCACTCAAAAGGCAGAAATCACAGCTCTAACCCGAGCTTTAGAGCTATCTAAAGCTGTTTTAGGACCAAAGGATGTTGCAATTGTGCATTGCAAAGCCCACCAGGAAGGACAAACGGAAGTGGTGAGAGCAAATCAAAAGGCTGATGAAACAACTAAAAGAGTTGCAGAAACAGGACAATTGATCAGAGCATTGATTCCTTGGAGAAAAGTTCAATGGGAACCTCCGAAATGTTCCAAAGAAAAGAATTGGCTTGCCAAACATTTAAAATATACCAAATCAGAAGAAGGTTAGTGGGTAACTAAAGACAGACAAGTTTTGATCACTACCCCAATGGTAAGAGAAATATTGAAAAAACAAACAAACAAGCAAAAAAAAAAAAACAAAAAAACCCCACAAAAACCCCAAAACAATGCACAAAACCCCCCAAAAAACAAACCAAACAAAAAAAAACCCCAAACCATAGTGAATCTCATATAGGAGTAGATGCTCTGGTTGCGAGCGTTAAAAGATACACTAAAGGACCAAAAATGCAAAAATTAGCTGATATAATTGTACAACAATGTCAGCTGTGTTGCAAGAACAATCTGAAATTTCAAAGAAAACCCCCTTTTTGAGAAGTGAGACAGGCCGAGCCCCAGGGGGATACTGGCAAATAGATTTTTCTGAATTACCAAAATGTAATCGTTTCTAGTATCTTTTGGTTTTGGTTGATACTTTTCCTGAGTGACCTGAAGCTTTCCCATGCTGTACCAACAAATCTAGAGAAGTGGCTAGAATTTTACTCAAAGAGGTAATTTCAAGACTTGTCATTCCAGAAGGGATGTCATTGGACAAGGGGCCTCACTTTATAGCTGAAGTAGTTCAGGGGGTTGCTAAGTTTCTACAAATACAATGGGATCTACGTATACCTTGGAGACCCCAATCAAGTGGGAAAGTAGAAAGGATGAATCAAACTTTAAAGAGGCAAATCTTGAAGTTGTGCCAGGAAACACAAATGAAATGGGTAGGTGTCCTACCCATAGCATTAATGAGAATTCGGATTACCCCTAGAGTGAGAGAAAAAGTAAGTCCTTTTGAAATTCTGTATGGGAAACCATATCCTGTACATGCAATGACAGGAAAAGGGGACCAAATGCACATAAAGGGAGAAGAAGTACTAACAAGTTACTTGCTATCCTTGTCGCAAACTTTAGCCTCCATGCACAAGGTACCTTAATGAGTGAACACCTATACCCTTAGATTCACCAGTGCATGAATTTCAACCCGGAGATGAAGTTTATATCTGCACTTGGAAGGACGAACCTTTGAAAGAAAAGTGGAAAGGACCTTACTTATTACTTATACTGCTGTGAAAGTGAAGGGTATAGATTCATGGATACACTATACCCGTGTGAAGAAAGTGGATCTCTGAAGAAATGGGACCACTGAAGCTGAAGCTTTCTCTATCCCAATGAACTGTGACTGAGACTCTGAAAAATCATATATTGAACTGGACTGTATACAAAGCCTAGTATCCTTATGTTGAGCTTTAATAACTGTTTTTACACCTCTGCTAGTATATTTGTGTAAGTATACAGATATCTTTAGAATAAGAAATGAAGGAACTAAGGAGGGGTTGATACTCCTCTGCTGCCTATGGATGAAGTTAAATGATACTAGAGTGTCTTATGGGTAACCAGGAAATCCATGGGAGAAAAATTCGCATTTTGATCTATTACAAAAAATGATCCAGGTTGCTAATAAATTGAATTGTTGAGTCTACACCCACTTTCCAGAACATGCAAGAAAGGGAATTCCCTTGATTGGAATTCCAGTACTGACCCAGATCTCATGGAGTGACATTTGGGACACAATAACTCGTAGAATTAATAGCACTGAGAACCAAGAATGGGAGGTTGGACCTGAAGGCTCTACAAGAGGTTATGCGCATTGCTTAAAACCAGGCTCAGAGAATAATAGTTTTCTGGTAGGGAATTACCCATATTGTAAAATGACTAAAATTATAATCTCAGAAGGCTGGGACGATTATTATTGGCTCACACCCAATGGGATAGGTTGGTACTGGATTTGTGGAACTAAAGCCCATAAGGCCTTAGCACCAAATTGGTCAGGAACTTGCATTTTAGGGGTCATAATTCCAAATATCACAATAATCTAGAAATTAGAACCCCGAGTATGGATAAGGACATACCTCCAAAGGAACAAAAGAAATAATAAACCCCCGATTGAGTGACTTACGGGGTTTCACTCTTTCTTTAGGTGGTTTATCCTCTTCTTGGGAGCTAGTGAATTAGAAAAAGCTATAGTAAACATTTCAGCCACAATTGAGAAAATTTGGAACGAGACTTATGATGTTATAAAGGCTGATACAGAGAAATGTCCACTTTCCTTGCAAATTATTTACTTATAACAACATATGATGATTTCTGAACGTTGCCTAAGAATCCTGCTTGCCCAGACTGTTTTGTGGATTCAGTGAAGCTTACCCAGATAGTTTGGGGATTGGCTATGATAAAAAGTAGCAGGTAGCCCTGGGGTATGAAATAAAAAGACAACTCACTGATAGCAGACTCAAAGCCCTCAATGGGCACTTAGGCAAACTTAAACTTGAACAAAAGGACTCAGAGATGCTATCTAGGGAGGATGATCTCACCGATTTAGGAAGAAGACACCTGGACTTTGCTTCACAGTGCATGCCCTGGAAAGAGCAGACACCATGAGGAGGACCACGTACTTCTCCCCTTAACCATCAAAGAAATAATTATAATAATCACGCCTATCCCCCGAACTAATTGTAATAACCCAGCCTTTCCTAATGAATAGGTATGCTTTGGTGTAATAAATACTTGGCTACTTGCCAGAGACGGTGTGCAAGCTTTGTGCAGAAATCCCCTTGCACCCCGGCCGGAATAAACATACCTGCTTTATAACTCTCTCCGAGTTGTAGAGTTTGTTTCCGCACGTCAAGGCCCTGCAAGAAGAAGTGTCTGAATTAGCAAAGATCATTTTACAAGATAGAATGGCTCTTGATATGATGCTAACCTCCCAAGGAGGGGTGTGCACAGTTTCAAATACTAGTTGTTGTGTGTATGTAGACCAAAATGGTAGAATTTCTACAGACTTAGAAGAAATCTGGCAACAGACTAAAATGCTTCATGAGATACAAAAGGATGACACATCTTATCGATTTGAAGAAACATTTAGATGGTTAACTTCCCAGGTCCCTGATTTGAGTCTATAGGTGAAGAAATTATTGAGCATTGTGAGAAACGCTCAGTTGCCAATTATCCACGGCTCAGACAGGATGCGGTGTGAAGCACTCTTTATTACGTTCTTGCAAGACTGGGCGCCCCCTGTGATAGACAGTAAACTGTTTGTTCATCAAATTCCATTAAAGATACTGGGAGCTCGTGACATGTTATTCCATAAACTATGTAGGCCTAAGCTTAATCTTAACTATTACATTGTGTAACGACTAACTGACTGCAAGTGCTTATCTAAGTTGAAATGCTGAAGCAAGGACTCCTACTAGGCAAAAGACTGAAAAGAGGGAGAAAGGGAAGAAGGACAAAGGGGAGAAAGACAAAGGGGAGAAGAAGAAGAAAAAAGGGGGTAGTGTCTATATTCTGTAAGATATAAACAAAAGCTTTGTGAGCCACTCTCAGGAAAGCAGGAAATACAAGGAGTTGGTGACGCGAGGAAGACCCGGATGGAGCGACCCCCTAGCTGCAAAGTGCGCAGACGCAGGGTACACCTCTCAGAGAGACCCGATACCGGAAGGCGGAGGATATAAAAAAGACGGACCCTCGGGAAGTGAGTGCGCGCCGTTGGTGGAGCAAGGACTCCCCGGCCGCCCAGCGCTGTTTTGCTTGTTGCTGCTTGCTAAGTAAACTATTGAAATTTTGATTGGCTCTGACTCACATCAATTTGAGAAATCTACTTATAACACCCCCATCAGGTGGACGCACCTAACAGCCATCGTGCAATGGTTTATATTCCCTTCTCCCGACCGTGAGTTCCCTCCCCTGATTCCTCATTGGCTGAGTACTACAGGGTGTACAGACTTCCCGAACCGCCTACCGATACGCCCCTTCATGTATGTGTTCATACGTCGCATGTTCATGGAAATGAACCTTGGCTTTCTCCAGGGCGGAGAAGTTAATATGCATGAGCTCATCACGCAAGCGTACTAAGACGGAAAAACCCGAAATTCAGGTTCTTCAAGCCTTTCGGTATCTACATCCATCTAAAGCCAGTTCTGAGTATTGGGTCATCACAGTCGACAAAAAGACCGCTTGCCTTCTAGCCCTAGGCCAGGGATTTCAATGGTTGTAAATTGGTCTCATTGATTGCTTTGGTGAATTGCTCCTGCCCTTCCCTTCAGGCTTATCATGCGAAAACAACATTCTTTCCCTTACAATTGCCCCCCTGTTTTTATTTATACTCTTGTTGCTTTTTGCATATTCTCAGAGTATTGTTCTATGAACATTTTTCGAGTGTTGACAACATGATTTCACATCTTTTCTCTGATGACAAGTCATCTCTTGCATCTTCATCTCCCTCTTCCTCTAGTAACAGCATCTTGTCAAGATAGGGGGTGGTTCCAGAGGCATCTGTTTTGACAAGGCGGTTTCAATGAGACGCTGGACCAATCCTCGGACGCAAGGGATTATGCAGCATCCTACTGCTGTTAAGACACCTGCTACTACAATCAAAGAAGTGAGGATAGATACAGCCATTCCCTTGCATTTCCCAAACCAAGAATCCAACCACCCAGTTAGTGAACTGTCTATTCCTGAATTCTCTGCTAGTTCATTTGCCAAGGTAGTAAGTCTCTGTAATGCTTTGGTGATAGTCCCATCAGGCACTAGTAGCCTTCCCACCCTGTCGTGAGAGACAAGCTGTATGGTTACCGGAGACGGTGGAGAAAGTAGGTGCTATCTTGACATCCTTGTTCTGTATGGCAGGAAATAGCAATGCTAAAGACTTGCAAGTTTCATTACCCCAAGCAGCCTTCTCCTGGTAGAGGGCAATCATGCACCGCATGCCTCGTGGATCCTGAGTCCAACCCAGGGGGAAGGGAAGAACCTGTGCCGTGGGTCTTCCTGTTGCACAGACATAGCAATTGCTATGATTTAAACTCTGTGCTGTATATTTGATCCATTCTACCCTGGCATTTGTATCTCCATACCCTGTCTCTATTTCAAAGGTCTGTTTAAGATCTTTTACCTCCACAACTGCCGCGATTTTAGGGTCATTATGGAGGCTCAGTTTTCCTTCTTCAGGGGACTGAGTGGGCTGCCTCTTTTCCTTAATGATCCTAGGTGGTAATGCCCATACTACTATTCTAAATCTCGCTACAGGGTCCTTCCCTGCTACATCTGCTCCAAGGCCATAAGTGCGATCTACAAGGTTATCAGCCTTTTTGATGGTTATTACTATGGGATTACATTGTAAAGATGAGCAGGTGGGATTGGGGACCCCTTTAGATATGCTTATTTGATCCTTTAATGCCTTTGCTGTGTTGGACTGGGGAGGTGTATAAGTCCATCCCTGGTAGGTGGTAGTCCACCATACATGATCCCACCCAGGGCATGGTGGTCCCCTATAAATTTGTGTCTCAGGGCATAGATATTTATTTTCGCTACTCAGTTGTCTTTGGGTTTCAACACCTCCACAGTTCAACACCTGACAGGCATTGAATTGGATAGTTTGGGGTCTTTCTGTCCTAGTTACATTTATCCAAATTTTAACAGGATACCCAGCCCCTCCTTTCCATTTATCATCTGTCTTCTCATTTCTATTTACACTGTCGCTTGTATCAAGGCCCATGGTTATTAACATAATCACCGCCATCCAATTTCCTCCTAACATCTTTACCACCAGACCAATGTTTCGCTTATTCACGTCTATAAGGTAGATGGATGCTTTTTCTTGAATGTCATCCGTAGAGGATCTTCAGTAGTCTGGACTTGCCATTCACTGAGGTCCTCTGGGGGTTCAACTGGTCCTTTGACTCGTGTATAATGTGTCCACCCTTTCTCAGCTGTTCGTACCGCGGTCTCTGTAGTCAAGAGGACTTGGAAAGGTCCCTCCCAATCTGGTTGGAGCTTGGCTTCCTTCCAGGACTTGATTAGGATCCAATCTCCAGGTTGGAACTTATGAACTGTGAACTCCAATGGTGGAGTTTGGGCTAATAGTCCTTGATGCCTGAGAAAAGATAGTGAAGAAGACAGCCCAAGTATATTGTTTTTAAGAAATGCATCTTTTGTTTCAAATTGTGGAAGTTCCTTATTTCTTCCTAAGTACGGTAGTCCAAAGAGCATCTCATAAGGGGAGATTCCTACATCCTTACGAGGAGCAGTTCGGATCCTTAATAAGGCTATGGGTAAACACTTAGTCCAAGGCAGTTTGGTTTCTAATACCAGCTTGGATAATTGTCTCTTTATTGTCTGATTCATTCGTTCCACTCTCCCTGATGAAGGAGGGTGCCAAGGAGTGTGGAAATCCCAAGATATGTCTAAGCTTCTCATTAAATACTGTAATACCTTTGAGGTAAAATGTCGTCCCTGATCCGAATCAATATTTTCTACTATCCCATATCTAGGAATAATTTGTTCCAAAATTATTTTGGCCACTGCTGCTGTTGTAGCCGAGCTTAAGGGGAAGGCTTCCACCCACCCAGTTAAATGATCTACTAACACCAACAGGTACCGCACTCTCCCTACTTTAGGCAATTCAGTAAAGTCAATCTGAATACTTTGAAAGGGTCTTAGACCCGGATTTCGCCCTCCGATAGGTTGTTTCTTGAGCATCTTCTTATTTATTTTTTTACATGTTAGACATCGTTCACAAATCTGTCTGGCTATAGTGTAAATTCCTATACAGCCATATTTTCGTAACGTCAAGTCACACATGGTTTGTACGCCCCAATGGCTCCCCTGGTGCAAGATGGCCAAGACTTCCCTCATCAGTTGCTTATTTAACATTTCTCTCCCATCAGGGAGTACCCATTTCCCGTTCAGTTCACTGGCCCCCATTTCCTTAAGCATTTCTTTTTCTTTTTCCTCAAAGATTGGTGTTTCTTGTAAAATAGGTACCTCAGGGGTAAGATAATTCATGGTTACTACTTCAAGCCCTAAGGCCACCTCTCGGGCCTTTTTGTCCGCTAATCTATTCCCCTTGCCCAAAAAGAGTCCCCTGTTTGATGTCCATTAACATGCACCATGGCAATTTCAGCCGGCAACATCAGATTGACTAGTACCTGTCTGATAAGCTCTTCATGAGCCACGGCGGTTAATGAGTCCTCTTTCCTCCCAGATTCTTCCAAATGTGTGTACTACCCCAAATGCATATCTTGAGTCTGTATATATCGTTCCTTCTTTTCCCTTTAACCTCTGTAATGCTTGATTTAGAGCATACAACTCACAAGTTTGTGCTGACCACTGGTTGGGCAGTCTCCCCATTTCTTTTACTTCATTTTCTATTCCTTCAATTATTGCATATCCATTATGTCTTTTTCCTTGTATCGTCCTTGAGGACCCGTCTATAAATAACCTTAGTCCTGTATGCAAAGGCACATCCCTGAGATCCACTCTTGCCTTGGTTTGGTAATTTATTAAGTCTAAACAATCGTGTTCCAAGTCAGATTCTCTGTCCTTATCCTTGCCCTTCCATAGAAAGGTGGCTGGGTTCAAACAAGGAGCTGTTGTTAATACTAGGTCATCTTTTTCAATCAATATCGCTTCATATTTTAAGATTCTGGAATCCGTTAACCACCGCCCAGCCTTCTGAGTCAAAATTGTCTTAACCTGATGAGGAGTGCTCACAATCAGGAACCCTCCAAAAGTCAGTTTCCGACTCTCTTCGACTAAGAGGGCGGTGGCTGCTATGGCCTGCACACATTCTGGCCAGCCCCGGGACACTGGATCCAGGAGTCGGGATAGATAGGCTACTGGTTGTCTTTTATCCCCCCATTCCTGAGTTAAAACTCCTAAGGCAGCTCCCTTATCTATTGTCACAAATAATTCAAATGGCTTATCTAAAGACGGTAAGGATAAAACTGGGGCAGTCACCAGGCTTTGTTTCAATTCTTTAATTAATTTCTCCTCCTTCTTGGTCCAGACAAGAACATTGGGTTCCTCATCCAGGAATTTAAGATACAACCCCTTTGTTTTCTGTGCATAGGCCTCAATCCATAGGCGACAATACCCAGTCAATCCCAAAAACTTCCTTAATTCTTTCTTAGTTTCAGGGAGCAGTAGATTAATTATCCCTTGTATCCTTTCAGGATTTATTTTTCGTCTCCCTTCTGTAATTAAATGGCCCAAATACTTAACTTCATTTTCTATATATTGAAGTTTGGTCTTTGAGATCCTTAACCCTTGTTTTCCCAGAAAATTAAGGAGTCCATCAGTGACTATTTTCACTTCAGACCGCTCCTCCCCTGAGAGTAAAATGTCATCCACATACTGTAGTAACATGACCCCTTCAGGTGGCTTAAATTGTTCCAGAGTTTGTTCTAATATCTGCCCAAATAAATTAGGGGATTCTGTAAATTCTTGAGGTAGAACAGTCCACCTCAACTGTTGTTTGCGCCCTGTCTGGGGGTCTTCCCATTCAAAGGCAAATATATCTCTACTTTCTGGATCTAATGGGCAAGCCCAAAAAGCATCCTTTAAGTCTATAACACTGAACCATCTGTGTCCATGTGGTATTTTACTCATCAGAGTATATGGGTTTGGTACCACAGGATATCTCTTTTTGACTATTTCATTTACTTTTCTTAAGTCTTGTACCAATCGATAAGAACCATCCGTTTTTCGAACTGGCAAAATGGGGGTGTTGAAAGGGGACATACAGGGTTCCAGCAGTCCATCCTTCAGCAACCCTTCAATTATTGGTTGAAGACCTTTCCGCCCCTCTGCCGAAATTGGATATTGTTTCTGTCGTACTACGTCATGTCCATCTAATAAGGTAATTTTTAAGGGGGGGATTTTTAGTCCTCCCCTATTACCTTCTTTGACCCACACGATGGGGTTTATATCTGCTTCATCCTCTTCTGTTCAGAGTGTTCATAGTAATAGTCATACATTCCTTATAAGTGTGGATTTGTAATCCTAGTCGTATCACCAAGTCCCGGCCCAGCAGATTACTGCCTGCCTTTGGGACATATAACAGTTGTCCCATAACTGTCTTATTTTTAAATCTCAAACTGGTAGGTTTAAATACAGAAACCGTAAACCCTTCCCCTTTTATGCCAGTCACTGACGCCCATTGGTCCGATAGCTCCAACCCCAAGGGAATATAATTTAAAGAAGTCCTGCTTGCCCCGGTATCAACTAAGAATATCACTTCCTCCTCCTGGGGTCCCACCTTCAAATTTATCAAGGGCTCTTGGTGGGATCTATAGCTAAAGAGCCCCTGACTCCTCTATTCTATGTCTTCAAAGTTCATAATTGGAATTACTTTAACTCTGGGCATTCTCTCTCAAAATGCCCCCGTCTCCCACAACGATAGCATTCACTAGGCAATCCTGGGCGATATTGAGATGATCTACGCCATGACAGTCTCCTACCCCGCCCCATAATCTGACTTTCCACCCCCTGCCTTCTTCTCTGGCCTTGAGCCCAACCTCCTCTTTCTGGTTTTCCTTTTAGTTCTACCTTCTGGTTTACTACCTGTTCGACTGTAGAGACCATCATTTTAACCTTCTGTTTTTGTTTTTCTTCCTCTCTTTTAACATATACCTTATGAGCTTCTCTTAGAAGGTCCTCTAGTGGCCTCTCATTCCATCCCTCTATCTTTTGAACTTTTTTTCTGGATGTCTGGCCATGCTTTTGTGACAAAATGGACTTTTAGCAACCCCTGAGCTACAGGGTCTTCGGGGTTCATACCAGAATATTTTCTCATCTGATCTCGTAGCCTTTGTAAGAAGGCTGACGGAGTTTCGTCCTTTTCCTGTTGAATCTCAAATGCCTTTATGAAATTCTGAGATTTAGGGACAGCCCCTTTAATCCCTTGTATAATTAGTTCCCTCAAATCTTTCATATTATTTCTATGCACAGGATTATTGTTATCCCAGTTGGGATCCACATTAGGGAACTTTTGTTCAGCTGGAACAACCCCTTGACCGGGTGGATTTCTTCTTTCCCATTCCTGCATGGCTGCCCTCCTGATCATCCCTCTTTCTTCCCCATTAAACAAAATATTCATTATAGACATCATTTCTGTCCAGGAAAAATAATTAGGACCCAAAAATTGATCTAATTGCCAATCCAACAGGGTCCTCTATTAAAATTTTCATTTCCTTTTTAAAATTCCGCACCTTGCTACTTGTTAGCGGGGCACTCACATACCCCACTTGCCCTTGTCCCAGAGGGACTTCCCTGAGGGGGAACATGGATTCTATTGTTCTCAGATCTTGGTCCCCTGTTTTCATAGGAAAATTCTCCAAATCCCTCCTGCACTGTTCTAACTCTCTTTTTAATCTACAGTGCGTTTTTGGAGGGGAGGGGGCGCTCATTGCCCCATCTTGTTGACCCTGATGCTCTGTTACAGGCGCAGGGGAAGGGAGAATTTGATCACCAGGGTTATGGGAAGGAGGAGGAGGGTTATAAGGAGGGGGCAAATACTTAAGGGGGTCCCATGATTGAGGTTCTGGAGGTTTTTCATGCCCAGTTTCTTCCCGTTCCTCCTGGTCCACCTTTAAGGTAAAAAGGTGTTCAGTCCTTTGTTGGACCCAGCAGGAGGCGTAGTCAGACTCCTCTTGTGAAAAGGGGGTCTTTGAATTCACATAGAAGTTTAAGTCTTGACATAACCAATTCTCAGTTGACCCATATTTTGTCAAAAAAGCCTTACGTCCCAAAATGGGCTCCTTTGTCCACACAAAAACACAATAATGTATCATTTTCTTTTTGTCTTTTCCCCTTGTATTCGGAACGTTCCTCCATTGTATCAACATTCTCCCCAATGGACTGTACGGGGGAATGTTTTCAGGGACCTTCCCTGAATTCCCACTAAGCTTAGTCTTTTTGTTCCCCATTTTTTTCCCCGAGACTTCTGGTCGTTTTCCTCGCAGCACAGCAGAGCCACCACTGCGGACTCTGCCCTCAGCCCGTACTGACGTACGGCTTACTCGCTCCCACCCACCAGAATCTCCCAGACCACCAAGGCAGTACTTAACAGTCCAATTTTCTTACCTTGGTCTGTGCACAGAGTTGCCTGTTCTAACAGCACTCTCCAAAGTTCCTCCTTTTTTTTTTTTTCCTTTTTCCCCCAGTGGTTCACAAGGCCCGTCTGTATTATCAGTCTCAGGATCTCAGTCGGTCCCCGTGGAGTCACCATCGATGATTCACGAGACCGTTGAAATCAACAGGGCGCGCCTCCTCGCCCTCAGCGGCGGAGACTCCCAGGCGACGACTTCGATCCTGGACGAGCCCCCAAATTGTGAGAAACGCTCAGTTGCCAATTATCCATAGCTCAGACAGGATGCGGTGTGAAGCACTCTTTATTACATTCTTGCAAGACCGGGCGCCCCATCAGGTGGACGCGCCTACCAGCCATCATGCAATGGTTTATATCCCTTTCTCCCAACCGCCAGTTCCCTCCCCTGATTCCTCATTGGCTGAGTACTACAGGGTGTACAGACTTCCCGAACCGCCTACCGATACGCCCCTTCATGTATGTGTTCATACGTCGCATGTTCATGGAAATGAACCTTGGCTTTCTCCAGGGCGGAGAAGTTAATATGCATGAGCTCATCACGCAAGCGTACTAAGACGGAAAAACCCGAAATTCAGGTTCTTCAAGCCTTTCGGTATCTACATCCATCTAAAGCCAGTTCTGAGTATTGGGTCATCACAGTCGACAAAAAGACCGCTTGCCTTCTAGCCCTAGGCCAGGGATTTCAATGGTTGTAAATTGGTCTCATTGATTGCTTTGGTGAATTGCTCCTGCCCTTCCCTTCAGGCTTATCATGCGAAAACAACATTCTTTCCCTTACAAGCATGATAATAATCGCCTTACTTGCTTTTGCATGTATCTATGTAATAATACAGTGTTTTTGGAAATGTTCTGCAGTAGGGAGGTAAAGTTATGAGAAGATGAGACTAATATAAGAGAAATTACAGTGAAGTTCCTCTTTTATAGTCTCAAAGGGGGGAAATGATGTCTATATGGAATGTTCTACTCTGCTCATTCTGCTGAAACAAGAACTTGTAAATAGAACAATGACAGGGTCAGTTACTGATTTAAGAGTGTTGCGGTCAAAAGAAGGAACCAGGGGGTAAGGGAGTGAGTTGCTCCAACTTTGTATAAGCAATGCATGCCTTGCTAATGACTATACCTTTGAAGAGGAGCTAAAAAGACCGATAAGAGGGGAACATCCTGGCCCAGAAGGCGCCAATGGCTGGATGATTGCCTGAGAAGCATGAATTCAGCTAAAATCAGTGATAACTGGGGGAAAGGTAAAGGGGGGGGGGGGGGGGGGGAGACTAGACCACCAACTCAATTTAAGACCAAGAAGATGTGCCCCCCCACACCCTTTGAATTAAAAGACACTGTAACTTTAAATCGAGCCAAGGCATGTTGTTAACCAATGAAGGACAAAGCAATAAGAAACTAACCAATGATCATGACAGTAAATGTGTATTCGTGTAGTCTGAAGTGTATAAATACATCGAAGTTCTTCTGTGCAGTGTGCTAGCTTTGTGGAATTACCACCTAGCACCCCTCTTTGTGCAAATATGGAATAAATAAAGACCTCTTCTCTGTGTGTATATTGCCGCATTGCACACTGGGTAAACAACCCCACTTGAGGTACAACACGGAGATTACTCTACTATTTTAATCCTTGGACCTTTCAATCCATTTGAGACAGGGAATGCAAACAAATTGTAGTTAGACGGCACAAGACAGAGGGACTCGTGCAGAGGCAGGGAGGGCTACGTGCAGAGACATACCAGGTGCTGATAGTGTTGCTAGGCTACTATCTCCTGGTCCGGGCAGAAGCCTTGAAGATGTGTGGGTCAGCAGCAAGATTACCCCGGATTCTGGTGCAAACTGGCCTGGCAGTTTGGCCAGGGAACAGGGAATGACTGAGGCTGCGCAGAACGACTGGGTGAAAAGTTCACCAGCGAGGAAGAGGAGATACTTCATCTATACGACCCCCGCCCAGGAATTTACGACCACTGCCCAGGACTTGAGGAACTCAATGCGCAGGCGCAAGGGGAGGAGACCTAATTACCATGAGAAGCAAGGGGAGGCGGTGATAGGCTATGAATATGTATAGGCGTCTTATGAATATACAATACTTTGTACCATAAAAGCAAGGGAATAACTACAGAAAGGCGCATGCTTGTGGAGGAGCGATCCCCCGTGCGCCCAGCGCTGAATAAACATACCTGCTTTACAACTCCAAAGTTGTAAAGTTCTTTTTTCCGCAAGTCACATTCTTCATCAGAGGAATCTCAGCTGTCGCCATCTCAATAATCACTGGGGTAACTAACTACTTAACCCTTATGCCCCCATTGCTCACTGTGGGCACTCTGCCCCTTCCTAATTGCACGTACTTGGGTTACTGGTATAATCTCCTGTACCTGGTCTTCCAGTTTATACAAGTGCAACTGGGTCTCAAAATTTTCCAATTATGCTTGCAATTCCCTTGTTTTCTTTTGCTTGCATTCTAGGGTGCCCTGTGCCTGGGCTTCCAATTTATCCAAGCACAACCAGGTCATTTGAGCTATTGTATAATTTTCTTACAAGAAAACAACTCTATTCATCTTCTCTACTGTCAAACAGAAACGATGTTCACACGAGAACTTCTTGCTGCACTGTTAGATAAAGGCAAGGCCACGCAGGTGGTGTAATCATCGGAACCAAGTGGGAGCTGCCTGCAGGCTCCTCTGTTACACTGAGCTGGCCGAGTTTAACCTGCGGCTAGAGGATTTGTGCACCACAATGTCTTCTGCAAGGTTCCTAGTATACTTGGTAAGACTGGGTTTACTGTAAAACACCTCTAATATAGCACTGAATATTTAGGAAAAGTCCTGAGCAATTCACAAACATTTAATTCTTTTATAAATGTAGCTTAAAAAAAAAAAACAAAACAGAAAAGACAACAGCAAAAATCTAAGAAGATGCAAACCTTAAGCTATGGGAAATGTCAGAATGGATCTAAATATATGCCAAGAACTAAATGATCATGCTTTATTCTTATCTGGGGATCATTTTGCTCAATGAAAACTTTAATATTTCTTTCTTATCCTGAGTGTAAGACCACACTATTCACGCTGGTTCCCAAGTATGAGATATTCCAGCCCAATCTGATACTGCAGTGACTGTTCATCTCCCACTGGTGATCACTCTCTCATCTTATGGTTGCAAAGAGAAACACAGAGAAGAGTCAGAAGAATCTCTGTAATAACAATGTACATTTTACGTGTGGCTATATTCTAGCACTGAAGCTAAAACACTGTGGTCTGCTTCATTTGCCATTTTATTTGGTGTAAATCTCAGAACTTAATTGGAGATCAATTATATTTCTTGAGCTTGTTTATCTTTTTAGTATCTTTCTTTGCTAAGATATTTTGTATAGGCCAAACCATGCAAAATAGCAGATTCATAAAATAAATAAATATAGATAATTATATTGGCAAAGAAGCTAAAATGCTATTTTTAAAAAACCCTGCGCATTTTCTTCATCATGTATAATTTGGATTGTACTAATACAATCACTCATACATATACTTGGTATATAGGTTCTTAGGACATTTTCATTTTTTAGACTTTTGTTACCATAAAAGCCGCCAGAGGAACTCTCTAAGACTCATTTTGGAGTGTTAGCAAGCAGGCATTGTTTATTGCAGCGCTGGGCGCACACGCGAATAGCTTCGCAAAAAGTGAGCGCGCCCAAGATCTATAAGCGGCAGCTAATATACAGTGGGATTACACATATTCATAACTTTTCTGAGAAATGAGTTATGTATGCATTAGATTTCCTGGAACTAATTACAATATCTGCATCCTAATTACGCATGTGCTTTCTTGCTGGGTGGTGGTCTCGGGGGGTCCCTGGTGGTCGTTGGCAGTCTTCCTCACCGTGTCTGCTGGTTGCCCTCAGTGCTCACACATGCTCACAAAGGTCTGTTTAGGAGGTGTTGTGCAGCTGTGTTGTGTCTTGAGCTGGTTTGTTTTAGTTTGTCCTGTCCTTGTTCCTGTTATCTTCAAGAATAGGCCCCAACTGTCTTATTTATTACTGTCTTATCTTCAAACCCCTTTCTTCTTCACAAAAGCACCAACCTTCAACTGTGTCTGCACATTCCAAAAGTTGCATTGACCTACTCTATTTTCAGTTAAAAAAAAATGTTAGCAAGGCATTTTGGCTTACACTTTAACTGTTGTACACCTCTGTCTGCTTTTTTACTGCTCTTTGAAAGATTTTTGCTCTAGTCCTGCTTGCAATGCATGAGTTTAATTGAAGTCTGCAGATGCTTTCAATAGACTGTGTAGAATGGTATTTATACTCCATCAAAGAATGTACATTGGCTCTTGTATCTTGAATGTATTCATGCATGCTATAAGTAAATTCTCAAATTGATGTGGGACAGGGCCAATAAAAATCCCAATTGTTTATTTAGCAAGCGGCAACAAGCAAAACAGCGCTGGGCGGCCGGGGAGTTCAACTCCGCAAACGGCGTGCACACACCTCCCAAAAGTCTTTCTTTTTATATCCTCCGTCCCCGGTATCTGTGTTTCGTCAAAGGGTGTATTCTGCGTCTGCGCGCCTTGTTGCTAGGGGGTCGTTTTCTGCCTCCCGGTGGTCGTGGGGATGAAGGCTTTGCGTCTTCCTCGTGTCACGAATTTCTCGTATTTCTTGCTTTCCTGAGGGTAGTCTCACAAAGCTTTTGTTTATACCTCACAGAGTACAGACACTTCCCCTTTGCCCTTCTCAACCCCCCCTACCTTTTCCCTCCTTTTAGTCTCTTACACAGTGTAAGTCCTTGCTTCAGCATTTTAACTTAGATAAGCACTTATAGTCTGTTAGTATAGTCTGTTGGTCGTTACACAATGTAATAGTTAAGATTAATCCTAGGCTAGGTTTACATAGTTTATAGAATAACATAACACAAGCTTCCAGTATCTTTGACGGGATTTGATGAATAAACAGTTTACTGTCTATCACAATGCATACTTCAAATATACAGGCAATAAATAGATCCTTTCCCAAGAAACAGGAACAAAACACACAAACATAAAAGCATGTATGGCAGTGAGAAAGAAGACTTCAACACAAGGGCTATCCCAGATCTTGTAGCTGTTACTTGTGCAGTATATGCAGATATAAGAAGGAAGTCCTAATAGAAACACAGAACAAAGATGCAGCTTGCACTACAATTTAATTTGCCATGATCTTTGCCTCCATGCTGAAAACAGGAACATGCCTTCTCTCACAACCTGCAAATGAGGTAGCTGAAAGATTGACAGCTTCTCACACACACCTTATGTTTAGTCCCAGGCAGGCACTGTTTTAATCACGCTCAGTTGCCAATTATCAACGGCTCAGACAGGATGCGGTGTGAAGCACTCTTTATTACATTCTTGCAAGATGCACCTAACAGCCATCATGCAATGGTTTATATCCCTTTCTCCCAACCGCCAGTTCCCTCCCCTGATTCCTCATTGGCTGAGTACTACAGGGTGTACAGACTTCCCGAACCGCCTACCGATACGCCCCTTCATGTATGTGTTCATACATCGCATGTTCATGGAAATGAACCTTGGCTTTCTCCAGGGCGGAGAAGTTAATATGCATGAGCTCATCACGCAAGCGTACTAAGAGGGAAAAACCCGAAATTCAGGTTCTTCAAGTCTTTAGGTATCTGCATCCATCTAAAGCCAATTCCTAGTACTGGGTCATCACAGTCGACAAAATGACCACTTGCCTTCTAGCCCTAGGCCAGGGATTTCAATGGTTGTAAATTGGTCTCATTGATTGCTTTGGTGAATTGCTCCTGCCCTTCCCTTCAGGCTTATTATGCGAAAACAACATTCTTTCCCTTACAATTGCCCCCCTGTTTTTATTTATACTCTTGTTGCTTTTCGCATATTCTCAGAGTATTGTTCTATGAACATTTTTTGAGTGTTGACAACATGATTTCACATCTTTTCTCTGATGACAAGTCATCTCTTGCATCTTCATCTCCCTCTTCCTCTAGTAACAGCATCTTGTCAAGATAGGGGGGTGGTTCCAGAGGCATCTGTTTTGACAAGGCGGTTTCAATGAGACGCTGGACCAATCCTCAGACGCAAGGGATTATGCAGCATCCTACTGCTGTTAAGACACCTGCTACTACAATCAAAGAAGTGAGGATAGATACAGCCATTCCCTTGCATTTCCCAAACCAGGAATCCAACCACCCAGTTAGTGAACTGTCTATTCCTGAATTCTCTGCTAGTTCGTCTGTCAAGGTAGTAAGTCTCTGTAATGCTTTGGTGATAGTCCCATCAGGGGCTGTGTTATTTGGGATAAAGGTACAGCATTTGTTCCCCAGCATTATACATACACCTCCTTTCTCAGCTAATATCATATCTAGAGCTATTCTATTTTCCCAAGCCATTCTACTTGTGGCATCTAGTTGCTCGGCAATCCCCTTTAATGCATCTCTGGTGTAATTTATAAACCTCTGTTGATTATAATAAATATAATTTATCCAGTCTACATTCTTATTTATAGTTACCCACCAAAATAAGAAGGACTCAACCCCTGCTGATATTTGATTCCTTGCCTTATGCTCATCTGGGACCCCCCGAGGAACTCCAATAGAGTCAATGTATATTCGATCATCAAATGATACTCCTAGGTTGCTCCTTGCTCATCTACCTGATGGCTCTGGTTTTCTTTCAAATGCCAGGGAAAATGGGATGGCCAATTGAACAATTGCACACGTTCCCCTCCAATCTGCTGGTAGAATGGGTCGCAGGGTCTCTCCTCCACAATACCACCACAGGTCTGCTCTGGGGATACTTAATGCTGAGTAGTTTCCCGCACCATCGTTAGTCACATTCAAGGTTTTTGTGCACAAGTTGAATTCTCCCACAAATCTAGTAGCCTTCCCACTCCGTCGTGAGAGACAAGCTGTATGGTTACCAGAGACGGTGGAGAAAGTAGGTGCTATCTTGACATCCTTGTTCTGTATGGCAGGAAATAGCAATGCTAAAGACTTGCAAGTTTCATTACCCCAAGCAGCCTTCTCCTGGTAGAGGGCAATCATGCACCGCATGCCTCGTGGATCCTGAGTCCAACCCAAGGGGAAGGGAACAACTTGTGCCGTGGGTCTTAAACTCTGTATCATATATTTGATCCATTCTACCCAGGCATTTGTATCTCCATATCAGGGGATTGAGTGGGCTGCCTCTTTTCCTTAATGATCCTAGGTGGTAATGCCCATACTACTATTCTAAATCTCGCTACAGGGTCCTTCCCTGCTACATCTGCTCCAAGGCCATAAGTGCGATCTACAAGGTTATCAGCCTTTTTGATGGTTATTACTATGGGATTACATTGTAAAGATGAGCAGGTGGAACTGGGGACCCCTTTAGATATGCTTATTTGATCCTTTAATGCCTTTGCTGTGTTGGACTGGGGAGGTGTATAAGTCCATCCCTGGTAGGTGGTAGTCCACCATACATGATCCCACCCAGGGCATGGTGGTCCCCTATAAATTTGTGTCTCGGCATAGATATTTACTTTCACTACTTAGTTGTCTTTGGGTTTCAACACCTCCACAGTTCAACATCTGACAGGCATCAAATTGGATAGTTTGGGGTCTTTCTGTCCTAGTTACATTTATCTAAAGTTTAACAGGATACCCAGAAGTTATTTGTTTGACCACCTGATCATTGTCATCAATTTTTAAACAACAGTTTGAATCATTTAATTTACCACAAAAACCCCCTTCTTCAGCTAACAGGTAATCGAGAACCATACGATGTTGGAATATTGCAGTTCACATTTGCGTGGCCTGGTCTGCCAATAGATCCAGGGCACGAGCGGTCTCATTGGTGATAATTTGTAAAACAGCTTGTAATTGAATAATGCGATTCAAATTATAAATAGGTTCTCGAGCACCGCTAATCACTTCAGTGGGGTTCCAGGTGGCAGGCCCACTGAAACACCTGCACTATATGGGTTTTATTTGTACTATTGGCATGCACACAATTTCCAAACAGCACATCTGTGGTGGTTTGACCTTGGCTAAATGCCAGGTACCCACCAAGTCGCTCTATCACTTCCCCCCCTTCCCCTTTTTTTCTCAACAGGGCAAAGAGGGGAAAGAAAATAAGATAGGAAAAAAACCCAACCCTTGTGGGTAAAACAACAGCAGTTTTAATATAAGCAAAGCGAAGCAAAGGTCCGCGTGTGGAAGCAAAAAAAAAGAAAACAGATTTATTCTCTACTTCCCATGAACAGGCGATGTCGGGCCTTCTCAGGAAGCAGGGCTCCAATACGCGTAGTGGTTGCCTCGGAGGACCAAGGGTGACCCCACCCCCTTCCTCCTTTCTCCCAGCTTTATACTGAGCAGACGTCATATGGTCTGGAATATCCCTTTGGTCAGTTCGGGTCAGCTGTCCCGGTTGTGTCCCCTCCCAAGATCTTGCCCACCCCGTCCCACTGTGGGGGGGAAATGTCAGAAAGAGCCTTGGTGCTGTGTAAGCACTACTCAGCAGTAGCCACACCACCAGTGTGCTATCAACACCCTGCCAGCTCCCAACATAAAACACAGCACCATGAGGGCTGCTACAGGGGAAAACTAATTCTGGCTCAGCCAGACCCGGTACAGTCTCCACCCCTTATTCCATACCATTTACGTCATGCCCAGGTCCCACATAACACTCATTTATCCATTCCGTAAGCTTTCTTCACTCCTCCAGATGTTCAGTGACTTGGCTCCCATCTGTCAAGATGGATGTTCAGGACAGGAGCAGTATGTTTGACTGTTGGACTCCAGCACCGGCTAGGTTTGGGTCATCATCGCACGTATCTGGTTCACTCTTCGTCGTTCCTACTTCCTCCATCACTTCCTGCAACATACAACTCAGCCCACAGATTATTTCCCCCCCAAGGTTAAATGCCCTTGAGGCACACACTGAGTAGCCCCATCCTCCCGCATTACCCACCAAGTACATCCAGGTCCCTGAGCAAAAACAATCCCACGAGTGGGCTTGCCTTTTCCCAAGGGAGGAGCAATCCACACTGCCTTCCCCAGCCATTTCCCTGTGTGTACTACAGGGACCTTATCTCCTCCCACAGTATGAAGGGGTTTTGTTTGGGCAGGACCAGGACGGTTAACAGATCCTCTGGTGTTAATTAGCCAAGTGGCTTCTGCTAAATTTATATCCCAGTGCTTCCATCCCCCATTGTCCAATGCTCTCAACATAGTCTTCAACAGGCCATTGTATCTTTCAATCTTTCCAGACGCTTGTGGGTAATAAGGGATGTGATACACCCACTCAATGCCATGTTTCTTTGCCCAGGAGTTTATGAGATTATTTCAAAAATGGGTCCCATTGTCTGATTCGATTCTTTCAGGAGTACCATGTCACCATAAAATTTGCCTTTCAAGACCTAAGATGGTATTTCGGGCAGTGGCATGATTTACAGGGTACGTTTCAAGCCAACCAGTAGTTGCTTCCACCATGGTGAGTATGTAGCGTTTGCCTTGGCGTGTTCGTGGAATGGTCCGCTATAGTCAATTTGCCAGGCCTCACCATATCGAAAACTCAGCCATCGCCCTCTGTTCCAGGGACACTTTACCCGTGTGGCTCGCTTGATTGCAGCACATGTTTCACATTCACGAGTGACCTGTGAGATGGCCTCCATGGTCAGGTCCACCCCTCGATCACGAGCCCATCTGTATGTTGCATCTCTCCCGAGATGCCCGGATGTTTCATGGGCCCATCGAGCTACAAATAGCTCACCCTTGCGCTCCCAGTCCAGGTCCAGCCGAGCTACTTCAATTTTGGCAGCCTTGTCTACTTGCTCATTGTTTTGATGTTCTTCGGTGGCACGGCTTTTGGGCACGTGGGCATCTACATGACGTACCTTTAGAGCCACGTTTTCCACTCGGGCAGCGATGTCCTGCCACAGTGCAGCAGCCCAGATGGGTTTACCTCTGCGCTGCCAATTGGTCTTCTTCCACTCCTGTAGCCACCCCCACAGGGCATTAGCCACCATCCAGGAGTCAGTGTAGAGATACAGTACTGGCCACTTTTCTCGTTCAGCAATCTTTAGGGCTAGTTGGATCGCTTTTACTTCTGCAAACTGACTTGACTCGCCCTCTCCTTCAGTGGCCTCAATGACTTGTCTTGTGGGACTCCACACAGCAGCTTTCCACTTCCGATGGTTTCCTACCACACGACAGGATCCATCAGTAAACAGAGCATACCGCCTTTCATCTTCTGGTAACTCGTTATATGGTGGTGCTTCTTGGGCACGAGCCACCTCCTCAGGCAGTGCTCCAAAATCTCTACCTTCTGGCCAGTCCATGATCTCTTCCAGGATCCCTGGACGGTTGGGTTTTCCCAGTCGAGCTCGTTGTGCGATTAATGCTACCCATTTACTCCAGGTAGCACTGGTTGCATGGGGTGTAGAAGGGATGTTTCCTTTGAACATCCAATGTAATACAGGCAATCGTGGTGCCAAGAGGAGCTGTGCTTCTGTACCAACGACTTCGGAAGCGGCTCGAATCCCCTCATATGCTGCCAGTATCTCCTTTTCAGTCGGAGTGTAGTGGGCTTCTGATCCTCGATATCCCCGGCTCCAAAATCCTAATGGTCGACCCCGAGTTTCACCTGGCATCTTCTGCCAGAGGCTCCATGTGAGGCCATGCTCCCCAGTTGATGTGTAAAGTACATTTTGCACAGCTGGTCCTGTCCGAATAGGCCCAAGAGCTACCGCCCGAGCTATCTCCTGTTTGATGTGCTCAAAGGCTTGTTGTTGCTCAAGACCCCACTCAAAATGGTTCTTCTTTTGGGTTACTTGATAGAGAGGGCTCACCAGGTGACTGTAACCTGGAATGTGCATCCTCCAAAATCCCACAAGTCCTAAGAAAGCTTGCGTTTCCTTCTTGTTGGTCGGTGGAGACATGGCTGCTATCTTGTTGACAACCTCCATAGGCACATGGCGGCGTCCATCTTGCCATTTTATTCCCAAGAACTGAATCTCCTGTGCTGGTCCCTTGACCTTGCTTTTCTTTATGGCAAACCCAGCTCTCAGAAGAATCTCAATTACTCTTTGTCCTTTCTTGAACACTTCTTCTGCCTCGTTGCCCCACACAATGATGTCATCGATGTACTGTAGATGTTCAGGGGCATCACCCTTTTCCAGTGCAGTTTGAATTAGTCCATGACAAATAGTGGGGCTGTGCTTCCACCCCTGGGGTAGTCGATTCCAGGTATATTGGACACCCCTCCACGTGAAAGCAAACTGTGGCCTGCACTCTTCTGTCAAAGGAATTGAAAAGAATGCATTGGCAATGTCGATTGTGGCGTACCACTTGGCTGCCTTTGACTCCAGTTCATACTGGAGCTCTAACATATCTGGCACAGCAGCACTCAGTGGTGGCGTCACTTCGTTCAGGCCACGATAGTCTACTATCAACCTCCACCCTCTGTCAGACTTTTGCACTGGCCATATTGGGCTATTAAAAGGCGAATGTGTCTTACTGATGACACCTTGGGTCTCCAGTTGACGGATCAGTTCTTGGATGGGAGCCAGAGAGTCTCAGTTTGTGCAATACTGCTGTCAGTGCACGGTCCTCGTAGCAATTGGCACCTGTTGTTCTTCAACTCGCAACAGTCCTACAACAAAAGGATCTTCCGAGAGGCCAGGCAGATTAGACAACTGTTTGACCTTCTCTGTGTTCACACTGGCCACACCAAAAGCCCATCGGTATCCTTTTGGGTCTTTGAAATACCCCCTCTTGAGGTAGTCAATGCCCAAGATACAAGGGGCTTCTGGGCCAGTTACAATGGGATGTTTTTCCCACTTGTCCCTGGTCAAGCTAACCTCGGCCTCCAGTACTGACAGTTCTTGACATCCCCCTGTCACTCCTGAGATCCAGATAGGTTCTGTCCCTCTATAACTTGATGGCATTAATGTACACTGTGCCCCGGTGTCGATTAAAGCCTGGTACTTCTGTGGATTTGATGTGCCAGGCCATCGAATCCACACTGTCCAATACACCCGATCATCCCTTTCCTCCTCCTGGCTGGAGGCAGGGGCCCTCTATTCCTGTTCTTGGTCAGAGTATTCACTGTCTGACCCTTGCCGTGCCAGGCCGGAAACTCCTTCATCAGGGCCAAGGGAGGTGATCTCAGTCTTCCTGTATCTGGGAGATCGCTGATTACTTTCTTGCGGTTTCACGCCAGCTACATTAACAACCTTCTTGGATGTCTTCTTCTTGGCAGGGGTCTTTCCTCGCAATTCATGTACACGAGCTTCCAATTTGAAGGTGGGTTGACCATCCCACTTCCTCATGTCCTCCCCCTGGTCACGCAGGAAGAACCAAAGTTCACCACGTGTCATGCACCTGGGGTTCCCTTTCCCTCTGACTGGGGTGGAAGAGAACTGATTTCTTGGGGTGCTCCTGACATCTAAGGCACTTGCCTGTAGAGATGAGGAGGTACCAAGACTCTCTTCAAAGTTCTGAAGCCAGGAAGAGACTGCCTCCACAGTTGGTGTATGTCTTAGTCCTTCTCCCATATCCATTTCTGGATAGTACATCGCAGCCAAGCCGGCAGAATACGAGGATGGTGCACCTTTAATCACCTTCCTCCACATGGCCCGTGTGCACAGGACATCCTCTGGATTTTTAGGGGCTTCATCATTATCTGGATCACCATAGATGACTTCCAGCACTGCTAATTCTCTCAGGTACTGGACACCTTCATCTGCAGCAGCCCACTTCCCTGGGGAGTTGTCCGTAAGATCTTCCTTGAAAGGATATCTTGCTTTAACACTTGAAAGGAGCCATCTCCACAGACTGCAAATTCCTGTTTCTTTTCCAATTCCCCTTTCAATTCCTCGATCTCTAGCAAGGGAACCCAGCTGTTGGGCTTCCTTACCTTCCAGCTGCTGAGCATCAGCCCCATTATCCCAGCATCGAAGCAGCCAGGCAGCAATCCGCTCACCTGGCTGGTGGCTATAGTCTTTCCGCAGATCTCGCAGTTCTGATGACGTCAGGGACCGGGTAGTTTCTGCCTCCTGTTTGAGTTCTGTTATTCCCTCTTCTGACCCCTTTGCTGAAGGACCCGCTTCTTCCTCTTCTTTCTCCTCCCTTATTAATCGAGGGTATGGGCCTGTTGTTCTCCTTGTCCACTGTTTCTTTTTTACTACTGGGGCAATCTCTGCTGTTGTTGTTTTTGTTTGAGTTCCCGTTTCCACCACAGTCCTTTGAGAGCACTGAACTGCAGCTCGATAAGCACAGGCCAGGCCCCAGTACAGCGCTAGGAGTTGCTGATTTTCATCGGGATAGACAAGGCACCCTTCTATCAGGTGTTGTGTCAATTTTGCAGGGTTGCTTGCCTGTTCAGGGGTAAGATCCCAGGCTACAGGAGGTGATAACCGTCCTAGGAATCTGCCCAAATCCTTCCACTCCCCCTGCCACCCAGGGACAGGCCGCCTCAGGGCACATTTTGGTATTCTCTCACCCAAAATTTGCCTTCTCTTACACCAAAAACCTAACGAGCTCCACACAGCCCACAATAGGCGAACAGCATTAATGAACAGTATCAAAGAGCTAACATAAGGATTAATAAGTACTTCGGGAGCTTGCAGAATAAAACCACTCATGATGTTCCCAATTTCTTCCAGCATGTTCCCGAGCTTAGCAAAATAAAGATAAGCAGCGCAATCAACAAACCCGTGACCAGCACAAGAGCTTGTCGCTTACTAACTGCTATAGCTATAGCACAATTAATATAAAACTGCCGTTGTCCCGCCCCACGTTGGGCGCCAAAAAAGACTGTGGTGGTTTTGGTGGTTTGACCTTGGCTAAATGCCAGGTACCCACCAAGTCGCTCTATCACTTCCCCCCCCTTCCCCTTTTTTTCTCAACAGGGCAAAGAGGGGAAAGAAAATAAGATAGGAAAAAAAAACAACCCTTGTGGGTAAAACAACAGCAGTTTTAATATAAGCAAAGCGAAGCAAAGGTCCGCGCGCGGAAGCAAAAGACAAAAGCTTCCCGTAGCCAGGATAAAATTGGCTCTGCCAAATGGAAAAGTACAGAGACCATACTGGCAGTAGGACCCTTAACTATATTGGTGTGATAGGTTGAACTTGGCTGGACGTCAGGTGCCCACTAAGACACTCTATCACTCCCTCTCCTCAGCTGGACAGGGCAGAGAAAAATACGACGAAAGGCTCATGGGTCAAGATAAGGACAGGGAAATCACTTGCCAATTACAGTCATGGGAAAAACAGACTCGACTTGGGGAAATTAATTTATTGCAAATCAAAGGTCAGAGCAAGATAATGAGAAATAAAAACAAATCTTAAAACGCCTTTTCCCCCACCCTTCCTTTCTTCGGGGGCTCAATTTCACTCCTGATTTCTCTACCTCCTCCCCCTAAGAGGCACAGGGAGACAGGGTATGGGGGTTGCAGTCAGTTCATCACACGTCTCTGCCGCTCCTTCCTCCTCACAGTCTCCCCCTGCTCCAGCGTGGGGTCCCTCCCATGGGAGACAGTCCTTCATGAACTTCTCTAACATGAGTCCTTCCCACGGGCTTCAGTTTTTCACTAACTGCTCCAGCATGGATCCTTTCCATGGGGTGCAGCCTTTCAGGAACAGACTGTCCCAGCGTGGGTCCCCCACGGAGTCACAAGTCCTTCCAGAAGACCTGCTCCAGTGTGGGCTCCTCTCTCCACAGGGTCACAGGTCCTGCCAGGAGCCTGCTCCAGCAGGGGGTCTCCACGGGGTCACAGCCTCCTATGGGCCTATCCACCACCTCCAGTGTGGGGTCCTCCATGGACTGCAGGTGGGTATCTGCTCCACCGTGGACCTCCATGGACTGCAGGAGGACGGTCTGCCTCACCATGGTCTTCACCATGGGCTTCAGGGGAATATCTGCTCCCGTGCCTGGAGCACCTCCTCCCCTTCCTTCTTCACTGACCCTGGTGTCTGCAGAGTTGTTTCACATATACTCACACTTCATATACTCACTCCTCACTTCTGGCTGCTTTTGCACAGCAGCTTTTTCCCCTTTCTTAAATATGTTATCACGGAGGTGCTACCACCGTTGCTGATTGGCTCAGCTTTGGCCAGTGATGGGTCCGTCTTGGAGCCGGCTGGAACTGGCTCTATCAGACATAGGTGAATCTTCTGACATCTCACAGAATCCACCCCTACAGCCTCCCCTCCACTACCAAAACCTTGCCACGTAAACTCAGTACAATTGAGTATGTGTATTTTAAAATCCCAGAGTATTAAGACTCCATTAAGCATTTGGGTGCCAAACTGTCAGACCCAGAACTCCATAATTTCTATGGATAAAATACCAGCTGAGTAAATTGCTTTTTCTATTTGTCTTGGTTTGAGCCCAGAGGGCAACTGAGCACCACCCAGGCACTCGGTCACTCCTTTCCCCCCAGGAATGGGAAGGAGAAAATAAAACAAAAGGCTCAGGAATCGAGATAAGAACAGGGAGGGGATCACTCACCCATTATGGTCATGGGCAAAAGACAGACTTGTTGGGTGAAGAAAAAGAAACATCAGTTTAATTTAAATGCCACTACCAACAACACCACTTAACAATCAAACAGAGTAGGACAGTGAGAAGTATAACCACACATTAAAAACACCTTCCCCGCACCCCTCCCGATTTCTTTACTTCCTCCCCCCGAACGGCGCAGGGGGGCAGGGGATGGGGGTTGTGGTCAGTTCATCACCTGTTGTCTCTGCCGCTCCTTCCTCTTCAGGGGAAGGACTCGTCACACTCTTCCCCTACTCCAGCATGGGGTCCCTCTCACAGGAGACAGTCCTCCATGAACTTTTTCCAATGTGAGTCCTTCCCATGGGCTGCAGCTCTTCCTGAGCTGCTCCAACGTGGGTCCCTCAAGTGTGTTGTAGTCCTCCCAGCGATGAACTACAACAGCAGGGGGTTCCCTCAGAGTCCCCGACTTCTTTGGACACAGCTACCTGTTCCAGCTAGACCCTTACATGCTGCTGTCCCTTCTATTACAAATCATATGTTTGCTATTGAACAAGCAGTCTATCCTTGGATGGCTGCCTTAGATATAGAAGATGTTTTTCATGGTCCTGTTACAGCCGGAGGATTAAGATGCTACTTTGTATACCTGGGGCAGAATACAGTACACTTTTACCCAATTACCCCTAGGATTCAAACATAGCCCTGTGTTGTCACATCAGGCTATAGCTAAAGAATTAGAACAAGTCCCACAGGAACCAGGGGTGATAGCATATCAATATATAGATGACATTTTATTTGGAGGGAATTCCCCTGATAAGGTCCAAATAATACATGATTGCATCTGGAAAATAAGGGGATTACCTTGCAGCAAATATCCAAGTTAGATTCACCCTCTAATAGGAAGGATAATAACAACAGTCCCTGGGGAACTAGTATTCTGGCGAGCCCATATTCCAGGGTTTAGTATAATTGCTCCACCCTTATACAATCTGTTAAAGAAGTGTGCTGCCTAGGAATGGACAGTTATTAATGAAGAAGCATTTCATTTATTAATACACAACATTTTAGAATATCAGGCTATGGGCCCAATAATACCCCTTTAGTGCTACACATAGAACTCACAAAAAGAGGATATCAATTGGGATTGTGGCAACAAGTTCCCAATAAAGCTCAATTAACTCCCATATGATTTGGAACAAAGAGGTGGCAACATTCCCAGTCATGGTATTTGCCTTAGGAAAAATCATTACTGGCTACTTATGTAGCCCTATCAGATACAGAACCCATCACATTAGATGCACCCTTAGAAAATACAAACCCTGTTCACTATTCTTAAAAGAATCAGAGAGTCTACTCCTGTTCCACAGAGAATTTCACAATCTAGTACAATTCAGAAGATGGTAATGTACATTGCACATTGCAATTGTATTGAGGGGAAACCTGGTCTTGCAGGAAAATTGACAGTATAATATCCAATGGCAAAGGAGTGCTGAACTATCTCTTGATATGCTGCTCTCACCCATTCAAATGCACCACCCCTGTCTTGGTCTAATGTCTGGTTTAAAGATGGATCAGTTTACAGGATTAAAGGGGAATGGAAGGGCAGGGATACCATCTTGCAACCTTCGGATGGGACGTCCAAAACACAAGAGATAGATTGCTCAGCTGCCCACAAGAGGCAAGGTTGCCTTGCATTAGAAAGGCTACTGCAAAATCAAGAGGGAGTTGCTGGAATAAGGTAAAAAGCAGAGACAAATATTTCTTTTTTCAGGACAAAAACATAGTAGGTCATCTTTTTTTCTGTTCAAGGCATGGGATATTTGGGCATCCCAAGTCATCTCAGGCTTACCCTCACAGTGACAGAACAGACCTGTGCCCCAAGGCATGAAAAAGACTATTTGCAATATCATTTTTTAGCATTGTGGAAGATATCACTGCTTTGATTCTATTGTCTTCTTGTGTGTCTTTCCCTTAAGTTACTTCCTCTTTCTTTCCCTGTGTATCACTACTTTTATTTGCACTAGCCTGAACTTTTTTTTTTTTTTTTTGCAAAATTATATCAACACAAAAGAATCAATGGATCCATGTGATGGGATATTCCTCCCTTGTACAATGACAAGGCCCCAGGGTGAGAAACTTTTTAATTCTGCCACTAACCACAGTGCAGTCTTATGAAAAATTAAATGATCTTTCCTAAGCTGTATTTTGAAACAAGCCCTTTGTTGAACCATGTTCCATTGCAGTAAATCTGATGTGGTGGGTTGACCTTGGCTGGCTGCTAGATGCCTACCAAGCTGCTCTATCACTCCCCCTCTTCAGCAGGACAGGGGGAGAAAATAAGATGAAAAACTCATGGGTCAAGATAAGGACAGGAAGATTGCTCAGCAATTATCATCACAGACAAAACAGACTCGACTTGCGGAAATTAATTTATTGCCAATTAATAACAGAGTAAGATAGTGAGAAACAAAAACAAAGATAAAAACACCTTCCCTCCCACTCCTCCCTTCATCCCAGCTTCAATTTCACTCCTAACTCTTCTATTTCCTTCACCCACGAGTGGCACAGGGGGAATAGGGGTTGCAGTCAGTTCAGAACAGTTCTTCTCTTCCACTCTTTCCTCCTCACAGTCTCCCCCTGCTCCAGTGTGGGGTCCTTCCTATGGGACACAGTCCTTTATGAACTTCTCCAACATGGGTCCTTCTCATGAGCTACATTTCTTCAAGAGCTGCTCCAGCATGGGTCCTTTCCATGGGGTGCAGTCCTTCAGAAATGGACTGCTCCAGTGTGGGTCCCCCATAGGCCGTAGTTCCTGCCAGGAGCCTGCTCCAGCGTAGGCTCTCCACTGGCTGCAGCTTCCTTCAGGGTATATCCACCTGCTCCAGCATGGAGTCCTCCTGCAGGGTGGATATCTGCTCCACTATGGACCTCCATGGGCTGCAGGGGAATCTCTGCTCTGGTTCCTGGAGCACATCCTCCACATCCTTCTTCACTGACCTTGGTGTCTACAGGGTTGTTTCTCTCACATTTTTCTCACTCGTCTCTCTCACAGCTGCTGCACAGTGTTTTTTATCCTTTCTTAAATATGTTATCACAGAGGCACTACCACCATCTCTGATTGGCTCAGATTTGGCCAGTGGTGGATCTGTCTTGGAGCCAGCTGGAACTGGCTCTGTCTGACATGGGGGCAGCTTCTAGCATCTTCTCACAGAGGCCACCCCTCTAGCCCCCCTGCTATCAAAACCTTGCCACGTAAACCCAATACACCATCTCTGCAAAACTGCTTCTGGACTTAATCCTGTCAATTTTTGCCAACTTGATAACCCATGCTTGTCATGACTACAAAAAAAGCAGTCTCAGAAAAATTATAATAGCCTTCCTCCTGTTCCCCAATAGGAGAAGTGGAAACTATATATATATATATTTTTCTCATAATATTTATTATTAGAGGATATTAATAACCTCTAATACCTCTAATACAACCATACAATTGCATTTAAAGCTAGGAAACTACTTTGTGTACCCAAACTATTGAAAATCACATAATTGGGAGGATGGGCTTCAGGCAGATTTCTAGTTCATTCAGCATCCAAGCCCCACACAGTAACTTACTCCCTCCCCCCCAGCAGAGAGGGGGAGACAATAAGAAGAGCAAAAGGGAGAAATAAAGATTGTTTAATAAGCAAAGGAAAGAGGAAGAAAGAAAAAAAACCTAAACAAGTGATGCCAAGGCAATCACTCACCACCTCCCACAGGTATCCCAATACCTAGCCAGTCCCCAAGCAATGGTTATCTACCCAAAACCTCACACTCCTCAAGATTTTATTGCTGAGGATGATGTTATATGATATGGAATATGTCTTTGGTCATTTCGGGTCAGTTGTCCTGGCTGTGTCCTCTTCCAACTTCTTGCGCACCCCTAACCTGCTTGCTGGCACAGCAGAGTGAGAAACAGAAAAGGCCTTGATGCTGTGCAAACACTGTTCATCAATAGCTAAAACATTGGCATGTTATCAAAACTCTTTTGGTCACAAGTCTAAAACTTAGCACCATAGGGGCTGCTATGAAGAAAATTAACTCTATTCCAGCCAGACCCAGTACAATCTCCACCCCTTATTCCATACCATTTGCATCAGGCTCAGATCTTGCACTATCCAGTACATCCTCATTAACTACCACCCTCTTTCCTATCCTTTGATATATACACAGATATTATTCCCTTAGTCTACAGGCCACCCCCATAAATATCCATAAAATGATCTCTTCCAGGATTCCAGGGTGGTTGGTGTTCCTATTCAAGGCTGTTGCATTATCAACACTACCCACTCACTCCATGTAGTATCAGTCTCTTGACGTGTAGCGGAAACCCTTCCTTGGAACAACCAGTACAGCACAGGCAATTGCGGTGCCAAGAGGAGCTGTGCTTCTGTACCAACAATTTCTGAAGCAGTTTGAACCCCCTCATATGTTGCTAGTATCTCCTTTTCAGTAGGGTATGTGGTGGGCCTTAGATCCTCTATACCCCTGGCTCCAAAACCCTAGAGGTTGACCTCGAGTCTCTCCGGGTTCTTTCTGACAGAGGCTCCAGTTGAGGCCATGCTCCCCCAGCTGTGGTGTAGAGTGTATTTCTCACATCTGGTCCTGTCCAGACTGGCCCAAGGGCTACTGCATGAACCATCTCCTGTATAATTTTTTCAAAGGCTTACTGCTGCTTGGGGATCCACTCAAATTAGTTCTTCCTTCAAGTCCCTCATTAGGGACAACTCACAAGCTTGCTGTAACATGGAATAATTCTCTTGCAAGGTCCTTTGACTTTGCTGTTTTATGGCAAAACCAGCTTTCAGAAGAATCTGGATTATTCTTTTCCCTTTCTCAAACACTTGCCCTTCTGTGTTGCCCCACATGATGATGTCATCAATGTATTGCAGGTGTTCAGGGGCTTCGTCCTATTCCAGTGCATAGGATACACGTGGTCACAATAGGAGGCTTCTGCCACTTGTTCCCTGTAACGAACAATTAACTCCATCCCAGCCAGACCCAGTTCACCTGTGTTACCTCATGCAGTGGTGCAGCCGGAAGACTATTGTGCAAGGAGTTAGTGATCTGCATGCTTTCTGCCTTCTCATATGTACAGGTGTACTCTGAATAGCATGTGACTGTTTGCCAACCAGCTATGGCAAAGTATCCATGATTGCTCACATATATACCTCTGTACTGTTATAAGTAGATTTCTCAAATTGATGTGAGTCAGAGCCAATCAAAATTTCAATAGTTTACTTAGCAAGCGGCAACAAGCAAAACAGCGCTGGGCGGCCGGGGAGTCTCTGCTCCACCAACGGCGTGTACTCACTTCCCGAGGGTCCGTCTTTTTTATATCCTCCGCCTTCCGGTATCGGGTCTCTCTGAGAGGTGTACCCTGCGTCTGCGCACTTTGCAGCTAGGGGGTCGCTCCATCCGGGTCTTCCTCGCGTCACCAGCTCCTCGTATTTCCTGCTTTCCTGAGAGTGGCTCACAAAGCTTTTGTTTATATCTTACAGAATATAGACACTACCCCCTTTTTTCTTCTTCTTCTACCCTTTGTCTTTCTCCCCTTTGTCCTTCTTCGCTTTCTCCCTCTTTTCAGTCTTTTGCATAGTAGGAGTCCTTGCTTCAGCATTTCAACTTAGATAAGCACTTACAGTCAGTTAGTCGTTACACAGTGTAATAGTTAAGATTAAGCTTAGGCCTACATAGTTTATGGAATAACATGTCACGAGCTCCCAGTATCTTTAATGGAATTTGATGAACAAACAGTTTACTGTCTATCACAATCCCCCCTTTTTCTTTTTATCATTTTGTTCATCAAATCGTTGTAATTCTTGTTGATTTAACAGGAGAGGTTTTTTTTTCAATTTAAAGTCATTATTTAATCGGTCGTTTTTGGTTTTAATGAGTATTGGACGGGTGACAGATATCAGATATGTTACCCGTTGCATCATTCTCCAAGTTATGACATATAATATTATTGACAAAGTCAAACTGATTAAGATTAATATCAAGAGAACCACAATGGGGTGACACAACTTGTTCAAGATGCCTGTAGCAGTAGGTGACCATCCAAAAAGGGTGTCCCACCAGTTATGTTCTGCATTCTTTTTTTGTTCTTTCCAAGACTCGGTGTATTTCTTCCACATTGTGCTGAACAGTTATTAGAGTTTTCTGTCCGTTTTCTTTAACTTTCTCTAAAATTCTAACTAAGTCTTTGTGTTGAAGTAACTGTCTAACCAAAGTGAGATTCATTCCAATGGGTGTAGGTTGTAGATTATGTATTAATGTATAATTGGATTGCAGGAGTTGGTAAGACATGACCGGGGTTAAATAGGAAAAGTCACATCCGATTATCTTTGTGAAATTGTAAACACAGAGATTTGAATAATTTTTTTGTCTCTACTATGACCTTGTCTACGGTTAAGAATTCACAAACCGTCCTCAAACATACACAACTTTTGTCAATATATAAGTACTGTTTTAGGATTGTCATTGGGATGGACCTCAAAGTGACAAATATTTTGTTTGGTATCTAAACAAATATCTTGTGTCTCAATTGCATTGTCTTCATAAATGAATCCTTGGTGTTCTCGTACAATGTAAGATTCTAGATTGACAGTTTGCCATTTTTCGTTTACTTTTCGGGCCCATACTCTATGCTCAGAAGGATAGAGTATGGTCCCGTTGTGATTCAGCCCTAATGTAATGACAGGATAAATTTGGTATATGGTGGCATTGTAAATAGTGAGTATAAAGGTAGTAGTTGTGTTTGTGATGGGGTCATAGGTAAAGTTTACCAGGTTCCACCAGGATTGGAGTTTCTTTTCAAAATTAGTAGCACTGTCCCAAATTATTCTCCGAATTTCAGTAGGAAGAATACCTTCTTCACCTTCTCTTATAATTGAGGTAGCTATCGACTGCATCCATATTTGAGTCTAGATGCAGCTGAGAGTTAAAGAGAGGTTATTTTGGAGTACACTGAGTGTATCTGTAATCAATTCATGATCTTTTATATTTACCTTTTCCCTTTTTGGTAATATATTTGACAACAGTCACTGGTTAGTTCCCAAAGTCAATAAGGAAGATCGCAAAGGTTGTTGTATATTAGTTAAATCACTAATTGAGGTAGTCAATTTGTTCATTATCACCTCCGAATCAATACTATTTAAAACTCCCAATCCTGTTCCCAAAGCACCGGTTAAGTCTCTCTGCCTTCTTTTTGTGTGAGGAGTTTGTTTTTGCAGCCAGGTTGTTCATCCCTCGTAAGAAGTCTTTAGGAAAGGTGAACAGGTTGTCTGAATATTTGAAACATTATTTTGCATCAGCAATTCAACTTGAGAGACCACGCCGGGTTAAACAGCATTTGTTGTTGACCTGTATTTCTAATTGCATATGGTCTAATTTCAAAAATTCTTGGGTTAAGTACGACTGTTGGTTGTGTTGGAATAGTATGAGTAGTCTGAGTAGTCTCTTTGGGAGCGTGGGTTGTGGTTGTTGTAGTTTCCTCCTGTATGTTCAATGGAGATCAGAAAGATATAGTTTGATCTCCTGACCTGGTTCCTCTCAAACAAACTATGGACACTGGTTGGGTTGCAGTAAATGCATACCAACAGGCCTCTGACTCACAATGGGTTTGAGTTAATTTAGATTCTGATAATGATTTGAGTAAAAGGGGGTTGACGGACGGTTTGAATTAAAGGGTGTCGACTTATTATCACATTTACATTGAATACTCTGCAGCCTATCTGTATCTCATCTCCTTTTTTAGTTGTCCAGGTATGGGATGAATTCTCCCATTTATATGTTTGGAGTGTTAGGTTATTGCTTAGTATGGTAGTTGTTAATTTTGTTCCATACAAATCTGCATCCATACTTCCTGTATGTCCATAATAAGCATCTGTTCAAGGCCATATAATTTGGTTAGTTAGGGTATGTTCAAAAGGTTGGTGGGATTGGTTAGTCGTTCTAGCCCATTCTGGTAGTGTATTCATTGTAGTTAATACACCTAGCCAGACTATCCAATAGCTCCAATAGAAGGTTGGCGGGATTCTATAGATTTGTATTTTTTTTTTTTTTTAGTCTCTTTTGTATCAGGGCGTCTGGCACTCTCGTCTGGTCCTTCTCCCTCAGAGGCCCTTTTTTCTTCAGAGTAGGGCAGTAGAGTTTTCCCCACTTTGGTACGTCTCTGCCTCCTCTGCCTACTCTGTTGCTTAGAGCAGCAGGGTGTTCCATCTTCTCGGCAGCAGCCGTATTCTTCAGGGGTACGTTTGCCTCTACTCCAGGACACATAGGTCTCCCAGTTTTTATCTTTGACCTCGGGTTCACGACAGGGGACCCAGGGGATGTGCTTTCTACAGATCACCCTTAGGATCTGAGGGTGTTATTCAGTAGGTCAATTAGAGTGAGTGCACTCTCTTTCAGGATTTATCCCTTTAGTAAATATTTCCCATCAAGTTTTAGAATCTTCAATTATTTTCCTGTTTTTACTCCAATTTTTAGGGTCTGATTAGTTAATCTCCATTCTTGTTAATAACACTGATTACAACTAGACCGGAGATTTATTCCATGTGCATTATGAATCCCCCAGCCTTCTTTACATACATTACACTTTATGCATATAAAAGGAAAACAAATACAAGTTTCAATTGGACAAAATATTAGCGTCTCACTCATCGAGTCCTTCGTAGGTTCTTATCTCACAATGTGTAGAGAGTTCTTTCAGGTTTTCCGAAGGGTGACTTGTAGATCCCCAGGAGGGCTGGTCATTTTCCAGGTCGGATCCTGTATAGGTCCCTTTACTCGGCTTGCGTGTGTCCACCCCTTCTCAGCAGTCCGAACAGCAGTTTCTGTAGTGATAAGAGCAACATAGGGTCCTTCCCAACGGGGGGTCAAAGAAGATTCTTTCCATGATTTGGTTAGTACTTTATCTCCTGGTTGGATTTGATGCATGGTCACATCCAATGGAGGCCTTTGTACTACCATCCCCCGAGCCTGTAGTTGTTTTCTCCTTGTCATTAGCTGTATTAGATAGGATTTTATCTTTAATTCTTCAAGTTGGGGGTGATCTGGTGGTATTTCTAAATCATAGGGCATCCCATATAACATTTCGAAGGGAGAAATACTTACATCGGTTCGGGGTTGAGTTTTGATATTTAACAATGTTAAAGGGAGACACTTTATCCATGACATTTTGGTTTCTAACATCAATTTGGTAAGTTTGTGGGTGTGTTGTTTTTTTTTTTTTCCATTCATACGTTCAACTTTTCCTGAGCTCTGCGAGTGCCACGGGGTATGGTATTGCCACTGTGTACCCAGGGCAGTCAAAGTCTCTTTGGTTACTCTGGATACAAAATGTGGACCCCTATCTGAGTCTATTGTTTCTATTGTTCCATACCGAGGTATAATTTCTTCAAGTAATATCCTTGTTACTGTGTGAGCTGTGGCTCAGGCTGTGGGAAAGGCTTCTACAAATTGGGTTAAATGATCTATAATTACTAATAGGTATTTATACCTCCCCACCTTTGGTAATTCGGCAAAGTCTATTTGTATTTTTGCAAAAGGTCTATGAGTCAATTCTCGCCCCCCATATACTTGTTTTCTTATTTGATGTTTATTTACTTTTTGACAAACGAGACATTCTCCTATCACTCGTTTGGCTATATCATATATCCCAATGCACATGTATTTAGTTGCAAATTGATCCACTAATGCCTGAGTTCCCCAATGAGTGTTTTTATGGAATTGCTGTATTATCTTGGTAGTTATGGGTTTTGGGAGAACTTCTCGGCCGTCCGGGAGTTCCCATTTTCCATTAGCTTTCTGTTTAATCCCCATTTGATTTAATTTTGTTTGTTCTTGAATAGTAAAGTTTAAAGTTTCATAGGATTTTCCATGGAAAAAGCACCACTTAAACCCTGGTCTTTCACATACACATTCTATGCCGTCTACCCCGAAATCGTCCCAGCAAGCATAACAGGGGAGGTAATTATCTCCACAATTAACACACCGCTTTCTGGTCTCTATCGGATCATCCAAGTGCAGTGCTAATAGCGCTGCTCTCTTTACCTCTTGATCAGCAAGGTTATTCCCCCGTACTAAAGGATTGAGCCCCCTCTAGTGTCCCTTTAAGTGTACTACCGCAATTTCGCTGGGCCCTCGTATAGCTTGTAAAATTTGTGATATTAACTCCTGATGTACTAGGTCCTTCCCCCGAGAATTGATTAAGCCTCACTCTTCCCATATTTTTCAAAGGTATGTACTACTCCAAAGGTATATCTAGAATCGGTGTATATAGTTCCCACTTTTTCTTTTAGTAATTGTAAAGCCTTTAATACTGCATATCATTCGTATGCCTGTGCATATTCACTTTCTTCCAAACTAAAGGGTTCCTTTGAATTGACATAAATGTTTAAGGCTTGACAGACCCACTCTTCAAAGGACCCAAAAAAAAAAAACCCAGGCCAATAGAGATGGTCGCCCCTGATTTGTTTCCCTCCCCGAACCTCCATATAATAATAAATCATTTCTACTTTGTCCTTACCCTGCCTAGAGGGGTAATTTTCCCAATGGTTTAACATCAAGCCTAAAGGGCTATCTGGTGGTATTTGGGGGTACCTCACCTTGGGTCCCACACCACCCATGGGATCAGAAGGCTTGCTCTTCTTCTGTCCCATCTTCCGGAGCGCCTTCACACACTCACACAATTTGCTTCCCCCTTTTCGTGACCCAGTCCCTCGCGGGATATGGGAACTGCACTACCGAGGGGTCCGCACTCGCTTCGCCCTGCTGGGCGTCTCACACACCACGCTCCGGGAAACCCAAGCCCAACCGAACGGTAACCGGCCTATACTCACGCAACCCTGCGTCTTCGTCCGGGGCTTCGTGCACAAAGATTACGGGGTTACCGGTATTCTTTTGCTTGTTGCCGAGTTTTGGAGTTCGTCGGTAGAGGGTGTGATGTGATAGCACTCAGCCGGGGCCGCTGAACTCAGCGGGGCGCCTCCCCGTATGGGGCTTCCCACCAGATTGCCTCTATCCGAGTCACGGCACCAATTTTGTTATAAGTAGATTTCTCAAATTGATGTGAGTCAGAGCCAATCAAAATTTCAATTGTTTACTTAGCAAGTGGCAACAAGCAAAACAGCGCTGGGCGGCCGGGGAGTCCTTGCTCCACCAACGGCGCGCACTCACTTCCCGAGGGTCCGTCTTTTTTATATCCTCCGCCTTCCGGTATCGGGTCTCTCTGAGAGGTGTACCCTGCGTCTGCGCACTTTGCAGCTAGGGGGTCGCTCCATCCGGGTCTTCCTCGCGTCACCAACTCCTTGTATTTCCTGCTTTCCTGAGAGTGGCTCACAAAGCTTTTGTTTATATCTTACAGAGTATAGACACTACCCCTTTTTTCTTCTCCCCTTTGTCTTTCTCCCCTTTGTCCTTCTTCGCTTTCTCCCTCTTTTCAGTCTTTTGCATAGTAGGAGTCCTTGCTTCAGCATTTCAACTTAGATAAGCACTTGCAGTCAGTTAGTCGTTACACAGTGTAATAGTTAAGATTAAGCTTAGGCCTACATAGTTTATGGAATAACATGTCACGAGCTCCCAGTATCTTTAATGGAATTTGATGAACAAACAGTTTACTGTCTATCACATGTACCATGGATACTATGCAACTGCTTTATATGATAACTTTAATTAATCAGTGTATACATAATCAATGCATAGTTAATCAATGTGCATGTGTTCAATGTGTATTCAGTCATAAGTATATGTATAGTGCATTGTCTTGTCCACTTGAAATATTATGTGCATCTGTTCAGGAATGGTAATGACTGAGATAAGGGTATTGGAGCATATTGTCCAAGTGACTCTTTGAAGTGCTAAGGCTTGGACAACAGGCCCAAGCCAGAGTTGACCTATAGATGAATCCTGTATATTTTATAACTGATAACCATTGCGCTAGTAGGTATTGTACTAAGTTATAACAACCCACTTATGCTGGTGTAAAAAGTGCTAAAGCATTGAAATACTGCAGCCTGAACAACAGGCCCCAAGCTGAAGCTGCTAACTTAACATGTAGTCATTAGTGAAATATGTAAACTCACTAGTGAAAGACAAAATATAATCAGTAGAGAGGAGAGAATGTATCCGACTTTCCTTTCGCAGCCTTGTTCAAGGCTGAGAACCCAAGTATTTGGCCTTGTTAGAAACTCCCTTGGTTCCCCCCCCGAGCCCTGGCCAGGCTTTGGGTGGAATCCAACAGGAGAATGAAACCAGATATTTTCCGCTCAAAACAAAGGTGCCAGCTATTCTGGCTTGTCGATCTCTGGTATATAAGGCTGGACCCGCTCACAGCGACTTTGGAAGCCTCACCTACGGGTGGACGCACCGCGTAGGATTTCCCACTTGCCGGGACAGGCTCTGCAAATCCTCGCTGTAACCGGGGCTGCCCAGCCACTGCGGGTCTGGATGATGATGATAATATATGCAAGTGGTGATGTATTTCTCTTAATCACTATTCTCTCTCTCTCTCATGTAGTAATGATTTGATGCATTACCCTGTATTTTCCTGTTTGTTGCTTTAAGTGCACTGTTCTGCTTATTCTTACTGCATGTTTTCTGTATTACGCTGTTACATTACTTGGTTATCACTAGTAAAGTACACCTACTCTTTTCACTCTGGTGTCCGAGTTTAATTGGTATCCTTAATCAGCAAAACACTCTTCAAAGCTAATTCCACATTCCAGACTTGATTGCTATCAGTGATTGATGAATCTGTATTGTGAGAAAGATCCTATAAGAGTACCAGAGAACTTAGAGCTGGCAAACCTCACCATGGACAGGATCTGCGCAGCATGCCGTGATGCTGGGGCTCCCAGCATCAGAAGGAGCATAAGATTTCTATCACCTTTTCTATAATTTTTATCCTTTACTCAATAAATCAGCTAACCAGCTTTGAGTGTCAATGCCTTTTTTACTGAGATCTCAAAAGAACTATCACCTGCTTGGTGCAAAAAACCTCTCTGAATGTAAACATCAAAGAAATGGAGATAGTATTAAGCAAGACAACTGAACTAATAAAACTTGAGTCCAATAACTGCTTAACATTTTAACTGCTGTTAGACTAGGCATGCTTTGACAGCAGTTTTCAGCAATACATTAATTAATTAGACATTTGATCAGGTTGCATTTACACTGAGTACTTTCTGGAAGGACCAAATAAGCATTAAGGAGATAAAGCATTGAACTCAACAACTTTTTGCCAGTTTTCACTGACAATTGCTTTTCTCACATCTCTCAAGTCCCTGAATCTCAAGGGGAATGGGGGAATGAATTCCCACCCATAGCAGGAGAAGATCAGATTCAAGACCATCTGAGGAACCTGAACAAGTCTGTGGGACCTGATGAGATGCATCCCAGGGTCCTGAGAGATCTGGCAGATGTAGTTGTTAAGCTGCTCTCCATCATATTTGAAAAGTCATGGCAGTCAGACAAAGTCCCCAGGGACTGGAGAAAAGGGAAACATCACACCTATTTTTAAAAAGGAAGACCCTGGGAACTACTGACCAGTCAGCCTCACCTCCGTTCCTGGTAAGATCATGGAGCAGATCCTCGCGGAAGACATGCTGAAACATATAGATGACAGGGAGGTGATTAGAAACAGCAAACATGGCTTCACCAAGGTCAAATAGTGCCTTACTAATCTGGTGGCCTTCTACGATGTGCAGTGACTACATTGGTGGACAAGGGAAAAGCTACAGATGTCATCTATCTGGACTTCTGTAAGGCCTTTGATACAGTCCCCCACAACATTCTTGCCACTAAAATGGAGTGATGGAT
The DNA here is from genome assembly GCF_031877795.1 of Strix aluco. Lineage (NCBI taxonomy): Eukaryota > Metazoa > Chordata > Aves > Strigiformes > Strigidae > Strix > Strix aluco. The sequence continues at coordinate 13,549,230 of NC_133970.1, forward strand.
TTGATGGATGGACTGTTAGATGGATAAGGAATTGGCTCAATAGCTGCATCCAAAGAGTTACAGTCAACAGCTCAATGCCCAAATGGAGATCAGTAATGAGTGGTGTCCCTCAGGGGTCTATATTGGGACCAATACTGTTCAATATCTTTATTAATGACATAGTGGGATTGAGTTACCCCTCAGCAAGTTTGCAGATGACATCAAGCTGAGTGGCGCAGCTGATTTGCTTGAGGGAAGGGATGCCATCCAGAGGGACCTTGACAGGCTTGACAGGCCCATGTGAACCTCATGTAGTTCAACAAGGCTAAGTGCAAGGTCCTGCACCTGGATTGGGGCAATCCCCAGTATCAGTACAGACTGGGGAAAGAATCGATTGAGAGCAGCCCTGAGGAGAAGGATTTGGGGATAGTGGTGGATGAAAAATTGAACATGAGCTGGCAATGTGTGCTTGCAGCCCATAAAGCCAACCATATCCTGGGCTGCATGAAGAGAAGTGTGGCCAGCAGGTCGAGGGAGGTGATTATCCCCCTCTATTCTGCTCTGGTGAGACCCTACCTGCAGTGCTGTGTCCAGCTCTGGGGCCCCCAACATAAGAAGGACATGGACCTGCTCAAGTGGGTCCAGAGGAGGCCACGAAGATGATCAGGGGGCTGGAGCACCTCCCCTGTGAGGACAGGCTGAGAGAGTTGGGGTTGTTCATCCTGGAGAAGGCTCTGGGTAGACTTTATAGCAGCCTTTCAATACTTAAAGGGGGCTTATAAGAAAGATGAAGACATTTTTTATCAGGGCCTATCGTAACAGGACAATGGGGCAACAGTTTTAAACTGAAAGAGGGCAGATTTAGTTTGGACATTAGGAAGTAATTTTTTACGATTAAGGTGGTGATATACTGGAACAAGTTACCCAGAGAAGTTGTGAATTCCTGTAGTGAGGGACTAATTTGTGTCAGAGCTTAGCACTAGTGACTAAAGTAAATGAAGCCTTAGGCTGCATGAATTGTACTTTAACCTTTTTTTTGTAACTATGGAACTGTAACCAGTAGCTAAGGAAATATAAGTAAAACTTTTAACTATAGGATGTTCTGTAACAAAAGATAAGGAAATATCTCAAGACACAGACAAAAAGAGTGCCTGGAGGCTGTGAGAGCGAATCATAAAAAGAGAAGACCCCACACTCCGTGAACAGGATTGGATGAGCAGAAGTGCCATCAGGAAATCAGGTGACCTATAGGTACTATAAAATCCTGTAACAATCAGCAGGTGGGGTCCCTCTTGAGAGGCACCCAGCTTGAGCTATAGATTGCATGCAGTATGAATAAATATATACAAATAGTTGATCTGATCTGTTAAAAAGCGGAACCTAAGGACAAGCCCTGTTGAGGTGGTGGCTGCATAATTCCCACCATGATCTAGGTGGTAGCTGCATAATTCCTACAACAGTTTTGGCACCCCATATGGGAGCCTAGGCAACCGCCACCAGATCCTCTTGTCTCCAGACTTCCAATTGCTGGCATTGGGTGAGTTCACCTAGGAACTTCATGGAACGAGAGGCCCTGACTGGTGAGTCTTAAAATTCCGCAACTAAATTTTGGTAAAGGTATAAGCTAGAATGGGGAATATAGCTGCAGCAGTTGTGAGTAATTTAACTGAGGCACCTGCAGAGCCAGTCTCTGCACCACCTTATACTCCTCCCTCTATCGCTTGTTGATTTCCCCTGCAATTGTCTCTGCTGTCCCCACTGCTTCTGCTGGGTTTTACCCTATGTTTCTAACGTTATCCCTAATCCTCTTGCAATGCAGCCAATGGCGGGGTGTTCCTCCCCCACCTCCAGTGTTACATGTATACACCCATCACCCCTGGAACCTTGGGGATTTGTTTATGTGAGGAAATAAAATGCCCAGGTTAAGGGAAGATGCAGGTCAATGTGCATCATTATTTTCCAATATTTGTTTGGGATGTGATCCATCCTGGGTTGATGTTAACCTGTTATTGAGAGAACTATTCTGTCCAGATGGGAGAGAGAAGATAATTGAAAGGGATGCAGAATTAATCCTACAGGTAGGGGGAAATCAGACTGCCTGGCCTCAGGTTGATAATAATTGGGATTATAACAATCAAATAGATACTTGCCGAACATTGGTTAGAAATCTGATAAATGCAATTAGAGCTTGCGAGGAGATAAGAGTACATTGGACTAAAGTACAGGAATGTAGACAGAGGCCAGAGTAACACCTCAGCGATTACTGGGGAAAATTGAGACAGGCTTTACTGATGTATGGGGGAATGACTCTCCAGAATTTTAATAATGAATTGGCAGCAAGTGTGTTTGTGGATCAAGCTGCACCAGATATAAAGAGGTATTTCAAAGAACATACACCTGGTTGACAAGGAGAGACATTAAAAAAAAAATCTTAAGTGTGGCTGTGTTTGTACACAACAGTCAAGAAGAAAAACAGAGAATCAGAGAATGGAATTGGCAAAGGAAAGGAGAAGGAATGTGAAGCAAGTCTCTTGGCAGCAGTGTTGACACAAGGCTTGCAGTTGAGAGGGAAGGGAAGAGGATTTTCCCCTTCCTGAGGAAGGGGTAGAGGAAGAGGTGTAACAGGACAAGGATACGGAGGAGCAGGTAGATTTGGAGATGACTGTGTAAATAGATGTAATTATAGTGGAGAAAGTAGTCACTGGAAGAGAGAATGCCTGCTCCAACCCAGAGGACCTCAAAGGGGTTTGAATTCAGAATTCTTAGGACTGAGATTGGAGGGCAGTAACTCAGGACAACAATGACAGGAGGAAGGGGACATAGAAGTCTATGTGGAAGTTGAGATTTACGGGATGTGGATAACTAAATTAGACCATAGAGGACACATAATTAGGAAAATAAGAAACAAAGAAATTGAATTCCTAGTCGACACAGGAGTGATACTGTCTCTTCTAAATTTTATACTAAAAGACTCCATGTCTCAAGATAGAGTAATGATTCAAGGAGTGAATGGGGAAAGGAGAATGCTCCCAGTAAGCCATTACTATTAACAATAGAGAATAAATGAGTATGGGGAAGATTTGTGATAGCAAAAGATTCCCCAGCTTGCCTGTTAGGGACACATCTCCTCCAAACCTTGGATATACAATTACATTTATCACCAAGGGGTACTGATTTGATAACTGTGGGGGTATGCATAGTATCTGAAGTCCAGGATCCTGATCTAGAGATACCAAAAACCCTAGGAGCTGTGTTCAGGGAACTGTGGAGTAAATCCAGAACTGCTGTGGGGTTTTTAAAACTGGCACAGCCGATAAGCATAAAAAACAAAGGGAAGAGCGCCCCCAGCTGTAAAACAGTATCCTAAACCTCGGGAAACAGAGAAAAGCATTCAGAAACAAATAGATCAGCACTTTGTCCAGGGAAACTTGAAAGTGTGTGAATCCCCATATAATACCCCGATTTTACCAGTAAGAAAGAATAGAGTGGACAAGGATGGGAACCCTGAGTATTGATTTGTCCAAGATCTGAGGACAATTAATCAGTATGTTATCGTCCCACACCCAGTGGTGCCAGATCCCTCTACTATACTCTTGTGAATACCACATTAGTCTAAGTGCTTTACTGTGATTGATTTGAACACGGCATTATTGAGCATTCCAATAGATGAAGAAAGCTAACCTTTACTCACTTTCAATTGGAATGAACAGCAGATAACGTTTGCTCCTATTGCTAGGAGCCAGTGTTCCTGCATGCGGTTCAGATTTTCTTCAGGTTTAAGCAACTATTTAAGAGTATCACCCGGAGATCTACCCCAAGGCTGGAGAATTATGAGTGGCAGGGGGTATGGGATAGCATGGGCAAGTACCTAGGACAGTGGGCACCTCCAGTGTTTTGGAACTTCACCCCTGAACAGGTGCAGAATCCCAAAAAACAAGTACAAAATTTGGAAAAAGTATGCTGTCACCCTGGCAATTCCAGAGAGACACATCTCACTGCAACATGCTGGGGCCTGGCCCATACTTACCAAGCCCTGTTCAACACTATTCAGTGCCCTCAAGGGGAAAAGAAGGCCTCCAGATCTGATAACAAAATGTCAGGCACTGCAGCCAGTCAAACCCCAGTGACAGGCACTGCAGTCACTCCAAATCTGGCAACAGGTATTGTAGCTAATCCAACCCCAACGACAGGCACTGCAGTTGAACCAGAGAACCAACCCATGACAGTGTCAGTTGCTCCTAGACATAAGAAGAAATACACAAAAAAATCACCTGCCATTGTAAAGGACAGTGATGAACCAGGACCATCATGAGAACAGGAGGAGGAGGCAGAACGAGTGGTAATCACCTGATCCTTATCCCTGAGTGAGCTGTGAGACATGTGAAAGGATTTCAGCCACCATCCAGGTGAGCAACTCATTACCTGGCTGCTCTGATGCTGGGATAGCGAGGCCTGTAGTGTGGAATTAGAGGGTAGGGAAGCCAGGCAGCTGGGATCCCTGTCTAGGGAAGGGGGCATTGACAAGGCAACTGGAAGAAAGACACAAAAACTCAGCCTTTGGAGGTGACTTCTGTCAGGTGTGAAGGAAAAGTATCCCTTCAAGGAAGATGTTATATGTCATCCGAGGAAGTGGACCACCGTGGAGAGAGGTATCCAATACTTTAAGGAATTAGCCATGCGGGAGATGGTTTATTATGACCCAGACGATGTGCGGCTACCCACAGATCCAGATGCACATTCCATGTGGCGGAAGTTTGTACGGAGCACACCATCATCACATGCCAAATTATTATCAGTAATGGACTGGAAAGATGAAGAGGGACCAACAGTGGATGAATTGGCTCACTGACTCTGGCAATACGAAGAAAGTCTCTCTTCCTCCCTTGTTGCGGCTGTAGGGAGGTTGCCAGACATATTAGGGGAAAAACTGTCTCAAGAGTTCCAGTAATTCAAGGATAAGTTCTGCCCCCCAACTGTACAGAACAATATCTCAGATATTAGGAGCAAGCGGTCTCCTAATCAAGAGAAATGATACACACCATGGGGCAACCCATGGTATTGCCTGTGTGACCATGGAGAAGACATGAGAAAATGGGATGGAAAACCCACCTACCTCCTAGAAGAGCAGGTACATGAGTTGCAAGGAAAACCAACTACAAATAGGGGTTCTTTCAGAAGAAATGCTGCTCCGGTTTCCAGTAATCAGTTCCCCAAACAGAGCAGAAGGGTTGAGTTTGCTCTCAATGCTATGAGAAGAACTCCTGATTCCTATTCATGAGAGGTGAGTAACCAAGATGAGACTGAGACTTGCGCATACCACACTAACCCATTCATCAATAACGAATACTATGACCAACATTGGAGGGGCCCTGCCTCCAGCCAGGCGGAGGACAGGGACAATAGAGTTTATTGGCCTGTGTGGATACAATGGCCTGGCACATCTGACCCCCAGGAGTATAAGGCTCTAGTGGACACCGGTGCCCAATGCACCCTAATGCCATCAAATTTTAAAGGGGCAGAACACATTTGTATTTCAGGAGTGACAGGGGGGTCTCAACAGTTGACTGTATTGGAGGCTGAGGTGAGCCTAACTGGGAATGAGTGGCAAAAGCACCCCATTGTGACTGGCCCAGAAGCTCCGTGCATTCTTGGTATAGATTATCTCAGAAGAGGGTATTTTAAGGATCCAAAAGGGTATCGGTGGGCTTTTGGTATAGCTGCCTTGGAGATGGAGGAAATGAAACAGCTGTCTGCATTGCCCGGTCTCTCAGAGGACCCTTCTGTTGTGGGATTGCTGAGGGTTGAAGAACAATGGGTGGCAATTGCTACTATAACAGTGCGGTGATGGCAATATTGCACCAATCGAGATTCCATAATTCCTATCCATGAACTGATTCATCGACTAGAGAGCTGAGGAGTGATCAGCAAGACTCGCTCACCCTAGACTATTGTGGCCTGAATGAAGCCACGCCTCCGCTGAATGCTGCTGTGCTGGACATGCTAGAGCTTCAATATGAACTGGGGTCAAAGGCAGCCAAGTGGTACGCCACAATTGATATCAATAATGCATTTTTCTCAATCCCTTTGGTGACAGAGTGCAGGCCACAGTTTGCTTTCACCTGGAGGGGTGTCCAATACACCTGGAATCAACCTCCCCAGGGGTGGAAAGAGCCCTACCATTTGCCATGGACTGATCCAGACTGCACTGGAACAAGGTGAATCTCTGGAACATCTGCAGTACAATGATGACAGCATCGTATGGGGTAATACAGCAGAAGTTTTTGAGAAAGGGGAGAAAATAGTCCAAATTCATCTGAGAGCCGGTTTTGCCATAAAGCGGAGTACAGTCAAGGGACCTGTGCAGGAGATTCAGTTTTTAGGAATAAAATGGCAAGATGGACATCGTCAGATTCCAATGGAGGTGATTAATAAAATAGCTATTAATATTATCTATGTTATTAATAAAATAATAATGTCTATGTCCCCACCAACTACCAAAAAGGAAACACAAGCTTTCTTAGGCGTTGTGGGTTTCTATACTCCAACTGAAAAAGAGATTTTGGCAGCATATGAAGGGGTTCAAGGTCCTTCAGAAGTGATTGGTACTGAAGCACAGCATCTCTTGGCACCCCGACTGCCAGTGCTGGGCTGGATGTTCAAAGGGAGTGTCCCCTCTACATACCATGCAACTGATACCATGTGGAGTAAATGGGTTGCACTGATCACACAATGGGCTCACATAGGGAGCCCCAGCCATCCAGGAATATTGGAAGTGATCACAAATTGGCCAGAAGGCAAAGATTTTGAAATGGTGCCAGAGGAAGAGGTAACGTGTGCTGAAGAGGCCCCACCATATAATAAACTACCCAATAATGAGAAGCAATATGCCCTGTTTACTGACGGGTCCTGTCGCATTGTAGGGAAACATCAAAGGTGGAAGGCAGCTGTGTGGAGCCCCTCACGACAGGTTGCAGAAGCTGCTGAAGGAGAAGGTGAATCGAGTCAATTCACAGAGGTGAAAGCCATCCAGCTGGCCTTAGATTCTGCTGAGCGAGAAAGGTGGCCAGTGCTCTACCTCTATACTGACTCATGGATAGTGGCAAATGCCCTGTGGGGGTGGTTACAGCAATGGAAATGAAGCAATTGGCCACTGAAGAACATCAAAACAGCCAGCAGGTGGATCAAGTTGCTAAGATTAAGGTGGCTCAAGTAGATCTGGACTGGCAACATAAGGGTGAACAATTTATGGCTCTCTGGGCCCATGACCCCTCAGGCCACCAGGGTAGATGGTCTTGTGATCGAGGGGTGGACATATCCATGGACACTATTGCATAGGTTATCCATGAATGTGAGACATGTGCTGTGATCAAGCAAGGCAAACAGTTAAAATTCCTTTGGTATGCAGGACAATGGTTAAAATATAGATATGGGGAGGCCTGGCAGATAGATTGATTACATCACACTCCCACAAACCCAGCACGGTGAACGCTATGTGCTCACAATGGTGGAAGCAGCCACCGGATGTTTGGAGACATATGCTGTGCCCCATGCCACTGCCCGGAACACTATCCTGGGCCTCAAAAAGCAAGTCTTGTGGAGGCATGGCACGCCAGGAAGAATTGAGTCAGATAATGGGACTCATTTCTGAAATAATCTTATAGACAGTTGGGCCAAAGAACATGGCATTGAGTAGGTATATCACATCCCCTGTCATGCACCAGCCTCTGGGAAAATTGAGCGATACAATGGATTGCTAAAAACTACACTGAGAGCAATGGGTGGTGGAACTTTCAAACACTGGGATGGGCATTTAGCAAAAGCCACCTGGTTAGTCAATACCAGAGGATTTGCCAACCAGGCTGGCCCTGCCCAGTCAAACCTTCTATGTACTGTAGATGGGGATAAAGACCCTGTAGTGCACATTAAATATATGCTGGGGAAGACAGTCTGGGTTATTCCTGCCTTGGGTAAAGGTAAACCCATGCGTGGGATTACTTTTGCCCAAGGACCTGGGTGCACTTGGTGGGTAATGCAGAAGGACGGGGAAGTCCGATGTGTGCCTCAAGGGGATTTGATTTTAGGTGAAAATAGACGATGAATTGAATTGTATGATGTTAATTGCTAAATAACCCTGTTATTGCATATCGTCATCACTATGGTTGATACATATTATATGAATTTAAAAAAAAATTAACTTTGATGAAGTCACGACTGATTTCAGCAATTGGTGCCTAGCAACTTCCTTGAGATTGACATCTTCGGCCCGCAGACTGTGAGCATGGACCGCACCAGATATATCTGCTACAAGCTGCAATTGTAGCAGAGACTACACACCATTCCCCTGCTGTGACCAAGGTCACCCAGTACACCAACTGAGCCAACTTTCTGCAGGGTGGCTCTCCCTTCCAAAGTGGCCACTTCCCCACTCAGTCTGGTATCATCAGCAAGTTTCATCAGGGTATGCTTGATCGCATCACTCATTTAGTAGGGCCTGTAGTGACAGGACAAGAGATAACGGTTTTAAACTAAAAGAGGGTGGATTCAGACTAGATATAAGGTAGAAATTTTTTACGATGAGGGTGGTGAAACACTGAAACAGGTTTCCCAGAGAGGTGGTAGATGCCCCATCCCTGGAAACATTCAAGGTCAGGTTGGAAGGGGCTCTGAGCAACCTGATCTAGTGGAAGATGTCTCTGCTCATTGCAGGGGCAGAGGTTGGACTAGATGACCTTTAAAGGTCCCTTCCAACCCAAACCATTCTATGATCCTATGCATATTGTTATTGGACAAATATAAACTGCAATGAGCTTGATTCATAATGTGCTTTAGTGATGAACATAAGTATGTCCTATATACTGGATGCTTGTACTGAGACATAATGAGTGTTGTCAGGGGTCTCATGATTATAATTTCAAGGAGTTTCATCATTGCAGTGAAAATTTCTTCCATATTGTTTTGTACAATAGTAAGATAGTGAATTTTATACCAGATTTATGGGTCAGAACAAAATACCAAGCTGTGTCTTTTTTTTTTTTTTTCTTAAAAGAGAACAGTCACCTGCTGTGTCTTATATGTCATTTTCCTAAAGAGGATTCTTTAAATGATTCCACATCATCCAGTTTGGTAATCAGATTGTCCTCTGAAAATCTGTCTTCAGCATTGGACATCTATTGGATCAAAAGCTTCCTTCATAAGCTCCTTCCTCAGCTCAGTCTGTGTAATTTTTTTTTCAGCTGCAGAGCTTGTTGTGTAATCTTTGTGAAGAGCTGCCAAATCGTCAGTCTGCTCTCCCAGAGCTGCAACAACATTTTAAAAGCTGCTACTGCAAATACTACACAATTATACAGGGGTTTTGGTAGCAGGGAAGGGGGCTACAGGGGTGGCCCCTGTGAGAAGCTTTGAGAAGCTCCCCCAGCTCCAAGTCAGACCTGCCTCTGGCCAAGGCTGAGCCAATTAGCAACGGTGGCTGCATCTCTGTGATAACACATTTAAGAAAGGGACCCTGGGAGGAGGAGTGGGAGTTGTGAGAGAGATACCTATGCAAACACCGAGGTCAGTGGAAGAAAAGAGGAAGGGGGGGAGGTGCGCTGGAGCAGAGACTCCCTTCAGCCCGTGGTGAGAGGGAAAGCTGTGCCCCTGCAGCCCATGGAGGTCCATGGTGGAGAAGATGCCAACCTGCAGTCCGTGGAGGACCCCACACTGGAGGAGGTGGATATGCCCAAAGGAGGCTATGACCCCATGGAGACCCCCTGATGGAGTAGGCTCCTGGCAGGACCTGTGACCCTGTGGAGAGAGGAGCCCACACTGGAGCAGGTCTTCTGGAAGGACTTGTGACCCATGGGAGGGACCAACGCTGGAGCAGCTCAGGAAGAGCTGCAGCCCATGGGAAGGACTCACATTGGAGAAAGTTTATGGAGGACTGTCTCCCATGAGAGGGACCCCATGCTGGAGCAGGGGAAGAGTGCGAGGAGTCCTTCCCCTGAGGAGGAAGGAGCGGCAGAGACAACGGGTGATGAACTGACTGCAACCCCCATTCCCTGCCCCCCTGTGCCTCTCGGTAGAAGGAGGGAGAGAAATCAGGAGTAAAGGAAGAAGGGAGATGTGGGGGAAAGATGTTTTTAAGATGTGGTTACACTTCTCACTGTCCTACTCTGATTGTTAAATTAAGTGGTGGTGGTGTTTAAATTAAATTGATATTCTTTTTCTTCCTCTAATGAGTCTGTCTTTTGCCCGGGACCTTAATGGGTGACTCATTCCTCCCTATTCTTGTCTCAATTCCTGGGACTTTGTTGTATTTTTCTCCTCCCCATCCCTGAGGGGGAAGGAGTGAGTGAGCAGCTGCGTGGTGCTCAGTTGCCCTCTGGGCTCAAACCACAACAGTCTTGATGGAATCCATCTACCTATCTGTCTGATGGATTCTCACTATCTGTCTACCTACCTGACAGAATCTCTCCATCTATCTGATGTAATTCATCCACCTCTCTATCTGTATGATAGAATTCATCTATGTGATGGAATCAGTCTGTTCATCTACCTATCTGGCAGAGTAGATCTACATGACAGTGTACTGGAGTTTGGTTGGGATAGATTTAATTTTCTTCATAGTAGCTCATATGGATATGCTTTGGATTTGTGACCAAACCAATGTTTATAACACACCAGTGTTTTAGTTATTGCTGAGCAGTGCTTGCACAGCATCAAGGCCTTTTCTGCATCTCACACCATGCCACTAGCGAGTGGGCTGGGGGTGCACAAGAAGTTGGGAGGGGACACAGCTGGGACAGCTGACCCCAACTGACCAAAGGGATATTCCATACCATATGACATCATGCTCAGCAATACATGAGTAGAGCATCTGGGTTAGACACTTTACTAAAACAGAAAGACTTTGTTTATCTTTTGTTATTGGCTTGTTTAATGAGTTTTACTATTATGAATTTTAAAACTTAACATTATGTGATTTCACTTGTGTAAATCAACCAATTAAACAAGTTAGTATGTGAACAATGAGTGGAGTTTTAAAATTATGTTGTCTTTGATCCTGCTTTTTAGTTATTGAATGGGAAAGGGATTTGGGGGGAATGTTATGTGATTGCTATATGGAACAAAACAGTCATTTGGTTTTGCTTTACTATTTTGTTGGGGGTAATTTTTTTTTTTTTTTCAAAATAGAGGAGTTGGTATTAAAAGAGCTAAATTCCAATTTTTCTTGGGTTACATGCATCAATTAAGCATCGGTAGAGATGAAAAATTGATAAAAGACAACATGGAGTGTGCAGTTTCCTACTGACCATTTTGATAAAATAAAAAGAAATAGGGACACCCTAAAACAGCTCCTTAAATTACTTGTCATGCAAAATGAGCTATTCCTGTCAAAGAGTTGGTAAATAAATAAATGTGGCTGCCTGAGTATTTTTATTCCTGGTAAGTAATCAGTATGTAAAAGGAAGTGAGTATCTATCTGATGGAATCTTCCTATCTGCCAAATTATCTTGATGGAATCGAAGGTCAGTATATTGATCCAGTCTGGATGGAATTGATGGGTAGATCTACCAACCTGTCTGACTCTTTCACTTCCTTCCCCTACAAGTGGTGCAGGGGGATGGAGAACAGGGGGTTGTGGTCAGTTCATAACAGTTCCTCTTTGCCTCTCCTTCCTCCTCACACTTTTCACCAGCTCCAGCATGGGGTCCCTCTCACAGGACACGGTCCTTCATGAACTGCTCCGGCATGGGTCCTTTCCACGAGGTACAGTCCATCAGAAACAAACTGTTGCAGCATGGGTCTCCCATGGGCTGCAGTTTCTGCCAGGAGCCTGCTCCAGCATAGGCTCCTCTCCATGGGCTGCAGCTTCCTTCAGGGCACATCCACCTGCTCTAGTGTGGAGTCTCCATGGCTGCAGGTGGATATCTGCTCCACTGTGGTCCTCCATGCTCTGCAGGGGTACAGCCTGCATCACCATGGTCTTCTCCATGGGCTGCAGGGGAATCTCTGCTCCTGCACCTGGAGCACCTCCTCCCCCTCATTCTTAACCGACCTTGGTGTCTGTAGAGTTGTTTCTCTCACATTTTTTCTCACTCCTTTCTCTCACAGCTGCTGTGCAGTGTTTTTTTACCCTTTCTTAAATATGTTTTCACAGAGGTGCTACCAGCATCACTGATTGACTCAGCTTTGGACAGTGGTGGGTCCATTTAAGAGCCAGGTGAACTGGTTCTGTCTGGCACAGGGACAGCCCCTGGTCTTTTATCACAGAGACCACCCCTGCACCCCCCCCCTCCCGCTAGCAAAACATAAACCAAATACATTATCATCTGATGGAATCTATCTATCTATCTATCTGATGGAACCTCTCTTTCTCATGGAACCTATCTCTCTGATGGAATCTGTCTATCTATCTGACAGAATCTATCTGAAGGAATCTACCTACCTCACAGAATCTATCTATCTGTCTATGTGATGGAATCTAACTTTCTATCTACATATCTGACAGAATGTATCTGCCTGATGGACTGTATCTATCTATGATAGATTATGTCTATGTGACAGAAACTATCTAATGGAAACTGATGGAATTATTCTGATCACATCTATCTGTCATTAGCTATCTACCTACCTATCTCTGTAGCTGATGGAATCTCACTATTTACCAGCCTGATGGAAGCTTTCTATCATCTGATGGAATCTATCCATTAATCTGACAGAATCTGTCTGACAGAATATATGTCTGAGGGAATCTATGTATCAAGAGGGAATCTCTCTATGATTGTCGTGGATGAAAATATTAACACATTAATGATTTGACAGCAAATCAAGATTTATTAATGACTAGTAGCACTTATTCATTAACCAATTTAAGGATTTACAAAATAATTCAGTAAAATATGTTATGATTAAAATAGCAACTTAACTATAGATTCAAAAATGACAAGATTCACACTAACTTACTATAAAGTATCCTAAATCAATATATATGTGTGTATATTCATAAACACAAGATGTACAAACACACAGACAAAAGTATTTGGATCCAGTGAAATATGTATGTACCCACACTCATGAAAATAATTGTGTATACCCAAACACATCAGTAGGTAGAGAGGTGGGTGAAAGAGAAGCTAGCCTACAGTTAAAATTTTCCAATGAGAACAATCAGCCACTGGAATAATCTCCTCATGGAAGTTGTGGATTTCCCAACACTGGACATTTTTAAGATTTGGCTGGACAGGGTACTGGGCCATCTTGTCTAGACTGTGCTTTTGCCAAGAAAGGTTGGACCAGATGATCCTTGAGGTCCCTTCCAAGCTGGTAGTCTATGAAAAGGTCTGTCCCCATCTTTAAGTATTGAAAGGCCGCAATAAGGTCTCCCCAGAGTCTTCTCTTCTCCAGGCTGAACAATCCCAACTCTCTCATCCTGTCTTCATAGGAGAGGTGTTACAGCCCTCTGATCATTTTTGTGTCCTGCTCAAGCAGGTCCATGTCTTTTTTGTACTGGGTACCCTAGAGCTGGACGCAGTACTCCAGATGAGGTCTCACCAGAGTGAGCAGAGGGGCAGAATCACCTCCCTCGACCTGCTGGCCACAATTCTCTTCATGCAGCCTAGGATATGGTTGGCTTTCTGCTGGCTCATGTCCAGCTTTTCATCCACCAGTAGCCCCGTGTCCTTCTCTGCAGGGCTGCTCTCAATCCACTCATCACCCAGCCTGTATTGATACTGGGGGTTGCCCTGACCCATGTGCAGGACCTTGCACTTGGCCTTGTTGAACTTCATGAGGTTCACACATGGGTCCACAACTCAAGCCTGTCCAGGTCCCTCTGGATGGCATCCCATCCCTCAGGTGTATCACCTGCACCACTCAGCTTGGTGTCATCTGCAAATTTGCTGAGGGTGCACTCTATCCCACTGTCTATGCCACTGATGAAGATATTAAACAGTGCTGGTCCCAATACAGACCCTTGAGGGACACCACTTGTCACTGATCTCCATCTGGACATTGAGCCATTGACCACTAGTCTCTGGATGCGACCATCCAGCCAATTCCTTATCCACCAAACAGTCCATCCATCAAATCCATATCTCTCCAGTTTAGAGAAAAGTATGTTCTGTGGGGGACCGTGTCAAAGGCCTTACAGAAGTCCAGATAGATGACATGTGTAGCTCTTCCCTTGTCCACTGATGTGGTTACTCCATCATAGAAGGCCACTAGGTTGGTCAGGCAAGACTTGCTGTCTCAAATCAACCTCCCTGTTCTCCATGTGCCTTAGAACAGCTTCTAGGAGGATCTGTTCCATGATCTTCCCAGGCACAGCGGTGAGGCTGACAGGTCGGTAGTTCCCAGGGTCCTCCTTTTTACCCTTTTTAAAAATGGGTGCAATGTTTCCCTTTTTCCAGTCACGGGGGACTTCACCTGACTGTCATGACTTTTCAAACATCATGGAGAGTGGCTTGGCAACTACATCAGCCAATTCCCTCAGAACTCTGGGATGAATCTCATCAGGTCTCATAGACTTATGTATTTTCAGGCTCCTTGGGTGTTCTCAGACCTGATCTTCTCTTACAGTGGGAAGGACTTTGCTCCCCCAGTCCCTGCCTTGTGGTCCATCCACTCGAGAGGTGTGGGAAGAGAGATTGCCAGTGAAGACTGAGGCAAAATAGTTGTTGAGTACCTCAGCCTTCTCCTCATCTGTTGTTACCAGTTTGCCAGTTGTGTTCATGAGGGCAAGTACACTTTCTTTGACCTTCCTTTTCTGGCTGACATACCTATAGAAGCCCTTATTATTATTCTTTGCATCCCTTGCCAAGTTCAGCTCCAGCTGTACCTTGGCCTTCTTGACCCCATCCCAACCGGGCAGCATCCCTATGTTCTACCCAGGACACATGTCCTTGCTTCCACTGCCTGTGCATTTCCTTCTTGCCCTGTAGTTTGACCAGCAGATCTTCACTCATCCATGCCAATCTCTTGCTTTCCTTTCCTGATTTCTTACACCTGGGGATCAAGAGCACTTGTGCTCTATGGAAAGCATCCTTAAATGTCTGCCAGCTCTGTTCTGCTCCCCTGTCCCTGAAGGCAGTTTCCCAGGGGGTCCTGTTGACTAACTCTTTGAACAGCTGGAATTTTGCTCTCCTAAAATTCAGGAACCTGACTTTACTCTTTGCCTGACCCATATCCATCAGGACTGCAAACTCCACCAGTGCATGATCACTGCAGCCCAGGCTGCCTCCAATCTTGAGGTCACTGATTAGCTCACTTGCATAGGTGACCATCAGGTCCAGTATCGCATCCCCTCTGGTAGGGCTGTCTACTACCTGGCTTAAGAAGTTATCCTCAATGCACTCCAGGAGTCTCCTGGATTGCCTACAGTTTGTCATGCTACTTTTTCAGCAGATGTTGGGGTGGTTGAAGTCCCCCAGCAAGATGAGAGCCTCTGAGCACAGCGCCTCCTGTAGCTGGAGTAAGAAAGCTTCATCAATAGGCTCCCCTTGATTGGGCGGCCTGTAGTAAACACCAGCCACAAGGTTCCCTTTGTTACTTTGGTCTCTAATTCTTACCCATAATTTTCAACCTGCTCGTGGCTATTCTTCAGAGACAGCTCTTCACAATCTATCCATTTCTTGATGTAGAGGGCAACCCCTCTGCCCCTCCTTCCTCGCCTGTGCCTTCTGAACAGCTTGTAGCCATCGATAGTTGCACTTCAGTCATGGGATTCATCCCACCAAGTTTCAGTGATGGGAACTAGGTTGCAGCTTTCTAGCAGCATGGTGGCTTCCAACGCCTCCTGTTTGTTGCCCATGCTGTGTGCATTGGTGTAGAGGCAATTCAGCTGGGCTGTTGGCCATGTCACTTTCTTAGAGGAACACACCTTAATTCCTTTGAGGTATTTCACTGCTGTTTCCCTGTTGGGTCCTATTACCTCAGGAGCCCCTGGCTCCTCTCCGTAAGACTTCAAGTGTGCTCCAGTGTACCCAGCATGTCTCAGAGCAACAGGCTGAGGGCCCCTGCTATCACCCTGTCCCTCTAACCTTGGTGTGTCATCCCATGACTTGTCACGGGTGAGCCTGATATTATCCCACTCCCCCTTCAAGTCTAGTTTAAAGCTCTGTCAATGAGCCCTGCTAGCTCATGAGCAAAGACCCTCTTCCCCCTTTGAGAAAGGTGAATCCCATCCAATGCCAGCAGGACTGTGTAGACCATCCCATTATTGAAAAACCTGAAATTATGGCAGTGATACCAGCCATGGAGCCATGTATTAATAGACTAGGTCCGTCTTTCTTCCAATCGGAAGGAGAGGGGAAAAATTTACCTGTGCTCCAGATTCCCTTACCAGCCTTTCCAAGGCCCTGAAGACTCTTTTGATTGCCCTTGGACTACATGTTGCGCCTTCATTGCCATCCACATGGAAGAGCAATAATGGGTAATAGTCTGAGGGCCGTACCAGGCAAGGAAGTTTCCTAGTGATGTCCTTAACCCAGGCCCCAGGGAGGCAGAAGACTTCCCTAAGAGGAGGGTCTGTCCAGCATATTGGACCCTCTGTTCCCCGCAGGAGTCACCTACGACTATAACCCTTCTTTTCTTCCTTGTCAAGGTGGTCATGATACGGGGCTAGGCCTTTCTGACCTTGGCAACACCTCTGGTGCAGATGGACCATCATCCACATCATCCATTGTTCCACATCATCTACATCATCCACACCATCGTCATACCTGTTGTACAGAGGCACCTGGGAAGGCAAGGTAGGGGTTTGCTTGCTGCCCCAAGTGTGGACTTACCTCCATTCACTCCATTCCTTTAAGCTACTGACTTCTGCCTGGCAGGGGGAGGATACAGGATCCCCTTGATCTTGTTTTTTTTCTGGTGGCTGTTCCTGTTTCTATCTCAGGGAGGGCAGAGCATAGTTCCACCAGTCTATCTTTTTCTCAGACTCCCTGATGCTCCTTAACCTTTCTACTTTCTCTTGTAGCTCTGCCACTAGGCTGATCAGATCATCCACTTGGTCACACCTCACACAGCTGTTCTCACTACTGCCATTCATTACTAGTGAAAGGCTCTGGCACACCCCGCAGCCTGAGACCTGGATGGCTGCATGTTTTCGTGGGAGCTCTGTCAGGGTTGCCACATCTGTTCTGGCAAGTGAAGAGGACATAACTTTCTGCTGGGCAGATACCATAGCTAAGCTCCTTCTGAAAGGGTGATGACCACCAATTGAACTCACCTCTTGAGCTGGTAGGGTGATAACGCCCTTCCTGCACACCCTGCTGCATGAACTGCCACGCAAACTGTGCACCATGCCCTGGCTAACACACCACACTCTGTTTACTGATGTGCCACGTTCTGGTTGCTAGCGCTCTCTAGGCTGCTTTTTTATAGGTGTGGAGGTGGCTGCAGTTGCTCTGGCAATGCCCAGGTCTTCATCAGTTGTCTCTCGCGAGAGCTGACGGCTCCCGGCAGGTCTCTCTGCTGCCCTGGGCTTTCCCTGCCTCAGGAAACTCCTCTGTGCACCAAGATCTGCCTCTCTGATGCGGATCGGGCCAGCTCTGGAGCAGCTTGCCTCGTCAACTTTCTTTCTGGGACACATGGGTTTGAACCCACCAGAAGGTGAAGTGCTAAGGCTTGGACAATAGGCCCAAGCCAGAGTTGACCTATAGATGAATCGTGTACATTTTATAACTGATAACCATTGTGCTAACAGGTATTATACTAAGTTATAGCAAACCACCTATCCTGATGTAAAAGGTGGGAATACTGAAGCCTGAGCAACAGGCCCTGAACTGAAACTGCTAACTCTGTATGTAGTCATTAGTGAAATATGCATAGAAGATGTAGCTTAAACATCATAAAACATGTCTATCCTGAATGTATCCTTATATTTCTTTATGTGTGAGCAAGATAACAAGGCCACAGAAACAGTTGTCTGGCCTTGTGACCTTGCTCATAAATCAACTAGATAAGCAGGGAAACTCCCTTAGCTTCTCCCTTGAGCCCTGGCCAGGCTCTGGGGGAACCTAATGTGAGATGGAAACCAGATGTTTCCGCTTAAAACAAAGGTGTCAGCTATTCTGGCTTACTGATTTTTAGGTATATAAGGCTGGACCCGCTCACAGCGACTTTGGAAGCCTCACCTATGGGTGGACACACCGCATAGGATTTCCCACTTGCCAGGACAGGCTCTCCAAATCCTCGCTGTAACCGGGGCTGCCCAGCGACTGCGGGTCTGGATGATGGTAACGTATGCAAGTGGTGATGGATCTTTCTTAATCACTATTCTCTCTCTCAGGTAGTAATGATTTGATGCATTACCCTGTATTTTCCTATTTGTTTAAGTGCACTGTTCTGTCTTTTCTTACTGTATGTTTTCTGTATTATTCTGTTATATTATTTAGTTAATTCCAGTAAAATACGCCTGCTCTTTTCACTCTGGTGTCTGAGTTTAATTGGTATCCCTAATCAGCAAAACAGAAGGGTACAAATCTAGATCTCCTTCTGAAGCTCAGTGTTCTAGCAAAGTTTAAATCAAAGAATCAAGGAAAAAATACTAAGAAATATTTATTTGGCATTGCCACAATTTCATATACAATTTTAAATACCAGTTATGCTAAAAATTAAAGAACAAATATCAAAAGTTTCTTCTTTACCCTGTGGTTTTTTCCTTGGATTTCTGTATTTTTTTAATTTCTAAGTTACTTTGTAGACCACTTTCTTGTGCATAATGGAGTGCCATTGGACAACTTGAGAAATGCTGCTTTGACATTATGTTAAAGATGTCAGCAAACACAGAGGCAATTTGTGAGTGGTCCAGTACTGTCATTACATATTAATTTTGCTCTCAGTCTCCCCACCCTGAAAAACCTTTTGTATATTTGTTTGTTTAATGTTGTTATATTTGATAATTGCATGCCATATTTTTCCTTAGTTTGAATTCATGTAGCTTCTTAATACCAAGGTATGTGGATTAATGGCTTCTCTTTTAAAACAGTATTTAAACTTGCTTTTACATAGAACAAAAGCTACATAGCCTATATCAGTATTTGTTGTGATGACATAAAGGATTTTTTAAATCTATCTTGCATAGAAAAAGCATAAACAATTGTTGGAAATTGAGTTTGTGGAGTTACAGATTGAATCATATAGCTTACATGACTGACTACAAGCGAAGCATGTCTTTTCTGTAGATCCTGTTATTACATACCAGTCTCATTTCTTGGTGCTAGAATTCACAGTATTTTAAAACTAACATGCCTAAAATGAAGTATTAGGTACAAACATGTCAGTTTAATCCCCATCATCATTATAGAATGACTGCATTGAGTATATGGCATTCAGTCACCACATTTGTTCTAGTGTCATAAGAAATTTATTTCAAACTTGAATTCTGCATATTTCTAGCCTGAAGAATTAGGAGACATAAGTAGGTCACAAAACACACTAGCTCAGGCATGTTATAGCTGCATGCATTTTCCAAATAAATATCTACTGTCCCTGACATCAGAAATTCAATAACTGAACAATCAAAATCTGACAGCTCCTGACCATTTTAAAGTAATAGAAAGATGAGGTGTGTTAAGTGATGTTTGGAGCATGACTGCCTCCTCCAGCCGCTCTGGCCCAGGACTCCCTCCTGCCTGGCTGCTGGAGCCCAGCCTGGTGTGCCTGGGGACCTGGCATCTCTGCCCAGGCTGAAGGACACAGCTGCTGCTTTCCTGTTTGCAGGTTCAACCAGTAGCGAAGCTGAGCACATATCCCAGACACACACGCACACAGAGGACACTGACACTGCCAGTCACACAGACTGCCACAGACAAGGCACTGCCTTCAACAGCACCTACATATAGGACTTGGCATAAAACAAACACAGACAGCCAAATCGCCTTCCTCTTCAACTGGTAGAGATAGAAGGTCACTAGCAAAAGCACACACACACAACACCATGACACTCTCTAGATTCACAAGCACACACACACACATTCACAGATCCCTCTGTTTACCCCATACCCCTGCCCATATCCCAGGTCCTCTAACTTGTTTCATGGGTCTCCTACTTGCTAGTCTAGCTTGATGCTCATTATCAAACATGCATGCACTCACACACTTGTCCCCCTGGGCATACCAGCACAGACCTCCTGCCCACCTGATACCCCATCCCAGACCTGAGCTCCCCCCACACTCGCTGGCTAGTCCAGCTTTGACGTTTGCTAGCGAATATACACGCATACCCCACTCACACCAGGACTGGGTAAAAGACACACACTCGGCCCCCCCACCAGCAGCTGGCACCAGGCACACATGTTGTGACCCACAGTCCTGCTCCAGCTGCCAGCACTGAGCCCCTCATTCACCTCAGTCATGCAAATTTCCCCCAGTAGCTGTTTTTTGGTATACACACTGTTCCCATTCTAGTGGCTGGAGGCAAGAGACCCTCACTCACTCCAGTAGCTGACACCGCAGTCCAGGGGCACCCACGCCCCTGGTCTGACTCTGGTAGCTGGTACCAAATTTCATTCACATACACACAGGTCTCACCAGCAGCAGGTAATTAGTTCCTGCAATTCACATACACACATGATAGAGAGTGAGATTATGCAGAGAGATAGCTTAGAAAAGATGTAATAAGCAGACATAAGAAGATAGGACAGACTGCAGTGATCATGCACAGGGCTCAGCCAGACAAGCATACTGACTGGCTTTGTTTTACATGTGACCGTGTACACACTGTCAGCAGCAAGTCATATGTTCGCAGTCAAACCCTATTTTATTACTGTTAATGGCATCTGAGAAGGAAAACTCTCACTTGCGCATATGCATGTGTGTGTATATAAAATCAAGAGCATGTAAAATTATGAAGCAGAAATTCAACAGTGCTTGTGATACAGGCTGGTACATCTCATCTAAGATAAATTCAACTGCCCTAATTGGAAGCAGCAGCCCAAGCAAATGCAGGTGAATTGAGCTGATACATCTGTGTATCACAGAGAGTGTCATATACAGATACAAGCTCATTCAGCCCTAGTTTACGTATTCAGTTTTCTTTAACCTGATGTTACACTGCATAGTCTACAAATGCTAGAAATGCCTATATAAAAATTGTACTAGTGAAGTCATTCAGAGGAAGAATAGTTTTAGCTAGATTGGCACAACACCTCTGTAGTAGACTACAGATACAACACAACAAAGAAAAGTGATGCAAGGTAGATTCAACAGACACTGAAGTGAAGGGGGTAAGCTGAGAAGGATTTTCTCCACATTTTTTATAAGTAAGGATTCACAAAATATCTTTTAAAATAAAATATATGGGCTGGAAATGAAATAAACTGTTCAAAATGGAAACACAATGCATGATATATGTATGACACTAAGATGGAAGTGTAGACAGGTGTAAACTAGGTCTGTCTGAGAGAAATTTGAACAGCGTAGAGAAAAGAGAAAAGAATGCTGTCCATTTAGATTGACAAAATGGGTATTTACATACCATGAAACTTTAATATGCAGAATGAACCATACTATTATTCTTGATATATTCCACATTTAAAATACTGTGTACATCACTTTCCCAAAAGAAGTGATTATTTTAAGTCCATAGACTATTCCAGTTCTATCTTAATAAGCCAAAATCCCATCTTTTACATTAGGGGTATCTGGAGAAGCATTACCTCATGCCTACTTCTACAATTCATAAAACCACAATTACACAACTCTTTTTATTAATCAGCAGAAAAGTCAGTTCTGCTCATCTGTATGGTAGAGTCCTATAAACAATCTTGATAGCACATGCATCCTTAAAAAGGCATAAACATTCCCAAGGTTTCCAAAGCCATATTAGGCTTACTTGTTTCAGTCTGTGTCAGTGCTGCACCATAACAGCAGCAGACAATCATAGTTGCCTTGAAACAGTCCTCCTGACTTATATACTGTTCAGAACTAGAAGCTTTTTGGAATATGTTACCTAGACCCAAGCCTTGATTCACATGAAGTGATTTAGAAAAAACACTGAAAAGACTTAGAAAAAACACTTTTAGTTTTGGAAAAAAACACTTAGAAAAGACACTGTATACACTATTTCACTGACATATGGAGGAGACTAGCATGGAACACACTGCCAACAGAATCCAAATCTATCCAAATCTCTGTTTAGCTGGCAACAGAATTGGCACAATGCAAATATATAAAAAAAAAAAAGGGATTTCTACCCATCTCTAATTCCTTGCTCTTTAAAAGAGTATGTGACTGGGAAAAAAGTATAGGGTTTACACACAATTGTCCTTTGGCCTTCCAATTTTGCCTTGTTGTGTATGAAATCACAACTGTGTAAAGTCAGTTTGCAAGACCAAAAGGAACTATCAATAATCCACATGTACATGTCACATGATAATATAGTATTTGCACTGAACTCATAGCGTTCACTTAAATTAGATGATTTCTCTCTGAAATGCTTCCAAATTACTTTAAACACCTAAAAGTGTCAATTAATCTATCACAATTATTCTAAGAAAAAAGGTGACAACTCTCATCACCCAATTAAAAAAAAAAATACAAAAAACCCCAGATAAACAATGGGAAGTTTCTAGCCATTCATATTATGGCTTAATCTACCTTCTTGCTCTTCCCTAGCTACTTCCATATAAAGTATCTGCCAATACAGACCTTAGTAACAATCTAGATGAGATGAACAAGCAAATCTGAATTCTGCTTATTGTATATCCAAACTGCTTCCCCCCCCCCAATATGCTATTTTATACAGAGGATTGTTAGAAGGGACAGAATTATCCATAAGATAATTTGTATTAAATGTAATCAGTAAAAATCTCCTAAGTTTTTTAATCCTTATTGACTTTAAACAGCAGGTGATAGCAATAATGCCTTTTCTATATTCTGGCTATGAAATGTAACCTAGCTTTTAAAAAATTACTAGTAAGGGAATTTCCTTTATTATATATACCAATATTAAAAAGTTCATTTTTCTCTAGAACACTTAAAAAATAAAGTACCAGCTAATCAGTCAACCAAATTTATTAATCCTGAAATCAGAACTCATCTTCTAAACTAATAAGTTACATGTATTGGAAAACATAGGATCATACTAACTGCATCTTATTTGTTTAAATGCTTCTAACTATATGTCAAAGCCTAAAGTGAACAAAAGAGTGCAAAATATGCATGTGTATATAAATATGTTTGTGTGTGTATGTGTGTGTGTTTGTAATCCAACTAATCTAGGTCCCTTAATAGTCTCTAATTATAGACTAAAGAATTGCATTCATTATGTAAAAGAAAGAC
The DNA here is from genome assembly GCF_031877795.1 of Strix aluco. NCBI lineage: Eukaryota > Metazoa > Chordata > Aves > Strigiformes > Strigidae > Strix > Strix aluco. The sequence goes on from NC_133970.1 coordinate 13,572,474, forward strand.
TTAGGAGTTAACTAAGTTGCTACTGTGCTTAAAAGTCATAATGAAATAAGATCTCTTGTGAACCTCTTGTAAATAATGGAGAGAGATTATGGATTTACACCATGTTGGAACTAGATTTTATTCTGTTAGTTCATTTTAAAATGAAACATGCAAGAGAACAGAGAGCTCTACTGGTGAATTCTATGCCTCTCTATGTCTTTTTTCCACTTCCGGTTTATATGAAACATGTGACTACCACCAAAATAAAATGGAATGGGTTTTTAAGACATTAGTTCTGATATGCTCTATCATTGCCTAAGTACCTTAACAGCAACTTCCTTTTTAATGGAATTGTATTTTAATACAGCAAAATGACACGTAACTTCTAGTAGTAATAAATAAGTTATGCATAGCAAGACTAAATTCAGAATTAGTATATTGTGAAACAAAATACATTATAATAGTTGAAAGAAGAATTAATTACAGAGTTAGGATATAAACATTAATGCATCTCAGGCAGAAGCAAACAACAAAACCAAAGGAAAGAATTGTGGGACAAGTTCTTAAAAAGAAACAAAATTTACAGGTGGGAAAATGCATCCAAAGTGAGAGGATGATGATTTAATTCTTTGCAGAAGCTTTATGCATCTTAAATCCCACCAAAAAGTAGGGCATAAGAGATAATTCAGTTTGTACATATGTCATGGTTTAACCCCGGCCGGCAAATAAGCACCACACAGCTGCTCACTCACTCCCCCCCCACCCCCGATGGGATGGGGGAGATAATCAGAAAGGTAAAAGTGAGAAAACTCATGGGTTGAGATAAAGACAGTTTAATATGTAAAGCAAAAGCCGCACATGCAAGCAAAGCAAAACGAGGAATTCATTCACCACTTCCCATTGGCAGGCAGGTGTTCATCCATCTCCAGGAAAGCAGGGCTCCATCATGCAAAACAGTTATTTGGGAAGAAAAACACCATAACTCCAAATGTCCCCCCCTTCCTTCTTCCCCCAGCTTTATATGCTGAGTCTGTCTCCATATGGTATGGAATATCCCTTTGGTCAGTTGGGGTCAGCTGTCCCAGCTGTGTCCCCTCCCAACTTCTTGTGCACCCCCAGCCTATTCGCTGGTGGGGTGGTGTGAGAAGCAGAAAAGGCCTTGACTCTGTGTAAGCACTGTTCGGCAATAACTAAAACATCCCTGTGTTATCAACACTGTTTTCAGCACAAATCCAAAACATAGCCCCATATTAGCTACTGTGGAGAAAATTGACTCTATCCCAGCAAAAACCACCACAGTGTAGGTCTTGGGCTTGTAGTCTGGACAGAAGTGCATTTCACTGAGTGAACAAGCTCTCTCCACATCTTCATAATATCCTAATTACTATTCCACCACCACTCAGGCAAAGGATGCTTGCACAAATAGCAAAATTAGAAAAGTTTCCTCAAATCTTGAAGTGACAGAAATTCACAAGTATATAAACCCAGAACTGTTTGGAAATTTCATGACAAAATAGATCACTTGCAAAACTTTTCTAGGGAAGCATTACCCAGTCTTCCAATAAGTAAACAGCATATCTGGTAGACTGAAAGTTGACAGCAGAAAACCTAGGTATTAAAACCACACATATTCATCTGGACATTACCAATTCATTCAGACACCTACAGTACTGTTGTAAATTCCCTTGCACTTCCAATATGTAACCAAACACAACACATAACCAACCAACTTACCACTTTCATGAAAAACTCAACGTTATCTACATTAACATTCTCTATAAACACATTTACAGATACAATCTGTTATGTTGCATACAGGAAACTATGAAGCAGAGATGAAGTTTCTAATGTGATTTGAAATGAAAAATAAAAAGCATAAGCATTTTTTCTGGTTATACTTAAAAGTGCAAAGGAGATGGCTGTGGAAGCAAGGAGTGAACACATTTGGGTGATTTGGTATCAAGAAAATCCTCAAAGTTGTAAGCATATGGAGGAAGTCAGGCTGCTTATTGACTGACAATTCACTTCTAATTCACAGATTTAACTAGATCATACATCTCATCAAGAACAAAGCTGTCAGGTAGATGAGACTGCAAGACATTACAGTAGGTATATGAGGTTATGTTTAGGTGGAATTTTAAAATGGGATTTTAGAGACACTCTTACAGCTGTTTATATTATTTAATGAGAGCTAGGTGAGAAAAAAATTGGGAGGCATCTAGTAAAAAGAGAATACAAGAGCTTCTAAGAGTTCACCTAAACATTTTCCAAATAATCCCTACAAGTAGTACTGTCTTCATTAGGGAAGGGGTATGTTTTCCCCTCTCAAGCCTCTTTGAGAAAACAACTAGTTGCAGTAAATCTTTTTATTGGATGCAATATTCTAAACTTAAAATGTGTCATCCAGGAGTTTATATATGGTAGAAAAATTGTTTCTTTGGAAAGTTTTGATGAAGAAAAATTTAATTTCTATGAACACAAACTATAGACTAACATAATACTTCTGCAGAAACTTGTTAGAGTTTCCAGGATAAAGACTTGTCTGGAACATAATATATTTAAATGCAAAGTGCTTGGGGATATTAGGCAGTTCAGAGTGAACAACAGTTAGAGAGTCCAAAACTTTAATTTGTTATTGCTGTCTCAAAAAGGGTGAAGAACAGTTCTGAAGCTTGGCATACCAGTTTAAAATTTCATGTAATGGTTTGATCCAATATAACACTCACCACCCATAAAGGAAGCTATCCCACCCTTTCCTCCCACCAGTCCTAGCTGTTTGCAATCTTCTTTCTGCTGGCTCAGGCAGCACTTGCCTGACCCTGCACTGATCCGATTCAACACACTAAAGCAGCACTAATCTTATTCCCCTGACAATTCTGCCAGGTAAAAGTTGAATTGGCCCACAGAAGAATTGGACAAGTGACAGACTGCAGGAGCAGCCAGGAGCATGGGAAGGGAGAAGGAAACTTCTCCTTTCAACAGTGCAAGCTGTTACTTCAGTTCAGAAATAACATGCAGTCTTTAGCCTTAAGAAAGAATGAAGACATATATTAATAAACTCCTCATTATCTTCTTTGTAATCCCCATTTCTTATCTGTGACTGGGGGGGGGGACGACACACATGGACCAACAGCTAGGAAATATTTGGAAGTGAAGATCAAAGAATTCAGCTGTCAGATTAGCATACATAAGTTTTTCAGTTTCATGGCCTACTGGTATACTTTCAAAATAAAATCTCATTAATTAGCAGACAAATGTTATTCTCCTTCCTATGCAGCTTATGCAGTTTATTGGGGAAGATATGAAAGTATATCCCTGGGGAAGTATGGCTGAAAGTCTCTGAAATTATCAATTTCCTTTTTCCCCTTTGCCCAAGACACAACAATTAACTTCCCTAAAGCCATCAGTGACAATCCACATTGAAGAATACAGTATAAACTATATTTATATTTCAAGTCTTGCTTGAAACAATATTCCAGTCATGTCAGGAAATCCAGGGGGAAATATTCTGATAGAGAATTGCACATGAAAAATATTAGTTCCCTTTTCAAATCTGCTTTCACAGAAATTGAGCAATAACCTTACTACGGTGCACTTATGTAACTTCCAGAGAGAAACTAAAATGAATGTATATTTAAAATGATGAACTAATTAGAATTTGTGGGGAGGTCAGGGTCATGTTTCCAGTTTTGACAACAAGAGGACAAAGTTGTCAGTCTGAAATCAGCTTTATGAATATATTTTCAGTGTAAACTGATTTTCAAGTATAAGTTTGATATGTACTGGAAATGGTAAGAACAACTAAAGGTCTACATACAAATCACAAAAGTTCTGCCAAAATCTAGAGAAATAAAGGCAGTGCATCTCAGAAGAACAGCAAAATGAGTCTTGGTTTTCTTAGCTCCTTGCTTTTTCTCCTGTTACCTGCTGTGGCGACTTCATAGAAATAAAATCAAGGAAGAAGAGTAAATCTTTAGCAGCATAAACCAAATATGGCTATCATTAATCTTAGGCACCATTAACAAAATCCAAGAACTAAATATATTACTTACATTAACTTTCCATTTTTCTGATTTTGTATTTCCAGTATCCATTTTTATAGTTAAGCTTAGAACATAACTTTGTATCCTAATCACTAACATAAATCAAACATCATAGATGTCCTTAAATATTCAAAAAGGCTCTTAATGGGTACTAAGCATTTTAGATATAGAATCAGAGAAATGTAGGCCTGGAAGAGATTTCAAAAGGTCACCTAAGCCCATCTCTCTGCATATAGGCAATATGAAATATACTAAAGTCCATCCCTGAGAGAAGTTTGCTAAACCTCTTCTTAAAATATCTATAATGAAAATTTAACAACTCCCATGGGAAGCATATTTTAGTGTTTCACTACGCTTATAGTTGGAAAGCTTATCTTACCTATCTTTGCTACAAATATAGGCTAGTTCTGAGGATATTAAGAGAAATTTCCCAATTATAATGATCATGAAGTACTTCCAAGACTACCTAGAGAAGCCATTAAAATTTTCAAAGACATTCTGGTGTTTGATACGCATACAATTATTTAGTTATAAAACTGAAATCAGAATTTCTTTATATGGATTCAATTTAACTTTAAACTCTTAAATCAACAGGATGTAGATGTAAAGCTGATGTCAACTGACAATCCTGGATTACATGGTATACCTTCAAATTAATACTTAAAAACCCGGCACCAAAAAAAAAAATCACGTAATTTATATGAAAAATTTTCTTCCATTTTAAATGCAGGGATGGTGTTCTGTATTCTACTCCAATGCAAAGTCTTGACTTTGAACAAATTGCATAATCTCTTTCTCTCTCTATTTCATCTTTAAAAGGACAATAACATTCATATCAAAGGTTTTGTGAGGACTACTATATAGAAAATATTTTAAATGCTAACATGAGGAGTGAGTGCTGTTTGTTTACAGATTCACCAGATGATACAGAAGTATGGCATGTCTATAAGCAAATTTGACAGGAGACAAAGAACAAAAGAGCAAATAAGATACCACTTCTTCCAAAAAGATATTTTGGTACTGGCTTTTAAACTAATCTAAATTGATTTCTGTCTGCTGATAGTATCGCATTTCTGTTCATAAACAGTGCATGACATATGCTGAATTTAAGATAAAAATAGATTCATTTCAATATCAGATGAAGTACAAAAGCCACAGATGTGATACAGTCTGCAACTGTGTTAAAGATACCATAAAATTAAATTGCTCTATTTCAGTGCTTCCTGAAATCAGGTAATTTTGAATCCTGATTTCCAATTATTTAAAATGCTAACTTTAGAATAGTCAAGTTAAGATACAACAAAACTGAGATACCATTTCATGGTTCATTCAGTTGTGCACAAAATGGCAAATGTTATGTTCTCTCCTAAACGTTTCTACCTTGAACCAAATCTCATCTAAATTCAGGCTATATTTTTAAAGGTTTTAGCACAAACCATATTCACATCAAATGAATGTCCTGGTTTCCATATAAAACTTTTTCTACTATGATAACAAATTTCTTGTCATAGGATTTTTGCAATATTTTCCCTTGATCGTATTTAACAAATAAATAAATAATTCATTAAGATTTCAAATAGAATTAAAGTTTCACATTCTACATTATTTTCCCCAATTAAAAGTAATACTTATAAAACAAAAGATTTTTTTTTTAAAAAAAATCCAATATTGTTTCAGGCTTTCAGTCATGAAAACAATTACACTGCTTGGCTTTGGGAAATACCCTGCTTTTAGCCTTGTTATGCACCTGAGATGTGTGAAACTGTCTCAATTACAAATATAGTACAGAAGACCTAGGGCCTGATCCTGCAGTAGTTATAAACATCCTACAACAGCCATTTATCAGTGATAAAGAGTGAATATTGGAGATGCTAGATTCTGCTGGATCAGGCCTTAAGTGTAAGTGCATTATACAACACATAAGATGACATCTCAAAATAAAATACTGTGTTTTTATGTAATGCAGAAGTAACACATACAATTTACATATAGTAATAATTTATTCTGAAATGTTCATTTTAGTCTCTGTTGAAACATTGCCCATGTCTCATTAATAGAAGACCAGCTACTTCACCTCAAGTACTAGAATATATAACAAGTTACAGCATAGCAAAAAAATTCTACTTTAAGATAAAATCTAGTTCAGGTAAAATAATTTTGTTCAAGGTTTTACAGTTACACGGTTGTCCATTTTTTTGTGGAACACAAAGAAAGTGTAAATTGTTACACCATAACTATCTATGCACTTTATGTGACCACAGAAATGTTAATCATTACTTCAGAAAATGAACCATCAGTTCTATTCATGCAGAAAAGCAGTCTGGGAAAGCTTGTTTAACAGAAACCATAGTACTGTGAATTTCACAGCCACATGATTAATTATTGTGTTAGAAGGACTCACAAATAATAAATCTGAGTTACTTTTTTGCATAAATAATACCAATACTTCCCTGATGTGATTTAGTCAGTCTGTAATCCATAAACAGTTGATTAAGTAATATGACTGTATCATCTCTTTCTATAATGCTCATGATTTCAAGACAAGCAATGTTTAAATGATTATGGGATGGAATGCTAATTAAATGTGATAAACATACTGTACAAATATAATTGCATTAGCAATTTTATTCCAAGCTGTCAATTAGGCATCTCTTGAAAATATTACCGGTGAAGACAAAGTATACTATCAAATATGGTTTCCAGAACAAGGACCCTCTAACAAGAATCAAGCATATTTACAAAAGATAAAAACAACAAATAAAACCAACACCCAGTCTTTTAAAGTTTCATTTGAAACAAAATTTCTAAATAGCTGCTGTATATAAAACATCAATTGCATTTATTGTTTTAATGTACTTAAACAGAAGTCACCAGGTAAGAGCCAGAATGACTTTTAGGACTCTGAGTTCCGCCGGAGTCTGTATTTTCAGTCTTTGAGTCATGTTTCTTTGTGCTGTTATTTAGTGGTGTTGGTATTTGTGATGGCTGAGCAGAACTGTTGTCCACACTACTCTTCCTGGGACTTGGACTGTAATTGAAAGGAGTCACTCTTGCTGCAACAGTACCACTGGGGGAGATATGTTTGCTTGAGCTACTGGAACTGAATGGTGTATGCTCACTAACAGTACTTTCATTATTTTCTGGTGCAGGAACAGGATTATTCTGTACAGGTTTTGCTTCTGTTCCTTTCTTGTCTGGACTGTCTATCTGAAAGAAAGAGTTTGGACAATTTTCTAAACCAATGGAACCAATGGTACGAACAGGAACATTTCCATTCCCTGGATTTTGTTTTTCATTAATCTCTTTAGAATCTTTATCATTCACACTCCCTTTCTCTGAAACACTGTCAATAACAGGGGGAGTATTTCTAGTTGGGGATCTTCCAGATCGAGGTTTATTAATAGGGCAGTCCTCTATCCTCACCCACACATCCTCCGTCTTAGAGACAGCTGGTGCCATCTGATAAATTAGAGTTTTGGAATCAGAGTCATTTGTTGCACCTGAAGAAGAATACTGAGGATCATTCATTATTTGAGGAATTTCATTTTCTTTTATTTTTCTCCAAGTACCTTTTGCTGGTGCTTGACTTTCTTTACTTTGTTTGTGTCTAGAAACAGAACTTCCATGTTGCTTTTCATCTTCACTTTTTGCCTTTTCACTGGATTCTGAAGAAGCTGACAGAATTGAGGAAGAACTTCCAGTTCTTCGCCAAGTGCTTACACGAGGAAGTGATGAGGAATGCTTACTATGTTCACGCTTCCATGTTCCTGATCTATTGATTGGCAATCTAGATGGACTCTCAGAATGAGAACGAGCTATGTCATGATGTTTTGCTGGTCTGCCATCATATTCTACAGAAGGACTCAGATTAGGGGGTAAATTTTGCCAACCGCTAGTCTGGGCAGTTAAATGAGTGGATAAAGACACATCGGGAAGAGATGGACTTAAAACCGGAGTCTGCATTTGGGACCTAGTGGGAGAGCCTGGCCTGTAAGGAGACAGAGATTCAAATGAAGCAGACTCTTCTAATTTCTGTCTTAGAATTGGACTCGAAGCTTCTTTAATAAAAGTTGACTGACGAACCAGAACAGGTCTTTCAGATCTGTCAGATTCATTTCCGCTAGATTTTGTGGATGACATTCTGGATAGTTCAGCCTTTTTGTTTGATCCACCACTGTTGAGAATTTGGTTTAATCCTTTTGAAGCAGACTCACTTCTGGGAATGCCACTGGTACTCTTAGGTAAGGAAGTTTGCTTTGTAAGGTTTTGCTGGCTCATCTGCCTGCCTGGTGCTGTATATAACATTCTTCCTGAACTTGAAGATTTAATTGAAGCTGTACTAGGAGATGATGTCCTTGGCAACTGAGACAGTTTGTTGGGAGGACTTATGCCATTTCTTCCTGGGGAAATTGAATTTCGGCCTAGAGATTGCAGAGGCCTGCCTAATGGCTGCTGTTGAAGTCTAGAAGGAGTGGAGTCTCTAGATCCTGATCTAGAAGGTCCTTTACTTGATCCACTCTGTTGAGATGGTTGCCTAGTTACAGGAGCTGACTCAGGTTTCACTGATGACTTGACTCCTCTTGGAGAACTAATGGAACTTTGGCCTTCACTGGGACTCTTGGAATTTATATTTTTTAGTGGGGGACCTTTTTTGGAAACAGGACTAGTACTTGAGGAACTATTACGAACTCCTGGAATATGAATCATTGTCCTACCACGTGCAATTGAAGTCATACTTGTTTGTTGTGGTTGCTTTAACTGGCTTGAAACTTCTGACTTGGTCCAAGCTTTTCCTGTAATTATACTTTTATATACTTTTTTTCCTCCTTTGATTCCCTTATTTTCAGATTCTACTTTTTTAGACTCCAGTGTACTCTTCTCCCCTAGCTTAAGAATTCTTGGACCTTTATTACTAGTAAAAGGCTTTTCTTCTTGGTCTGGGGTAAGATGAAATGGTGACCCTAGAGAAATACCAGATTTTAATGAAAGGATAGAGTCAGAATCTGACGAAGCTTGTCTAGTCAGTGATGCAGCAGCTGCAGCTTGATGCAAGCTACTAACTATAGAATTTGCACCTTCTTGTATAGCTTTCCAATCAAAGCTCTCTGAATCAGGTGAAAAACCATGTTCTGAATCCGGCCTCTGTATCTCTCTCAAATCCAGTGTTAAATCTTCTGCCAATATATCACTCATATTTCTGAAACTATTTTTTTCACTTTCACTCTTTACTTTTGAGGGTTTTTTCTTTTTAGGCATAGCAGAACTAATGCATTCCTGCAACAGATCATCTTCTGAGTCAATACTAAGAGAACTCAGAGAGCTGTTTCTAGAAAAACATACAGGAGTATCTTCAACATGAAATGATTTAGGTGCATAACCAGAAGTCTGTGGTCTATTTGATTCTATCTGTGAATCAGGAGCCTCGGTTTGTTTTGCAGGTTCACTTTCTTTGTTGTTGTTTTCTTGATCAATATCACTGAGGGAACTAAGAGATGAATTGCAAGAAAAACATACAGGTGTGTTTTCAATAGCAAAATTCTGCATTTTCTCATCTGTAGCTGCTTCTCTGTCTGGAATATCTTTAGCTGACTGAGAGAAAGTTTTAGGTTGGCTTCTGCCTGGTGGGTATTTTTGACAAACTTGTGTCCTATTACTTGGTTGCTGATTTGAAGACTGTTCTGTATTAGTGCAGTCTTCAGTTTCTGTTTCCTTTGCTTTTCCTTTTTGCAATTCTGCCTTCTCCCTTGAAAGGTCAACATCATCATCATCAAAATCTAAAGAACTTAGAGAATCTTTTTGTGAAAAACAATAAGGAGTTCCCTCAATAGGCATGTAATGATGAGGGGAATCAAATGCAAAGCTTCCTTTTACACACTCTTCATTATTTGGAAGCTTGTCATTAAAATATCTTGAATTATTCTTAAGATTCTGTTTCTTTGTGTCTCTGTTCTCTGAATAGCTTCTTTCATTATTAATATAGCTTTTAGTCTCTGTGTTTTTTCTTACATGTGCTCTATATTCATTATTTTGGGGAATAGGCTTTACTGGTGATGTTGGCTTCTTTTCTTGTTCTGACTGATTTTTGTTACTTACAGATAAAGATGCTTGTTGAATTTGATCCATTATCTTCTTCACTCTGAAAGGTTTGTGACTTTTTCCTTTTGGCATTGCTGAGTTAATACATTCAGCCAGAATATCACCCTGTTCTGTTTTGTCATCATCCAGTCCTGGGGCAGTCCTAATTGAGCTTTTTGCTCTCCGAGAGTCATCTGTACTTATACCTTCTGTAGGAATGGTGTCTCTCTTTTCAAACTCCCCTGACTCTGCCCCTGTACCCACATTCTCTACATTGACCAACTCATTCGGTAGTGATTCTATTGTGAGGTCACTCAAAGATGTAGCTGTTGAAAAATGTATTGGTGTATCCTCAACAAAATATACCCGTGGCATATCATCTCCAGGTGTAAAACTCACACGCTTTTGGGATTGCAATCCAGTTTGTGAAGGCAAAAGTTTGCAAACTGGCAGTTGGCTTGGCTTTCTGGTTACAGTAGGAGGTATTTTTGAAGCAGATGCTTGAGAAGGCTTTTTGGTTTTACATGAAGATTTTGTTGGCATTGCAGAAATAATACATTCTTCCAATATTTCAATATCATCATCTTCAGAATCATCTGCTTCAGTAGGCTTCTCTGCTTTCTTCTCTTCGTTATCCTTTGTATCATCTGGCTGTTCAGGTTCTGCTTCATTTCCATGTTCATTTTCATGTACAGGAGGCATTATTCTTAACTCTACATCTTTCTGTATGAATGGTTCATCAAGACTCAGACCACTTAGGCTAGAAGAGCAAGAAAATCCATCCGGTGTACTTTCTGTGGCAAAATGTAATAATGTATCAGCATCTGGCAGTACCTGAACTCTTTGAACAGCTTCATTTATAGCTATCTGTCTAGGACCAGACTCTCTCTTTTCTGCATTAGGTACTTTGCCTTTAGCTACTTCCCTCTTTACTTGAGCTCCTTGAGCAGGGGGTGGAGTTTTACTTCTGCTTGGAGGCATTGTTTGTCCAGGGCTGTCTGGAAGATCACTGGGACTTATAATACCACTTACCATTCCACTGCAAGGCTCACTTTGAACTGAACTAGCAATTGAATGGCTTTCAAAACTATCCAGAGAACTTACAGAAGTACATCTGCTAAACATGAGTGGAGTCTCCTGCACATAATGTTCTGGAGGACTTTTAGGAGTGTGTGCACCACTCTTTGAGGGAGATTTGGCACCTGAAGAAAATTCAACAGTTTTATGTCTAGAAGTGTCAGAAGGAGATAAACTAGGAGTCTGAAGTCTACTAGATTTTGTTCTGATGTGCTGAAATGCTGATGCAACTTCACTTACTTCACCTTCTGCAGACAGGATCCCATTGTTTTCCTTTAGCTCTGCTATCTGTAATGTGTTATTAGCATCTGTCACATGTGTGGATTGATCATGTCCTATTTCATCTTCAGCTGATGACAAAGATGACAAAGAGCTACACCTTGAAAAACATATTGGTGTATCTTCCACACAATAAGTTTGTATAGTTTCTTGATTAATAGAGGGAGTCTTACAGGAGGCAGTTTTTTGAGCATGACTGCTTCTACTCTGTGCAGAACTTGGGTGAAGCTGATTCTGTCTCTCTGAACTACCTGAAGGGGTTGATATGTTCCCATAGCTTGAGGAAATATGGTCAGTTTTAGTGCTTTGCACTGATGAACTGTTTGAAAAAGTAAAAGATGGCTTCTGAGAAGAGGGAGGAACTTCTGTTGAATATTTTAGACTATAATCAATAGGCTGATCAACATGATGTTCCTCTTCATTGTATTTTATGCTATAATTGGTTGGTCTATCTTCTTCCTCTTTGTGTTGTTCCTTAGAGTAGCGTTCACTATAGTTGGTTAGCTTATCACTGTCATAATCATCAACCTGGCACAAGGACTGGTTTGCTTTCTGATTCATTCCAAGAGTTGAGCCTACTCTGCTCTGCTCTGAACCATTGGATCCTCTTGATCTAAAAGAAGAAACACACTCTTGTTGTCCAAAAGGTGACTGAAATTTCATGTGCTTATCATCTCCATTTTCAGTGTACGTGGAATAAGTTGCATTTTGGCTCCTTAACTGCCTTTGTTCATTTTGTTTTATTTCATCATCTATTATATGTTTAGGCCTTGCCCATCTTTCATTGTGAGAGGGACTTTGCCTTCCAGAATTTAACTGTTCATCCGAATATTTAAGACTATAATTAATAGGAGTGTCTAGCTCTTCATCATTGTCATCCATATGATTTGCAGTATGTATTTTATGTGCCAAGTCAGCTGGGTATTGACCATAACTACAAAATTTACTTTCATCATCTTCTGAGTAAGATTCAATGGAAGGTTTCATTTGGCCTCTTTTACCATAGCCATCACTGCTGCTGACACTATTTAAACTATCATTTGAAGCTCTCTTGTATTCCATTTTTGTATAAAGCATAGGACATGTCCTGTTTGGATTCTCAGATTTAGGAAAGTATGTATTTGAGTGAGTATGGGCAGTAGCTGTTCTTTTTGGGACATTTCTGTCTTCTGTCAAACAGTGCATTTCAGAAGTGGAACAAGAACTTCTGTCTTCTTGTGGAATATGCATGCTTGCTACTTCTTCCATAACTTTGGCAATCTGAGCTGTAGCAGTAATCTGCATTCTTATTCTCTTAGAGGAGTTCCCAGTATTCTCTGTAGCTGGATGATAGCTATTTAAAACTACTGCTCCATCCCTATCAAGACTTCTGTCTTTCTCAGACTGAGAGTTTTCTATGTTTCCTCTACTAGAGGAAGAGGACCCAGGCAATACTGTGGCATTTAAATATGGTGAAAGTACAGTCATATGACCAGTATTAACACTCTCTGATCTGCAAATCCCATCATCATGTTGACTGGAATCTAAAACATACTCATTGTATATATTTTGCTTATGTCTCTGCTTATTATGGTGAGATGCTTTTGGGCTTAAATTATCTATGTTGTCAAAAGTCTCTGATAAATGCTGAGCATCTAATTCTGCTTCCAGTGCCTTTTGTTTTCTAACATGAAGAGATGGTAAGCTTGATCCTGGAGACATAATGTTGGCATCCTTATATTTTGCTGGCCTATTTGCCATCAGGTTTCTTAGAGCCGCAGCACTGCCCATTGCTATCATTTTGTGTTTTGAGTGAATGAGATTTTTCAGCATGCTCACTGCTCCCATGTCCCACAGTGCCTCCTGATCTTTTACATTTCGTGCAGAAAGATTCCACAGGGTCCCACATGCATTACTGACTATTGTCAAACTGTGTGACTTCAAATGCTGTAACAAGGTTTGTAAGCAGCTGTTCTCTCGCAAGATTTGCCTGGTATTGAGAGATTGAAAACAAAAATCAGTAAGTGGCAATTCAAAAGGATAAGAGACAAAGCAAAACAAAAACCTATTATGCTATAGGCAAGTTTAATCCATAGTAAGGATAATTATGAATTCTTCAGTGCAAATTTATCTTATTTTTTCCTCGAGTTTTCATCTGAATGTTAATCAAATCCTATACAAATATGAACAGTTTGCTCCCACACTATCCTCTCCATATAAATCATTCCAGGTGGTTTCCTATGGCTGATAATAACTTATGAATTTCCTCTCTCTTTCTAGGAAAAGCTTTTAGTACAATTCATCATTTAATAAGTAGCAGATATATTAATCCTTTTGCATATTCCTGTTATATAAATTAAATACTTGCCTTATGAAATCCATTAAAAAAATGAATGCTTAATTACTATACTTAAAACATGCATTCATATTAAGACTTGGTCATACAAACCATTAAATATACTTTTGGTACCACTACTGGTTCTCAGAAAAATAGAATGTATATTCACCTGTGGTCCTCATTAGTAGCAATTAAGCTAGAAACATTTCTTAATATTCCTCCTCCACTTTCTATGATGGCTAAAGTGTTTGTTTGGCTCCGGTATGTCAATGTACCAACCAGAAATGCAAGAGCACCATCAACAGCACATATATCACCTTTGTTCTCAGTACAGTGTGCTGACAAATTCCATAAGGCACTCAAAACACTTTTTAGGGTGGATTCCTAGGAGAATAATAAAATGACAGAATTAGAGTGTTTTCAACTACTGATCATAAGCCCTCAGAAGTATGTAAATTAGCTTCAAGGAGGTAGTGACAAACTTGTTTTTCTAGCTCTCATGTATGCAAAGATAGCTTTGAAAATGTGAACCAAGAAAAACCTAAAGAAATAATTCCTGCTGAACCTGAATACAGTCTAAAAATACAGCTCAGAGACACAAACTGCTTCACTTATTCTAATCCAGATTTTCAAATAACAGAATTCATTAACCATGGAATTTAGCTTTCTTCCAGTTCACTGCAGAGTTTGATTTTTGATTGGCATTAAATCTCTACCATGTTGTATATTGGTGACCAATGTTTTGCTTTCTATTTTACTGCATATGCTGCTATTTCTCTAGCTTTGTTTCACAAATGAGAATTAAGTGTGATTCAGGCTCTGCTTTCTGTGCTGATAAACTAGAGGCAAGCAGCAGTGCACACATAACTACTTCTGTTTGCTTCTCTCTCCTTTCCTCAGCTATGGATTTGGTATTGCTTGCCAGAAAGTTTCAGAAGTATGCGCCACAATACTTGTCAGATGCCATTACAGTAAAACATTTGTAGGTTTGCTGGCAGGGGGCACTGGGATGGAATATAATCCAGTTCGGATATCAAGTAGACATCTCTAGAATGACAAATTCACAAAATCAGAAGATGGTTTTATTAAAACTGCAAAATTATAAAAAAGGCTATTGGAACAGCACAGTTCATGAAACTGAAGAGTGAAAGCTATCAACCTTTGTAAATAAAATTACAGAAACACTAGTAGTTCTTAGATGTCATTGCTACATTGTGATCTGCTGCCCAGTTAACTCAAAGCAATTCTCTTCTTCAAAGGAAAGTACATGAAACACTGCAAATATTTGACTAACTGCTTATGTAAAAAAAGGATAACAATATTTGTATTTTGTGTAAAATGAATGCAATCTCTCAAAAATTTATCTCATAATCATTTATATATGATACCTTCTTAACTTCTAAAGCACATTCCATCAATGCTTTCACACTTCCAACTTCACGTAGAGTCTTTTTACTATTTACATCTGCTCGCCAGGACAAGTTCCTCAAAACACTTGCAATGACCTGCAAAACATGGAAGAAAAATAATGTATCTCAAAATAGCTACTTAGTAGGTTATCAGCATTTCCTCCTGGATTTCTGGAACACTATAGAATTCATTAACAGTGGTGATGTTCAGCTGCTGAACTAGCTTTTTTGCTGAAATTCACTATTTGTTCTGTTGCCAGCTAGACTGCCCTAAGATTTCAGTATGAAGTTTGATTAAAGGTACTGGCTTCTGTGTATAAAATAAATAAAGATTTGAAAGCAGGTTCCCTACTTTCCATACTGGCTGAAAAATGGGACCAAAACCTCAGATTTGTGCTCTACTCTGATGTCTGCTGTAGACTTATGCAGTCTCAGGAGAGATTTATATAATCTTTTTCCCTAGCTTTTTCACTTGTAAAATTGGACAATCATACTAACCTGTCCTTCAGAGGTATGGTATGATTACCTTTATTAATGTTTATCAAGCTCTTTGAATACACTGTGTCTATAGTTATCCATCAAAAATGGATAGCCATTCAGCCCAGTTTCTAGTCCTTCGCAGCAGCTAGACTGAGATGCTTCAAAGTGCAACTGTCAAGACAGTGCAGTCATTAAATATTTAACTCCATCCATTTATGGGCAGCTGTAAGCATGTATATTCCTCATAAAACATATCTGATGATAGACTACTGTTATCAATGGATGTTCTCATTATCACTGTGTTGAGTTTGTGTGTGCTGGGGGATTTATGGTAGTGGGAGAGGGGGCTACAGACGTGGCTCCTGTGAGAAGCTTCTAGAAGCTCCCCCAGCTCCAAGTCAGACCCACCTCTGGCCAAGGCCGAGCTAATTAGCCATGGTCTCTGTGCCTCTGTGATAACATATTTAAGAAGGGGGATCTGGGAGGAGGAGGAATTGTGAGAGAAATACTTCTGCAAACATCAAGGTGAGTGGAAGAAAGGAGGAGGAGTGGGGAAGGTGCACCAGAGCAGACACTCCCATGCAGCCTGTGGTGAGAGGGCAGGGCCAACCCTCTGCAGCCCATGGAAGTCCACAGTGGAGCAGATGCCCTCCTGCAGACCATATAGGACCCCACGCCAGAGCTGGTGGCTGTGCCCAAAGAAGGCCGGGACGCTGAGGGAAGCCTGCGCTGTAGCAGTCTGTTGCTGGGAGGACTGCAACCCTGTCCTGGTTTTGGCCAGGATAGAGTTAACTTTCTGTGGGCTGAGAGGGAGCACAGCTGAAGGGCTGGGTCCTGATCGATCGTTGGACCATTCCATGTCATGTGATGTCAAAGCTCAGCATACAGGCGGGTGCACCCATGTTCTCTGGATCATCTGGGTGAGGTTCTCTGGTGCGGTCAGATCGCTGCTGGGGACAGGCTCTGTACCGGTCGCTGTTTGGTGAGCCACTACGGCATTTTAACCCATTTTGGACTACTATCATTACTGTTGTTTTTGCTAGTATTTTTTTTTATTCAACCTACAAATTTCTTCTTTTGTCCCTCCCCTATTTCATCGGCGGGGAGGTGGAGCAGGGAGTAAACAACTGGCCATGTGGCAATTTGCTACCGGCTGAGTTCAAACCGCAATAGTTTCTGGTGCCCAATGTGGGGCACGACGTTTGAGATAATGGCAGAACGGGTAACAATGGTGATTGCTTGGCTCCTTAAGATTTTATCACCTAATTTGCATTATGTATTTCCCATGCTATTGCTCACAGTCAGTGAGAGTTGGGTTAATATATTGTTTTTGCTGTACTATGTGATGCTCATCTATGATGGGGGGCTGTCATTGGCCCTGGGGCTATTTACAGTTGTGTTTGATGAATTCAGGAATTTCAGATACCTTTGGAATGTTGATATTAACATGGTCATCTTACTGCTAGGAGCTAGTGTGTTCCTGCATGTGGTTCAGGTTTTGTTCAGGGTTAAGCAACTATTTAAGAGTACCACCTGGAAACCTACCCCAAGATTGGAGAATTATGAGTGGCTGGGGGTGTGGAGTAGCATGGGCAAGTACCTAGAACAGTGGGCACCTCCGGTGTATTGGAACTTCAGTCCTGCACAGGTGCAGAATCCTGAAGAACTAGTAAAATATATGGAAAAAGTATGTTGTCACCCGAGTAATTCCAGAGAGGCACAGCTCACTGCAACATGCTGGGGCCTGGCCCACGCTTACCAAGTGCTATTAAACAGTGTTCAGCACCCTCAAGAGGAAGAGAAGGGCTCTGGATCTGGTAACAAAGTAACAGACAGTGCAACCACTCAAAGTCCACAACAGAGACTGCAGCCACTGCAACCCCGACCACAGGCACTGCAGCTGAACCAGAGAACCAACCCATGACAGTGTCAGTTGCTCCCATACAGAAGAAGAAATACACAAGAAAATCCCCTCCCAGTGTACAGGGTGATGATGAACCAGGCCCATCACGAGAACAGGAGGAGGAGGCAGAGCCAGTGATAGTCACCCGATCCTTATCCCTGAGCGGGTTGCGAGACATGCGAAAAGATTTCAGCTGCCATCCAGGTGAGCAACTCGTTACCTGGCTGCTCCGATGCTGGGATAACGGGGCCTGGAGCGTGGAATTAGAGGGTAGGGAGGCCAGGCAGCTGGGATCCCTGTCTAGGGAAGGGGGCATTGACAAAGCCATTGGAAAGAAGACACAAAATCTCAGTCTCTGGAGGCGACTCCTGTCAAGTGTGAGGGAGAGGTATCCCTTCAAGGAAGATTTTGTATGTCATCCCAGTAAGTGGACCACTATGGAGAGAGGCATTCAATACTTGAGGGAGCTAGCTGTGCAGGAGATGGTTTACTATGACCCAGATGATGCACAGCTACCCACAGATCCAGATGAAGTCCAATGCACCCGGCCCATGTGGAGGAAGTTTGTACGGAGCACACCCTCATCATATGCCAGTGCATTAGCAGTAATGGACTGGAGAGACGAAGAGGGACCAACAGGGGATGAACTGGCTCGCCAACTACGACAATAGGAAGAAAGTCTCTCTTCCTCCCTTGTCGCGGCTGTGGAGGATCTCAGCTATTAGGAGCAGTCGTTTCTCTACTTGAGAGAACCGGTACACACCACGGGGGAAGCTGTGGCATCGCCTGTGTGACTATGGAGAAGACATGAAGAAATGGGATGGAAAACCTACCTACCTCCTAGAAGAGCGGGTATGTGAGTTGGAAGAAGGAACAAGTACAAAACGGGGTTCTTTTAGGAGAAATGCTGCTCCGGTTTCCAGTAATCAAGTGCCCAGAGCAGAAAGGTCGACTTTACTCATGATCCTATGAGAAGAACTTCTGACGTATATTCACAAGAAGTGAGTGATCAAGATGAGGCTGAAACCCGTGCACACCACACTAACCCATTTGTCGTTAGCGGGTATTATGATCAACATTAGAGGGGCCCTGCCTCCAGCCAGGTGGAGGACAGGGACAATCGAGTTTATTGGCCCGTGTGGATTTGATGGCCTGGCACGTCTGACCCAAACAGTATAAGGCTCTAGTGGACACTGGTACTAAATGCACCCTAATGCCATCAAATGTTAAAGGGGCAGAACCCATTTGTATTTCAGGAGTGACAGGGGGGTCTCAACAGTTCACTGTATTGGAGGCCGAGGTTAGCCCAAGTGGAGAAGAGTGGGAAAAACACCCCATTGTGACTGGCCCAGACGCTCCATGTATTCTTGGCATAGATTATCTCAGGAGAGGGTACTTCAAGGACCCAAAAGGGTATTGATGGGCTTTTGGTATAGCTGCCTTGAAAACAGAAGGAATTAAACAGCTGTCTGTGTTACCTGGTCTCTCAGAGGATCCTTCTGTTGTGGGATTGCTGAGGGTCAAAGAACAACGGGTGCCAATTGCCGCCACAACAGTGCACCGACGGCAATACCGCACCAATCGAGACGCTGTAATCCCTATCCATAAACTGATTCGTCAGCTAGAGAGCCAAGGAGTCATCAGCAAGACACACTCCCCCTTGAACAGCCACATATGGCCAGTGCGAAAGTGTAATGGACAGTGGAGATTGAAAGTAAACTATTGTGGCCTGAATGAAGTCACGCCACTGCTGAGTGCTGCCATGCCAGACCTGCTAGAACTTCACTATGAGCTAGAGTTGAAGGCAGCCAAGTGGTACGCCACGAATGATATTGCCAATGCATTTCTCTCCATCCCTCTGGCAGCAGAATGCAGGCCACAGTTTGCTTTTACCTGGAGGGGTGTCCAATACACCTGGAATCGACTGCCCCAGGGGTGGAAACACAGCCCCACCATTTGCCATGGACTGATCCAGACTGCACTGGAACAGGAGGAAGCCCCAGAACACTTACAGTACATTGATGACATCATTGTATGGGGTTAATACAGCAGCACATGTTTTTGAGAAAGGGGACAAAATAATCCAAATCCTTCTGAGAGCCGGGTTTGCCATAAAGCGGGGTAAGGTCAAGGGACCTGCACAAGAGATTCAGTTATTAGGAGTAAAGTGGTAAGATTGACGTCGTCAGATTCCAGTGGAGGTGATTAATAAAACAACAGCTATGTCCCCACCGACTAACGAAAAGGAAACACAAGCTTTCTTGGGTGTTGTGGGTTTCTGGAGACTGCACATTCCAAATTACAGTCAGATTGTAAGCCCCCTCTATCCAGTGACTCGGAAAAAAAATGATTTTATATGGGGCCCGGAGCAGTAACAAGCTTTTGAACAAATTAAACAGGAAATAGTTCATGCAGTAGCCCCCGGGCCAGTTCGGACAGGACAAGATGTTAAAAATGTGCTCTACACTGCAGCCAGGGAGAATGGCCCTACCTGGAGTCTCTGGGGTTTTGGAGTCAGGGATATGGAGGACCTGAGGCACACTATACTTCAATCAAAAAAGAGATACTGGCAGCATGTGAAGGGGTTCGAGCTGCTTCAGAGGTGATTGGGACTGAAGCACAGCTCCTCCTGGCACCCCGATTGCCGGTGCTGGGCTGGATGTTCAAAGGGAGGGTCCCCTCTACACACCATGCAGCCGATGCCACGTGGAGTAAATGGGTCGCATTAATCACACAACGGGCTCTAATAGGGAGCCCGAGACGTCCAGGAATTCTGAAAGTGATTACAAATTGGCCAAAAGGCAAAGAATTTGGAATGGCAACAGAGGAAGAGGTAACACGTGCTCAGGAGGCCCCACCATATAATAAACTACCAGAAAATGAGAAGCCATATGCCCTGTTTACCGACGGGTCCTGTCGCATTGTGGGGAAACATCAAAGGTGGAAGGCAGCTGTGTGGAGCCCCACATGACGGGTTGCTGAAGCTGCTGAAGGAGAAGGTGAATCAAGTCAGTTTGCAGAGGTGAAAGCCATCCAGCTGGCCTTAGATTCTGCTGAGCGAGAAAGGTGGCCAGTGCTCTACCTCTCTACTGACTCATGGATGGTGGCAAATGCCCTGTGGGGGTGGTTACAGCAGTGGAAATGGAGCAACTGGCAGCACAGAGGCAAACCCATCTGGGCTGCTGAATTATGGCAAGATATTGCTGCTCGGGTAGAGAATCTGGTTGTGAAAGTACGCCATGTAGACGCTCATGTACCCAAGAGCTGGGCCACTGAAGAACATCAGAACAACCAACAGGCAGATCAGGCTGCCAAGATTAAGGTGGCTCAAGTGGATCTGGACTGGCAACATAAGGGTGAACAATTTATGGCTCGCTGGGCCCATGACTCCTCAGGCCATCAGGGAAGGGATGTAACATATAGATGGGCTCGTGACCGAGGGGTGGACTTAACCATGGATGCTATTGCACAGGTAATCCATGAATGTGAAACATGTGCTATGATCAAGCAAGACAAGTGGTTAAAGCCCATTTGGTATGGAGGACGATGGTTACAAATAAATATGGGGAGGCCTGGCAGAATGATTATATCACGCTCCCACAAACTCGGCATGGCAAACACTATGTGCTTACAATGGTGGAAGCGGCCACAGGTTGGTTGGAAACTCATGCTGTGCCCCATGCCACTGCCTGGAACAACATTTTAGGCCTTGAGAAGAAAGTCTTATGGCGACATGGCACGCCAGAAAGGATTGAGTCAGATAATGGGACACATTTCCGAAACAACCTCATAGATGCCTGGGCCAAAGAACATGGCATTGAGTGGATATATCACATTCCCTACCATGCACCAGCCTCTGGGAAAATTGAGCGATACAATGGGTTGCTGAAAACTACACTGAGAGCAATGGGTGGTGGAACTTTCAAACACTGGGATGGGCATTTAGCAAAAGCCACCTGGTTAGTCAATACCAGAGGATCTGCCAACCAGGCTGGCCCTGCCCAGTCAAACCTTCTATGTACTGTAGATGGGGATAAAGTCTCTGTAGTCAAACAGACTGTCCTACTCTGTTTGACTGGTAAATTAGTGTTGGTGATGGTGGTGTTCAAATTAAATTTGTGTTCTTTTTCTTCCTGAATGGAGTCTGGCTTTTGCCTGTGACCATAATGGCTGAGTCGTCCCTCTCTGTCCCTTGTCTCAATTCCCAGGGCTTTCATTGTGTTTTCTACTCCCCATCCCTGAGAGGGAAGGAGTGAGTGAGCAGCTGCCTCGTGGTCAGCTGCCCTCTGGGCTTAAACCATGACAGTCACAAAAGTGTATAACCTTGCTAGGTTATGTGATAAAAGATCATCTTCACACCCTCAAAAGAGCTCAGAAAGGCAATGGCAGGTGGGGGACCCAAACGATACCATGACCCAGCTCCTCCCAGACCCATCACAGGAGCCAGCAACCGGTCTTCTGCAGCCATCTGCAGAAGCCCAGAGGAGCACAGGGATGCACAATGGCAGGCAGAAACCCAAATTAAGGACTCAGAGGAAGGGACACCCCATCCAAGACACTCTCAAGGCTGGTCCAGGAGAGCAATCAGCCCCCTTATCCAGGTGTGAAACCCATCAAGGTGAGTGCTCTCCGAAGCATCTTTCAGACTGAGAGGAGTTACTGCCCTGGGGTAAAGGACACATTATGGGATGCAAGGGAAGACCATTTATGGTCTTATTATGACTTATTATGGGATGTTTAGAGGAGGAGCCGAGGGAGGGGAAAATGAGAAGTTTAGGTGATTTGGGGAGAAACAAGTGTAGGAAAATAGTGAAATGATGGGATAAGTGGGGCTGCATATAAATAGTTTGCTGGTTGGTATGCTTGTCTGGCTACACTCTGCACTTGATCTATCTTATGCATCTTCTTCTTCCTGCATCTGTCCTATCTTCTTATTAAATTCCTTTCTAACTCTAACTTTCTAACTCCCTGGGTGAGGGTCATAGGTGCCTGTGTGTCTGTGGTGACAGTAACAGGAGCGAGTACAGGTCTGTACCAGCAACTGAAGTAGGGCTGGGGTCTCAGAGGCTCTTATGTCCAGGTGCCAGCAACTGGGGAGACTGGGATACAGGAGACAGCTACTGGGCAGAGTGAGTGTCTGAGCCCAGCTGCTGGAGGGATCCACCCTGTGCATATGCATATATATAGTCTCACTACTGGATCTCCATCCTGCTCAACCAGAGAGGGGAGCATAATGAGGCTGTTGCTGTGCTTGTGGGAGTGTTCTGCGTGTCCGTCTGTGATTTTTGTGGCCAGCCGTGTACCTACATATATATATGTGGTGTATATGTGTCCTCTGTGTGTGTGTGTGCCTACCAGGAATACATTTTCAGCCTCACTACTGGTTGGATATGGGGGCAATGGAGGTGCAACAGCCTCGCCTCCGTTGGGATATCGGATTTGGCCCTCCCTAAGAAAGTTTTTAAAAATATTACTGAACTATTGGTCTTGACATTTAATAGTTAATTTAAATTTGTTGTTTTTCATTTCAATGATAAAAATGAGTAACTGGCACAATTTACCTGTGTTACATCATTCCTTATGTTGTTTTACTTCCCATGTCCTCATTTACTTACCACCAAAACAGTCTGTCTTTCAAAACTTATAATAGTCTTTCAATATAAACATCTTCCAATGTTTAAAATACCTTATTTTACCTATCTCAAATATTTTCTGCATTTTTTTGATCATTAGTGGATCAGAAATTAAAAAAAAAATTAATCTATTGCAAATTATTCTTTGCTTTTTAAACACTAACTCCATATTGAGCAGAGGCTTTTGTTGACTTGTCACTACAGTGATTTCAAGCTCTTGTTTAAAATGAACTGCAACCATTCAGAAAAGTAGTAATGCGTATGAACAGTTGCATTTACTTCTTCCAACATACAGTATTTTCCATTTAAATAATGAATTGCCTGTGCTGCTTAATTTAAAGTTTTATACACTTCTGGACTTCCTCACAGTTCTTTTTAATATTGATAAATCTAAATAATTACACAACACTGGCACTCTGCAGTTGACTTCCTTTTCAAGAGTACTAAATATGCTTAATATTTGTCCTAATAACAAATCAGAGACTGTACCCAGTATCCTTTATTGTAATTTTAACTGTTTTCTCAACCATAACTACTTAGTTTCTCAACTAGTAGGGAAATTCTTTTTGTCAACAGTGTCTTAAGAATTCCAGCCAGAGTCAGCTTCACCAGGAGCCCAACTTAAATGCCTCTGTGCAAATTCAGGTAGCATGGGGAATAAACAAGAGGAGCTAGAGATGTGCGCACACCTGCAGGGCTATGATCTTATTGGCATCATGGAGATGTGATGGGATGGGATGGCTCCTATGACTGGGGTGTTGTAATGGAAGGATACAGGATCTTTAGGAAGGACAGGCAGGGGAGATGAGGAGTGGAGGGTCGCCTTCTATGTCAGTGGCCAGCTGGAATGCATGGAGCTTTGCCTGCGGATGGATGAGGAGCTGACCAAGAGCTTATCAGTCAGGATTAAAGAGAAGGCAGGGACAGGTGATGTTATAGTGGGGGTCACCCCACTATAGTGGGGGCCACCCAACCAGGAAGAACAATCGGACAAGACCCTCTGTAGACAGATAGGAGTAGCCTCACGTTCACAAGCCCTGGTCCTCATGGGGGACTTCAACCACCCCGATATCTGTTGGAGGGACAACACAGCAGCAGGGCATAAGCAGTCCAGGAGGTCTCTGGAATGCTAGAGGAGCCAATGAGGAGAGGTGCTATGCTGGACCTTGTTCTCACCAACAAGGAGGGGCTGGTGGGGAGTGTGAAGCTCAAGGGCAGCCTTGGCTGCAGTGACCATGAAAAGGTGGAGATCAAGATTCTTAGGGCAGTGAGGAGGGTGCACAGCAAGCTTGCTACCCTGGACTTCAGGACAGCAGACTTTGGCCTCTTCAGGAATATTGCTTGGCAGTGTAACATGGGATAAGGCCCTGGAGGGAAGAGGGGCCCAAGAAAGCTGGCTAACATTCAAGGATCACATCCTCCAAGCTCAGGAGAGATGCATCCTGACAAAGAGGAAGTCAGGTAAGACCACCAGGCAGCATGCATGGATGAGCAAGGAGCTCCTGGACAAGCTCAAGCATAAAAAGGAAGCCTACAGAGGGTGGGTGCAAGGACAGGTAGCCTGGGAGGGATACAGAGAAATTGTCCGAGCATGCAGGGATCAGGTTAGGAAACCCAAAGCCCTGATAGAATTCAATTTGTCCAGGGACATGAAGGGTAATAAACAAAGATTTTACAGGTATGTTGGTGATAAAAGGAAGACTAGGGAAAATGTGGGTCCTCCCCAGAAGGAAAAGGGAGACTTGGTCATCCAGGATATGGAGAAGGCTGAGGCACTGTGAGAGACGAGAAACCAGGCCTGTGAGAAACTAAGAAAAGCAGCCTGAGAAAGCAAAAGTTGAGGCTGATCAAAGAAATGCCTCAAACACTCGCAAGACAAAACTATGAGTCACAGGGTGCATTCTGTGGAGGTCGAAGCTGATAAGGCTGCCCCAATAACACAAGATGCAGCTGGAGGAGGGAGCCCTGTGGAGACAGGACGGCTCTGCTCTGGTGCACCTGGCCAAAACTTCAAGGGCCATCTGTCCGGTGAATGACCTTTGCTTCATTATCCACGAAATGCATATTAAAGTTAACACCCCTCAATATGCTAACGAGGGCTAACGTGATCATGCTAATTACATCATCCCATGAAACACCTTACCCCTCCCCGTACATGGGATACGTAGGTATGTGGGTCAACCTAGGGGACGGACCCAAGGAAAGTGGGTATAAATCAAGGGGGGGGAAAAAAAGGGGGGGGGGGGCCTGGAGAGTGCAGTGAAGCGAAGAATACAGATGCCTCCTCGAACCCTCGCTGGTGGGATCAGCGCAGAAACCCAGACCGGTGATCTGTATTTCCCCATTCCCTCTATCTCCCTCTTTTCCCTTTCCCATTAAGCAATGCAAGGCATATTGTATTGCTTGCCACAACTTGCTATATACCTAGCCAATTATCGTGTGTTCAATTAGTACATTGTGGGTAGTTAATAAATGTTTGGACTTGGAGACTTGTTGTCCGCTCCATTGGGGATTTGTGAATCTCAGTCACTTGTCTCCCTCATCTGAGCTTTTTTGCCTCAGTCTTCACCAGCAAGGGCTCCAGCCACGCCGCCCAAGTCGCAGAAGGCAAAGTCAGGGATTGGCAGAATGAAGAACCACCCACTGTAGGAGAAGATCAGGTTCAAGACCATCTAAGGAACCTGAAGGTGCACAAGTCCATGAGACCTGATGAGATGCATCTGCGGGTCCTGAGGGAACTGGCAGATAAAGTGGCTAAGCCACTATCCACCATATTTGAGAAGCTGTGGCAGTCCGGTGAAGTTCCTGCTGACTGGAAAAGGGGAAACATAACCCCCATTTTTAAAAAGGGAAATAAAGAGGACCCGGGGAACTATGGGCCAGTCAGTCTCACCTCTGTGCCCGGCAAGATCATGGAGCAGATCCTCCTGGAAACTGTGCTAGGGCAAACGGAAAATAAGGTGATTAGTGACAGCCAACATGGCTTCACTAAGGGCAAGCTGTGCCTGATGAATTTGGTGGCCTTCTGTGATGGAGTTACAGCACTGGTGGATAAGGGAAGAGCAACTGACATCATCTACCCGGACGTGTGAAAAGCATTTGACACTGTCCCGCACAACATCCTAGTCTCTAAATTGGAGAGACGTGGGTTTGATAGATGGACCACTTGGTGGATAAGGAATTGGCTGGATGGTCACACTCAAAGAGTTGCGGTTGACAGCTTGAAGTCCAAGTGGAGATCAGTGATGAATGGCGTTCCTCAGGGATCGGTGT
Organism: Strix aluco; assembly: GCF_031877795.1. Classification (NCBI taxonomy): domain Eukaryota; kingdom Metazoa; phylum Chordata; class Aves; order Strigiformes; family Strigidae; genus Strix; species Strix aluco. The sequence goes on from NC_133970.1 coordinate 13,598,942, forward strand.
TGGGATCAGTGCCATTTAACATCTTTGCTGGAGACATGGACAGTGGGATTGAGTGCACCCTCAGTAAGTTCACCGATGACACCAAGCTGTGTGGTGCGGTCGACACGCTGGAGGGAAGGGATGTGCCATCCAGAGGGACCTGGACAGGCTTGAGAGGTGGGCCCATGCAAACTTCATGAAGTTCAACAAAGCCTAGTGTAAGGTCCTGCACATGGGTCGGGGCAATCCCATGCACAAATACAGGCTGGGCAATGAGTGGATTGAGAGCAGGCCTGTGGAGAAGGACTTGGGGGTATTAGTGGATGGAAAACTGACTATGAGCCAGCAATGTACGCTCACAGCCCAGAAAGCCAACCATATCCTGGGCTGTATCAAGATAAATGTGGCTAGCAGGTTGACGGAGGTGATTCCCCTCTTTACTCTGCTCTGGTGAGACCCCACCTGCAGTACTGCGTCCACCTCTGGGGCCCCCAACATCAGAAGGACATAGACCTGCTCGAGCGGGTCCAGAGGAGGCCACAAAGATGATCAGGGGGCTGGAGTACCTCCCCTATGAGGACAGGCTGAGAGAGTTGGTGTTGTTCAGCCTGGAGAAGAGAAGGCTCTGGGGAGACCTTATAGCAGCCTTCCAGTACTTAAAGGGGGCCTACAGGAAAGATGGAAAGCGGCTCTTTATCAGTAAGTATAGCGATGGGACGAGGGGTAATGGTTTTAAACTGAAAGAGGATAGATTTAGATTAGACATAAGGAAGAAATTCTTTACTGTGAGGGTGGTGAGACACTGGAACTGGTTGCCCAGAGAAGCTGTGGCTGCCCCCTCCCTGGCAGTGTTCAAGGCCAGGTTGGACGGGGCTTTGAGCAACCTGGGCTAGTGGAAGGTGTCCCTGCCCCTGCAGGGGAGTTGGAACTAGATGATCTTTAAGGTCCCTTCCAACCCAAACCATTCTATGATTCTATGATAGAAAGTAAATTTTACTTAAAATTGTTCTTTTATCTATTTTCTGATGATTCACTCAAACTGTGAGGAAAACAGGGGCTTCCTTTCCAAAAGCTGTTCTGATTTGTTTACATTATCTATTTATTAAAATGGATTATAATTTCATAATTAATAATTTTAAATTTCCATGCCTCTTAAGAACAGTTCTGTGCTCTCAACTCTGAGGATCACCCTAAGCACTTCATAAGATTTAAGGAAAGACTTGATTTACAGGATATTTTTCTTTACACAGCATGAGACACTGGAAGATACACACCTGTTTAACACCAAACACTTTGCTGACACCTGAATAAAATTTCTCTGGGAAGTGCTGGTGTAAAAAGTGGGTATATATGCACTAAGAGATAACCTTATCAAATGTCATACAGATTCTCCTTTGAAGTAGAGCTTCCTCTTCTGTTATTAGTCTATTATTTATTTGCTGCTAGTGTAGGAGGAGCCTCAGATGCCACAATACTGCATTAAGCCTCAGGGTAATCCTAGTCCATTAGCACTATCACTAGTAAACTAAATCAGCGAATCTCAGATTGCTCAAACTTATCTTGAAAACTGGGCTTCCACTAACAGATCAGGGTCATAAAAGTGAGTTTTATAGCTGATACATATATACTTTGGTGAGAAAACAGAATTTGACCCAGAGTTAAGCATTTTTATAACCACAAAGTTGTACTTCATAATTTACAGAACAAATACAGGTACAAACTTTGCATCAAAGTTAATGCTGACAAGACAACATAAGAATGAGTACGAAAAAAAGAGAATCAGACTGGGAAGGATGGAACATTTCAAAGAGACAGCCTAATTAAAAAAAGAGGAAGTGCTCTATGAACAGAGCACTAGAAATCAAAGAATCATGGCATCATAGAATCATTTAGGTTGGAAAAGACCCTTATGATCATCTAGTCCAACTGTTAAACTAACACTGCCAAGTCCACCACTAAACCATGTCCCTAAGTGCCATGTCTACATGTCTTTAAGTACCTCCAGGGTTGGTGACTCAACCACTTCCCTGGGCAGTCTGTTCCAATGCTTGACAACCCTTTCGGTGAAGAAACTTTTCCTAATATCCAATCTAAACCTCCCCTGGTGCAATTTGAGGCTGTTTCCTCTCCTCCTTTCACTTGTTATTTGGGAAAAGAGACCGACACTCACCTCACTACAATCTCCTTTCAGGTAGTTGTAGAGAGTGATAAGGTCTCCCCTGAGCTTTCTTTTCTCTGGGCTAAACAACCCCAGTTTCCTCAGCGGCTCCTCATAAGACTTGTTCTTTAGACCCTTCACCAGCTTTGTTGTTCTTCTTTGGACACAGTCCAGCACCTCAATGTCTTTCTTGTAGTGAAGGGCCCAAAACTGAACATAGTATTTGAGGTGCAGTCTCAGCAGTGCTGAGTAGAAAGGGATGATCACTTCCCTGTCCCTGCTGGCCATGCTATTTCTGATACAAGCCAGGATGCTATTGGTCTTCTTGGCCACCTGGGCACACTGCTGGCTCATGTTCAGACAGTGTCATGAAAGAAGATACGAATTCAAGCATAAAAATAACTCATTGAGAGTCCAAATGAGTCATAAGAAAGGGGAGCAGAAATACAACATTTTAACACAACTCAGTGAAATTGAAGGGATGCAAGATGATGGAAATGTGCAAGTCAATGAAATATTTCATCTCAAAAGGAAGTACCTGCTGCAAGTCTTCACTTTCAGACTTCAATTGGGCTACAAGAGCTCTCATGCAGTCCTTCATAGAACATAAGGTAGCCTGTTAGGAATCAGGAGAAAAAAGAAAATAGAGTATTAAATGACACATTAGGTGGCTTGATTGTGCATAATTCTTTGATATTTTAAGCTATTAATCTCTGAAGGTCAAAAAAGCTTAGTAAAATGTTTCCAATAACAGATATTTGATCTACAGTTATTAAAATGTTAAGCATAAATATCAGTTTCTATTTTAGGAAATATGTAAGTGGTGAAATGGTGCTAAATTTTATACTTTTGACAAGTCTATGACCAAATCTGGAACACTAATAGTTTAGAAGCCTTCTTCACTATGTCCCGGATATGAAACTGGACACTCACCTGTAAGTTGGCAATGTGTTGTTACCTGATCTCTGTTGAGTCTCACAATCATACTTTTTCTTTCAAATATACATAATATGAAAAGTAATATGACAATTTAAAACTGATACAAATACAACAGCATTCCTGACTTCTGAAGACCAAACTACTTTTTAAGAATACACTAGTAATTGAAAAACTGTAAGGCATACATTAGAAAATGGTTGTGACAAAGCACAATTAAAAATTCTTCAAAACCAAAAGTATGTTAGAAATGCATTATTCATAAGATGGATAACACATACATTTACATCACTGAATAGTTTAGTTTGTGCTATAAACCAAATAACTGCAGCCTTGCAGCAATTACTAATCAGATGATTTTAAGAGGCAGCATTTTGTGAAGCACTTAATTTGTAGGAGGGATTTGTTTCACTCTGTTTAAAACTAGGAGCAAAAAGTGAGTAGTATGAAATCTGGTTTTATTTTTGCAGAATCACAGAATGGCTGAGGTTGGAAGGGACCTCCAGAGGTCATCTGGTCCAAAACCCCAGCTCAAACAGGGCCACCTGGAGCTGGTTGCCCAAGACCACGTCCAGATGGCTTTTGAATATCTCCAAGGAGAGAGACTCCACAACCTCTCTAGGCAACCTATTCCAGTACTCAGTCACCCTCACAGTGAAAAAGTGTTTCCTGATGTTCAGAGAAAGTCTCCTGTGTTTCAGTTTGTGCCCATTGCCTTTTCTCCTGTCCCTGGGCACCACTGAAAAGAGCCTGGCTCCGTCTTCTTTGCACCCTCCCTTCAGGTATTTATATACATTGATGAGACCCCCGCTGAGCCTTCTCTTCTCCAGAATAAACAGTCCCAGCCCCCCACCTGGTGCAGAACAGGAGTACACCACTAGTTACTGGCCTGCAACTAGACTTCGTGCCACTGATCAGCACTCTCTGGGCCTAGCTGTTCAGCCAGTTCTCAGTCCACCTCACTGTCTGCTCATCCAGCCCATACTTAATCAGCTTCTCTATGATGATCTGTGTCACAAGGTCCCCGTCTCTTTCAGCAGCAGGCCCACATTTTCTCTAGTCTTCCTTTTGTCACCTATGTACTTACAGAAGCCCTTCTTGTTGCCTTTGACATCCCTCACCAGATTCAACCCCAGGTGGGCTTTGGCTTTCCTAACCATGTCTCTGGAAGATCAGACAGTGTCTCTATATTCCTCTCAGGTTAACTGTCTCTGCTTCCACCTTCTGTATACTTCCTTTTCATATCTGAGTTTTGTCAGGAACTCTTTTGTTCATCCATGCAGGCCTTCTGGCATTTTTGCTTGAGTTCCTGCTTGTTGGGATGGAATTTTCATTCACTCTTGAAGTGTCTTCCAAGTAGAAAGATAAAAGTCTTGTCAGAATGAAGTTATTTGAAGAACCATGTCTTGGAAAACTCTGGGGCAAGAAATTATTAAAACTTTGTATCTTTTGAAAGCAAAGTTCTTGGTAGAAATTAAAGAATCTATTTTCTCCAGTCATTTGAAACAGCACCCATTATGAGCCAGACATGCTCCAAACATTTAAGAAAGAGGATCCAGGCTGAAGAGATTTGCAAAAATTTGCCAGATGGTAATAATATTAGTAAATAAATGATAACTTTACAAAATTTGACTAAATTAACAGGTTTAGTTCAAAATCCTCAGAAAAATCTATTATCCATAATCATTGGTACATTATGGAAAGATCTAGTGCATTGTTCACACAAAAATAAAGCCAGTAGATAAAATCTTTACTTTCAGTGACAAAATAGAAGTAACATAATTTAATACGAAAGCTGATACTATACTTCTATGATATAACATTCAGTTTGTGCTCTGTGTTAGGAACAGGATAGAATGGCAAAGTTTTGGGGGAATTTCTGTGTTGAGCCGAAATGCCATATTCTATCCCAGAAATGCAATATCCTGTCCCAGAGATTTTCATCACCTTTCTGGGAACTACAAGTCAAACACAGCTATGAACTGAAATTATTGTATGTTTGAAATTCTATTTTTACCTTGTTTGCCACATCTCCAAAAGTCAAGTTTGTCAGAGACATTCCAGCATACCTCCTTAATGTAACACTATAGTGGTCATTTGTAAGTCCATACATTTCACAATCCACTTGCAACAGTTCTGCAATGGCCTGCAAACCTCCTTTAAAAATAAAAAAAATGAATAATGATACTACTACTAGTAAATTTCAATCAGAATATTAAAAATACAGTATATACACATCAAGGAGTAAATTGCATTCATATATACAGAATATCTCTCAAACATCTGAAAACCAAAAGGCTCAGAAAGGTAAATAATAATTTCTTAAATAGACTGTTAAATATTGACTCTGGATCTTGAATTGTGTGTTTAGTACAAGCTGAAAGGTATGGTAGCATGATGTTGAGATTTTGGGGGAAGATGAGAACAGAAGCATTTATGAAGAGGTAAGAAACACACCCATCTTTTAATTCCATCCAGTCAAAATCATATTTGACTGATGAACTCACACCAATTACATAAAAGGTTATTCAGTAAATCTGATAATTATGAATTTAATAATTATTATTACTGAATCTTATTATCCCAGAAAAAATACATATAATTTTTTCATTGATAATGAAAAATGGCAAATTAAGGAAAGGTGCATGCACAGAATTCACTGAAGATGGACTAAAGCATTCAGGCTGTTATATAGGAACCAATATGTTTAACTCATGATGCAAAAAACACTCAGAAAGTAGTCTCCATTATAAGTCCAATACTTCTAAAATTGCAAATATTTCCAGGATATGAATACCCTTCCAAAAATCACAGCTCATGCCAGATATAAGAGTAACTTGCATAACAATCCATCCACTAGGAAACAGTCTAGCTATAAGTTCATTTAAACTGCATCAATCAGAGTTTAAACTAGTGGTTAAAAAAAGCGCCACATATCAGTGAGGTATAAAAGAAAGGAATGTCTGCATTTTCAGGAAGCATCTCAAAAGAAGCTAGAGAAACACATTTAGTCTTACCAAGATCATTCATGGCATGCCTGTGTTCTTCATCAAATGAAAGTTTCATCAAAACACACACTGCAGGACAGATTTGATGATCAACTTGAGCTGGCACTGATCAGGAAATAGGTAGCTATTAGTGTATAGGTGTATAATTTTGTCTAGATCATAAGCTTTCCAAAAAGAATCTAATCTTAAATAAAGTGCAGTTTTTTTCAGTTTGCATCTTCCCAGTTGTTGTGGTTTGAACTCGGCCAGCAGCCAAACACCACACAGCTGCTCGCTCACCCTCCCCCCACCCGGGGGATGGGGAATGAATTGGAGGAGTAAAGGTAAGGAGACTCATAGGCTGAGATAAAAAAACCAGTTTAGTAATTGTAATAAAACAAAATAATAACAATAATAGAAAGTACAAATGGGTAATGCACAATGCGATTGCTCACCACACATCGACTGATGCCCAGCCCGTTCCCGGCTAGCAATCCCAAAAAATCCAAGATCCTGTAGTCGCAATCCCAGAAGTGAGAGAGAACCCCCTCCTTCCTGGCCGACCCTCCTTACTGAGCATGACATTACATGATATGGAATATTCCATTGGCTAATTTGGGTCTGGTGCTCTGGCTGTGCCCTCTCCCAGCTTCTTGTACACCTGCTCATGGGCAGGACATGGGGAGTTGGAGAGTCCTTGATCTCTTAGCAACAACTGAAAACATCAGTGTATTATCAACATTCCTCTCATACCAAATCCCATACTGAATCCAAAACACAGCACTATTCTAGCTACTAAGAAGGAAAATTAACTCTATCCCAGCTGAATCCAGGACACCAGTAACTAAGAACAGACAGTTAATTAAGAACATTAATAACATTCTAAATCATTCTAAATAATTCTAAATAATCACATTCTAAATAATAGTTCACATTATGCTGAATAGACTGAGATTATTTAATTTGTGCCCTCTTATCCCTTTCCTAGATGAAATGTTTGATCTTCTGAACACATCTGAATGAAGAGCAATTTGTGATTATTTATTTAGATATATTTCATTATCCAGTCAAATGTAAAATAGCAATGAGTAGAAATTTATGTTTAATTTGTAGATTATAAATATAAAACACTAAAATTATATCTGGAAAGCATATCAAAGCCTATGATTTAAAGAACAAGTTTATAAATGAGGTATCATATTTATAAGAGACTATTTCCTGATACTACCTCAACTTGAATATACATAAATAAATGAATAAATATAAAAATAAAAGAAACCTTACATACATTCAACAAGAAGTCAGGTTAAAGCTGAATTTTTTGTAAATTCACTGCTTTCAAAATATCTTTTAAACATCTTTATACAGTTTACAGAACCTACTTGGGTTTTTGTCTTGGTCCATGCCTTCTTCATGTGCCTCCTGCCATTTCCAACATGTTTCACAGTAAGCACGTATTTGCTCCAAGAGGTGATGCACACGGGTTTCCCGTCTGCCTTGCTTATCATCGGGCTGGGAGTGAATGATGTTATGCAGTGCTGCGCTGGCTCTTGCACGGGCCTCTTTACTACCACGGGAATTTCCTAACAACACAGAGTCTTTATCATTGCCGTGTAAAAGCTGGATGAGGAGAGGAAGACATCCAGACTGACGCATAGCTATGCAGCTGTCTTGGGAGCTAGACATTGCTAGCAATGTTCGTGACATGTCATCTTTATCATGAGTACCAAGCATCGACAATAATGAATACACCATTTCCACCTGTAGGTCAAATGATTTTAAAAATACAATTACATTTAAAAAATACATATAAAATTAAAACAAAATTCTCAATAGCATGCATGAGCAAAAAATAAAATTTATTTATATAATGGTGCAAGAATTTCATAGAATCATACAACTATAGAATGGTTTGGGTTGGAAGAGACCATCTAGTTCCAACCCCCCTGCCATGGGCAGGGACACTTTTCACTAGATCAGCTTGCCCAAAGCCCCATCCAACCTGGCCTTGAACACTTCCAATGATGGGGCATCTACAGCTTCTCTGGGCAACCTGTTCCAGTGCCTCACCACCCTCATTGTAAAAAATGACTTCCTCTACCCTCTTTCAGTTTAAAACCATTGCCCCTTGTCCTGTCACTACAGGCCCTGCTAAAAAGCCTCGCTCCATCTTTCTGATAAGCCCCCTTCAAGTACTGGAAGGCTGCAATAAGGTCTCCCCAGAGCCTTCTCTTCTCCAGGCTGAACAAACCCCAACTGTCTCAGCCTGTCCTCATAGGAGAGGTGTTCCAGCCCTCTGACCATTTTCGTGGCCTCCTCTGGACCTGCTCTAACAGGTCCATGTCTTTTTTCATAGAATCATAGAATCCTAGAATGGCTTGAGTTGGAAGGGACCTTGAAGATCATCTAGTTCCAACCCCCCTGCCATGGGCAGGGACACCTTCCACTAGCCCAGGTTGCCCAAAGCCCCGTCCAACCTGGCCTTTGAATACTTCCAGGGAGGGGGCAGCCACAGCTTCTCTGGGCAACCTGTTCCAGTGTCTCACCACCCTCATAGTGAAGAGGGGTGTGTGCTGGGGGCCCCAGAATTGGATGCCATACTCCAGGTGAGGTCTCATGACAGTGAAGTGGAGGGGGAGAATCACCTCCCTCGACCTGCTGGTCACACTTCTTTTTACACAGCCCAGGATACAATTGGCTTTCTGGGCTGCAAGTACACATTGATGGCTCATGTCCAATTTTTCATCTACCTCATATCCCCAAGTCCTTCTGTGAAAGGTTGCTCTTAATCCATCCATCATCTAGTTTTGTACTACTTCGAAATAATTAAATAAGCACTATTAGTTCTTCACCATTTATTATCCTAATAAAACTCACTTAGTGGTTAAATGGCTAGAATGGTAATTATATCTATTAACCTGCAAGACTAATGGCAAAGACTTCTAACTTTCCATTGCACACAAGGATTAAAGAAAAATACTAATGAAAGTGCTTTAATTTGGGAATGCTGGAATATATTTTAAATTAATTTTATCTCAGAAGAGTATGTTCTGTATGAATCATACTTTCATGAAAAGATGCTCTTCAGTGAAAAATTATTTGGTGTATGGCATTAAATACAGTTAGTCCAGCTAAAAAATCTTACACATATTTTAATGCTTTCCATTAAAACTATTTCAAATTAAGCAATGAATTTTTGTTATGATGAATAATCTGCATATAGGCCATATTTACAGCTAATGCAAAATTGAAGAGTTAATTTAACACCTTCTTCAAGTTTACAGGGATAAAACCAATGGAGCAAACAAATGCTCATTTAATATTTACAATATAAAGTACTAAGCATTTGTCCAACTAAATCAAGCCATGAAAAATCAGCATTGCACATTTAACTCAGAGCAACCAAATTTCAAATTTAAAAATAGCAATTTTTGAGAGGTTCCTTTGGCTGCCATATAATATAGTGGTCAATGCACTATTTGGTTTGTCTTTTGCATTCTGTTTTCTTCAGTAATAGCTTTAGACTGAGAAATGTGTTTGGTTCTTTTAGTGAACTTTTAGTGGAACATTATGATGCACAAGATAATATTAGATGCTGTCTAGAAACCCCAAACTCCTAAAACCAAGAATACAGCAAATTTCAAAATCATAGCACAACATAAACTATCAAAGGAAATTGCAAAGTAGCAGTGCATGTGTTTCTTTAAGATATACCAACTAAGGAAGAAATGAGTCTTGCAGACTGTTATACAAAGTTTTTTAATAATAACTACGTTTTTGCACTGGTTACCAGACCAATTAATTATTTTATTTGGTTTCTTCAGAGACTATTCTAATCTCTCTGAAGATGAGTACAAATACCGAGTTATTAAAAAAATGAATAGTGGTGGGAAGACTAAGAAATAAGTCTGTTAACATGCATTTTTCTAAATACTAGAATTGCTGAAGCAATAGAAACCTTAAAATTTATAAAATTGTATGGTCACATGCAAAATCCTCTGAAATACTCTTGGAGACAATTTTATGACAGCCTAGCATCCCAGTTTGTAGATCCTTGCTTCCTGTCTGGGAAAAAAATCAAATACAGTATTAAGACAATCCACTTGGATTCTTAAATGAGAGTGAATTCAGTCTGCTTTATGCATGCCTCTTGATAGACATTTTAAGCAGCAGCTTTAGTCCACAGTTATTTAGATTTGGAAGATAAATTTTTTGTCAGAGGATAAAGCTATAGAAGCCATCAAAATCTGGCCTCCAGATTTGTGGCACATATAGTACAGGAAAAACTCTCAAATATATACATACCTTCTTTATATGTACACTACACACAGAGGCATCTCTTTTTACATCTGTAAATGCTTAAAATCTCTACTGCTTTCCCTCCTTGTAATGCATTAATTTCAAGCTTTTCTTACCCCACAGCACTCTAAGATGGACCTTTTTGTCTTTTTCCTTCTACATTCAGTCCCTTTCTCTGTGTTCAGGGCTCTCCCCTTGTCTGCACCTTTTGGGAATTCTACACTTTATAATGAGAAGTAGCAAACAGACACTCGAATTAATGTCACCTCCGTTTGGTGCATGCATACAATGAAGGGCAGAAATTACAATATAACACTGTTTTAAGGCCCAACATAATACTATGTCAAGGTCCTGCTTCCCAGAAGGCTGAGATCAGCACCACATTGATAATATCTATATTGCTGCTGATGCCAGAGATAGTATAAACTTCAGTGTTTCAGGAACTTAATTCTGTGTTACAGATTTGCTCTTTTTTCCTCTCTTCATGCTGCTTGTATATCTTGAGTATGCTCTCTATTGTATATCAAGCTTCATTTCTATTTTTTCAGTAACTTTTTAGAATATACTGCAAATATAGAAAAGGTTGCTTCAAAAGATGGAAAGAGTACCTCCTATTTCCACTGAGAAAAAGAAAATTGCAGCTAAGGAGATTTAGGTTAGATATTAAAAATTTTAATAGTAAAAACTGAAAAATTGATAGAGATTGCTTATCGTTAAAGCTTTTACCAATAGGTTAGACAGCTTTCATGTGCTGTCAAGAATGCTCTTGATAAAATTAATGCATTACTAGGAGATATATCAGATGATCCCCTCAAAGTCCCTTCACATTTCCTATTTTCAATGATTATTCAATTCAAATATTTTAGTCACGACAAGAATTTTCTTTTCTCCATTATTCTATGTCGTATTATCTGAATTACTGTAGAGACAATGAACAGACATTTATTACCATCTAGAGCTTACGTACCTTTTTTAAAATTTTATTTAAATTTCTTAGTAACGCCATCTGTTTTGAGGACTTAGACTCCAGTAGAGTATTCCAATAACTGCTTTTAAAAGGATCAGTTTTCATAATGGATTATGCATCAACATCACAAGTTTTTTAGGTACTCAAATAATTTTGTGCAATCAAATTTTCCTTATTGAACATTCAGCTAATATTGGCACTATTGGTAGAAACAATGAGGTTATTGTATTAGTAAAAATGTAGCATTAGCAACCTGTGGTTTGTAATCTTCGGTTACCTTGGTACCCAGATGATTTGTCAGTCTGCGAGGAACAGAATAGTTATTACTAGAGTTCATAACACTGGCTGTCTCATGGTCCATTTGAGCAGCAGAACCCTAAAAATTTAAACAACAACTCAGTATAACACAAAGTCTAACTGCAATACCAACTATTGCCTAAATCAGTTTCAGCCTTGGATGATGAAATCATATTTGTAATAATGAACTGTCAGCATGTATTTTGGTTAAGTTAGGTCCCCCCACCCTGACATAACTTAGACGTCACTATTAAACTGGGTTTTATTATCCATTTTTCCACTAAATTCAACCTCAAAGAAGTTATATTTTCAATGGAAGTCTTTTATAATTATTTTCACCAAGAAAAAGAAGAACTGGACTTGGCAACAAACTGAATTATGATTTTTAGAGAGGGAGAAAAAAGTAGCCTCTACTTTTAGGTCAGATTATATAGTGAGTAGGAATGAGCCCGTACTACCTTCAGAACACCATCAGATATGAAGGAATTGACAAGGGAAGAGATTCATCTTGACAAGGAGTAACCTACTTGAACTTGTCTTTATCAAAAGCAAATCACAGGTGGATGAATCTGTTCTATTTTTTAATGAAAAGCTATAAAGTAATGCTGACATTATTTGCTGTATTTCTCTAAAAACTATGGTAGATAGCATGTTTCTACCTATTGTAACAACACCTAGTTATTAACATCTTTGCCCTTTTTTAACCTATTTTGTGTACTTACATCCCCCCCCTTTTATCTTCTCATGCTCTTCTTTGGAGTGGTGTTTTTGTGTGTGTGTGTGTGTGTTCATTACTTTTTCTCTGCTTCTTGTCTATGAAGCTTCCTTTACTACGTCCCTCTGTCATAAGAAGATTCCATTCGGTTTGAGGCACTTAAAAATACATTTGAATAGTATACAGTTTAAGGGAAAATTGTTCTGTTTGTTTCATTGCTGTACTGGGTGAGCTTTATTTTGTCTCAAAATTGAACTGAGTGCCTTCTTATATTGAAGTTTGCCCAACATTCCATTGTCCTGAGCCTGCATCACTGTATTAAGTGACTTTTTCCTGTATCAGCTCTAATAGAAGGAAGACACAATTTCCTAAGAATTCTTAATTCTTTTATATATACCTAGGTGAATGTTACTCGCTGTGATCAAAATAGGTGGTAACATGATAAATATTTATCTGGAATCATATGTTTGTCCTCTTAACAAAACAGCCCAAATAAAAAATAAACTCCGGAAGTTGAAAAATATCTTCATATTCTGTTAAACACTAACTGTGAAGGAATCACAGAAGCAAGCTCCTACAAAAATCATAATAAATATCACTGGACCGTATGTACAAAATAATGTATAATATTTTAAAGACACAGGTCTTTTAATCTACTGACTTTTAATTTCTAGTAGGAACTATAAAAAATAACAAAAAATTCTAGTCATACTGGAATATTTAAAGACTCATTTAATTCTCCATTTGAACCCAGAACATTTCATGCATATTCCAGAATAAGTATTAGCATATGATACTAAATAAGTACAACTAGAATGATTTAAATTCACACATTATTTTATTCCAATATATATTTCCTATGTAAACAAGCACTTCTTTTTCCTGTTATGGATGGAAAAATTTGCAAACTGTAAAGCTTAGAATGAAAACTATATTAGACTTCCTAAATTATTTCTCTTTAATAAACTGCAGTGCTATGAATATTGGAAAGAGCCCTGAGATTTTGACACCGACTGATCCATTAATATCTTGACCTCAGACTACATTCAGAGGATTACAGGTTTTGTATATGCACATGCCAAAATTCTCCACTCTTAAGTTCAATATGCTCATTTTATCCAAGAAGGAAAAGAAGATGCAAGTCTGGAGCACTATCTATTACAGTCCAGCGTAGTGTAGACGGAAATAGCATACTTTTCCTATTGTGTCTAAAAAATGGTATCAACTTTGATCCAAATAACTATTTCCTTCAAAGCCATCATTTTTGGCCTTACTACTTTGAAGATGCCAGGAGGACCAAATTAAATGCAATTGCCTTTCTTTACTGGCTCCTAAAGACCGATCTGAAAGAAGTAGTATAAGAAATGTGTGGCCGTTCATCTGAGAAACTGCAAAATGACAGATATGTGCGTGGACTCTTCTTGTGTAGAATCTTCTAATTCCAAATCTTTTCCTATCCTTCTACTTCATCTTGTTTTCTCTTTTTATAGTTTCCCGTCTTTCACTTGTTTGTTGTACTATACTTGCTATTTACTCTGTCAATCAGTTTGTATTCCCTATTTCGTGGCATATTTTATTAATAAAATAGAATACCTCATTGAATTCCTTTATAAAATATGAAAAATAAATGTTTGAATAAATTTCACTACAGTGGAAGAATGGTGAGCATAATGGAACAGAAGAGAAGATAGCTGTAAGATGGTACAGAAAACGACATGGCTGAATTCTGGAAAGTCCTTTCTTCAATTAGCAAATTTTCAGTTACCATTGCTCCTATGACTACAAAACCAATTAGCCCCAAATTATTCAGTTAAAACTTTTTGCACTCCACTTAACAGTGATTGCTCAAAGAAACAAAGTATATTGACCTGGTTTATCAGAAATAAATGCTATGCCAAATCTATTAAGCCTTCTGTATCTGGACTTGCCCTAGAAGTAAATAATCCTCAGATGTCTCTTAGAACACAGATTCAGAGCCCTGGATCTATCAACCTTCAGGAGAAAAGAATACAAATATTTCAAATATTTTAACGAGGCAAAGTTCAAAATTGCTAAAATCCTAAACATAGAACCTCAAATGTAGAATGAATGAATTGTCTACTTGCATAATGTCTGCTGAGGCATATGAGAATCCCTTCTTCCTTCACTGTAAAATATCTGTTATCCAAAATAACTCCTGATTCATACAATCAAAAAAGAAAATAGAGCCACAATGAATCAATGTACCGGGTCTGGCTGAGCCAGAATTGGTTTTCCCCTGTAGCAGCCCTCATGGTGCTGTGTTTTATGTTGGGAGCTGGCAGGGTGTTGATAGCACACTGGTGGTGTGGCTACTGCTGAGTAGTGCTTACACAGCACCAAGGCTCTTTCTGACATTTCCCCCCCACAGTGGGACGGGGTGGGCAAGATCTTGGGAGGGGACACAACCAGGACAGCTGACCCCAACTGACCAAAGGGATATTCCAGACCATATGACGTCTGCTCAGTATAAAGCTGGGAGAAAGGAGGAAGGGGGTGGGGTCACCCTTGGTCCTCCGAGGCAACCACTACGCGTATGGGAGCCCTGCTTCCTGAGAAGGCCCGACATCGCCTGTTCATGGGAAGTAGAGAATAAATCTGTTTTCTTTTTTTTGCTTCCGCGCACGGACCTTTGCTTCGCTTTGCTTATATTAAAGCTGCTTTTGTTTTACCCACAAGGGTTGGGTTTTTTTTTTTCCTATCTTATTTTCTTTCCCCTCTTTGCCCTGTTGAGAAGAAAGGGGGAAGGTGGGGGAAGTGATAGAGCGACTTGGTGGGTACCTGGTACCTGGCATTTAGCCAAGGTCAAACCACCACAATCAATTATTTAAATACATTATGCTTTTAGCCCCAAAGCAGTGTTGAACTGATTTTTTTCCCAATCAATAAAACTGTCATAAGAATTAGAGTGAGAGCCTCCAACAACTTTTCAGATATAGCAGAGAGAACTTAATTCAAAATAGGCAAAACAAAACTCAGGCAAAACAACAATTTATATTCTTTCTGATAAATCTTCTTGTACAGGATACTTTCAGAAGGATTTAAATAATTCTACTTCCCTAAAGTAGCACAAATATTTTACACATTAATTAAATGATCAAATTTATAGTGCGAAGTTTTAGGAGCCCAAATTACTAATGTGAATGTCTCAGCTACAGTTGGAGATTATGAAGTGAATGAACATTAATTAGTGCATGACAAATAATTTAAGTATTTTTAGCCAAAGGAAGACGTCTCAAACTTGCAAAAATATTAATATTAAAAAGATAAGTAAAGAAGAATTTTTCGTAGCCCTCTAAATACAGTGCTAATGTGTTTCACAGATAAAAGGAAGGACAATGAAAGATTATTTAAAAGCATTTCTATAATCATTCAGCACTGTCCTGGTTTTGGCCAGGATAGAGTTAACTTTCCGTGGGCTGAGAGGGAGCACAGCTGAAGGGCTGGGTCCCAATCAATCATTGAGGCATTCCATGTCCTGTGACGTCAAAGCTCAGCATATAGGTGGGCGTGTGCTCTCTCACAGGCGTTGTTTGTTTTGTTTTGGGTTTCCAGATCAGCTGGGCAGGCTGGGGACGGGCTCTGTACCGGTCACCGTTTGGTGAGCCACTACGGCATTTTACCCGTTTTGGACTACTATCATTACTGTTGTTCTTTTCCTAAGTAAATTTTTGTTATTTAACCTACAAATTTCTTTTTTTCCTGTCCCTCCCCTATTTCACGGCAGGGGGAGTGGGGGGGGAAGTAAACAACTGGCCACGTAGCGATTTGCTGCTGGCTGAGTTCAAACCACAACAGCTTTTGGCACCCAATGTGGGGCACGAAGATTGAGACAATGGCAGAACGGGTAACAATGGTGATTGCTTGGCTCCTTAAGATTTTATCACCTAATTTGCATTATGTATTTCCCATGCTGTTGCTCACAGTCAGTGAGAGTTGGGTCAATATCTTGTTTTTGCTGTACTATGTGATGCTCATCTATGACAGGGTGCTGTCATTGGCCCTGGGGCTATTTACAGTTGTGTTTGAGGAATTCAGGAATTTCAGATACCTTTGGAATGTTGATATTAACATGGTCATCTTACTGCTAGGAGCTAGTGTGTTCCTGCATGTGGTTCAGGTTTTGTTCAGGGTTAAGCAACTATTTAAGAGTACCACCTGGAGTACCCCCAAGATTGGAGAATTATGAGTGGCTGGGGGTGTGGAGTAGCATGGGCAAGTACCTAGAACAGTGGGCACCTCCGGTGTATTGGAACTTCACTCCTGCACAAGTGCAAAATCCAGAAGAATTAGTAGAATATTTGAAAAAAGTATGTTGTCACCCGAGTAATTCCAGAGAGGCACAGCTCACTGCAACATGCTGGGGCCTGGCCCACGCTTACCGAGTGCTATTAAACACTGTTCAGCACCCTCAAGAGGAAGAGAAGGGCTCTGGATCTGGTAACAAAGTAACAGACAGTGCAACCACTCCAAAGTCCACAATAGAAACTGCAGCCACTGCAACCCCGACCACAGGCACTGCAGCTGAACCAGAGAACCAACCCATGACAGTGTCAGTTGCTCCCATACAGAAGAAGAAATACACAAGAAAATCCCCTCCCAGTGTACAGGGTGATGATGAACCAGGCCCATCACGAGAACAGGAGGAGGAGGCAGAGCCAGTGATAGTCACCCGATCCTTATCCCTGAGCGGGTTGCGAGACATGCGAAAAGATTTCAGCTGCCATCCAGGTGAGCAACTCGTTACCTGGCTGCTCCGATGCTGGGATAACGGGGCCTGGAGCGTGGAATTAGAGAGTAGGGAGGCCAGGCAGCTGGGATCCCTGTCTAGGGAAGGGGGCATTGACAAAGCCATTGGAAAGAAGACACAGAATCTCAGTCTCTGGAGGCGACTCCTGTCAAGTGGGAGGGAGAGGTATCCCTTCAAGGAAGACTTTGTATGTCATCCCAGTAAGTGGACCACTATGGAGAGAGGCATTCAATACTTGAGGGAGCTAGCTGTGCAGGAGATGGTTTACTATGACCCAGATGATGCACAGCTACCCACAGATCCAGATGAAGTCCAATGCACCCGGCCCATGTGGAGGAAGTTTGTACGGAGCACACCCTCATCATATGCCAATGCATTAGCAGTAATGGACTGGAGAGACGAAGAGGGACCAACAGGGGATGAACTGGCTCGCCAACTATGACAATATGAAGCAAGTCTCTCTTCATTCCTCGTCGCGGCTGTGGAGAAACTATCTCAAGATTCCCAGCAATTTAAAGAGGACATGTCCTATTCCCAACCTGCATGGACTAGGATCTCAGCTATTAGGAGCAGTCGTTTCTCTACTTGAGAGAACCGGTACACACCACGGGGGAAGCTGTGGCATTGCCTGTGTGACTATGGAGAAGACATGAAGAAATGGGATGGAAAACCTACCTACCTTCTAGAAGAGCAGGTATGTGAGTTGGAAGAAGGAACAAGTACAAAACGGGGTTCTTTTAGGAGAAATGCTGCTCCGGTTTCCAGTAATCAAGTGCCCAGAGCAGAAAGGTCGACTTTGCTCACGATCCTATGAGAAGAACTTCTGACTTGTATTCACAAGAAGTGAGTGATCAAGATGAGGCTGAAACCCGTGCACACCACACTAACCCATTTGTCGTTAGCGGGTATTATGACAAACATTAGAGGGGCCCTGCCTCCAGCCAGGTGGAGGACAGGGACAATCGAGTTTATTGGCCCGTGTGGATTCGATGGCCTGGCACGTCTGACCCCCAGCAGTATAAGGCTTTAGTGGTGTACTGGGTCTGGCTGAGCCAGAATTGGTTTTCCCCTGTAGCAGCCCTCATGGTGCTGTGTTTTATGTTGGGAGCTGGCAGGGTGTTGATAGCACACTGGTGGTGTGGCTACTGCTGAGTAGTGCTTACACAGCACCAAGGCTCTTTCTGACATTTCCCCCCCACAGTGGGACGGGGTGGGCAAGATCTTGGGAGGGGACACAACCAGGACAGCTGACCCGAACTGACCAAAGGGATATTCCAGACCATCTGACGTCTGCTCAGTATAAAGCTGGGAGAAAGGAGGAAGGGGGTGGGGTCACCCTTGGTCCTCCGAGGCAACCACTACGCGTATTGGAGCCCTGCTTCCTGAGAAGGCCCGACATCGCCTGTTCATGGGAAGTAGAGAATAAATCTGTTTGCTTTTTTTTTGCTTCCGCGCGCGGACCTTTGCTTCGCTTTGCTTATATTAAAACTGCTGTTGTTTTACCCACAAGGGTTGGTTTTTTTCCTATCTTATTTTCTTTCCCCTCTTTGCCCTGTTGAGAAAAAAAGGGGAAAGGGGGGGAAGTGATAGAGGGACTTGGTGGGTACCGGGCATTTAGCCAAGGTCAATCCACCACAAGTGGACACTGGTGCTCAATGCACCCTAATGCCATCAAATTTTAAAGGAGCAGAACCCATTTGTATTTCAGGAGTGACAGGGGCGTCTCAGCACTTGAGTCTATTGGAGGCCAAGCTGAGCCTAAGTGGAAAAGAGTGGGAAAAACACCCCATTGTGACTGGCCCAGACGCTCCATGTATTCTTGGCATAGATTATCTCAGGAGAGGGTACTTCAAGGACCCAAAAGGGTATTGATGGGCTTTTGGTATAGCTGCCTTGAAAACAGAAGGAATTAAACAGCTGTCTGTGTTACCTGGTCTCTCAGAGGATCCTTCTGTTGTGGGATTGCTGAGGGTCAAAGAACAACGGGTGCCAATTGCCGCCACAACAGTGCACCGACGGCAATACCGCACCAATCGAGACGCTGTAATCCCTATCCATAAACTGATTCGTCAGCTAGAGAGCCAAGGAGTCATCAGCAAGACACACTCCCCCTTGAACAGCCACATATGGCCAGTGCGAAAGTGTAATGGACAGTGGAGATTGAAAGTAAACTATTGTGGCCTGAATGAAGTCACGCCACTGCTGAGTGCTGCCATGCCAGACCTGCTAGAACTTCACTATGAGCTAGAGTTGAAGGCAGCCAAGTGGTACGCCACGAATGATATTGCCAATGCATTTCTCTCCATCCCTCTGGCAGCAGAATGCAGGCCACAGTTTGCTTTTACCTGGAGGGGTGTCCAATACACCTGGAATCGACTGCCCCAGGGGTGGAAACACAGCCCCACCATTTGCCATGGACTGATCCAGACTGCACTGGAACAGGGGGAAGCCCCAGAACACTTACAGTACATTGATGACATCATTGTATGGGGTTAATACAGCAGCACATGTTTTTGAGAAAGGGGACAAAATAATCCAAATCCTTCTGAGAGCCGGGTTTGCCATAAAGCGGGGTAAGGTCAAGGGACCTGCACAAGAGATTCAGTTATTAGGAGTAAAGTGGTAAGATTGACGTCGTCAGATTCCAATGGAGGTGATTAATAAAACAACAGCTATGTCCCCACCGACTAACGAAAAGGAAACACAAGCTTTCTTGGGTGTTGTGGGTTTCTGGAGACTGCACATTCCAAATTACAGTCAGATTGTAAGCCCCCTCTATCAAGTGACCCGTAAAAAGAATGATTTTATATGGGGCCCGGAGCAGTAACAAGCTTTTGAACAAATTAAACAGGAAATAGTTCATGCAGTAGCTCTTGGGCCAGTTCGTACAGGACAAGATGTTAAAAATGTGCTCTACACTGCAGCCAGGGAGAATGGCCCTACCTGGAGTCTCTGGCAGAGAGCACCAGGGGAGACTCGGGGTCGACCCCTGGGGTTTTGGAGTCAGGGATACAGAGGATCCAAGAACCACTATACTCCAAACGAAAAGGAGATACTGGCAGCATATGAAGGGGTTCGAGCTGCTTCAGAGGTGATCAGGACTGAAGCACAGCTCCTCCTGGCACCCCGATTGCCGGTGCTGGGCTGGATGTTCAAAGGGAGTGTCCCCTCTACACACCATGCAACTGATGCCACGTGGAGTAAATGGATTGCATTAATCACACAACGGGCTCCAATAGGGAGCCCCATCCATCCAGGAATTCTGAAAGTTATTACAAATTGGCCAAAAGGCAAAGAATTTGGAATGGCACCAGAGGAAGAGGTAACACGTGCTCAGGAGGCCCCACCATATAATAAACTACCAGAAAATGAGAAGCCATATGCCCTGTTTACCGACGGGTCCTGTCGCATTGTGGGGAAATATCAAAGGTGGAAAGCAGCTGTATGGAGCCCCACATGACGGGTTGCTGAAGCTGCTGAAGGAGAAGGTGAATCGAGTCAGTTTGCAGAGGTGAAAGCCATCCAGCTGGCCTTAGATTCTGCTGAGCGAGAAAAGTGGCCAGTGCTCTACCTCTCTACTGACTCATGGATGGTGGCAAATGCCCTGTGGGGGTGGTTACAGCAGTGGAAATGGAGCAACTGGCAGCACAGAGGCAAACCCATCTGGGCTGCTGAATTATGGCAAGATATTGCTGCTCGGGTAGAGAATCTGGTTGTGAAAGTACGCCATGTAGACGCTCATGTACCCAAGAGCTGGGCCACTGAAGAACATCAGAACAACCAACAGGCAGATCAGGCTGCCAAGATTAAGGTGGCTCAAGTGGATCTGGACTGGCAACATAAGGGTGAACAATTTATGGCTCGCTGGGCCCATGACTCCTCAGGCCATCAGGGAAGGGATGTAACATATAGATGGGCTCGTGATCGAGGGGTGGACTTAACCATGGATGCTATTGCACAGGTAATCCATGAATGTGAAACATGTGCTACGATCAAGCAAGCCAAGTGGTTAAAGCCCATTTGGTATGGAGGACGATGGTTACAAATAAATATGGGGAGGCCTGGCAGAATGATTATATCACGCTCCCACAAACTCGGCATGGCAAACACTATGTGCTTACAATGGTGGAAGCGGCCACAGGTTGGTTGGAAACTCATGCTGTGCCCCATGCCACTGCCTGGAACAACATTTTAGGCCTTGAGAAGAAAGTCTTATGGCGACATGGCACGCCAGAAAGGATTGAGTCAGATAATGGGACACATTTCCGAAACAACCTCATAGATGCCTGGGCCAAAGAACATGGCATTGAGTGGATATATCACATTCCCTACCATGCACCACCCTCTGGGAAAATTGAGCAATACAATGGGTTGCTGAAAACTACAGAGAGCAATGGGTGGTGGAACTTTCAAACACTGGGACGTGCATTTTGCAAAAGCCACCTGGTTAGTCAATACCAGAGGATCTGCCAAGCAAGCTGGCCCTGCTCAATCAAACCTCCTGCATACCATGGATGGGGATAAAGTCCCCGTAGTGCTCATGAAAAATATGCTGGGGAAGACCGTCTGGGTTACTCCTGCATCAGGTAAATGTAAACCCATGCATGGGATTACTTTTGCCCAAGGACCTGGGTGCACCTGGTGGGTAATGGAGGAGGACGGAGAAGTCCGATGCGTGCCTCAAGGGGATTTAATTTTGGGTGAAAATAGCCAATGAATCGAACTGTCAAATAACCCTACTATTATAATTGGTGCCTCACAACATCCTCCTGCCACATCCAAAGCCTTCTGCTCCACTGACTGAGCTAGCTCCACCTCATTCCTCCAGCCTTAAAGGCTACCATGATAGATGGAATCTGAAATTATGGGCTAAATGAACTCAGCAGACATTTTGGAAGGATGGCCCATAGACTGAGGGAATGATATCTGTGAAATCTGAAAAAAAAAGGGAGTGGTGATTCCTTAGAATGTATTTGGAACCTGAGCATGACGTCAGTGGTATGGAATAAGGGGTGGAGACTGTCCTGGTTTTGGCCAGGATAGAGTTAACTTTCCGTGGGCTGAGAGGGAGCACAGCTGAAGGGCTGGGTCCTGATCGATCATTGGAGCATTCCATATCATGTGATGTCAAAGCTCAGCATATAGGCAGGCGCGTTCTCTCTCACAGGCGTTGTTTGTTTTGTTTTGGGTTTCCCAATCGACTGGGCGGGCTTCTCTGGTGGGTTGAGATCGCTGCTGGGGACGGGCTCTGTACCGGTCACCGTTTGGTGAGCCACTACGGCATTTTACCCATTTTGGACTACTATCATTACTGTTGTTCTTTTGCTAAGTAAATTTTCGTTATTTAACCTACAAATTTCTTTTTTTTTCTGTCCCTCCCCTATTTCACTGGGGGGGTGAGGTGGGGAACTAAGCAACTGGCCACATGGCAATTTGCTACCAGCTGAGTTCAAACCACAACAAGCACACTTCCAGGAGATTATCTCTTCGATATTACTGTTTCAAAGCTTTATGTAAAATAGCATTAACATAATATTAATAATAAACCTGACATTTGATTATTTTCATTTGTAAAATCACTGATATTTCAGTGATTTCCCATTATAATTGAGCAATTTCCCATAATTACACCGTACTTCTAATATTACAGTTCACCTAGAATAAAATATATTTTCTATAGTCATTCTTTTTATTCGTTTCTTAGTATTAGGCTCGTTAATCATTTCAATAAAACATCTCCTTGAATTATGGAATGTTTACACTTCATCCATGAAAACATTTCTTTCTAATAAATAAAAGAAATTTTCTCACTTCCAGGTGGAATGAAGAAAAGTGTAAATCTTTTAAAAATGAACAGGCATATAAACACAATAAGGTATATACTAAAATTTAAGCATTGTACATTTCAAGTATTTAATTATACTATCAACACAGAAAATAACCAATTTACCTGACCAGTACCAATAGTTGCTATGCTGATTTCTGCTGTTCCTTGACCTTCATTATGCCTCTCTGTATCATAAGAACCTGCATCATGCTTGATTTGAGGTGCCCTCTGTTAATATAAGAATGTATGAAATTATATACAGAAATGAAGTACACTTTAACATTCAGAGCTCTCTATAAATGCATCAGTGCTGTATCTTTACAAAGCCATTGAGTAGTGCTTTGTATTTCATAACTCTTAGCCTCAATAATTAACAGTTGAGACAGTGTCTTTGAAAAATTGCAAGATGAAAGCAAAGCATATCCTCTCAGGATTATAGTCCTGCAAGACAAAGGATTTGCTGTTAGACACAGAAACAGCATTCTCTACCAGCTGTGCTCACATCACTATCAGAAACATAACAGAATTGGAGCAAAAAACTGTCTTCTCTGCAATGCCATGTGATCTGTGCATTTACTTAGAGACAAGGCTAGCACAGCTAAATTAAGATTCCCATTCAAACACAAACACTTTCTGGGTGAACAGAAGGGTACACGTATAGTATGAATCTTCCTACATTTTAATGACAAACAATGCAGGAGTAACCACTGTGATGCAAATCAAATTTAAATGATCTGCTACTCATCAACCTAATCATATTTTATCAAAATGAATGCAAATGATACAGCAAACTAGTACAGGCACATGTCCTAGTTTCTTAAGGTGATCCAATTTTTGATTTGACTACATGAAAATGAAACTGTTGTCACATCCACTCAGAGAGATCATGAGATCAACACCAAAAATAGGGCTTTATATATTTCCTTAATAAAGCAAATAGAGTAACTGAGCAGAATACTGTCTAAAGTGTCCAACATCATCCACTAATTTGTTTAAAATGTTCTGGTTTTTCAGAATGACATAAACTGTTCTGTCCTTGGAACTGGCTTGAAGTCAGACAATACTCTCTTCTATCCCTCTCATTTCATTTGCATAACTTGTGGCAGGTGCACCAACCCGATGAAAATGAGGCTTCCTGGCTGCTGAAATGTAGCGGCTACTGATTACCTTTTTCTGTGCCCTTGTTCTCAGGCCTGTACGGTACTTGGGGCCCTCGGCCAATGGGAGACGATACTGACCACAGATCAGATTTGGCTGGGGTATAAATGGAGTCCCCTGGGGGAGCCATTTTGAGCTTGTCCCCCCTGGAGCAGTGTGCTGTGGTCGAGGACTCTCCCCTTGGGTTGGGATGCCACCCAAGGAAACTCCTTGAGGTTCCTATGGGTTGGGACGCTGCCCTAAGAAGTTCCTCAAGATTGAGAGCCCTCATTTTTTTAGGTGAGTGACAGAGGATTTTGGGTTGTTGTTAAACCCTAGGATGTTTGTGGTGATAGTTTTGTTCTCACAGACATTTGAATCCGATGTTGTATGTTTGCAGAGTGCTAGTTAATTGTGTTGAAAATAAATTTTTATGTTTGGTTGTTATTTGCTTATTTGAGAGCTTCCGCAACATAACTATACTTGGTTTATCAAATTCCATTTTCTATGGGCACAATTCTAGGGGCAGTCCTGTTTGATATTTTTAGCAGTGATCTAGATTCAGGAGTTTAATGCACCATTAGCAAGTTTGCTGATGATACCAAACTGGGAGGTGCTGTTGACTCTCTCAAGGGACAATAGGCCTTGCAGAGGGATCTGGATAGATTGGAGCATTGGGCAATCATTGGTGGCATGAAATTTAACAAGAACAAATTCCACATTCTGCACCTGGGACAGAGTAACGTTGGACACAAGTATAAGTTGGGAGAGGAGTGGCTGGAGAGTGGCCCTGCAGAAAGGGGTCTGCGGCTGCTGGTGGGCAGCAGCTCAACAGGAGCCAGCAGTGTGCTCTCACAGCCAAGAGGGCAAACCACATCCTGGGGTGCATCAAACACAGCATGTCCAACTGGTCAGGAGAGGTGATTATCCTGATGTATTCAGCATTGGTGTGGCCTCACCTTGAGTATTGTGTGCAGTGCTGGGCCCCACAATTTAAGAAGGATGTTAAGGTCCTTGAATGCATCCAGAGGAGGGCAACAAAGCTGGTGAAAGGGCGGGAAGGAATGTCCTATGAGGAGCGGCTAAGGACTCTGGGTTTGTCTAGTTTGGAGAAAAGGAGGCTGAGGGGCGACCTCATTGCTCTCTACAGCTTCCTGAGGAGGGGACATGGAGAGGGAGGTTGCTGATCTCTTCTCCCTGGTATCCAGTGATAGGATGTATGGGAATGGTTCAAAGCTGCACCAGGGGAGGTTCAGACTGGACATTAGGAAGCATTTCTTTACTGAGAGGGTGGTCAAACACTGGAACAGGCTTCCTAGAGAGGCGGTTGATCCCCCAAGCCTGTCAGTGTTCAGAGGCATTTGGTCACTGCCTTAATAACATGCTTTAACTTTTGGTCAGCCCTGAAGTGGTCAGGCAGTTGGACTAGATGACCGTTGTAGGTACCTTCCAACTGTACCTATTTTACTCTAGTCTATATATATACACACACATAAGGATGACTATAATATATTTTCTATCTTTTTAAAAAAAATACTGTAAATAAATTAATATTAATCTCTGTCAGACTGTGAGTTAGTGGTTTTAAAGATAGCATAACCACTACAAGTATGCCCCATCTTTGCATTATCTTTTAACACTGAGGGTAGGACCTGTGGATGAAAATATATAGGTTACCAACAACATCAGCTATAGTACCACAGAATGTAAACAACAAGAGACTCTGTAATCTCTACATGTGATACAGCATCTAGAGAATAGCACACAGGTCCAGTGTATTAAACAGCACAACCAATTCTGGGACATGATTTTTGAAGAACTGTGAAGCAGAATGCGTGAACTATGATTCTGTTATCTCAGAATAATATAAATAAATACAAATCAGAGCACTAATAATAAATTGGGCATTTTTGTTCAGAAGTATTTTGAAAGCTTTCATAACACATATTTTGAAAATATCCTCAAATTGTTTTGCAAACTATACTAATTATATCTGTTCAATAACAAACCAGACAATCTACGCAGAGAAAACCTGTACATTAGATTGGTAATTTTTGTGCTTCTCTCTCATCTTACTGAAAAAATGCATCAACTTTAATATTGAATGGTGGAACAAAAAAATGTAAATGAAATGTATTTTCATTCTGAAATAAAGATGGGCACCTCTCTCTAAATGTCACATGACAAGAGTACCACTGATTTTAGAGAAAATTACAAATGTTATGCAAAGAAGCATCTTGTATATTTATCTGAAAATAAAAAATTATACTGTAATAAAATTGCTCACTAAAAGTCCATGGCAGAACATGGACAAGACCCTGACCTTCCTGGACTGTAGTCCTAGGCTTTAAAGACAGAAGAGTATCCTCTTTTTTTCTTATCATCGTCCCATTTGCCTTCTTCATTGCATTCTTCAGGCATTGAATATGCCCTGAATTTAGTCAAGTCCTACATACTGTGTAGTAAAGACTAAGTGTATTTAACAAGTGTATCATATTTACACTAAAGGAGGCTATGTTGTTTTACACTGCTAACTTTTCAGTACCAAGCAATTTTATTATTTTTAACATAGTTTTGCTTTATTTAAAAATAAGTATGTCTTACACCATCTGGGAAAACAGAAATACCATCATAGGTAACCTTATCAATCCGCACTGGTCACTGGCTAGGTCAGTAACAAATATCTTTAAAATCCGAAGCACTAATCACCATGATTTGCCTTAAAAGAATGTCTGCTAATAGGAAGAGGCTATTATCCAAGATACAGAGAAAACAGCTCAGTAAAAAGGATGTTAAAACTTTTTGTAAACCATTGACAAATGACTGCTAGGATCCTAGCTTCTTTATAGAGGTTTATAGCTAATAGAGGACCTCGTTACTTTAGAAACAAGCTTTAATAGATGCATTCTACTGTATCCGCTCAATTAAGGTTACTTGAGAAAGGGAGGAAAGATATGTAATTTTGCTTAAAATTACTTATGAAGTGCACAGAGTTTAATTTTATAACAAAACTAGAGATTAAATCTTTGCCTATTTCTGACATCTACCAGATTGCACCTTCCTTGTGGTTGTTATATACCTCTGAAATAATTTCTATCCATACAACAGCGTTTTGTTACGGCTTTTGAATGGTCATCATCAGGTCCCTGTGAGAGATGACTTGTAACTCCCCAAAACAGAGCCTGGGAGAAACAGGCCTGCAAGAAAAAACAGCCTGAGGGATATAAGGGATGGGGGGGAGCAGAGGCCCTCTGAGCCAAGGAATGTCTCAAACACTCGCAAGTCACAGGGTGGATAGTGTGGAGTTTGGAGCTGATAAGGCTGCCTGGATAGCACAGGATGGGCTGGAGGAGGGAGCCCTGTGAAGACAGGATGGTTCTGCTCTGGTGCATCTTGTAAAGTTTCAAGGGCCATCTGTCCGGTGAATGTCCTTTGCTTCATTAGCCACGAAATGCATATTAAAGTTAACACCCCTCAATATGCTAACGAGGGCTAACGTGATCACGCTAATTACATCATCCCATGAAACATCTTACCCCTCCCCGTACATGGGATACGTAGGGATGTGGGTCGACCTAGGGGACGGACCCAAGGAAAGTGGGTATAAATTGAGGGGGGAGCGAGGGGTGAAATATAGAAAGGAAAAAGAAGATGTGAAGAAGTGAAGAAGACGGATGCATCCCTGACTAACTCAGATGGGACCAACGCAGGAACCCGGACCAGTGATCTCTATTTCTCTATTCTCTCTCTCTATCTCTCTTCTTTCCTTTTTCCCCTTTTCCCTCACTACTGTTAAGTAACGCAAGACATACTATATCGCTTGCCATAACTCATTATATACTTAGCCAATTATCATGTATCCAATTAGTACATTGTGGGAAGTTAATAAATGTCTGGACTTTGAGACTTGTCTCACCATTGTCCATTCCGTTGGGATTTACAAATCTAAATCACTTTTGTCTCCCTCGTCTGAGTGGGATGTGACAGTCCCTGTATCCTGTCCTGGCCAGTCCCCAGCCTGTCCTGTCCGTGTCCCATTCCCCCCGTCCCTGTGAGCCTTCCAGCACCTCCCAGCACGCTGGTGTTAAACCCTTCAATCCCTCCTTCCTCTCTGAAGTGCTGCTGGAGAACTGGTGGGCAGGTGTCTGCCACTGGACAGAGATCCACCTCCTAGCTCTGTTTCCCGGCCAGACCCTTTTGCTTACCCCATGTCCTATCCCCAGTTGGAAGATATTGTGAATGACTGGGCACCCATTCACCTTTGCTGTGGACACCAGGGCCCAAATCTCAATGTTGACAGCCTTCAGGCTGTCCTAGAAATGATTTTCTATTTTAGGAAGTGATAATGTCCATGATGAGCCTTGAGCCGCCAACTCAGCCTGACTACTGTACCACCCTGGATGGATGGACTTATCTGTGTAATGGTTTTAGCCTGGGATAGAGTTAACTTTCTTCATGGCAGCTCCTACAGCACTATGTTTTGGGATTGTGATAAAAACAGTGTTGATAACATAGGGATGTTTTGGTTATTACTGAGCAGTGCTTACACAGTGTCAAGGCCTTTTCTGCTTCTCACACTGCCCTGACAGTGACTAGGCTGGGGAGGGAGGGCACAAAAAGCTGGGGAAGCTGAGGGAAGAAGGGGGAGGGAACATTTGGAGTTATCACATCTGTCTTCCCAAGTAACCATTATGTGTGATGAAGCTCTGCTTTTCTGGAAATGACTAAACACCTGCCTGCTGATGGGAAGGAGTGAATGAAGTCCTTATTTTGCTTTGCTTGTGTGCACAGCTTTTGCTTTCCCTATTATTAAACTGCCTTTATCTTAACCACAACAATCTGGAAAAAATCCTCCTGCTATACTGCTGCTTACTGTAGTCGTTTTACTTGTACTACTGTTGGTTATTCTGTGCAAGCCCAAATTTTGAATATGTTGTAGATATTGTTCTTAGGGACAGTCCACCAGGGCCTTGCTGGTTAGGATTCTAACTTTTTTATTCACACATCTCGAGCACTGGTGAATGTTAGAAAGGGAACTGATTGTTGGATTTGTACACAACATCCTGCATCTGGGCACTAAGGGGTTCCTGTGGTGGGAGTGCCGGTATTGGTGGAATTGTGGGGCCATGCACCAAAAACTTTTGTCAGATATTACTCCATTCAGGCTAATCTCTCAACCACCAACCACCCATTGCCACCTTGGTAAAGAATGGATCAGAATTCTATGTCCTCCAGAACTTTACAGGCTATGACCCATCCCGTCATCAACTACAAACCATGCATCAGGGTCCATCCTACACCATGCAAACCTACCATGCCAATATTAACAATTGCCTGAAAGACATCACTCACTTTCATGACCTTAGCACAATGGGTGCCCCCAGCCTATACTGGCTGTGTGGCAACAGTGCCATGAGAACCTTCCCATAGAGGTGAGAGGGGACCTGCACACACAGATGCATAGTGCCTGGGATGCACGTTGAAGACTCTTCATGATCCATGTCCGCAATTACCCTAACATCCTGCGACATTGGTGTGGTATTAACCCTTTGGTAAAATGAGGATCTGGATTTCACCAGTTTGCATGGATTCTCCTTCCTTGGCTAGGGATCTCTGAGCTGGGGAAAGTGACCATCAATCTCTCTGCTACCCTGGGAAATATAGAAAATGTAACAACCGATGCCATCCAAGCACTGCAGCAAGAAGTCGCTCAAGTATCACAGAGTACTGTTCAGAACTGTCTAGCCTTAGACTACTTGCTGGACACACAAGGTGGCGTTTGCACGTTAGTAAATACTACCTGCTGTGTCTATGCCAAGCAAGATCAACATATTGAGACCGACCTTCAGAAAATCCAGGAACAACTAAAGCCCTTGCATCAGGTGACAAGTGAAAATACCAATTGAGGAATTGGCGAACTGTGGTCAGGGCTTACCTCTTGGTTCCCAGATCTCAGGGTTGTTGTCAAAAGATTTTGTCTGCATCTTGTGTAATTATCTTGTTTACTGTCATTGGTTATGTTCTGTTTCGTATCAGTGGATGGGGTTGTAGACTGTGTTGTAAAGCATTTTCCCAGTCATGGTCAAGCCACTCCCCGACCCAGGTTGGGGACCACTAGATTCCACAGGTCAAGCCACTCCCCTGAATTGTAATCTCTTTCACAGCCTGTCTTGTAGCAAGTGGGAAGATGCTATAGCAATCACCTCCCAGAGATGCCCATCTCAACTGATACTTGATAGAGGTGATTCTACAGTACCCATCTTGTGATGTACCAGCTTTCAACCTCTGACTATGTAACATACCCTGCAGGTGTCAGAACACCAACCTCACCTAGCTTATTATATAGCTAACGACCCGCAAAATAACACCCTAGCCTATAACTCCATGTCAAGTGATGATTTGAGAGAATCAAGGGGTGGAAGTGACACTTTGCCCTTGACCAGTATTGGCAGCATAGACAGACTGTCAACGTCCTGCTCCCTGACTGACATCTTCAGGATAGGCAGGATGCCACCCACATTAGTCATGTAAGGTATAATTCTCTCAAATCACACTGCCATTGGTGGAGCCAAGAGGCTGTGCAACTCTTACCCACAGTCAAAAGGCATTTCCACGACTAGCTGTTGCTGCCAGATGACCCAGACACCAAGTGTCCCTGGCAGTCCACCAGAGCCAGGGCATCAGTTATGATCCTGTGTTTGCTGTCAGTGATTGGGTGAGTCACCATATGGGTGCATTGTTGCTCATCTTTCCTACTGCTTCAATAAAGTTTTGTTTTATAAGGTCTTGTCAGACTCTATTACTGTTCAGACCACAAAGCCCAATGCTATTGTCATTTAATTCAGTTGCTTAATGCAACTGTGCAAGTCTGCTAGTCTGATTTTAGGAGACTTATACAAACCAAACTAGGAAACATTTTACTATGAAAGCAAAATTCTCTTCCTCCAAAAAATCAAATCGTGTTTTACCACAAGTAAGTGTGCTGACAGAATTAAATGAAAAGTTTAGGAAAATAAACTGGTAATTTAATTCTCAAAAATGTTTAGTGATTTTTAAAAGCAGCAATCAAGGGCATAAATTAAACAAAATTGCAGCTGGACTGGCTAACATGTCAAAAGACTAGACAACTTTAATTATACACACTACTGTCAGCTTCACTTATAATACCAGATTTTCCCTCCAAAAAATGGAATTGTGAAATAATTTATTTTCTACAGTGGAAAAATCTCTATCCCTTAATAATTCAAAAACTGCCCTGAACTTTCAGAGTAGTTATTTTGGGCAAAGACAAACAATAAAATATTCAGGTCCAACATACAATTTATAGTTCATTTACAAGTATGAGAAAGAGCTGAGCTTGTAAATTAATTTCCACTGTGAGTGCAGTTTTTGTTAATGACAATTATTATTATGGACTTTGCCATTTACAGGAAACATTATCTTGTACTTCTTAATATAGAATATAATACTTAAACACTAAAAACATACAAGGCTTCTCTAATGAAGTCTGACAGAAACTGTATTCGCCCTTTTTTTTCTTATCTCAAAAGATAAGCAAACCATGAAGCTGCTTATCAGAGATTCATATTTAGAAAGACATGCAAAACTGTTATAATTATTTGCTAAAACCAATACTCAGCCTTTATAATACATTGCATTTTGACCTTTTTATTGAAATTGCTAGTTAAACTTTTAACTGATATATAATTATTGATTAAAATTCAACAGTAGCATAAAGAATATTCCAAGTTTTCCACCCTCAGTTCACTGCTAACAGAGCAAGTAACACACTACCAAATTTTATTCCCAAGGCAGCTACAGCCTATGAATATTGACTAATTTATGAACCATGACATCACTTGATGATACAAATAATGCTGCCCACCAATATACTCGTTTAAGTAATTTGCTTTTTTTAAAAAGATACATATCCTAATCAAAAGAAGGCAAGAAATTGCTCACTAACCTCTGCTTCAATTGCTTGTGATTGCAGGAGCTGTCGTATACAAAGAACGTCCTTCTCTATTTGTTGAATCCTCATCACCCTTACCTGAAATGAATGTATTTTCATGTTTGACTTTTTAAAAAAAACTTCCTTATACTTACTGTACAGAATGACAATGAGAATAGTTCATTGCAAAACAACTACTTTGTTCATGTGGCAATTCCACAAATGTTCTTGACAATAAAAAAACAGTCATGATTGCAAACACTCAAAATATAATGGGTAGTTGGGTTTTTAATAAAACTGACACTAATTTTAATATAATATTAGATTGTTACACAGTACAAGCCCAGGTATAGAAAAACATTCCAGTAAACTTGCACAATTTTCCTATTTCTGAAACTGACATTCTATACAGGTTTTTAGCAAATTATTTCATTTTCATCTCAAATGTTAGACTTCTACTTGCCTTACAGAGATTTGAGAGAAATTTATATTTGCAGATTGCTTTGAAGTTATAAAATCCTGAATGTCTTCGATTATTTTCAGTTACTATGATGATTTGGGAAATTTGCCTATGCACAGCCTTTGAATATTTTCTGTTCCTACAAATTCCAAAGAATTTACAGGGCTAGTAAAAAAAAAGCCTACATACTGCTGCCTTGGTTTGTCTGGTATTTTAGATATTTCTGATGTGAGTCTTTTATAGCTATATCGACACTTCCCACTGCAATCATTCTGTGGTTAGTAAATAGAATGTTGAAAAAACAAACTTTACAGGATACATATACTCCATGTAAGTTATACTGTGGAGCACAGGATACATTATGAATCTGTGAAACAATAAGTAAATGCAGTAAGTGATATATCCCTCTACCAGCATGATAATAAATTGACATTATTTCACTTTAAAAGTGGGCAGAAAATAATCAGTCCAATAATATCAGGACAGAAACAAAATACTGAACTGATTAAATAGGAATTTTTTTTGTATGATGGATAGCCTAAAAAAGGAATGCACAGTTTAAAAAAAAAAAAAATCCTGATCATTTTACCTGAATAACATTTACAGTGCTATACTAAAAGAGGAAAGGCTTTGTGAATCTAGGACACTGCAAGGATCAGCATTATAAACAGCCTTATTTAACATTTTATAATCTAAAAATGGAAATAAGATAAACTTTAAAAAAGCTGAAAATGCCAAAGAATACACTTGTGAATTGTAATAGAAACACAATATAATCTAGAAATTTTAGAAACACAGAAAAAAATATAATCACAAAGAACAGAATGAATTTTTGAAACATGCAGGATAATAACCGGTGGGAAAAGCATCCAAAACACCAACACTTAGTGGAGTTACAAAAAGTAAACTATAAATTAGAAATTTATTTGTAAAACAAGGTATCAGAAAAAAAGGCCAATAAAATTTGAAAGCTACACACACAGAAACCTCAGCACAACATGAAGCAGACGGATAATTCATTCCCCTTAAAAAGGGGAATTCATTCCTGGAAAGAGGGTAGATTCAGATTAGATACAAGGAAGAAATGTTTACGAGGGTGGTGAGATACTGGAATAGGTGCCCAAAGAGGTTGTAGATGCCCCATCCCTGGAAACATTCAAGGCCAGGTTGGATGGAGCTCTGAGCAACCTGATCTAGTTTAAGATGTCCCTGCTCATTGCAGGGGGTTGGACTAGATGGCCTTTCAAGGTCCCTTCCAACCCAAACCATTCTATGATTTTGTGATTAAAAAGTGAAACAGTTTAATATTATAGAAGACAAATGGTTCTAAACTACATAATAAGAAAAATATTAAATAAACAATAATTTTATAATAATTTTATACAAATATTTATTTTTAAACAAAATAAGAAAACATTATCTCTGTGCTCTGCATTATGTGAATGCTATGTCTATTTTTACATTAGTTAACTATGTCATTTGATTACTTGTGCTTTTGCATGACTAGGAATGAACTTTCAAGTATCTGAATGTATTTAGGAATGGTTTTAACTTTAAAATCTATACAAGAAACACCACTTTTTAATCCTATTTGTTCATAGTATATTCCTATTCATTTTATTAAATTTAATTATCACCATAAGATCTATGGATAAAGTATCTTAACATTTAATATTAGAAATTATTTGGATTTCACTTCCCTAGTAAGAATTCTAACAAAAAAAAATCATCTCTTCACAGTGATAGCAAAATAATCACGTACTAAAAAATAAAAATAAGGAAGAGCATTTTGCTTTAAAATACTTTGTTTTAAAAACATGGATAACCTTTTATTCAAATAAAAATATAACATAAAACGTAGAGAAAATTATTAATGGGTTAGCCTGCATTACATTTACAATCAAGACAAATGCACAAATCTAACAGTGCTGAAATCTTGATCTGTGCAAGATTCCAGGTATACTGGATATGGATGGGATGGAGTTAATTTTGTTCATAGCAGCCCCTATGGTGCTGTGGTTTAGATCTGTGACCAAAACAGTGTAGATAACATACCAATGTTTTAGCTGTTGCTGAACAGTGCTTACATGCTGTCAAGGCCTTCTCTGTTTTTTACTCTGCCCCCACAAAGTAGGCTGGGGGTGGGCAAGACATTGGGAGGGGACACAGCCAGGATAGGTGATCCCAGTGACCAAAGGGATATTCCATGCCATATAATGTCATGCTCAGCAATAAAATCGGGGTGGGGGTAGGGGGTGTCTTTCTAAAGTCGCCGTTGCTCGGAGACTGGCAATTGACTTTGCCTCACTTGCTTCCCCCTCATTTTTCCCCCTCTTCACTTACTCAGCTGCCTTTATTTCAACCCACCAGTTTTTCTTGCTTCTGCTCTTCTGATTCTCTCCCCCATTCTGCTGTGGTGGGGAGTGAGCAAGAGAGTGGCTGTGTGGGTGCTTAGTTGCTGGCCAGGGTCAACCCACAACAGTCCTTTTTGGCACCCAATGTGGGACTTGAGGGGTTTGAGATAACAACAGATTTGATTGGAGCGTGTTAGACTGAATTCATAGCTGTTATAGCTGTTTAGGTGTTACTTGGCAGGCTGTTGCTGGTCACAATCTTGAATTTCATGCTCTCAGTACTGATTTATTTGTTCCCTTACCTGCTCTGTGGTGTGCTCCCTCTCTTGCTGTACATCAAACTCCAGTGCCTGTTAATGGCTGCTTTCACCTTTTACTGTGTGGTTCATCACTTGTTTTTTATTGTTTTTCCTGGGAGAGCTATGATAAAAGCACTGACTGGTATTTGGGACCTGCACTGCTGCTGTCCCAGTACTCCAAGAAGCATTTTGTGGAGACAATTAACAATTACATCTTTTTCCTCTTCTCTGGGAGCCACTTTGTGGGGCAAATGAAGAATGGCACCTCCCCCCTCTTCTCCTCCAGGAT
The DNA here is from genome assembly GCF_031877795.1 of Strix aluco. Taxonomy (NCBI): domain Eukaryota; kingdom Metazoa; phylum Chordata; class Aves; order Strigiformes; family Strigidae; genus Strix; species Strix aluco. The sequence goes on from NC_133970.1 coordinate 13,634,365, forward strand.
AGATGTTTCCTCTCTTGTTGACCCTTCATTTTCCTGAATATCACAAAATACTCATATTGGTGTGCACCATGAATCTGATTTTAGCTTTTCCTGAGGTTAACCAACACCACACAGGGATGTGCCCTCAGGTTGGGAATGCCATATGGGGATGTGCCCTTAGGCAGTCGAGTCATGGGCAGCGAAGTGTAGGGAAGAATTTGGGTAAGTGCCTAGAACAGTTTTCACTTCCAATGGTCTGGGACTTCATACCCAGACAGGCACAGAATCCTGTTGAAGTGGCAGACCACCTGAAGAAAGGATGTCTTGTCTATACTAAAGAGACACAACCTCACACTGTGTTGGGGTCTGTCCAGCACCCTTAAGGGGGTGAAAGGGTCTCTGGATCTGAGGACATACAAACAGACATTGTGGCTAAGCCACATACTCAACCCTCAAATGTAACAGTCGCTTCTGTAGTCCAGAAGAAACAATGGCAGCAGAGGTTGACCCAGTTAGTAAGGGAGGAAGATGCTCTTCCTGAGAGGAAGCATGAGGAAGAATCGGAAGAGGCAGCCTGTTCTGCAGCAGAACAGTCACAAGAACAGGAGGGGGAAGAGACAAAAATCATAAAAGAGGTAGGAACCACCTGGTCCCTATCCCTGAGTGAGCTGTGAGATATGCAAAAATATTATGGCCATCAGGCTGGCAAGTGAATTATCAGGTGGTTGTTCCAATGCTGGGATACTGGAGCCCATAGTCAAGAATCAGAGGGTAGGGAAGTTCAGCAGCTAGGATCCCTAGCTAGGGACTGGGGAATCATAAAAGGAGTACAAGGTTATGGTGGACACCGATGCACAGCATACCCTAATGCCTCCAGTGTATAAGGGCATGGAACCAATCTGGATTTCTGGAGTGACGGGGAATCCCAACAGTTGTCTTGTACTGGGTTTGCGTGGCAAGGTTTTGGTAGCGGGGGGGCTACAGGGGTGGCTGCTGTGAGAAGATGCCAGGAGCTTCCCCCATGTTGGATGGAGCCAATTTCAGCCAGCTCCAAGACAGAACTGCTGCTGGCCAGGGCTAAGCCAGTCAGCGAAGCTGGTGGTGCCTTTGTGATAACATTTAAGAAACAGTAAAAAATGCTGTGCAACAGCAGCTGGGAGATAGGAGTGAGAGCATGTGAGTTAGAAACAACTATGTAGACACCAAGGTCAGTGAAGAAGGAGGGGGAGAAGGTGCTCCAGGAGCCAGAGCAGAGATTCCCCTGCAGTCCATGTAGAAGACCATGGTGAGGCAGGTTGTCCCCCTGAAGCCCATGGAGGTCCATGGTGGAGCAGATATCCTCCTGCAGCACGTGGAGAACCCCACGTTGGAGCAGGTGGATGTGCCCTGAGGGAATCTATGACCCTGTGGAGAGCCTGTGCAGAAGCAGGCTCCTGGCAAGAACTGCAGCCCCCATGAAGAGGAGCCCATGCTGGAGCAGGTTTTCTAGCAGGAACTGCGGCCTTGCTGGAGGCCAATGCTGGAGCAATCTGTTCCTGAATTACTACATGCTGTGGAGAGGACCCATATTGGAGCAGTTCGTGAAGGACTGTCTCCCATGGGTGGGACCCCACACTGGAGCAGGGGAAGAGTGTGAGGAGAAAGAAGCAGCAGAGATAATGTGTGATGAACTGACCACAACCCCTATTCCCCATCCCCCTGTGACTCTCGGGGGAAGGCGGTAGAGAAGTCAGGTGTGAAGTTCATAGAATCATAGAATCATTCAGGTTGGAAAAGACCCTTGGGATCATTGAGTCCAACCCTCAGCCCTACTCTACAAAGTTCTCCCCTACACCATATCCCCCAACATCTCATCCAAATGACCCTTAAACACATCCAGGGATGGTGACTCCACCACCTCCCTGGGCAGCCTATTCCACTGTCTGACCACTCTTTCTGTGGAAAATTTTTTCCTAATGTCCAGTCTAAACCTCCCCTGTTGGAGTTTAAAGTCGTTCCCCCTTGTTCTGTCACTAATCACCTGTGAGAAGAGACCAGCACCAACCTCTCTACAATGTCCTTTCAGGTACTTGTAGAGAGTGATGAGGTCTCCCCTCAGCCTTCTCTTCCTCAAACTGAACAGTCCCAGCTCCTTCAGTCGCTCCTCATAGGATCTGTTCTCCAGGCACTTCACCAGCTTTGTTGCCCTCCTCTGCACTCGCTCCAGCACCTCAAGATCTCTCTCGTATTGAGGTGCCCAAAACTGGACACAATACTCCAGGTGTGGCCTCACCAATGCAGAGTACAGGGGGACTATCACCTCCCTGCTTCTGCTGGTCACACTATTTCTAATACAAGCCAGGATGCCGTTGGCTTTCTTGGCCACCTGGGCACACTGCTGGCTCATGTTCAGCTGCTTGTCAATTAGAACCCCCAGATCCTTCTCTTCCACACAGCTCTCCAGCCACACCTCCCCAAGCCTGTAGCAATGCATGGGGAAGTTGAGCATGGGAAGAAGGGAGGGGTGAGGGGAAGGTGTTTTTAGGTTTCTTCTTATTTCTCATTACCCTACTCTGACCTTTGATTGGCAATAAATTAATTTCCCCAAGACAAGTCTGTTTTGTCTGTGACAGTAATTGCTGAGTGATCTCCCTGTCCTCATCTCAACCCACGAGCCTTCTGTCATATTTTCTCCCCCTGTCCAGTTGAGGGAGTGACAGAGTGGCTTTGTGGGCATCTAGTGGCCAGCCAAGGTCAACCCACCACATCTGTGTCAGAGGCTGAGGTGAGCTTAACAGAGGACAAGTCCAAAAGCACCCTATTGTGACCGGCCCAGGGGCCCCATATATCCTTGGCATAGGCTACCTCAGGAGAGGGTACTTCAAGGACCCAAAGAGGTACCAGTGAACCTTTGGTGTAGCCACCGTGGATACAGAGAAGATTAAACAGCTTTCTACCTTGCCTGGCATCTTGGAAGATCCATTGTGATGTTGCCGTGGGTCGAAAAAAAGCAGGTGCCGATTGCTACCATAATGGTGCACCGGCAGCAATATCACACCAACCGAGACCCCCTGGCTCCCATCCATAAGTTTATTCATCAATTGGAGACCCAAGGAGTGATTAGCAAGACTTGCTCACCCTTTAATAGTCCCATATGGCCAGTGGGAAAGTCTGACAGAGGGTGGACTACTGTGGCCTGGATGAAGTCACGCCACCACTGAGTGCTGACGTACCGGACATGCTAGAGCTTCAATACGAAGCAGAGTCAAAGGCAGACAAGTGGTACACCACGACTGATATTGCCAATGCATTTTTCAAGGTTCCTTTGGCAGTAGAATGCAGGCCACAGTTTGCTTTCATGTGGTGTCCAATACACCTGGAATTGACTTTCTGGGGTGGAAGCACAGTCCTACCCTTTGTCATGGACTAATCCAAGCTGCATTGGAAAAGAGTGATGCTCCTGAACATCTGCAATATATTGATAACATCATTGTAGGGGACAACAAAGCAGAAGTGTTTGAGAAGGGAAAAAGAATAATCCAGATCCTTCTGAAAGCTGGTTTTGCCATAAAAAAAAAAGCAAGGTCAAAGGACCTGCACAAGAGATCCACTTCTTGGGAATAAAACAGCAAGATGGGCATCATCACATCCCAGGGGATGTGATCAGTAAGATAACACCCATGTCCCCACCAGCTAACAAGAAAGAAACTCAAGCTTTCCTAGGCCTCGTGGGATTCTGGAGAATGCATATTCCAGGTTACAGTCAGCTTGCGAGCCTTGTTTTGACTGGGGCCCCAAGCAGCAACAGGGCCTCAAACAGATCAAATAGGAGATGGCTTGTGCAGTAGCCCTTGGGACAGTCTGGACAGGACCAGATGTGAGAAATCTGCTCTACACTGCAGTCAGGGAGCATGGCCTCACCTGCAGCCTCTGGCAGACAGCACCTAGAAAGACTTGATGTCAACCTCTAGGATTTGGAGCCAGGGGTATCGAGGATCCAAGGCATACACTGCGGTCCTTTTCATTAGTAGTACAGAAGCACAGATCTTCTTGGTACCATGACTGCCTGTGCTACACTGGATGTTCAAAGGAGGAGTCCCCTCTACACATCACGTGACAGAAACTACATGGAGTAAGCGGGTGGCGTTGATCATGCAATGGGCTCAAATGGGGAAACCCAACCACACAGGAATCCTGGAACAGATCATGAACTGGCCAGAATGCAGATACTTCAGAACATCGCCTGAGGAGGTCCCCACCATGTAATAAATTACCAGAAAATGAAAGGCAATATGTTCTGTTTACTGACAAGTCCTGTTGTATTGTGGGAAACTATTGGAGGTGGAATGCTGCTGTGATGAGTCCCACATGCCAAGCTGCAGAAATCATCAAAGGAGAAGGCAAGTCAAGTCAGTTTGCAGAAGTGAAAGCCATCCAGCTGGCCCTAGATATTTCCCAAATGGGAAAAGTGGCCAGCACTCTATACTGACTCATGCATGGTGACTAATGCCCTGTGGGGGGGGCTACAGCAGTGGAAGAAGACCCAACAGGCAGCACAGAGATAAACCCATCTGGGCTGCAGCGTTGTGGCAAGACATCACTGCCTGGGTAGAAAACATCGCTCTAAAGGTACATCACATAGATGCTCACTTGCCGAAGAACCATGCCACCGAAAAACATCAAAAGAATGAGCATGTAGACCAGACTGCCAGAATTGGAGTGGCTCAGGTGGATCTGGACTGGGAATGTAAAGGGTGAGCTATTTATAGCTTGGTGGGCCCATCAAACATTAGGACATCTAAGAAGAGACGCAACATACAGACGGGTTCATGATTGAGAGGTGGACCTGACCACCACCACTATCACACAGGTTATCCATGAATGTGAAATATGCGCCATAATTAAGCCAAGCAGGTAAAGCCTCTCTGGCACAGAGAATGGTGGCTGAGATATAAGTATGGGGAGGCCTGGCAGATCAATTATATCACCAAGGCAGATGCCACATGCATACCATGGTAGAAGTGACTACTGGGTGGCTGAAAAAAATAGCCTGTGACCCATAACACTGCCAGAAACACCATCCTGGATCTTGAAAAACAACTTCTATGGCAACACAGCACCCCAGAAAGAATAGTCAGACAACGTGTCTCATTTCCAAATAACTTCATAGACACCTGGACCAAGAAACATGGCATTGACTGGGTGTATCACATCCCCTATTCACCCACAAGCCTCTGGAAAGATTGAAAGATACAATGGACTGCTGAAGACTATAAAGAGAGCAATGGGTGCTGTGATATTCAAGAACTGGGATACAAATTCAGAATAGAATAAGAGAAGATAGAACAGACTATTTCAGTTGGAAGGTACCTACAACGATCATCTAGTCCAACTGCCTGACCACTTCAGGGCTGACCAAAAGTTAAAGCATGTTATTAAGGCAGTGACCAAATGCCTCTGAACACTGACAGGCTTGGGGGATCAACCGCCTCTCTAGGAAGCCTGTTCCAGTGTTTGACCACCCTCTCAGTAAAGAAATGCTTCCTAATGTCCAGTCTGAACCTCCCCTGGTGCAGCTTTGAACCATTCCCATACATCCTATCACTGGATACCAGGGAGAAGAGATCAGCAACCTCCCTCTCCATGTCCCCTCCTCAGGAAGCTGTAGAGAGCAATGAGGTCGCCCCTCAGCCTCCTTTTCTCCAAACTAGACAAACCCAGAGTCCTTAGCCGCTCCTCATAGGACATTCCTTCCCGCCCTTTCACCAGCTTTGTTGCCCTCCTCTGGATGCATTCAAGGACCTTAACATCCTTCTTAAATTGTGGGGCCCAGCACTGCACACAATACTCAAGGTGAGGCCACACCAATGCTGAATACATCAGGATAATCACCTCTCCTGACCAGTTGGACATGCTGTGTTTGATGCACCCCAGGATGTGGTTTGCCCTCTTGGCTGTGAGAGCACACTGCTGGCTCCTGTTGAGCTGCTGCCCACCAGCAGCCGCAGACCCCTTTCTGCAGGGCCACTCTCCAGCCACTCCTCTCCCAACTTATACTTGTGTCCAACGTTACTCTGTCCCAGGTGCAGAATGTGGAATTTGTTCTTGTTAAATTTCATGCCACCAATGATTGCCCAATGCTCCAATCTATCCAGATCCCTCTGCAAGGCCTATTGTCCCTTGAGAGAGTCAACAGCACCTCCCAGTTTGGTATCATCAGCAAACTTGCTAATGGTGCATTAAACTCCTGAATCTAGATCACTGCTAAAAATATCAAACAGGACTGCCCCTAGAATTGAGCCCTGAGGCACACCACTGGTGACCAGTCACCAGCCAGATGTAGCCCCATTCACTACAACCCTTTGAGCTCTGCCCTTCAGCCAATTCTTCACCCAATGCACCGTGAACCTGCTGATCTCACAGTCGAACAACTTGTCAAGACAGATGCTGTGAAGGTCAGTATCAAGAGCCTTACTAAAATCCAGAAAAACTACATCCACCACCTTCCCTTCATCCACTAGGTGAGTGACCTCATCATAGAATCACAGAATGGTTTGGGTTGGAAGGGACCTTAAAGATCATTTAGTTTCAACCTCTCTGCCATGGGCAGGGACACCTTCCACTGGACCAGGTTTCTCAAAGCCCCGTCCAACCTGGCCTTGAATGTTTCCAGGGAGGGGGCAGCCACAGCTTCTCTGGGCAACCTGTGCCAGTGTCTCACCACCCTCACAGTGAAGAATTTTTTCCTTATATCTAATCTAAATCTACCCTCTTTCAGTTTAAAACTGTTACCCGTCCTCCTATCACTACACTCCCTGATAAAGAGTCCCTCCCCATCTTTCCTGTAGGCCCCCTTTAAGTACTGGAAGGTCTCCCCAGAGCCTTCTCTTCTCCAGGCTGAACTCTCTCAGCCTGTCCTAAGGGAGGTGCTCCAGCCCCCTGATCGTCTTCATGGCACTCCTCTGGACCCACTTGAGCAGGTCCATGTCCTTCTTATGTTGGGGGCCCCAGAGCTGGACACAGTACTCCAGGTGGGGTCTCATGAGAGCAGAGTAAAGAGGGGATAAATCCCCTCCCTCGATCTGCTGGCCACTCTTCTCTTGATGCAGCTCAGGATACTGTTGGCTTCCTGGGCTGTGAGTACACATTGCTGGGTCATATTCAGTCCTCTACCCATTGATACCCCCAAGTCCTTCTCTGCAGGGCTGCTCTCAGTCCACTCATCGCCCAGCCTGTATTTGTGCTTAGGATTGCCTTGACCCATGTGCAGGACCTTGCGCTTGGCTTTGTTGAACTTCATGAGGTTTGCACAGGCCCACCTCTCAAGCCTGTCCAGGTCCCTCTGGATGGCATCCCTTCCCTCCAGCATGTTGACCGCACCACACAGCTTGGTGTCATTGACAAACTTTCTGAGGGTGCACTCAATACCACTGTTCGTGTTGGCAAAAAAGATGTTAAACAGCACTGATCCCAACACCAACCCCTGAGGAACGCCACTTGTCACCGCTCTCCACTGGGACATCGAGCCATTGACCGCAACTCTTTGAGTGTGACCATCCAGCCAATTCCTTATCCACCAAGTGGTCCATCTGTCAAATCCTTGTTCCTGCAATTTAGAGACAAGGATGTTGTGCGAGACAGTGTCAAATACTTTGCACAAGTCCAGATAGATGATGTCAGTTGCTCTTCCCTTATCCACCAGTGCTGTAACTCCGTCATAGAAGGCCACCAAATTCATCAGGCACAGTTTGCCCTTAGTGAACCATGTTGGCTGTCACCAATCACCTCCTTATTTTCCATGTGCCCTAGCATAATTTCCAGGAGGATCTACTCCATGATCTTGCTGGGCACAGAGGTGAGAGTGACTGGCCTGTAGTTCCTCGGGTCTTCTTTATTTCCCTTTTTAAAAACAGGAGTTGTCTTTCCCCTTTTCCAGTCAGCAGAAACTTCACCAGACTGTTAGTTAAACAGGACTTTCCCCTTGTGAACTGTCCTGGTTTCAGCTGGGATACAGTTATACTTTTCTTGAGCTGGGAGGGGGCACAGCCGGAGTGCCAGGCCCGGATTGACCATTGGAGTATTCCATATCATGTGACATTATGCTCAGTATATAAAGGAGGCGGGTTCTCTCATTTCCAGTCTGCAACAGCAGGATCTTCGTTCTGTTGGGATCACTGGCCAGGAGCAAGGTGGGTATTGGTCGGCGAGTGGTGAGCAAGCACATTGTACATTGCCTGTTTGGACTTCCTATTATTATTACTGTTTTGTTACCATCACTAAACTGTTTTTTTACTTCAACCTATGAGTTTTTTCATTTTGTCCCTCCCCTATTTTCTCAGGCGGGGGAAAGGGTAAGCGACCAGGTGTGTGGTGTTTGGCTGTCGGCGAACAGTAAGTTTGCAGACGACACCAAGTTGGGTGGGAGTGTTGATCTGCTCGAGGGTAGGGAGGCTCTGCAGAGAGATCTGGACAGGCTGGAGCGATGGGCTAAGGCCAACTGTATGAGCTTCAATAAGGCCAAATGCCGGGTGCTGCACTTGGGCCACAACAACCCCCAGCAGCGCTACAGGCTTGGGGAGGAGTGGCTGGAGAGCTGCCAGTCAGAGAGGGACCTGGGGGTGTTGATTGACAGCCAGCTGAACATGAGCCAGCAGTGTGCCCAGGTGGCCAAGAAGGCCAATGGCATCCTGGCCTGTATCAGAAATAGCGTGGCCAGCAGGGACAGGGAAGGGATCTTGCCCCTGTACTCGGCACTGGTGAGGCCGCACCTCAATGACTGTGTTCAGTTTTGGGCCCCTCACTACAAAAAGGACATTGAATTACTCGAGCGTGTCCAGAGAAGGGCAACGAAGCTGGTGAAGGGTCTGGAGCACATGTCGTATGAGGAGTGGCTGAGGGAACTGGGGTTGTTTAATTTGGAGAAGAGGAGGCTGAGGGGGGAACTCATCGCCCTCTACAACTACCTGAAAGGAGGTTGCAGAGAGCTGGGGATGAGCCTCTTTAACCAAGTAATGAGTGATAAGACAAGAGGGAATGGCCTCAAGTTGCGCCAGGGAAGATTCAGACTGGATATTAGGAAGCATTTCTTTACAGAACGGGTTGTTAGGCGTTGGAATGGGCTGCCCAGGGAGGTGGTGGAGTCCCCATCCCTGGAGGTGTTTAAGAGTAGGGTCAACATAGAGCTGAGGGATATGGTGTAGTTGGAAACTGCCAATGCTAGGTTAAAGGTTGGACTAGATGATCTTCAAGGTCCTTTCCAACCTAGACGATTCTGTGATTCTGTGAAGTTTAAACCACAACATGAACCCATGTTGACTGTGGCTGATGATTGCATTGTTCTTTAAATGACTGTAATGTTCTTTAAATGCCTTTCAGTATGATCTCCATGATCTTCCATAATTTTTCCAGTACTGAGGTTAGACTCACAAGTCTGTAGTTCCCTGGGTCTTCCCTCCTGCCCTTCTTATAAATTTGAATAACACTGGCTAGCTTCCAGTCAGCAGGGAACTCCCCAGACTCCCAAGACCTTTGGTAGATGATTGAGAGGGGTCCTGCTGTAACATCCGCTAGCTCTTCCAGTACTGTGGGATGAATCCCATGAGGCCCCATGGACTTATGAGCATTCAACTGATACAGCTGGTCCCTTACAAATGCAGTGTCCACAAATGGAAAGTCACTGTTCCCGCAGTTGTGGTTCTCCAACTCAGAGGACCGGGCAGCCCAAGGTCTATCAGTATTATTGAAGACTGAGGCAAAAAAAGCATTGAATGCCTCTGCTTTTTCTTCATCTCTCTTAGTCAGGTGACCATCTTCAACAAATATTGGTCCAATGTTTTCTTTAGACCTCCTCTTGCTATTAACATACTTTAAAATGCCCTTGTTATCTGAAACAATACTGGCCAGTTTCAACTCTAGTTGAGCTTTGGCCTTTTGTTTCTTCTCCCTGCATATATGACCCACAGCTCTGTAATCTTCCTGTGAAGCCTGACCTTGCTTCCAGAGATCGTACCATTTCTTTTTCCTCCTGAGTTCCAAGAGGAGTTCCCTGTTCAGCCAAGCTAGTCTTCTACCCTGCTTGCTTGACTTATGAGACAGTGGGATGGCCTGCTCCTGTGCTTCTAAAAGGTGGTTCTTAAAAACTGACCAGCACTCATGGACCCCTAAGTTCTCAAAGGCAGATTCCAAGGGGACACTGCTAAGTAGCTCCATGAGTAGCTCAAAGTTTGCTCTCTTGTAATCCAGGGTAGCAACTCTGCTGTCCTTTTTTCTCAATACACTGAAAATCTTAAACTCAACCGTTTCACAATCACTGTGGCCAAGACAGCCACCTACCATCACATCTCCCACAAGTCCTTCTCTATTCACAAACAAGTCTAGGAGGGCATCTTTCCTAGTTGGCTCACTGAGTACTTGTGACAAGAAATTATCTCCTACAAGCCTAAAGAATTTCCAAGACCTGCTCATCTCAGCAGTATGATATTCCCAGTTGATGTCTGGGAAATTGAAATCTCCCATAAGGATAAGGGCTACCAATCCAGAGATTTCTCCTAAATGCCTGTAGAATAACTCATTGGTGCTATCATCCTGGCTGGGCGAATGATAGTAGACACCCACTATGAAATCTGCTTTGTTTTCCATCCCCCTAATCCTCACCCAGAGACTTTCAACCACATAATCACTAACTCTAAGGCCTGTACAATCAAACCTTTCCCTTACATATAGCGCAACAACCTCCATCTCACCTGCCCTGCCTATCCCTCCTCAACAGCCTGTAGCTCTCCATCCCAGCACTCTAATTGTGGGACTTATTCCACCAATTATCACTAATACCAATGATATCGTAGCTCTGGGAACTGACCAACACTTCCAGTTCATCCTGTTTGTTTCTCATGCTGCATGTGTTGGTGTACAAGCATTTCAGATACGCTCCTGAGCCCTCTGTGCTCCCAGGAACAGCATAAGTGTTCCCAATAGTATTGCCACCCTCATGTGACACCATGCCAACCCTAGCAAAAGCCCCTTGGCTGGTTAACACTAGAAGGTCTGCTCACCAACCTGGGCCCGCCCAAACAAAACCCCTGCATACTGTGGAAAGAGATAAGGTCGCTGTAGCGTGCATAGGGAACTGGTTTGGAAAGACAGTGTGGGTTATTCCTTCCCTGGGAAAAGGAAAACCCATTCATAGGGTTGCTTTCACACAAGGACCTGGGTGTACTTGGTGGGAAATACATCAAGATGGGGAAATATGGTGTGTACCTTCAAAGAGATTTAACCTTGGGGGAAATAAGCCATGATGCAAGTTGCATGATATGCCACTGCTGTATGATGCTCCAGCAAGAGCCACCCAAACCAATGGAAAATGATCCTCATCAGGAACCGGGCAAGTGCAGCAGTGATCTGAACTGTACCAAGTCTGGCTGGGATGAAGTTACTTTTTTTCCTATCAGCCCATAAGGTGCTATGTTTTAGATTTGTGACCAAAACATTGTTGATTACACACCAGTGTTTTAGCTATTTCTGAACAGTGCTTGTGCAGCATCAAGGCCTTCTCTTTTTTCACTCTATCCCTCTCCAGCGAGTAAGCTGGGGGTGGGCAAGAGATTGGAAGGGACATGGCCAGAACAGCTGACCCCAATGACCAAAGGGATATTCCATGCCATATAACATCATGCTCAGCAATAAAACTTGGGGGTGGGTGAGGGGTAGTCTTTCCACAGTAGCTGTTGCTGGGAGACTGGCTGGGCATCAGTCTGCGTGTGGGAGGTGATGAGTGATTGCCTTTGCATCATTTGCCTTTTTTCCCCCTTCACTTAAACTGTTTGTCTTGACCCACGAATTTTTCTTGCTTCTGCTCTTCCAATTCTCTTCTCCATCCCGCTGTGTGGGGCAAGTCAGCAGGGGCTGGTGGGTGCTTAGTTGCTGGCTGGTGTCAACCCACACCACAATGCAAGTTTTCTGAAACCTTTAGTGGTCTGCTGTTTTAGCCAATTTTTAAAACTCTTGGAATAAATTCCTACAGGAATGGTCATTTTTTTTGAGAGAGATTTTAAGTAACTCTAAACCTAATGACATAATTTTTTTTCTGGCATGAAGGAAAAATACATTCTATGTGAACATGATTTCAAATCTTGGAATTAGAAATCATTTTTTAAGATTTTAATGTACTGGGTCTGGCTGGGATGGAGTTAACTTTCTTCATAGCAGCCCTTATGGTGCTGTGCTTTGGATTTGTGGCTAAAGCAGTGTTGATAACACACCAATGTTTTGGCTATTGCTGAACAGTGCTCCCACAGCATCAAGGCTTTCTTTCTCTTCCCTCCCCCAACAGCGATTAGGCTGAGGGTAGACAAGAGACTGGGAGGGAACACAGCTAGGACAGCTGACTCCAACTGACCAAAGGGATATTCCATACTATGAGACACTGTGCTCAGCAGTAGAAGTTCAGGGAAAGGAGGAGCAACCATTATATGTACTAAGGTCCTGCTTTTCAGGAAGTGGCTGGACATCTGTCTACTGATGGGAAGTAGTGAATGAATTCTTTTTTGCTTTGCTTGCACATGCAGCTTTTGCTTCCCCTATTAAACTGTCATTATTTTGATCTTTTCAACTCCCATCCTGTGGGAGAGGGGAGTGAATGAGAGGCTGGATGGGTGTTTGGCTGCTGGCTGAGGTCAACTCACCACATTTACAGAAATGAAATTTTACTTTTGCTTATAAGTATTGGACTACAATATTTGAATAGACAAAATGTGATTAACTATGTCTTTTTCTTTTTTCAAACAAGAACTACCATGTAAAGTTTAAATGTATAAACTAAAATAAATTGCTAACACTACTAATGCGTCTTTTTTAATAGCTGTTGGGCATGTGGTTCTGTACAAACTTCATAAAGGATAATGCATAAATAATAAGTTTCTGTGAGCTAACTAATGTACAGTGTTTCAGAAGATGGAGATTAAAGGAAGCAAGTCCCAATGACAACAGGTGAGAAAGGGAGAAGGCTATTATTTTACTATTAATTTAAGGTCCAGGAGAAAGGGCAGCTAGTACATGAACTTCTTGGCCAGTGGCAGGTTATCAGGTCTCTCACAGAACAAGTATTTGGGGACTATTAATACAGAGTTGTCTGAAATGCCAGTCTTCATATTTTGCTTAACTTTTCTCTTCTCTTCCTCCAAATTACATTTGGCATTGAATTTGTAGCAAGTACACCCACCCGATGAAAATGAGGCTTCCTGGCTGCTGAAATGTAGTAGCTATTGATTTCCTTTCTCCGTGCCCTTGTTCTCGGAGCTTTATGGTACTTGGGGCTCTTGGCCGATGGGAGACGATACTGACCACAGATCAGATTTGGCTGGGGTATAAATGGAGTCCCCTGGGGGAGCCATTTTGAGCTTGTCCCCCCTGGAGCAGTGTGCTGTGGTCGAGGACTCTCCCCTTGGGTTGGGATGCCACCCAAGGAAACTCCTTGAGGTTCCTATGGGTTGGGACGCTGCCCTAAGAAGTTCCTCAAGGTTGAGAGCCCTCATTTTTCTAGGTGAGTGACAGAGGATTTTGGGTTGTCGTTAAATCCTAGGAGTCTGTGTAGTAATAGTTTTTGTTCTCCTCTCAAGGACATTTGAATCTGCTGCTTGTATGTTTGCTGGAGTGCCAATGAATTGTATTAAAAAATTTTTTTATTTTAATTGTTATCTGTCATACAGTATTCTGTATGACAATCATGGAAGAACAAAAATATAGAGCAAAATGAAAGTTGAAAAACTAGCAAGTTCACTATACCTGCCAAATATGAAAAGTTCACTTTTCACATTTGAAAATTACAGTGGAATAATCTTGACTTGGCTTTTATATATTTATACAACAATTAACTTCTACACAGTTTTGGCACCTGTCCTTTGTATAATAAAACCAATGCAGATTAGTTATTTCCTATCTTATAATCTTTATATAATCCTAATAGACACTAATTTCCATAAGTATATAGGTGTTATACATATGTATAGGGAATAAAATAGTTGTGATAAACCCATGCGCAAGCATTAATTCAGAAAACCATAAAAAAAATTCAACATCCTCTTGGTAGTGCCCCCCTGAAATTAAAACAAAATGTGTAGGGAAGTATACATTTAGGGACAACTTAATTATTTTTATAGTGATATAACTACAGTCAAATCTTAGAAATATTTGATTTATTCTCTGACTGCACTTAAAGTTTGGCCAGCTTATTAGTAAGAAGATATCATGCTCATAAGTTCTAGTGTTGATTCACTATTACTTTCTTTTACAACAGGGCTAACCAGACGTACACAGACAGTTCTGAGTCTGTTCTGCCTTCATTTGGATCTGGTTACACACAAGTAACACAGCTGTATTAGTGCATGGTAGTACCATAGCTGATAAACCTCTATAACAGCCATATGGCTTCCAGATCAGAGGCAGTTATCCAAGCAGCTTATAACAAGGAAGAGTGAACTTTGGTCTGTATGAGTATGTCAATATAGATCCTTATATGGCCTTAATGTACATACCTCATAGAGTGATGTCTACAATTAGAGGATGCATATTTTGCTAAAAACTATAACCATAAAAATTTTCTGAAAAGTTCTAAGTTACTTGCTTTATAAAAAGCTGCTTTAAATTTTAATTACAAACAGAATTCATTAGAAATATTTCATATGTAGAATTTTGTGTTGAGGTAAATTTGGTGAAGAAAATGAAGCCTAAAGAGACTATTTTTATTAAAAGTTGGGTATTAATAACAAAACTGGCTATTTAACATCTATGGAAATAGATGTCAATATATAATTCAAATTGTCACTCTACTACTGTGGGGGAATACTTTTTTAAAGCCAGCATGCAATTGATAATTTAATTTACACACAATTACATTCTGAATTACTTCCAAATGTGTATAACATGATTTGCATACAGAATTATACATATACTTTATACATACAGAATTTACAGGTAAGGATGCAAACTACATTTTGCCAATATATCTCATTTTCAAAGATTATTCCTTGATACATGCTTTCTGGTCAAGGAAACTTAACAACAGTAACTGGAATTTACTCTAAACTTAAAAGCACAAACTTAAACAACAACATGACAAACAAATTAAAGCAGTTGCAATTACACGCTTGTTCAAAGCTAAAATTGAAATAAATTACAGCCAAATGATCAAAAATTACTTTCTTTTCAAGACATTGTCTACTACTCCCACCTACTCACAAGCTTTCTTTTAAACAGGCAGAGAAAGGCCCTTCTTGCTGAGTAGGTATTTTCTATGTTTTGATTCTTATTTTTGCATTTAAAAGGCTAGATAAATGTTCTAAGCTATTCACTGGGCTTACACACAGTTTAAAGATATAAACCACCAATAACTTAATGAAAACACAGGAAAACCTTTTCCCATTCCTTCTGCTAATGAAAGAAAAACAATACCTGTGCTCGCTTCTCCATGTCCTGACAAGTACCTAGTTGTTCTTCCATTGCAGCTCTGATTTGCCTTGCCTCATACTCTAACTGCCTTCTGGTCATATCTGTTTGCAAGGAGAACTGAAATTGAAGTACAAAGAAGGCAATTTAAATAAGGTTGATATTAACTATGTATTTCTCTGAACAAAAGCAAAACAATTATATTTCCACACCAAACTTCATAAACAAAACATGAAAATAGACCTTTAAAATATGACTACATTGTTAAAAACAAGAACACATAATATTGGTAAACCAACAGGCTATCTGCAAGTCTTGTCAAATAACTAAAAGCAATATATAAACATTGAGACAATATAATTCATTAACATTTTTTTTTAAGTGACCTGTTTTTATTAACATAACTGTTGAATTCATAACTGTCCTGGTTTAACCAGGATAGGGTTAAGTTTCCCCAGCAGTGGGGGGAAGCTCTAGCTGGGTTATTCAGATACCATGCGGACGTCACATCCTGGCGCCCATTTTGCGCGGGTGAATCAATAGAACGCGCGGGGTGTGCAGCCAGTCCTCTCACTGCTGTATCGGTAGATATCTTGCTCTGTTCATCGTTATTACTGTTATTGTTATTGTTTGGTTGTGTTGCTGTTGCACTGTTGTATTAAACCTCTCCTTATCTCAGCCCTGGGGCTTTGTATTTCACTCCCTTTGTGGGGGAGGGGCAGCGGCCGCGTGGTCTCAGACCCTGGCAGGGGCTAAACCACCACAATAACCTACAACATCACTTAAGGAAAGGTACTCCAACCAATATATTTTTCAAGGCATCAGCAAAGCTAGTTTATAATTTTAACGTTTATTTTTAAAAACAGGTCTTTGCAACTAAGGGAAAATACTAAAAATTAGCAAGAAACTTGATTTAAGTTCAACTCAAGCTTTATTTTAAAAGACTGTAGAAACATAGAAAAGTCTAGGCTGGCAGGAACTCCTGAAGATCACCTGGTCCCACCTTCTGTTGAAAACAGGGCCTTAGATTAGGTTATCCAGGCCCAAGTCAAGACAACTTTTGAATATTTCCAGCAAGGCAGATTCCACGATTCCATTATATGTACACAGGTTAGCTATTCAAGCATGTGGAAAATAGTAACAGGTCCAGTAAACATGTTTGCTCAAAAAGTGAATTAGTTGATACCATCATTTGATACACATGATTAACTTTCACTCTAATTGTTCTTGCTAGTTTAATATGAATTTATTTAATTTCTCGTCAGATCAGTGGTTTCAAATACATAGCTATATGGGAATAGCAAGTAAAATGAAATTAATGCCATGGAAGATTAGAAGATTCATCATTTAAATATCAGTGAGAAGTGTCTTTCTGGAAGAGGACAACATGAGCTCTTTCCAAAAAGGGAGGCGATGAGCAAATATGGCAGCTGTACTTAATTTTATGAAGACTTTTCTCTAGTCTGCTCTCCAGCAAAAAGATACTACTAACTAAATAGATCACAAATCAAAAACAATGACTTCATGAACATATGAAAAGCAAAACTAGAAGGTATAGTCATTCTTCAATATTAGGAACAATTATACACAAATATAAAAAGATGGATACAATTTTAAATCTTTCAGGAAGAAGCTTTATGAAGCACCTAACTACTTGTGGTGGGTTGACCCTGACTAGTCGCCAGTTGCCCACCAAGCCACTCTATCACTCCCCCTTCTCAATAGGACAGAAGAAGAAAATATGATGAAAAGCTCATGAGTCAAAATAAGGACCAGAAGATTACTTACAAGTTATCGTCACAGGCAAAACAGACTAAACTTGGGGAAGATCAATTTAATTTATTGCCAATTAATAACAGAGTAGGATAGAGAGAAAATAAAAATAAATCTAAAAACACCTTCCTCCCACCCCTCCCTTCTTCCCAAATTCAACTTCACTTCTAACTTCTCTACCTCCTCCCCCCGAGCAGAAAGGGGGATGGCGAATGGGCTTGCGGTCAAGTTCACCACATGTCATCTCTGCTGCTCCTTCCTCCTCGCACTCTTCCCCTGCTCCAGCATGCGTCCTTCCCATGGGCTGCAGTTCTTCACAAACTGCTCCAGCGTGGGTCCCTTCCATAGGGTACAGTTCTTCAGGAACAGACTGCTCCAGCATGGGTCCCCCATGGGCCATAGTTCCTGCCAGAAAACCTGCTCCTGCAGGGCACAGCTGCCTCACCATGGTCTTCACCACGGGCTGCAGGGGAATCTCTACTCCGGCGCCTGGAGCACCTCCTCCCCCTCCTTCTTCACTGACTTTGGTGCCTGCAGAGTTGTTTCTCTCACACATTCTTACTCCTCTCTCTCTCAGCTGCTGTTGCGCAGCAGTTTTTACCGTCTCTTAAATATGTTATCACAGAGGCACCACCAGCTTTGCTGATTGGTTCAGCTTTGGCTAGCAGTGGGTCCATCTTGGAGCCAGCTGGAACCGTCTCTGTCTGACATGGGGGCAGCTTCTGGTGTCTTCTCACAAAAGCCACCTCTGCAGCCTGCCCCCACCCCCCACACCTCCCCCTCCCCTCCCCGACACAAACCTTGCCACCTGAACTGAATACACTACTATATTTCACCATCAGTCTTAAAACAGTGCTATGTATTATAGGGACATGGCAGACCTTTTGGCATTACCATAGCACCACATAATTGATGGTCACTGACAGAAGACAGAAATTACCTTTGCTTCTTTGTTCTAGAGATTGTCCTGGTATGGAAAAAGGAAAAATCAAAGCCAGTATATACCAGTCACTCTGTTCCACCAATAACATGCAGAGATCTTATGAAGGCAGAATTCATTACCCTTTTTGTTCTGGAAAAGGGTCTTAAAAGAAGGTTGGAATGAAGCCTTCAGCTACAGACATATGAAAAGAAAGGTAAAGCTTGAAGCACAACCCTAGTGCCCAACTATATTCTGGCAGATACACAGAAATGAGAAGGTTGTGCATTTCAAAGCATGAGACAAAAACATGAGCTGAACTGAGAGACAGAAATGTGAAACTTTGAGGAAACTATGATATAGTTTAAAAGTTTTATTTATTCTTAGAAAATTCAATTATAGCTGCTGTATTTTTTTCATTATTGCTAGAAGTCAACTCTTTACTATTCTTTGACAATTATTCAGTTTGTAGATAAACGAGTCACCAACAGCAGGTCTCCTAGAAGACTTCACCAAGGTCAATTCAGAAAGCCAACAAGAGATATAACAGTCTACAAATATGTAAAACGCTGCTAAAAAAGAATGGGATCTATCCTTTTACTGTGGATGGAATAAGTAGTGATGGACATAAATTGCCACAAACAAGATTTAGCATAGATGTTAAGTAAAAAATATAATAATACGAAGAGCTAAGTTAATTGATTACCTATGAAGTTGAGGAAGCTTCACCTTAAAACATACGACATGTTTAGAGTGACACAGATACAACTGACAATGCCTTTGGAAAATAGATTACATTTCCTCAAGGTCCTTTTTCCTTCTTTCTCCACTTATCCCTGGTTTCCTGATTAACTTGGCTGTGATTCAATATTAGATTTGCTCAAGTACATCTGTTTCGCCCCAGTCACTAAAGTATTTCCATATTCTATTTCTACTTCCAGAGAGCTGACTAGTTCTGACAGTACTGCATAAATACAGCTAATCTGATTCCTGAACAGATCTGGCTCTGTAGAGATAGGAAACCAAGTCTTCCCATAACTGTACGTACTAAAGAATGCACTGCAAACATATCCAAGCTGCTGAGGTCTGACAGCAGAAAACCTGTATTATGTGGGATATCGGAGATCTTCATTATCCCAGAAAACAGTGACTTGACTATAGTTTGGCAATGCCAAGGTAAAAGTTTGCAGGGGCATTAATATCTGCATAGGCTATAGCACCATTTTACTCACTGTTCTGAATTAAGAGCTCCTGTGTAAATGATCTCTTAGGCTAATATTGCTCTCAAAATTAAAAGAATCCATAAAATAACAGAACTGATAGGAAAAAAAAGGCCACTGGGGGATACAGTTAAAGAAGAAATCTACTGACATATAACAACACATTTGTCATAACTTTTCAGTGCTCCTCTCTAGCACTGACATTCATACTGATGGGTACGAATTTTAACAGGTAAAATAACATCTGAAAACCAGGGAATTGCAAAGGAAAAAATACATTATTTAGGCTGAATTAACTTTGCATAGTGAACAGAAAAATGCTTTAAATGAAAAAAATAGTAGAGAATCTCCCTGAATTTATAAAATATACACAGCATCCAAACAGAGATCATAGCACCAAATACATAAATGAGCATGCTCTAGTTACTTACATTTTCAGTAAGGGGGATACTATCAAT
This sequence comes from Strix aluco, assembly GCF_031877795.1. Classification (NCBI taxonomy): domain Eukaryota; kingdom Metazoa; phylum Chordata; class Aves; order Strigiformes; family Strigidae; genus Strix; species Strix aluco. The sequence goes on from NC_133970.1 coordinate 13,654,131, forward strand.
CCTTTTAGTAAGGTCCTGAAGCTGAGCATAATACCAGTCCTTTTCTTTCTCTTCCTTCTCAAGCTCCGCAAGCAACAGAGATCTATCAAAAACAAAAGCCGGAAATGTCTCACTAGTAAGTCTTCATTATCAAATACAAGTACAGCAATAAGCATCGATACATATATAAAAGGTAAAATAAGAAATGAGGTTTGACGAAGATGGCACTAACAAGAAATTGAGAAGGTGGGTTCTGTTCCCTGGCCCTAGCTAATCAAACTAAGCTGTGCTAAGCAAGTCACTTTAACTTCTTGTATATCAGATCCACATCTGTAAAAGAAAGAATACCTATAGTTCTTTATAAAACCAGTTTGAAATCTATAGCTGAGAGGCATTTTGTGAAATCTAAGCAGTTATTAGTCATGTGCTAACTTGCATCCTGCTTCTTTATGACAATATGCTTTATACAATGCAGCAAACTACAACTGCTTTTTAAGAAAAGGCTCAGATATTGCAGAAGCATATACACCTCAGAATCCCATTACTAAATTCAGTTCTTTTCTGCCTTTGTAGTGCCTCCTCACTGTCATCCATGACAAAACAATGTTAAAGCACACAAACCCATGATTATTAAAAACACTTTCAAAGAGTATTTTTCCATCATGTTATATAGATATATTTACAGCTGCTTAACACATTCCAAATGGGTATCATAAGCATACTGCAGACCTGAGTATAACTACTTATGATACCCATTTAGAATTATAAAGATATCAGAATACCAATATAAGGAATTGAAGACATTTATATGCAAACTATAAAAAAATATTACAGTTTTTACATACTATTTTATGAATCCTTTATAAACTACACATATATACCTGAAATATTTATCAATATAGTTACATATTGTTGTTATTATACTTTTAAAAAATACATTTTTAAATTTTACAGCCCAAATCCTGCTAATAGGGGTATACAGACAAGCCGCTTTTTTTTCTTTAAATAAAAGTTTATTAGTTTCTTGTAAGCACTTTCTGCAAGCACTCTTCTTCCTTCTGACATTTTAATATTGCTCATTAACATAAAAGTAAATGCTAAAATCATGTTAGTTTACAGCCAATATAAAGATAGAGGTACCTAAAAAATTAAATAAGCATAGCATTCATAAACAAAGCTGGACTGATAATGCTTAAGACTGAACTCAAACACTAACCTAGAGGACGGAAAGTTGCATACAAGTTTGCCCAGTATTATTTCCCATCCCTTAACTTCTACATCTTTCTTTCTCTAAACTCAGGTTGTAATCTTTCTGAGCAAGAGCCATATGAGCCTTTGTAAAATGCACAAAGAAGTCATAGATAATTTCTATAAATATTTTGTTAAGGAACAAAACCAACATACAACAAAAATAAAAATTCCTCTTGACTACTTTCTTAATGCATCTCAATCATGATTTGGAAAGAAGATAATCAAGCTTTCACATGAAAGAACTTCATGTAGGATAAAGAATTTAAAAATGCATTTTTTAAAGTATCTTAGTTCCTGCTTTTAAAATATTTCAAATGACTTAAGGTTAATATTCCATACCCAAAGCAAGTAACCTGAACATTGTTCAAACGGAAAAATAAATTTTCCAGGATCTAGTTTATATTAGCTACTGCTAAACTAACAGCCCTAATTTTTTTCAAGGACACAGAGGCAGAACTGAGAATAATACTGACGGGATTCAATGCATCTTGGAAAGGAAAAAAAATAGAATTCTTGTAAAAATTCAGATGTATAAAGAAGTAACTGGCATTGCCTATTCTATTGAATCACATTCTTAATGACAGCTACATTACCTATGAAAGAGGTTAAGGAAAACCATAGTGTTATACTAACAATTCAGTTGTCTAGCTGCAAAAGACTGAAAAACTACACACATCTAAGAAAAACTACACAAACCTAGGAGTGCTGAATGTTTTTAAACACAGAGTAACAGAACTTTTGAGATTTGATATAACAGCTATGTTGAAACAGAACCGTGGAATTGGTTTGTTTGTTTGTTTTTTAAATAAAGAATGTCAAGACCACACATTAATTAATTTACTTAGACAGCTATTATACCAGATGGGTTTACAATCAAAAATCAGGGAAAAGAAATAAACAACAATTACCCTACTGTTGCAGGTAACTATAGCAGAATTACAGGATAACTGGAATTCCTCAGTCACAAGGATGGGTCTGGGCAGAAATTCCTTAACTCAAGGGCTGTAACCCTGTGTTGGGACACAGTAGTCAGACTGAATGAAACGATAACAGATTCTGCTCAGAGAAAGTCTGTGAGTCCCTCTTTTTGCCTCCCAACTTCCCAAACCTCTAACACATACCCTGGCTGCCTGATCTCTGTACATGCAGGCATTCTGCACAGTGTCACAAAAATTTCACAACTGGCCCATGCCGACCAAGGAGAGAGGCTAGGATGCAAAGTATAGAATTACAAGATTAATTCTTTTATTCATTTACCCGAGGTGTCCCATTCAAATTGAGGCACCCCAAATGCAGTTTTACACAGGGTTCTTATACCTTTCAAGTGTTCAGATACAACATGATTTGACCAATCCCTACTTAACACACACATACTACTGTTTTGCAAAGCAACTATAATTCCATGGCATCATCATCCATCTGCTTCTTTCTTGATCTAGACATCCCTGGAGTCGGTCTTGCTGCAGTTACTTATCTACGATGCCAGCTAATGGGAGGGTGTTAGAGGGGATAGGATGCTGGTGTTATCTCAGTAGTCCAGGGATATCCTTTATTCTTCAGGGTGGGTGCTTTCATCCTCCTCCTTGCAATGAGCTGGGGTCCTTTAGTCATGCTGACTTAAGCATGACTATGCAGTATACAGTGTAAACTATATATATATATCTTAAGAAAGTTCATACAATTTCATACTGTAAAGACTAATTGGTACAATAGTTAGGAAATGAGATTTTTTCCTAACAGTCCCTCCTTTTCTTTTGACTGTCAGAGTCACACTGTAGTATTCATTATTTTAGTAGCAATGTTATTAATTTGAGCTGATTTTAATGATTTTTGATGATTTAAATAAGGAATGATTTAGAGTAACCATACAACCAGTCATGCTGCTACAAAATCCTTTGTAAAGTCCCAGGCTAATCATTATAATCATTAACCAGATTTCTATTCAAAGTATAAGATTCATGACCAGGTACCATTGTTAGGCTGTCCAGGTAAGGACAATTTATTGCCCTGCAGACCAGGTGTTCTAAAAGATACATTGTGAAAGGGCCTCGAAGCATGTTAAAATTGCAATGTGAGCCAAAGTCCTTGAGACAAGGACATTGGAGGGTCTTTCTTTTGAGTCAGTAGTCCGTGGTGGTCGCAAAAGCATCCCCCCGACTCATTTCAGGACTCAAGTGCGCATGACCGGAAAGAGGTGGGAATAAGAAAATGAGTTACAGGAATTAGCATGTTTATGTATGAGAACTTGTTTATTATGTATTACTGTATCCAATATAATCAGCATGTTACATGAGTTAGGTGTGTGTTGTTGGTGAGACGACTCCCCTACACACCCGGCCGTTAATAAAGGAGTGTCTGTTTATCTACATCACATTGGTGTCGATAAGTTCTTTTATCCCATTTGGTGACAGCAAGTCAAGTGAATAAGGTAATACGACACTGCAAACACATATATAATTACAAAGCAAAATGAGACAGTGAATACAGCAACCAAAATCCTTTCAGTTCACAGTCCTATACCTAAGTCTGGGAGACGAGAAGTTAACCACCCGAACAGATGTAGGGGAGATCCCTGTCTTGCTTCGTGTAATATTTTAAAATGAGTGTTTATCTTGTTTATATCAGTTTCATTTTTTCTGGTGTTGATTTACATAAAACCAGCAGCTATTATTCAATAATGCCCATACTCTGTCCTGTTCGGCTAATAGGTTGTCCAAGGCTAATCAATTCTGCAGTTTTGATTGATTTAATCTCTTCCTGTAAGGCCACTATACTATCTGCAGTTACATTAAGAGCTTTTTCTACTTTTGCTGATATGCTTACAATAGCTCTTTCTAGTTCAACAATCCCTAACCATGGGATAAAAGCTCTTACAAACAGGTGCCACATTCTATCAGAGGGTTGTAACACTTTTTCCCATATATATCAGTAGTTATGAGCTACAGAGACAGAAGTGATACTGGTTCTAACCTGTGTGGATGGTATTAATGCGCTTAGAATACTCTTTTCAGCTCAGGTTGAGAGTAAATACTCGAATGCCCTTTCTCCACATATCTAATATCTCCCTGGTAGTTGTGTATATAGGGTAGTATAATCTTCAAATAAATCTGAGTCATGTAAACTGTTTCCTGCAAAAGGGTTAGCGTGTGCCAGATTTGGTTGTTTAGGTAAACCAGTAAAGCTTGGACCTGGATTAAAGGTCTCAGAGCAATCAGGATCCTATAGACCAAAATTTTATAATTATCTTTAGTTTGATTATGGCTTCCTACAGAATAACAAGTTAATCTATCTGCAAATATCCACATTGTCTTAGAGTCTGCAGGGCCTGATAAACTCCATCCAGGAACAAATCTACAGTGTGATGTCTTATTATAATAGGTTTTATGTATGTAAGGGCTTTTGGAGAATCTCCCTTCCACACTCAATGGATGTAGTATATAGTAAGGTTTTGGAAGAATCTGTGGAGGAATACCAACTGCCTTTAGGCATAGGAACAAATCTATGGAACATTCCAGGCATAAGTCCCCTTTTCATCTATATGGTTCCAAGATCTGGATTATCCATTTCCATTAATTCTATTAAACATATATTGGCATTTCCAATTCCCAGCCCCTACAAAGTGAGTATGCTTGTCAATAGGTTTGCTCTCCAAGCATACCCAGGGGTCTCCTTTCAAACTAGTGACAAACCCTTCTTGGTGGAAGGGCAGTATCCTTCCTTTCTTTAGTGAAAATTCATAATGTATATGCCCATCCTTTACCATTGAGTATTCAATAGGACAGAAACCCGGGAGAGTTGATTTCCAGTAGAGGATGGGCTTTTAATGCGTATCCAACAGTTGGGCTTATTTGCTGCTACTGCTATAGTTTGGACTGTGGCCGAATTATGGAATGAATACATATAATCATTATTCCACCACAGGCTTATAAGAAAGCTATCATATTAAAATCAAGGCTTCCAAATCACTATTAACAGGAAAAACAAACAGACACAAATAGCAAAAATAATTATCCCTTGGTTGCACTCTAATTCTAAGTAAGGGTACGGTTCAGTCCATGTGCAATTCATAAGTATCAGATTACTTTCCACTTTCCTGTTGTCGAATTCAAGATCGGTGGTTTCACAGCCAGTCTCCTGGCTCTACATACGTTCCCAGCTGTAGATGAATCAGCCTCTGCAGTGGTGGATGTTCCCTTAGCGGCAGAAGGGTTTCCTGGTTCCACTTTCAGACTGGCTGCAGCTTTTAGGTGTGAGTGATGAATTCAAGTCTATTTTTCTTCCACCTTTACTGCTGACAAAGGTTAGCAATACCAAAAATGGTCCCTCCCACTGAGGAGATAAGTTATCCTTTCTTTTGTGTACTTTTATTCAAACATAAATCCCTAGACTGAAGGGGTGCAGAGCCCCTTCTAGAGGTACTGGTTGCATTAGCTGTGCACGGGCCTGACTGTATTTTAATAATTTATGAACCTGTAAAATATACTGGGTCACATTTTCATTTCCTGCTAATAAAATTACATGAGTGGGTACATCAGTTCCGGGGAGTTGTATCAATCTTTCGAGTAGTATTTCACAGGGAGACAGTTTTGCTGTTTGTTGAGGTCTCTGTTAAATATTCATTAAGGTTAAAGGTAGTGCATGCAAGACACAGTTACCTATTAGGCTGCACATAAATTTCTGTCACAAACCAATTCTTCAGTGCTGTCTGGGTAGTACAGCAGTCCAAAATTGCCCTAGATGATGATGTGTATTTGCTATGGGAATCAGGTATTGCTTATGTAAAATAGGAAGGTTTTCCATACCTGCTCTCCATATTCCCTGGGAGTCTTTGGTCACTTCATACCTTTTCCAAGAGTCAATTTCTTCAGCAGAAACAGTCAAACATCTTTTCAGGAGCAGGCAACACCAGGTCAGACCACTGGACTGTTTGTAAGCCCAGTGGTTCATATGGCAGTCGTGCTGCAGCTTCAGCGGTAATATCTGTTAGACTATTTCTTATTTCTTCTTTTGTCCTTCCACTGGTTGTGAGAGACTGAAATGTCAAACGATTGTCTCAAAGCTTGCTTGTGTGTGTGCAAACCTCAAGGACAAGCTGCAGCCTTTGGATTAGTCTATGGAATGTCACCCAAGGAAGCAGGAGTGTATCGAAGGATGCACCCCCCACTCCCTTGCAGTTGCATTGTCAAACTCCTTAGATAGGCCTCAAAGGGGGAGACGTGGACTGAGTGAAACCAAATGTTTATCACTGGCTCCATCATGTAGGCCCGATACTTTGTGGCTCTATTGTGTACGCCAGACACCATGCATGCATTGCTAATGACTTTGCTCCTTCGCCATTGAAATGATAAGAGGTGAGCATTTCTGCCCCAGAAGCCGGATGATTGCTCAAGAGGCATGAAGTCAGCAAAAACCTGTGGGACCAGAGGAAAAACTAAAGGTGGGCAGGTATGCTAATCAGCTGGTAAGACGAACTTAAAAGGCAACAGAGAACTTTGCTGTGTGTGCACCCACCACCGAAGAACTGAAGACTGAGGAACAACGGGACGCTGCTGGATCCCTGGTGGTGACTATTCTTGCTATTCTATTCCGGACGCTTGCTTGATTTCTGTCTTTTCCTTCCATTCTGTCCTATCGCTACCCCTCTTCACTTTAAATAATAAAAATGGTTTTGGGTATACGGCATTTGACCTCGTTTCTGTCTTAATCTCACTCTCGGGATCATATCGAAACCTCCCCTGACATTGGATCGGGACACTGCTACAAGCTGTCTGATGAACGATAGCAAGTTTATCTGGAATTGTATAGCTTTTAACAGTTCCGTAATTTGAGGACCATTTGATATTTTACTTCCATAGAAGTCATAAACCCACGCAGCTTCCATAACTGCTCAGTAGTGTGTCATACTCCAAATGCATATTGAGAATTAGTATAAATATTTAGTCTTTTCTTTGGCCAGCTGACAGGCCCTTGTTAATGCAATTAATTCTGCTGCTTGTGCACTCAGCTTCGGACTGAGTGATGAAGCCTCCACTACTTCATTCACATTAGTTATTGAATAACCTGTAACACAGTTGCTGTTCAGATAATATGAGGACCCATCTACAAATAGTTCTAGATCAGGATTTAAAAATGGCACATCTGTTAAATCTTCGAGTCTTTTTGGCTTCACAGGTTGTTATTACATAATCATGATATGGAGTTCCTTCCCCAGGTAAAGGGAGTAGAGTAGCAAGGTTCAGTCTTTTGTTATGTTTTCCATTGTTATGAAAATCAGCTCATAGTGATTCGCTGTGGCAACATTGCCTGCACAATGTGCTGAGACAGCAGCATTTCAACTTCGTGTGGTACTTGTACTATCAGAGGGTGTCCGAGCACTAGATTTTTACTCTGTTCAACTAAGAGTGCTGCAGCAGCCATCGCACAGGTGCAGGCAATGGATCCTTGAGCTACCAGATCTGACTTAGCTGAAAAATGTGCAGTTGGGCCTTGTCATCTCCCACAGCTTTGAGTTAACAACTCCAAGGCTATTCCTTTCCCTTCATGTACAAATAAGGTATATGGCTTATCGTAGTCTGACAATCCCAGAGCAGGTGCAGCTTGCTTCAAAAGCTTGAATATCTTTACTTTGTCTGTTGTCCAGTGAATGGATTCTCCAGCATCATGATCAGTAATCTGTATCAGTGGTTTTGCCATTTCCTCAAAAGCAGGTATCCAGGGTTGACAGAATCCTACAGCTCCTAAAAAGGCTCACATTTGTTTTTAGTAACTGGTCGAGGAAGATTTTGAATGGCTTTAATATGGTTCTCAGATAAATGCCACTTTTCTTGCTGGAGAATGTAACCCAGATATTTTACACTTCTCTTATAAAAAAAATTGTAACTTATGCATAGAAATTCAATGTCCCTTCTCAGCTAAAGCAAACAGTAAGGTATGGGTGTCACCTATACAAGATTCCTTGGCTAGTAATAAGCCATCAACATACTGTATCAGAAAAGGATCCATTTTTAAACACATCATCCTGCAAATCTTTTACTAAAATTTTAGAAAACTAGTGGAGGACCCAGTGAAGCCCTGAGGGAGCCTTGCCTATGTTACCTGTATCTTTCTCCAAGTAAATGCAAAAAGGTATTGAGAGTCAGAATTAATAGATATACTGATTTAAGGTAGAAAAAGTTGCCCCTGTATCTATTAGACAGGGGTAATTATGTTCATAATTAAAAGATTTAAGACTGGATTCTCATAAGAAGGGGAAAATATTTTGTATTCAGAGGGTCCTGTAGTGACTGCATAATAGGTCCCTGCTTGTCAATCCTGGGCGAAATCTAGCTACCCCAATTGTATAGAGCAGGGAAAGATTGCACCATAGGATTGAGGGGTCCTTTTGGGAAGCCCTTTGGTCTTATTGGGCATTCCTGTTTCCAATGACCTTGTTGTCCACAATAATTACAACAGTCTCCTGTTCCTTGAGGCCCATTGCTCCTAAAATTTCCTTCTCTGCTTCTGCCTTGAAGATCTCCACACCCCTGTCCCCTCAGTCTAGGATTGCTATTCCATGTTGCTGCCAGTAGACTAGCTTTCTGTTCATGTTCTTTTCTTTTTTCTTCACCTGTCTTTCATCTCTTCCATTACACATGAACATGGCAATGTTGAATATTTAATCCAATCCTTTGCCCTGCCATCCAGGTATATGTTTAGAAAAATATTTCTTAACATCTGGGCCTGACTAAACTACAAAGAAAGATACTATTAAAGATTGATTTTCCTCCTTCTCAGGGTTGACCCCTCCAAACATTCTCATTTGTTTAACCAATTGGGCATAATATTCAGAAGGATGTTCAGCATTTCCTTCCTGGCATTCTCGGACCTTAGCCCAATTTACAGTCTTCCTTCCTGCAAGTTCTAAGGATTTTAACAATTCCCCTCTCACTCTTTGCAGCATATCTCTATCAGCTGGTAACTTTGGGGGACTGACCTGGGTCACTGGCTGGCCATGGGGTTCTGGCCTGTGCTTCCCCAGGCCATCTGTGATTTGTTTCCCAGATGTTAATTTTTTTTTCCATCAGGAGTAAAGACAGTCTCAAATAGTTGCTGCATGTCAGCTCACATAGAGTTATAAACGTGAAAGATGCCACATATACTTTGCATCACTTTCTGCAGATCATCCCAGTCTGGGCACTTGCTGTTGCCCCAAAACCAAATCAGCAGGTGCAAATGACATGTGAACTGTTCCCACAGAAAACTGGCTAGGTTCCAATCCTGGCCCTATAGTTTTTGTCAGAGAGGTACTTACATACATAAGCAGTAGCAACAGTTGGGAGCAGACACCAGAGTAAAAGCAGGGGAAAAAAAGCAGTAGGATAGGCAAGTAGAGCTGAATGTGGAATGTCCCTGATTTTCCCATTCAGCTAGAGATTTTACTCAATTTCTGACCTGAAGGGGAAACTTTTCAGATTGCAACGGATGCCAGAGCAGTGCAAGGAGCAGCAGCAAGCAGCGGCAAGGGATACAAGGAAAAGGAGAGACTACACTGAACAGGGGGCATTCCCCGAGCAACTGAACCCGGACCCACTGATTGGATGAGCCAGCAAGGGGTGGAGCCTGCACCAGACAGCACAGGAGATTTAAAACAAGCTAAAACAATCAGCCCAGTTGATTGCAATGGATGAGCATATACATTTCCCAGAGAGCAGGTGTGTGGCAGCATGGTGACTACACAACAAAAAGTTGTGTCCTCTGCTTCTCCTGAGCTTCTAACATCTGGTAGAACCAATACAGCCACACAGAGAAAGCTCCTGTCAAAGCATGTGACCACTCAGGTTTCTTGCTGTGCAATGTGCACAGGGATATTCCTGGAGGTGGAGAGTGATAGCAAGCAAGCCTGTGGGATGTGTGGCCAGACAGATGAACTGCTCTGCCTGGTGACAGAGCTGCAGGAGGAGATGGGCAGACTGAGGAGTATTCAAGAGTCTGAGAAGGGGATTGACCAATGGAGCTGTGCTCTGCTACCTCTGATACACACAAGCCAACTCACTATAGAGGCAGGTCCAGGACCTGTTTGGTGCCAGGAGGAAGACAGTGTTACAAGGGATGGGGAGGGGTGGAAGAAGGTGAACTGCATGGACCTTTAAGAGAAACCCCTCCTTACCCTCTAAGATACCCTTACAGAATAGGTATGAGGCCCTGGGTATGATAATGAGCTAGAGGGGGAACCTAGGCAAGCAGTCTTGCCAAGGTCAAATAGACCAATCCATCACAACAACACCTGCATTAAGACCAGCACTGAGAAGAAACAACAGTGAGTTATGGTCATTGGCAACTCCCACCTGTGTGGAATGGAAGCACACCAAACCCTCTTTTCAGGGAAATTTGCTGCCTCCCTGGGGCCAGAATTAGGGATGTCACCAGACAACTGAAGAGCTTAGTACAACCTTCAGACTTCTATCCACTCCTACTCTCTCATATGGGTACTAATGATGTTGCAACAAAAAGTCTAAGGTCAATCAAGAGATTTTAGGGTCCTGAGAAGAATGCTAAAAAATTTAGGACCACAGGCAATATTTACCTAGATCCTCTCAGCAATAGAGAGACACCTTGGAAAGAACAGATGAGCCCAAGATATCAATACCTGGCTCCAGGACTGGTGCCTCCACCAAAACTTTGGGATTTATAACCATGGAAGAAAGAGTCTTCAAGGCACAAGGAATGCTGGGGCCTGACAGGATCCACCTGTCCCATTGGGGAAAACGTGTCTTTGGGTGTAAGCTGGCAGGATCGATCAAGAGGGCTTTAAACTAGAATCGGTGGGGAAAGGGGATACCAACAGGATTGCCAAAAATAAGCGAAGGCTTGGAATGGTATTGCCTGAGGGTGGCAATTCTTAGTGATCCTGACTAGGAAAATGAAAAAATGGAGTGTCTACTAGATGAGGATCAGAACAGACTCATGTGAAATTGCTTCAATTTTATTGATAGGACTGAAAGGGACCTAGACATAGTACTTTAAGAGAAAAAGTGTACTCCTTTCAGCTTGATTGCAAAAGTTTTACTAAACAGCAGGAAAGGTCCTTTAGAGAAAGAGCTTCTAAAGTGCTACCCACAAAGCTTTTGTATTATGGTTCCAGCCAGCTCCAAGACAGACCCACTGCTGGCCAAAGCTGAGCCAATCAGCAATGTTGGTAGCACCTCTGTGATAACATATTTAAGAAAGGGTAAAAAAAAATGCTGCATAGCAGCTGTGAGAGAGAGGAGTGAGAAAATGTGAGAAAAACAACTCTGCAGACACCAAGGTCAGTGAAGAAGGAGGAGGAGGTACTCCAGGCACCAGAGCAGAGATTCCCCTGCAGCCCGTGGAGAAGACCATGGTGAAGCAGGCTGTCCTCCTGCAGCCCACAGAGGACCATGTCAGAGCAGGTATCCACACTGCAGCCCATGGAGGACCCCATGCCACAGCAGGTGGATGTGCTCTGAAGGAAGCTGCAGCCCATGGAGAGCCCATGCTGGAGCAGGCTCCTGGCAGGAACTGCAGCCTGTGGAAATGAACCCATGCAGGAGCAGTCTGTTCCTGAAGGACTGTATCCCTTGGAAAAGGACCCACACTGGAGCAGTTCATGAAGAACTGCAGCCCATGGGAAGGATCCACGCTGGAGCAGTTCATGAAAGACTGTGTCCCATGGGAAGGACCCCAGGCTGGAGGAGGGAAACAGCATGAAGAAGAAGGAGCAGCAGAGATGAAGTGCTATGATCTGACTGCAACCCTCATTCCCCATCCCCCTGTACCACTCAAAGTGAGGGGAGGAGATAGAGAAGTCAGGAATGAAGTTGAGCCTGGGAAGAAGGGAGAGGTGGGGGGAAGGTGGTTTTAGTTTTGTTTTGTCACCATCCTACTCTGTTATTAATTGGCAGTAAATTGATTTTCCCCAAGTCGAGTCTGGTTTGCCCATGACAATAATGGGTAAGTGATCTCCCTGTCCTTATGTTGACCCATGAGCTTTTTCATCATATTTTCTCCCCCTGTCCTATTGAGGAGAGGGAGTGGGAGAGCAGCTGGGTGGGCACCTGGCAGCCAACCAAGTTCAACCTACCACACATCCCATCCATCAAGTAGTTTTCAATGCCCAAATCTTTAGAAACCCCTGTCTTGCAGAGAGGTCTCTGAAAACATCTGGGATTTCAGTCAGATTCATTTTAGGATATAAAGAAGCCTTCAATGGAAACAGCTGCATGTCTCTTACTTTGCATTTCCTTCACAATTATTTGATATTGTGGGACAACATTACAATATGCCCTAGATGTATGTTCTTCATATTACTTTCCAAGAAAAAAAAAAAAAAAAAAAAAGTCCATGGTTTTGCCAACAGGCAAAACATCACGTGGGGACAACATCTTCAAGATGCCTTTCTTTAGCAGTCATTTTTGTTAAGAGAAAAGAATCACTAGGTAAATGACTCCTAATATTAAGTAACCAATCAGCCACCTATGGTAGCTATAAACATTTGCAAACAAGAAAAAGATTGCAGATTGCACCATCATATTGCTACAGTTTCAGCACTTATCAATAGCAGTGAGGAGATATGGAGGTGTTTGGGATACTCCACCCCTCACCTCCAAAAAAATAGTTAAGGTGCTGAAAATCTGCTGATAAAATAAAATAACCTTCAGCAAACAAACAGTAACAATGAAATACATATATGCAGAAGCTACGTGGTTTAGAATTTTTGATGGTTTTGTGTATTTAAATCTAATGTATATTCCTGGTTTCCTTCCCTGGTAGGATAAGTATACTACTGATCAAAATCATATGCATGATAGCTAAATATTAGATATGTTAGTAAATTTGCATGTTAAAATTAGAAATCAATGCGTACTGAATGAATAAATGAAGAAGTTTACCTCTCTCTTTCTAGCTCTTCTAAATAACCAGTGCTTTCTCTGCTTCCATTCATAAATCCTCTTTTTGGAAACGATCCTATGAGAACAGGACTGCACTCTCCTGAAGGGCTTGACACAGACCCTTCCCAGCTCCCATATGAACGCATGGGCACCTTTGGCTTTAACTTCACTCCAGGGAAGTTACTACTTTCCACATTCAGTTCTAGATAATAAAGAACAAACATTTCCAGAGCTGAAATTGAGCAGCACAAATCTAAAAATATCATTTATATCTTAATTTCATGCTTCATGAACAAATCTATGACTTTTTTGATGAAAACAGTTACAATATTTTGCTTTAGGATACAAAAAACATAATGTGAACAAAACCAATCTTAATGGTACAGTTAGAGAATACTAATCCTCTAAATGAGGAGATGCCCAAACTACAATCCTGCCAACCAGAACAGTATCATGACATCAGCATGCATGCCTTTCTTAAAAAACAGAATGTGGCATAAATAGCATATGAATTGCTCTTGTGTCCCACTTCCTAATAGCCTCTCAAGGATCCCACAGATGCTCCACCATCATGTAAACGATAAGTGTTTCCACCATAGGGGCCTAAATGTACACATCCTCTATTTCTGGTTCTGTGATAGGCATAACAGATGTATGCAGAGAGCCACTGATCTGGGCTTGCTCTGCACATCCCATATAATGGAATGGGTACACGTTCCACCACATGCTCTAGGGAAAGGGGCATCAATTTTCAGCATGACAGATATGGTTCCAGTAATGTGACAGGGAAAGGGCAGGGTATGTAAATAAGATCAGAAAATCAGTGGAACTAACCCACCACCAATTTAAACAATTAAAAACAGTATTTTCATGAAGAAGTAAATAAAGTGTAAGATATATCAAATGCAATTCATATAAAGCCTTGGGGTAACAGTAACAAAAGCAACATAAGAACACATTCTTTTTTTGAAAATGTGTCTTAAAATAATTGGCAAAAAATAACTGACACTGAGATTATACCTAACCTTCAAAATTAGCACTGGAAAGATGATGCAGCCGAATTGGAAAATTTTATCTTAAAGCAACAACAACTAAGAAACAAATGAACCTACTTAAAGCATAATTCTAAATTTACCTTTAAGTCGTTCCATTAACTCAATTTGTCCAGAAGATGCTGTTGTCTCAGCTTCAATACTTCCTTGTAGCTGTTTCAGCACCTCCTATAAGAAATTAAGCATAATTAAGAAATCCTTACAATAATAAACCAAGATAAATACATCTTATCCTGCATACATTTATGCAACAGCTACATTCTACAGTATTTCCCCAAACACTGTCACAATGTAAAGTCTATACTGAATAATTCATCTTCTCTGATAATACAATTTATCAGCTTATCTAAAAGTTCTTCTCAAAGTGAATATCACTTATCTCTAATTTACAGATGGAGAAATGGAAGCACAGTCAAATTCCTTCAATCTGTGTTCCTAAAGTTAGCCTTGTAAACATAAAATTTGGATACAGAACTAAAAGTTACTAAAGAGTCTTGAATACTGCATTTTTTGAACCTCAAATATAGAGGAAAAACTCTCCATTTTTTTTGTTGTAGGTTTTGGGGTTTGTTTTTTTTTTTTCTTCCTGCAAGGCCTTATCACCACTGTGAGCCAGTAGAGTCATATTTTTCTTACTATTACTATCATGCCTATGAGAAAAAGATTTAGAGCTCCTTCATGGAGTCATAGTATTATGCTTATTACTACTACTGTAACACCTATGAGGCAAAGATTTAGTACTCCTTTATGCAGCCAAAGCCTCAAAGCTAAGAATATCCCTGCATGCTATCAAAACTACGTATGATCAAATTATACAGCTAAAGGAAAATACTTCTAATACATAAAAAGATTCGTAGTAAATAATGAATACTAGATTAAAAGGGGCCTGTGAACCCCCAGGTCCTAATGCTCAGTGGCCTAAACTGAGGTAGAAAATTAAATGCAAGTTATAGTGAACACCTTTTCCATATAATAATAGCAGATACATCAATAGCAAGAATAAATTGAAAAGACTGGCCACAAGGCAAAAAGCCCTTATTATAATTTAAAATATGATTTTTCATATTATAAAAACCAAAATATTTTTAGAAACAGTGGTCAAGAAAAAACTCTAAGTAATAAGATATATTCCATACTTGTCATACACAGACTCTACACATAGAATTGCATATCATCTGTTCAGACCTTAAATCTAATGAATTTTAGGTAATTCTAAAAGTCTCCACAAAACTGTTTCTCTCTTTTAGGAAACTAGCATGCTTTACTATCAATGTTATTAATTCTTGCAACTTGTACAGAAGGTACACTTTAAATGCGTTTTGCTCTATTCGAAGAGAACAAAGCCAGCATCTACACAAAGTCAAGACATTCTTAATTTTTAACAGCTATATCAAGCCTTTCTGTACTCAAAGTGTTGTTACTAGTACAAAACAGAAGTAAAAGGACTCCGAATAAATAACTCAGATCTCCAAGCACTAGAATCAAACACTAGCTGTACAGTCACTCTTTCAATCAGCCATTATTTAATTTCATGCTAGTACTCCAGGAAGAAGAAATCTGGAGTACAGATACATTAACTACATCTACACTGTTTTGCAGAAATAATTCTGAAGGTCAAGTTTCCTGACTCAGATGTTTCCCGACTCAGATGTTGCATGGAGTACTTCAAGGGTATGCCTACATTAGTGTTTTAGTTTGGATCAGTTTGAAGCTAGTCTCACAACTGCCCCCACTAACTGTACTTTGGTTCAGATTGTTGAGTGATTTCAGAGTGTAAACTAAACTCCTTTCAGCTCAAACTAGAGTGAGCAATTACACTCAGACTGTTAACAGGCATTCACTCCATGGGATCAGGCTAGATCTAGACCAAAAGTAAACCCCCCATGAAACACATAATATGGATACTGGGTCCTCAATGGATCTATAGATCTGTTCATCTACAGCCAACTACACAACAGAATGTATTGGGTTTACATAGCAAGGGTTTGGTAGCAGACAGAGGCTGCAGGGGTAGCTTCTGTGAGAACAGACCAGGGGTTGCCCCTGTGCTGGACAAAGCTGATTCCAGCCAGCTCCTCTGGTCAAAGCTGAGCAACCAGTGAAAATGGTAGCACCTCTGTAAAAACCTATTTAACAAAGGGTAAAATACTGCACAAGCAGTGTGTGAGTGTGAGAAGCAAGGAAAAGAAAAGCAAAGAAACAATCCTGAGAACACCAAAGTCAGTGAAGGAGGGGATGATGTGCACTCCAGGCACTGGAGCAGAGATTGCCCCTGCAGCGGACCACACCAGAGCAGATATCCGCACTGCAGCCCATGAAGGACCCCATGCCAGAACAGGTCTATATTCCCTGAAGGAAACTGAAGCCCATGAGAAAGAACAATGCTAGAGAAGGCTCTCTTGACAGGAACTGCAGGCCACAGAGGGCCCACACTGGAGCAGGTTTATCCTGAAGGACTGCAGCCCATGGGGAAGACCCATGCTGGAGCAGGGGAAAAGTGTGAGGAGGAAAGAGAGCACTGTTATGAACTGACTGCAACCCCCCATTCCCCATCCCCCCCTGCACCATTGAGAGGGGAGAAATAGAGGAGTTGGGAATGAAGCTGAGCCTGGGAAAAAGGCTGGGGGGGAAAGGTGTTTTAGTTTTTGCCTCTTTCTACCTTGGCTGGATGCCAGGTGCCTACCAAGCTGCTCTATCATTCCCCCTCCTCAACTGGACAGAGAGAGAAAAATATAACAAAAGGCTCATAGGTCAGGGAAATCTGTAGTAAAGTTGAGCCCGGGAAGAAAGGGGGGGGGGGGGGGGGAAGAACATATTTTAAGATTTGTTTTTCTTTCTCATTATCCTCTGATGTAGATTGGTAATAAATTAAATTAATTTTCCCAAGTCAAGTCTGTTTTGCCCATGACAGTAATTGGTGAGCGATCTCTCTGTTTGTTATCTCAACCCACGAGCTTTTTCACCCTATTTTATTCCCGTCTTGTCGAGGAGGGGGAGTGATAGAGCAGGCGGGTAGGCATCTAGCAACTAGCCAAGGTCAGCCCACCACACTGCACACTACCTGTTGAAACAGACACAGCCTTTAGAATCAAGTCTGATATGATAAAAATCACTACTCAGAAGATCTCAGCTATGCTTGTGCTTTTAACTACATTCAAGAGCATTCTCATTAGCCATAGGGCATAACGATCCCTATATGTAACATATGTCCTGTCAGCAGTCAGACAAATAACCTGAAGGGCTCCTACATTATCTGACATACAGTCAGATAGCATTTACAGACAGCAGTTAAGCCTAAAAAGGCAATGTTGATATGTAGAGTGGCCTTTGGGGTATTTCAAGCTTCTGAAAGACCTGTCAACTCAGATAAATTTAGAAATAGCTAGCAGATCCCTTTCTCCTGAGAACAGCACTGTGATGCAGGAAAAAAACCCAAACGTGATAACAACCCAAGCATCCAGTCTTTCTTCCCACTTCCTTCTCAGAAGTCATCTTCTCACCTCTCTGCATGACAGTTCTGCTATTTCAAAGATCACGTTCAGGATACTTTACTACATTGAGGCGTCTTGCTTCAAGAGCCAATATTAACAGCTAAGCAAAAATACTATCGCCTTTTCCTGTTACCAAATTACATGACTGAATGATGTCCAGGTAGCTAAGGACTGTTCTCTGAATATGAGGTAACAACAAGTGCTAAACATCAGCATACGAGATCACATTTCTCAATTTTCTCTGCTACAATTTATTAGTTGAGCTTTTAACTTTCAGTTTTTTAATTTCTCACTTTTCTTCAACCATGTATGCTTTTTTACTTTTAGTCAACACTTAAAACTCTCCATCATTTCTTTTCCATAGAAACACTGTTTAGATAACAATGCCATTATTAGGCTACGTGTTCTGGTTTAGAGCTTTACCTTTGTCTGACAAGTGGTTGTTTTAACCAGAAGAACTTAAATATGTAAAAGTTCTTGCAGGAAAATTATATATGCATAAACTGGGTAATGCAGAGATCTGTTTGGTGGAATGGCAGAAATAAGAAAGCAAAGGATAAACTTTATTCAGTTTAAATTCTGTATTTTGACAGTATAATATTACCCTTATGTTTAACTGATAACAAATAAAGGAAAATATATAAGGAAGCAAGTGAAAACTTGTTGGAGAAGTTCAGGTATGGGGGTACCTAAGAGAAGATTTCTCATCTCTCAAGCAATAAATTGAAATAGTGGGGATTATACAGAAAAGAAGCATTGGCTAACAAGTCATATTTGCTTGAATTGCTGTAAGGATGGGACCTATCACAGAGGAACTTAACGATCCACAAACAAGATGTGACTGGCTGACAAACTGATGATACTGTTGACAGAAGGGAAATCATTTGAGTGACTATGATTTTCATTATTCAAATCTCATGATTACTCTAGTAAAGGAATTCTCTTTTAGGCTATAATCTGCTTTTTCTTAAAGCCAAAGGGGTCATACCTAGATTTTCCCAACTGCTGAAGAGAAGAAGGTAGAACAGGTCATACATTACAGTTAAAAGTACAGCAATTTCATACTCTGATTACTTTAGAACACTTTGATGAATATTACTTCTGACATTTCACTTATATCTGTTCTACCCCTTTGTTCTAAAATTTCTATTGTTAACACTTAAATTTGAGACAGGGCCACAGACATGTTCCCTCTGTAATATGGAAATATCCCAAAGCTCCAAGTCTGCAATTACTGTGGAGTTTTTACTATATTGTTTTTGGTCCATCAAGAAACTATAAACCACTGTGCTATATCTGACTTGATTTCTTAGCAATCAAGTTTCCAGTGACAGTTTCAGAACAATGCTAATATTCTGATGTATAACAGAACGCACACAGAAATACCTGGCATACCAAACTCAAGATTCAAATATAAACATTTCAGTTACACCACAGTTTGCTTAGTACCTGTAGCCTATTCAATAATATCAATTCCAGATCAAGTATATCTAATTTAACATAAATCTTTCTCTTATGTCTTGAATGATTTTCATATTACAACATCTTAACATCATTCTTCGAAAACCATTATTTCTGTATGCCTTGCTGAAACATTCTACTGTGTGTGATGTCAACTAAAAATATTTTCTCCAAAGATAAAAGGCAAGACAAAGCTAAAAACACTCTTCCTTTGGAAACAAATTGGAAAGTCCTGTTATTTGATACAGTAAGCGTCCCCAGCAAACTGTTCAAGTTTCTGGTACCTTAAAGTAAAATGGGTTTCCATTAAATACATACATCTACCATCTACTTGAAGAATCTCATATATAAATATACACTGTATATGTGTGCACATACATATATATAGCTTATGAATTTTACCATGTTATCAGGAATCTCTGAAAATGTTAGGCTTTAAATTTTGATTTGCATGCACATGATTATAATACTGTATTTTATCATGACATAATGAACTAAGTTTTGTGCCAGATACAAAAATATCTCCTGTCATCTTTCTGTGCATTATAATGAGGACCATTAGACACTGATGATTGGAGAAACAGACAGCTGATCAGAATAAAGCAGGGGTTTTTTTTAAGCACTGAACAGGCTAAGCAGGAGATTGGCCATAAAATGGGGAAGGTGAGTTAAAAGAAAATCTGATCACCTGCCTACCTAATCAAGGAGGTATTGGATAAAAGGAGTCACAAGTTTTAGAAGAGACTCTTCTCAACAGCCATGTTGAAGTAAACTTTAAAGCTTGGGCTGGAAGAATAAAGGGTACTGATAGTATCTGAAATCTTATGTACCTACAAGGGTAAAATTCATAAAAAGGATGCAATTCAGCTGCTGGAAAACCTGGTATAAAAGGATCAGCATTCAGTTCTCTTAAAGCAAATACACCATTAAGTCCTACTTTCATACAAGGCTAATAAAGATCTCATGTCCAAAAAATGTGACAGAGTATCTAAAAACTGCAAGTCAGTTTGTTCTTGAAACATTCTGAACATCAATTTTTGTTTTTATAAACAAACTTATGCTAAAATATTTAAAGCTAGAAGTATTATACTTAAGATGTTATCTTTTTAATTAAGTTAGCAACTTAACAGAACAGCTAAGAACTGCTAGTCAGCCTGTTATTCCTGTTACAATTTGTATGTTCATCCCCTTATACAATCATTAAAAGATATTATAGGAATTTATATTTACACAGAAAATAAAATTACAATTTATGATAAAAATCACACTCAGTTCTAACAAGAAATAGGTTTTTCAATCCCACAAATCCGGTGTGACAGAAACAAGATGAAAGGCACCATGACATAATATCTAGCACACATTTTACTTTTAATACTACTAATTTAATTACTAATTAATCAACCAAAGGAAGCATATACAACACTGCAATAAATCTAGAAGATTATATTCTACTGGGTTAAAATAATTTTTTCCAACCACGTTATCTTATCTTTGCTTAACACTGCACAAACATATTCAGAATCTTCAAAACATCTTAGCATTTGTTTTTCTATTTAGTCGAAATCTATTCCAATCCAAGATAACAAAGCATCACAAGGTTTATTACTCTACCATCTAATTAGCAGAAAAAACCCACAAACATTATCCACACCAAAAATAAACCATTCTTGGACAAAGTAAAAAAACAAAACAAGAAAACCCCACATCCCACAGAAAAATATTAAAACTAAAACCTTTGAGGGCAATGATCTGCTAAAAAAAACCTCAAACGTCTAAAAACCAAATAACTAAAAATACAAACAAGAAGCTCACAGTTTCCCTAAATCAAAAGTTTAAACATTGCTTTCATTTCGGCGTGTATTCAGGTTAAGCTTTTGCCATTTTTACATCTTTCTTGTTTATCTTCTCCATCTATTCATCCTGTACAAAACAATAACAAATTGCATTTGAAAGAGTAAAAAGCTAAATACGTAAGTTACATCACTGTCTCCCAAAGTGTTTGGAACAAAGAGACAACTCACATATTTTCACATATTTTATGTACTAATATGAACCTTTAATATCAAAAAATTGAAAACACTACTAAAAATATTAATACAATGACCAGTTAAATAAACACTGAAGTAGGAGTTTTTAGAATGTGTATTTAAGACTACAGGTGACTAAACTTCTTGTCTTTATAAAATTTAAATATGGATTTATTTTTTTAATCTCAAGTATTCTAAAGAAGAAATAAACTAGACAAGTATTAACTAGTTCATGTTGAATTTACCTTAACAAAAATGAAGAAATTGCAAAATGGAAATCAGCTTCAAAATTGCACAAAATAAGATTTACTTTAAAATAGCTGCCACGAAAACACTCACCTGTATGTTACATTAAATTCTATCTTCTTTTCCTTTGAGTTTGAAGTTAAAAGGCTATTTTGTGATAACATATTTGGTTTACATGGCAAGGGTTTGGTAGCAGAAGGGCTGCCCCCATGCTGGGCAGAGCCAGTTCCAGACAGGTCTGCAACAAACCCTCCGCTGCCCAAAACTGGACCAGTGATGCTGGTGGCACCTCTGTTAAAACATTTATTAAGAAAGGGCAAAAAACTGGTGCGGTAGCGTGCAAAGGGAGGGGAGAAGTGTGAGAAACAATCCTGCAAAGACCAAGGTCAGCAAAAAAGGAGGGGGAGGAGGTGCTCCAAGCACCAGAGCAGAGATTCCCCTGCAGCCTGTGAAGGATCCCAGCCAGAGGGGATCCAGCTGCAGCACGTGGGAAGGGCCCATGCCAGAGCAAGGGAAAAGTATGAGGAGGAAGGAGCAGCAGAGAGAAGCTGTTATGAACTGACTGCAACCCCCATTCCCCATATGCTGGAAGGAGAAGATAAAGGATTTTGGAATAAAGGAATGAAGTTGAGTTTGGGAAAAAAGGGGCAGGGGCAAAGCTCTTTTAGTTTTTGTCTTTCTTTTTCACCAGCCTACTCTATTTTTAAATGACAATAAACTAATTTTCCCCAAGTTGAGGCTGTTGTGCCTGTGACAGTATCTCAACCTATGAGCTTTTCTTCATCTTATTTCCTACTGCAACATATACTAGAGCTCTTCTAGACCACTAAGCATTATATAATTATAACAATATTATAATCATGCTTTTTAACTGAATTAACATGACTAGCAAAGCTAAGTCACTGCAGATACACCATATTCCTTCATCTCAACTACTAACTTTTATTCAACAACTGTTGTATTAGCCATAAATTTATGTATTTTTTTCTTCTTCAAAAAGTGTATTCATCAGTGATGCTGAAAAACCTGACAACCTTTTCCTGGTAAAGTTTGACTTTCCTAAATTTCCAGAAGGAATTTATATAGCTGCATAAAATATTTCTGTTGTTATCTAACACAATAGGATACCAAAAGTACTTAATTTCAACTGGTTTTATTTAACACTGAATCATGATTCATATTTAAAATAATGAAAAAATTGAAAAAGTTGGTTTGCAGATGGCAGAAAAGGAAAAATAAAAAAATATATTCTCTCCAGGAGTGTTCTTTAAAACATTAGTTTAAAAATGTCCAAACAGCAATAGCAATAGGGCACTTTTAACTTGTCCTCTTGAAGACTGCACTAAAATTAGTGAGGCTTAGGATACACTGTAAGAAATATAATCATAGAAATAAACCAGTCAATACTTTTCTCAAGAGTTATTCAAGCATACTTCAGCATAAAAGAGCAAAATATAAGGTTTATCTTTGTTCTTATAGCAGACAAAAAGGAATTAACAGAGTTAAATGCATAAGCCTCTTCTGTAGGGGGCAGAAAATGCAGCTTGTACTTATATGATTTTATTCCCTATAGGACATACATTAGAATGTTTCTCAATTTGAGAAATCAAAATCAGTTCAAATTACATTCTTCCTATTATCGATACATGTGGACACAACATAGAAGCAGTTAAATGAGTTGGAAATATATTATACAGAATATAAATTTTTACGTATTATATAAATATGAAAGGGAACACTTTTTAATCACAGAACACTGCATAAAGATTGTTTTCTTACAAGACAACACATTACTCATTTTACTCTAAAATCCAAGCAGAGTGTAAATGTGGAAATCAAGTATGACATAAGTTACTATTTTGCTGCTTTTTGAATACCTGAAATACATGTACTTATTCCCACCAAGATCTTGCATGTGGAAAGAGCTAATTCATATTAATATATTATATAACAAATTATAGACTGACAAAATTACAATTATTGTCAATTATACAAACTAAGGAGAACCATGTTCATTTGCAATATATATATAAAAAAACTGAGGTCTTTCTCTGACAAGAGTTCTACATTTACAGACAAAAAGTAGATATAACTAGCATGGGACCAATTTTTTGTGTCTCTCAATTTTACAGGTTTTGAACAAAAATAAAATTGATATCTCCATCATTTTTCTGAGTTTGTCCGTAGTCTGTGTTTTATGTAGTTACTCTCTTGTTACAGAATCACCGAATCATCTAGGTTGGAAAAGAACTTGAAGATCATCCAGTCCAACCATTAACCTAACACTGACAGTTCCCAACTACACCATATCCCTCAGTGCTATGTCAACCTGCCTCTTAAACACCTCCAGGGATGGGGACTCCACCACCTCCCTGGGCAGCCCATTCCAACACCTAACAACCCGTTCTGTAAAGAAATGCTTCCTAATATCTAGTCTAAACCTTCCCTGGTGCAACTTGAGGCCATTCCCTCTTGTCCTATCGCTTGTTACTTGGTTAAAGAGACTCATCCCCAGCTCTCTGCAACCTCCTTTCAGGTAGTTGTAGAGGGCGATGAGGTCTCCCCTCAGCCTCCTCTTCTCCAGACTAAACAACCCCAGTTCCCTCAGCCGCTCCCCATCAGACCTGTGCTCCAGACCCTGCACCAGCTTCGTTGCCCTTCTCTGGACACGCTCAAGTCATTCAATGTGGGGATTCGGAAGGAGTCCCTGCAAGAAAATGGACGTGTGAGCAATCCTGCATATGGGTAAGACTGGCAAAGCCTCAGCTTTGGCAAGGATGTGACGAGGGAATGACCCTGGAAGAATAAGGAGGAACCCAGGAAGTTAAACAACTTTAAGGTGTTGGCCTGGGCAGAGAAGAAGTTTGTACAATGTCGATGTAGCAGTTCTCATCCAATCAGAAGAGAGCTTAAGGAGCATGTGCAAAGCTAACTGTCCAATCAGAAAGAATTGTACCATGTGATTGTACCTTGTGATTTTCACTTTCAGTATAAAAGGCTGGTCCACCATATTAAAGTTGGCATTGTTTACTCACTGTGTGATCATACACATGTCTTTATCTCCCATATTTGGCGCTGAGACGTGGGCCACGAACAGATTAGCACAAGTCCGAAAAGGACTCGATGATGTGCAACTAACTACGGGAAAGCCGGTCGAAATTTATCCAGACGCTGCCCCGGTGTCTGAAGGTGAGAATCAGCGCGCTGTAACTTTAAGGCTCCGCAGGACGGCAGCCAGGGATCCGCGAGAGGCGGCGGCCGGGGAGGAATGGTGTCTACGCTTACCAGAGATGAGCAAGCAGTAGTGAAACTTCTCCAACCTATCCTCTCTGTGAGAGGGATAAAATATGAGAAGTCCGCGTTAGAAGGCTTGTTAAAGTGGAGCCGAGAGAAAGGACTTATCTCCAGTCCAGGGCTTATATTTGAAGCCGCTACCTGGGAAGCCATAGGGAAACAGCTATGGGACTCGGTCAGTGATGGAGGAAAATCAGCAAAAAAAGTGAGCGGTTACACCACGTTATGGAAATTAATCCGAGAAACATTGCAGGAGATAAGTAGTGAGCGCGCGGCAGCAGCGTCTGCCGCTGCTGCCCTCGGACCAGCCCCTAATCTTGATATATCAGCCACACCGCCGCTGCCGCCGCTGCCGCCCTGCCCCGACCATGGCCGGAAGGACGGACCGGCCCCTTCCCCCCCCTCAGCCCCCTCGTCCCGGGGCGATGTGGGAGGGGGGTGCTCTACGCTGCTTGCGGCTCCCGCCACGCTGGGTGAGCCGAAAAATCCGTTTGCCTCATCAATTGTGCCGCCAGGGCCGCAGCGGGCTACAGGAGCTAGACCTAAAACTGTGCAGGGAGAAGCTGCAAGCGCCGGAAGTGTATCTGATGCCAACCGGAAAGAGACTGAGGGACCGGAAGAGACTAGAGACCCTGATAGTGGGCGGGACTCAGATGAGGGCGTGAGTAGCAAGGACTTGTACCCGCCTCCGCCTCCCTCACAAGGCAACACCACAGAAGAACACACCCCCGCCTCACAAGTCGGCTCTTCAAACACTGAAACTTTACTCCTGCAGCTTGTAAACAGCCTGGAGAAACTGACTGTATCACAGGGAGGGAAGATGGAGCAGAGACCATATACCTTTTCGCCAAATACAGAACTACAACCATCTGCTCCTCCTGATCCATCGCTCGAGTATTCAGTTCCCGTGCCTGTTACTAATTCCTTCCCTTCATCATTATCACAAACGGTGACTGCGTTCCCACCATCTCATCCTGCAGCTTCACATCTTTTCTCTTCACAGATGCAGAGTGCCTCTGTAGCTACGCGCCGATGGAAGGGAATTATTAGAGATGCTATAGTAGAAGGATCCTTTATCCCAGAAAATGTACAAGCCTTTCCAGTTTCTTTTAATACTGTTACTGGGGCAAACGAGTGGCATCCCTTAGATTGGAAATTGCTGGAAAAGGCTAGGGCTTCAGTAGTTCAAAATGGTCTCCACCATCAATTAACCAAGCAAATCATTAACTATATCTTCTCGTCATCATTGTTAATTCCAAAAGATATTGATCAAATAGCAGCAGTTATTTTAACTCCATCACAAAAAATGCTATTTGAAAGCGTGTGGATGAAGTTAGCTAACAATGAACAGGTTCGTCCATGACAACAGGCTGATCCCCTTTATCTTGTCCAAGCACAAATGCTATTGGGTACAGGGCCTTTCGCTGCAGTAGATCTACAGGTCAATTTTTCTAACAAAGTGCTACGGTTATCACAGTCAATAGCCAGTCAGGCGCTAATGTCTGTACCTGATACGGAAGGAAAGAAACAGGATAAGTTTGTAACAGTAAAACAGGGACTTAATGAACCTTTTTCAAAATTTGTAGATCATCTTTATGACTCTCTAGAACAATAACCTGACATGACCCAAGAGATGAAGGAAAACATGTTTAAGTTAATGGCTTTCGAAAATGCCAATCCATCTACTAAACGGCTATTAGTGACCCTCCCACAGGGAGCATCTGTAGCTGACATGATTGAATTAACCAACAGAGGGATGCAACAGGCCAATGTTGCAGCCTATGCCGCTGCAGTGCGCGAAATGGTTGCACCGTTTTTTAAGAATAAGAGAGACAAATGGGGAAAAAAAAATGCTACAATTGTGGCAAGGAAGGTCATTTTCAAAGTCAATGTAAGAGCTCAAAAATTCAAAAGTGGTGTGATAAGTGTCGGAAGGACAATCATTGCACTTCAGAATGTAGAAGGCTTTCGGGAAACCTGAAGAAGAGCGCGATTCCCCCTCGCGCTCAGACACAAATGAGGGGTGTATGGCAAGCTCAACATCAGGACCAGGGGCTGGTTTCCTGTCCAATATCGCCTCCGCCACAGCAGGGAGTGCCGGAGTGGACGTGGAAACAGCAGTAGACATTACAATACAAGATCCGAGGGTCCACTTAGTAGATAGTAATGTAACAGGACCGTTAGGGTTTGGACTGAGTGCTCTCTTAATAGGGAGATCGTCAACAACTCGTCAAGGCATTCAAGTGCTATTAGGAGTAATTGATGCAGATTATACTGGTGTTGTAAAAATAATGGTTCAAACTTTAATACCACCTGTGTTTATCCCTAAAGGTAGCAAAATAGCTCAGCTTGTGCCATTTAAAGCTTGTGTTCCCAATGTAGGAGAAGGTAATCGAGGGACTGGTGGATTCGGATCAACCGGTGAACCGCAAGTATATTTATCTTTTGATATAGGTCGAGTAAAACCAGAATGCGACATGATTATCCAATCCTCTGATGGGACATGGAAGAAATTAAAAGTGTTAATAGATATAGGAGCTGATGTTACAATCATATCAGCTCAACAGTGGCCTACCTCATGGCCTACCATTGCAGCATCAACAGGAGTGTTTGGCATTGGGGGGTCCCAAGCCACCAGAATTAGCAAAGATCCCATTGTAGTCAAATTTCCTGATGGAGCTCAGGTTACCACGAAACCTTATGTGATGGAAGTTCCTATTACCTTACTTGGGCGAGATGTCCTAAGTCAAGTCAAAACAACATTGGTTACACAGCCTTTTCAGTGATGGCCATTGATGAGCAGCCCATCCTCAAGCTCAAATGGAAAACAGAAAAGCCTGTGTGGATAGATCAATGGCCATTGAAACAGGAAAGGCTGCAAATCGTCCATCACTTAGTTGAAGAACAATTACAAGCGGGCCACATTGTCCCTTCACAAAGTGCCTGGAATACTCCAATCTTTGTCATTCCCAAAAAGAACAACAAATGGCGATTGTTGCATGATTTAAGAGCGGTCAATGCAATAATGGAACCCATGGGATCTTTGCAGCCAGGACTGCCTTCTCCTTCAATGATCCCAGAGTATTGGTCAATATTGATCATTGATCTAAAGGACTGCTTTTTCACTATTCCTCTTCATGAGGATGATAGAGAGAAATTTGCATTCTCTGTCCCATCCATTAATAAGACCGAGCCAGCAAAATGTTATCATTGGGTAGTGCTGCCTCAAGGAATGAAAAATTCACCTGCTATGTGTCAAATTTTCGTTGCCTGGACGTTGGAACCAATTAGGAAAAGATTTCCCCAGTTAATCATTTATCATTACATGGACAATATATTAATAGCTGGTAAAGACATGCAACCAGAAGTTATATTAACTCACTTACATGCAGAATTGTCAAAAAGGGGCCTTGAAATAGCCCCTGAGAAAGTACAGTTTACTTCACCCTGGAAGTATCTAGGGTGGATCATAACCGATGCTGCCATTCGACCACAGAAATTGAAGATCAATACAGATATTCGCACACTAAATGATGCGCAGAAAATGATTGGAGACATTCAGTGGGTTAGAAATTTGTGTGGAATTACAAATGATGACTTAAAACCATTAATGCCATTACTGAGCACTGCTGTACAGGCCGATACAAAGAGAACCTTGACACAGGAACACAAGATTGCTTTACAAAAAAATACAGATAAAATAGAATCCTGTCATGCCCCGTGAATACAATTAGAACTTCCATTACAATTGATGATTGTTAATAGCGGCGGAAACAGACAATACCCATTAGCTATCATTATTCAGTGGGATTCAGAACAGAAACAACCATTACGTATTCTAGAGTGGATCTTCACATCATACACTCCTAAGAAAACAGTAACTACGAGAGCAGAATTACTATCACAATTGATCATACAAGGTAGAAATAGAATTATTGAGATCTCAGGCAGAGATCCCCAAACTATTGTTGTTCCCCTAGTACAAGAATATTTAGAATGGCTGCTTACAGAGTCGGAAGTGTTACAAATTGCTCTTGAAGATTATACTGGTCAGATGTCCAATGTCTATCTGGTCCATTGTTTACTGCCATTATTAATGAACCAAACAATTGAAACTTTTCCAATGCAATCAGAAACACCAGTTCAAGGGCTAACAGTTTTTACAGATGCTGGAAAAAAGTCAAGGCGAGCTGCATGCACCTGGTTAGAAGAAAACGCATGGAAGTATCATATTATTCAGGGTCAAAAAGGAGACTCTTTACAAACGTTGGAACTTCAAGCAGTTTTGTGGACGTTTTTATCCTGGCCAGATGTAGGATTGAATGTAGTATCTGACTCATTATATGTAGTGGGAATAGTGAAGCGGATTGAACGTGGGCAGGTAAAGGAAGTAAAAAATGAACATTTAGGCAAACTACTACAAAAGTTAATTCACACTCTTGATCAGAGAAAAGTTTTCTACTTTATTACTCATATCAGAAGTCACCAATCTAAGGAGGGGTTAGGCTATGGGAATGACTTAGCCGATCAATTAGTTGCTCCAGCCTGGTCCGGACCTTCTCCAGATTTGTTTGCACAAGCTAGAGAATCTCACAACTTTTTTCATCAGCCAGCAAAAATGTTACATAGACAATTCAAAATTCCTCTTGCAGATGCGAAAGGAATTGTAGCCTCCTGCCCGTCCTGTCAAGAAATAGGGTTTGGCCTCGGAACAGGAGTTAACCCACAGGGCCTGTCACCTTTACAACTATGGCAAATGGATGTCACTCACATAGCAGAATTTGGTAGACAAAAATTTGTACATGTTGTTATTGATACCTTTTCTATGGCCATTTGGGCTACAGCCCAAATGGAAGAAACAGCAAAACATGTAGAAAAACATTTGTACAGTTCCTTCGCAGTGCTTGGAGTACCACGAGAAATTAAAACAGACAATGGTCCTGCATATCTTTCTACTCGCTTTCAACGTTTTTGCATTTTATGGGGAATTAAGCACAACACAGGAATTCCACATTCTCCCACTGGACAAGCGATCGTTGAACGTGCCCATCAAACTCTGAAGCAGTTGCTTCAAAAACAAAAAGGGGGAATGTCAGGAATGATGCCAGTTGAACGTTTAAACAAAGCTTTATATGTTTTAAATTTTCTGCGACTTACAGGAACATGTCAAGAACCTCCAATGATGATTCACAGTTTAGCATTAAAGGGTGATGCCGAACAGTCTATGGGCACACAGCAACCGTTGGTCATGTTCAAAGACTTAAACACAGGCCAATGGGAGGGACCTGTTAAAGTACAATTAACTGGCAGAGGTTATATGTGTTTGCTTACAGATCATGGTCTGCGGTGGGTTCCATCTCATTGGGTACGGCCTTGGAAAGGAAATCAAGCTTGTGATGCTAGGCCTCGTAATGGTTCTGACAGCGATTAATGCTCATCCAGCAAATATAGAGACTTACTAGTCACTAGTGAGAGATGATGTAGCTTAAACAAAATGTAGTTACTGAGAAGGATGAAATGCTGTAAGAATGTGTGTATTTGATTTTCTTTATTTAGCAATATTAAGAGTTAAGGTCTTAAGTGTTTAACTTTGTTAGAAACTTCCTTGGTTTTCCCCCCTGAGTGGTGGCCAGGCTCTGGGTGGAACCCAACAGGAGGATGAAATCAGATGTTTCCGCTCAAAGAAAATTGCCAATTATTTTGGCCTGCTGATTTAGATAAATGAGGCTGGACCTGCTTGCAGCGATGTTGGATGCCTCACCTACGGATGGACGCATCGCGTAGGATTTCCGGTTTGTGAGGAAGGGCACTCTAAATTCTCGCTGCATCCAGGGTTCCCCAGCAATTGCGGATCTGAATGTTAGTACCCCCATTATAGGATGGTTGAAGAAACTGTTAAAAGGAGTAATCATTGTCATTATTGTGATTATTGTGCTTGCTATTATTTTGCCATGTTTCATTTCTTGTGTTAGACAATCGCTGCGAAAAGGCTTACAAGGAGTTTGGATTGCTCAAAAACAAAAAGAGAGATATGCGGGGATTCGGAAGGAGTCCCTGCAAGAAAATGGACGTGTGAGCAATCCTGCATATGGGTAAGACTGGCAAAGCCTCAGCTTTGGCAAGGATGTGACGAGGGAATGACCCTGGAAGAATAAGGAGGAACCCAGGAAGTTAAACAACTTTAAGGCGTTGGCCTGGGCAGAGAAGAAGTTTGTACAATGTCGATGTAGCAGTTCTCATCCAATCAGAAGAGAGCTTAAGGAGCATGTGCAAAGCTAACTGTCCAATCAGAAAGAATTGTACCATGTGATTGTACCTTGTGATTTTCACTTTCAGTATAAAAGGCTGGTCCACCATATTAAAGTTGGCATTGTTTACTCACTGTGTGATCATACACATGTCTTTATCTCCCATAATTCAATGTCCTTTTTGTAGTGAGGGGCCCAAAACTGAACACAGTCATCGAGGTGCGGCCTCACCAGTGCCGAGTACAGGGGTAAGATCCCTTCCCTGTCCCTGCTGGCCACGCTATTTCTGATGCAAGCCAGATTACCATTGGCCTTCTTGGCCACCTGGGCACACTGCTGGCTCATGTTCAGCCGGCTCTCAATCAACACCCCCAGGTCCCTCTCTGACTGGCAGCTCTCCAGCCACTCCTCCCCAAGCCTGTAGCGCTGCTGGGGGTTGTTGTGGCCCAAGTGCAGCACCCGGCATTTGGCCTTATTGAAACTCCTCCAGTTGGCCTTAGCCCATCGCTCCAGCCTGTCCAGATCTCTCTGCAGAGCCTCCCTGCCCTCGAGCAGATCAACACTCCCACCCAACTTGGTGTCATCTGCAAACTTACTGAGGGTGCCCTCGATCCCCTCGTCTAGATCATCAATAAAGATGTTAAACAGGAGTGGCCCCAAAAACGAGCCCTGGGGGACACCAGTTGTGACCGGCCGCCAACCGGATTTAACTCCATTCACCACAACTCTCTGGGCCCGGCCAGCCAGCCAGTTTTTCACCCAGCAAAGCGTGTGCCCATGCAAGCCACGAGCAGCCAGTTTCACCAGGAAAATGCCGTGGGAAATGGTGTCAAAGGCCTTACTGAAGTCAAGGTAAACAACATCCACAGCCTTTCCCTCATCCACTAAGTGGGTTACCTTGTCATAAGAGGAGATCAGGTTTGTCAAGCAGGACCTGCCTTTCATAAACCCATGCTGACTGGGCCTGATCATCTGGTTGTCCTGCATGTGTTGTGTGATGGTACTCAGGATGAGCTGCTCCATCAGCTTCCGGGCACTGAAGTCAAGCTGACAGGCCTGTAATCTCCCGGATCATCCTTCTGACCCTTCTTATAGATGGGCGTCACATTGGCCAATTTCCAATCTGTCGGGACCTCCCCGGTCAGCCAGGACTGCTGGTAAATGATGGAAAGCGGCTTGGCGAGCACCCCAGCCAGCTCCTTCAGCACCCTCGGGTGTATCCCATCCGGTCCCATAGACTTGTGTGTGTCTATGTGATGCAGTAGGTCACTGCCTGTCTCCTCCTGGATTGCGGGGGGGTCGTTCTCCCAGTCTCTGTCTTCTGGCTGAGGAGGCTGGATTCCCTCAATACAACTAGTCTTGTTATTAAAGACTGAGGCAAAGAAGGCATTAAGGACCTCAGCCTTCTCCTCATCACTTGTTACCATGTTTCCTCCTGCGTCTAGCAGGGGATGGAATCTCTCCCGGGTCTTTCTTTTGCTACTGACATACTTATAGAAACATTTCTTGTTGCCCTTGATTGCTGAAGCCAGATTAATTTCCAGCTGGGCTTTAGACCTCCTGATTTCTGCCCTGCATAGCCTCACAGCCTCTTTGTAATCACTGTGAGTGGTTAGCCCCTTCTTCCAAAGGCCGTAAACTCTTCTTTTTTCCCTGAGTTCCAGCCAAAGCTCCCTGTTCAGCCAGGGTGGTCTTCTCTGGCGCCGGCTTCTCTTACAGCACCTGGGGACTGCCTGTTCCTGAGCCATTAAGACTTCCTTCTTAAAGAGCACCCAGCCTTCCTGGACCCCTATACCCTTCAGGATCATCTCCCAAGGGATCCTTTCAAGCAGGTGCCTAAACAAGACAAAGTCAGACCTTTGGAAGTCCAGGATCTCAGTTCTGCTTAGCCCTCTCCTGGCCTCTGTATTCTTAGAGAACTCTATTAGTTCATGATCACTGTGCCCTAGTCAGCCTCCAACCGCCACATCATCCACCAGTCCTTCTCTGTTCACAAAGAGGAGATCCAGCAGGGCACCTTCTCTGGTCGGTTAACTTCCTGATGTAGCTGGTGAGTGATCTCCCACACATTCCAGGAATCTCCAGGACTGGTCCCGCTCTGCTGTGTTGTATTTCCAGCACATGTCTGGGAAGTTGAAGTCTCCCACAAGAACAAGGGCAAGCGATCGTGAGATTTCTCCTAAATGCCTATAGAATATTTCATGCACCTCTCTGTCCTGGGTGGGTGGCCTATAGTAGACTCGTACTACAACATCTGCCCTGTTGGCCTTCCCCCTGATTCTAATGCAAAGACACTCTACCCTGTCTTCGCTACACTTGTGCTCAAAGCAATCATAACAGTCCCTAACATACAGCGCCACCCCACCACCTCTCCTTCCTTGTCTGTCCCTCCTAAAGAGCTTGTAGCCATCAACAGGCGCACTCCAGTCATGGGAGACATCCCACCATGTTTCTGTAATAGCCACAACATCATAATTTTCCTGTTTCATCATGGCTTCAAGCTCCTCCTGTTTGTTACCCATGCTGTGTGCATTGGTATACATGCAGTTCAGATCCGCTGATGTTTTGCCCCCTTCCCCCTGTCAACACACTGGACTTCCTGCTGGCAAGTACAGCAGTGGTAAAATGGTAGGGCTTATCATGACAGACCAGAAAAGATATGACAATGGAAAGGTGTATTTAAGAACCATTTTGAAATGTTTTAGTTTTCAAGTTTCAAAAACAGTTTTCATAATCAAGTAGATTTGATTAATAGTTTTCTCTTACACAACCTGGAAAGGGATTTCTGTAGGAAAATAAAAGTACATAAAATCTCTTGAGCAACTACCAGTCTGTTAAAACACTCACACATAATCAAAACCAAAAGACAGTAACAGAAATGGTGATAAACACAGACATATATATTACAATACCTTCATATTAGATGCCTCAGTTTCCAACTTTGTTAGGTGATTTGAGTTGTCCTCTAGCTCTTGTCGAAGATTGGAGTTCTCCATCTTTAATGCCTCAACTTGCTTTAACAACTGGTCATATGAAGCTGCAGCCATCCTGGGCTACCCTCAGTCGTGGAAAAAAATAGGAGAAGATACTAGATTTAAATGTTTTAGGGAAAAAAAACAAACAAAGGAAAAAAAAACATATCTAAACATAAAATTACATCTCAGTCTTTCCCATTTATCACTCAGCTTACTAAACATTTCATTCAAATCCATTAAACCAAACTATTAATGCCTAGAACTAACATCAATTCAATGGCTTTTTTTCAGTGGGCTTCCATTTGATACATGATTCAGTAAATGAAAGAAGATGATAACAATTGTTTTAGGAATTAGGGGAAGCCAGAATACACAAGGGGAAATCATACCATTATCCAAAAGCATCCTTACTTTTAAGTACTTCAGATATAACAATAAGAAACTAAGGAGATAATAGATCATATTTAATCATTTTTGAGTAGTCAACAAGCACTGTCAACCATCTCTAAAAGATTCTGACTACCCATATATTTTATGAAATGAAATATAGACACAGATCCTCATCATTCCTTAGAATAACACACACTAATGAAAATGTGTAAAAGGAGAAAAATAAATACTGAGGAATTTTAAAAGAACAGAAGCATCAGATGTAATAGTAATCAAGTCTTTTGCAAAAAACCTCCAAGGCATAAAGACTAAAATAAATATCCATGTATTTCTAACACAAGAAGTGGAAATACTGCACAGTTAAAGAAACAGATGAAAGGCCATTCTTGATATCAAGATGCCCCATATTACAAATACAAAGAGGAAGAATAGGTAAGATATAGTATGGAAATCATAAAATAAAAATATTATAGTGTTATTAAGTCATACATGCATTTTAAGCAATCTTTATTTTGGGTAATATTGTCCCAGAATCCTAAAACATTACCACAGTTATTCAGCCATTACAAAGAAACAACACACACACTAACTTAAATGATGAAATTCAAGTTCTTTCCCATTTTTCAAATCCAAAACCCAAAGTTATTCATGTAAACAAACAACATAAATAAAGCCCAGGTAATTACATCTGAAGTTCTTTACATTTGAAGCTATCAACTTATTATTTTCAAATAAGTACTTCAGCAGAGTAACAAGAAGCATAGCACTTCTTACATGTACAAGTTACCCTGCCAATTTCACAGCAAGAATTTCCTAAGCAAATATGGCACCTGTAGCTCAAAAGAGAAATATATAAAAAGTTTACGGAACAACATTCCTTTTTCATTGCTACTATAGTACTTTGGAAATATCAAACATCTAAAAGCTCATATTTAGTTTTTATTTTATTATGGAACATACTGCAAATACAGTTTGCAAGCTATCTTGAAAATTATGCTAACTGAAGAGCAATTTGTGTACCCCCTCGCTAAGTCTTTGACCTTTATAATTACAAGGTCAAGTAACTGCTTGTGTAATCAGCTTTGCTCTTCCAGATAATTCTTAATTGAATTATCAAGCTAATTAAAAAAATAGATTAAACTATCCAAAAAGGACTCAGGTCTCAAATATAAATTTTTAAAATTGTTTAGTCTTTCAAAATTTAAACTTGATGAAAATATAAACAAGAATATCTATTATGAAAGATAGGAACACTAACAAAAGCTCCACTGCATTTGATATTGCAAGTTTATTTCATTTTCAATAAACAAAACTTCATGTCCTAAACATGTCTCATCACTAAAGAAGGGCCAAGAATCAAATCTCCCATTTGTGGAATTGTGACAGTACAAATGGAGGGAGGGTGTCACAAACTGTTCATAAACAAGAAACTGTTCATAAAGAGGATGTCCCAAACAACTCCAAGTGGGATGCCCTGTGGGGGAGAAGCAGAGCAAGCTCTGCGCAGGTGGGGCAGTGGGCCGTTTCTCTCCCCCTCCCTCCTGTTGTTGCCCAGAGACAGAACTTGCCTAACTGTACAGGTACAAGCCAGAGAAAATGAGAACCTTCTGGAACAACCTACTGCACATGCGTAAGAAAGACTATATCAAGGCAACACCCCATGTGTGTCTTTGTCGACCCACCACCTACAGACCAAGCTGGCTACTCTGCAACAACGCGGGATCCAAGGGTGGTGATTCCCCTTTTCCTATCCCCTTCTCCTGTCTTTTCTCTTCCTCTTTCTTACATATATTCATGTGTATAAGTTTTGTATGAATTGAATTGCAATCGGTTGATCATTGACAGGCTATTAGGAAAATAGTCTCATGCCAAAGCATCTTTATTCCTTCTCTGGACAGTTACCAGTTGATTGTTGCCAAATTGTCTCCATTCACTCACTGAAGTGGTCAGTTAATAAAGTCACCAGCACAATTGTTCCTCTGAGTCACTGTGGTGACTCGGCCACCCTGCGGCTCTGCTGAGCAGAGACCAGCTCTTCCACCAGCAGGCAGGCTCTCGGGGAATTCAAGAGATTCACCCCCCTCGTAACCCACCGCGTGGGACAAGATGGGGGGGCACACATAACACCACACCCTAATAAATTTTATTTTCCCTAATGTAGTCATGTTAGATAGGAGACCATACTTTTAGAGAAATGAAGACAATCCAAAATATTTATTCTATTCCATGGATTCTGTACTTTTTATAATCAGGCAGTTCCACCTAAAAGGCAGATAGCTGTCAAAAAGTTGTAAGAAGAAAAAAATATTCAGAAAGTCAAATTGTTTGTGGTCCATCTCATGCATGTATTCCTTTGATAAGTACTAGTTTGCCATTCTAATTCATAAAATCAACAGCTATGTTCACATTTCTTTTCAGAACATACACTACATGGCCAATCCTGCCCAAGCAAAGACGGATAACTTTAAAATGTTTTCACTTTTGAGTGCTATAAAATGACATTGTACTGTAATACTGATAGAATCTGTTGATTTATATGAGGCTCTGACTACACTGCATAAATAGTAAACTTAATTTTTCATTTGTTGCATCTGACATGTTCAAAGTTATCTCAAGTATATCGCACATTCATTCACATCTAATTGACAGAAGCCACTGTGTGCCATATTTTACATGCATGTCAATTCTAGCTAGAGTACCTTTTTCTTACATTATGTTAATCCATAGTTAGTATGTATACTGGTTTGGGCTGGGATAGAGTTAGTTTTCTTCACAGTAGCTCGTATGGTGCTATGTTTTAGATTTGTGCTGGAAACAGTGTTGATAACACAGGGATGTTTTAGTTATTGCCGAACAGTGCTTACACAGAGTCAAGGCCTTTTCTGCTTCTCACACCAACCCACCAGCGAATAGGCTGGGGGTGCACAATAAGTTGGGAGTGGACACAGCTGGGACAGCTGACACCAACTGACCAAAGGGATATTCCATACCATAGGATGTCATACTCAGCAGTAAAACTGTGAGAAAGAAGGAGCAAGGGGGAAGAAGGGGTGGAGGGGAGAGGAGTGTCATTCAGATGAATAAGCCCTGCTTTCCTGGAAATATCTAAATATCTGCCTGCCAATGGGGAGTAGTGAACTAAATCCTTATTTTGCTTTGCTTGCATGTGCAGCTTTTGCTTTCCCTATTAAACTGTCTTTATTTCAACCCACAAGTTTTCACACTGTTACAATTTTGATTCCCTCCCCCATTCTGCTGTGTGGGGCTTAGCTGCCTACCAGGGTTAAACCACAACAGTATAAGAGGTCAGATAAAATGAAGAACCTGATATTTTTATTCTTCTGTCAACTGAGTAATTCTCTACTCATGCATTTCAAAGTTAAAATAATTAGCCACATTAACAAGATGTATAAAGACAAAAAAGAAAATGCAGAAAAATGAATGGGGGAGGAACTACAGTAGAAGAGTAGCAGTTGGATAGCTCTGTTGTTTTATATGAAAAATAAGCTTAAACATACTTATATTAAATAAGTAAGGATCCAGTTACTGAAGGGGAGGGGCAAGTAATGCATCTTAAATGAAGTGGCTATCAACTCTCTACAAAACCAACTTTCAGGCTATATTTCACCAAAAAAGAGTTTTACTTAATACATACAAAATAAAGATTTTTTGCTTTCAAGAAATGAGCTCCAAATAAAACCCACCAAAATTCTTAGCTGAAACACTATTAAGTGCTTTCAAATAACAAAAGAGGCTTATTCAGCAAGTTAATTTCAATTGACTTGATAAGACTCAGAACAGAATTAAAGATTGTCTTTAGACAAGACAATCTGTTGCTACAACTGACTTAGCATATGAAAACTGGAAGCAAATCCAAAGAACAAATTTTTTTAAAATGTATTTTTACCTTCTCCTCCTCCTGATATAAGTTTACACAAAAGGAAGAGGATGCTTGGCATGTTTGTTGTTTGGTGGATTGTTTTTTGTTTTTTTTAAATAACAAGCAAGTGGGACATCAGTGCTAAGAGACAGTATTTTACCATTGACTAGGGCTCACTTATTGATTTATTCAGATGTCAAGTATTACTCCACAGGTTTCAGATTAAAGAAAACACAACTATTTGAATTAGTCAATTGCCACAAGCTGGGTAATCCAAAACATCTCCAATTTTTATTAAATAACAGATGTCCAAATGGACAGTAAGATACACTTTGCTCTAGGCCCTCTTCAGCCAGACAAGGTTCACAGCCACCTACCTCCTCATTTGCAGCAGAGACCATATAGCAAGCCCAAAGTAAAGCAAGGAATGGTTTACACTTGGCCCTTTAATCTGAAACTGTAACACTGCAGACATACACAGAAACATATTCAGGATCTACGAGGCCAGAATCAGTTTAATCAAGAATAAATACGACTCTTCAGGTATGAAGTCACTATACAGGGGAGTTGAGGGGAAAGGAAAGAGGAAGAACTGTTTGTTCTAATACCAATTTCATACTTTATCCAACTCAAAGGAAAATACATGACACACAGAACACAACACACCTTTGGTAAGTTCACCACTATGATTAAGAGTCAAGCTCTGTTTTGCACTCTAAATCCGAGTTTCTTTTTGCAGCATGGTCTAGATTCAATTGGAAGAATGGAAATACCCCTATTGCTAGATTTACTCCAAGAAATAACTCTGGGGATGTAGGAACTTCAAGCTTTAACTCCATCAATATAAGAAACACCTAGACTCTAGGTCTCCTAGTTCCCTAACCCATTTTCTCATTCTTAGGAGATGGAGAAGAAATCTCTTACCAAATTAAACTGAAATTATGACAATAAATTTCACTATGCTGTACTGAATCAGCAGTTTGAATAAATACACATATCAAAGCAGAATTTCAAGTTGGATATAACTCTTTCAGACATTAAAACCAAAATTAATCAGGAGCCTAAATTTATGCAAATATACTGTTAACATTTAGACATGCATTTTTCTACATTAAGAAAATTTTATTAGTTATAACTGCACAGGAAACAGGAATTTAGATGTGCTCTCTTTAATCTGAAATCCCCATAGAGATAGGCAAAAAACCCAATATTCTCTGAAAACTTACAATTTTATATTGATCAGTGTTCTTTTTTATTTGAAATCAATAAACAATACACTCAACATACCCTGAAGAGGTTCTGCTTAAGAACCCCAAGCTCAACAATTTATGATATATTAATTAAATCTTCTTATGGAAATATTTCAGCCCTCATTACTAGGTGTTGGTTTTTTTTTTTTTTTCCAGTCATAAATGCTATTACTACCAGAACTTCCTGTAGAATAAATTAGTCTTTTCAGAACAGAGGTTAAAGAATAATTTAAAATGTAAAACCCTAACATGTCTTTTTCTCAACAATATAGACAAAAGTACTACCACTGTTTATGCATAAAGACAATATTTTCACTGCAACCTATTTGTTCCAACTTTAAAAATCTTCAACTGAACACATAGTAACTGAGGCTGATTTTTTTGTTAGTGAATAAGTTGTAGAGCTACTTCAGAGGACAAAAATCAGTGAAAAAAATGTATTTTCTCCAGTAAGGCTCAATCCAAACAATACTGAAGTCAACTGGGGCTCCAGTTCGTTACACTGATATTGGATTATGAACTTCCATGAAAGAGCAATAAAATCAGATGTTTAGAAACAGAATTTAGCTTTCTACCACCACCACTGGTAAGCAGATGTGCTAATGACCAAAGATTTTTTTTTTTTCACAACATAGCTACTATTCTTAAGACAAGAAGTTATGATCATTGTGCCTACAGTTCATTAATATCTAAATTATAATTTAGCACTGTTAGAAAGGACTATCAACTCTGATTTCTTTCTACAGTCACAAGTTTTACCCAACTATCCTGTGCTAAGCCAAATATCTCATCCTGATTACTGTCTACTATTCTGTTAGTTTTTGTAATTCACTCCCAGGTGACTAATGGGGAATTGTTTCTTCAAGGACATATCACACAGAACTCAGGAAAAAACCAAACTAATTCAGTGGTAAATCATACTGTCATTAAAGCATATTCTTGAGATTTTTCAAATTAGTTTCTTATTAAACCTTTTAACACATTTCAACACCTTTTTTTGAAGTACTAAGTCTAAGGCTTTTGACTTGCAAGAGATTACTGCTAATGCTGGGATGGCTGGAACAGTGCCTGCCCTACCTATCTCTGCAAGGTTCCCACCCAAGGAAGAGAGGAAGGCTCAGCTGCTCACATAGCTACCGATCCACTGCAGATTACTACCTGACTACTAATGTAATCTGAAATGAGCATGTGTTTAGTTTAATATGCTGGGCCATTAACCACAATGGTTCAACAGCTATTTATATGAGTATTTCCAAACGACAAGCAGGGCTGACAGACAGGGGCAAAACCCCTGCACAGCTGTTCTAAGGGTAAGCCAGCTCCACCATTAATTTCAAGCCATAAATGTACAATTTTTATATAGTTACTTTTATCAATATACTCAAAACATCAAGAAAATCAGGTAAGGTTTATTTCACCATAATTGTTTTTTAATATACCAAACCATGCTGATTTGCATTAATTCAATTGTTCTGTTGCCCAAATCAGCTTCTCCACTCTTCTGTCTGAAGCTTGACTTCAGGTTAAATGATTTCTATATAGATATCTTTCTGCTTATCCTTTTTCAAATCTGGCAAAATCTTCTGGCAGTCTTACAAGTCTTTTTTGGCATTTAAGAATTTATCGAAGTATCACTGGGACAGAGACTGTCTTATCCAGTTCAGTTTGGGGCAAGTTTTCAAGGCCTGCTAGTTTAAAAATATTTATCCTTCACAGGTTCTAATACTCTCCTCGTATACTCACTGAAAAATACTCTATCCTCCTCAGGTCATAAAGGCCCATTATCCTGATTCTTTTCAGATAGAGCACAAAAACATTCATGCCTTTTCCAGTATCACACTGGAAAAAAAAAAAAAAAAAAAAAATCACAATATTTCCACCTGGTGGCATGCCTAAGCCTTACTAAAATGGCTTTTGTTGTGAATCTATTTTAATCCTCCTATCCCTATATGAATTAAAGAACAAACCCAAAAACGCCTACTCAGTAGAAGGGAGGTTATTTTGTTTGGTTTTTTCCCCTCATCCGGGCTACGTAGGCACATAGACATAATGAGGACACCAAAAGGGCTCTAAGGCTTTGTGTATAGTTAAACAGGATTAAGAAAACAGTAAGTTTTCTTAAGAGTGTCTATGAACGGAACAGCAGCGTTACAAATCTCATACCTTCAGTTCCTATTCTCATTCGTTTTGAATTAAGTATGCCCCGGTCATCAGTCAGAAAGATGCGGAAAGGAATAGAAAACAACCATCACTGAAAACTGTTCTTTGATTGTTCACAAGGTTGTTGTTTTAGTAACAAGGACTTTGTTACAAACTCAGTAAGTTAGAGTTGTCTGTCAAACCTTTTTTTGTGCATTGTTGCATTTAACAGAACTAAAGAGGAAAAAAAAGTGTTTTACCAGTTTCTTGGAGTCTTTATGTGCACTTTTGGTGCACATATTTGTGTATTTTCAAACTGTAATTTTGATAAAATATTAAGTGCATTAGAAATAACAAATGAACTTAATAGCAAAAGTATAAAAATATTAAGGTGTACTTTCAACACAACAGAGGAAGAAAAAATATTTAAGT
Source organism: Strix aluco (assembly GCF_031877795.1). Taxonomy (NCBI): domain Eukaryota; kingdom Metazoa; phylum Chordata; class Aves; order Strigiformes; family Strigidae; genus Strix; species Strix aluco. The sequence goes on from NC_133970.1 coordinate 13,696,134, forward strand.
TGGAATTAATCTATACTGTATTGTTCATATATGCATAGCAATTTAATAAAAATACTTCTATACAAATTAAGTTGTACATTTCCTGCTACATCTTTAAAAGGCATCTTTCAACATGCAACTATCCAAATCAGTCTAAAATGTTTTGCTGATCCAGTGAAAAAAGCTATCAAATGAAAAATGCTCCCTACAGTTCATAGTCAAAGTCCTACACTTAAGTCAACAGAAAAGGTTTTTTTGACTCAAAGAGTAAATAGGATTAAATAATACAGCAGTATGTGTCTTCCTGAAGTCTTGGTTTCTGCAAAACGAAGGTGTATTTTGATGGCAATGACCTAACTACTAGAATAAAAGCTGCATATCTGACAGAGAAAGAAAGGACCCACCCATTAACATTTCTCAGAGCATTCAGGTTAAATCACAGATCTAAAAGTTATTTAACGTTGCAAATATATGCTAAGTCAGAAAATTTTAAGGTTCATTAAATATACAACATTCCTCTTATAAGAATCCTCAGTATTTTTGCTGCTACATAGCTTGCAGTTGGCCACCTATCAGTGCATTTCTGAGTACAGCTCAGCTTCCCGTCGCTTTACAGCTCTTTTGCCAGCGAAGGAAAAAAAAAAAAAAAAAAACCAAAAAAAAACCACCAAAAAAAACCCAAAAAAAACCAAAACAAAAAAAAAAAAAAAAAAACAAAACAAAAAACAACAACCACGCTGCTGCAGTGAAGCGCAGAGGCGGCACCGCCGCGTCCTATAACTAACAACGCCAGGCTGGTACCACATGCAGGGGAGATACTTACCGTTTCACAATGGGGCGTGCATCAATTCCGGAGAAACACGTTCATGTTCTGATCTCACAGACAAGGGCTACGCATCCTGAAATGCCTGACTCCCCACCCCCTTCTCCCCATCGCTGCAGGGCGGCACAGCCGCACCAGGGCACAGCGGTAGAGGCTTTGTGACCCTCACCGGCAGCTGCCACTCTGGTAGCGCGAGAGGACAGGATGACCTCAGCCCTGCTCGCCATACATCCCTTCCATTCTTCGTTATCTGATGCTCTTTTCCTTAGATACGGTTGCCCCCTTCCCCACTCTCCCCCACCCCTTTTTACCTCAACAAGCCTTTTTTCTTACCGCCTATTATTAACCACAAAAGCGTTTTTTCCTCCCTTTCCGGCGCCGCTGCCTCCGTCACAGGCGCGACTGAGCACTGCAGGGAACTCACCAAGATCCGGTAGCCCTGTACAACCACCAGCCCACCCTCACTCACCCATTCATCCCCGCAAACGCATGTGCTTCAATTCCGCTACCAGCAAGACCACCCGCACCCAGCAGCTAGGCTAGTGCCGCGACCAGTATGCCCCTCCCGCCCCCCAGTCACATGCCGCCCAGCGCCGCCTCATAGCCAATAGAGCAGCGCGCCTCAAAGATTGTCGTCCGTCCCACCCTTCCCCCCACCCGCCGGAAAACAGTTGCGTACTCCAGATCATCGGCCTTAGGCGGGAGGGCTCCAGCGAGAGCTTCCTGAAAACGTACGTTTCGCCGCATTTAGCACTGGCGGAAACGACAGTGAGCTGCTGCTCTCGGCAGCAGGAGCAGCCCTGCCAAGCACAGCACGCGTCGCTGAAATTAAATGCTTCAGACGGGCTAACAAGCAGCTGTGCGGACTGAACAGTACTGTCACGGGGGAGCGCTTTCCCTGAGTGGCTACCGCATTCCTCTTTAACACAGATTCATCCACAGCGTTAAGGGGAAAAAATAGTAAAAAAGTAAACCTACACCACTTGGCCACCAACAGTAGAAAGCAGAACCCAAGGGTAATGTCAGATTATTAAAAGAAACGTTGAAAGGTTAGAGGACAGTTTTGTTAGGAACACTGTAGAACCAAATGATTAGCTGTTAGGATAATGGTCGAAACAAATGATTAACCTTGAAACAATCCACTATTGTATATGCATGTCAAAAAGCAGGAGCCTAAGTAGGATTAATGGAAAGTACAGACGAGGTGCGATGACCTGCCTATGTCTGCCAAAATATGACAAAACTAAGTAAAAGGTAATTCTAGAAAGGGGAGATCACAAACACCAACCCATGGACCACCGACTCTAATTACAGCCCAGACTCAAAAGAAAGCAGCAGAGAAGGCAAACTAGGTATGCGTGCTAATTTACATGCTAAGTGTAGAGATTATGACCAATCATGTAGTATGTAATAAAACATATATGGTATTTGTTATTCAAATCTCAAGGGGAAAAAGAAGTTGTAGTCAGGATGTTGTGGCCGAACAGTTTTGTAATTCTCTTATGTAAATAAGAAATAAGATATATGTCTATAGTTTCTATTGTTAAAATCAGTTGTTAGAAGGGAGCTAAAATGGCCCCCATCTTCAAGCCACTACAAAAACACTTGTGCTGAGTCATCCCCCCTTCTGTGACGGAAACCTGAGACAAGCCCGCCGAAACCTGAGAAAAGCCCGCGAAAACCTGAGAAAAGCCCGGGAAAACTTGTTTACACCTTTGCAGCCCCCTCAGGGTACGCCCATCATGAATATGGATGAAGCCTACACTAGAAAGGGACTCGGTTCTGCCGGGTCAGGTGTGTGTCCTGGTAGAGCAGAGACTCCCGGCACACCCAGCGCTGTTTTGCTCACTCGCCGCTTGCTAATAAATTTATTATTGATCACTAAAAATTGAGAAGTGGTTATTTCCCACTAAATTACTTTTAATCTATAACATAGTATATATGTATCAGTGTATTGAATAAGTATAAGACTGTGTGTATAAATAGTCATAGTTTTTGGGACCACAGTGTGCTGCCTTGGGACAGGCACCCGTGCATGCGCATCCACATAATAAAGGAAAATACCTCCATCCTGTGTGTGAATTGGGAGTCTGTACACCGGGTGACTCTCATGGTTTAAACTCAGCTGACGGCCAATCACCACACAGCCGATCACTCATCCTTTCCCCCACCTGGAAAACAGGGGAGGGACAAAAAGGAAAAACTTGTAGGTTTAAATAAAAAAAAAACAAAACAGTTTAGTGATGGTAACAAAAAAACAGTAACAATAGAAAGCCCAAATGGGTAATGCACAATGCCATTGCTCACCACCCGCCGAATGATACACAGCCCACCCCTGGCAGCAATCCAGACAGAATCCCACTAAGCAGATGCTGTGATCTTTGGGCATCCATTTACTGACACATTTAACTCCACTTCTCCCTACTGCAGAGGCTATAAATCTAAAGCCTTTTCAATTGTTTCTTTAGCTAATTCAAAAGCAGCTTGCTGTTCATTTCTCCATTCAAATTCATATTTTTTCCTTGTCACCTTGTACCAAGGGGTTAAAATTTATCCCAAATGGGGAATATGTTGCCTCCAGAAGCCAAATAGTCCAATAAATCTTTGAGCTTCTTTTTTGTCTTGCGGTACAGCAAAATCTAAATTTTTTTTTTTTGTTGTTGGGCTTTAGGCAGTATTTCTCGATGCCCACAGTGCCACTGAATTCCTAGAAACTTCACCATCTGAGATGGTCCTTGGATTTTTTTTTTTTTTTTCCAGGGTTAATTTCCCAACCCTTCTGTTTCATGTGATCTACCACCAATTCAAGAACATGTTGTACCTCCTCCTCATCATTTCCTTGAATCAAAATATCATCTATATAGTGACTTAATTGTGTGTGAGGAGGCAGCTGTATTTCATCTAAGTGTTCAGCTACAATTCTATAGCAGATAGTGGGGCTGTGCAACCTCCCTTGTGGTAATCTAGTGAAAGTGTATTGCCGCCCTGCCATGTGAAGGCAGATTGATCCCAGTGCTCTTCTGCAATCGGGATGGTAAAAAAATGCATTAGCCAAATCTATTACAGCGTACCCAGTTCCTGGATGTTTCTGAACAACTTCTATTAAAGTGACAGTTCCGGCACAGCTGCTGCAAGCGGTGCAGTATGTTTGTTTAGTTCTCTAAAATCCACCGTCATTCTTCAGGATCCATTGTTTTTCTTGACAGGCCATATCGGATTGTTCCACACTGTTATGGTCGGCTTTAAAGCTCCTACATCTAATAAATCTCTAATTGTCTGTGATATCTCTTCATGTCCTCCTGGAATTCTATATTGCTTCATTATGACTAACTTAGTTGCAGCCGGGATCTGCACAGGAGGCATTTTTACTTTGCTGACCGTAACAGGTCTGGCACTAATACAGGGTTTAACTCCAAATTGATACCGAGCATCAGAAAGATTTAAAGTTAGTCTTTTTAGAATCTCTATACCTTTTATATATCCATGAATGGGGACAATCATGATTGAATATAACCATTTTGGGAGGTTTCTTATTTTCATTTCTATTTGTGTTTGTACAGCTTTAATTTATTTTCCTCTTAAACCTGTAATAATTACAAGTTGTCCTTTAAATTTCTTGTGATTCCAATATATTAAGGAGGCCTCTGCTCCAGTGTCAATCAGGGTATTTACAGTTTGTGGGGACTGCTTGTTCTAAAAAAAAGAATAAAATTTTAAGCTCCACATGGGGTCATCGGTCCTTCTGCACCCACTGCCCTGGAGCTTGGTTATTAATTCATTTGTACTGATCATAATATTGATTCACTTCCTTTGCCTCGTGCAAAGGGTACAACTCAGAAAACGGTGTCTAATCGTCTTTCACCCCCGGAAGCGGTGATCCACTTACGGGGCGGGGAAAGGGGGCCTTCCGTGGGCAGATGCAGGGTCCCGTTGAGGTTCGAGAAGGGGTGCTGTAGGCTGAGTTGTCCCTGGATTCTTAGTTTTAGAACTCTGCACTCTCTTGGTAGGCTTATTCAGCCCTCTCTGCGTATATATTCACCACAGCCCGTTAGTTGGAAGACTGTCATTTTTTTTTTTTTTTTTCACGAGACATGCTGTCTTTTAGCAAAGCCATAAACATTTCCTTATGAGAAATCCTATTTTCACTGTCTTTAGGGCTGTCTCAAGTATCTCGATTCCCTGCACTCCTTCGGGGGTCCCACTCCCCAAGGTCACCCTACTGCTGTATTTTTCTATCGCATCAAAAAGGGGATTTGCTATCTCAGTAATCAAAAGAGTCATGATAACATTTTTACAGTAGTGCCGCATCTCACACACTCACACACACTCTTACATTAAACAGATCGATCTTATATTACCACACAAGGAGCTCCCTTACACCATTTACACAAACACAATTACACTTATAACCACAAGTACCACTAGGACAATTATGACAAACGACAAATCCAAATTTAACACCGTACGTACAATATACAAGTTCCAAGTCTCAGAGTCAATATCAGTGCCAATGGTCAAAGTACACAATGAATCCAGCCCTCTCCTTTTCCTATACTTATATTGTGCTACTCGCACTGTGACTTTCTCTGCCACTGTCTGATAAGTATCCAGCTTATCAGCAAGCAACTTATTCCAGCATTGCAACATCACTATTTGACTCTGCAAATCACATATCTGTCGCTCCATCTGGGAGTGTTCCAACAACAGCCTCTCTTTACTCTGGTGTTGTTTTCTATATGCAGTTAACAAAATCCATCCTCGTTTACTCGAGTTTGTGATCTCTTTTCCTTGTCCAATAGGTATCCTTTTCATACAATTTAGAACATCTAATGGTTCGGCTTCTTGCAGCCAGCTCTCCCATTGTTCACACGGTCCTCCGACCTGAGCCCACTGCTGGGCCAGTGAACTATAGGGAGGATTTTTCCAACCGGGAGTATCTGGTGGACTTGACAAATTTCCTTTGAACTTAAATAATGGCATTTTTTGTCGGATCCCACTTCTGACACCAATTTATGTTTTGCTAATTAAGGATACCAATTAAACTCGGACACCAGAGTGAAAAGAGTAGGTGTACTTTACTAGTGATAACCAAGTAATGTAACAGTGTAATACAGAGAACATGCAGTAAGAAGAAGCAGAACAGTGCACTTAAAGCAACAAACAGGAAAATACAGGGTAATGCATCAAATCATTACTACCTGAGGGAGAGAATAGTGATTAAGAAAGATCCATCACCACTTGCATATATTATCATCATCATCCAGACCCGCAGGCGCTGGGCAGCCCCGGTTACAGCGAGGATTTGCAGAGCCTGTCCCGGCAAGTGGGAAATCCTACGCGGTGCGTCCACCCGTAGGTGAGGCTTCCAAAGTCGCTGTGAACGGGTCCAGCCTTATATACCAGAGATCGACAAGCCAGAATAGCTGGCACCTTTGTTTTGAGCGGAAAATTTCTGGTTTCATTCTCCTGTTGGATTCCACCCAAAGCCTGGCCAGGGCTCGGGGGGGGAACCAAGGGAGTTTCTAACAAGGCCAAATACTTGGGTTCTCAGCCTTGAACAAGGCTGCGAAAGGAAAGTCGGATACATTCTCTCCTCACTACTGATTATATTTTGTCTTTCACTAGCGAGTTTACATATTTTATTAATGACTACATGCTAAGTTAGCAGCTTCAGCTTGGGGCCTGTTGCTCAGGCTGCAGTATTTCAATGCTTTAGCACTTTTTACACCAGCATAAGTGGGTTGTTATAACTTAGTACAATACCTACTAGCGCAATGGTTATCAGTTATAAAATATACAGGATTCATCTATAGGTCAACTCTGGCTTGGGCCTGTTGTCCAACCCTTAGCACTTCAGCACTAGAATCTTGGCTATTAGGAGCAGTTGTTTCTCTGACCCCCAGCAGTATAAGGCTCTAGTGGACACTGGTGCACAATGCACCCTAATGCCATCAAATTTTAAAGGGGCAGAACCCGTTTGTATTTCAGTAGAGACAGGGGGATCTCAACAGTTGACTGTATTGGAGGCCGAGGTGAGCCTAAGTGGAAAAGAGTGGGAAAAACACCCCATTGTGCCTGGCCCAGACGCTCCATGCATTCTTGGCATTGATTATCTCAGGAGAGGGTATTTTAAGGACCCAAAAGGGTATTGGTGGGCTTTTGGTATAGCTGCCTTGGAAACAGAAGGAATTAAACAGCTGTCTGTGTTACCTGGTCTCTCAGAGGATCCTTCTGTTGTGGGATTGCTGAGGGTCGAAGAACAACGGGTGCCAATTGCCACCACAACAGTGCACCGACGGCAATACCGCACCAATCGAGACTCTGTAATCCCTATCCATAAACTGATTCGTCAGCTAGAGAGCCAAGGAGTCATCAGCAAGACACGCTCCCCCTTTAACAGCCCCATATGGCCAGTGCAAAAGTCTAATGGAGAGTGGAGATTGACAGTGGACTCTCGTGGCCTGAAGGATGTCACACCTCCGCTGAGTGCTGCCGTGCCAGACCTGCTAGAACTTCACTATGAGCTAGAGTTGAAGGCAGCCAAGTGGTACGCCACGATTAATATTGCCAATGCATTTTTCTCCATCCCTCTGGCAGCAGAATGCAGGCCACAGTTTGCTTTTACCTGGAGGGGTGTCCAATACACCTGGAATCGACTGCCCCAGGGGTGGAAACACAGCCCCACCATTTGCCATGGACTGATCCAGACTGCACTGGAACAGGAGGAAGCCCCAGAACACTTACAGTACATTGATGACATCATTGTATGGAGTAATACAGCGGAAAAAGTTTTTGAGAAAGGGGAAAAAATAACCCAAATCCTTCTGACGGCCGGGTTTGAAATAAAGCATGATAAGGTCAAGGAACCTGCACAAGAGATTCAGTTTTTAGGAGTAAAATGGCAAGATGGACGTCATCAGATTCCAATGGAGGTGATTAATAAAACAACAGCTATGTCCCCACCAACTAACAGAAAGGAAACACAAGCTTTCTTGGGTGTTGTGGGTTTCTGGAGACTGCACATTCCAAATTACAGTCAGATTGTAAGCCCTCTCTATCAAGTGACCCGGTAAAAGAATGATTTTATATGGGGCCTGGAGCAGTAACAAGCTTTTGAACAAATTAAACAGGAAATAGTTCATGCAGTAGCTCTTGGGCCAGTTCGTACAGGACAAGATGTTAAAAATGTGCTCTACACTGCAGCCAGGGAGAATGGCCCTACCTGGAGTCTCTGGGGTTTTGGAGTCAGGGATATGGAGGACCTGAGGCACACTATACTTCAATCAAAAAAGAGATACTGGCAGCATATGAAGGGGTTCGAGCTGCTTCAGAGGTGATTGGGACTGAAGCACAGCTCCTCCTGGCACCCCGATTGCCGGTGCTGGGCTGGATGTTCAAAGGGAGGGTCCCCTCTACACACCATGCAACTGATGCCACGTGGAGTAAATGGGTCGCATTAATCACACAACGGGCTCGAATAGGGAACCTCGATCGCCCAGGATTAGTGGAAGTGATCATAAACTGGCCAGAGAGCAAAGATTCTGGGATGTCACCAGAACAGGAGGTGAAACGTGCTGAGGAGGCCCCACCATATAACGAGCTGCCAGAGGAGGAGAAGCGATATGCCCTGTTCACTGATGCGTCTTGTTGCATTGTGGGAAAACATCGACGATGGAAGGCTGCGGTGTGGCATCCCACACAACAAACCTCTGAAGCTGTTGAGGGACAAGGTGAATCGAGCCAGTTTGCAGAGGTGAAAGCCATCCAATTGGCTTTGGAGATTGCTGAGCGAGAAAAGTGGCCGAGGCTCTATATCTACACTGACTCGTGGGTGGTGGCAAGTGCCCTGTGGATGTGGTTGCAGCAATGGAAACAGAACAACTGGCAACGCAAGGGCAGACCCGTCTGGGCCGCTGAAGTATGGCAGGACATTGCAGCCCGGGTGGAGAACCTCGTTGTGAAGGTGCGCCATGTGGACGCCCATATACCCAAGAGTCGGGCCACTGATGAACATCAGCATAACCAGCAGGCGGACCAGGCTGCTAAGATCGAATTGGCTCAGGTGGACTTGGACTGGCAGCGTAAAGGTGAACTGTTCATAGCCCGGTGGGCCCATGAGACCTCGGGCCACCAAGGCAGAGATGCAACATACAGGTGGGCTCGAGATCGAGGGGTGGACCTCACCATTGACACCATCGCAGAGATCATCCACGGATGTGAGACGTGTGCTGCAATCAAACAAGCCAAACAGGTGAAGCCCCAGCGGAATGGAGATCAATGGATGAAATATAAATATGGAGAGGCCTGGCAGATCGACTACATCACACTGCCACAGACCCGCCGAGGCAAGCGCCACGTGCTCACAATGGTGGAAGCAACCACTGGGTGGCTCGAAACTTATCCAGTGTCCCACGCCACCGCCCGGAACACCATCCTGGGCCTTGAAGACCGAGTCCTGTGGCGACACGGCACCCCAGAGAGGATTGAGTCGGACAATGGGACTCACTTCCGAAATAACCTCATAGATGCCTGGGCAGAAGAACACGGCATCGAGTGGGTCTACCACATCCCCTACCACGCACCAGCCTCTGGGAAGATCGAGCGCTACAATGGACTGTTAAAAACTACACTGAGAGCAATGGGGGGTGGAACCTTCAAACACTGGGACACACATCTGACAAAGGCCACTTGGTTAGTGAACACAAGAGGATCTGCCAATCGAGCTGGCCCGGCTCAGTCAAAACTTCCACGTGTTGTGGACGGGGATAGAGTCCCTGTGGTGCGCATGAGGGAGCTGCTGGGAAAAATGGTCTGGGTTAGTCCTGCGCCGGGCAAAGGCAAACCCATCCACGGGATTGCTTTTGCTCAAGGACCTGGGTGCACCTGGTGGGTGATGCAGAAGGATGGAGAGGTCCGATGTGTACCACAAGGGGACTTGATTGTGGGTGAAAACACACCGTGAATTATACTGTGCTTTTGTTATTTTTTCTTTGTTAATGCTAATTGCTAAATGGCAGCTGGATGTTTACGACGCGAAAGTCTCGGACACAACTTAGACGACCAATGTGATCATGTTGATGCCACTTTATTAAAGGCTACACAGCAATTTATACTCTATCTCAAGCTTCACGCGCCGCTATCTTATTGCTAATAGGCTAAAGCTACTTGTTCACGCGCCCTTCTGCCCTCTATGATTGGTCCCAGTGTGGTGTCCACGCGCTGCTCTCCCCCCAGGTAGACCCCCTGTTTTCGACATTCCAACATCTTTATCTCTTGGGCAGGAATGTAGTTTCTCAGGCCGTCTCAGCCTTGTTTTTGTCCTTGAACACAGCTGCAGTTTGCTGTTACAGTGAGGCCCCTTGGTCTGGATCGCTCACAACATGTCCGTTGTTCTCCAGCGATACCACAGGATGTGACGCACATGGTATAGAATAAAGGGGTGGATTATGTCCTGATTCAGCCAGGATAGGGTTAAGTTTCCCCAGCAGTGGGGGGGAAGCTCTAGCCGGGTTATTCATATACCATGCTGACGTCACCTCCGGGTGCCCAAGCACAGCAGCGCGGGAGAGTCGGTTAACACGTGTGTTATGTGATCTCTCTGCTCTCACTGCTGTATCGGTACATATCTTGCTCTGTTCATTGTTATCACTGTTACTGTTATTGTTATTGTTGTTGTTTGTTGTGTTGCTGTTGCACTGTTGTATTAAACCTTTCCTTATCTCAGCCCCGGGGCTTTGTATTTCACTCCCTTTGTGGGGGAGGGGCAGCGGCCGCATGGTCTCAGAACCCGGCAGGGACTAAACCACCACACCTACCATGCACCAGCCTCTGGGAAAATTGAGCAATACAATGGGTTGCTAAAAACTACACTGAGAGCAATGGGGGGTGGAACTTTCAAACATTGGGACGTGCATTTAGCAAAAGCCACCTGGTTAGTCAATACCAGAGGATCTGCCAAGCAAGCTGGCCCTGCCCAGTCAAACCTCTTACATACTGTAGATGGGGATAAAGTCCCTGTAGTGCACATGAAAAATATACTGGGGAAGACCGTCTGGGTTACTCCTGCATCGGGTAAAGGTAAACCCATGCATGGGATTACTTTTGCCCAAGGACCTGAGTGCACCTGGTGGGTAATGGCGGAGGATGGAGAAGTCCGATGCGTGCCTCAAGGGGATTTGGTTTTAAGTGAAAATAGCCAATGAATCGAACTGTCAAATAACCCTACTATTATAATTGGTGCCTCACAACATCCTCCTGCCACATCCAAAGCCTTCTGCTCCACCGACTGAGCTAGCTCCACCTCATTCCTCCAGACTTAAAGATTGTCATGACAGATGGAACCCAAAGTTATGGACTAAATGAACTCAGTAGACATTTTGGAAGGATCACCCATAGACTGAGGGAATGATATCTGTGAAAACTGAAAAAAAAAAAAAAAAAGGGGTGGTGATTCCTTAGAATGTATTTGGAACCTGAGCATGACATCAGTGGTATGGAATAAGGGGTGGAGACTGTCCTGGTTTTGGCCAGGATAGAGTTAACTTTCCGTGGGCTGAGAGGGAGCACAGCTGAAGGGCTGGGTCCTGATCGATCGTTGGACCATTCCATGTCATGTGATGTCAAAGCTCAGGGCAGTGCTCTCTCACGTGTTGTTGTTTGTTTTGGGTTTCCCAATCGACTGGGCGGGCTTCTCTGGTGGGTTGAGATCGCTGCTGGAGACGGGCTCTGTACCGGTCACCGTTTGGTGAGCCACTACGGCATTTTACCCATTTTGGACTACTATCATTACTGTTGTTCTTTTGCTAAGTAAATTTTTGTTATTTAACCTACAGATTTCTTTTTTTTCCTGTCCCTCCCCTATGTCACCGGGGGGAGGGGGGGGGGTGGGGGGCGGGGAAGTAAACAACTGGCCATGTGGCAATTTGCTACCGGCTGAGTTCAAACCACAACACCTACTCTGTCTGTTAAGTGGTTTTGGTGGTGGTGTTTGAATTAAAGTGACGTTCTTTTTCTTCCCCTAATGAGTCTGTCTTTTGCCTGTGACCGTAATGGTTGAGTCATACCTATTTGTCCTTATCTCGATTCCTGAGTGTTTTGCTTTATCTTCTCCTTCGCATTCCTGAAGGGGAAGGGGTGAGTGCACAGCTGCATCGTGCTCAGTTGCTCTCTGGGCTGAAAACACAACACCTGCTCACCCTGTGGTGTGGAACAGCTACCCCTGCTGCCATCCCTTGCCAGCCCCTGGCCTCCATCCCCAGAGAGGCCAGGTAGAAGAAGGGCCCATCAACAGCATGAAGTGGGCTCTGGCTGCAAGTGCAAGGGCTGCTATTCCAGCACTCTGCAGTGTGCGCTGCTGGGGCCACTGCGGGCCTATTTTTCCTGGCTAGGGCTGTTCCTGGCCCCTCTGGCCTCGGCCAGCCAGGGCCCCAAGTAGGGACTGCTCCTCCTTCTGGGCGCTCAGCCCCATACCAAGCAGGGGCCCCTCCAAACCCATCTGCCACGCAGCTGCGGGGATGAGGGAGAGACATGTCCCAGTGCTCAGGCTCAGCAAAGGGCCCCCTTGTGCCAAGGCTGCACAAGCCCCGCCACCACTGGAGGTGGGTGCCTGGGTGCCCCAAGGGACAGGTGCTCTCTGTGGAGGGTGCTGGGGTGCATGCTGCTGGCTGTGATCCCACTGGTGCATCCATAGTATGCCTATGCTGGAGGGGGTGGGGTGGCAGCCTGGGCACCCTGCCCCAGCTTGCACCCCAGAGTGCTCTTCCTCACCAGATGTGCATGGGCTTGTCCTCAGGGCAACCTGACTGGGCAGCACAGGTGTCTGGGGACACCAAAGGGATGCTAGCGGCACTGCAGTACAGTGTGGGACAGGGCGATGCCAGCCCAGGGGTGTGCACTCACTGTGGGGCAAACCACTGTGGGGTGGCATATGGGGCCAGCAGAATCATGGTGGGGCAGCAGCCCTGGAGCTGCTGGGGCACATCTGGATGCCTCTAGCTAGCTGACATATTCTCTGCCATGCCCCCTGCCCAGCTCTTTTGGGAACTTGCGTCAATTTGCCTTCACCTGAGGAACGAAAACAGCCCTGGCCCCTCCCTGACCCAGTCCCCCAGGGATGGGACCACTGTACTGCCCTGGGGCTGCTTGGAGCCTGACAAAATAAACCTGGTGCAGGAGGAAACGCGATTATGGGCATCCATGCCCTGAACTTGCATGCCTACCAACTCAGACCAGCCAGGATCGGGGTGACATGCTGAATCATGACAAACTCACTCAGGTTTGTTGAACGGGGGGCATTGCCAAGACCAAATGTCGCTGCACTGTCTGCAAGCTCCCAATTTATTACCAATTGTTTACATAATTTCATTTCTACTTCTATATCCTACTGACCTTCAGGTTTTATCTGTTTACTGCTCACACGCTCACCATGCATTCTGCAAGTGGTGTTCCAACCTGCTGCTTCTCACACTCACAACACAGTGTTCCGTAATGTTGCCTCAGTTATCCAAGCTCAGTAATCCAGCTCAGAAATCAAGTATAGTGATAACGGGGTTGAGAGTGTTTGGATTAGGTTAAGGACCAATAAAGCAGATCTTGCTGTGGGAGTCTGCTATAGACCTCCCAACCAAAGCAGTGAGTCTATAAACAGTTGGGAGAAATCTCGCGGTCACTTGCCATTGTTCTTGTGGGGGACTTTAACCTCCTGGGTATCTGCTGGGAACACAACACAGCAGAGAGGGAACAATCCAGGAGGTTCCTGGAATGTGTGGAGGATAACTTCCTCACACAGCTGGTGAGTGAGCCGACCAGGGAAGGCGCCCTCCTGGACCTGCTTCTTGTGAACAGGGAAGAGCTTGTGGGGGAGGTAAAGTTTGGAGGCTGTCTAGGGTGCAGTGATCATGAGATGATCGAATTTTTCATCCTTGGAGAAACAAAGAGAGGGGTTAGTAAAACTGCCACCTTAGACTTCCGGAGGGCTAACTTCTACCTGTTCAAGAGACTGATTGACAAAATCCCTTGGGAGGCTGCCTTGAAGGAAATGGGAGTCCAGGAAGGCTGGACATACTTCAAGAGCGAAGTCTTAAAGGCACAGGAGCAGGCTGTTCCCGTGTGCCGAAAAACAAGCAGGCGGGGAAGGAGACCGGCCTGGCTAAACAGGGACCTTTGGCTGGATCTCAAGAACAAAAGGAGAATCTATCGCCTTTGGAAGAGGGGCCAGGCCTCTCATGAAGACTATAAAGTCGTAGTGAAGTTATGCAGGGAGAACATTAGGAGAGCCAAAGCGCAGCTAGAGCTCAACCTGGCTACAGCTGTTAAAGATAATAAAAAATGTTTCTATAAATTCATTAACAGCAAAAGGAGGATTAGAGAAAATCTCCCTCCTTTATTGGATGCAGAGGGAAACATGGTAACTAAGGATGAGGAAAAGGCTGAGGTGCTCAACACCTACTTTGCCTCAGTCTTTAGCAGTGGAACTGGCTGTTCCCTGGACACCCAGCCTCATGAGCTGGGAGATGGGGAGGGGAAGCAGACTGAGGTCAGCACAGTTGAAGAGGAGATGGTCAGAGACCTGCTACACCACTTGGATGCACACAAGTCTGTGGGACCGGATGGGTTACACCCAAGGGTGCTGAAAGAGTTGGCAGATGTGCTCGCCAAGCTGCTGTCCATGATTTACCTGAAGTCATGGCTAACTGGGGAGGTCCCATTGGACTGGAGGGTGGCAAATGTGACACCCATCTACAAGAACGGCAGGAAGGAGGATCCAGGAAACAATAGACCTGTCAGTCTGACCTCGGTGCCAGGGAAGGTCATGGAGCAGATCATCTCGAGTGCCATTAAAAGTCATATAATGGACAACCAGGGGATCAGGCCTAGTCAGCATGGGTTTATGAAAGGCAGGTCCTGCCTGACAAACCTGATCTCCTTCTATGATAGGGCGACCTGCTTATTGGATGAGGGAAAATCTGTGGATGTTGTCTACCTTGACTTCAGTAAGGCCTTTGACACCGTTTCCCACAGCATTTTCCTGGCGAAACTGGCTGCTCGTGGCTTGCATGGGCACACGCTTTGCTGAGTAAAAAGCTGGCTGGATGGCCGGGCCCAAAGAGTTGTGGTGAACAGAGTTAAATCCGGTTGGCGGCCGGTCACGAGTGGTGTCCCCCAGGGCTCGGTTTTGGGGCCACTCCTGTTTAACATCTTTATTGATGATCTAGACGAGGGGGTCGAGGGCACCCTCAGTAAGTTTGCAGATGACACCCAGTTGGGTGGGAGTGTTGATCTGCTCGAGGGCAGGGAGGCTCTGCAGAGAGATCTGGACAGGCTGGAGCGATGGGCTAAGGCCAACTGTAGGAGTTTCAATAAGGCCAAATGCCAGGTGCTGCACTTGGGCCACAACAACCCCCAGCAGCGCTACAGGCTTGGGGAGGAGTGGCTGGAGAGCTGCCAGTCAGAGAGGGACCTGGGGGTGTTGATTGACAGCCGGCTGAACATGAGCCAGCAGTGTGCCCAGGTGGCCATGAAGGCCAATGGCATCCTGGCTTGTATCAGAAATAGCGTGGCCAGCAGGGACAGGGAAGTGATCTTGCCCCTGTACTCGGCACTGGTGAGGCCGCACCTCGATGACTGTGTTCAGTTTTGGGCCCCTCACTGCAAAAAGGACATTGAATGACTCGAGCGTGTCCAGAGAAGGGCAACGAAGCTGGTGCAGGGTCTGGAGCACATGTCGTACGAGGAGCGGCTGAGGGAACTGGGGGTGTTTAGTCTGGAGAAGAGGAGGCTGAGGGGAGACCTCATCGCCCTCTACAACTACCTGAAAGGAGGTTGCAGAGAGCTGGGGATGAGTCTCTTTAACCAAGTAACAAGCGATAGGACAAGAGGGAATGGCCTCAAGTTGTGCCAGGGAAGGTTCAGACTGGATATTAGGAAGCATTTCTTTACAGAACGGGTTGTTAGGCGTTGGAATGGGCTGCCCAGGGAGGTGGTGGAGTCCCCATCCCTGGAGGTGTTTAAGAGTAGAGTCGACATAGCGCTTGGGGATATGGTGTAGTTGGGATCTGTCAGTGCTAGGTTAATGGTTGGACTGGATGATCTTTCAAGATCTTTTCCAACCTAGACGATTCTGTGATTCTGTGATCTTTCAACAAAGCCGTAAACATTTCCTTACGAGAAATCCGGCTTTCACTGCCTTTAGGGCTGTCTCGAGTGTCTCGATTCCCTGCACTCCCTTGGGGGTCCCACTGTCCAAGGTCACCCAGCTGCTGTATTTTTTCTATCACATTACAAAGGGGATTTTCCATCTTATTAATCAAAAGAGTCATGATTACATTTTTAGATGCCGGTGGGACAGCCTTAATCAGTTTATTTCTCATGGTGACAGACAAAGGATGCCGCATCATAATGTCAGCATCTTCTATAGAAACTGCCACTTTTATCCCTTTTTTCGGTATTACAAAAATAGGTGTGTTGCATGGGCTGTTAGAGGGTTCAATGTGTCCTGCTTCTAGCTGTTCTTTGGTACAAGGCAGATGTACGATCTGCAGGCCAAGCCCTGTCGATGCTTGACATCGCTCTCGTCCCTTCTTTACCAGGGCAGCACCCTGACCCACAACAGGTATATCCTGCATGGGGTGCAGTAATGGCTCTAACAGGTCTTTTTGTGGGCTGTACTTGAGAAAGCCAACCTTCTAATTGTGCATTCAGGTGGGTGCTGAGGCTGTGTCCCAGCTGCTAGCGTGGCTGGCTCCTGGCAGAGCCCCAGGTTGGACATCTTGGTGCCGGAGCCGCCTCTGGTGTTTGGGGGAGGTGGTGGGGGACGGGAGCGCACGGAGGCCGCGGGCAGGTGGCGCGGGCCGGGGGCGCGGTGCTGGGTTTGGCCGCAGGGGGTCGCCCCGCGGCGGGGGGGGCGCAGGGGCAAAGCCCGAGGCCGCTGCCACCAACTCCGCACTGGCAGGTGGGGGGGTCGCAAATGCTGAGTACAGAGATCTACATACTCGCTTTTCCAGATGCAATACTGTGCCAGCAGTAATACTGTTTTTACAAGAGCCAGCCAATCCCATGGGACCAATTGATCCCCATGAGCGATTGCCTCCAGTATACCTGCTGTAAATGAGCTTTGAAGCCCATCCCTCACTGATGCTTTTCCGTAGTTCTTTAAAAACCGGGTGTGGCAGGGACTCATGCTGCAGCTGCTGGCTGGGTCTTAAGATTGCTGGAAATGCCATAGGGGGCCATCAGGTTCTGCTATTTCTCCTGCCAGCGGTTGTAAAGCCATGTAAATCAATCGCCATGTAAGCAAGACAGAAGTCGGAAGTGTGATCCTCAGCTCTTTTTGAGTTTTAAACTCCTGTCCAACCTTCCACCAGAATGCTAAATCAAAACTTCCATTTACAGGGAACCATGTACAATACTTAAAGATACAGCGCAGTAACTCATGCAGTTGATCAGCTGTTACTGAATATTGGGCAGTCTTCAATAACTGCTTTAAAACTTGCATATACACCTTTTGTTCCTTAGAAAGCCCTGACCCCATAATATAAGAGAAAGAGAAAAAAGAGAAAGAAAACCCCTTATGATTTAAGAGTAAGAGAAGAAGAGCCGTATGCCAGCAGCTTCCCACAGCCGGGCACTGCTGTCTGGTATTCACCAGATAATTTAAGAAAACCCCTTCTGCTCTTACATATGCCGGCAGCTTTCCCAAAGCCGGACGCTGCTATCTGGTACTTACCAGATAACTGAATACTGTAGTCCGGACACCACTTTCCTCCTTCGCATACGAGCATGCTGCTGTCTTCTTCAATTTCCCATACAGCTCACACGGGGCACCACTTGTTGGTCTCGGACCAGCCGGGATTGGGGCGACACACTGAATCATGACAAACTCACTCAGGTTTGTTGAAGGGGGAGCATTGCCAAGAGCAAATGCCACCGCACTGTGTGCCAGCTCCCAATTTATTCCCACTTGTTTACATAGGTTTGTTTTTACTTCTACATCCTACTGACCTTCAGGTTTTATCTGTTTACTGCTCACACGCTCACCATGCATTCTGCAGGTGGTGTTCTGACCTGCTGTTTCTCATGCTCGCAACACGGTGTTCCGTAATGTTGCCTCAGTTATCCACAATCATTCTTCTAACCTCAAGGTCAGTTTACATTTTGCTAACTACCAGTTCCTAATTCCCACACATGCCAGCATGTGGTGGGACCAGGAGGCACGGGGCAAGGAGCGCATGGACACCTGTGCACTGGTGGCCTGTTGCACCCATGTGTGGCCTGGCACTCATGGTGAGTGTGCAGCTGCATGCATGTGTGAGCCCCGCTCTGTGTGTACTCCTCTTGGGGTGGACATGGCCACATGCGGACATGTGTCTGCAGTCAATGTGTATGCACATGTGTGTGAGCGCTGCTGTATGTGTACAGTGCTGCCCATGTTCTGCATGCACAGGGGGTCTGCTGTGTGCAACACTGTTTTGCACAGTGGTGCATACACAAGGGGTCTGGGGTGTGTGACACAATGCAGGCACAGGGGTCTGGTTTGTACAACACAACGTTTTGCACAGTGATGCATGTGCAGGGGGTCTGGGGTGTGCAGTGCAGTGAGTTTTGCACAGCAGTGCACGTGCAGCCAGTGTGGTGGTACAGGGGTATGCGTATGTGCAGGGGGCAGCATGCCCGCCATTCAGACTGTCCCGCAATGCTGTTAGCTCACGGCTATGAAACACCTGGGAGCTGCCAGTGAGGGCCCTCTGGAGGTGAGGAGGAGTAAATGTGCAATTAGCGCTTTTAGTTAAATTTAGTGCAGTTAGTTCATTTTGCAAGGCAGAGAAGCATCAGTGCTTGGCGCAGGGCTCAGGCAGCAGCATGGGGGTGCTTGAGGGGCAACCAGGGGGAGGGTGAGGCACACGCGGGGGTGCTGGAGCTAGGTTGTGACAACAGGGCTGGGCAGGCAGCCCAGGGCATGGGGTGCTGCTGACACCCCTGGGATGTGCCTCAGTTCAGAGACATGGTCTGGTTGTGGCACACATGGTGGCCTGGCAGCACCCAGCCTGCTTCCTCCCTGCCTGGCACCCAGCACTAGGATGGGCCTTTTGCCCTGTGGGATGTGGGCACCTGCCAAAAAAACTCTTGCTCCAAGTGAAGGGGCTCCAAAGCATCTCCATCATGTGGAGGTTGGGACACAGGGAGCCCAGACCCCCCCTCTGAGAAGGGGAGCACCAAGTCCCAACCATGTCCCCACCCTGAGTCCTGATGGGGTGTCCCTGCTGCTGTGACACCTGAGGCCACCGCTGTCCCAGTCTGGCCACCCCTGGGAGGGCCACCCCTGTTATCCAAAAAGTAGGTTCATGCCCAGCGTGCAATAACCCAATCTTAACACGCTCAGGAGACATACTGTATTTATTCAGGCCTGGGTGCTCAGTGGACTTTTCCACAAATCAAGCACCCCAACAGCAGGTTTTCATGCTCCTTTTATACACAAAAATCAGAAGTTAGTACTTTTCCATACACGCTTATTAGATACTGATTGGTTAGTGATTAACATACAATTATAATATGGCTTACCTAATGCTTCTACTACTACACATGCTCAGGGGAAGGGTCTTAAACCTGGGCAGGGGTCTTTTTGACCTGTGGGTGTGGTTTTTAGTATTATAATGAAGGTAGTTCACTTTAAGGACAGACAAAAGTTGGTTTTATTGCCAAGTTAAGTAAGCAAATAGTCACTTTGCCAGGTTGTCAAATAACTCATCCTTAACACAATCCCATTCTCTTTATGGTCCAGGATGTTCTACTTATTTTCTAGGGTTTGGAGATCAAAGTCTATCCTTTATGAATTTCTTATTGCTAATTAAGGTCATCTTGACCATGCTTCAAAGTCTCACTCGATCAAGTTTCAAAACCTCATAATTGTCCCCATATGTGCAGTAACTATGGCTACTAGCAAATGTGAAGTATACTATACTCCCTGACATGGAGCCACTGAAGCCACCGCCAAGGAGATGCTTTGTTGGGGGGTGGCGGGTGGGGGGGCTCAGATGGGGGGCCGGGGCAGCTGCTGCCCCCCCAGCACGTGGAGGTACAGGTGGTGACTGGGTACTGTGCTTCAGTTGATCACTGCTGGGATTGGGACAGAGGTCAGGCCAGTCCCATACCGGGCCACCCCCCACAGCCCTGCTCCCCCGAGACCACCAACAAGGGTCTTGCCCCATAGCATGGCTGGGTGGTGGAGGGGACACCAACTCACCGAGGCGGTAGCCATCGGCCAGCCCCTCCGCCTGCGCCGTCGCCAACCAGCCCAAGGAGCTGGGGGGAGGGAGCAGGAGGGTCAGCACTGTGCATATCCCCCCCCTCCACATCCCAGGGACTCCCCCGACTCACCTCGGTGTCCTGGGGACCCACGTGACTGATCTGGGGGATGGGGCACTTGGGGATCACCAGGAAGTGGACAGAGACTTGGGGGACCACGTTGCGGAAGACCAGGCACTGCCTGGGGGAGCAGGGTGAGCCCCGCACCCATGGGTGTTGCCCCTCTCCCCCACACATGTGCCCTGTGTGAGCCCCCTCCTGGCCCCGAGTGCCTGGTCTCACCCCATCTTGATGCTCCAGATAGAGGGTTCTGCTCTGGATGTAGATGGCCAGCTCCCCAGGGAGGTGAGGGTTGTGGGATGGGGGCCACAGCATCACTGTGGGGATGGCTGCAGAGGCAGCAGAGCCCCCTCTTCGCAAAGCTCTGTTCCACCAGCACCTACCTGTGGCATCGCTGGAGAACAACGAACAGGTTGTGAGCGATCCAGACCAAGGGGCCTCACTGTAACAACAAGCTGCAGCTGTGTTCAAGGACATAAGCAAGGCCGAAATGGCCTGAGAAACTACATTCCTGCCCAAGAGATAAAGATGTTGGAATGTCAAAAACAGGGGGTCTACCTGGGGGGAGAGCAGCGCGTGGACACCACACCGGGACCAATCATAGAGGGCAGAAGGGCGCGTGAACAAGTAGCTTTAGCCTATTAGCAATAAGATAGCGGCGCGTGAAGCTTGTGATAGAGTATAAATTGCTGTGTAGCCTTTAATAAAGTGGCATCAACTTGATCACATTGGTCGTCTAAGTTGTGTCCGGAACTTCCGTGTCGGCAACTGGAGCCCGGACAGGGACCTGAAAGAGCCTCATCGAAAATACGTGAGACTTAAACCCTGGGGAATCGGGACCCTCCCGTCGGTGCCCTCCCGAGCAAGAGAAGACGGCCCAGAGGGGGCAGTATCAGCCGTAGCAGGCGCTGCCCCGGCGCCTGGGAAGACGCGCGCGCAATCGTCGGGAATCTCGCCCTGATCAGGTGAGCGGCTGGGGAGGAGATGGGGTCCGCGCTGGGTAAAGAAGAAGAGGCAGTGGTTAAGCTCCTCCAACACATACTCTCTAAGAGAGGAGTTTCTTATGATGAGGGGAACCTGAGGAGGGTGCTGTTGTGGGCTCGGCAGCACGGACTAATCCCCTCAGAGACCGCAGCCTTTGAACCTGCTACTTGGGAAAAGATCGGCGCGGCACTGTGGGACGGCATTAGTTCAGGTTCTAAAGACAGTGGGAAACTCT
This sequence comes from Strix aluco, assembly GCF_031877795.1. Taxonomy (NCBI): domain Eukaryota; kingdom Metazoa; phylum Chordata; class Aves; order Strigiformes; family Strigidae; genus Strix; species Strix aluco. The sequence goes on from NC_133970.1 coordinate 13,717,514, forward strand.
CCACTGTGTGGAGATTGGTCCTAGACACTCTGACAGAACTGAAAGCGGAACGGCAGACCCCCGCCTCCGCTTTCGCTGCCTGGTCAGCAGAGGCCGAACGCGCTGGCGCTCAGGATTCCGCCACTGCTGGGACGTTCGCGGGATCCCTGTTCCCCAAGGCGGCTCCTAAAAGGAGGGACGGGGACGCTGCACGCGCAGCACCCGTGCGGCAGGGAAGGCAAGAGCAAAAGTCAACAGGTTTACTACACCTCGACACCCCCCCCCCCTCAAGCCCAAAAGATCAATCACCGGAGCGCACGGCCCCGCCCCGCTCCCGCCGCCCCCGCCCGACCCCCCCCCGCCGCCGCCGCCGCCTCGCCAGAGGACGGCACCGACCCAGCCCTGCCCCCTCGTTATGATTTACAAGATCAGCACTTGCAAGAACTAACGAGAAAATTAGAGCAACTTGAAATCCGAATGCAGCAAGCGGCTCAACCCACCCCCACAGTACCGCCGCCTCCCCCTCTTCCTTTTAACCCCTTCTTCCGCGACACGGGGGGGGGGGGTGGGGGTGTGTGTGGGTGGGTGGTCAGAGGGAAACGGTGGCAATCGGGTCGCTGCCATCGTCGGCCCAAATGGGAGGGGGGGCACTGGGAGGCGCGGGTGGTAATGGTAATCCGGCAAGCCGATGGCGGGGAGTTACTCGGGATGCGATAACTGAGGGGCAGTTTAACGAGCTTAGACCAATGGCGTTTCCGGTAACAGTAACCCCACAGGGCAATGAGTGGGAAGCCTGAGATTGGAAAATGATGGGGATGTGCTGGGTTACAGAATTAGTATATGGTGAAAATGAGTTAAAATCACCATGTACTGGTTCAGTAATTCAACTTCCCAGCAGCCACACCCCGTCAGCAAGGAGATCCTCTATATGGGGTGCAAGCTCAAATGCTGATGGGCGCAGGCCCTTTTGCTAGCCCCGACTGCCAAGTTAGATTTCAACCAGAAGTGTTAGGGTTAACCCAAGAATTGGCCTTAAAAACGATTTTAGCTGTACATGATGAAAAAGCAGCACCAGCATTTACAGGAGTAAGACAGGGGCCCACAGAGCCCTATCCAAAATTTATTGCTAGACTACATGCCGCTATTGATGTTAATCCTGAGGCTTGGGGGGCTTGGGACTTTCTTAGTTTTCTTATTAACATTACTTATGATAGTGCTGATGGGTGGGCTGAGAAAGACTTCAGTCTCTTAACTGCCTGCGGCCGAGACCGGCACCGCGCTCTTGGCCCCCGCCCCCCCCCCCCCCCCCCCCCGCCAAAAGTGGCAGTTTTTACAGAAGCTGCTGACACACCACATAATCAATAAGTAATAGTTTAATAGTATTATATATTCTTAACAGTGTTTTGATGTTTGCACCGTTTATCATTTTATGTTGTGTGAGCAATAAGTGTAAGAGGCCTCTTTGTGTGACTGTTTTGCGTGTGCGAGACGTGCCAGCTGCAGACTGTGGACTTCTTTGACAGAGTGCCATAGTACCCGCTGGGTCACTGGTGCTGCCTGTTTGTTTGGGCTAAGTGGTTGAAGTGTCATAGGTGAAATATCTCCTCTAGCAGGAGGCAGTAATTCTGTATTGATTGTTGTCTTGAATTTAGGTGCATACTCTGTGGGGAGAGTGCACCTTTGTACCATCTATCTAAGAAGGGTATTGTCAGAAAAATCATCTACAACCTTACAGGGGTTGTTCGTTTTACCAGAGGTCAAACTTACTCAGCTTGTTTATTTTACTACAGCTGGGGTGACTCAGGATTTGGACCAGCACATACCCCTCAAACATTTTGAGCTCAGACAGGGAGACAAAGTCGACCTCTGATAAAATGTGCCCTCACTAAAGCAGAAGAATCTGTTGAACTGACAGGCATTTTACATACTGGTGCAGATGTGACTGTAATGTCTGCGACCAGATTTGCTGTTAGCTCGGGTAACTCGAGTGCTTTTTGGGGTTGGTGGTCATGCTGTAATGTTTCAAACCAAATAACTCATTCAGGTAAGGGGCCCAGGAAACTGGGTAGCAAATATTCATCCATTTATATTAGAAACCCCTATTACATCATGGGGTCGTGACTGTATGGCTCGATGGGGAACTCAAATTGGATCAAATTTCTCTTAATTGCCACTGCAGCACAACCCACCCCTAAACCCACCCTGAAACTAACTTGGAAAACAGAATCACCTGTGTGGGTGGGTCAGTGGCCCTTACCAATGGAAAAGTTGTTCCACCTGAATGATTTAATTCATGAACAGTTAAGTGCAGGACATATCATACCTACCAGTCCTTGGAACCCCCTGGTGTTTGTTATATCAAATAAAAGTGGTAAATGGTGACTTTTACATGATCTCCAACACATTGATTCCCCTAAACTGGCATTTTCTAATAATTGATCTGAAAGATTTATTTTTTCTCCATTCCCTTGTACAACACAGTACCACTGGGTTGTTTTACCATAAGGCATAAAAAATACTCCCACAATGCAGGTCTCCTAGACTGTTATATATCATTATATGGATGACATCCTTATAGCAGCAGAAACACAGGAGATCATGGAAAAGCTTCTTGCTTTACCCAAAGACTTAGTATCTCAAATGGGGTTGCAAATAGCACCTGAAAAGGTACAGCGATCATCACCATGGCAGTACCTGGGGTGGTGAATTTGTGAACAGACCATTGTCCCCCAACACCTTAAACTTAAAACTGATGTTAAGAATTTAAATGATTTACAGAAACTGTTACGAACCATAAATTGGATATAGCTGTTGTTGGGCCTAACTAATGATGATCTGCATAGCTTGCTTTATGTTTTGCGAAGAGATCCTTCACTGACATCACCCAGAGTACTTACAGAGAAAGCAAAAACAAGGTCTCCACCGTGCAGCTAATGTCATCTCAGAAATACAGCAAGCACGGCTTTCACATGCAATTTTTCCACCAAAATGCCAGGGCAATACAAAACCAGGTTTTTTTTATCAAGGCCTCAGCCTAAAGACATCATCGCAACTTGCCCTGAATGCCAGAAGGACTCCCTCTCTTCAACAGCTAGTGGTGTCAACCCTCGGGGACTCACTCCTCAGAATTATGGCAATCCAATGTCACTCCCTTTGCTGCATTTGAATTCTCATCACAGATACCAGATCAACAAGAAGTCCAGGGCAAGACTCAAGTCCTGGAAAGTGTAACTGGGAAGGACCATATTCTTTAATAACCTGGGGAAGAGGTTATGCTTGTGTTTTCACAGGTCACAGTCCCGGTGGTTACCAGCAAGCTGTGTGCAATCACACCCAAGGCGTGAGAGGCAGCCTTTGGTGGACACTCAGGAGCCGGCTGTGGGTGCTATGCATGCCCCTGTGCCAACAGTTCACCATCTCTTCAACTGATCATTTAAGCAGAATGTATGGGCAATGCTTGCTACTGCAATAGGACAAAATACACTGTCTCTGTCCTTAATCACACTACAGTTCCCAACTCTTTTAAGAGAAAATGCTGACAGTAATTGCAACTCCTTAATGAAATATATAGGCTTACTAGTCACTAGTGAAAGATGTAGCTTAGACAAAATGTAGTTATTAATAAGGATGAAATGCTATAAGAATGTGTGTATTCAATTTTTTTTTCTTTAGCCATATTAAGAATTAGGAACTCAAGTGTTTAACCTTATTAGAAACTCCCTTGGTTTTCCCCCTTGAGTGGTGGCCAGGCTCTGGGTGGAACCCAACAGGAGGATGAGATCAGATGTTTCCGCTCAAAGAAAATTGCCAGTTATTTTGGCCTGCTGATTTAGATATATGAGGCTGGACCTGCTTGCAGCGATGTTGGATGCCTCACCTACGGATGGACGCATCGCGTAGGATTTCCGGTTTGCGAGGAAGGGCACTCTAAATTCTCGCTGCATCCAGGGTTCCCCAGCAATTGCGGATCTGAATGTTAGTACCCCATTAAGTAAGTGTGCTATTCCGTATTTTCCTGTTTATTTTTGTAGTATTTAGTCATATCCCTTAGTTATGGGTACTGAAATTAGCCTACTCTTTTTTACCTAATAACTGTAACTGCTGTATTGTTTCTAGCCTTCTGTAAAACTGTTTTAAGTATGCTGCATTTTTTGAAGTTTGCCTAACCCTTAATTCATAAAGTCTCAAAATAAGTGTTGCAGGTGCTGCTGCAAAACAAAGAAAGGGGAGATGTGGGAGGCATTGGCCTGTCAGCCTTACACAGCCTCTGAGCAATTGCAGGGGTTGATGAAGAACAGGCCTTGGAAGATAGATAAGAAACTGCTGAGCTGTGCCAAGGGGGCAGGGAAAAACAGCGGACAGCTGCAACACTGAACTGTGAAAAAGTACTAAGCTGTGAGAAGTTACCATCACGGTAGGGCGGAATGTGCCAGGGAATATGGGAAATTAGTTCAATTGGCCCGTGAAACTGATAATGGACCAGCCTATACCTCTCAAAAATTTGCTCTCTTTTGTCAACTCTGGGGTACACGTCACATCACAGGTATACCACATTCCCCCACGGGGCAAGCCATAGTGGAGAGAGCGCATCAAAACTTTAAAAGCGCTTTTGCAAAAACAAAAAGGGGGAGAGGTCTTGGCTGCTGCAGAACCACTTGCAAAAGCGGTGTATGTGTTAAATTACTTACGGCTCACAGGTGATAGGGAGGAACCACCAGTAGTAATACATAGTATGGGTCTGAAATCCGGTATAAGCCGGTGTGGAGATGGTGCTTTTGCTCAGTACAAAGATGTTGCTACAGGAGAGTGGAAAGGACCTGTGGAACTAACAATGACGGGTCGAGGCTATGCCTGCGTTATTACCGATACCGGCACTAGATGGGTTCCGAGTCAATGGGTGCGACCCTGGAAAAAGGAAGTTAAGAAAGATGAAATGGAAACCGAATGAGATATTAACTTGGAGCAAGGGTTATGTTTGTGTTTTCACAGATGCCGGCTCTCGCTGGGTTCCTGCTCGGTGTGTTCGGCCTCTATTGGAACCTGCCTCAAAGTGAAGGATGGGTGGTCTCACAACCAAGTACCACCGCAAGCCCTGAAAATCTGTTCTCTACATGCTTGGTAGAAATACCTGTGAATACATGGCCGAACCCACTGCAGTTTTGGCTTAGCAAACAAACTAATGCTACTTCTTTGGCTTTAAGTGGCCTTTTAACTGATGCTGATAGTGTCAGACATGCTACGTTACAGAATAGAGCTGCGATTGACTTTTGCTTCTAGCGCAAGGACATGGTTGTGCTGAATTTGGAGGAATGTGTTGCATGAATCTATCCGATCATTCAGAATCTATTTTTAAAAGCATTCAGCAACTGAAGGATGGAGTCAAACGCTTAACAGAAGATGATGGCTTGGACTGGCTGACAAGGATGTTTAAAGGTTGGGGATTATCTGGTTGGTTGATAACGTTAATCAAAACTGTCGGAATAGTCCTTTTGATTGTAGTGACTGTGCTCTTAATGTTGCCTTGCCTTATAGGCCTTCTGCAAAGGGCCCCACAGAGGACTGTCGTTGCAATGTTTTTAGCACAGGACCACAGGGGGGTCTGGATCGCTCAAAAACAAAAAGGGGGATTTGTGGCATCACTGGAGAACAACGGACATGTTGTGAGTGATCCAGACCAAGGGGCCTCACTGTAACAACAGGCTGCAGCTGTGTTCAAGGACAAAAACAAGGCCGAGACGGCCTGAGAAACTACATTCCTGCCCAAGAGATAAAGATGTGGGAATGTCGAAAACAGGGGGTCTACCTGGGGGGAGAGCAGCGCGTGGACACCACACTGGGACCAATCATAGAGGGCAGAAGGACACGTGAACAAGTAGCTTTAGCCTATTAGCAATAAGATAGCGGCGCGTGAAGCTTGTGATAGAGTATAAATTGCTGTGTAGCCTTTAATAAAGTGGCATCAACTTGATCACATTGGTCGTCTAAGTTGTGTCCGAGACTTCCGTGTCGGCACCTACCCAACTGTGAGGCAGAAGGCAGGCATGCCAGTGCAGATGACCTGCAGCAGGGGTGGACCCCATCCTGTCCAGCACCCTCCAAACACTACAGTGATAGTCCAAGTGGACACTGACAAAATATGACAGGGGACAGGAGGCAGCATGCAAGAGGGCAGTGTCCTGGGAACTCCCTGCCAGCTGGGGGCTCTCTGCTCAGTTTGGGGCACGGATCCTGGGGCTTGCTGACCTTCCCCATCCACCCGAGCAGCAGCCAATTGTCAGATACGCCCGTTGAGCTGAAACTGTGCTGGGGAGTCCCTTGCACGGGGCAGCTCCTCCAGCACCATGTCCTGGAAATCTGGGGTGCCAGCTAAGAGCAGTGCAACATGTTCCCCCCCTCCCTGGGGACACCCCATGTGGAAGGATACAGAGGTGGTTCATGGCCTGCCCTCCAGGGTACATCAGGCAACCTATACGTTCCCCCGCATCTTTCGGGGGAAGCCAGGCCAGTGCCTACCCCCCCCAAGCTGTTGTTGAAGAGCAGGCCAGCCCACTGCAGCAGCAGCAGCTCCAGCGGCACCTCAAAGAGCCAATCACAACAGAGGTGGGAGAACCAGTGCAGGTGGAAGGTGAGGTACTGCTGGGGGACAGCCAGCATCAGGCAGGGGGAAGAGAGCAGGAGTCCCCCCAGCTCTCTCGGGGACAGGGGGCACTCTACCGCCTGGCCTCCAGACAGTCGATTTCCTCCAATGGGGCCGTCATCCGGATGGTGCTGTCCTGGGCCTCTCTCTGCAGTGATTCGCGGAAAACAGACTCTACAACTCGAATAGAGTTATACAGCAGGTATGTTTACTCCGGCCGAGGTGCAAGGGGATTTCTCCACAAAGCTTGCACACCAACAGCACATTTTACCAAAAACTTATAGAGTGTGGATATACATATTCATTGATTACATAACACAAACATACATATGCATGAGTGAGGCTGGGTTAGTTCTAGAGGCTGGTGTCAGCAGTTTATGTTCTCTTTGCACCTGCGCATTGCCTCCTGGGGGGCGTCTTCGGGGGGCTTTGGGAGGAAGGCTCGTAGTCTTTCTCACCTTGTACTTTTCCCCGGAGCATGCGCAGATTCTCTTGGCCAATTTCTTGAACAACAAAAATGTTTTTCAGCTGGTTTACTCATCCTATCTTATCTAAGAGAACCAATGGAACTTCTACAATCCGTATATGGCTATCTTTACTCATTACCGAGCCCCAACTAGTTAGAGCACATCTGTTCCTCAAGGACAAACACATGATATTTTGCTGAACACTGCAGTTCTTGGTAGATTTTCACAGTAAACTGCTTTGTTTTGATGGACACAGCAGTCCTTGGTAAAATTCCACAGAACAGTCTGGGCAAGCAGGATTCTTAGCAATATTCAAAAATACTATAAGTAATACTGTAACTTGCTAGAAGTAAGTAAATAAGTTGCTAAGTGGTTTTCTATAAGTAAATAAGTCTCAAAACAAGTAATCATTTCTCTGTATCGGCAGGGAGAAGAGGGGGCAGAGGTTGGGGCTGGCAGCTGCAAGGTGGGGCGTCGGCATTGTCACCCCTGAACAGACACTGACCCTCAGCTTGGGGAAGTTCTTGTGCAGCAGCCACCCAAGAGAACCAAATACATCTTCTGGGGCAATCCACAAAGAAGTAGCCCAGCTGCGCGGGAAGGACAGGGAGAGGTTGGGACGTGCAGGGATCCCATGCCATCCCCCCAGGTCCTCTGCGGGACACAGCGTCCCAGGCCCTACCTGTTTGGTGAAGTCCAGGGCAGCTCCGGGCTTGCCTGCCTGGAGCTTCTTGCACAAGACGCCGCGGTAGAGGATATCCTGAAGCGCGAGCGAGGGGACCTAGCAGCCTGTGGGGAGAGGGCAGGGGCCGGCCGGTACTGCACAAGTACCTGGACACTGCTGCAGCACCATGGGACAAACGGCTCGCCCGTCCCCACTCCCTCTTCTGCGAACACCCCCGGGGAGAGCTGCTAAAGTACCCCATGCCAGCGCGGCAGAGCCGGCGGGGATCTCGAGCCGCAGGGCAGCTCAGCGGGCAGGTGCGGAGATAGAACGGGGCGTCCCCCACTCCCGCGGCCCTCACGTTGGGAGGCAGGAAAGACACGGCAGCAGCAGGTTCCCAGCTTTCGCCTGTCCTGCCGCGGCGGGGCACGAACATCGTCTCGGATCTGCAGGGAGAGAAGACGGGAGGTGAGAGCAGCCCCTGCACGCCCTCCGCCAGGCTCGCCCAGACAGGGCGGGCTGCGCCGCGGCCGCACCCGCCCATGCTCGCCCCAGCTGGCGGCCAGCGCGAGGCACCCCTCCTCCCGGGGTGCGCTGATGTAGAAGAGAGCAGCTGGGAACTCCATGGTCCCCGGGGTGTCAGTACTAGAATGAAGGCACATGGGAAGGAGTGGAGTAGGACCGAGCCGGAAAGCGGAAGCGATCGCTGGCCAGTACCCGCGCGAGAACGAAGCCGCCACTGGAAGTGCCGCCACGTCGCGCTACTGACGCCGCGCACCAATCACCGCCCAGACACGAAGCGGAACCAGAACGGCGCTGCTGGCAAAGTGCCAATGAATATTATTGTTACCCTGGCATGCGGCGGGAACACATCTGCCTCCGCCGCCGAAACCTGGGGGAGCTGCGGTGACCGGACCGGGAGGCGCCGCGGGTACCCGACCCGGCCGGGAGCGAGGAGCGCCGTGGGAGTGTGACCAACACGGAGCCAGGGAACGGATCAGGAGTGCCACGGGATCGAACCGGGACCGCCCGAGCTGTCTCCTGTTTGATGTGCTCAAAGGCTTGTTGCTCAAGACCCCACTCAAAATTGTTATATGTGAGTCAGAGCCAATCAAAATTTCAATAGTTTACTTAGCAAGCGGCAACAAGCAAAACAGCGCTGGGCGGCCGGGGAGTCCTTGCTCCACCAACGGCGCGCACTCACTTCCCGAGGGTCCGTCTTTTTTATATCCTCCGCCTTCCGGTATCGGGTCTCTCTGAGAGGTGTACCCTGCGTCTGCGCACTTTGCAGCTAGGGGGTCGCTCCATCCGGGTCTTCCCACGTCACCAACTCCTCGTATTTCCTGCTTTCCTGAGAGTGGCTCACAAAGCTTTTGTTTATATCCTACAGAATATAGACACTACCCCCTTTTTTTCTTCTTCTTCTCCCCTTTGTCTTTCTCCCCTTTCTCCTTCTTCGCTTTCTCCCTCTTTTCAGTCTTTTGCATAGTAGGAGTCCTTGCTTCAGCATTTCAACTTAGATAAGCACTTGCAGTCAGTTAGTCGTTACACAGTGTAATAGTTAAGATTAAGCTTAGGCCTACATAGTTTATGGAATAACATGTCACGAGCTCCCAGTATCTTTAATGGAATTTGATGAACAAACAGTTTACTGTCTATCACAAAAATGGTTCTTCTTTCGGGTTACTTGATAGAGAGGGCTCACCAGCTGACTGTAACCTGGAATGTGCATCCTCCAAAATCCCACAAGTCCTAAGAAAGCTTGTGTTTCCTTCTTGTTGGTCGGTGGAGACATAGCTGCTATCTTGTTGACAACCTCCATAGGCACATGGCGGCGTCCATCTTGCCATTTTATTCCCAAGAACTGAATCTCCTGTGCTGGTCCCTTGACCTTGCTTTTCTTTATGGCAAACCCAGCTCTCAGAAGAATCTCAATTACTCTTTGTCCTTTCTTGAACACTTCTTCTGCCTTGTTGCCCCACACAATGATGTCATCGATGTACTGTAGATGTTCAGGGGCATCACCCTTTTCCAGTGCAGTTTGAATTAGTCCATGACAAATAGTGGGGCTGTGCTTCCACCCCTGGGGTAGTCGATTCCAGGTATACTGGACACCCCTCCACATGAAAGCAAACTGTGGCCTGCACTCTTCTGCCAAAGGAATTGAAAAGAATGCATTGGCAATGTCGATTGTGGCGTACCACTTGGCTGCCTTTGACTCCAGTTCATACTGGAGCTCTAACATATCTGGTACAGCAGCACTCAGTGGTGGCGTCACTTCGTTCAGGCCACGATAGTCTACTATCAACCTCCACCCTCTGTCAGACTTTCGCACTGGCCATATTGGGCTATTAAAAGGCGAATGTGTCTTACTGATGACACCTTGGGTCTCCAGTTGACAGATCAGTTCTTGGATGGGAGCCAGAGAGTCTCAGTTTGTGCAATACTGCTGTCAGTGCACGGTCCTCGTAGCAATTGGCACCTGTTGTTCTTCAACTCGCAACAGTCCTACAACAAAAGGATCTTCCGAGAGGCCAGGCAGATTAGACAACTGTTTGACCTTCTCTGTGTTCACACTGGCCACACCAAAAGCCCATCGGTATCCTTTTGGGTCTTTGAAATACCCCCTCTTGAGGTAGTCAATGCCCAAGATACAAGGGGCTTCTGGGCCAGTTACAATGGGATGTTTTTCCCACTTGTCCCCGGTCAAGCTAACCTCGGCCTCCAGTACTGACAGTTCTTGACATCCCCCTGTCACTCCTGAGATCCAGATAGGTTCTGTCCCTCTATAACTTGATGTCATTAATGTACACTGTGCCCCGGTGTCAATTAAAGCCTGGTACTTCTGTGGATTTGATGTGCCAGGCCATCGAATCCACACTGTCCAATACACCCGATCATCCCTTTCCTCCTCCTGGCTGGAGGCAGGGGCCCTCTATTCCTGTTCTTGGTCAGAGGGTTCACTGTCTGACCCTTGCCGTGCCAGGCCGGAAACTCCTTCATCAGGGCCAAGGGAGGTGATCTCAGTCTTCCTGTATCTGGGAGATCACTGATTACTTTCTTGTGGTTTCACACCAGCTACATTAACAACCTTCTTGGATGTCTTCTTCTTGGCAGGGGTCTTTCCTCGCAATTCATGTACACGAGCTTCCAACTTGAAGGTGGGTTGACCATCCCACTTCCTCATGTCCTCCCCCTGGTCACGCAGGAAGAACCAAAGTTCGCCACGTGTCACGCGCCTGGGGTTCCCTTTCCCTCTGATTGGGGTGCTCCTGACATCCAGGGCGCTCGCCCGTAGAGATGAGGAGGTACCAAGACTCTCTTCAAAGTTCTGAAGCCAGGAAGAGACTGCCTCCACAGTTGGCGTACATCTTAGTCCTTTTCCCACATCCATTTCTGGATAGTACATCGCAGCCAAGCCCGCAGAATACGAGGATGGCGCACCTTTAATCACCTTCTGTCCTGGTTTAACCAGGATAGGGTTAAGTTTCCCCAGCAGTGGGGGGGAGCTCTAGCCGGGTTATTCAGATACCATGCGGACGTCACATCCTGGCAGGTCACATTTTTCCTGGCGCGGGAGCGCGGTGCACTCGTGGTTTTGTACATCGTGCTTCAAACTGCTGTATTTGGTAGCTATTTTGCTCTGTTCATTGCTATCACTATTACTGTTATTGTTATTGCTATTGTTTGTTGTGTTGCTATTGCACTGTTGTATTAAACCTCTCCTTATTTCAGTCTTGGGGCTTTGTATTTCACTCCCTTTGTGGGGGAGGGGCAGCGGCCGCGTGGTCTCAGACCCCGGCAGAGGCTAAACCACTACAACTTTGGCGCCCAACGTGGGGCTGGAGAAGACTGAAATAAGGACAAAAGGAGAAGTGTGTTAGAGCAATCTGTTAGGTGTAATTTTTCTGTTTTACTTGTATTGTTTGATAAGAAATGTTTGCAATGCTGGGCAATTTGCTTGCATGATGGGACTGGATTAATCCTCATGTCCACTCTGTGCTCCTAGTAGTGGCATTTATTGTCGGTGGAAAATGTGTCAAGGGCTTTATTTTGCTCTACTGGTTACTGTCTGCTTATAATGGGCTCGTTTCGCTGCTTGTGGGGGTGCACCGGTACCTGTTTGCTGCCTGGGCTTTTGTTTGGGGTCTCACCCCCTCTATGGGTGAGCCAGGGGAAGAGATTCTCGCGGTTTTTGAGAGTTTTAGCTATCCCTGGAGCCTCCTGGCCACTGTGTTCGCAGCACAATGCTTTCTAAATGTCTGCCAGATCTTGTTTTGGGCCATGCGGTACTTCTCCAACAATAGCACCACCCGGAAACCTGCCCCGGGGGCAGATAGTTATAAATGGCAAGGTGTGTGGGAGAAGATGGGCAAGTACCTGAGTGAGTGGTCACCCACAACGTTCTGGGATTTTACTCCCGAACAAGTGCAGAGTCCTGATAAACTCGTGGAGTGTTTGAAAAAGGTGTGCTGCCAATCTGACAAACCCCGGGAGATGCAGCTCGCTGCGAGGTGCTGGGGGCTTGCCCATGCTTACCGCATCGCCCTTAACACTGATCACTGCCCTCAAGGGGGCGAAAGAGCTGCAGGGTCTGAAAGTGAACTTACTGGTGCAGCAGCTGGGCCAGGGGGATAGGCAGCGCCAGTACCGGTCGCCTCCACCAGCACAGCAGCTGAGCCGGAGGGACAAGCAGTACCAGTATCAGTTGCCCCGATACGGAAAACCAAATATACCAAAAAATCCCCTCGCAGTGCACAGGGTGATAATGAACCAGGCCCATCACGAGAGCAGGAGGAAGAGCCGGAGGTAATCATCTGCTCTCTATCTCTCAGTGAATTGCGAGATATGCGGAAGGATTTCAGCCGCCTTCCAGGCGAGCAAATTTGCACCTGGTTGCTCCGGTGCTGGGATACTGGAGCTGCTGGTTTGGAATTGGAGGGGAGAGAGGCCAAGCAGGTTGGACCTTTAGCCAAGCAGGCTGGTATTGACAAGGCAATAGGGAAACAGGCTCAAACCCTCAGCCTTTGGAGGCGACTCCTGCTCGCTGTGAGGGAGAGGTACCCCTACAAGGATGATTCTCTATGTCGGTTAGGCAAGTGGACCGACATGGAGAAAGGCATCCAAAACCTCAGGGAAATGGCTGTGTTTGATATGATCTATGGTGATCTGAATGATGAACAGTCACCATTGGATCCAGATCTGGTCCCTTGTACACAGCTGATGTGGCGGAAGTTCCTGCAAAGTGGACCAGAGGGACATTCCAAAGCATTAGCAGCAGCATCCTGGTGGCAAGACAATCAGACAGTGGATGAAGTGACTATGCAGCTCCGGCACTATGAGGGAAGTCTCCCTTCCTCCCAACATGCCTGGGTTTCAGCCGTAGAGGAACTGTCTCAGAGGCTCCAAAAAATGGAACAGGACATGTCCTATGTTTCACCTGCACGGGCCGATGTCTCAGCCATTAGAAGCAGGCGTTTCCCCACCCAAGAGAAGGGCGGTAGAAGGTACACACCACGGGGCACCCTGTGGTTCTTCCTCCGCGACAATGGGGAGAACATGAGAAGGTGGCATGGGCAGCCCACTTCCGCCCTAGCTGCACGAGTACAGCAGCTGAAAGGGAAGACCACCATGAAAGGGGAGTCTTCCAAGAGAGATGCAGCTCCAGTGTCCAGTCGGAAATCCCCCAGACAGAATAGAATGGCCAACAGTATGCTTGACCCTCTTGAGGGGACCAGGAAGTCATTCCTGCAGGAGTCACTCTTAGATCAAGTGAGTGGTGGTGAGCAGGATTAGAGGGGCCCTGCCTCCAGCCAGGTGGAGGAAAGGGATAATCGGATTTACTGGAAGGTGTGGATCCAATGGCCTGGCACATCAGAACCACAAGAATATAAGGCCTTGGTAGACACTGGCGCACAGTGCACCCTGATGCCATCAAGCCACAGTGGGGTTGAATCCATCTGCATCTCTGGAGTGACAGGGGGGTCCCAACAGCTGACCCTATTAGAAGCTGAAGTAAGCTTAACTGGGAAGGACTGGCATAAGCACCCCATTGTGACTGGCCCAGATGCCCCGTGCATCCTAGGTATAGATTACCTCAGGAGAGGGTACTTTAAAGACCCAAAAGGGTACCGGTGGGCCTTTGGTATAGCTGCCCTGGAGGAGGTTGAGCAATTGTCCACTTTACCCGGCCTCTCAGAGGACCCCTCGGTGGTGGGGTCGCTTAAGGTCGAAGAGCAGCGAGTGCCAATTGCTACCAAGACGGTGCACCGGCGGCAGTACCGCACTAACCGAGATTCCCTGGTCCCCATCCATCAGCTGATCCGTCGACTAGAAAGCCAGGAGGTGATCAGCAAGACTCATTCACCTTTCAACAGCCCTATATGGCCAGTGAGAAAACCTAATGGCGAATGGAGACTGACCGTGGACTACCGTGGCCTGAATGAAGTTACGCCAGCGATGAGTGCTGCAGTGCCGGACATGCTAGAGCTCCAGTATGAGCTGGAGTCGAAGGCAGCCAAGTGGTACGCCACGATTGACATCGCTAACGCGTTCTTCTCCATCCCAATAGCACCAGAGTGCAGGCCACAGTTTGTGTTCACTTGGAGGGGTATCCAGTACACCTGGAATCGATTGCCCCAGGGGTGGAACCACAGCTCCACCATTTGCCATAGACTGGTCCATACTGCACTGGAGAAAGGTGGGGCTCCAGAACACCTGCAGTTCATTGATGATATCATTGTATGGGGGGACACAACTGAGGAAGTCTTTGAGAAAGGAAAGAAGGTAATTGAAATCCTCCTGAAGGCTGGTTTTGCCATCAAGTGACAGAAAGTTAAGGGGCCTGGAAGGGAGATTCAGTTCCTAGGAATAAAATGGCAAGATGGGTGTCGCCACATCCCAATGGAGGTGATAAACAAGATAACAGCCATGGCCCCACCAACCACCAAAAAAGAGACTCAGTCTTTCCTGGGCGCTGTGGGGTTCTGGAGGATGCACATCCCAAACTACAGCCTGATTGTGAGCCCTCTCTACCATGTTACCCGCAAGAAGAACGATTTTAAATGGGGCCCAGAGCAACAACAAGCCTTTGAACAAATTAAGCAGGAGATTACCCAGGCAGTGGCCCTCGGGCCAGTCCGGACAGGGCAGGAGATTAAGAACGTGCTCTACACCGCAGCCGGGGAGAATGGCCCTTCCTGGAGCCTTTGGCAAAGAGCAGATGGGGAATCCCGAGGCCGACCTCTAGGCTTTTGGAGCCGGGGATACAAAGGCTCTGAAGCTAACTATACCCTGACTGAGAAGGAGATACTGGCAGCGTATGAAGGAATTCGAGCTGCCTCAGAAGTGGTTGGCACTGAGACACAGCTCCTCCTGGCACCTCGACTGCCGGTGCTGGGATGGATGTTCAAAGGAAAGGCTCCCTCCACACATCATGCAACAGATGCCACGTGGAGTAAATGGGTTGCGTTGATAACACAACGGGCTCGAATAGGGAACCGCGACCCCCCAGGATTAGTGGAAATGATCATGAACTGCCCAGAGAACAAAGATGCTGGGATGTCACCAGAACAAGAGGTGAAACGTGCTGAGGAGGCCCCACCATATAACGAGCTGCCAGAGGAGGAGAAGCGATATGCCCTGTTCACTGATGGGTCTTGTCGCATTGTGGGAAAACATCGACGATGGAAGGCTGCAGTGTGGCATCCCACACGAGAAACCACTGAAGCTGTTGAGGGACAAGGTGAATCGAGCCAGTTCGCAGAGGTGAAAGCCATCCAATTGGCTTTGGAGATTGCTGAGCGAGAAAAGTGGCCGAGGCTCTATATCTACACTGACTCGTGGGTGATGGCAAGTGCCCTGTGGATGTGGTTGCAGCAATGGAAACAGAACAACTGGCAACGCAAGGGCAGACCCATCTGGGCCGCTGAAGTATGGCAGGACATTGCAGCCCGGGTGGAGAACCTCATTGTGAAGGTGCGCCATGTGGACGCCCATATACCCAAGAGTCGAGCCACTGATGAACATCAGCATAACCAGCAGGCAGACCAAGCTGCTAAGATCGAGGTGGCTCAGGTGGACTTGGACTGGCAGCGTAAAGGTGAACTGTTCATAGCCCGGTGGGCCCATGAGACCTCAGGCCACCAAGGCAGAGATGCAACATACAGGTGGGCTCGAGATCGAGGGGTGGACCTCACCATTGACACCATCGCAGAGATCATCCATGGATGTGAGACGTGTGCTGCAATCAAACAAGCCAAACGGGTGAAGCCCCAGCGGAATGGAGATCAATGGATGAAATATAAATATGGAGAGGCCTGGCAGATCGACTACATCACACTGCCACAGACCCGCCGAGGCAAGCGCCACGTGCTCACAATGGTGGAAGCAACCACTGGGTGGCTCGAAACTTATCCAGTGTCCCACGCCACCGCCCGAAATACCATCCTGGGCCTTGAAGAGCGAGTCCTGTGGCAACACGGCACCCCAGAGGGGATTGAGTCGGACAATGGGACTCACTTCCGAAATAACCTCATAGATGCCTGGGCAGAAGAACACGGCATCGAGTGGGTCTACCACATCCCCTACCACGCACCAGCCTCTGGGAAGATCGAGCGCTACAATGGACTGTTAAAAACTACATTGAGAGCAATGGGGGGTGGAACCTTCAAACACTGGGACACACATCTGACAAAGGCCACTTGGTTAGTGAACACAAGAGGATCTGCCAATCGAGCTGGCCCGGCTCAGTCAAAACTTCCACGTGTTGTGGACGGGGATAGAGTCCCTGTGGTGCGCATGAGGGAGCTGCTGGGAAAAATGGTCTGGGTTAGTCCTGCGCCGGGCAAAGGCAAACCCATCCATGGGATTGTTTTTGCTCAAGGACCTGGGTGCACCTGGTGGGTGATGCAGAAGGATGGAGAGGTCCGATGTGTACCACAAGGGGACTTGATTGTGGGTGAAAACACACCGTGAATTATACTGTGCTTTTGTTAATTTTTCTTTGTCAATGCTAATTGCTAAGTGGCAGCTGGATGTGACGCACATGGTATAGAATAAAGGGGTGGATTATGTCCTGGTTTAACCAGGATAGGGTTAAGTTTCCCCAGCAGTGGGGGGGAGCTCTAGCCGGGTTATTCAGATACCATGCGGACGTCACATCCTGGCAGGTCACATTTTTCCTGGCGCGGGAGCGCGGTGCACTCGTGGTTTTGTACATCGTGCTTCAAACTGCTGTATTTGGTAGCTATTTTGCTCTGTTCATTGCTATCACTATTACTGTTATTGTTATTGCTATTGTTTGTTGTGTTGCTATTGCACTGTTGTATTAAACCTTTCCTTATTTCAGTCTTGGGGCTTTGTATTTCACTCCCTTTGTGGGGGAGGGGCAGCGGCCGCGTGGTCTCAGACCCCGGCAGAGGCTAAACCACTACACCTTCCTCCACATGGCCCGTGTGCACAGGACATCCTCTGGATTTTTAGGGGCTTCATCATTATCTGGATCACCATAGATGACTTCCAGCACTGCTAATTCTCTCAGGTACTGGACACCTTCATCCGCAGTAGCCCACTTCCCTGGGGAGTTGTCCGTAATATCTTCCTTGAAAGGATATCATGGTCTAACGCTTGAAAGGAGCCGTCTCCACAGACTGCAAATTCCTGTTTCTTTTCCAATTCCCCTTTCAATTCCTCGATCTCTAGCAAGGGAACCCAGCTGTTGGGCTTCCTTACCTTCCAGCTGCTAAGCATCAGCCCCATTATCCCAGCATCGAAGCAGCCAGGCAGCAATCCGCTCACCCGGCTGGCGGCTATAGTCTTTCCGCAGATCTCGCAGTTCTGATGACGTCAGGGACCGGGTAGTTTCTGCCTCCTGTTTGAGTTCTGTTATTCCCTCTTCTGACCCCTTTGCTGAAGGACCCGCTTCTTCCTCTTCTTTCTCCTCCCTTATTAATCGAGGGTATGGGCCTGTTGTTCTCCTTGTCCACTGTTTCTTTTTTACTACTGGGGCAATCTCTGCTGTTGTTGTTTTTGTTTGAGTTCCCACCTCCACCACAGTCCTTTGAGAGCACTGAACTGCAGCTCGATAAGCACAGGCCAGGCCCCAGTACAGCGCTAGGAGTTGCTGATTTTCACTGGGATAGGCAAGGCACCCTTCGATCAGGTGTTGTGTCAATTTTGCGGGGTTGCTTGCCTGTTCAGGGGTAAGATCCCAGGCTACAGGAGGTGATAACCATCCTAGGAATCTGCCCAAATCCTTCCACTCCCCCTGCCACCCAGGGACAGGCCGCCTCAGGGCACATTTTGGTATTGACTCACCCAAAATTTGCCTTCTCTTACACCAAAAACCTACCGAGCTCCACACAGCCCACAATAGGCGAACGGCATTAATGAACAGTATCAAAGAGCTAACATAAGGATTAATAAGTACTTCGGGAGCCTGCAGAATAAAACCACTCATGATGTTCCCAATTTCTTCCAGCATGTTCCCGAGCTTAGCAAAATAAAGATAAGCAGAGCAATAAACAAACCCGTGACCAGCACAAGAGCTTGTCGCTTACTAACTGCTATAGCTATAGCACAATTAATATAAAACTGCCGTTGTCCCGCCCCACGTTGGGCGCCAAAAAAGACTGTGGTGGTTTGACCTTGGCTAAATGCCAGGTACCCACCAAGTCGCTCTATCACTTCCACACCCCACCCCACCCCCCCCTGCTTTTTTTTCTCAACAGAGCAAAGAGGGGGAAAGAAAATAAGATAGGAAAAAAACAAAAAAACAACTCTTGTTGGTAAAACAAAAGCAGTTTTAATGCAAGGAAAGCAAAAGCAAAGCAAAGGTACACGTGCGGAAGCAAAAAGAAAACAGATTTATTCTCTACTTCCCATGAACAGGCCATGTCGGGCCTTCTCAGGAAGCAGGGCTCCCATACGCGTAGTGGTTGCCTCGGAGGACCAAGGGTGACCCCACCCCCTTCCTCCTTTCCCCCAGCTTTATACTGAGCAGACGTCAGATGGTCTGGAATATCCCTTTGGTCAGTTGGGGTCAGCTGTCCTGGTTGTGTCCCCTCCCAAGATCTTGCCCACCCCGTCCCACTGTGCGGGGGGGGGAAATGTCGGAAAGAGCCTTGGTGCTGTGTAAGCACTACTCAGCAGTAGCCACACCACCAGTGTGCTATCAACACCCTGCCAGCTCCCAACATAAAACACAGCACCATGAGGGCTGCTACAGGGGAAAACCAATTCTGGCTCAGCCAGACCCAGTACAAATGACAAATACTACAAACATCAAAACACTAATTACAACAATTGCCAAATCATAGAAGTCATAAATCAAAGCCAGAAGCATAAATCATATACCATGAGCCATTTGCCCTTTATCATTCACCACAGATCCAATTTTCTACAAAACCAGTTAAAAGGGGGGACTCGAACCCCTGATCGATATCAATTGGATTATAATACACAGTACCGGATTTTACATTTGATGGTAGGAATGGCAATGCCACTCCACTCATGCAACTCAAACCACTCCCGTACCCCCGTCCTAGGAGTACCCAAGTCGACCTAGGGTTCCAATGTGGTCAGAGTGTCGAAACCACCCTGCCACCCATGGGCCCACTACCACTTGGGGACTTGAACCCCAACCCCAGGGGCGAGCACAAAGGCTCTTTACCTTGCGTAGGATGTCTCCTCACAACTTCTAGGTCTGTCCCTTCTCCAACATACCTGATCCGCCAATAGATGGTCCTTGTCTGCCCCTGCCGAGATCGGGAGAGCGAGGGAGGTTCTCCGAGAAAGAAACCTCGGGGCGCGCCTGGAGCGTCCCTCTCTCAGCCGGTCCTGCAGCCGGACAGAGAGGGTCCCATCTGGGCTGCCAGACTGATGCGCAGAAACAGACTCTACAACTCGAATAGAGTTATAAAGCAGGTATGTTTACTCCATCGCCAGGGTGCAAGGAGATTTCTCCACAAAGCTTGCACACCAACAGCACTTTTTACCAAAAACTTAGAGAGTGTGGATATACATATTCATTGATTACATAACACAAACATACATATGCATGAGTGAGGCTGGGTTAGTTCTAGAGGCTGGTGTCAGCAGTTTATGTTCTCTTTGCACCTGCGCATTGCCTCCTGGGGGGCGTCTTCGGGGGGCTTTGGGAGGAAGGCTCGTAGTCTTTCTCACCTTGTACTTTTCCCCGGAGCATGCGCAGATTCTCTTGGCCAATTTCTTGAACAACAAGAGTGATTCCAGCTGGTTTACCGCCTCTATTTTATCTAAAAGAACCAGTATATTAGTTTCTACTGCCCATATATGGCTATCTATCCATTACAAAGACTAAACTTTTTAGAACACATCTGCTTTCCAAGGACATGTCTCTTATTTTTGTTGAACATAGTAATTCTTGGTAAGTTTCCACAGAACAGTCAGGGCAAGCAGGATTATTAAGCAATATTCAGAAATCATTATAAGTGGCTATAAATTGCTATAAGTAAATAAGTTGCGAAGCAGGTGATCATTTCCTTGTATCACTTACCCATTCCATATTGGGTGGCACCACATCCTGGCAACAATGCTTGTGGGCAAATAGTCTTGTCCTAATGCTGATGGGGGTTTATCTGTTCTATAACAGGAGTCATCACATCCTGGTGACAACCACAGTGTTGAAAAGGAGGAGAAGGGGGTGATACGTGATCAGTGCCCTTACATATTATGGCTGTTTGTCTTGGAAAATGGCATTGGTTATGCTAACCATGTTACCAAGGGGCAGGAGCAGGGGGTACTGGTCACATGTGCATTAACAGAAATCATATTCTTTACTCTGTAATGTGTGCATAGTAGGTGTATTCAGACTGGCAACAGATTTTAAATGGCTTGAATACTTAGTGGTGTGTCCTTTCCATAGCATTGTAATATTGGTTGAGATTAACACAGCCTTGTTACTCTGGAATTAAAGTGTCTTTGAATAGTTATTCAGATGCAACTAGTGCTTT
Source organism: Strix aluco (assembly GCF_031877795.1). NCBI lineage: Eukaryota > Metazoa > Chordata > Aves > Strigiformes > Strigidae > Strix > Strix aluco. Next base: position 13,738,253 of record NC_133970.1, read on the forward strand.
AACTTGTCTAGCCTTGTTTGCATTAACTTTCAGGCAGGGTTATAACCTTGTTGTCCCAAAACGGGGGTTCATCACTGTCTTGGTTTTGGCTGGGATAGAGTTAATTTCCTTGAGCTGGGAGAGAGCATAGAGGGAGAGCCCAAGCAGGATTTTGGCCAGGACAGAGTTAACTTTCCTTGAGCTGGGAGAGGGCACAGCTGGAGTACTGGGCCCAGATAGGCCACTGGAGTATTCCATATCATGTGACCTTATGCTCGGTATATAAAGGAGGTGGGTTCTCTCGTTTCCAGTCTGCGATGGTGGGATCTTCATTCTGTTGGGATCACTTCCAGGGATGGGCTGCATATTGTTCAGCGGGTGGTGAGCAATGGCATTGTGCATTACCCGTATGGACTTCCTATTGTTCATGTTGTTTAGTTACCATCACTAAACTGTGTTTTTTAATTTAAACCTACGAGTTTTTCCTTTTTGTCCCTCCCCTATTTTCCCGGGTGGGGGAAAGGGTGAGCGACCGGCTGTCTGGTGTTTGGCTGCTGGTCAAGTTCAAACCACGACAGTCCTTTTGGTGCCCAGCGTTGGGGCCTGAGGTTTGAGATAATGACAGATCAGGTCATAATGTCGATTGTTTGGCTCCTTAAGATTTTATCACCTCATTTACTGTATGTAGTCCCCATGCTGCTCCTCACCACCCATGGATTAAGATTTTGTTTTTGCTGTACTATGTAACGCTGATTCCTGGCACGATGAAGTCATTGGTTCTGAGGCTATTTACAACTGTGTTTGAGAAATTCAGGAATTTCACATATCCATGGAATGTTGACACTAACATGGTCGTCTCACTACGGGCAGCCAGTCTGTTCCTTCACGTGGTTCAGGCTTTGTTCAGGGTTAAGCAACTATTTAACAGTATCACCCAGAAATCTACCCCAAGATAATTATGAGTGGCTGGGTGTGTGGGATAGTATGGGCAGGTACCTAGAACAGTGGGCACTTCTGGTGTATTAGAACTTCAATCCCAAACAGGTGCAAAATCCCAAAGAACTAGTAAAATATTTAGAAGAAGTATGTTGTCACCCAGGTAATTCCAGAGAGACACAGATCACAGCAACATGCTGGGGCCTGGCCCATGCCTACCAGGTCCTATTAAACACTATTCAGTACCCTCAAAGGGAAGAGAAGGGCTCTGGATCTGGTAACAAAATGACAGGCGCTGCAGCCACTCCAAAGCGCACCACAGAAACTGCCGCCACTACAATCCCCGTGACAAGCGCTGCAGCAACTATGACTTTGGCAACAGGTATTGCAGCTAATCGGACCCTGAGGACAGGCGCTGCAGCTGAACCAGAGAACCAACCCATGACAGTGTCAGTTGCTCCTGTACATAAGAAGAAATACAAAAGAAAATCCCCTCGCAGCGTACAGGGTGACGATGAACCAGGCCCATCACGAGAACAAGAGGAGGAGGCAGAGCCAGTGATAGTCACCCGATCCTTATCCCTGAGTGAGTTGCGAGACATGCGAAAAGATTTCAGCCGCCATACAGGTGAGCAATTCGTTACCCGGCTGCTCCAGTGCTGGGATAGCGGGGCCAGTAGCATGGAATTACAGGGTAGGGATGCCAGGCACCTGGGATCCCTGTCCAGGGAAGGGGGTATTGACAAGGCAATTGGAAAAAGGACACAAAAACTCAGTCTCTGGAGGTGAACCCTGTCAAGCGTAAGGGAAAGGTATCCCTTCAAGGAAGATGTTATATGTGATTCAGTTAAGTGGACCACTATGGAGAGAGGTATCCAATACATGAGGGAGCTAGCTGTGCGGGAGATGGTTTACTATGACCCAGATGATGCACGGCTACCCACAGATCTAGATGAAGTCCAATGCACCCGGCCCATGTGGAGGAAGTTTGTACGGAGCACACCCTCATCATATGCCAGTGCATTAGAAGTAATGGACTGGAGAGACGAAGAGGGACCAACAGTGGATGAATCAGCTCGCCAACTACGATAATATGAAGAAAGCCTCTCATCCCTCCTCGTTGCGGCTGTAGAGAAATTATCTCAAGAATTCCAGCAATTTAAAGAGGACATGTCCTACTCCCCACCTGCATGGACTAGGATCTCGGCTATTAGGAGCAGTTGTTTCTCTACTCGAGAGAACTGGTACACACCATGGTGTAACTGTGGCATTGCCTGCGTGACCATGGAGAAGACATGAAGAAATGGGATGGAAAACCTACCTACCTCCTAGAAGAGCAGGTATGTGAGCTGGAAGGAAGAACAAGTACAAAACGGGGTTCTTTTAGGAGAAATGCTGCTCCGGTTTCCAGTAATGAAGTGCCCAGAGCAGAAAGGTCGACTTTACTCATGATCCTATGAGAAGAACTTCTGATTTGTATTCACAAGAAGTGAGTCATCAAGATGAGACTGAAACCCGTGCACACCACACTAACCTATTTGTCATTAGCGCGTATTATGACCAACATTAGAGGGGCCCTGCCTCCAGCCAGGCGGAGGACAGGGACAATTGAGTTTATTGGCCCGTGTGGATTTGATGGCCTGGCACATCTGGCCCCCAGCAGTATAAGGCTCAATGCACCCTAATGCCGTCAAATTTTAAAAGGGGCAGAACCCATTTGTATTTCAGGAGTGACAGGGGGGGTCTCAATAGGTGACTGTTTTTGAGGCTGAGGTGAGCCGAACTGGGAATGAGTGGGAAAAGCACCCCATTGTGACTGGCCCAGAAGCTCCATGTATTTTTAATATAGATTGTCTCAGGAGAGGGTATTTTAAGGACCCAAAAGGGTATCAGTGGGCTTTTGGTATAGCTGCCTTGGAAACAGAAGGAATTAAACAGCTGTCTGCATTGCCCGGTCTCTCAGAGGACCCTTCTGTTGTGGGATTGCTGAGGGTCGAAGAACAACGGGTGCCAATCGCTACTACAGCAGTGCACCGACGGCAATACCGCACCAATCGAGACTCTGTAATTCCTATCCATGAAATGATTCATCGACTAGAGAGCCAAGGAGTCATCAGCAAGAATCGCTTATCATTTAACAGCCCCTTATATGGCCAGTGTAAAAGTCTAATGGAGAGTGGAGACTGACAGTAGACTATTGTGGCCTGAATGAAGTCACAGCACCGCTGAGTGCTGCCGTGCCAGACATGCTAGAGCTTCCGTATGAGCTAGAGTCGAAGGCAGCCAAGTGGTACGCCACGACCGATAGCGCTAACACGTTCTTCTCAATCACTTTGGCAGCAGAGTGCAGGTCACAGTTTGATTTCACCTGCAGGGTTGTCCAATACACCTGGAATCGACTGCCCCAGGGGTACAAAAACAGCCCCACCATTTGCCATGGACTGATCCAGACTGCACTGGAACAGGAGGAAGCCCCGGAACACCTGCAATACATTCATGACATCATTATATGGGGTAATACAGCAGAAGAAGTTGTTGAGAAAGGGGAGGAAATAATCCAAATCCTTCTGAGAGCCGGGTTTGCCATAAAGAGTGGCAAGGTCAAGGGACCTGCACAAGAGATCCAGTTTTTAGGAGTAAAATGGCAAGATGGACGTCATCAGATTCCAATGGAGGTGATTAATAAAACAACAGCTATGTCCCCACCGACTAAAAGAAGGAAACGCAAGCTTTCTTGGGTGTTGTGGGTTTCTGGAGACTGCACATTCCAAATTACAGTCAGATTGTAAGCCCCCTCTATCAAGTGACCCGTAAAAAGAATGATTTTATATGGGGCCCGGAGCAACAAATAGCTTTTGAACAAATTAAACAGGAAATAGTTCATGCAGTAGCCCTCGGGCCAGTTTGGACAGGACAAGATGTTAAAAATGTGCTCTACACTGCAGCCAGGGAGAATGGCCCTACCTGGAGTCTCTGGCAGAGAGCACCAGGGGAGACTCGGGGTTGACCCCTGGGGTTTTGGAGTCGGGGATACAGAGGATCCGAGGACTGCTATACTCTAACCAAAAAGGAGATACTGGCAGCATGTGAAGGGGTTCGAGCTGCTTCAGAGGTGATCAGGACTGAAGCACAGCTCCTCCTGGCACCCTGACTGCCGGTGCTGGGCTGGATGTTCAAAGGGAGTGTCCCCTCTACACACCATGCAACTGATGCCACATGGAGTAAATGGGTCGCATTAATCACACAACGGGCTCCAATAGGGAGCCCCAGCCGTCCGGGAATAATGGCAGTGATTATGAATTGGCCAGAAGGCAAAGATTTTGGAATGGCACCAGAGGAAGAGGTAGCACGTGCTGAAGAGGCCCTACCATATACTGAGCTACCGGATAATGAGAAGCGATGTGCCCTGTTTACCGACGGGTCCTGTCGCATTGTGGGGAAACATCGAAGGTGGAAGGCAGCTGTATGGAGCCCCACACGACGGGTTACTGAAGCTGCTGAAGGAGAAGGTGAATCGAGTCAGTTTGCAGAGGTGAAAGCCATCCAGCTGGCCTTGGATATCACTGAGCGAGAGGTGGCCAGTGCTCTACCTCTATACTGACTCATGGATGGTGGCAAATGCCCTGTGGGGGTGGTTACAGCAGTGGAAATGGAGCAACTGGAAGCACAGAGGCAAACCCATCTGGGCTGCTGAATTATGGCAAGATATTGCTGCTCGGGTAGAGAATCTGGTTGTGAAAGTACGCCATGTAGACGCTCATGTACCCAAAAGACAGGCCACTGAAGAACATCAGAACAACCAACAGGCGGATCAGGCTGCCAAGATTAAGGTGGCTCAAGTAGATCTGGACTGGCAACATAAGGGTGAACAATTTATGGCTCGGTGGGCCCATGACTCCTCAGGCCATCAGGGAAGTGATGCAACATATAGATGGGCTCGTGACCGAGGGGTGGACTTAACCATGGATGCTATTGCACATCCATGAATGGGAGACGTGCTACGATCAAGCAAGCCAAGTGGTTAAAGCCCATTTGGTATGGAGGACGATGGTCAAAATATAAATATGGGGAGGCCTGGCAGATTGATTATATCACGCTCCCACAAACTCGGCATGGCAAGCACTATGTGCTTACAATGGTGGAAGCAGCCACAGGTTGGTTGGAAACTCATGCCATGCCCCATGCCACTGCCCGGAACACCATTTTAGGCCTTGAGGAGAAAGACTTATGGCAGCATGGCATGCCAGAAAGAATTGAGTCAGATAATGTGACACATTTCCGAAACAATCTCATAGACGCCTGGGCCAAAGAACATGGTATTGAGTGGAAATATCACATTCCCTACCATGCACCAGCCTCTGGGTAAATTGAGCGATACAATGGGTTGCTGAAAACTACACTGAGAGCAATGGGGGGTGGAACTTTCAAACACTGGGACGTGCATTTTGCAAAAGCCACCTGGTTAGTCAATACCAGAGGATCTGCCAAGCAAGCTGGCCCTGATCAATCAAACCTCCTACATACCATGGATGGGGATAAAGTCCCCGTAGTGCTCATGAAAAATATGCTGGGCATGACAGTGTGGGTTACTCCTGCATTGGGTAAAAGTAAACCCATGTGTAGGATTACTTTTGCCCAAGGACCTGCGTGCACTTGGTGGGTATTCACAGAATTACAGAATCACAGAATTGTCTAGGTTGGAAAGGACGTTGAAGATCATCTAGTCCAACCGTTAACCTAGCACTGACAGATCCCAACTACACCATATCCCTAAGCACTATGTCAACCCCCCTCTTGAACACCTCCAGGGATGGGGACTGTCACGTCCCGCTCAGACGAGGGGGACAAGTGACTCAGATTCGCAAATCCCCAATGGAGCGGACAACAAGTCTCCAAGTCCAAACATTTAGTAATTACTCACAATGTACTAATTGAACACACGATAGTTGGCTAAGTATATAGCAAGTTGTGGCAAGCAATATAATATGCCTTGCATTGCTTAATAGGAAAGGGAAAAGAGGGAGATAGAGGGAATGGGGAAATACAGATCACCGGTCTGGGTTTCTGCGCTGATCCTGCCGACGAGGGTTCCGGGAGGCACAGGAGACATCCGTCTTTTTTGCTGGCATCCGTCTTCTTCGCTTCACTGCACTGTCTCTCTCCCGGGCCGCACCCCCCACCCCCTTCTTGATTTATACCCACTTTCCTTGGGTCCGTCCCCTAGGTCGACCCACATACCTACGTATCCCATGTACGGGGAGGGGTGAGGTGTTTCATGGGATGATGTAATTAGCAGGATCACGTTAGCCCTCGTTAGCATATTGAGAGGTGTTAACTTTAATATGCATTTTGTGGATAATGAAGCAAAGGTCATTCACCGGACAGATGGCCCTTGAAGTTTTGGCCAGGTGCACCAGAGCAGAGCCGTCCTGTCTTCACAGGGCTCCCTCCTCCAGTCCCATCTTGTGTTATTGGGGCAGCCTTATCAGCTTCGACCTCCACAGAATGCACCCTGTGACTCATAGTTTTGTCTTGCGAGTGTTTGAGGCATTTCTTTGATCAGCCTCAACTTTTGCTTTCTCAGGCTGTTTTTCTTAGTTTCTCACAGGCCTGGTTTCTCGTCTCTCACAGGGACTCCACCACCTCCCTGGGCAGCCCATTCCAACACCTAACAACCCGTTCTGTAAAGAAATGCTTCCTAATATCCAGTCTAAACCTTCCCTGGTGCAACTTGAGGCCATTCCCTCTTGTCCTATCACTTATTACTTGGTTAAAGAGGCTCATCCCCAGCTCTCTGCAACCTCCTTTCAGGTAGTTGTAGAGGGCGATGAGGTCTCCCCTCAGCCTCCTCTTCTCCAGACTAAACAACCCCAGTTCCCTCAGCCGCTCCTCGTACGACATGTGCTCCAGGCCCTTCACCAGCTTCGTTGCCCTTCTCTGGACACGCTTGAGTCATTCAATGTCCTTTTTGTAGTGAGGGGCCCAAAACTGAACACAGTCATCGAGGTGCGGCCTCACCAGTGCTGAGTACAGGGGTAAGATCCCTTCCCTGTCCCTGCTGGCCACACTATTTCTGATACAAGCCAGGATGCCATTGGCCTTCATGGCCACCTGGGCACACTGCTGGCTCATGTTCAGCCGGCTGTCAATCAACACCCCCAGGTCCCTCTCTGACTGGCAGCTCTCCAGCCACTCCTCCCCAAGCCTGTAGCGCTGCTGGGGGTTGTTGTGGCCCAAGTGCAGCACCCGGCATTTGGCCTTATTGAAACTCCTCCAGTTGGCCTTAGCCTATTGCTCCAGCCTGTCCAGGTCTCTCTGCAGAGCCTCCCTACCCTTGAGCAGATCAACACTCCCACCCAAACTTACTGAGGGTGCACTCGATCCCCTCATCTAGATCATCAATAAAGATGTTAAACAGGAGTGGCCCCAAAACCAAGCCCTGGGGGACACCACTCATGACTGGCCGCCAACTGGGTTTAACTCCATTCACCACCACTCTTCAGGCCCCGCCATCCAGCCAGTTTTTTAGTCAGCAAAGCATGTGCCCGTGCAAGCCACGAACAGCCAGTTTTGCCAGGAGAATACAGGAGGACGGAGAAGTCCGATGTGTGCCTCAAGGAGATTTGATTTTAGGTTTAAATAGCCAGTGAATTTACCTTTCAAATACCCCTCTTATTGCAGTTGTTGCCCCAGAACATCCTCCTGCCACATCCACAGCCTCCTGCTCCACCGACTGAGCTAGCTCTGCCTCATTCCTCCAGCCCTGAAGACTGTCATGACAGATGGAACCCAAAGTTCTGGACTAAATGAAGTCAGTAGACATTTTGGAAGGATGGTTCATAGACTGAGGGAATGATATCTGTGAGACCAGGGAAAGGGACGGTGATTCCTTAGAATGTATTTGGAACCTGAGCATAATGTTAATGGTATGGAATAAGGGGTGTAGCATGTCCTGGTTTTGGCTGGGATAGAGTTAATTTTATTGAGCTGGGAGCGAGCACAGCTGGAGTACCAGTCTACGTGGCAATTGAGGCACAGACTCTCCATTGAAGTGCAGAAGGAAAGACCCTCTATTATTACAATAGTACATGCTTATGCTCTGGTTAAAGCTCTTACTTCATAATTAGCAAATCAGCAATTAGACAGTTATCAACCTTTTCTCCTATCAGCATCAGACCACTCTCACACGTGCTGTGCAGACCAATCACCCTCTCGTTCACGCGCTGTTCACGCGGCGGTAACTTCTCACAATTCAGTACTTTTCCACGGTTCAGTGTTGCAGCTGTCCGTTGTTTTTCCCTGCCACCTTGGCATAGCTCAGCAGTTTCTTATCTTACTCCTAAGGCCTGTTTCTCATCAAAGCCTTGCTGCTTCTCAGGGGCTGCGCAGAGCTGACAGGCTGATGTCGACTTGCCTCTCTCCCACAAGCCCAGATTGGTCATTGGAGTATTCCATATCATGTGACGATACGCTCAATATATAAAGGAGGTGGGTTCTCTCTTGCTCGTCATCTGCTGAAGTGCTAAGGGTTGGACAACAGGCCCAAGCCAGAGTTGACCTATAGATGAATCCTGTATATTTTAGAGCTGATAACCATTGTGCTAGTAGGTATTGTACTAAGTTATAACAACCCACTTATGCTGGTGTAAAAAGTGCTAAAGCATTGAAATACTGCAGCCTGAGCAACAGGCCCCAAGCTGAAGCTGCTAACTTAGCATGTAGTCATTAATAAAATATGTAAACTCGCTAGTGAAAGACAAAATATAATCAGTAGTGAGGAGAGAATGTATCTAACTTTCCTTGCGCAGCCTTCTTCAAGGCTGAGAACGCAAGTGTTTGGCCTTGTTAGAAACTCCCTTGGTTCCCCCCCCGAGCCCTGGCCAGGCTTTGGGTGGAATCCAACAGGAGAATGAAACCAGAAATTTTCCGCTCAAAACAAAGGTGCCAGCTATTCTGGCTTGTCGATCTCTGGTATATAAGGCTGGACCCGCTCACAGCGACTTTGGATGCCTCACCTACGGGTGGACGCACCGCGTAGGATTTCCCACTTGCCGGGACAGGCTCTGCAAATCCTCGCTGTAACCGGGGCTGCCCAACGACTGCGGATCTGGATGATGATGATAATATATGCAAGTGGTGATGTATTTCTCTTAATCACTATTCTCACTCTCTCTCTTGTGTAGTAATGATTTGATGCATTACCCTGTATTTTCCTGTTTGTTGCTTTAAGTGCACTATTCTGCTTTTTTCTTACTGCATGTTTTCTGTATTACGCTGTTACATTACTTGGTTATCACTAGTAAAATACACCTGCTCTTTTCACTCTGGTGTCCGAGTTTAATTGGTATCCTTAATCAGCAAAACAAGTGCGTGCAGGTGGGGAGTAGGACATGTGCTCTTTAAAATGCTGGAATTCTTGAGGTAATTTGTCCACAGCCGCGACAAGGGAGGAAGAGAGACTTTCTTCATATTGACATAGTTGGCGAGCCAGTTCATCCACTGTTGGTCCCTCTTCGTCTCTCCAGTCCGTTACTGCTAATGCATTGGCATATGATGAGGGTGTGCTCTGTACAAACTTCCTCCACATGGGCCGGGTGCATTGGACTTCATCTAGATCTGTGGGTAGCTGTGCATCATCTGGGTCATAGTAAACCATCTCCTGCACAGCTAGCTCCCTCAAGTATTGAATGCCTCTCTCCATAGTGGTCCACTTACTTGGACGGCATATGAATTCTTCCTTGAAGGGATACCTCTCCCTCCCACTTGACAGGAGTCGCCTCCAGAGACTGAGATTTTGTGTCTTCTTTCCAATGGCTTTGTCAATGCCCCCTTCCTTAGACAGGGATCCCAGCTGTCTTGCCTCCCCACCCTCTAATTCCACGCTCCAGGCCCCGTTATCCCAGCATCGGAGCAGCCAGGTAACGAGTTGCCCACCTGGATGGCAGCTGAAATCTTTTCGCATGTCTCGCAACTCACTCAGGGATAAGGATCGGGTGACTATCACTGGCTCTGCCTCCTCCTCCTGTTCTCGTGATGGGCCTGGTTCATCGTCACCCTGTACACTGCGAGGGGATTTTCTTGTGTATTTCTTCTTCTGTATGGGAGCAACTGACACTGTCATGGGTTGGTTCTCTGGTTCAGCTGCAGCACCTGTCCTCGGGCTTCTAGTGGCTGCACTGTCTGTTACTCTGTTAACAGATCCAGAGCCCTTCTCTTCCTCTTGAGGGTGCTGAACAGTGTTTAATAGCACTCGGTAAGCGTGGGCCAGGCCCCAGCATGTTGCAGTGAGCTGTGCCTCTCTGGAATTACCTGGGTGACAACATACTTTTTCCAAATATTCTACTAATTCTTCTGGATTCTGCACTTGTGCAGGAGTGAAGTTCCAATACACCGGAGGTGCCCACTGTTCTAGGTACTTGCCCATGCTACTCCACACCCCCAGCCACTCATAAATCTCCACCCTTGGGGTAGGTTTCCAGGTGATACTCCTAAATAGTTGCTTAACCCTGAACAAAACCTGAACCACATGCAGGAACACACTAGCTCCTAGCAGTAAGATGACCATGTTAATATCAACATTCCAAAGGTATCTGAAATTCCTGAATTCCTCAAACACAACTGTAAATAGCCCCAGGGCCAATGACAGCACCCTGTCATAGATGAGCATCACATAGTACAGCAAAAACAATATATTAACCCAACTCTCACTGACTGTGAGCAACAGCATGGGAAATACATAATGCAAATTAGGTGATAAAATCTTAAGGAGCCAAGCAATCACCATTGTTACCCGTTCTGCCATTGTCTCAATCTTCGTGCCCCACATTGGGTGCCAAAAGCTGTTGTGGTTTGAACTCAGCCAGTAGCAAATCGCCACGTGGCCAGTTGTTTACTCCCCTCCCCCCCCTTCCCTATGAAATAGGGGAAGGACAGAAAAAACCAAAAATTTGTAGGTTAAATAACAAAAATTTACTTAGGAAAAGAACAACAGTAATGATAGTAGTCCAAAACGGGTAAAATGCCGTAGTGGCTCACCAAACAGCGACCGGTACAGAGCCCGTCCCCAGCCTGCCCAGCTGATCTGGAAACCCAAAACAAAACAAACAACGCCTGTGAGAGAGCACACGCCCACCTATATGCTGAGCTTTGACGTCACAGGACATGGAATGCCTCAATGATTGATTGGGACCCAGCCCTTCAGCTGTGCTCCCTCTCAGCCCACGGAAAGTTAACTCTATCCTGGCCAAAACCAGGACAGTAGGACAGTGAGAAGCATTACCACATCTTAAAAACACCTTCTCCCACCCCTCCCTTCATCCCGGGCTCAGTTTTGCTCCTGATTTCTCTCCCTCCTCCCTCCCCAGTGGTGCAGGGGACAGGGAATGGGGGTGTGTGGTCAGTCTGCTGCTCCTTCCTCCTCAGGGGGAGGACTCCTCGCATTCTTCCCCTGCTCCATCATGGAGTCCCTCTCATGGGACACAGTCCTCCACAAACTTTCTCTGACTTGAGTCCTTCCCACAGGATGCATTCTTCTCAAGATGCTCCAGCATGCCCCCCCCATGTGTTGCAGTCCTCCCAACACCAAACTACAACAGCAGAGGCTTCTTCCTATAGAGTCCTTGCCTTCTTCAGGTGCAGTCACCTGCTCCAGCGTGGGGTCCTCCACAGGCTGCAGGTGGGTTGCTGCTCCACCATGGGCCTCCATGAGCAGCAGGGGGGCAGCCCTGCCCTCTCATCACCGGCTGCAGGGGGGTCTTTGCACCAGTGCACCCCGCCCCCCTCCTCCTTTCTTCCACTGACCTTGGTGTTCACACAGATGTTCTCCTCACAACTCCTCCTCACAACTCTCACTCCTCCCAGGTTCCTCTTCTTAAATATGTTATTGCAGAGGCGCAGCTAATTGGCCCGGCCTTGGCGCAGAGGCGGGTCCAACTTGGAGCCAGGGGAGCTTCAAGAAGCTTCTCACAGGGGAACACCACTGTAGCCCCCTCCCCTGCTACCAAAAACCCCTGTCACACACACAAAAAACTGATGGAGTATCTTTAGGTCCCTGTCAAACGGTGTATAGGGGCCGCACAGTTAATTGCTTTCAGTATAGCCCGTTCCATGCCCCTTACAATCCAATGTCTATGTGCATTTAGCAATCTCATATGGGCTCCTCTGTTGGGGTCCCAATATGGGTCCTGCAAGGGGAAGTGATCTTTTATATCTTCTCCTGTACTTTTGAGGTGATCAGTAGCCAGATCCTGGGCTGGTTTTAATATTAATTGTTTTTCAGTATCTGTCGTGTGATCCAATAATAATTGTATATCGATCCAATCCGGATCATGTTGTTTTATTAGAAACTGAAAATGCTTGGTCACCCCAACAGAGTCGCTTCGATACCCCTTCGCTGCACTTTTCCAAGTTTCGAGATCAAAGGAAGTGAACGGCACTTTTATTCTGACAGGGCCCCCCTCATCCGGCCCTACGGCCTCTCTCAAAGGAGCCGGCACCACCGCTCGCTTCTCCCCTCTCCGAGTGTGAGAGGATACGGGGCTATGAGGCAGGCAGCCTGGCTCCTTTGAACTTTCACTCTCATCCTGCCAGGTTCCTACTGGTGGTTTATATTACTCTGGTAAATCCTTTATTTAGAACCCTTTTCTCTTTCCCCAGTTTTGTGCATCTCTGTCCTATACTGCATGATGAACAGCATCTTTTCAACTTCCCCTTCCCTTCCTTCTTATTTTCCTTTTCCGGTGCCAGCACTAGTGGATCTCGTGGGGGTGCCAGGCCACAGTCTGTTTGATATTCAGGATGATCTCAGAGGGTGAAAAACATGTCTGCATAGGAGACTTCATCCCACTTCGCTTCCCTCCTTAAAAACAGCATCACTTGTAGCAGGGTGTTATAATTCAAGGACCCATTAAGGGGCCATTTTTCCCTCTCATCCAATTTATATAGGGGCCACCACTGATTGCAATATGTTATTAGTGTCTTTTTATTCACACTTGCGCCTGGAGGTCCCCCTATCTTCTTCCAGTGTTTTAAAATACAGCCTGGGGGACTCTTTTTGACTGTTGCCCCACTCTGGCCGCTTCCCATCTCGTCTACTTTACCTTAAAACACTACCCAAGTAAGCTGACAGTATCCCCTCAGGCAGATGGTACAAGGGTGCATTCTCCCCACAGAGTACGCACCTAAATTCAAGACAACAATTATCACAGAATTACTGCCTCCCGCTAGAGGAGATATCTCACCTATGACACTTCAAACACTGAGCCCGAACAAACAGGCAGCACCAGTGACCCAGCGGGCGGGCACTAGGGCGCTCTGTACTAAGGAATGTTCACTGGTCTTGCACTACCACCCCACTGGTACAGAGTCTGCCCTGCGCTTCGTTCCTCTCCGGCCGCTTCCCTCGCGGGATAACGGAACTGTGGGTCAGAGAACTCCGCACTCCGCAGCTGCAGCTGGGCTGCGCCTCACACCCGCAGAACAGTCACACACCCACACAAAGGGGCCCTTACACTTATTACTCACACAACACCAAATGACAAATACTACAGACATCAAAACACCAATTACAACAATTGCTAAATCAGAAAAGTCATAAATCAAAGCCAAAAGCATAAATCATATACCATGAGCCATTTGTTGTTTATCATTTACCACAGATCCACACCTGATCAATATCGACTAAATTATTATAAATGGTACCAGATTTTACACTCGATGGTAGCAATGGCAATGCCACCCCACTTGCACAACTCACACCACTCCCGTACCCCCGTCCTAGGAGTACCCAAGTCGACCTAGGGTTCCAATGTGGTCAGAGTGTCGAAACCACCCTGCCACCCACGGGCCCACTACCATTTGGGGACTCGAAGACTCGAACCCCAACCCCAGGGACGAGCACAAAGGCTCTTTAGCTCGCGTAGGACGTTTCCTCACAACTTACAGGTCTCCCCCTTCTCCAACATACCTGATCCGCCGATAGATGGTCCTTGTCTGCCCCTGCCGAGATCGGGAGAGCGAGGGAGGTTCTCCGAGAAAGAAACCTCGGGGCGCGCCTGGAGCGTCCCTCTCTCAGCCGGTCCTGCAGCCGGACAGAGAGGGTCCCATCTGGGCTGCCAGATTGATTCACGGAAAACAGACTCTACAACTCGAATAGAGTTATACCGCAGGTATGTTTACTCCGGCCGGGGTGCAAGGGGATTTCTCCACAAAGCTTGCACACCCCCAGCACATTTTACCAAAAACTTATAGAGTGTGGATATACATATTCATTGATTACATAACACAAACATACATATGCATGAGTGAGGCTGGGTTAGTTCTAGAGGCTGGTGTCAGCAGTTTATGTTCTCTTTGCACCTGCGCATTGCCTCCTGGGGGGCGTCTTCGGGGGGCTTTGGGAGGAAGGCTCGTAGTCTTTCTCACCTTGTACTTTTCCCCGGAGCATGCGCAGATTCTCTTGGCCAATTTCTTGAACAACAAGAGTGATTCCAGCCAGTTTACTCATTCTACCTTATCTAAAAGTACCAGTGTATCCATTTCTACCGTCCATATATGGCTATCTATTCATTACAAAGACTAAACTAGTTAGAACACATCTGCTTTCCAAGGACATGTCTCTTATTTTTGTTGAACATAGTAATTCTTGGTAAGTTTCCACAGAAAACTGCTTTGTTTTGATGAACACAGTAGTCCTTGGTAAGCTTCCACAGAACAGTCAGGGCAAGCAGGATTATTAAGCAATATTCAGAAATCATTATAAGTTGCTATAAGTACATAAGTTGCAAAGTAGGTGATCATTTCCTTGTATCACTGGGATCCCTCTGCAGCAAGTGGGTGGGCAGGAGGGCCTGCAGGAAACCCTCCTGCACTGCACCTGAGGGTGCAAGGAGGGTTAACACACCTAGGGTCTGGGGCCTCATCCTGGGAGGTGCTCATCTTTGCCACCCCTCTGATGTGAGGGGGACCAGCACCCCTCTGGACAGGGCCTCCTCACCTCCGAGGACACTGCCAGATCCTCAGGGCTCTCCCTCATGTCCTTTGCACACAGAAAGATGTAAAGCTCCCTCCAACTGGGACCCCAAGCTGCTGTTTACCCTGAACCAGAGCAGCTATGCCTTGAATGATTTGGTGCAGCTGAGCTGTGCTGGGGAGTATGTGCCATCAGTCCCCCAGATCAGATGCATTTCCACTGGGACCCAGACCCTGTGGAATGGGACTGCCACCTGCAGGGTAAGCACAGCCCCACATCACCCTGACCCCAGGGTTCTGAGCTGGCACCAGACAGGATGACAGGCCAGGAATGGGAGACCTGGATGCCTTGGCTTTTCCTCCTGTCCTGGCAGTGCCAGGGCACCTTTTGTCTCAGCATCTTGCTGCAGGCAGCTGCAGGATGTCTATGCTCCTGGGGAGGGGTTCAAAGGCAGGTACAAGGGTCCTGGCACAGGGGGCTACTGTAAGCCCTGTGCCTTCAGACAGTGCCTGGGCATATTGACAAGGTTGTGGGAGTGGAAAGACCTCTGTGTGAAGGCTGGGGAGGAGCCCAGTCCCTGGTCAGCCTTACCCAAATTGAGCCTGAGCCTATGAGTCTGTAGAGATGGATGGGACTGCTCTTGGAGTGGCCTGCTGCCACCCTTAACTCTGCTCTTGGCTGAAAGAGAGGGATTTAGAGGTGAATGTGGTAACCAAAGGATCTGGGCAGTGTCAAAATCAGGGCAATAGACCCCACAGCAGGCCCTTTCCCATCCTCTTTACACCCGCTCCTTTTCTTCTGTGCAGAGAGATGCCAGCAGCCCCAGTGGGACTCAAGGCTCAACTTTGTCACAAAGCAGAGATTTTACAGTCTCAATGAAGAACTGACACTGACATGCCTTACAGGGAACACTCCTCCCCTTCCCTTGATCAGATGTGCACCCTTGCATTTCCTCGTGGTGTTGAATGCTGACGCCACAGTCAGTTATGGCAAAGCCTGAGTCTCCCCTCCTGCCTGAATAACCTCTGTCCCCGGGAAGGGACTCTCACACTTTCTCCCTGACAGGAAAAGGCCCCAAACTCCAGTGGGATCAAAGACTTCGGTTTGCACCAATCAAAAATAATTACAGACTGAATGAAGAACTAAAACTGACCTGCTTTGGAGATCTCAAGCCATCCTTTCCCAAGGTCAAATATGCAAGGGAATTTCTATGAGTGAGTTCTGGAGGTGCGTGATGGGGCAGGAACAGCACAGGTGCCTGGATGTGCATTGAGAGGGCTGTAGGGTGTATCGGTAAGTGAGGCACCATGAGCTCTCCCATGTCCCCTCTTTACCTTCACCTTTGATAGCCAGTTGTGATGTTGCCCAGCTGAGCAGCAGTCAGGCAACAGTCCCTCCTTTGTGCTGTGTTGTCTGTGCAAACTGTTGAAGAGGACAGCCCAGCCAGGAGACAAGAGACAAGGTACTGCCAGCCAGGCAAGCCAGCAGCTGCTGCAGTGGTTCCTGAGCAGGCCAAGTGTGGGTCCCTGCAGATGGGCACCAGGGCCTGGGACAGGATCCAGTGCCCACAGAGGTGCCCTGGTCTTTGCTGTGCCTCCAGATGCTACCCTGGAGACCACAGGTCTGCTTGTCTTGCTGCCTGCCCATGCAGGTGAGGGACCCTGGGGACATCTCCTGCAGTCCCAGGAATTGGAGTAGAGGGGACTGAAGGGAGCCCTGAGTGCCCAGGGCTGGGTCAGCCCTTGGCATTGGGGCTGGAGGCTGTGGGCGATGAATCTGGGGGAAGAGCGATGCCCTCCCTCAGGTGATGTGGATGTGGGACTGCCACAGGCAGGGAGAGAGCTGTGCTGAGTGTGGGGATGGCTGTGTGCAGGCAGCCCAGCATGCCCAGCCAGCAGCTCCTGCAGTGGTTCCTGAGCAGTACACAAGGAAATCCCCCTCCCAAAAAGTCTTGATGAGGGGTCACATCTTCGCAGATGGATGTGTTGCCTTCCCTCTTCCCTTCAGTGTCTGGAGGGATTGCTGGGGATTTCTCTCCCACCACCAGCTTATCACCTCCCACCCCAACTAACACCCACTTTCTCCTCTGCCAGAAACATGCCAAAGACCACAGTGGGACCCAAGACTCTAACTGACACGAAGCAAAGAGAATTAAAAGAAGAACAAAGAAGTGATGCTGAGCTGTCCTGGAGGCTTTCCAACCATCCTTCATCCACATCAAATGTTTAGGGGAAGTCCAGCCCATCAGTCACAGGAAACCTGTATACACAGACCCATGGCTGGGAAAGGACAGCAGAGGTGACTGGATGTGCATTTGGTCCAGTGTGGGAGACATTGGCCTGTCAGCCTTGCACAGCCTCTGAGAAATAGCTAGGCTTTGATGAAAAACAGGCCTTGGAAGAAAGATAAGAGGCTGCTGAGCTATGCCAAGGTGGCAGGGAAAAACGACCAGCTGCAACACTGAACTGTGGAAAAGTACTGAACTGTGAGAAGTTACCGCCGCGTGAACAGCGCGTGAACGAGAGGGTGATTGGCCTGCACAGCGCGTGTGAGAGTGGTCTGATGCTGATAGGAGAAAAGGTTGATAACTGTCTAATTGCTGATTTGTTAACTATGAAGTAAGAGCTTTACCAACAGCGTCTGAGAGCATAAGTATGTACTATTGTAACAATAAACTCTCTCTTTCTTTCTGGATTTCATGGAGAGTCCGTGCCTCAGTTACCACAAATGGTGCCCCGTGTGAGGCAGTGATAAGTGTGACCAGCTTGGATCACTCCGGTGGCAAACTCCTCAGAACTTAAGAGCTGCTGTGAGGAAGCAGGAGCCGGCATCAATCACCGTTGCAGGGTGAGCAAGGTGAGCTGTGGGGAAGCGATGGGTAGGTCAATACCCTCGGAAGAAAAGTCAGTGCTTGCACTGATGGAAAGACTGTTAGCTAAATATAAGGTGCATATTAGCCCGCATGCCTTGAAGAGAATTTTAAACTGGGTAGCAGTCATGGTTACTATATTCACTGTTCCGATATGGGATACAGCAGGAGTAAGATTGTGGGAGTGTGCAACCTGAGGGAATGAGGTTGCAGCAGAACTCTTACTGACATGGAGAACTCTTTTTGAGATAATAAAAAGACAAGATAAGGAATGCGGCCAGGCTGTTAAGACAGAGAATGAGAACACAGAGGGCGAGGACACATATTTTGAACCCTGGGAGCAAGATTTATATGCTGGGTCTCTAGACTGTGATAATCTTTTAGACCCTGACCCTGTAAATCCTAAAAGAGACCCTGGCCTGTGTCCTCCCTTAGCTGGGGATGATCCGTGGGTAAAAGCGAGGCAAGAAGCCTTGGCGCAAGGGGATATGGACATGGCGAGAAAGGTTGTTGCTCCTGTAATCTATGAGCTGGGACGTCAGCCACGTTGGGAAGGACTGCATTTTTCTGTTATTAAAGAACTACAGAAAAGCGTTAATGAGGACGGGCCTCAAAACTCCTTTACAACAGGTATACTGGAGGCAATCGCTCATGGGTATCAATTGGTCCCGTGGGATTGGCTGGCACTTTTAAAAACGGTACTAACGCCGGCACAGTATTCTATCTGGACACCGAGCGTGTGGATCTCTGTACTCAGCATTCGCGCCCCCCCACCTGCAAGCGCGGAGTTGGCGGCGGCGGCCCCGGGCCTCCCCGAGACCCCCCCGCCGCGGGGCGACCACCTGCGGCCCAGCCCGGCACGGTGCTCTCGGCCTGCACCCCCCCCAACGCCACAAGCGGCAGTTTTTACAGAAGGTGCTGACACTGGGATGCGGCGTCCCTTGTCTGCCAACACCACATAATCAACAAGCAATGGCTTTATATATTCTTAATGGTGTTTTGATGTTTGTAGTGTTTGTCATTTGGTGTTGTGTGAGTAATAAGTGTAAGGGCCCCTTTGTGTGGGTGTGTGACTGTTCTGCGGGTGTGAGGCGCAGCCCAGCTGCAGCTGCGGAGTGCGGAGTTCTCTGACCCGCAGTTCCGTTATCCCGCGAGGGAAGCGGCCGGAGAGGAACGAAGCGCAGGGCAGACTCTGTACCAGTGGGGGGGTAGTGCAGGACCAGTGAACATTCCTTAGGACAGAGTGTCCTAGTGCCCGCCCGCTGGGTCACTGGTGCTGCCTGTTTGTTCGGGCTCAGTGTTTGAAGTGTCATAGGTGAGATATCTCCTCTAGCGGGAGGCAGTAATTCTGTGTTAATTGTTGTCTTGAATTGCTGTAACATTTCAAAGCAAAGATCTCATTCATGTAAGGGGCCCAGAAAACTGGGTAGCAAATATTCCTCCATTTATATTGGAAACCCCTACTACATCATGGGGTCGTGACTGTATGGCTCGATGGGGAACTCAAATTGGATCAAATTTCTCTTAATTGCCACTGCAGCACAACCCACCCCTAAACCCACCCTGAAACTAACCTGGAAAACAGAATCACCTGTGTGGGTGGGTCAGTGGCCCTCGCCAATGGAAAAGTTCTGCTACCTTAATGATTTAGTTCAGGAACAATTAAGTGCAGGACATCTCGTACCTACCACCAGTCCTTGGAACTGCCTGGTGTTTGTTATTTTAAAGAAAAGTGGTAAATGGTGACTCTTACATGATCTCCGACACATTAATGATGCCATGGAGGATATGGGTACGTTACAGCCAGGAATGCCCTCCCCAACAACGATTCCCCGAAACTGGCATCTTGTAATAATTGATCTAAAGGATTGGTATTTACCATTCCCTTGCATCCAGATGATGCACCTAAATTTGCCTTTTCTGTTCCCAGTATTAATGTTAGTGAACCTGCAAGACGGTACCACTGGGTTGTTTTACCATAAGGCATAAAAAAGTCCCATGATGTGTCAGTGGTTTGTTGCAAAGGCTTTGAGCCCTGTTAGAATGCAGGTCCCCCAGGCTGTTATATATCATTATATGGATGACATCCTTATAGCAGCAGAGACACAGGAGATCATGGAAAAGGCTCTTGCTTTACCCAAAGACTCA
Organism: Strix aluco; assembly: GCF_031877795.1. Classification (NCBI taxonomy): domain Eukaryota; kingdom Metazoa; phylum Chordata; class Aves; order Strigiformes; family Strigidae; genus Strix; species Strix aluco. The sequence continues at coordinate 13,758,154 of NC_133970.1, forward strand.
GTATCTCAAATGGGGTGACAAATAGCACCTGAAAAGGTACAGCGATCATCACCATGGCAGTACCTGGGGTGGAGAATTTGTGAACAGACCATTGTCCCGCAACAGGTTAAACTTAAAACTGATTTTAAGACTTTAAATGATTGACAGAAACTGTTGGGAGCCATAAATTGGATACGGCCATTGTTGGGCCTAACTAATGATGATCTGCATAGCTTGTTTGATATTTTGCGAGGAGATCCTTCACTGACATCACCCAGAGTACTTACAGAGACAGTGAAACAAGATCTCCACCGTGTAGCTAATGCCATCTCAGAAAGACAAGCATCGCGATGTGTGCCCGGCCATCCGTATCAACTGGTATTATTTAATCCTTCAGGGCAGCCCTATGCTCTGCTGTTTCAGTGGGATGAAACACTTAGTGACCCTCTTGTTGTTATTGAATGGATTTTTTTGTCACACCAAATGCACAAGACGGTCACTACTCATCCAGAAATGTTTGCCAAACTGATCATGAAAGGTAGGCAGCGCCTACTATTACTTGCTGGTCAGGAACCTGTGTGTATCATTGTTCCGGTTACTCTGCACATGTTACAGTGGCTAATACAAATGTCTTCAGAATTCCAGACAGCAATCTGTGACTACCCCGGACAGCTTTTAGTACACAGCCCATCACATAAATTATTACAGCAAAATTTTTTATTATATGCCATGCCAAAGTGCAGCGACGTACTGTTGCAAGCCTTGACTGTGTTTACTGATGGATCTGGGAAAACAGGAAAGTCAGTCATAGTATGACAAGACCCACATACTCAAATTTGGCAATCAGACTTTACTCGATCCCCGGGATCGCCACAGATCGTTGAGTGAGCTGCAGTAGTCCGTATATTTCAACGCTGGGACACCCCAATTAACATTGTTACTGATTCTGCTTATGTTGCCAATCTTGTACAGCGTATAGAGAATTCATGTCTGAAGGACGTTAATAATCCACTGTTATATTCAATAATGCACACCCTTTTACGATTATTAAATAATCGCAAGACTTCTTATTTTATTGTACATATCCGAGCGCATACTGCACTACCTGGACCTTTGGCTGAAGGCAATCGACGAGCAGATGCGTTGACTCTGGCGTCTCAGGTGGTACCTAATGTCTTTGAGCAAGCACGGCTTTCACATGCATTTTTCCACCAAAACGCCAGGGCAATACAAAACCAGTTTTCTTTATCAAGGCGTCAGGCTAAAGACATCATTGCCACTTGCCCTGAATACCAGAGGACTCCCTCTCTTCAACAGCCAGTGGTGTCAACCCTCGGGGACTCACCTCCTCAGAATTATGGCAATCTGACGTCACTCACTTTGCTGCATTTGGAACGTTACAATATGTACCTGTGTCTGTTGATACCTTTTCTGGAGCAGTGTTTGCATCCTGCGATACAGGTGAAAAAGCACACGATGTGCAAAGACACTTTTTAGCTGCATTTGCTTCCTTGGGCGTGCCATGACAGATTAAGACAGACAATGGACCTGCTTATGTTTCTGTTTCTCTTTTTTCTTTCTTTCAACAGTGGGGAGTCGAGCATCTGAGCGGCATTCCCCACTCACCGACCGGACAGGCCGTTGTGGAGCGTACGCATGGCACACTAAAGCATCTATTACAACAACAAAAAGGGGGAGATGGAGGGTATCAATCTACACCTCACGAAAGGCTAAATAAGGCATTATATGCCATGAACTCTTTAAACATTTCCCCTGCCTCACAGGTGCCACCAATATTGCGTCACTTCTCATTGCAGATACCAGATCAACAAGAAGTCCAGGGCAAGGCTCAAGTGTCAGCAAAAAACCTGGAAAGTGGTAACTGGGAAGGACCAGATCCTTTAATAACCTGGGGAAGAGGTTATGCTTGTGTCTCCACAGGTCACGGTCCCCGGTGGTTACCGGCAAGGTGTGTGCGACCACACCTGAGGCGTGAGAGGCAGCTTTTGGTGGACACTCAGGAGCCGGCTGTGGGGGCTGTGGGTGCCCCTGTGCCGACAGTTTGCGGTCTCTTCGACTGATCATTTAAGCAGAATGTATGGGTAATGCTTGCTGCTGCAATAGGACCAAATACACTATCTCTGTCCTTAATCACACTACAGTTGCCAACTCTTTTAAGAGAAAATGCTGACAGTAATTGCAACTCCTTGATGAAATATATAGGCTTACTAGTCACTAGTGAAAGATGTAGCTTAGACAAAATGTAGTTATTAATAAGGATGAAATGCTATAAGAATGTGTGTATTCAACTTCCTTTGTTTAGCAATATTAAGAATTAAGAACTCAAGTGTTTAACCTTATTAGAAACTCCCTTGGTTTTCCCCCTTGAGTGGTGGCCAGACTCTGGGTGGAACCCAACAGGAGGATGAAATCAGATGTTTCCGCTCAAAGAAAATTGCCAGTTATTTTGGCCTGTTGATTTAGAGGCTGGACCTGCTTGCAGCGATGTTGGATGCCTCACCTACGGATGGACGCATCGCGTAGGGTTTCCGGTTTGCGAGGAAGGGCACTCTAAATTCTCGCTGCATCCAGGGTTCCCCAGCAATTGCGGATCTGAATGTTAGTACCCCATTAAGTAAGTGTGCTATTCCGTATTTTCCTTACTGTTTATTTTTGTAGTATTTAGTCATATCCCTTAATTATGGGTAGCAAAGAAGTGATGCTGAGCTGTCCTGGAGGCTTTCTAGACATCCTTCACCCACATCAAATGTTTAGGGGAAGTCCAGCCCATCAGTCACAGGAAACCTGTATACACAGACCCATGGCTGGGAAAGGACAGCAGAGGTGACTGGATGTGCATTTGGTCCAGTGTGGGAGACATTGGCCTGTCAGCCTTGCACAGCCTCTGAGAAATAGCTAGGCTTTGATGAAAAACAGGCCTTGGAAGAAAGATAAGAGGCTGCTGAGCTATGCCAAGGTGGCAGGGAAAAACGACCAGCTGCAACACTGAACTGTGGAAAAGTACTGAAGTGTGAGAAGTTACCGCTGCGTGAACAGCGCGTGAACGAGAGGGTGATTGGCCTGCACAGCGCGTGTGAGAGTGGTCTGATGCTGATAGGAGAAAAGGTTGATAACTGTCTAATTGCTGATTTGTTAACTATGAAGTAAGAGCTTTAACAAGAGCATCCGAGAGCATAAGTATGTACCATTGTAACAATAAACTCTCTCTTTCTTTCTGGATTTCATGGAGAGTCCGTGCCTCAGTTGCCACAGTCCAGCGTGGCGTGCATCAGTAAGGGAGGCATCAGGAGCTCTCCTGGCTGCCCTGCTCTGCCCTTCTTGAGCAAGGGAAGGCAGACTGCATCCTGAAAGCAGTGGATGTGCTCTGTGACAGTGAGGACAGGAAGGCTGGGCCCTCTGCCCAGGGTGCAAGGGGATGGTGCCAGGTGCGTTAGGAGCAGTGTAGCTCTGCTCCCACCCCTTGCTGATGAACGTGGCAGTCCGTGGCAGCACTGGACTAGATTGGACTAGATGATCTTCAAGTTCCTTTCCAACCTAGATGATTCTGTGATTCTGTGGGGGAGTGAGTCCCCTGGTGGCAGTGTACAGCATGACCTGCAGGATGGTCCTGTGCAGGGGCAGGATGCTGGGAATGTCTGCAGGTGACAGTCAGCATGGGAAGGTCATGGTTCTCCCATGGGGCCAGTGCCATGAGGTTTGGTGACTGTAAAAGCAGCTCCTGCAAGGCCAGGATGAAATGTGTCCCATTGTGCTCTCTTGTGGCACCAAAGGATGACTCCAGCCACACAACTCAGAGGGCATGAGGCCAGAAGGACCCCTTTGTTGCTCCCTGTGAGCTGTGATGTAGCCCAGCTGGGGACAGACTGTCCTCCACTTCCCTCTGTCCCCCCGCCATGTCCTGATGTTTGAGGGAATGGGGGCAGTTGCCTCAAGCAGTGGGAATTCTCCCAAATTTTTATGTCCAGATTCTGAGCACGCCATGACCCCAAACTCCTCCTGCTCCCCTACCCAGAGACCTGGAATGACCAGTTTCAGCCTCTCGCTTCCCCTCCAGCCCGGCTGGATGGGGAGCAGGGCTGACTGACTGCAGCACCCCTGCAAGGCTGGGAGGGGAAGGGAAGGAAGTGACCCTGTTGGCCCTCAAACAGGGTTCATCACCTGGTGTGCAAAAGCCAATCTCACACACAGAGCCGAGATATCAGTTTTATTTCATAGTTGCGCAAGAATGGGTGCTAGGTGGTAATTCCACAAAGCTAGCACACCACACAAAAGAACTCCAAAATATTTATACACTTCAAAGTACATGATTATGTAATTACTACAATGATTATTGGTTAGTTACTTATCACTTCTATCCCTCATTGGTTAGTAACATGCTTGCTTCAATTTAAAGTTGCAGTGATTTTTAAATTTTCTGTGCACGCTCAAAGGGTGAGGGTCTTTATTCGGGCAGGGGTCTTCGAAGCAGTGGGTGTGATTTTTAGTATTATAATGAGTATAGTTCTTCCAAAGGACACTCTAATGACCAATTAAACTAATTTATGTTCAACTATTTTAACGAGCTTCTGTGTGCCAGGAAGTTTCTCTTATTCAAGGACGGTAGCTCCTGATTATAAGTTCCTTACTAATTATCGTTGATGGTATGAAGAACATGCTGACCTAGCTGATGCATCTCATCTGTCCTTGTGTTTGATGAAAAACACTTGTATGGACAGTAATATGTACTATGTGCCCTTGGGTATGATGAGAAACATTTGTGTGGCCTGCAATGTGCGAAAAGAACATTATGAGGCCTACAACCCTCTTGCAATGTTTCCTTCACAGAGGTCCTCCAGGTTGTCCCTGGGACCTTGGAGTTTTCCACAAACAGCATCAAACTGAACTGGACCTGCAAGATCCCTGATGCTTGCCAGCGTATGTGAGCCATGTGCGGTCTGGCAGTGTGTCCTGGTTTCGGCTGGGATAGAGTTAATTTTCTTGAGCTGAGAGGGGGCACAGCCGGAGTGCCGGGCCCAGATTGGCCACTGGAGTGTTCCATATCATGTGATGTCTGCTCAGTATATAAAGGAGGCGGGTTCTCTTTGCTTCCGGTCTGCGAAGGTGGGATCTTCATTCTGTCAGGATCACTGGCCGGGAGTGGGCTGGGTATCAGTCGGTGGGTGGTGAGCAATCGCATTGTGCATTACCTGTTTGTACTTCCTATTATTATTATTGTTTTGTTACCATCACTAAACTGTTTTTTATCTCAGCCTATGAGTTTTTCCTTTTTGTCCCTCCCCTATTTCCCGGGTGGGGGGAAGGGTGAGCAACCAGCTGCGTGGTGTTTGGCTGCCGGCTGAGTTCAAACCATGACACAGTGCCTTCCTCCCCTCCCTGTAAGGCGGAGGAGGTGAAGGGAGAGGAGATGATACATGGCCAGGAGGGAACCTGTCCCACTCTGCAGCCCTTCACTGTTTACAGTGTCACCATCTCTCTGCCCCCCACCACGATCCTGTTCACACAGCTGCTCGGGACAAGGAAAATGGGTATGTGCCAACCTACATGAAATAAAAAGGTGCTCTTCAACTGGCAGCTCAGCCCAAGCATCTGCTCCCTGCAGTGATGGTCCTGTGATCAGGGCTTCTTGGAGCCTGTGGGGCTCTGTGCAAGAGGCTATACAGGGCCCTGGAGCACAGCACTCTCCCCCTCCTCACCACACTGAAGCTGCTCCTGAGGCACATGCACTCTCTTTCGGGGACAAACCCTGCTTGGGGGGGTTCCTTTTCAGCCTGTCCCCTGGGCCAGAAGCTGCCTGCACCCTGCTCTGGGCTCAGCCCCTCCTTGCTGGCCCCATGTGTGACCCCATCCTCCTGTGCTTCCAGTGCTGGACAAACCGGAGAAGCTGTGTCTGAATGCCAGCAATAGGGTCCCTCAGGTGGAAGGCGCTGCCCTCCTGCAAAGGGGAGATCATTGGATACCAGGTACCAGGGGAGCCACAGACTTCCCATGGTCCCCCTCACCTTGCCAGGTGCCTCTCTGCCTGGATCTGTGTGCAGGCAGCCTGGGAAGAGAAGAGAAGAGAAGAGAAGAGAAGAGAAGAGAAGAGAAGAGAAGAGAAGAGAAGAGAAGAGAAGAGAAGAGAAGAGAAGAGAAGAGAAGAGAAGAGAAGAGAAGAGAAGAGAAGAGAAGAGAAGAGAAGAGAAGAGAAGAGAAGAGAAGAGAAGAGAAGAGAAGAGAAGAGAAGAGAAGAGAAGAGAAGAGAAGAGAAGAGAAGAGAAGAGAAGAGAAGAGAAGAGAAGAGAAGAGAAGAGAAGAGAAGAGAAGAGAAGAGAAGGCTGTGATGACTTGCAGGAGGAAAGAGAAGTTCAGAGCTCTTCTTGTGAGGGATGTCACCACAGTGCCTGTTGTGTTGCATTACCATACCAGTGACCTGGACTCAGGTTGTGGTGTCGTCCATGACATCTCCCCATCCCAAGGGATGGCTGTGCTTCCCCTCTGCCCCATTGCCCGGCCCTCTGAGGCGGCGAGGTAGTGCAGCCCCTGGTAGCCCTGCTCTCCACAGCCCCAAGATGGGTTTCCCCACTAGCAGTGCTTGCCTGCAGCTGCCTCCATCCTGCTCTCCCCTCCATCCCCCTCTCCCCATCCTCGTCTCCCCCAATGCACAATGGCACGGCAGTAGGAGGTGCCTGCTTGGGGGAGCTGCAGCCCTTCAATGCCAGCCAGCAGCTTGGTGCCTACATGGCTGCTGTGCTCAACCTCATCACCCCTACAGACTTTGTGCTGGGAGACAGGATCCACAAGCAGGTTTACCACAGTGCTGCCCTCCAGCCAGTCTGGGACTACATAGCCCTTTCTCCGCCTCGTCCATTGCTCACATCAGGTACCCGTCATGGGGGACTCCTGCTCCCTGGGGATGCTGCCATCTGGGGTCAGACCCCTTGGCTGGGTCTGGGCCAGCCACCAAAGGCAAGCAGCAGTGTCACACGGGCTCTGCCTCTGGCCCCTGCACTGAGACCCCAGGCACCTTGGCAGGACAGTATCCCTGGGGCCCTCATCCACAGCTGGGGCATTTGGTGGCCATGTGTGGGAGGCCTTTGCCCCCAGGGTGGGCAGCGGGGCAGGAGTGGCCTGAGCTCTCCCTCCCATCTCCTCCAACAGGCAGAGAAGTTCACCTGCACGTGCTACAGCTTCTCTGTTGGTAAGTGGGCTCCTTGCTCCCTGTGCCTAAGGCTCTCCTGCACCCTCCCTTTTCCCAGCCTGGCTGCTTCCCATGGAGAGGAGCTGGCCAAGCACAGGAGCGGCAGGGTCTTGTTGGGGGGGGGGAGGCAGAGGAAACCTTTTGTTTCCCATACATAGGGGTGCTGCTATAGTCAACTCCTACTTCCATCTTCTTGCAAGTTTTCTGGATCTTGAGGCTATCTATGGTAGATGAGCTTTGGGCAACCTCGGGACACTTGGGCAGTTGTGACACAGCTGGCAGTTGGACACTGTGCAGCATCCCTGCCATCATCGCATATTGCATCTTAGTCCTAGTGCTCCCCTGGTTCATGTGCAACCCCAGAAATGCAAACACCTCACCAGACTCTGGCCATGCCTGGAGACAGTCAGGAAGACAGGGCCCATGCTGAAGGGTATCACACCAAGCAAGCACCTACTCTTTCTGAACCAGCTTAGCTATTCTCCAATGCAAAGCCTGTGGTGGGAGGTGAGGGAAGCTGCTTTTCACCCCACACCCCTATGGGATCTCCTGCCACCTCATTCAGGCTGTGTGAGAACCTGAGTCTGAGCTGTGCTGGTTGCAGAGCAGGGGCTGGTGCCTCTGCTGAGCAGGATGGCCACAGTTATGGTTCTAACATTGGTTTCGACTCTCCTGGCACTGTGGATTTTCCTGCTCTTCCTGCTCTTCAGGTCAGTATGTGCCTTACCTCTCCTGCTCTCTGTGCTGCCATGGGGCATTCAGCTCTTAGCACTGCCAGGGAGTGTCCAAGTGGACCCTGAGATAAAGCAAGGTGGGAGACAGGACTGTTATATGGGCAACGCCCTCCCCTCTGTCTCTCTCTTCTGCTGGTCTATGGGCCTGATTTGCTGTTCTGAAGGCAAAAGTACAACAGTTCAAAAACCTCGGAGAGCAACAGCATTATTCCCCTGCGAAGATGTCAAGGAGATGCAGTATGAGAAAAGTCTTGCATGCTTTGTCTGGACAAGCTGTCTGTTAAAAGCACAGGCAGGTTGCTTACAAGTTCTATAAGGTCCCTACAGGAACAGGGGGATCAGAGCTGGCTGGCATGGGGAAAGGAACACTTCCCAGGAGAGAGGGACATGCATGGGGAGGGACAATCTAGGCTTTGGTGGGGTCCTCCCCACCGAAACGCCAGCTCAGTCCCAGCTGCAGTGTTCCAGGGCCAGCTGTCAGGTGCATGCTAAACTCCTGGCCTTGTGATCCCTGTAGGCGTGTACAAGCTTGTTGGAAGTGTGGAAAAAGTAAAACAGTGAAAAAACTGCAAAACACACATTTTCTTAACACATGGTGCCCAGAACAAACACAGAACAGGATGGAGATCCAGTGATTTGTGTTGCCATGGCACCAAGGAGGAATGAGAAGCGAGGTGGAGGCCACCCGGTCCCGTTCTTCCACTTTTCTCAAGGAACATTTGACACGACTATGCAGATTTCTCTCCTGCTCTTCCCCTTCTCTCAAGGACTGTTTTGCAGAACTCTGCAGACCTTATCTCTCATTCTTCCTCTTTTCCGACAAAAAAACCCACACACCTTGCACCAAGGAATGTGCTGTGTTGTTACTCAGAAACAATGGCTTTGAAGCAAAGAGCTTCACTCAACAGTCAGAATTCAGTATAACTGTTAAGCAGGGATTCTTTATTCGCAGCGCTGGGCAGCACTGGGGATCGCTCCACCACGAGTGCTGCACTTACTAACAAAACACTGACTAATATACAGAAAACCATACATATTCATCAAATTTCCTGGAAAAGGCAGTCTTATGCTAATGGGTTCTCAGAATTCATTTACATAGTCTGAGCATGCGTAGTAAAAATAGAGTGAGGGTCTTCTCCCCTCCTTAGGGGTCCCCACAGCCTTTCTCACACCGTCCGTTAGTGAACTTCAGGTTTCTCGTGTCCATATATGGTCATGGAGTTACCTCATCCATCCTTCAGCTCCTGTTTGTTCCAAGGAGGTTAGTTCAGACCAGCTTCCAGTCACTTATCTTGACTCTGGTGTCTTCTTAAACACTTGATTTTTAGGTTCCTGCTATTAGGGATGTACTCAGGGAGTTTTTCAGACTGTCCAAGGTCTGTCTTATCTTTACTAGGCAAGGAGTTAAAGGTTTCAAAACATCTTACAAGTGGGTAATGACTACAGAGGGTAGTTAGGAAAAAAGTATAAGTTAAATTACATACATTGCAGTAAAATACAGGAAAAATAAAAGCTAGTAAAACACAAGTGATGGTTAATGTTAAAACTAAATGTCCTACTTTACAGGTCCCTGTACATTGGCAAGGTCAGGAGGTCTTGTAATTTCAAGTATACTTGTAGCAACTTCCCTTCAGCTTGACCACAGTCCCACCACTCACACATACATATTTGGATAAATACTACCCCAAGTTTGTATCTAACTCGGAGGGACGATAATCCAACACCAAATTGGAGGGACAGATCGACGGGTTTGTGCTCCTCACCCCCCCCCCCCAGAAGGGACACCTTTTGGTAAGATTTGGGCCCTTGGCTACGCCAAGTGATTACCCGGGAATTAAGTGTGTGTGATTGCAATCATTTTGTGTGTAGTGCTATATAGCCAACCTGCAGTTTGTGCATTTATCGTAGGCAATCTCAAAGACTCTGTAGATGTATAAACCATACTATTCATGAAGCTGACAGCTTCTCTTGAATGCCACCAGACCTACAGCACACGGGCTGTTCGTGCATCTGGTGTCAGGCCTATAGTTACAGCCATAATTGGCATAGCTATTAAGAGATAAGTCCAGCCGCCCCCAGCCCCTCTAATCTCTGAGGACCGGCTAGAATGCAAGGGGATTCATCTCATACAAAATTAATTTATTACCTTAAATGCAACAAAGCTGAACACACAGATCCTGGTTGAGGAACTGCTGGAGGCTCTGAAGAGGTTTAAGAGGGCAGAAATAGAGGCAGAGCAGATCGAGGATGAATCAATTAACAGGCATGGTGCTGGGCATATGAGAGAGTATCAGATCTGGTTTAGCTTTGTTTTCCCATCTGGCTGCACTGTCCACCCAGTCCTGACCCTTTCCTTGGGTGTGCAATGCAGTTGGTCTTGGCCAGCCCCAGAACTTGTGGTAATGCAGAGTGCACTTGTCTTCCTCTGCAGAAACTGACCTCCACTTTGTTGCATCCCTGCGATGCCAGGAAGGAGTTGTGTAATCAGAGCAAGAACTGCTACAAGAGCATCATTCCATGTAAGCAGAGATCTCCTGGGGTTGGCACAAGCATTTGGAGGTGGTTGGGCAGTGCAGAGTGCTGGGCTGGTGTAGGTGCCCCTCCAGCTATTCGGCAATGCTAAGCTCCTCATCTCATCCCCTGTGGCCACTGAAACTCAGAAGGATTTTCCAAAATCATATTGGCCCCACTGTTTTTTATCCAGCTGGAGAATCCTTTTCTGCTCATCAAACCTCCTGCAAGCTTAATCATTTATCATTGTATACCTGTTCCTGCTGTTAGTCATTGAACGCTGCCGTGTCCCAGCCAGAGGTTGGTATTTGTGGGAAAGTGGAGGGAGTGACCCAATTTCTATCATAGCTTAAAGCTCCTCTGGGCCCCACATGGTGTGGATATTTGGCCATTGCATTAACAGTCTTCCCCAAAAATAATGTTGCATTTCCCGTTGTGCCATATCAACTTTTGTCTCATTAGCTGTTCTTTACCTCTGAACATGTCCTGAGACCTGTAGTGCTGCTGAGGAGGGAGAAGATAGTCCCAGGCTTTCCTAAATTACACCCCACTCCTTAAACAGTCACTTTGTTGCTGTTCCAGAGACAGACTCCCATCTCCCTTCTCTTTCAGACGATCACTGCCATGTGGTGCTGTAGCCCTCTGACACGGGGAATGGCTACATCAGTGCCAGCTATGTGGATATAGGTAGTGAGGCATTGCTGCCCTGGGAAGGGTAGGAGAGGTACCTGGGCAGGGTAGGAGAGGTGCCTGGCTGCACTGGGCAAGGACAATCCTGCTCACATGGGTAGCCCCAAGGTCTGGCACTTCTTGCCCTCAAGTGCTGGCAGATCTTGGGATGTTGCTTTCTTTGTGTCCTCTCTGAGCTGCCCAGAGTACTCTGGGTTTGTGTGAAGTTCTCATCCCTAACAAAAAGGGTCCTGCTCGTGATGTGAGAGGACAGGAGCCAAGATACAGCCTCTGAGTGCCCACTCTCTGTGCTGACTGGGAGTGGTGCCATGGGACATGCTGTGCTGAGGGCTCTGGGATCTGGTGCCTGTGGGGATGGGTCCTTTATTTAATTCCTTGTTAAACATTTAACCCATGTGATCAGAGCTGTTTGAACCTCTCCCCCACAGAGCTACCAGAGTCTGTGCTTCTTCATTGCAGCTCAAGGTGGATGCTCTCATCCCTCATACTCAGGAGATGCCAGTCCTTGCTGCAAGCCATTTGGGGGGTGGGGAAGTGGGACAGCAGTCTATGCAGGAGATATGGGCATGCAGACAATCAACGTGATTTAGCAATGCCAATTTTATTGTGGTGAAGCAAGCCTTTTATAATGCTAGTGAGAATCACATGATACAATCACATGGTATAACTCTTTCTGATTGGGCAGTTAGCTTTGCACATGCTCCTTAAGCTCTCTCTTCTGATTGGATGAAAACTGCCACATTGACATTGTACAAACTTCCTTCTCCGCCCAAACCCACACCCTGAAGTTGTTTAACTTCCTGTGTTCTTCTTCATTCTTTTTGGGTTATGTCCTTGCCGACGCTGAGGCTTTACCAGTCTTGCTCATATGCAGGATTGCTCACACGTCCATTTTCTTGCAGGGACTCCTTTAGAATCCCCACAAGCCTAGGAGCTGTTAATGGCTCAGTCCAGGGCCCTGTATCTACTGAGCCTCTGTCTTGGACAGTGGTTATGGCTGCTGCAAGGCATGGAAGTCCTCAGTGGCAGTTTGGCAGTGACCAGCTGGAGCTGGTCCCTGTGTTGTAAAAGGATAAAAGAGCAAAAATTTAGCAAAAGACAAAAAACAGTGTTTCTCAAATGATCTGCAATTCAGAACCTAAGTGTTGCTTTGTAACCAGGATCACTATTGCTATAAACAAATTTATGGTTGATTAGTTCTAGGATAGAACTATGTATTGTTAAGATTTATGACCAACAGAATGGTGATCTGAAACCAGGAAGTAGAAAGTACCTATTTTTGCATCTTTAGGTGAACTTAGCTCATTATAATATGAAAACCACACATCTAAAGCTTAAGTTAGCCACCTCTTCATGAAGCCCCTCACCCTTTGAGCACGCGTACATGTAAGGAACTGAAGGAAGTAATGCCTCAAACATTCATCGACACAGAAAGTTCAAGGACACACTGTGGCCTTTGTGATTAGTCTAAGGAATGTCACCCAAGGAAGCATGGAGTATATCGAAGGATGCACCCCCCACTCCCTTGAAATTGTAACTTCTTTGATAAGCTTTGTCCTGGTTTCAGCCAGGATAGAGTTAACTTTCCTTGGGCTGAGAGGGAGCACAGCTGAAGGGCTGGGTCCCAATCAATCATTGGGGCATTCCATGTCATGTGACGTCAAGCTCAGTAGGCGGGCTCATAGGCGGACGTGTGCTCTCTCACGCACGTTTTTTGTTTTGGGTTTCCGGATAGGCTGGGCGGGATTCTCTGGTGCGGTTGAGATCGCTGCTGGGGACGGGCTCTGTACCAGTAGCCGCTCGGTGAGCCACTGCTTCATTTTACCTGTTTTGGACTACTATTGTTACAGTTGCTTATTTGTTAATATTACTAAATATTTTTTTTTAATCAACCTACAAATTTCTTCTTTTGTTCCTCCCCTATTTCACCAGGGAGGGGGGGAAGTAAACAACTGGCCACGTGGCGATTTGCTACTGGCTGAGTTCAAACCACAACAGCTTTTGGCACCCAATGTGGGGCACGAAGTTTGAGACAATGGCAGAACGGGTAACAATGGTGATTGCTTGGCTCCTTAAGATTTTATCACCTAATTTGCATTATGTATTTCCCATGCTGTTGCTCACAGTCAGTGAGAGTTGGGTTAATATATTGTTTTTGCTGTACTATGTGATGCTCATCTATGACAGGGTGCTGTCATTGGCCCTGGGGCTATTTACAGTTGTGTTTGAGGAATTCAGGAATTTCAGATACCTTTGGAATGTTGATATTAACATGGTCATCTTACTGCTAGGAGCTAGTGTGTTCCTGCATGTGGTTCAGGTTTTGTTCAGGGTTAAGCAACTATTTAAGAGTACCACCTGGAAACCTACCCCAAGATTGGAGAATTATGAGTGGCTGGGGGTGTGGAGTAGCATGGGCAAGTACCTAGAACAGTGGGCACCTCCGGTGTATTGGAACTTCAGTCCTGCACAGGTGCAGAATCCTGAAGAACTAGTAAAATATATGGAAAAAGTATGTTGTCACCCGAGTAATTCCAGAGAGGCACAGCTCACTGCAACATGCTGGGGCCTAGCCCACGCTTACCGAGTGCTATTAAACACTGTTCAGCACCCTCAAGAGGAAGAGAAGGGCTCTGGATCTGGTAACAAAGTAACAGACAGTGCAACCACTCCAAAGTCCACAATGGAAACCGCAGCCACTAGAAGCCCGAGGACAGGCGCTGCAGCTGAACCAGAGAACCAACCCATGACAGTGTCAGTTGCTCCCATACATAAGAAGAAATACACAAGAAAATCCCCTCCCAGTGTACAGGGTGATGATGAACCAGGCCCATCACGAGAACAGGAGGAGGAGGCAGAGCCAGTGATAGTCACCCGATCCTTATCCCTGAGCGGGTTGCGAGACATGCGAAAAGATTTCAGCTGCCATCCAGGTGAGCAACTCGTTACCTGGCTGCTCCGATGCTGGGATAACGGGGCCTGGAGCGTGGAATTAGGGGTAGTGATGCCAGGCAGCTGGGATCCCTGTCTAAGGAAGGGGGCATTGACAAAGCCATTGGAAAGAAGACACAAAATCTCAGTCTCTGGAGGCAACTCCTCTCAAGGTATACCTTCAAGGAAGATTTTGTATGCCGTCCAAGTAAGTGGACCACTATGGAGAGAGGCATTCAATACTTGAGGGAGCTAGCTGTGCGGGAGATGGTTTACAGCTACCCACAGATCCAGATGAAGTCCAATGCACCCGGCCCATGGGGAGGAAGTTTGTACGGAGCATACCATCATCATATGCCAGTGCATTAGCAGTATAAGGCTTTAGTGGACACTGGTGCTCAATGCACCATAATGTCGTAAAATTTTAAAGGGGCAAAACCCATTTGTATTTCAGGAGTGACAGGAGGGGTCTGTACTGGGTCTGGCTGAGCCAGAATTGGTTTTCCCCTGTAGCAGCCCTCATGGTGCTGTGTTTTATGTTGGGAGCTGGCAGGGTGTTGATAGCACACTGGTGTTGTGGCTACTGCTGAGTGGTGCTTACACAGCACCAAGGCTCTTTCCGACATTTCCCCCCCCCGCACAGTGGGACGGGGTGGGCAAGATCTTGGGAGGAGACACAACCAGGACAGCTGACCCGAACTGACCAAAGGGATATTCCAGACCATCTGACGTCTGCTCAGTATAAAGCTGGGAGAAAGGAGGAAGGGGGTGGGGTCACCCTTGGTCCTCCGAGGCAACCACTACGCGTATGGGAGCCCTGCTTCCTGAGAAGGCCCGACATCGCCTGTTCATGGGAAGTAGAGAATAAATCTGTTTGCTTTTTTTTTGCTTCCGCGCGCGGACCTTTGCTTCGCTTTGCTTATATTAAAACTGCTTTTGTTTTACCCACAAGGGTTGGTTTTTTTCCTATCTTATTTTCTTTCCCCTCTTTGCCCTGTTGAGAATAAAAAGGGAAGGGGGAGGAAGTGATAGAGCGACTTGGTGGGTACCGGGCATTTAGCCAAGGTTAAACCACCACAGGGTCTCAACAGTTGACTGTATTGGAGGCCGAGGTGAGCCTAAGTGGAGAAGAGTGGGAAAAACACCCCATTGTGCCTGGCCCAGACGCTCCATGTATTCTTGGCATAGATTATCTCAGGAGAGGGTATTTCAAGGACCCAAAAGGGTATTGGTGGGCTTTTGGTATAGCTGCCTTGAAAACAGAAGGAATTAAACAGCTGTCTGTGTTACCTGGTCTCTCAGAGGACCCTTCTGTTGTGGGATTGCTGAGGGTTGAAGAACAACGGGTGCCAATTGCCACTAAAACAGTGCACCAACAGCAATATTGTACCAATCGAGACTCTGTAATCCCTATCCATAAACTGATTCGTCAGCTAGAGAGCCAAGGAGTCATCACCAAGACACGCTCCCCCTTTAACAGCCCCTGTATCGGGTCTGGCTGAGCCAGAATTGGTTTTCCCCTGTAGCAGCCCTCATGGTGTGTAGGGAGTGGCGTTCAGAAGATCTCGCGATGTACGGAAGGAATAGCTGTAGCCCTCCCTTGTTACGAGGTAAGGTGATGGATAGGCTTGTAATGTTAAGGGCACACCCACGAAGGAGGTACTTGGTGAACGTATATAGGTAAGATACACAGTTTAATAAACGGACATTTTGTATCCATCATATTGGTGTTTGTACTGATGTCCCCGTGAAGGTCTTAACCTCCTGCAGCATTAGTCTGCGACCTGAGCGCCACTGACACGTGGAGAGGCAGGTTCAAAGAGGCAGAGCTAACTGCAACAATGGTGCTGTGTTTTATGTTGGGAGCTGGCAGGGTGTTGATAGCACACTGGTGTTGTGGCTACTGCTGAGTAGTGCTTACACAACACCAAGGCTCTTTCTGACATTTCCCCCCCCACAGTGGGACGGGGTGGGCAAGATCTTGGGAGGGGACACAACCAGGACAGCTGACCCGAACTGACCAAAGGGATATTCCATACCATATGATGTCTGCTCAGTATAAAGCTGGGAGAAAGGAGGAAGGGGGTGGGGTCACCCTTGGTCCTCCGAGGCAACCACTACGCGTATTGGAGCCCTGCTTCCTGAGAAGGCCCGACATCGCCTGTTCATGGGAAGTAGAGAATAAATCTGTTTTCTTTTTTTTGCTTCCGCGCGCGGACCTTTGCTTTTGCTTTGCTTATATTAAAACTGCTGTTGTTTTACCCACAAGGGTTGTTTTGTTTTCCTATCTTATATTCTTTCCCTTCTTTGCCCTATTGAGAAAAAAAGGGGAAAGGGGGGGAAGTGATAGAGCGACTTGGTGGGTACCTGGCATTTAGCCAAGGTCAAACCACCACAGTCTATTTTGGCGCCCAACGTGGGGTGGGACAACGGCAGTTTTATATTAATTGTGCTATAGCTATAGCAGTTAGTAAGCGACAAGCTCTTGTGCTGGTCACGGGTTTGTTTATTGCGCTGCTTATCTTTATTTTGCTAAGCTCGGGAACATGCTGGAAGAAATTGGGAACATCATGAGTGGTTTTATTCTGCAGGCTCCCGAAGTACTTATTAATCCTTATGTTAGCTCTTTGATACTGTTCATTAATGCTATTCGCCTATTGTGGGCTGTGTGGAGCTCGTTAGGTTTTTGGTGTAAGAGAAAGCAAATTTTGGGTGAGAGAATACCAAAATGTGCCCTGAGGCGGCCTGTCCCTGGGTGGCAGGGGGAGTGGAAGGATTTGGGCAGATTCCTAGGATGGTTATCACCTCCTGTAGCCTGGGATCTTACCCCTGAACAGGCAAGCAACCCCGCAAAATTGACACAACACCTGATAGAAGGGTGCCTTGCCTATCCCAGTGAAAATCAGCAACTCCTAGCGCTGTACTGGGGCCTGGCCTATGCTTATCGAGCTGCAGTTCAGTGCTCTCAAAGGACTGTGGTGGAGGTGGGAACTCAAACAAAAACAACAACAGCAGAGATTGCCCCAGTAGTAAAAAAGAAACAGTGGACAAGGAGAACAACAGGTCCATACCCTCGATTAATAAGGGACGAAAAAGAGGAGGAAGAAGCGGGTCCTTCAGCAAAGGGGTCAGAAGAGGGAATAACCGAACTCAAACAGGAGGCAGAAACTACCCGGTCCCTGACGTCATCAGAACTGCGAGATCTGCGGAAAGACTATAGCCGCCAGCCGGGTGAGCGGATTGCTGCCTGGCTGCTTCGATGCTGGGATAATGGGGCTGATGCTTAGCAGCTGGAAGGTAAGGAAGCCCAACAGCTGGGTTCCCTTGCTAGAGATCGAGGAATTGAAAGGGGAATTGGAAAAGAAACAGGAATTTGCAGTCTGTGGAGACGGCTCCTTTCAAGCGTTAGAGCATGATATCCTTTCAAGGAAGATATTACGGACAACTCCCCAGGGAAGTGGGCTACTGCGGATGAAGGTGTCCAGTACCTGAGAGAATTAGCAGTGCTGGAAGTCATCTATAGTGATCCAGATAATGATGAAGCCCCTAAAAATCCAGAGGATGTCCTGTGCACACGGGCCATGTGGAGGAAGGTGATTAAAGGTGCACCATCCTCGTATTCTGCGGGCTTGGCTGCGATGTACTATCCAGAAATGGATATGGGAGAAGGACTAAGACGTACACCAACTGTGGAGGCAGTCTCTTCCTGGCTTCAGAACTTTGAAGAGAGTCTTGGAACCTCCTCATCTCTACGGGCGAGTGCCTTAGATGTCAGGAGCACCCCAAGAAATCGGTTCTCTTCCACCCCAGTCAGAGGGAAAGGGAAACCTAGGCGCATGACACGTGGCGAACTTTGGTTCTTCCTGCGTGACCAGGGGGAGGACATGAGGAAGTGGGATGGTCAACCCACCTTCAAATTGGAAGCTCGTGTACATGAATTGCGAGGAAAGACCCCTGCCAAGAAGACAACATCCAAGAAGGTTGTTAATGTAGCTGGCGTGAAACCGCAAGAAAGTAATCAGCGATCTCCCAGATACAGGAAGACTGAGATCACCTCCCTTGGCCCTGATGAAGGAATCTCCGGCCTGGCACGGCAAGGGTCAGACAGTGAATACTCTGACCAAGAACAGGAATAGAGGGCCCCTGCCTCCAGCCAGGAGGAGGAAAGGGATGATCGGGTGTATTGGACAGTGTGGATTCGATGGCCTGGCACATCAAATCCACAGAAGTACCAGGCTTTAATCAACACCGGGGCACAGTGTACATTAATGCCATCAAGCTATAGAGGGGCAGAATCTATCTGGATCTCAGGAGTGACAGGCGGATGTCAAGAACTGTCAGTACTGGAGGCCGAGGTTAGCTTGACCAGGGACAAGTGGGAAAAACATCCCATTGTAACTGGCCCAGAAGCCCCTTGTATCTTGGGCATTGACTACCTCAAGAGGGGGTATTTCAAAGACCCAAAAGGATACCGATGGGCTTTTGGTGTGGCCAGTGTGAACACAGAGAAGGTCAAACAGTTGTCTAATCTGCCTGGCCTCTCAGGAGATCCTTTTGTTGTAGGACTGTTGCGAGTTGAAGAACAACAGGTGCCAATTGCTACGAGGACCGTGCACCGACGGCAGTATCGCACGAACCGAGACTCTCTGGCTCCCATCCAAGAACTGATCCGTCAACTGGAGACCCAAAGTGTCATCAGTAAGACACATTCGCCTTTTAATAGCCCAATATGGCCAGTGCGAAAGTCTGACGGAGGGTGGAGGTTGACAGTAGACTATCGTGGCCTGAACGAAGTGACGCCACCACTGAGTGCTGCTGTACCAGATATGTTAGAGCTCCAGTATGAACTGGAGTCAAAGGCAGCCAAGTGGTACGCCACAATCGACATCGCCAATGCATTCTTTTCAATTCCTTTGGCAGAAGAGTGCAGGCCACAGTTTGCTTTCACGTGGAGGGGTGTCCGATATACCTGGAATCGACTACCCCAGGGGTGGAAGCACAGCCCCACTATTTGTCATGGACTAATTCAAACTGCACTGGAAAAGGGTGATGCCCCTGAACATCTACAGTACATCGATGACATCATTGTGTGGGGCAACGAGGCAGAAGAAGTGTTCAAGAAAGGACAAAAAGTAATTGAGATTCTTCTGAGAGCTGGGTTTGCCATAAAGTAAAGCAAGGTCAAGGGACCAGCACAGGAGATTCAGTTCTTGGGAATAAAATGGCAAGATGGACGCCGCCATGTGCCTATGGAGGTTGTCAACAAGATAGCAGCTATGTCTCCACCGACCAACAAGAAGGAAACACAAGCTTTCTTAGGAATTGTGGGATTTTGGAGGATGCACATTCCAGGTTACAGTCAGCTGGTGAGCCCTCTCTATCAAGTAACCCAAAAGAAGAACCATTTTGAGTGGGGTCTTGAGCAACAACAAGCCTTTGAGCACATCAAACAGGAGATAGCTCGGGCGGTAGCTCTTGGGCCTGTTCGGACAGGACCAGATGTACAAAATGTACTTTACACATCAACTGGGGAGCATGGCCTCACATGGAGCCTCTGGCAGAAGATACCACGTGAAACTCGGGGTCGACCATTAGGATTTTGGAGCCGGGGATATCGAGGATCAGAAGCCCACTACACTCCAACTGAAAAGGAGATACTGGCAGCATATGAGGGGATTCGAGCCACTTCCGAAGTTGTTGGTACAGAAGCACAGCTCCTCTTGGCACCGCGATTGCCTGTACTACATTGGATGTTCAAAGGAAACATCCCTTCTACGCACCATGCAACCAGTGCTACCTGGAGTAAATGGGTAGCGTTAATCACGCAACGAGCTCGACTGGGAAAACCCAACCGTCCAGGAATCCTGGAAGAGATCATGGACTGGCCAGAAGGTAGAGATTTTGGAGCACTGCCTGAGGAGGTGGCTCGTGCCCAAGAAGCACCACCATATAACGAGTTACCAGAAGATGAAAGGCGGTATGCTCTGTTTACTGATGGATCCTGTCGTGTGGTAGGAAACCATCGAAAGTGGAAAGCTGCTGTGTGGAGACCCACAAGACAAGTCGTTGAGGCCACTGAAGGAGAGGGCGAGTCAAGTCAGTTTGCAGAAGTAAAAGCGATCCAACTAGCCCTAAAGATTGCTGAACGAGAAAAGTGGCCAGTACTGTATCTCTACACTGACTCCTGGATGGTGGCTAACGCCCTGTGGGGGTGGCTACAGGAGTGGAAGAAGACCAATTGGCAGCACAGAAGTAAACCCATCTGGGCTGCTGCACTGTGGCAGGACATCGCTGCCCGAGTGGAAAACGTGGCTCTAAAGGTACGTCATGTAGATGCCCACGTGCCCAAAAGCTGTGCCACCGAAGAACATCAAAACAATGAGCAAGTAGACAAGGCTGCTAAAATTGAAGTAGTTCAGCTGGACCTGGACTGGGAGCGCAAGGGTGAGCTATTTGTAGCTCGATGGGCCCATGAAACATCCGGGCATCTCGGGAGAGATGCAACATACAGATGGGCTCGTGATCGAGGGGTGGACCTGACCATGGAGGCCATCTCACAGGTCACTCATGAATGTGAAACATGTGCTGCAATCAAGCGAGCCACACGAGTAAAGTCTCCCTGGAACAGAGGGCGATGGCTGAGTTTTCGATAGGGTGAGGCCTGGCAAATTGACTATATTGGACCATTGCCACGAACACGCCAAGGTAAGCGCTACATACTCACCATGGTGGAAGCAATTACTGGTTGGCTTGAGACGTACCCTGTAAATCATGCCACTGCCCGAAATACCATCTTAGGTCTTGAAAGGCAAATTTTATGGCGACATGGTACTCCTGAAAGAATCGAATCAGACAACGGGACCCATTTTTGAAATAATCTCATAAACTCCTGGGCAAAGAAACATGGCATTGAGTGGGTGTATCACATCCCTTATTACCCACAAGCGTCTGGAAAGATTGAAAGATGCAATGGACTGTTGAAGACTATGTTGAGAGCATTGGACAATGGGGGATGGAAACACTGGGATATAAATTTAGCAGAAGCCACTTGGCTAATTAACACCAGAGGATCTGTTAACCGTCCTGGTCCTGCCCAAACAAAACCCCTTCATACTGTGGGAGGAGATAAGGTCCCTGTAGTACACACAGGGAAATGGCTGGGGAAGGCAGTATGGATTGCTCCTCCCTTGGGAAAAGGCAAGCCCACTCGTGGGATTGTTTTTGCTCAGGGACCTGGATGTACTTGGTGGGTAATGCGGGAGGATGGGGCTACTCAGTGTGTGCCTCAAGGACATTTAACCTTGGGGGGGAAATAATCTGTGGGCTGAGTTGTATGTTGCAGGAAGTGATGGAGGAAGTAGGAACGACGAAGAGTGAACCAGATACGTGCGATGATGGGGCAAACCTAGCCGGTGCTGGAGTCCAACAGTCAAACATACTGCTCTGTCCTGAACATCCATCTTGACAGATGGGAGCCAAGTCACTGAACATCTGGAGGAGTGAAGAAAGCTTACGGAATGAATAAATGAGTGTTATGTGGGACCTGGGCATGACGTAAATGGTATGGAATAAGGGGTGGAGACTGTATCGGGTCTGGCTGAGCCAGAATTAGTTTTCCCCTGTAGCAGCCCTCATGGTGCTGTGTTTTATGTTGGGAGCTGGCAGGGTGTTGATAGCACACTGGTGTTGTGGCTACTGCTGAGTAGTGCTTACACAGCACCAAGGCTCTTTCCGACATTTCCCCCCCACAGTGGGATGGGGTGGGCAAGATCTTGGGAGGGGACACAACCAGGACAGCTGACCCGAACTGACCAAAGGGATATTCCAGACCATCTGACGTCTGTTCAGCATAAAGCTGGGAGAAAGGAGGAAGGGGGTGGGGTCACCCTTGGTCCTCCGAGGCAACCACTACGCGTATTGGAGCCCTGCTTCCTGAGAAGGCCCGACATCGCCTGTTAATGGGAAGTAGAGAATAAATCTGTTTTCTTTTTTTTGTTTCCGCGCGCGGACCTTTGCTTCGCTTTGCTTATATTAAAGCTGCTGTTGTTTTACCCTCAAGGGTTGTTTTGTTTTCCTATCTTATTTTCTTTCCCTTCTTTGCCCTATTGAGAAAAAAGGGGGAAAGGGGGGGAAGTGATAGAGCGACTTGGTGGGTACCTGGCATTTAGCCAAGGTCAAACCACCACAACCCCATATGGTCAGAGCGAAAGTCTAATGGAGAGTGGAGACTGACAGTAGACTATTGTGGCCTGAATGAAGTCACGCCACCGCTGAGTGCTGCCGGGCCAGACATGCTAGAACTTCAGTATGAGCTAGAGTCGAAGGCAGCCAAGTGGTACGCCACGATTCATATTGCCAATGCATTTTTCTCCATCCCTCTGGCAGCAGAATGCAGGCCACAGTTTGCTTTTACCTGGAGGGGTGTCCAATACACCTGGAATCGACTGCCCCAGGGGTGGAAACACAGCCCCACCATTTGCCATGGACTGATCCAGACTGCACTGGAACAGGAGGAAGCCCCGGAACACCTACAGTACATTGATGACATCATTATATGGGGTAATACAGCAGAAGAAGTTGAGAAAGGGGAGGAAATAATCCAAATCCTTCTGAGAGCCGGGTTTGCCATAAAGAGTGGCAAGGTCAAGGGACCTGCACAAGAGATCCAGTTTTTAGGAGTAAAATGGCAAGATGGACGTCATCAGATTCCAATGGAGGTGATTATTAAAATAACAGCTATGTCCCCACCAACTAACAGAAAGGAAACACAAGCTTTCTTGGGTGTTGTGGGTTTCTGGAGACTGCACATTCCAAATTACAGTCAGATTGTAAACCCTCTCTATCAAGTGACCCGTAAAAAGAATGATTTTATATGGGGCCCGGAGCAACAAATAGCTTTTGAACAAATTAAACAGGAAATAGTTCATGCAGTAGCTCTTGGGCCAGTTCGTACAGGACAAGATGTTAAAAATGTGCTCTACACTGCAGCCAGGGAGAATGGCCCTACCTGGAGTCTCTGGCAGAGAGCACCAGGGGAGACTCGGGGTTGACCCCTGGGGTTTTGGAGTCAGGGACACGGAGGATCCGAGGCGCGCTGTACTTCAACCAAAAAAGAGATATTGGCAGCATATGAAGGGGTTCGAGCTGCTTCAGAGGTGATTGGGACTGAAGCACAGCTCCTCCTGGCACCCCGACTGCCGGTGCTGGGCTGGATGTTCAAAGGGAGTGTCCCCTCTACACACCATGCAACTGATGTCATATGGAGTAAATGGGTCGCATTAACCACACAACGGGCTCGAATACGGAGCCCCAGCTGCTCAGGAATTCTGAAAGTGATTACAAATTGGCCAGAAGGCAAAGATTTTGGAATGGCACCAGAGGAAGAGGTAACACGTGCTGAAGAGGCCCCACCATATAATAAACTACCGGATAACGAGAAGCGATGTGCCCTGTTTACTGACGTGTCCTGTCGCATTGTGGGGAAACATGGAAGGTGGAAAGCAGCTGTATGGAGCCCCACACGACTGGTTGCTGAAGCTGCTGAAGGAGAAGGTGAATCGAGTCAGTTTGCAGAGGTGAAAGCCATCCAGCTGGCCTTGAATATCGCTGAGCGAGAAAGGTGGCCAGTGCTCTACCTCTATACTGACTCATGGATGGTGGCAGATGCTCTGTGGGGGTGGTTACAGCAGTGGAAATGGAGCAACTGGCAGCACAAAGGCAAACCCATCTGGGCTGCTGAATTATGGCAAGATATTGCTGCTCGGGTAGAGAATCTGGTTGTGAAAGTACGCCATGTAGATGCTCATGTACCCAAGAGCCGGGCAACTGAAGAACATCAGAACAACCAACAGGCGGATCAGGCTGCCAAGATTAAGGTGGCTCAAGTAGATCTGGACTGGCAACATAAGGGTGAACAATTTATGGCTCGGTGGGCCCACGACTCCTCAGGCCATCAGGGAAGAGATGCACCATATAGATGGGCTCGTGACCAATGGGTTGACTTGACCATGGATGCTATTGCACAGTGTGGTGGTTTAATCCCTGCCGGGGTCTGAGACCACGTGGCCGCTGCCCCTCCCCCACAAAGGGAGTGAAATACAAAGCCCCGAGGCTGAGATAGGGACAGGTTTAATACAACAGTGCAACAGCAACACAACAAACAACAACAATAACAGTAACAGTAATAACAATGAACAGAGCAAGATATCTACCAATACAGCAGTGAGAGAAATCCCGGCCGCGCCAACCCCACGCAGTCACCGATTCTTCCTGCGCTCTGGCCCCCCGAGACGTGACATCAGCATGGTATATGAATAACGCGGCTAGAGCTTCCCCCCACTGCTGGGGAAAACTTAACCCTATCCTGGTTAAACCAGGACACACAGGTAATCCATGAATGTGAAACATGTGCTGTGATCAAGGAAGCTAAACAGTTAAAGCCCATTTGGTATGGAGGACGATGGTTACAATATAAATATGGGGAGGCCTGGCAGAATGATTATATCACGCTCCCACAAACTCGGCATGGCAAACACTATGTGCTTACAATTGTGGAAGCAGCCACGGGTTGGTTGGAAACTTATGCCGTGCCCCATGCCACTGCCCAGAACATCATTTTAGGCCTTGAGAAGAAAGTCTTATGGCGGCATGGCACGCCAGAAAGGATTGAGTCAGATAATGGGACACATTTCCGAAACAACCTCATAGACACTTGGGCCAAAGAACATGGCATTGAGTGGATATATCACATTCCCTACCATGCACCAGCCTCTGGGAAAATTGAGCAATACAATGGGTTGTTGAAAACTACACTGAGAGCAATGGGTGGTGGAACTTTCAAACACTGGGACGTGCATTTAGCAAAAGCCACCTGGTTAGTCAATACCAGGGATTTGCCAACCAAGCTGGCCCTGCTCAATCAAACCTCTTATAGACTGTAGATGGGGATAAAGCCCCCGCAATGTGCATCAAAAATATGGCGGGGAAGACCATCTGGGTTATTCCTGCATCGGGTAAAATTAAACCCATGCGTGGGATTACTTTTGCTCAAGGACCTGGGTGCACCTGGTGGGTAATGCAGGAGGACCGAGAAGTCCAACGCGTGCCTCAAGGAGATTTGGTTTTACGTGAAAATAGCCAATGAATCGAACTGTCAGATAACCGTATTATTGCAATTAGTTCATAACAACATCCTCCTGCCTCATCCAAAGCCTTCTGCTCCACCAACTGAACTAGCTCCACTTCATTCCTCCAGACTTAAAAGATTGTCATGACAGATGGAACCCAAATTTATGGACTAAATGAACTCAGTAGACATTTTGGAAGGATCACCCATAGACTGAGGGAATGATATCTGTGAAAACTGAAAAAAAAAAAAAAAAAGGGGTGGTGATTCCTTAGAATGTATTTGGAACCTGAGCATGACGTCAATGGTATGGAATAAGGGGTGGAGACTGTCCTGGTTTCGGCCAGGATAGAGTTAACTTTCCGTGGGCTGAGAGGGAGCATAGGTGAAGGCCTGGGTCCCAATCAATCATTGGACCATTCCATGTCATGTGACGCCATGTTCAGCATATAGGCCCACGCGTGCTCTCTCATGCGCGTTTTGTTTTTGAGTTTCTGTGTTGTCATGGCCGGATTTTCTGGTGCAGTTGGATTGCTGCTGGGGATGGGCTCTGTACCGGTTGCCACTCGGTGAGCCACTGCTGCATTTTACCTGTTTTGGACTACTATTGTTACTGTTGCTTTTGTTAGTATTACTAATTTTTTTTATTCAACTTACAGATTTCTTCTTTTTTCCCTCCCCTATTTCACCAGGGAGTGGGGGGAAGTAAACAACTGGCCACATGGCGATTTGCTACTGGCTGAGTTCAAACCACAACAGCTAATCAGCTGATAAGATGAACTTAAAAGGTGATAGAAAACTTTTCTTTGTGTGCACCCACCACCCAAGATTACCGGACCTGTGACAACACTGGATCCTTGGGTGGTGCTATGGATTTCTTTGACTCTCTTTCTCTCCTTTCTTTTTCTTTTCTTTTCTTTCTTTTCTTTCTTATAGATTTATAAGAGACCACATTGCTTATTATCCTTTTCTATGTTTACATTGTTTTCTACCGCAGGTAAAACATTTTAATTAGTTATTTGGTGTTGTTTCACCTTAATTTAACCCAAGTGGATCACAGAACTGTTACGACTCTCTGAGCTCCCAGTCTGGGTCGTGATACTCTGTGAAGGCAAGATGGTTCTGCTCTGGTGCATGTTGTAAAGTTTCAAGGGCCGTCTGTCTGGTGAATGACCTTTGCTTCATTATCCACGAAATGCATATTAAAGTTGACACCCTGTGAGAGTCGGTCAGAAGATCAGCATTGTCTCAACATTGTCATCAGGGACATGGACAGTGAGGAACCCACCAACGGCCTGTTTGGAGCGCAGTTGCCAATCCCTGGAGTGGAATGTGGTGCAAAGGCTCCTGAATGCAGAACTGTGTGGCACAGCCAGTGCTGTGCTGTTCTCCTGAGTACTGACCCGTGTGGTGCAGGCAGTGCAGTGCTGTTCTTTGGTGCCTGAGTCATGTAGTACAAAGAGTGCTGTGCTATTGTTCGGTACCTGGGCCTAGCCGGAGCTGTTAGAGATAATTGCATAGCCATTGTCAAAAAGATGGATTGCAACTGTTGCCATAACATCGATGAAGAAATCATGAACCTTAGACGAACTTTGCTTCATTATAATACCAAAACACACCTCCTGGTTGAAGGTTACCCGCCTCCAAGACTGACCACACCTCGGACACTCCCCCCTGCGCACGCACGATGGCCTCACTCGAGAAGGGCGGAGATATGATAATTGAATTCTGAGAAGGGCGGAGACCCCTGAGGCAGAGGTGGAGCAAGGTGTTACTGAGCATAAAAGATGACTTCTGGACAACGAAAATTGGAAGCTTCCCCACCAAGGACCACGACGATCGACGATGCAGCATCAGCTGGACCCGGGACCGTTAGGACGTCGTGAGATCAGCGGTGGTAGCTATAGCCTCTCTCCCTCCTCTCTCTAAACTTAACTTTACTTTTCTCCTTTCTCTCACCCATCTCTAACTATCATGTGCCGCTTCACAGGCAACACAATAAAGTTTCACTGTTTGATTACTGCTATCCCCTTTGGTGTTGATCACCTTAATTTTGCACTTTCGAGATCGTAGCAAACAAACCATCACGAGTCCACCGAGTGGGCCGTGACACACCCCTGAATATGCTAATGAAGATGAACAAGATCATGCTAATTACATCATCCCATGAAGCACCTTACCCTTCCCCATACATGGGATACTTAGGTATGTGGGTCGACATAGGGGATGACCCAAGGAAAGTGTGTATAAATTGAGGGGGGGAGGAAGGAGTGCAATAT
Source organism: Strix aluco (assembly GCF_031877795.1). Taxonomy (NCBI): domain Eukaryota; kingdom Metazoa; phylum Chordata; class Aves; order Strigiformes; family Strigidae; genus Strix; species Strix aluco. The sequence continues at coordinate 13,785,601 of NC_133970.1, forward strand.
AGAAAGAAAGGAAGAAGACGGATGCATCCCTGACGAACTCGAATGGGACCAATGCAGGAACCCAGACTGGTGATCTCTATTTCTCTATTCTCTCTTTCTATTTCTCTTCTTTTCTTTTTCTCCTTTTCCCTCACTACCGTTAAGTAACGCAAGTCATACTATATCGCTTGCCATAACTCATTATATACTTAGCCAGTGATCGTGTATCCAGGTAGTACATTGTGGGAAATTAATAAATGTCTTTGTGTGGACTTTGAGACTTGTCTCACCATTGTCCACTCCATTGGGGATTTGCAAATCTAAGTCACTTGTCTGCCTCGTCTGAGTGGGACATGACAGCATCCTGGCTTGTATCAGAAATAATGTGGCCAGCAGGACTAGGGAAGTGATTGTCCCCCTACAATTGGCACTGCTGGGGCTGCACCTTGAATACTTGAATACCTACAACTTGAATACAGTTTTGGGCCCCTCACTACGGGAAAGATATTGAGGTGCTGGAGCGTGTCCAAAGAAGAGCAATGAAGCTGGTGAAGGGTTTAGAGAGCAAGTCTTATGAGTAGCGGCTGAGGGAACTGGGGTTGTTTAGTCTGGAGAAAAGGCGGCTGAGGGGAGACCTTATTGATCTCTACAGCTACCTGAAAGGAGGTTGTAGCGAGGTGGGTGTTGGTCTCTTCTCCCAGGTAACAAGTGATAGGATGAGAGGAAATGGCCTCAAGTTGTGCCAGGGGAGGTTTAGATTGGATATTATGAAAAATTTCTTCACCAAAAGGGTTGTCAAGCATTGGAACAGGATACCCAGGGAAGTGGTTGAGTCACCATCCCTGGAGGTATTATTTAAAAGAGGTGTAGACATGGTGCTTAGGGACATGGTTTAGTGGTGGACTTGGCAGTGTTAGGTTAATGGTTGGACTTGATGATCTTAAGGGTCTTTTCCAACCTAAATGATTCTATGATTCAAATGAGCTGGTCTCATACAGCTGTGGCAACAGGTCACCCTGACCTGTTTGCCCACTGTGAACCCCAACCAGGAAGAAGCAGTCAAGACCGACAAGGGCCAGCTTTCTGCTCTCCCACAGACCCCTGATTCAAAAGAAAAACCTAGCCACAGTTCATCCGTCCCACCCCACCTGGCAGCCCAGTGTTGGCCAGAGCCTTGGGGCTCATCCCCACATCTGCCTCTGCTCCCAAAACTGTAGTGCTTTCTCTTCCCCATGGCTCTAACAACTCACACACACACAGGGGTCCCTCTACTCCCACCACTTTGGCTGTGTGCCCAGGCAATGTTCAGGGCACATGGCTTATCATCACCCCTGTCTCCAGGACTCTGAAGCCTTCCCTGGGTTCCACCCACCCATGGGGTGCTTGAGACCCCATTCTCTTGGTCCTCCTCATGCCCAGGTGTCATGGTTTAGGCCCAGCCAGCAACAAAGCACCAGGCGGCCACTCGCTCACCTCTCCCCCTTGGTGGGATGGAGAGGAGAATTGGAAGAAAAAAAAAAGTAAAACCTCATGGGTTGAGATAGGACAGTTTAATAGAACAACACAAGAAGAGAAGGAAAAAAAAAAACCCCGATAATAACAACAATACTAGTAAAACGAATATATAAAGCAAGTGATGCACAATGCAATTGCTCACCACCCAGTACCACATGCTCAGCCCCTTTCTGAGCTGCAATCACCCCACCACTCCTGGCCAGCTCCTCTAGTTATATACTGAACATGACGTCAGCATGGTGTCTAATATCCCCTTGACTACTTCGGGTCACCTGTCCTGGCTGTGCCCCCTTCCAGCTTCTTGTGAAAATTAACCCTACCCTAGCCAAACCCAGGACACCAGGTGAGCAGTGCAGCAGAGCCAGCCTCCCCCACTGGAGCTCACCCAAGCCCCAGAGAAGCTTCCCAGGAAAATGTGGGACTATCAAGCAGGGCAAAGTGCCAAAGCCTCAAGCTGAAGCCCTCTGACTACTCCTCCTCCCAGATTCACAGCTGTAGCTATCCACAAGTAGGCAGAAGATGCTGGCCAGGAAGGGTTCCTGCCTTTGAACCCCTCCCCAGGAGCATAGACATCCTGCAGCTGCCTGCAGCAAGATGCTGAGACAAAAGGTGCCCTGGCACTGCCAGGACAGGAGGAAAAGCCAAGGCATCCAGGTCTCCCATTCCTGGCCTGTCATCCTGTCTGGTGCCAGCTCAGAACCCTGGGGTCAGGGTGATGTGGGGCTGTGCTTACCCTGCAGGTGGCAGTCCCATTCCACAGGGTCTGGGTCCCAGTGGAAATGCATCTGATCTGGGGGACTGATGGCACATACTCCCCAGCACAGCTCAGCTGCACCAAATCATTCAAGGCATAGCTGCTCTGGTTCAGGGTAAACAGCAGCTTGGGGTCCCAGTTGGAGGGAGCTTTACATCTTTCTGTGTGCAAAGGACATGAGGGAGAGCCCTGAGGATCTGGCAGTGTCCTCGGAGGTGAGGAGGCCCTGTCCAGAGGGGTGCTGGTCCCCCTCACATCAGAGGGGTGGCAAAGATGAGCACCTCCCAGGATGAGGCCCCAGACCCTAGGTGTGTTAACCCTCCTTGCACCCTCAGGTGCAGTGCAGGAGGGTTTCCTGCAGGCCCTCCTGCCCACCCACTTGCTGCAGAGGGATCCCAGTGATACAAGGAAATGATCACCTACTTTGCAACTTATGTACTTATAGCAACTTATAATGATTTCTGAATATTGCTTAATAATCCTGCTTGCCCTGACTGTTCTGTGGAAGCTTACCAAGGACTACTGTGTTCATCAAAACAAAGCAGTTTTCTGTGGAAACTTACCAAGAATTACTATGTTCAACAAAAATAAGAGACATGTCCTTGGAAAGCAGATGTGTTCTAACTAGTTTAGTCTTTGTAATGAATAGATAGCCATATATGGACGGTAGAAATGGATACACTGGTACTTTTAGATAAGGTAGAATGAGTAAACTGGCTGGAATCACTCTTGTTGTTCAAGAAATTGGCCAAGAGAATCTGCGCATGCTCCGGGGAAAAGTACAAGGTGAGAAAGACTACGAGCCTTCCTCCCAAAGCCCCCCGAAGACGCCCCCCAGGAGGCAATGCGCAGGTGCAAAGAGAACATAAACTGCTGACACCAGCCTCTAGAACTAACCCAGCCTCACTCATGCATATGTATGTTTGTGTTATGTAATCAATGAATATGTATATCCACACTCTATAAGTTTTTGGTAAAATGTGCTGTTGGTGTGCAAGCTTTGTGGAGAAATCCCCTTGCACCCTGGCGCCAGAGTGAACATACCTGCTGTATAACTCTCTCTGAGTTGTAGAGTCCGTTTCTGCAAATCACCAGCCAGAGGGATCCAGGAGCCCAGTGGATGCTGCTTTATCCTGCGCTCTCCCCCCCCAAAGACAGGGGCTGTGGGAGTGCACTAACTCCAGTGAGTCTCTGCCAGCACCACTCGCCTGCATTCATGTCATCCTGCTGGGCAGCTCCTGCACTACCTGGTCACACTCACGTGCGCACTTATTTGCAGCAAAAGCCCACTCTAGATGCCAGTTTGCTTTTGCTCTGCAGGTTACACTTGTTATTTTCTCCTCTCCAACTCTTGCCCAAAATACCTGCTGGCTCCTAGGACTGGTTACCTCCTGTCCCATATCCCTCCCATTCTCACCCAGGAGGGGCAACACTCCTACATCCGGGTTGGCAAAAAGGACTCAACAGGGGCTGCAGGTACATATTTAACGAGCTGCATGTTTAGTTACATTTTGTAACATGTAGATTGGGTAACTGATGGAAGTAAATCTTCATATTCATTTTCCATTAGTTTCTAGACAGGAGGGCTGCTGTCTCTCTGCATAGCACTAACTTGTGTCTCTACCCTCTGACCAGATACCAATTTTCATGTAATAAGAAATGTACCTCTCTGTGAGCTATCTTCATCCAACAAGTTCAGCTGTAAGTACCCAAACGTCCAAAGTTACTGGGGTGCTGCCAGGCAGGCACTGCCTCCCAACACACCCAAATGGCATTAGGACTCACCATTAAACCATGATTGCTCTGTACTCCTTGTGCAGCAGGCCAACAGACCACAACAGCTGCATCATCTCAACCAGTATAAAGCCCCTGCCAAATAAATGGAATAAAATCTCACCAGACTGGCAAACCAAGCAGCAATTCTTTCAGGCAGGTGAGAGCTAATTGCATTTCAGGGTCCAAGATCATGCCTGTACAAAGTTTATTCATCGATGGGGATCCTTCCAGCTTAGTCACAGCAGAAATGTGAACAATTGTTTCTTGAAAAGAGGTTTGCAGGGCCTGACCTCAAGCAAGAAGCAGTTTGAGGAAATGAAATCCCTCCATTGGAGACAGCCCCGGTTCAGCTCCAGGAGCTGAGGGGGCTGCAAGTTCTCATGGCACGGCTGGTGTTTCCCAGACTGCCCCAGTCTTGACCTTCAGTTCAAAGGGGGCTCATTGCTTTTCCTTTTGTAAGTGCTTCCATACCTCCTAGTAGCTGTTACAGTCCCCACAGTGACGCAAAACCCGCCGGCAGCACGGGACATGGTAACCTGCTGGGCAGGAAATAAGGAGGGAAAGAGAAATTCTCCTTTGTGTGCAACCTGCTGACACAGGTGCAAATTTCAAGAGATATCTGTGACAGTGTCTTCCTACAAACACTGACACTCTGCCAGTGGGGGTGGTTGCAATGGTACGCCAGAGCTCTGCCTTGCTCCCAGCCCTCCCTGAGCCTCACACCAAAGCTTTTAGTGCCCTTCATGTAGCAAAGCATTTGCTGCTGATACAACCATGAATTAACCTCTCTAGAGCTTTTTGGCCTTGTATGGTACTTCCTTACAGAAGCACAGGGTAACACTATGTTTGAAAAGGCCACATCTCATGGTTGCTGTTTTAGAGGTGTAATGCAGTGCAGACTTACTGTAGCACAAAGGACAATTAGTCTTTGTTTAAAGTTAATGATTTTTTTAAATTAAAAGATTAAGCTTCTGCACGCTGAAATTAGGTGTATTCAGTATTATGTTAATTATTGTTGACAGGCACTTAGGATTGATTCAGCCTTTCCCTTAGTTATGGATGGTTCACTGAAGTACATGTAAATAGGTGCTGTGTAAGGCACCACGGCTGGAAGTGTATGTGAAAGGATCCCTTGAACTGAGCTGGCACAACAGCCATATATTTTTGACTTGGCTGGCCACTTTCATCAGGAGACCAGTGAATCACTTCTCTTCAACCTAGGCATTTATCATCTCTGTCCTGGTTTGAGCCCAGAGGGCAACTGAGCACCACACAGATGCTCACTCACTCCTTCCCCCTCAGGAATGGGAAGGAAAAAATAAGACAAAAGGCTTGGGAATTGAGATAAGAACAGAGAGGGATGACTCACCCATTATGGTCATGGGCAAAAGACTTGTTAGGGGAAGAAAAAGAACATCAATTTAATGCAAACACCACCACCACCACCACTTAACAGAGTAGGACAATGAGAAGTATAACCACATCTTAAAAACACCTTCCCCCCAGCCCTCCCTTCTTCCCAAGCTCAGCTTTGCTCCCGATTTCTCTACCTCCTCCCCCTACAGCGGTGCAGGGGGGCAGGGGATGGGGGTTGCAGTCAGTCCCTCACACATCCCTCACACTTTGTTTCTGCCGCTTCTTCCTCCTCAGGGGGAGGACTCTTCACACTCTTCCCCTGCTCCAGCATGGGGTCCTTCTCACGGGAGACAGTCCTCCACGAACTTTCTCCAACATGAGTCCTTCCCATGGGCTCCAGCTCTTCACAAACTGCTCCAGTGTAGGTCCCTCCCGCACACTGTAGTCCTCCCAACGCCAAACTACAACAGCAGGGGCTTCCCACAGAGTCCCTGCCTTCTTTGGGCGCAGCCACCTGCTCTGGCGTGGGGTCCTCCAGGGGCTGCAGGTGGGCATCTGCTGCACCGGTGACCTCCATGGGCTGCAGGGGAGTCTTCTCTGGCGCACCTCCTGCCCCCCTCCTCCTTTCTACCTCTGACCTCAGTGTTTGAATAGGTATATCTCCCTCACAACTCCTCCTCCCAGGTTCCCCTTCTTAAATACGTTATAACAGAGGCACAGCCACCATCACTAATTGGCTCGGCCTTGGCCAGAGGTGGGTCTGACTTGGAGCTGGGGGAGCTTCGAGAAGCTTCTCACAGGGGCCACCGCTGTAGCCCCCTCCCCCGCTATCAAAAACCCCCACCACACACACAAACCCAACACAAGCCCTAATCGTTTGCCAGAGATGTCAGCATCTTTTCCCTTTTCTCTTTTACACATGAAAATGGCCTGGCAGAGGCACAGTTTTGATCCAGGGCTTCCTCAGTCCTCTTGTCAGTGTCTGCTAGGTGAGGGTGATGGGATGCTGCTGTGATCTGGCATGATTTCCAGTGCAGCATCAGGCAAGGGCAGACAGCTGAAACATGATTCTGCAGAGACTGCACATGTGCCAGTGGTGTGTCAGTGGCTACATCTGCCCTTCGAGCACAAGGACTACACCGGTGAGCAGTCCCATAGGCAAACCCTCTTGCTCCTTGGACCTGGCTGTGCCTGCATAGCCCCTTGCAAGCACCTGCAGGATGCCTGTCCTCTGCAACTCATCCTTTCCTTTCCAAGCCCTCTTAGGTGTTTGGGTTAGCATTTGGTCCCTTTTTTTCTTCCCCACAGGCTCCCCTATGCACTTTGACCTGCCAGATGTGGGGCATGCATGGGGCAGACAGGGGCTGACGCAGCACCCAGACCCAGGCTGGGCATGGACCACACCGGGCAGAGACTGAGGGTTAGGTGTAGAGAGATCAGAAAAGACAGGTAGACCCCACAGCTTATCCCCATCCTCAGAGGAGCCAGAGCCTGTAGAGCACTGCTGTGGGGGAGTGCACTAGCCTCAGAAATTAGCCTGGGAATTAACACTGTCTAACAGAGGGACGAGTATGACAAAATGAGCTTGCTTGCCTTGCAAAGGGGTAGTGTACACTGGCAAGATAGCCTGGGAGGCTTCCGAAGCCTATTTACCTCCTGTACATAGAGCATCCTGCTAGCAGCGCCTGTGCTGTCACAGCTACTCCAGGCCTCGCCTCCTACCTGCACCCCTGGTGCTGCAGAGGAGCTGAAGACATGCAGGGTGTCACAGCACTGGCAACATCTGCATTCAGGCATCTGCAGCCACTCAGAGCCCTTCCTGGTGGCATTTCTGATGACTGCTTGAGGGTTGAGCCTGGAAGTCTGCTTCCCCACAGAAGGGGGAAGAGAAGACACTTTCAGTCCATGTCTGGCTTTGTCTCAAGAACATTGCTGAATACAGTCCAATTCAACCTCACTTCTCCAATAAGCCCAAGCCTGGCAGGTATGTGATTACCACTTGAGACTCACCAGGAGAAGATAATCCATGACTGCTGGGTGCAGTTGAGATGCACAGGTTGGGGGGGACACCTCTGTACTCACCCTCTTTCTTACACTCCCTCCCAACCACTCTGTAGCACCTGATGTGGAAAAAGAGCTCCTTGGAGCAAAGGAGCCTTTGCTCTAACCCAGGGTGGCTGTTTGTGTTCTTTGGTGGTGGCCATGGGAAGCTGTGTGGCACATGTGAGTCAGAGGGTTTCAGATCTGCCCCAGTTTCACCAGGCTGGAGCTTACCACTTGTAAGTGGTATAAGTGAGTGTGGAGTTCTGATCCGCGGTTCCGTGTTCTCTGTGAGGAGAGCGGCCGGAGACGAACGAAGCGAACGAAGTGTATGTCAGATTGTAAAAAGTGTTATTTGAGCCTGTGATTAATTTTTGGTGCCCCCATACACAAGCCCGAGGTTTTTCTTGTAATCCGATCTTTGTGTTGAATGCCTCTGAAGCATGCAGGAATGAATGAATGAGTAGGAGGAGAAGGAATAGTGAGTCTCTCCTCCGGTGGTTTGGGCTGGAACCCAGTGATTATTTGAATGACGAGAGTGAGTGGATAAGAAGGGAAAACGGTCTATATTGATTGGAGGGATTATATGTAACCCCTCTAGCGAGACCTGTAGCATTAGATTGGGAACAACCCCCTGAAATAGCTCTTCCCCCGATTGAAGACAGAATTCCTTGTTTTGTTTGTGGATTAATACCTTATAACTTTTATAATAGAGGGGGTTACCATCAAGCCTGGGTATTGCTGGAGTGTAAGCTCTGTAAACAAAGGTGGTATTGTGCATCTGATAGGCGAAGGCCTGAATGCCCTAAATGCTTACCCGAAACGGCACTTCCGAATCTTTATAATTGGGAAAGGGCTAGACAGGAGTCAACAATAATAAAATTTGTATGTGGTAAGAGTAGCTTAATTCCAGAGCTTTGGGACGTATGGGAAAAGAACTGGGACAGAGTTAAGATACAGTGTAAGAAACGCTTTAAGTAGAAATTAAAAAGAAAATAATTTTTAAAATGGGAAATACACAAGGGGGACTTATAAAGAGCAGCCCTCTGGGATGCATATTGGCCCACTGGAAAGATATTGCTGGGACAGGAAACACAGAAAGCAAAAGAAATCTTGTTAAATATTGTAATCAATGGTGGCCACTATATAAATTAGAGAATGAAGCCAAGTGGCCGTTTAATGGGACTCTCGATTATAACACCCTTTTACAACTAATGTTGTTTTTGAGGAGAGAAGGGAAGTGGGATGAGGTATCATATGCAGACATGTTTTTCACTCTCCGAAATCATCCGGAGTGGCAAAGGGACTGCGGGATTGTACCTCCACAGGACCTTTTGGTACTCGCCCTTGAACAAGATAATAAAAAGGAATTTAAAGGCAAACTGAAACGGTGTTGCTCAGCGTGCAGTATTGGGCAAAGATGCACTAGAGCAGATAAGATTCATCAGGCACCAGAGCAGGATCTAACCGATTTGTTTAAGCCTCCCCCTCGACCACAGGAACAGGATGAGGACTCGGATGGACCCTCCACTCCCCCGGGTAGTCCAGTATCCTCCCACACCAGGAAAAAGTCTGCTCCAACGGTCTTGCAGGCACCTCTCCGAGAGGCAGTAGGACCTAACGGAGGGACAATGTTAATTAAGGTACCTTTCTCTACTACCGATTTAGAGGCATGGAAACAGGTTGCCAGGGATTACCGTAAGGATCCGACAAGCCTGACCAGGTACTTTGAGTTTATTGTAAAACAACATAATCCCGATTGGAATGATATACAGCTATTGTTAGATCATTTGACTGAGACGGAAAAGCAACTAGTTTTAAAAACTGCAGGGAATTTGGCTGAGGATTATTATAAAACTACGGGAGGAGACGTTAAAGAATATCTCCCCCTCCAAGATCCAAAATGGGAGGCAAACAGGTCTGCACATATGGAAAGATTGCAGGCATACCAGGAGTGGATTGTAAAAGGAACGGAGAGGGCTATTCCCAAAGCAATAAATTGGTCAATATTATATGAAATTAAACAAGGTCCTTCTGAGTCACCATCAGAATTCCTGGATCGACTCAGGGACGTAATGCGTCGCAACACACCGTTGGATCCAGGGTCAGAGGCAGGACTACAACAATTAGTTTCTCTGTTTTTAGGACAATCTACAGGGGACATTAGACACAAGCTTCAGAACCTGCGTTCCACAGAAAGTGGAAACCTGGAAGTATTACTGGATGAAGCATGGAGAGTGTTCAGAAATAGAGAAGAAGATTATAAGCGAGGACAGAGAAGGGTACTGGCAGTTGTTAGGGAAGAAGAAGAAAACAAACCTAGGTGAGGACTGCCTCAATTAAGAAAAAATCAATGTGCAATATGCAAATGGTTTGGGCACTGGAAAAATGAGTGTCCGGAAAAATGGAAAGTTAAGGAAAGGGGATGAAGTAATCAGAAAGGAAGGGCAGTGGCCCATATGAAGGAGGACTGACAGGGACCTGAGGAATCTACCCTAGCGGATCCGCTGGTTACAATAAAGCTAGGGAAAGAACAAAAGAAGGTAGAATTTTTAGTGGACACTGGAGCGACATACTCAGTTTTAAACCAAGACCTAATGCCCTTAGAAGACGACTATATTATGGTAAAGGGGGCGACTGGCCAAAGTGAAAAGGCATATTTTTGCAAACCCCTAAGGTATAAATTAGGAAAACAATGGGGCATACACAAATTTTTATATATGCCTAACTCCCCGAAGGCACTTCTGGGGAGAGGTTTATTAGAACAATTGGGTGCAATAATTAAATTCAAAGAAGGAGAGATTACTCTGGAGGTAAATGACCAAGAGTTTATACAAATAATGAGCTTATCCCTAACTAGTGTTCCCACAGAAGGAAGAATCAGTGAAGAAATTATTGACCAGGTATATTCCAGAGTATGGGCCACCGACGTGCCCGGGAAAGCAAAGAATGCCCCACCTGTTGAGGTCAGACTTAAAGAAGATCAAGAGCTGGTAAGAATCAAACAATATCCTCTGAAGAGAGAGGATCAGGAAGGGATTCAGCCAGTTATAGAGAAGTTCCTACAACTAGGATTACTGAAAGAATGCGAGTCTAATTTTAATACTCCCATATTACCTGTCCGTAAACCTGACGGGTCATATCGGGTGGTTCAGGACCTGCGGGCAGTGAATAAGATAACTGAAGATCTCTACCCGGTGGTGGCAAATCCATACACTTTATTGACTGTATTGACACCTGAACTAACCTGGTTTACTGTTTTAGACCTCAAGGATGCTTTCTTTTGCCTCCCTCTCCACGAAGCCAGCCAGAAAATATTTGCATTCGAATGGGAAAATCCTAAAAGCGGACGTAAAACCCAGCTGACTTGGACGGTGTTACCACAGGGGTTTAAAAACAGCCCTACTATATTTGGCAATCAACTCACGAAAGACCTCGAGTCGTGGGAAGCCCCAACCCCGCCTGAGGAAGAGAAACTGTTACAATACGTGGATGATATCCTGATTGCCATCAAGACAAAAGACGCTTGCATGACTTGGACGGTAAGCCTGCTAAATTTTTGGGGGCTTCAGGGATACCGAGTGTCTAAGAAAAAGGCCCAAGTAATGCAGCGTGAAGTGATTTATCTGGGTTATGAAATTAGTGCTGGAAAAAGAACTTTAGGACAAGCTCGAAAAGAAGCAATATGTCAGACCCCGAGGCCACAAACAGTGAAAGAGTTACGGACTTTCCTGGGAATGACTGGGTGGTGCCGACTATGGATTTATAATTATGGACTGCTTGTCAAACCCTTATATGCATTGACGACCACTGAACAAAAACACCTTCAATGGAATAAAGAAACTATACAGGCCTTTGAGCTACTGAAAAAGGCCCTGATGTCGGCTCTGGCCTTAGGACTCCCAGATGTAAGTAAGCCATTTTTTCTTTTCTCTTACGAGAAGCAGGGGATTGCCCTGGGGATATTAGCACAAGACCTGGGCCCGTATCGTCGAGCAGTTGCCTACTTTTTCCAAACAGTTGGATACAACTGCCAAGGGTTGGCCTGGATGCTTGCGAGCAGTCTCGGCTGTGGTATTAAACATCCAGGAAGCCCGAAAATTCACCTTGGGCCAGAAAATGACTGTGTTAGTATCCCATACAGTGTCTGCAGTGCTGGAGGCGAAAGGTGGACATTGGCTTTCCCCGCAAAGATTCTTGAAATATCAGGCTGCAATGGTAGAACAAGATGATGTAGAGATTGTGGTTACTAACATTGTCAATCCAGCCTCTTTCCTCAGTGGGAACACAGGAGAACCAGTACAACATGACTGTCTAGAGACCATCGAAGCGACATATTCGAGCCGCACGGACTTGAGAGACAGCCCTATGGAGAACACAGAGAACTGGTTCACGGATGGAAGCAGCTATGTCCTAAGTGGTAAAAGACATGCTGGGTATGCCGTTACTACCAGCCAGGAAATAGTAGAATCAGGGCATTTGCCCATGAATACCTCTGCGCAAAAGGCAGAAATAATTGCCCTGACCCGCGCTTTGGAGTTGGCCCAAGGCAAGGCTGTGAATATCTATATGGACTCAAAACATGCCTTTGGAGTCGTACACGCACATGGAGCAATTTGGAAAGAGAGAGGACTATTGAACTCACAGGGTAAAAACATCAGACATGCAGAGGAAATTCTGAGACTGTTGGAAGCAGTCCAGCTTCCTAAAAAAGTGGCAATCATACACATCAAGGCACACCAAAAGGTGAACTCGGATTTGGAGAAGGGAAATGAGCTGGTGGACAGAGAGGCAAAACGAGCAGCCAAAGGAGAGATAAAAGTAGAAGGAGCTTTAATCCCTGATGGGCGAATTTCCCTAGAGGGTAAGCCTAATTATACTAAAGAAGCTCAAAAACTTATCACAGATCTGGAAGGATCATATAATGAGGAAGGTTGGGCCCTCACCCCACAAGGAAAGATAGTCATTCCCTCTTCTTTAACATGGTCCCTGGTAAGGGAGGAACATAAGAAAGGACATTGGGGAGCAGAGGCCCTATGTAAACACTTAATTAAAGATATTAGAGCTAGAAATTTATATACTACAGTAAGACAAGAGACTCAACAGTGTGATCTTTGCCTCCACACTAATCCTAAAAATACCCCCAGATTGGAAATGGGCCGAATTGGGAAAGGCAATGGGCCCGGGCAACAATGGCAGATTGATTTTTCAGAACTTCCAAGAAAAGGGGGGTATAGATACCTATTGGTACTAACAGATACCTTTTCAGGCTGGCCAGAAGCATTCCCTACCAGAACCGCCAAAGCTCAGGAGGTGACCAGAATATTAATACAAGAAATAATACCACGTTTTGGGGTTCCAGCAACAATATCCTCTGACAGAGGGCCACATTTCATTTCAAAGGTGGTACAACAAATCAGCCACCATTTAGGTATAGATTGGCAGCTTCATACCCCATATCATCCCCAGTCAAGTGGCCAAGTAGAAAAGATGAATCATTTAATCAAACAGCAGATTGTGAAACTTGGACAGGAGACTAATTTGGCTTGGCCTCAGTCTCTCCCTGTGGCCCTTCTGCGCATACGAACTAAGCCAAGGGCAAGAGACGGGTTAAGTCCTTTTGAAATTCTGTACAGACGACCCTATAGCATACAAAAGGGCATATCCACGCAGGCAGGGGATGAGACTATAACTTCATATCTGGTGGCATTGGGTAAACAGCTCAATAAAATTGGAAAACATGTGTTTGGAACCCAAAGTAGAGGGTTAGATGGACCTGTGCATAATATACAGCCTGGGGATTATGTGTATGTTAAGTCTCTTGCAGAAAAGACTCTGGAACCGCAATGGGAAGGACCGTTCCAAGTACTCCTCACCTCCTTTACGGCAATTAAGATCAAGGAGCAGAGCGCCTGGATCCATCATGCCAGAGTGAAGAAGGCCCATAGATCTCCATGGAAGGTTACACAAATTCGGCCAGGAAAATTGTATTTTTCACCATAATTTTGGTCAACGTCTATACTGTTGTGGTAGCATGGAATCAGAATTTCTTTGTAGACCTTCTTCACGGGATGGCTCAAGGAAATAATTGGTCAGATTGCTGGGTATGCACAGAATTACCAAAATCAGGTCAATTTCCTTTTCTAGGCATTCCCAAATTTAACATCCTGCAGTTTACAAATACGACAGGTTGGGTAGGGGGACCCACCCCTCATGATTTGACAGGAGTATGGAGACCACCCGATGGCAATTATGACAGAACACTGGAGATGCTTATGTCACATGGAAAAAGAATCAGCTTAGGCATAGGCTGGAATCAAACAAGTACTTTTCTAAAGTGTTAGATCAGGAGTCAATTTATTAAAGGTAGTAAAATAATTTACTAATGTCTTAGAAAAGGGGGGAACTGAGATGAGGAGCTAGGAAATTAAAATAGGATATAGAAATTAGGCACTCAAGAAATGAAGGTATAACTTAGTTTAGAGATAAAGATGGAAGACTTAGAGATCAGGCTAGGGGCTAGAGGCCCATTAGTTAAAAGATAACTAAGATTGAATAGGATAATAGATCATAGTTGATGGGTCAGAGAGCAGAACAATATGGAAACCTTGATTAATGGAAGCTGTGAGGGAACGCTTCCTGATGGAATAGGAAGACAGCCCTAAAAACTGGTCAAAACCAACTCTATGGTCCGGCCCGAGTCCAGGAAGCTACAGAGACTGCGCAAGGAACGGAGGTAAAAAGTTCAACAGTGAGGAAGAGGAGCTACTTCATCTCTGCGACCCCAGCCCACGACCACCGGGACACACTGCGCAGGCGCGACTAGGAGGAGACCGGGGCGGAACATATGAAAAAGACTTTCAGGCTCATTATAATACGAAGCGGGGATAGGTCATGCATATGTATAGGCGTATTATGAATATGTGATGCTTTGTAGCATAAAGCCAAGACAAGGTGCCACGAGAGGTGTGCACGTTTGTGGTGGAGCGATCCCCCGTGCGTCTCAGCGCTGAATAAACATACCTACTTTATAACCTTATAGGTTGTGGAGTCGTGTTTCCGCAAGTCAACCGCATTTTACCTAGCACCCTCTATGTTTCTAGTTAAGACTCCTTGTCATCTGCTACTAAATCACTGCATAATGTCAAACAAGGCTGATGAGAAAGGGTTCAGGGCCAGCCTGGATCACAGACCCTGCCTCTGCAGGGAAAACATCCCCTAGAAGCTTCTCCACCTGCCTCCTAAGCACACTGGGGCTGTAAAGGGATGAGGCTTTCATACATGTGGGGCATGTCAGGGGAGAGAAAAAACATATGAGGAGAGGACAGTAAGACAATAAGGGGACAATAGGACAATGAGACAATACACCTTGCTCAGTGCATGGTGCTCTCGTGACAGGGTGAGCAGAGCAGCAGTGCTGTGCTGGCTCACAGTTGTACCACACACACTGACCACATTCTCTGCCTGCAGCTGCTCTCCTCTTCCCCATGCTCCCAGCAGCACCACTGTGTGCACTTACCTCCTACCCAGTGCTGAGATGCAGCTCTGTCATCTGGCCTCATTTCCTTGGTGAGTGCCGGCCCCTGTGGCCTATGGCGCTTCCCCAAAATTATTGCTGTGCCTGCAGCTTTTCAGGAACCGGTGCTGCCAGTGCTCAGAGCTGGGGGGAAGCTGGCCTAGTGAATTCAGCATGCAAGACCCCTGCTGAACAAGGACAGCCCCATACTGCCCGTCACCCTGGTCCCCCCAGCATGGGGGGACTTTGTAGGTGCTTGGAAGGGGACAGCAATATGCAGCAGGAGCAGCTTGTCCACTGTCCCTGCTAGGCTGTTCCTCCCTTCCCAATTGTACCCTACATCTGCCAGGGTCATGGGAGATGCTCAGGGACCCCTAGGAAGGGGGACCCTTGGGTTGTGTCTGGTTCTTACGTCCCCCATCTCTGCCCAACAGCTTTACCCTGCCCCACTGCCACTGTCTGCCCCACGGAGGCCCATTCCACCCTAATGGGGCTGGGAAGGACCCTCCCACCCCATCCTGGTCATCCCCCTTGTCCTGTCCCTCAGCAAGACAAGGCCCCGATCCATCAGGTGGGGACCTTGGCACAGGTCCCAGGATGGGATGAGCCCATGCGCTGAGGACACAGGCAGGGCTGCCTGCACTGCTGGGTGTGGCCGCCAAATGTTTTTGTTCCTCCTTTCACAAACACCAAGGTGCAAACTCAGCAATACCATCTCTGCTGCAGGCAGCCCCAGGGACAACTGGGTGACCGAGATGTGCAGAGTGCGTCAAAGATCTGCTGGCCACTGAGTCCCCACTGCGTCCCACTGCACACGGTATGGCCAGGTCCTGGCCTTATTGTGCACCATGCAAACAAGCTGGAGAGCCATGCAATGCTTGGGCATGGTTGCACATGCTGGCCTGGCAGGACAGCTTCAGTGAGGGATCTGGGCAAGGGGAAGCAACTGTGGGCGGGAGGATATCCTCTGTTACAGGCTTAGCCCTTGGTTTTTGAGTGACAGTGTGCTGTGCTCACACTCCCTGCAACCACAGGAACACATTTACCCTGGGAACGGGGTCCTATGGCCTATATCACACAGTACAGATCCTGCCATCACTTCACATCAGCGACTAAAGATCCCAGTACCATTCATGGGCCTCTATCATAGCCAGGGTCCTTAATCAATGGGTTTCTCTAGCCTGTCAGCCCAGACACATCCCCGTAGCGGGTTGGGACAACATGAGTAGATGCTAGTTTAATGATTTTTATCACCTAGCTCCAGCAAGTTTAGTTTAGAAAAATACTCCAATTCAGATAGATGCAGAACAACTCAAGGTCACAGCCTCTGGACCCCAGCTCAAACCCCAGACAGTGCCGCACTGGACTGATTCACCAGCCTCCTGAGAGGTCAGATAACATTTGAGCCTGCAGATGCCCATTAAGTGATTCTGCTAGGATGAAAGTGTGCAGACTGCATAGGAAGAGCCCAGAAGAGCCCTGGGGGTGCCCTGGACCTCCAGCACCAAGGAAGCCTGCTAAAGAGCAATCCCAGCACACCATAACTCCTGCCCTCCCAGGGTCCCCTGGAGACACAGGGTCTCCCCAGGTCTTTGCTGGGCACCAGAACCCATCTCCACTATGGTGAGGACATGGCATCTGCACACCATGTAAAGAGACATGTCTACCTCCTGCTCCCAGGGACACTGCCCACTCCACAGAGGAACATTACAGCCCATGTGGAGGCTTTCCCAGCACACTGAGGTTTGCTGCCCTCCATCCCCAAACAGCATTTCACCCAACTACAACCTGACTGATGCCCAAGTGTTCTTGGGCCCTGGTATGGACATCAGCTCCAGTCTTCTCTGACACAGCTACCACATCCTGCACGTAGTAAAGATGCACAGCAAATTTGCAGCAGGAGAACAGTGAAACCTTCTCTTGCGGAGAGAGGAGCGACCACACAGGGAGGGGAGCAAGCACTTCTTACCTGTTTCCTGGGGTTCTCTGTGGATGTTGGGGTCTGGCTCTTTCTGTCCCTGTGCTGCCAGCAGAGGTGTGAGGACCAGGAGAAATGCCCATTGTGGGGCCATGTTTGCTTATGCTCCCAGGGCAAGACTGAGGTCTCAGCCCTGCTTGCTGCCTCACAGCAGACCTGTCTGATTACAAGAGGTGCAAGCACAGAAAGGAAACAGCCACACAGAGAAACTGCATATGGTGCAAGAGGCTTCCTCATTGGAGAGGGAACCTCTGCCAGTGTCAGCACTGCTTTTGTTCTTTCTGTGCACTGGGGCAGCCTCATGCCCCTTTTGCAATCTTGCTGCTCTCTGAGCTCTCATCTGAGAACCAAAGTTTTCAGGCTTTCTGGCAGGAGCAGCTACTAGCCGCAACACCTAGGTTGCCTCCTCTCCCAGCACAGATCTCATTGGTCCCAGAAGGACTTGTGAGCAGTACTGATTCATGGTCCTCTGGGACTGGGGTTTTGCAGGAAGATGTAGCTTCCATACTTATGTGGTAGTCAAGCAGAGACTACATCAGGACAACCCTCACCTTGTGACTGCCTGATAACTTAGGAAGGATTGTGATAAAAAGGACATCTGAAGTGCACCAATGATCTTAATTACCTGGCAGTGCATGTGATGGGCAGGAAAGACAAGGTTTTGGCAGAAGTGGTTGGGTGCTCAAGACTGGGCTGAGAGCGGCTGCTCGGGAACAAGTTGATGAGAGCCCTGGGCACCTGGAACCCAAGCACTGTGGTCGGTTGTGCTGCTGACACATGCTGGAAGCAGGAATGACCATGAAGGGGTGGGAAGCCAGCACAGGCACAGCATGGCAGCAGGCAGGGAAGGGGCTGCTGGTGAGTCTGCCTCTGCAGCTGGAGGCTGGTGGCATTGGCCACGGCAGCAAACTTGACTGTCAGAGGCGTCCCAGGTCAGGAGTTGATGAATTTGTACTCCAGCTTCCCCAGCCACCCAGCAGCCCTTGCTGGATGTGCTTGGCTTGTGTCCCAGCTGAAACACATAGCTGGGAGAAAAGCAAGCCCTGAAATCTTTTCCGAGGCTTCGCAGCAGGGCTGTAGGCCCTTGTGATGGCCTTTCTCTTTATTGTGCTCTTCAGGAAGGCCCAGTACTTCTAAGCCTGGGGTCAGGCTCCTCTTTCTGCTGATGCACATCCTTCGCTTGATTTGCATGCCCTGCAGCACTCTTTATTCAACAGCATCGAGCAGGCCAGCATCAGGTGGCCCCCTCCAAATATGCTTTTCCAAGCAGCCCCAAAAATCTGACCCTGAGCAAAATGTGGTAGAAGTTTTGGGTTTGGGTTTTTCTTGGGACCAATCATGGTACTTGTGGGCAGATACTCCAGCAGTCTTTCACCTCTCAGAGCTGGAGTCTTCCCGGCCACCTTCCTTGTGCCCTCTTGTGCTCAGAAAGGCAGTCTCAGCCTCTTCTACCTCATCTGTATTTCATCTCTTCCTGCAACAGAGCTGGTAGGGCCAACGGCCCCCCAGGAACCTGCCTTTCCATTTCCTTCACTCAGATACAGAGCTCACCCATAGAGAGTTTGCCATACCTGAACATGCTTGCCTTGGCAGAAGTGCCCTGTGGCTGCAAGCGCATAGTCAGGACCACACATCGCAGCAGGGCACAGCCCAGGAGGTAGCTGGGAAATAGCTGGGGAATAGATGTGCTCCACTGCCTTGGGTGGGAGGCTTGGGGGGTGGGTAGCAAATGCTGCTCTGCCTCCAGCAACAGCAGCAACTCAGACATCACCTCTCCCTGCCTAGTGCTGCTTCTGGGTCTTTCAAGAAATAATTAAAGGGCTGCAAAAGCAAACAGTATCAGTAGGAATAGGTTCCCCATTTGGAGGATCTTTGGAAAATGAGTAGGGAAATTCCATAAATTAAAAAAACCTAAAAAAACCCCCACATCCTTGGTCCCTCTGTGCACCACTCCCAGCACAATGGTTGTCAGCTCCTATGTTAACAGTATATGGCATCTCCAAAAGCCCTTCATTACCCCATCTGAAAACTCAAATGCCATGGAGGAAGTGTGGCCCAAGCAGTTATCATGAAGCCCTGTGCACTCACTTGCTCACTCTTCACACTTCCCCTTGCTCCGTATCGGAAAAAATCCATCCTTGAGCATAAGCCAGCCTCTGCACAGAAGATGGAGGAGTTGTTGGAAGTGTGGGAAAAGCAAATCGGCAAAAAAATGCAAAACACACTTTTCCTTAACACATGGTGCCCAGAACAAACACAGGACGGGATGGAGATCCAGTGATTTGTGTTGCCATGGCACCAAGGAGGAATGAGAAGCGAGGTGGAGGCCACCCGGTCCCGTTCTTCCACTTTTCTCAAGGAATATTTGACACGACTATGCAGATTTCTCTCCTGCTCTTCCCCTTCTCTCAAGGACTGTTTTGCAGAACTCTGCAGACCTTATCTCTCATTCTTCCTCTTTCACCACAAAACCAGCGCACACCTTACACCAAGGAATGTGCTGTGCCATTACTCAGGAAACAATGGCTTGACCACAGTCCCACCCACTCACACATACACACTTAGATAAATACTACCCCGAGTTTGTATCTAACTCGGAGGGACGATAATCCAATACCAAATTGGAGGGACAGATCGACGGGTTTGTGCTCCTCGCTCCCCTCCCCCCCCCAAGAAGGGACGGACGCTTTTTGGTAAGATTTGGGCCCTTGGCTACACCAAGTGATTACCCGGGAATTAAGTGTGTGTGATTGCAATCATTTTGTGTGTAGTGCTATATAGCCAACCTGCAGTTTGTGCATTTATCGTAGGCAATCTCAAAGACTCTGTAGATGTTGCATAAGAATAAACCGTACTATTTGTGAAGCTGACAGCTTCTCTTGAATGCCACCGGACCTACAGCACACGGGCTGTTCGTGCATCTGGTGTCAGGCCTATAGTTACAGCCATAATTGGCATAGCTATTAAGAGATAAGTCCAGCCGCCCCCAGCCCCTCTAATCTCTGAGGACCGGCTAGAATGCAAGGGGATTCATCTCTTACCAAATTAATTTATTACCTTAAATGCAACAGGGCTGTTGCAAGCTGGTACCACCTTCCCAAGTGTGGCCTGAATGCTCAGCCAGCAGCTACATGCTCTGGTCACACAAGGCAAAGCCAAAGCCACAAAGACAGATTTGTTTTTTTTGCAACAAGACAGGATGCAGGTGTGCCTAGGTTTCTTGGTTTGGCAGGTCCCACTGCCTCCCCCATGTCACCATGTCGCAGAGTGCACCTGGCAGATCTGGCACAGCCAGAAGGATGGGCAGGGTGTATTTCAGCAGGGTGTATCTCATCTCTCCCCCTTCCCTTGGTGGGGAGCTGCAATACCAGCATTCAGGCACACTGCCACATGTGATCCATTTTGCCATAAACCTCACAG
The DNA here is from genome assembly GCF_031877795.1 of Strix aluco. Lineage (NCBI taxonomy): Eukaryota > Metazoa > Chordata > Aves > Strigiformes > Strigidae > Strix > Strix aluco. The sequence continues at coordinate 13,805,935 of NC_133970.1, forward strand.
TGCACTGGCATTTGAGCAAGGTTTTGCAGCAATCTTGCCACTCTGGAGGATGTCACTCCTTCACTGCGAGGACATGCACTCCTATCGACCCTACAGACTTTGTGGTGGATTTGAAGCTCTTGATGTGTTTGCAAAAAGGACTGCTGGCTGCTTCTACAGGCTGTTCTCTGCTCTCTTTTTTGTTTGTCTTATCAAGCTTTTACATCTTACCTGACTGATACTATTTTTTGTCATCTAGACACGACTTCAGCTCTTTGAAGGGGGCCTCTTTGTTTTGAATAACCTCTGGCCCTGGCGGTTATCCCTGCTGGTTCCCTCTGCCTTTTGATACCAGGAGCCCTGAAAGGCTGACTTAAATCTTTGGAGGCTTGCTGGACACTGTGTAACCATGCTGCTTCTTTTAGCTTCATTTTATCCAAGTTTCCTCATTTCATGAATTTCCCCTTTCTGAAGCTGAACAAGATGCCACTGGACTTTTCAATCTTTTGTTATGCAGGGTCATGGAAACAAAGCATGTTGTGGCTGTCAACAACGGGCAGCCCTTTGCTAAGAATGTTCTCAGCCCAGTCTTGCACAGAGCTCAGTTCCCCATCTTCCTCCCTGGACTTGTGGCACACATGGATAAGCCACACACCAACACCTTGCTTGCTTGCCTCTGCCTGGTATTGCAAACCAGCCATTGGGGTGCTTGAAGACCAACGGCAGTAGTGCTACACCCTGCCTCTTCCTTTTGGTTGGAATCCCTGTTCTCAAAGGTGTATCTGTGGTGCAAAGGGGTCTGCATCCATCTTCTAAAGCGGGGACCCCATTGCTGGGGCCACACCTTGGAGAAAGGTCTCCTGCCCTCCTGCCTGCAGCTGGAAGTCGATGCTTGCAACCACACATGCTACTCCCCTGCACAATGCTCTCCAGGAGTAGCACCTGACTCCCCTGCACTGTCATCCATGGACTGCATGCAGCTGCTGGTTAGCAGAGACTGGTTCTTGCCCTGCATGTCCCCATGAGCACCACAACAAGGGGAAACAGGGGCTCTGGGCTGTGAAAGCTGCTCATGGGCAATGCTGCCACTAAAGTTTGTTCAGAGGAAACCTCCTGGGTTTCATTGTACAGATGGGGGCACTGAGGCAGAGAGAGAGTCGGCGAAGGGGACAAGGAAGGAAGTCTGCACAGCAGACACCGATTTCAGTGCTGAGTTCCAGGACAGTGCCACAACTGCAGCGCTGTCCTTCCTCTGGCTGAAAGGGAACCGGGATGCGCCCCAGCATCTGGTCCTGCCTCAGCACTCCTGGGCTACTTCCACAAGTGGGGGGTCACACCAACCAGGGACCTGGGAAGCAGCTCCTGTGACCCTGGGCTGGGACAGCCACTGTGCAAGGAGTTGGCATGTCCCCGGGCTATGCTCCATATGGGCTAGCCTGAAAGCTGGATGTTCGTCTGTATTCAGCATGCACAAAGCTCTCAGGGGTTAATATGAGATCATACATGGCTTGATGTCCCCAAAGCAGTGGTTGAAGAAGTGTCAGTCACCTACATGCCCATCCCCAGCCTGGCAGCCCCTGCCCTGTATGGCATGGCTGCTGCATGGAGCCTCATGGGATTTGGGGATGTGTCCCCACCTGCTGGATGCTGGCAGGGTGATCATCGGGTCTGGTTGCCAGGAGGGGCATGTGAGGAACTGAAGGAGTTAATGCCTCAAACATTCATCAATAAAAAAGCCTCAAGGACAAATTGTGGCCTTTGTGATTATTCTAAGGAATGAATTATCTGCCTAGGGAAGCACAGAGTGTATGGAAGGGTGCATGGCTTCACTCCCTTGCAGTTGTATTGCCAAGTTCCCCAGATAAGTCTCAAAGGGGGGAGACATAGACTGAGTAAAACCGTATGTTCAGGTTAATGCCTATGCTTTAATTTACTATAGTCTTGAAGAAGAGCTAAAAGATTGATAAGAGAGAAAACACCTGACACCAGATGGAGCCACAGGCTGGATAATTGCCCAAGAAACAAAAACTGAGGAAAAGGTAAAGGTGGTAGGGGGAGATGATGACTACCTACTCAATTGGACAAAAGGGTTAATGCACCCCATTCCCCCTCAGTGTATGCATAGAACCTATGCTCCACCTTTTCCTTGTCTCTCATGCAAATGAGTTTGTGGAATACTTGCCTCTCTTTGTCTAATATGCAAATCAGCTGATAAAATGAACTTAAAAGGTGACAGAAAACTGCTGGGTGTGTACTCACCACCCAAGATTACCAGACCTGAGACAGCTGGAACCCGGGGTGGTGATACAGATTCTTTAACTCTCTCTCTCCCTTCCTTTTCTTTCCTTTCTTTTCTTTCTTATAGATTTATCATTAAGAGACCACATTGCTTATTATCCTTTTCCAAGTTTAAGTTGTTTCTACTGCAAGTAAAACATTTTCACTGGTCGTCTAGTGTTGTTTCACCTTAATTTAACCTGAGGGGATCAGGAAACCTTTACAACTCCCTGGGCTCCCAGTCTGGGTTGTAACAGGGCACAGGAGAGAAAGGCATCCCCCCCAACATGTGGGCCTTTCCTGTGGACACACACGTGCCTGCCTGCACCCCATGCTCCTTTGAGCAGACATCCACCCCTCTGCTGCCCTCGAGCTCAGTGCTGTCTGCAGCCCTTGCAAGAGAAGGGTCGATCCCAGCAGAGCATGAGCCTGTGTTTCCCACCACACTGACACTTCCCCACTTGCTCAGGTTTTAGTGCCTTGAAAAGCTGCCATGCTAATGGGTACTTCCTTTGTTCTCCATCAGATGCCACCCAGTTGCAGTGACATGACAGTCACACTCCTTTGCCAGGCCTGATACTGGCTGCTACTAAATCTGTTTGACAAGTCTGTTTTCCTGTGAGTTGTGCTGGTTGGCATGGCTTGCAGGGCTGTCCTCAGAAACTGTTTGTGACATTCTGGCTCAACTGTAGGGTTCCCCCCTTCAATGACAGCTCTCTATCAGCTTGCTGTGGCTGCAGACCCCCAGGGCCTTATGCTCACCCCTGGGGCTGCCTGTCCTTCCCTGTGTGCATCCCCATCCCATCTGTCCCTGACTGTTTTGCCCAAATGTGCATTCCCACCTCAGCTCTCCCAGCCTGTCCCCAAGGCAGCTTGGTAGTTTGGTGGTGCTCAGGTGCCTCCTCCCTTTCCAGACTCCTACAGCAGCCTCTGAGAGCTGCCAGCATTGTTTCAGCCCTGTCAGGCATCCAGGGGCCATGGCCAAACCCTTTGCCCTGATGATGAGCCAGGTCCTGATAATCTGGACAGAGAAGGTCCAAGGGGACCTGACAGGACCCTCTAGCACTTGGCACCAGCAGGTCTCCACCTGTCAGCTGGTGCATGTCCCTCAGGTTGTGTACATTTGGACTCCCACTGCAGCCTTAATCCCCACCACCACCACACTGTCACTCCATGCCTTTACCTCCCCCACTGCTGGGCCCCACAGACCCCGCCCTTACCCCAGAGCAGACACCCCCCCCCCCATACCATGAAGCTGGGCTCCTCTTTGCTTCCCGCATGCCAGATGATCTTCTCCCAGGGTTCATCTCCGGAGCCCAGAACTTCTTTGCTAAGAAAGACCTACTCCAAGATCTTCAAGGAGGCCAGGAGCAACTTTGCCGAGCAGCATCTGAGAGCTGCCTGCAAGGAGTAGGAGTGAAGGACATGGCCACTGATCCAGGACCCCACACAGGAGAGTGATGGGAGATGGGCAGGACTGAGTGTGCATCTCACTGCTGGTCTGGAGCTGCCCCCAGCCTCACTCTGTGCCTCAGGGCATGTGAGGTGGGCACTGGTGCTGGGGTGGGCACTGGTGCTGGGGCTGGCAACTGCTTTGCCCTGTGCCCATGGAGGGCAGAGGGACATGGGGCTGGCCCTGGCAGGCAGCCTGCCACCAGGAGGTTAGGAAGGGACTTTGGCTGGTGCAGTTATGAGGCCAAGGACCTGCACTGTTTTCTAGAGTGAAGGGTTGCTGTGTTTGGGTTCAGGGAAGTGCTGAGGAGGGTTCATGAACACAGCATGACCATCTTACCTGCTCCGATCTGCTCTGGAGGTGCTCACAAGGCTGTGGGCCAGCACCCATCCCTCTCTCCATCACCACCCATACCCCACAGCACCCACCTTTCTGCTGCCATGTTCCAGCCAAAGGGGTGCTGAGGGATGCTGAGCTCCCTGTGCCAGGAACTGGCTGAGCTGCCCTCCCCAGACCAGGGTCAGCTCCAGGTCATGGCAGCACCTGGCAGCTCCTCTCCCTGATCATCCTGCTCCTGGTGGTACTCACAGCCCCATGTCCCCATCAGGAATCTGCAGCTGACCCTCTGGGGGGGTTCCAAGCACTCCTTTGCTCCGCATGCACACACGTATCCTGTCCCTCTCCCCCTGGCTGTGGCCAGGCACAGCCCCAGGCCCTGCAGTGTGGCAGTGCCAGGCCACTTGGCCTGGTAGAACCCACCAGGCACTGCTATTACATGTTAGGATAGGTGTCCTCAAACCACAACAATAGGGCAGCTCCAGTGTGGGGGAGTCTACCTTGCAGCATCCCTTCAAGCCACAACACAACCCATCAGCCCAGCCTTGCAGAGACCTTGCCAACACATGGTGCTCTAACCCCTGCGGCTGATGATGCCAGGGATGCTGAAGGCTGCAGTCTGAACTGCCACCCCTGGGGAGGGGACAGCCAGCATCTTGCACCCTCTAGCGTGAAACTGAGCCATGCAGCGGGGCAGCACTTCCCTGGCAGGGACTGCTTGGGTTCCTGCTACATATGAGTCCATGGCCTATGGGTGCTGGAGATAGCGTGGGGTGGAGGGGGCTCAGACAGTCCCTGGTGTGGCTGCATACACGGCAATGCCTGGTAATAGGAGGTGCAGCTCACAGAAGGCCCCAGGGGCCAAGTCAGTCTTTGGCAGCTGCACAAGGAGGAGCAAGAAGGAACCACCTACAGTTACTGTATTCTGTAATGGTAAGAAACTAGAAAGAAGCTGTGTCTGTTCCTCTGGCAGGGTGGGCTTCCCCAGACAAGCCTCAGCAGCCCATGGTACTGTGCTTAGCCTCCCAGCCATGTCAATAGTCCTCGTTCTCCAGGTGGGTGATGTACATGATGGGCACCAGTCCCTTCTCAGAGCCAAGGCTGCACTGCAGCCAGTCACCATCCACCTTGGAGATGACCTGCAGGATGTCCCCCTTGTTGAAGCTCAACTGTCCTGCCTTGGTGGCAATGTGATGGCAAAGGGCTTTCACCTCACTGCAGGCAGAGGGAGGGGAGGAAGGGTTAACTTGCCACAGCACACTCACACCACTGAAGCCCAGGGACCACCAAGGGCACAGAGGAGCAAGGAAAACACCCCCTGCCTCCCTCCCCAGACAGTCTCTCAGCTACCCCTCAGCTCCCCATCACCTGCAGATTTCAGAGCTGGGGTGGATGGATGCACAAGCTGTGTCACTGCCCTGATCTGTCCCCTGGTCCATGAGTACAAAGGGGGCTGGGTGAACCAGAACAGGCAGAGCCACGCCAACCCCAACCACCACGTCCCAGCCCCTACAGGATGGCCACATGATGCTGCTCACCAGGAAGGGTGGGCAGACAGCCCCCAGGCTGGCCATGCCTCAGGGGGCATTTCAGGTGGCTCTGCATGGGGGGGCTCTGGCTCAGGGGCTGCTTCTTGCCACATGCTTGCTCCGACCGTCTGGGCCACCAGCTGGAACACGGACTTGTCCAAGTTCAGCCAGCCAGAAGGCAACCTGCAAGAAGGACATAGAAGCAGGTAGTGGCAGGGAAGCATACCTGGGGGCAAGGAGCAGCTGCTCTCATGGCAAGGTCATGCCTTAGAGGTCTGGTTCCATGCACAAGGTGCACTGTGGTCCCCAGGCTGTCTCCTGGTAGGGAGAACTCAGCATCCTCCAGACACACCATGGCCTAGACTGGGAAGGACATTTCCAGTGGCCATAGAAACAAGAAGGGTGCAGATGGAGAGGCAATGTGGGGAGGGCCCAGCTACATGGGGCAACTTCACACCTCCTCCTCACCCATTGTGAGCAACAGGGACGGCTCCATGTTTTGCTCTCACTTAGTATGTGTTCTTGGGAGGGATGAGCTCAGGCAGAAGATTGAGCAAGGGTAGGAGCTGAGGAGGGAAACGGTGGTGTGGGCAGGTAGGCAGGCAGGGCTGGGCAGGGGTGACAGACCTCTCTGTTCACACACTGCCTCTGATGTACCACCATGGTGTAGCCCAGTGGTTGGCTATTGACCTGACTTCCACCTGCACTGCTGCAACTCCAGGTTAACCAACCCTCCCCATCCCCATCCCCATCCCCATCCCCATCCCTACCTGTTAGGCTGCCTGGGCTCTTTTTGCACCTTCCTGGACCCAAACAAGTGTCCCCACTTGATGGGCTGACTGCCCTTTGATGTACTGATGCTGCTCTCCTCTTGGGGGGCTGCTACTGCTACTCTCACTCTTTGCTGAGCCCCAGTCTCCTTTTCCTTGCTGTGCTTCAGCTCTGTAAGCACTGAGTCTGGGGGGCTGCCCATACAGAAGGGCCAGTTCCATTCCTTTACCTCTTTGCCAAGTGGTACCTTCTGGGGTTTTTCCAAGGGCTCTTCCACAGCTTCAGGACTTGGCTTGCTGGCAGCCTTGGGCCTCTCCTCCAAGGTACCCCTAGCCTCTTCACCCTCCACCACCCCTTTGCGGGGGGGTGATACCTTGCGGGTCTTCGCTGACCTAGGCGCAGCATTGAAACCTGCCTTTTTCTTCTCATAGCGGATGAACTTTGAGCCTTCGGCTGAGCCCTCGATGTAAATCTGAGAGCTCTGCATGAGCTGGTACCACCAGCCCACCTGCTTGTCCTTCTTCCCTTCCCACGTACTCTCTCGCACCTTCCTCTGCTCTTTCTCCTTGTTGACATCTCCGCAGGAGGCCCCCACCCCCTTGACACTCTCACTCGCAGCTTGCTGGGGGCTGTGGCCTGGTGAGATGTGACCATCTCTGGCACCCACTTTGCATGCTTCAGGGGCGGTGCTGCAGCCATCCGGATCCTCACTGCTGCCCCGCGTCCGCATCAGCTGCAGGGTAGAGTGTGTGGAAAGCAGCAGGTCCTGCTTCACACACAGCAGCTCCTTTTGCTTCTGCTGCTCTTTGCTCATCTGCATCAGGTGATGCTCAAAAAGGAGGTCTAGGTTGAAGGGTAGCAGGGAGAGAGGCTGGAGCAGGAGCAGGAGCTCCTCGAAAAGAGGCTGGCACACACTGTGAGACAGGCACAAGAAGCCTACTGGCTGGTAGTGTGCCAGAATGATATCTGTAGGGCAAGAGACATTTAATTACATGAGAGGCCCTTGCCACCTTTGTCAAGCCACCAAGAAGCTGCTGAAGCTATGGGGAAAGGAGTTGGACACTAGTTTTTGGTCAGAGCTGTGGCTGCAGTGTGAGGCTCAGCACTGGGTCAGGGAGCACCAGATGCTTTGTGAGCTCTAGGCAAACTGGCCCAGGTCCTGCTTCCAGTCGTGCCTATAGCCAGGACCTGCCTGTCAGACTATCCACCAGGCTGACCTCTGCCACAAATGCCATGGGAGTAGGGTGCAAATAAAGAGCATCAAAGAGGGTTGGCACACATTAAGATTCTCTTCTCCACCTCCTGGAGATGAACAAGGAGCTGCAAATCTGGCCAGTACCAGTCCTCTGCAGAGAGAGGTGTTGAGGACAGCTGAATACAGTCTTTCCAGGGATCTGGTTGGGCTGAACTGTGGTTCCTAACAAAATGAACTAGCATTTCTACTTGCAGCATTCATCTTTCACTTAATTTGACCACATCCACGGCACCCTTCCCCCCCCAACCCTGTTGTCAGGGAGAGTTGGGAACAGGATTTGTGGCTGTTTGGCTCCAGTGAGATAACAAACTTAGACCATAGACAGGACTTGCACCTTAACTCCAACCCTTCTGCCTAGCCTTCTGAGTCCTGACAGCCCTAGGTTTTGCTCACACTTCCAGCTCTTAACGATGGCTTGAAACAGATGGTTGTCTTCTGCTCCAGAAAAACAGGGTACTTTCTCTTGCCACACTGCTCAAACAAAGGCAAGTCTATTTTCCTGTCTGCTCCAGAGAGAAGTGCTGACTGCACACACAGACCCGAGAAATGTCTGCTGTCAGCCCTCAAACCTGCCAGAAGATACTGGGCTGGACTTCTTGCAGTGCATGGGGCCCTGGACTGAGCACAGGCTGAGGGAGCAGAACTCTCAGAGGATCCAGCAGGTCGAGGGTGTCTGTCTCACTGTGCACTTAGCACTTAGTCATGCTGCTTCTAAGCATTTGACAGCTTGGTCATTGCTGCTGGGTTATCTGTACACTCCAGAAACATCTCTGGTTGAAAAAACAGGTATAAAATCTGCTTTTCATTTGTCAGGAGTTTTTCCTTTCCATTTCCCATGCCTGAAGGGTTTCAGATAAGTGTTCACACCTCCAGCCATATGAAGCAGAAATTTGGGGAGGGTTAGATCTGGTCTCCTGCAGGTAGATTGAGGGATCTGCATTGGAGGTGATAACCTTGGGTACTAGCTGCAGCTGGAAAGGACATGGTTGTCCAGGCTCTCCACAGCTCAGGTGGAGGGAGCTGCATGGAGCTTTGACTTCCACCTTTCTCCCTTTAGCTGAGCAGCCCTCCAGCAACACGTACATGGGGACTGTGTATAGTCTAGTCCTTCAGCTCAGAGGGGAGCAGCCTAGGCTGAGAGACCAAGAGACACACATGCCCCAGAACTTAGATCTATGCTCTACATTGTGCAGAATTTGGCTCCCACTGCCGCCCACAGCCCTCATGCTCTTACCTTCATGGTTGTAGAGGTGGTTGAACCAGAACTCCAAGGACCGGATACTGCAGGAAAGGAAAACAAGCAGGGAAAGAAAGAAAAAGTGAAAATCAATTCACCCCCTTCATCCTAGCTGTTCTACAAGAAGTGTGCCTGGAAAATGGCATTTACACAGCATAGCCCTGTGAACCTCAAGACCTAGTGAAAGGACAGTGGCTCACTCCCATCAGTATGCATTGACCACAGCTACTCAGCCTGTCACAGAGCTAGTTTGCTTTACATGAGGCATTGTGCAACTATAACCCCTAATAACCATGTTTCCAGCAAGTTTCATCACCATTTAGCTCCAATGTCCTTGACAGAGCTTAGCTTTGCTGAGAAGGGCTCATCTGAAAGAGGTAAATCATCTACAAACATGAGACCATTGCTGCAGGCTTGGCCCAAAATATGCTGGCATCCTGTGCCAGCAGGGGAGAGCTGGGCCATTTTGGGTGGGGAGAGCAGGGCAGAGCTTGCTCCTGCTTGTAGGGGTCCCCCAACATTTGGAGATCTTGGGGACTCTGTTGCCACTGTCAGAGCTCTTGCTGACCACTGGAGAGGAGCAGGGAAATACCATCCTAACAGCACTCATCCCTTTAACATGGCTGCCTTCTGTTTAACACAGAGTGTAGCGTGCACACTCCTTATCCAATCTGGAAGGGTCAGCCTTGAGTCCTGAACCAGGGAATTTCTCCTTCAAAGCCTCATGCACTGGGATTCACTTCAGATCCAGGAAGCAGTGATTTAAGCAGGATATTCAGGAGTAATTTAGGCATATGCTATGTCTATCCCTATATGAACCCTGACAGACAGACTCTTCCCACCTAATGTTTTGGGGCTAAAACAAGCTGACAATGCTCTTCAGTGGACTACAGCCAGCCCTTCTCAGTTCTGGCCTGGTAGGGGTAGGTTTTGATCCTTCTGGCTCACAGCTTCTTCCTTCCCTCACCTACAGATGGGGAGTGGCTTCCCAGGTTTCTTAAGTCTTTTCATTGACAACTGTGCCTGCTTGCAGTCAAGGACCAGCACTTGCTGCCAGCCCTGGACAGTGACATGCAGTCAGCCTGAAGGGAAGTTGCTACAAGTATACTTGAAATTGCCAATGTACAGGGACCTGTAAAGTAGGACATTTAGTTTTAACATTAACCATCACTTGTGTTTTACTAGCTTTTATTTTTCCTGTATTTTACTGCAATGTATGTAATTTAACTTATACTTTTTTCCTAACTACCCTCTGTACTCATTACCCACTTGTAAGATGTTTTGAAACCTGTAACTCCTTGCCTAGTAAAGATAGGACAGACCTTGGACAGTCTGAAAAACTCCCTGAGTACATCCCTAATAGCAGGAACCTAAAGAAAACAAGTGCCTAAGAAGACACCAAAGTCAAGATAAGTGACTGGAAGCTGGTCTGAACTAACCTCCTTGGAACAAACAGGAGCTGAAGGATGGATGAGGTAACTCCATGCCCACATATGGACAGGAGAAACCTAAAGTTCACTAACGGACGGTGTGAGAAAGGCTGTGGGGACCCCTAAGGAGGGGAGAAGACCCTCACTCTATTTTTACTACGCATGCTCAGACTATGTAAATGAATTCTGAAAAACCATTAGCATAAGACTGCCTTTTCTAAGAAATCTGATGCATATGTATGCTTTTTGTGTATATTAGAGTGTTTTATTAGTAAGTGTGGCACTTGTGGTGGAGCGATCCCCAGTGCTGCCCAGCGCTGTGAATAAAGAATCCCTGCTTAACAGTTATACTCAATTCTGACTGTTGAGTGAAGCTATTTGTTTCAAGCCCAGGGAACCTGCTTACTTGAGGAGGCCAAAGACGAATGCATTGAACTTCATGGTGTGGTTGGTGAGCTCCATGTACTGGCTGATCTTGCTATAGAGGCTGTGCAGCAGCTTGGTAGAGGGGCCTATGGAGAGAAGCAAAATGTTGAAATTAGTTGTGGTCAGCAAAGTCAAAATGGCATCATGGGAAGGAGCATCAAGGCAAAGACAGAAGTTGGCTGGGTGCCCATGCCCATATGTGCATTGCCCCTCCACCAATCATCAAGATGAGCTCACTCCATCCCAACAGTTAGACTTCACAAGGGGTGAAGTTGTGGTCTGTCCCAGACTGCCGCTCCAAAACTTTGGGAGAGTTTCAATGGATGAAAGTACCCCAGGGACCTGTCTCCCACACTTCAGGGACACTCACAGCCCTCAGCTCAGAATCAGCAGGTAAAATAATATTATAGTGAGTGGCTATAATTTGGGGTATCTGCAATCACAGAGATAACCCCAGAACTGAAGATCTGCCACAAACAGGCTAGAAGGCTTCCCAGCCCTGGATGTAAGCTCTTCATGATGCAGAAATCAGTGTGACCCTGCCATCTGTAACCTCAGAAAGGAGTTATCCTGGATGGTAGCCACTGCCACAATCCAGGGTGCAGACTGATACTAGCAGAGGGTGCAGGTGATGTGAGCATGCTTGAGCCAAATGAGCTGTGCATGCAAAGTTTCTTACAGACCAGGCTAGAGCACAGCTCTGCCTTATACAGTAGCTGTGCAGGGCTAAAGATGAAGATTTAGAAACATCTTGGAAACTTAGAGAAGGGGAAAAGGCATTCTTTTAGGGTTTTTTTCTTTCTTTTTTATTTTTTTTCCCTCATCGCTAGGGGCTGTTATAGGAGAATTTAGAAATTTCAGGGAAAATAACAATATTTGGACATAATAGAGCAGTGACTCTCCTACCTTGCAAGAGCAGGTCAAGGTGCACCTTGTTCCGCACAGGGAGCTAGGAATTATTCTGCATTCCCATCCTTATAGTCAACCTTCCCTAGCACCTCCCAGCCACAACACAGGAGTACTGCAGAGCAATGGTCATTGCTGCACACCCTCCATACCTAGCTGGGTGGATGACTCCACCATGCTCCAGGGGATGTTCCTCCTCTGGCCAATGATCATGTCCAGGACATAAGCCTTGAGCCCGTCACTCAGGATGTCCCGGACAGCCGGGCACAGATATTTCAGGATGAGATGCCCCACGTTGGGGCTCACGGAGCTATTCCCAAGTTTGGCCTAAGGGAAAACAGGCAACAGGGAGAGGGTTGGTAACTGCTCTACAAAGTACAGATGCATGCGAACAGTCCAGCCCCACTTGCCTACTACAGACACCCAGCAGACAATATCCAGGCTACAATGATGCTCAGCAGCTCCTTGAACAGGCAGGCTCTTCCTCTTCACCCTTGTTGCCTCATACACCAATTCTGGGTTGCTCCCTGCAAGGTCTGCCCCAGGCTGGGATGAGGCAACAGTTTGGGAAGAGAATATCCCAGCTTGAGAAGAGGATATCCCAGTTAGAAGGGATGCCCAGTTCTCCCTATGGGTATAACAATGCTGTCCTGCTGAAGGAAGAAGAGAGTAGGGGCTTTTCCTGCTGCTGTAGATTTTCTTGTTGCTATTTTTGAAGTAGGAAGCAGCAAGCGACATAGGAACTTCCAGTACTGAGTAGTTAAGGAACACTTAACTCAGTGACATGCTGAGGTATAATTCCTAGGGATTATTATAAATAAACGGAGTGAGGGAAAAATGGATGGACAGATCCCAGGTCAAGGTGAGGAAGCATGTAAGAGCCCAGCATCAGCAGAGCAGGGACATATTCTGCTGCATACAGTCCTTGAGCTGCCAAGGGGTTGTCATGGTTTAACCCCAGCTGGCAACTAAGCACCATGCAAGCCACTCGCTCACTCCCCACCGGTGGGATGGGGGAGCGAATCATAATGGTAAAAGTGAGAAAATTTGTGGGTTGAGATAAAGACAGCTTAATAGGTAAAGCAAAAGCAAAGCAAAACAAGGCATTAATTCACTGCTTCCCATCGGCAGGCAGGTGTTCACCATCTCTAGGAAAGCAGGGCTCCATCACACATAATGGTGACTTGGGAAGACAAATGCCATCACTCTGAACGTCCCCCCTTTCCTTCTTCTTCCCTTGGCTTTATATGCTGAGCATGATGTCATATGGTATGGAATATCCCTTTGGTCAGTTGGGGTCAGCTGTCCCAGCTGTGTCTCCTCCCAACTTCTTGTGCACCCCCAGCCTATTCGCTGGTGGGGTGGTGTGAGAAGCAGAAAAGGCCTTGACTCTGTGTAAGCACTGCTCAGCAATAACTAAAACATCCCTGTGTTATCAACACTGTTTTCAGCACAAATCCAAATCATAGCCCCATACCAGCTACTATGAAGAAAATTAACTCTATCCCAGCCAAAACCAGCACAGGGGTCTATCCAAAGGGGTCAGCCCCAGGCCTTGTACATCATGTTGGTGGTCCCAGGCAGTTGTGTTCAGGGCACAGATTTTACCAGCTGAGCTAGAATTACACTGGCCAGTTGGCATGGGGCCACAAAGTTCCTGAACTGAGACTGAACTTCTGAGTCAGGAATAATCCTGCCAGATCCATTGAACGTGGGAGCATCAGGGACGGGTGCTGCCTTTTGACAGGTGAATGATCAGCCCTTGGCACTCTGATGCATGAAACCCCAGATCAAAACCACAGTGTTGTCTGTCAAGTAAAGTAATGGGGTAATGTTTCAATTATTCCCCAAACCAAGACTGCAAGAATAGGAAATTCACAATGAAGCTTTCAAAAGCTGTGGAAATCCAAACAGCTTGGGTTACGCTGCACAGCAGTCTCTGCATCAGCAACAATTGTAATTAGGGGCAAATTACCCTGGGCTCTGAGATAAGATTGAATGGGCTTGAAATCTGTCTCAGTCAGGTTACTCCCTGGGAGTGGCACTCCAGGGCAATTGTCACGTCCAAACAGTGTCACATTGCTGCCCCAGAGTCCCTGAGACTGAAGCAGAGCATTCAGCTTTGAGAGGAGGCACCACAAAGATGCTGAGTGTCACAGGCCTGCAAACACTGGCTGGTACAAACAGAAGTGAGCTTGATCTGCCTGTGTTATTCCAGAAATGGCCAAAGACAGCCAGCCCCATGGGCAACCTATATAAACTCTGAAACTAGTGGGTTCATGGTAAGGGCTATAGGGGAAGCCCAGCTGCCCCATATGGGCAATGACTAATGCACTTTTTTATCATTACAGAGCCCTGTGAGACGTCAAGGGACTGGGAACACTGAACTGTGCCCTGGCATCAGTGCCAGAACAGAATCGCTGGATGGGTGGAGGAGGGAAACAGAAAAAAGAGCTGGTGTACTGCATCAGACCAGAAGTCCAGTTAGCCTGATATTCTCTCTTATGATAGAGTACATACTTATGAGTAAGTACATAAGAAAGAGCCAAACCAGAGCAAACATATATAATACTTCCCCTTAATACTCTCCCAGCCTACAACTACTTTCAACTCAGAGACTACCTAAGCTGGACATGATTCCTATGTGTTTAGTAGACTCAATGAATTTCCCTTCCCTGTATTTTTCTGATCTTCCCTTAAATCCACATAACCTTTTAGCACCCTCAGCATCATACAGCAAGAATTGTCACAGATTTACTATCTACTGCATGATGTACCATCACCTTTGTTTTGTTCTTGGTACTGCTGTGATAGACAGTAAACTGTTTGTTCATCAAATTCCATTAAAGATACTGGGAGCTCGTGACATGTTATTCCATAAACTATGTAGGCCTAAGCTTAATCTTAACTATTACACTGTGTAACGACTAACTGACTGCAAGTGCTTATCTAAGTTGAAATGCTGAAGCAAGGACTCCTACTATGCAAAAGACTGAAAAGAGGGAGAAAGGGAAGAAGGACAAAGGGGAGAAAGACAAAGGGGAGAAGAAAAAAGGGGTAGTGTCTATACTCTGTAAGATATAAACAAAAGCTTTGTGAGCCACTCTCAGGAAAGCAGGAAATACAAGGAGTTGGTGACGCGAGGAAGACCCGGATGGAGCGACCCCCTAGCTGCAAAGTGCGCAGATGCAGGGTACACCTCTCAGAGAGACCCGATACCGGAAGGCGGAGGATATAAAAAAGACGGACCCTCGGGAAGTGAGTGCGCGCCGTTGGTGGAGCAAGGACTCCCCGGCCGCCCAGCGCTGTTTTGCTTGTTGCCACTTGCTAAGTAAACAATTGAAATTTTGATTGGCTCTGACTCACATCAATTTGAGAAATCTACTTATAACAAAATTGGTGCCGTGACTCGGATAGAGGCAATCTGGTGGGAAGCCCCATACGGGGAGGCGCCCCGCTGAGTTCAGCGGCCCCGGCTGAGTGCTATCACATCACACCCTCTACCGACGAACTCCAAAACTCGGCAACAAGCAAAAGAATACCGGTAACCCCGTAATCTTTGTGCACGAAGCCCCGGACGAAGACGCAGGGTTGCGTGAGTATAGGCCGGTTACCGTTCGGTTGGGCTTGGGTTTCCCGGAGCGTGGTGTGTGAGACGCCCAGCAGGGCGAAGCGAGTGCGGACCCCTCGGTAGTGCAGTTCCCATATCCCGCGAGGGACTGGGTCACGAAAAGGGGGAAGCAAATTGTGTGAGTGTGTGAAGGCGCTCCGGAAGATGGGACAGAAGAAGAGCAAGCCTTCTGATCCCATGGGTGGTGTGGGACCCAAGGTGAGGTACCCCCAAATACCACCAGATAGCCCTTTAGGCTTGATGTTAAACCATTGGGAAAATTACCCCTCTAGGCGGGGTAAGGACAAAGTAGAAATGATTTATTATTATATGGAGGTTCGGGGAGGGAAACAAATCAGGGGCGACCATCTCTATTGGCCTGGGTTTTTTTTTTTTGGGTCCTTTGAAGAGTGGGTCTGTCAAGCCTTAAACATTTATGTCAATTCAAAGGAACCCTTTAGTTTGGAAGAAAGTGAATATGCACAGGCATACGAATGATATGCAGTATTAAAGGCTTTACAATTACTAAAAGAAAAAGTGGGAACTATATACACCGATTCTAGATATACCTTTGGAGTAGTACATACCTTTGAAAAATATGGGAAGAGTGAGGCTTAATCAATTCTCGGGGGAAGGACCTAGTACATCAGGAGTTAATATCACAAATTTTACAAGCTATACGAGGGCCCAGCGAAATTGCGGTAGTACACTTAAAGGGACACTAGAGGGGGCTCAATCCTTTAGTACGGGGGAATAACCTTGCTGATCAAGAGGTAAAGAGAGCAGCGCTATTAGCACTGCACTTGGATGATCCGATAGAGACCAGAAAGCGGTGTGTTAATTGTGGAGATAATTACCTCCCCTGTTATGCTTGCTGGGACGATTTCGGGGTAGACGGCATAGAATGTGTATGTGAAAGACCAGGGTTTAAGTGGTGCTTTTTCCATGGAAAATCCTATGAAACTTTAAACTTTACTATTCAAGAACAAACAAAATTAAATCAAATGGGGATTAAACAGAAAGCTAATGGAAAATGGGAACTCCCGGACGGCCGAGAAGTTCTCCCAAAACCCATAACTACCAAGATAATACAGCAATTCCATAAAAACACTCATTGGGGAACTCAGGCATTAGTGGATCAATTTGCAACTAAATACATGTGCATTGGGATATATGATATAGCCAAACGAGTGATAGGAGAATGTCTCGTTTGTCAAAAAGTAAATAAACATCAAATAAGAAAACAAGTATATGGGGGGCGAGAATTGACTCATAGACCTTTTGCAAAAATACAAATAGACTTTGCCGAATTACCAAAGGTGGGGAGGTATAAATACCTATTAGTAATTATAGATCATTTAACCCAATTTGTAGAAGCCTTTCCCACAGCCTGAGCCACAGCTCACACAGTAACAAGGATATTACTTGAAGAAATTATACCTCGGTATGGAACAATAGAAACAATAGACTCAGATAGGGGTCCACATTTTGTATCCAGAGTAACCAAAGAGACTTTGACTGCCCTGGGTACACAGTGGCAATACCATACCCCGTGGCACTCGCAGAGCTCAGGAAAAGTTGAACGTATGAATGGAAAAAAAAAAAAACAACACACCCACAAACTTACCAAATTGATGTTAGAAACCAAAATGTCATGGATAAAGTGTCTCCCTTTAACATTGTTAAATATCAAAACTCAACCCCGAACCGATGTAAGTATTTCTCCCTTCGAAATGTTATATGGGATGCCCTATGATTTAGAAATACCACCAGATCACCCCCAACTTGAAGAATTAAAGATAAAATCCTATCTAATACAGCTAATGACAAGGAGAAAACAACTACAGGCTCGGGGGATGGTAGTACAAAGGCCTCCATTGGATGTGACCATGCATCAAATCCAACCAGGAGATAAAGTACTAACCAAATCATGGAAAGAATCTTCTTTGACCCCCCGTTGGGAAGGACCCTATGTTGCTCTTATCACTACAGAAACTGCTGTTCGGACTGCTGAGAAGGGGTGGACACACGCAAGCCGAGTAAAGGGACCTATACAGGATCCGACCTGGAAAATGACCAGCCCTCCTGGGGATCTACAAGTCACCCTTCGGAAAACCTGAAAGAACTCTCTACACATTGTGAGATAAGAACCTACGAAGGACTCGATGAGTGAGACGCTAATATTTTGTCCAATTGAAACTTGTATTTGTTTTCCTTTTATATGCATAAAGTGTAATGTATGTAAAGAAGGCTGGGGGATTCATAATGCACATGGAATAAATCTCCGGTCTAGTTGTAATCAGTGTTATTAACAAGAATGGAGATTAACTAATCAGACCCTAAAAATTGGAGTAAAAACAGGAAAATAATTGAAGATTCTAAAACTTGATGGGAAATATTTACTAA
The DNA here is from genome assembly GCF_031877795.1 of Strix aluco. Classification (NCBI taxonomy): domain Eukaryota; kingdom Metazoa; phylum Chordata; class Aves; order Strigiformes; family Strigidae; genus Strix; species Strix aluco. The sequence goes on from NC_133970.1 coordinate 13,823,550, forward strand.
AGGGATAAATCCTGAAAGAGAGTGCACTCACTCTAATTGACCTACTGAATAACACCCTCAGATCCTAAGGGTGATCTGTAGAAAGCACATCCCCTGGGTCCCCTGTCGTGAACCCGAGGTCAAAGATAAAAACTGGGAGACCTATGTGTCCTGGAGTAGAGGCAAACGTACCCCTGAAGAATACGGCTGCTGCCGAGAAGATGGAACACCCTGCTGCTCTAAGCAACAGAGTAGGCAGAGGAGGCAGAGACGTACCAAAGTGGGGAAAACTCTACTGCCCTACTCTGAAGAAAAAAGGGCCTCTGAGGGAGAAGGACCAGACGAGAGTGCCAGACGCCCTGATACAAAAGAGACTAAAAAAAAAAAAAAAAAAAAAATAAAATATACAAATCTATAGAATCCCGCCAACCTTCTATTGGAGCTATTGGATAGTCTGGCTAAGTGTATTAACTACAATGAATACACTACCAGAATGGGCTAGAACGACTAACCAATCCCACCAACCTTTTGAACATACCCTAACTAACCAAATTATATGGCCTTGAACATATGCTTATTATGGACATACAGGAAGTATGGATGCAGATTTGTATGGAACAAAATTAACAACTACCATGCTAAGCAATAACCTAACACTCCAAACATATAAATGGGAGAATTCATCCCATACCTGGACAACTAAAAAAGGAGATGAGATACAGATAAGCTGCAAAGTATTCAATGTAAATGTGATAATAAGTCGACACCCTTTAATTCAAACCGTCCGTCAACCCCCTTTTACTCAAATCATTATCAGAGACAAAACAGAATCTAAATTAACTCAAACCCATTGTGAGTCAGAGGCCTGTTGGTATGCATTTACTGCAACCCAACCAGTGTCCATAGTTTGTTTGAGAGGAACCAGGTCAGGAGATCAAACTATATCTTTCTGATCTCCATTGAACATACAGGAGGAAACTACAACAACCACAACCCACGCTCCCAAAGAGACTACTCAGACTACTCATACTATTCCAACACAACCAACAGTCGTACTTAACCCAAGAATTTTTGAAATTAGACCATATGCAATTAGAAATACAGGTCAACAACAAATGCTGTTTAACCCGGCGTGGTCTCTCAAGTTGAATTGCTGATGCAAAATAATGTTTCAAATATTCAGACAACCTGTTCACCTTTCCTAAAGACTTCTTACAAGGGATGAACAACCTGGCTGCAAAAACAAACTCCTCACACAAAAAGAAGGCAGAGAGACTTAACCGGTGCTTTGGGAACAGGATTGGGAGTTTTAAATAGTATTGATTCGGAGGTGATAATGAACAAATTGACTACCTCAATTAGTGATTTAACTAATATACAACGACCTTTGCGATCTTCCTTATTGACTTTGGGAACTAACCAGTGACTGTTGTCAAATATATTACCAAAAAGGGAAAAGGTAAATATAAAAGATCATGAATTGATTACAGATACACTCAGTGTACTCCAAAATAACCTCTCTTTAACTCTCAACTGCATCTAGACTCAAATATGGATGCAGTCGATAGCTACCTCAATTATAAGAGAAGGTGAAGAAGGTATTCTTCCTACTGAAATTCGGAGAATAATTTGGGACAGTGCTACTAATTTTGAAAAGAAACTCCAATCCTGGTGGAACCTGGTAAACTTTACCTATGACCCCATCACAAACACAACTACTACCTTTATACTCACTATTTACAATACCACCATATACCAAATTTATCCTGTCATTACATTAGGGCTGAATCACAACGGGACCATACTCTATCCTTCTGAGCATAGAGTATGGGCCCGAAAAGTAAACGAAAAATGGCAAACTGTCAATCTAGAATCTTACATTGTACGAGAACACCAAGGATTCATTTATGAAGACAATGCAATTGAGACACAAGATATTTGTTTAGATACCAAACAAAATATTTGTCACTTTGAGGTCCATCCCAATGACAATCCTAAAACAATACTTATATATTGACAAAAGTTGTGTATGTTTGAGGACGGTTTGTGAATTCTTAACCGTAGACAAGGTCATAGTAGAGACAAAAAAATTATTCAAATCTCTGTGTTTACAATTTCACAAAGATAATCAGATGTGACTTTTCCTATTTAACCCCGGTCACGTCTTACCAACTCCTGCAATCCAATTATACATTAATACATAATCTACAACCTACACCCATTGGAATGAATCTCACTTTGGTTAGACAGTTACTTCAACACAAAGACTTAGTTAGAATTTTAGAGAAAGTTAGATAAAACGGACAGAAAACTCTAATAACTGTTCATCACAATGTGGAAGAAATACACCGAGTCTTGGAAAGAACAAAAAAATGCAGAACATAACTGGTGGGACACCCTTTTTGGATAGTCACCTACTGCTACAGGCATCTTGAACAAGTTGTGTCACCCCATTGTGGTTCTCTTGATATTAATCTTAATCAGTTTGACTTTGTCAATAATATTATATGTCATAACTTGGAGAATGATGCAACGGGTAACATATCTGATATCTGTCACCCGTCCAATACTCATTAAAGCCAAAAACAACCAATTAGATGATGACTTTAAATTGAAAAAAACTCTCCTGTTAAGTCAACAAGAATTGCAACGATTTGATGAACAAAATGATAAAAAGAAAAAGGGGGGATTGTGATAGACAGTAAACTGTTTGTTCATCAAATTCCATTGAAGATACTGGGAGCTCGTGACATGTTATTCCATAAACTATGTAGGCCTAAGCTTAATCTTAACTATTACACTGTGTAACGACTAACTGACTGTAAGTGCTTATCTAAGTTGAAATGCTGAAGCAAGGACTCCTACTAGGCAAAAGACTGAAAAGAGGGAGAAAGGGAAGAAGGACAAAGGGGAGAAAGACAAAGGGGAGAAGAAGAAGAAAAAAGGGGGTAGTGTCTATATTCTGTAAGATATAAACAAAAGCTTTGTGAGCCACTCTCAGGAAAGCAGGAAATACAAGGAGTTGGTGACGCGAGGAAGACCCGGATGGAGCGACCCCCTAGCTACAAAGTGCGCAGACGCAGGGTACACCTCTCAGAGAGACCCGATACCGGAAGGCGGAGGATAAAAAAAGACGGACCCTCGGGAAGTGAGTGCGCGCCGTTGGTGGAGCAAGGACTCCCCGGCCGCCCAGCGCTGTTTTGCTTGTTGCCGCTTGCTAAATAAACAATTGAAATTTTGATTGGCTCTGACTCACATCAATTTGAGAAATCTACTTATAACACTACTAGCTTCATGGGATACCCTGTAGCTTTTTAACTGGAAGAGAATGGAAAGACAATCTTTCTCCATCCTCTCCATGTCACTCATGATGTTGAGAAGCTGTTATCCGAAAAGCAGATTCGTGCCCAGCATGCAATAACCCAATCTTAACACACTCAGGAGACATACTGTATTTATTCAGGCCTGGGTGCTCGGTGGACTTTTCCACAAATCAAGCACCCCAACAGCAGGTTTTCATGCTCCTTTTATACACAAAAATCAGAAGTTAGTACTTTTCCATACATGCTTATTAGATACTGATTGGTTAGTGATTAACGTATAATTATAATACAGCTTACATAATGCTTCTACTACTACACATGCTCAGGGGAAGGGTCTTAACCTGAGCAGGGGTCTTTTTGACCTGTGGGTGTGGTTTTTAGTATTATAATGAAGGTAGTTCACTTTCAGGACACTCAGAAGTTAGTTTCATTGCCAAGTTAAGTAATCCCACACATTCTCTTTTATGGTCCAGGATGTTCTGCTTATTGTCTAAGGTTTGGAGATCAAAGCTTGTATTTAATAAACTTCTTATCAATAATCAAGGTTACCTTGACCACAATTCAAAGTCTTGTTCGACCAGGTTTAGAAACCTCATAATTGTCCCCATATGTGTGGTAACTATGGCTACTAGCACAATTATTAACCATGGCTACTAGCAAATGCAAAGTATACTTTATCAAAGCCATACTAAAAGCAAGACTTACCTTCACCCCTGGATCCCTGCTGGTTCCAAAGTGAGCCACAATCAGGTCAACAGCAGTGTTGATTGCCTTCACCAGACCTAAAGGGAAAGCCAGTCAGAGAGCTGCCTGAGGGGATTCTAGGACAGACCCTAACCAAAGACTTCATGAAGAAATCAGTCCAGGGGCATTTCAAGCTCATGTCAGTACACATGCCCTTTCTGACAACATGATCAGCTCATGTCAGCTCTGTCAAAAACATGCAGAACCCCTCCTAACTCCTCACCAAAACTATCCCTGCTGGTTCCAACACTCACATATCAGCCCAACAGTACGACAGCCTTTAGAAGTGACTGAAGCATAAGACACCCTGTTAATGTTCCCAAGGGACATGGACCATCACCTCTATGCACCATCCCTTGAGGGAGCAGAGATGGGGTCTGAGGCAATGAGTCTTTTGTTGCTTTTGTCTTACAGGATGGCAGGGCAGAAGCCATGCATTTGGCAAGCTATGTAATGACTTTCAGTAACAAGCCAGTGGTGGGTAATCTGACATCTGCATCAGTATGATGCAAGAACAGAAGTGGAATAGAGAGGAAAATTGACATCTGGTAATCACCAACACATAGCTGGCAAAGGCATGGGAACCTTTCTTCATGTCCCTTGCCTCTGACATGATACCGAGGCAGCTGTCAACAACCCAGTCCCCAAAGCTTGCCTCTACCATGGGTCTCATCACAGCCATATCTCGTCCTGCTTTGGAATTCTTTCTCCTGCCCTTTTACATAAACGCTTTACCATGTAGGACCCAAAAGACCTTTTACCTAAATTACAAATTCTCAGGCTAGCACATCTGCAACATCACAGTTTCACAGGTCTACCCTTGTATACTGAGACAGGGGTGGCAGCATGCCCTGCCTCAGGGTCATACTTCTGTACCTGCCTGCTCTCTCCGCCCTTTCTTGTGGACTTTAAATCCTTTCTAATCATACTTAATGGGACAAGCAGCTCAAACATACTCTGTGGCACATAGCATGGTGCAGAGAACACAAGAACCTGCCATGGAAACATGGCAGGACATGTAGTTATGATGCTACAGTAGAGAAGGGCAGGGAAAGAAACCATTATGTTTACAGAGATAAGATGAGGCGGAGAGAAGCACTATTTGCCTTATGCTGCACTACACCTCACCCTCCTCCACTGACACAAGACGCATGGACTCACCCTTCTTCTGCAGCAGATCGATGGAGATGGACTCTGTGTTGCCATCTGGGGAGAGGCAGAACTCAGCGGGGGGTTTCTCCGCTAGTGAGAAGTAGTCAGGGAAGAAGTCAGTGTAGGTAAGCTGGAGTTGCCTCATAGACTGCCCTGCAGGGCCAAGACAGGGAGGAGAAGGATCAGCCCCAAGCCCTTATATCAAAGCCTCTCCCACATTGTTTGCTTTTCCCAGAAGCAACCTGCACCAGCAGGAGTCTTCACACCAGCCTGTCCAAGACAGCAAGGCTACAGGCTTTTTACTCTTCCAGCAATGGTTTGCAACATGAGTCTGTAGAGTTCAACCCCACAGTCCACCCAACATCTAGCTCCAGCTTGACTGGGGGCCCATGGGCACTGGAAGGTGCTGTGGGAGCTTCACTCTCATGAGATGGTGCTAAGGAAAAACTGCTGCACCAGACTCTCAGGGCTGCTGTGCGGATAGCCCCAGCAAGTGGGGTCAAAAGTAGAGCACAGATAGAATCCCTACTTGTCACACAGGCATCCACAGGCAACAAACTACATGCCTTCTGCCTGTCCCCTGAGATGGTCTCTATTTTCAAGGGGTGACTTTTGCATGAGTTCTTTCATGTGCTTGATTTCCATCTGGTTGATTTCCCAGCTCTGGGAATTTCACATCTTCCTGTGAAGGAGGGATGAAGAAACTGTTTGGGTTGGCAGTGAGGTGTAGAGCTGTGCTGGGTTTGTGTGGTGGGGTTTTTAGTAGCGGAGGAGAGGGCTATAGTGGTGGCCCCCTGTGAGAAGCTTCTTGAAAGCTCCCCTGGCTCCAAGTCGGACCTGCCTCTGGCCAAGGCTGGGCCAATTAGTGATGGTGGCTGCGCCTCTGAGATAATGTATTTTAAAAGGGAAACCCAAGAGGGGGTTGGGGACTTTGAGGAGGAGTTACAAGGAGGACACCTATGCGAACACTAAGGTCAATGGAAGGAAGGAGGAGAAAGGGGGGGAGGTACGCCAGAGCAGGAAGCTCCCCTGTATCGTGTGGTGAGACGGCAGGGCCACCCTCCCTGCCACCCATGGAGGTCAACTGGAGGAGCAGAGATTCGCCTGTGGAGGACCCCACAGGAGCAGGTGGCTGCGCTAGGCTGGGACTCTATGGAAAGAAGCAGCCCCCGCTGTTGTAGTTTGGCACTGGGAGGACTGCAACATGTGGAGGTGACCTACATGGGAGATCTCAAGAAGAACGCATCCTGTGGGGAGGACTCATGGCGGAGAGAGTTTGTGGAGGACTGTCTCCCATGAGAGGGACACCACGTGGAGCAGGAGGAAGAATGCAGAGAAGAGTGCTTCCCCCACACCCTTGTAGGAAGAAGCAGTGGACTGACTGCACCCCCCATCCCCTGCCCCTGTGCCACTCGGGGAGGAGGTAGAAATATTGGGAACAAAACTGGGCCCGGGAAGAAGGGAGGGGTGGGGGGGAGGTGTTTTAAGATATGGTAATGCTTCTCACTGTCCCATTTTGTCTATTAAGTGTTGGTTTTGTTAGTGTGCAAATTAAAGTGATGTTCTTGGTTTTTTTCTTCCCTTAACAAATCTGTCTTTTGCCTGTGACTGTTTAAATGGGTGAGAGACCCCTCCCTGTCCTTATCTTCATTCCTGAGCCTTTTTTGATTCATTTTTCTTCTTCCCAGCATGGGGGGGGGAAGGGGTGAGTGAACAGCTGCTGTGTGGTGCTCAATTGCCCTCTGGGCTCAAACCATGACAAGAGCTTTGGGGAATTCACTCCAGGACTTGGGTCTGGCCTCAGGAATGCTCTCCCTCCCACAGACAGACCCCTCTGCTTCTCCTGGAGGACTCTCAAAGGTTCAGCCAAAATCAGCCTGCCACTCTCAGCCCCACACTCACTACACAGATTTTGGAGAACAGAGAAGATCTTAATGGCAGAGCATGGAGAAGACAGAGCCTCATGGAGCCCTACAGTGTTGCCAGCTGCCCCATGAGAGCTACAGCCCAGAACCTAGCATGCTTCCAGGGTTGGGGCAGATGGGCAGACACTGTGGGGCACAGACATGAGATCTCCAAGGGCCACAACTCCTGTATAAGACATGAACTACAAGCTGGACACAGTCCAGGAGCACTTGCTGAGGTCTGATCCAGCTCTTGGGCCATTCACTTTCTCCTTCAATCCAGCCCAGAGCCAGACCTGACTGCTCTCACCTTGTGGAGAAGAAGGGAGGCTCCACAGAGGGTGTACCCATCAGTGAGGAAATTTTCACCTTCGTCTTGTATCCCTCAGTCCCACTGTGAGCATATGCATCATGCCTCCTGCTCAGAGCAGGCAGAGCAGTGATGAGGCCAGGCATAGCTGGGATACTGAACCTGAGCCCCAAGGTAACCTCCCAAGAACCCCCCAACAGAAAGGTGGTGCACACCATTCAGCTTGCAGTGGAAATGGCTGGTGTTGAGAGTTCCAGGGAGCTCAAAGATGGGGTTCCCCCGGTTCAGCCAGGGCTCTTGCTGCCTCCTGTCTAGGCTGCCTGCTAAGCTGGGCAGCCCCGAAATGCGTTCCAGACCCAGGGGGTTCCTCCACCTGTACTCCTGCCACTTCAGCACTTGGGGGGAGAGGTGGTTTACTAGAACATGGCAGGCAGTGAGCACCAGATGGGAGGATGTGAGCGGATGGGAGGACATGGAGGGGAAAGGGGGAGAGAGAGGATGAAAAAGAGAAAGGACAGAGAGAGACAGCAAGTTAGTTAAAAGTCCAGCATCATTTCAGGATGTTAGCATACATACATGAAGGGAGGCGGAGGTCACAGCCTGGCAGAGCAGGGCAGGAGCCTGGGTGGCCTCATGGCTGCAGGCAAAGAGGGAGCAGGTTTAGGGTGCAAGCACCTGGTGTGGGGTGCTGTAAGATCAGCAGCCCCATGCTGCCCTCTCCAGAGGCACAGTGTAGAAGTTGGGACTGGACGGACATGCTCTTAGCATACAATTTTCTCTTGCAGGCAGAGTGATGATGGCGGCTGTTGGGTGCTTCAGCACCCAGGTGCAATTTTGCCCCGGGGGCTGCAGCTATAAGGGAGGGTGGTACTATAGGGAGCAGTAGCCAGAGAGCTGGAGATGTTCCAGACTAGCACATCCTGGCAGATGGGAACCTACCATTGAGGGGCTGTATTCCCATGCTGCTCAGGGGACCAGAGTTGCTGGTCTCACTGCCACTCCTCCAGTGGGGATCTGCATGGCCTCCCACTCTGCTCACGGGCAGACCATTCACCAAGAGGGGCAGGAAGGACCCAGTGTGGAGTTGGTACTCAGAGAGCAGTGGGCTTGGCTCCAGAGATGCCTCCTTCTTGTGAATAGGTTTGGAGTTCTTTTGCCTCAGGGCATCAGCATTGGTGGCTTGGGAGGGCTGCATGGCACTGACAGCAGGGGAAGACCTCATGGGAAGCAGGCTGGCAGAGATGGGGCAGGATCTGCTCCTGGGAGGCTGGCTCTCTCCAGCCCTCTCTGTGGTGGGTGAGGAAGAGGAGTCCATGCTTTGAAAGAAAGGCACATTGCATCGCACAGGAGAGTAACTTCCCAGGGGGGATGGACGGGTTGTCTCTGGGGCAGGCTTCTTAATGCAGCCATCAGTGTGGGAGGCAGCTCCATCCACTGAGCATTGGGTCAGGAGAATGCTGTGGGCTTGGCTCCCTGCTGCCGCTGACTGCTCTGCCGAGGTGGCCAGGGCTGAGGACTGGGAATTGGAGGACATATGCTGTCTGGCAGGCCAGTTGTTGGACAAACTGTAGAATTGGGAAAGGCTGGAGGCAAAATGGCTGTGCAGAGCATGGACCTTGGGTGGCTTGCTGAAATGGTGCTGGAGAACAAAGGGCTGGATGGGCAGAGTCGTAGGACGCTGGTCCTTGCTGTAGCGTACCACAGGTTTGCTGTCTGTGCCACTGCCTTCGGGGAGAGAAGGGGGGACAGAGTGTGAGGATGGGCAGAAGGACAGTCATCATCAGCCCGGCAGATCTCAGGCAAAAGGGACCCTGCTCTCAGCTGTGGGAAGAAGATGAGCTACAGGCCAGTGACACAAGCAGAGTGGTTCAAGTCTGAACCGGCTATACACATCATGAGCTGTCAGGGTAAAGACATGTGGCCCCAAATGCAGAGTTTCCAGCTGTTGACAGCTGTCTGGAAGAGTAGGGCGCTGCACTGGGTTCTTCTCTCTCCTGGTAGGGTCACCAGATTCCCATCCCTTCCCCATCCCTTGCTCCTAGGACAGCACAAGCTATGGCCCCAAGCACCTGCCCTCAGCCTGCCCTCATCCAGGCAGTACTACAAAGATGTGGCCCAATGCACTGTGGTACAGCGAGATTTCTTATCCAGACTCACCCAAATGAGCACAAGCATTACATGCAATAGCACTGCAGCTCTGCATCCCACAACGCACTCAGTGCTGTTGGAAAGGCTGCTTGCTTCCCCTTCTCTCTGCCTCCTCTTTCTGCTGCAACTGTTCCCCCTCTGAGCACACAGCTCCCTTCCTCCCCCTGCCTGTACCAGACCCAAGCAGGCCATTCCCAACTGAATCAGGCCCACATCAGAATAAGAAGAGCTTCCAACCATGGAAAAGGCAGGTCTGCTTCAGCAAATGACTGACAGGGATTTCCTAAGGGTATGTGCTAGGCTACATGTGCATGCCTGCATCTCCTGGTGGGGCCACAATATCCTGAGGGACACAGTTGAAGCATGACATGCTGTGCACACAGTGCACAACACACACAGCACTGAATGCACACACAGGGCTGGCTAGGATCCCTGATCACCACATCACATCCCAGCGTGGCATGGCAGCTTCCAGCTTGCCTTCCTCACCACTCCTCCAGCTCACAGCAAATCCTGAGACAAAGGACCCATCCCAAGCAGAGCCCCGGTGTTACATGCTGCCTGTGGGGTGTGCCAGGCCTCTCTCCCTATAGCTAGCCTTTAGCAGGGCTTTCTTTCCCTCTAGTCCCTTCTCAGACCATCTAGGCTTACATGCTGCTCTCAGCTGGCACGAGGCAGTTCTGCCTCTATCTTCAGCTGCAGGCAGGAGCTTTTCACACAGCACTAATGCCTGCCTTGCTGTCACAGTGCAGAGGAAGTGACTGCAGCAGGGGCTGCAGAAACTGCTGGGATATATTGCCCTCAGAGCTCCTGTCTGCCCCCTCCTTCCACTCCCTGAGCAGCTCTTGCTCCTTCCAAGCACTCCCTCTGCAAACCAAGAGGGCTACTCCCACGGCTGCCTTCTCCCAGCAGAGACCTGCTTTCCCTGTCATCCCACACCGAGCGCATGTTCAAGACTCAATAAACAAACAGGACAATACACAAAAAACTCTTGCTCCAAAGGCCAAAATCTCTCCCACAGCTGCCATGGCAATGAATAACATGTTCTTTCTATTTCCTGCCAGAAATTTTCAGGGCATTAAATGGAGACAGTCAGGTCCTTGGCATTTTAGGGACTATCTACCATAGGAGTCTAGTCAGAGCTCCATTTTTGACAGACTCTTACCTGTGAAACAGGTACAAGAACTGTCTAGGGCAGAGATGTAGGTCTCCTGTCATGCTGGAGAAATGGCCATACCTCTGATGGGACTGTCACACAGTTTCCTCACCAGGACATGTAACAGCAGTATCAAGGTGGAAAGCAATTCATGTATTACAGGCTTTCCTGCAGAGGGAGCTGGGACAATTATCCTCTAGAGGAACTTTTGCTGTGATCCAATGCACTGTGGAGGATATGGCCAGGATATTCCAGCAGACACACACAGCTTCTCTAATCTCTGCAGGACTCATGTTGTAAGTCCTGGCAGAGACCGTGTGAGCTCTCTGACCCTCCATTGAGAGGAGACTGCTGGCTATGCCTCTTCCCTCCCTACCTCTGCCCCATGAGGCTCCAAAGAAGAAAGGCTAAAAACTCCTCAGTGGTTCCCTTCCCTTCGTCTGCTGGGAAGGAACATGGCTCTGCTCTGAGCATCTTCAAATCTCTGTCTTGGGAGATAAAGGCAGGTGGTTCTCATGGACTAGGGGAGTACAACACCCTGGGAGAGAGACAATCCTCCAAGCTGTACAGACCCTAAATGCTAATGCCATGTCCTCCCTTACACGATATGAGAGGTTTGCACAAAACCTCAAAAGGCTTTAGAAATACAAGGACAAGACACTTGCACTGATCTGGATCTGAAATAAGCACAGCAGAGCTTTGTCCCAAGGAGTGGTAGACCAAGAAAAAAACTGCACAGACACTAGTCTTCCATCACCATGCAGGTTCCTCTGCTGCTCCCCTCATGTCCCAAAAAGCAGCCTTTCTTTTTACTTCTCCATTCTGCCTAGTTTGGCTCCTTACCGTCTGCTCGGGCTCTAACATCTCTTTGTCTGTGGCCACTGGTAGAGCTACCTGAGAAGCTGGCATCTGCCTCCATCAGCAGGGAGAGAGAGGCTTGCTCACCTGCCCCATGCCCACTGGGGATGGTCTCACTGAAGCCTGAATCTTTGGTGGAACACAAAGCCTGGCTGTCCCCAAAACCATGATTCAAACAGAAGCCCTCGCAGCTCCGGTTCAGGCCACGGACGAAGGGCATGGGTGGAAGACTCTGGCTGCAGCAAGCTCTTTCTTCAAGGAAGTTTGGGCAATCCCGCTGTGTCTCAGGGATAGGGGAGAACTCCAAAGAGGAATCGCCGCTGGACCGGAGTGGTGGGGAGGTACCATTCTTTTTCCTGCCTTTAGCCAGTTCAGCAAAAGATGTCACTCGCTTCTGGGGGGAACTCTGGATGGGTATTGCTAGACTTTCACTCAGCTTGACTGGACAGCTCACCATGCGTTCCAAAGAGCCCAGCCTGCTACTAGGACTCTTGTCCAGATTCTGATCATAGCTCCTGGAGCGCTGCCGGGTTGTGTTGAGGTTAGGTGGTGACACATTCACATAGACCTGACCCTCAGTCATGTTCTGGGTGGCTTCTCCCTTTGCCTCCTCTTCACTGCACTCCACATTCCTTTCTTCTTGTCTCAGGTCAGGCCTTCTAAACAGATAGTATTCAGTGGGCTGGGCTGGATTACCTTTAGTATGGTCTTCTGAGCAACTAGTTGTGGAAGATCCTGCCAGGCTGGGGGATGACTGGGAAGACAAGTCACATGTGACTAACTTATAATAATTCTGAGTAGCCACAACGAGCCGTGCTTGGCTCTGAAAGCAGGCAGTGAGGTCTGAGCTCTCCGAAGTGCAAGGCTCACAGTGGAGATGGTAGGAGTTGCAGTTAGCATCAAGGACAGGTGAGGAGGAGTGTTGATACCCACACACCTTCCCCAAACTCTCTGGGTGATGTGACTCACAAGACATCTTGGATTCTGTGGGTGATGAATGCAAATCCAGGTAAAAAGCTCCTGTGTCTGAGTGGCTGCAGAAGGAAGAGTCACAGGACAGGTTGGCTGAATTCAGGTTAGATCGAGAATGGCCATTCATTTTGTTGTAGAGAGCACTGAAGTTCACCAGCACTCCATCGGAGCTGTTGCAGGAAGAGTCACTTATGTAGCCCATCTGTTGGTCAATCATTTCAGACTGTCTTGATGAACTGTAGCAGCAACAGTGCTGGAGCTCCGAGCTGGAACAGCCGCATGTCCGTCTGTGCAGGGCATCCTGATTCCTCAGCAATTCACCCGTATTCTGGTTCCCCTTCTGGCTGCCACCATCGAAAGAGAAGCCAGAGGAGCTGCCACAACGGCAGCTGCATTCATCCAGCTCCATGCGTTCTGAGGCCTGGTGGCACTGGTTTGCATTGTTCCTCTTCTGGACGTTGTCACTGCTGATTTTGTTCTCTTGCCCATCTACCATACTAGACCGGCTGGCCACGTTCCAGGATTTCACAATGTGGTTGGAGTCATAGAGGTGGAAAAGGGGCAAGGCCAGCTTGTGCAGATGAAAGGGAGGTTTGCCAGCCACAAGGGAGTTGTGAAGGTGGAAAGATTTTTGACCCAAGTCATCCCCAAAGATACTGAGGTCTTCACCCTCATTCATCAGGAAAGGGTTGTGTTGCTTACTGACACTATAGACAATCAAATCCCTCGCTTTGCCTTCTTTGTTGTCTGAGGCCTCTGCTGAGGTTTTGGAGGCCTGGAGAAAGCTGCTGTACACCAAGGAGTCAGTCTGTGAAAGGTCTCTGTCCAGAAGGGCAGAGGTCTGTGTAATGCCTATCTCTGGCTGGCAGAAGGGGTTGGTCCTTTTGCTCACGGAGCAGCACTGTCTATCAGGGATCTGGCAATGCACCAGGGGAATGTGATGGACAATCAGCGTCTCACCAGTCAGTTTGGGTGAACTATCCATGGTGAGGAATGCTCTTCAGGACATCAGTTAAGCTGGTGCTACCCATGGACAGGTAGGGATGTGCATGAGAGGCTGGGAGGACACTTCTCATGGGGGAATTCAGATACCTAGAGAGAGACAAAAACACAAAGGAAGTCACCTCTCAGGAAAGGCAGTGACTATTTAAAGCATCCTTGCTTTGACTGAAGACTTTATGACCTAATCAGACTGGTCCTTATCAGCACAAGTACCTGAGCACAAGGTCCCGAGTTCTCCTTCTTCAGGGAAAGCACCACAGTGTAAGACAAACACATCCCCCCCTCCCTGCAGACTCCTCGGACAACACTTGTGCTTCCAACTGATCCCTATCAAACTTATCTGAAGTGAGTAACTGATTTCACTCAAGTGTCCAAAGGGCTGCACAGGCTTTGGGCCAAATGAAGACCTCGCTGCTGATGGCACTGTACACTCACAGGAAAACATGCAGACAGCACAGGGTCTGAAATGAAGTGCTGCACTCTGATGAGAGCAGTCCATCTTCTCACACTGGATTCAATCTTTACCTGCCTTTAGGTACCTTGAACTTTCCTTTAAGAACCAAACACTTAACTGCCCTGCCAGACCTTGCAACATTGGAGACACACAAGTCCAGGCAGAGACCGGGAAGCAGAAACAGGCTGGAACAGGAAAGCAGCAACAACCACTCTTCTCCAAAATTCAAGAGTCCCCATGAGGTCCTGAGCTCTTTTAATGGTGCCAGGGGAGCAAACCAAAGTATGCAACTACTTATGTACACAAGGGCCTCTCGTGAAAAGGAGCAGATGACTTCAGTGAGGCCATGGGGAGCTACTGCTGACTGTTAAATAGGTCCCATTGCCTTCTGCTAACCTTTTGCTGATGATTAAGCCTCAGCTCAGGCTGGTTCCTCTTGTGGTCCTGGGTGCCCGGTTCACAGCTCCCTGACACTCTGCCACATTATCTATAGCACTTATCTGCTTATCTTATTACCTGCTGCACTTCACAACAGTACCACTGACACAGCTCACAGTCCCAGAAGCCATACAGGCAAGGCACTAAGAGCCCAACTCCCTCAGTGTTCAGTAAATAGCAGGTTGTCATAAAGCTAGAGGAAGATGTTCATCAGCTTTTGATATGGGAGAGCAGAGAACATGTTCATTCCTCCTTCCCCATCTAACCCAGAGGTCCAACCTGCAAGTGCCTCTAGGACAATCTGGAGGGGCTTTTCCCTCTTGTCTTCCCTTCTACATGTCAGAGAAGCCAATGCAGAGAAATTCATTGGAGGGCAGCTAAGGCATCAAGGAGAGGGAGAAACCACAAAAGACAATGCTGATCCATGCTGATCCCGAGGGATTAAAAAATTAACTAACTAGGGCTCTCATAGATCAATCCCTCATTCTGAAAACCCTGACCCAAACACCCTTGATCAGCAATCCACATCTCATCCAGGCATCCTCAGTGCTCACAGCACCCTGACACTGCATACTGTGATCCTGCTCTGGACTCTAGGACCCCTGGTCTGCTGCCACCACTGACCTTCAGACTCCAGAAAGTTACATTCACAATATCTGAGTCTTTGCCTACCTTACTCCTGCATTTGTGATTGTGGGATGATAATGGATTTGGAGCAGAGCTGCAAAGACACATGAGAGCCCAAAAGGAAAATTAAGAAATGTGGGATAAGTGAAGTCAGAACAACAGTGTAAGCAATGAGGCAGCTCCACAGAAAGATCAGTGTGGTGGTTTAGGCCCTGCCAGGACCCGAGACCATGCTGCCACTGCCCCTCCCCCACCCTCCAACCGGACGGGGCAGGGAGTGAAATACAAATCCTGGGGGTGAGATAAGGAGAGTTTTAATACAACAGTGTAACAGCAACAAAATGAACAACAACAAGAATAATGACAATAGCAATAACAGTAATAACAATGAACAGAACAAAGATATACCAATACAGCAGTGAGAGGAGCGACTGCATACACCTCGTGGTTAACAATCTTCCTGCACTTGGGCGCCCGGATATGACGTCCGCATGGTATATGAATGTGGTGGTTTGACCTTGGCTAAATGCCAGGTACCCACCAAGTCGCTCTATCACTTCCCCCCCTTTCCCCTTTTTTTTCTCAATAGGGCAAAGAAGGGAAAGAAAATAAGATAGGAAAACAAAACAACCCTTGTGGGTAAAACAACAGCAGTTTTAATATAAGCAAAGCGAAGCAAAGGTCCGCGCGCGGAAGCAAAAAAAAGAAAACAGATTTATTCTCTACTTCCCATGAACAGGCGATGTCGGGCCTTCTCAGGAAGCAGGGCTCCCATACGCGTAGTGGTTGCCTCGGAGGACCAAGGGTGACCCCACCCCCTTCCTCCTTTCTCCCAGCTTTATACTGAGCAGACGTCAGATGGTCTGGAATATCCCTTTGGTCAGTTGGGGTCAGCTGTCCTGGTTGTGTCCCCTCCCGAGATCTTGCCCACCCCGTCCCACTGTGGGGGGGGAAATGTCAGAAAGAGCCTTGGTGCTGTGTAAGCACTACTCAGCAGTAGCCACACCACCAGTGTGCTATCAACACCCTGCCAGCTCCCAACATAAAACACAGCACCATGAGGGCTGCTACAGGGGAAAACCAATTCTGGCTCAGCCAGACCCGATACAGTGAATAACCCGGCTAGAGCTTCCCCCCACTGCTGGGGAAACTTAACCCTATCCTAGCTAAACCAGGACAATCAGGAACTTCAGTTCTTCCAGCTTTGTGGCATAAGAATAGAAAATAAAAGATGCTAAAAAAAAAAATATCAAAATAAGTACTTTGTTCCCATGCATAATAGTGCTTCTCACAGACACAGGATAATGCTGGCAGGAAAAAAAATAGAAAGATGGAAATGGACCTGGTGTTTACAGTAAACACCCAGTGATGTAAAAGTTAATGCTAACACCAGCATTAGGGAGCAGACAAGCCTTGTGGTAGACTCTACCAGAGATCATCATGAGACCTACATGGGGTGCACACACACCCTCATGCCTGCTTCTGCTGGAATGTTTCACCCAGAATTAGGCTCTGAAGTAGAGAGGTCACCTGGTTCACTTGGACCACATCCAGCTGGACCTGCAACCCTAAACTCCCCCCCAACCTATAGTCTCCCTAATGCCTATATCACCCTTCACTCCCCTTTCAGTGACTCGTCTGTCTTACAAGCCTCTTGCTCCTGTTCCACAGCCTCTGCTGCAGAGGCTGAAAGGAATGAGTCTGTCCTCAGCCCAGTTCCTGGGAGAAGATCTTTTACATCAGGGATTCCCAAGATCACATTGTTCAAGAACTACTGTGGGTAACAGCAGCTCCTGGCTTTGTGCCTAGCACACACACATGCTAAAAGTGGTGTTCAACATCTGGGGCAGTGTCTATGTCCCATTTTGAACCTTGTGGACCATTGATGGTACATGTAGGAGTAGGAGTTCCTATTTATCCTGTCACCCCCCCCTCAGCACTATGAGAAAAAAACCTGGTCCCCCAGTGCCTATCTACTCATTCAGACTTCCCCTGCCCTTGTTACTGCCTTTGTAGCTGATTGTAACACTTAATCACATCTCTCCATAAGGCTTTGCTATATTTTGAGTGTCACCACAATACAACTGCTTGAAAAACATCATTTTGATGATACAGACCATGACAGCACGCTTCACTGCTGAAGCACCTGGTCTCCACTGCCTCTGGGAAATGGCTGCTTGGAGCCAGCTTCCAGCACCAGCATCGATCTGCTAACAAGCCCTGCTGAGCAACATGCACTTCACATCGGTGCAGATGCTGCTGTGGGAGGACAAGCTTTGCACAGGCACACTGTGACATTTGACAGCACAATGTCGAGAGCTGACACACAGACATTTCCTAGCTGTCTCTCCAGAGCTCTGGCTGCAACATGCAACTCTGCCCAGCTATTTGGTTTCAGTGGCAGCACACGCTCCCTGGGAGGACTGTGATTCACTGGCTGTCACAGATGCTGCAGCAGACGGATGCCCACTCTGCCTGCACCCACAGCCTGCTCCCAGCACAAGGCTCTGAGGTCCAATATCACAGGAGGCACGCAGCCAGCTCCTTCCAGGAGCCATTCTGACAGCTTCCCTAGGGATATGCGTGACACTTTTTCTGCCTTAGATACCTCTTTCTCCCTTGGGACACCTCTCCTGGCTTCCTCCTGTCTCAGGGATGCAGGGAAGTTAGGCAGTGGCACTGTCAGCACAGGGATTATTCAGTTCCCAACACCAGAGCACTCTCCCTGGCCATACTGTCTCTTGGTTCTCCCTCCCCAATTCTGGAAGATTGTAGAAGGATTCTCCCTCTTCTATTTAGGGTCTAGTAGTCTGGGATTGACACTCGGGCATAAAATCCAGCAAGCAGAGTACTTTCAGATTCTTCTGGCTTTGATCAGCTCCTTGTAAAGCCCTCACACTCCTCTGCAAAGGGAAGTTTCCAGATGTGGGGATAGGCAGTCTGTACCTGAACACTTTTTGCCAAATCAGTTCATTCTTCTTATTTATCATTTGCAATAGCACAAGCCCACAGTGTGCTGAATCCTGCTCAATCCTACACACACATCAGCAAACATAGCATCCAGCAATGATCCCTGCCCAGAAAAGTGTGTTGTGGTAGTGCAAGGCAGGAAGGCATGCAGGGAGCACAATGACTCTAGACACATCAGTACAACAGCCATTTTGATTGCAAATGTCAAAATTCTTTACCTTCTCCATACTGACACCATCTGCTGCTACATGGGAGATATGGGTTGTTTATTCAGTCAGCTCGCTCTTGAGGTGCTAAGGGTTACCTGGAGGAGGTGAGGACCAGACATTTCATTACCTGTAGATGCTTCACTCCAGTCAAGGTAATACAGAACAGAGAAGGATGGCATTTTGTGAGACACCTATGATGTGGTGTGGAATTGCTTATCAATGCTTATACTCACATGTATATATATACATACACATGGCAAAAACTCCTTAGCTGCAGCAAAGTTCTAGGTAAGTAGTGGGAGAGAAGTGCTGAACAACAAAGGATAGTTCAGCACTGATCTGAGAGCTGCCTGCCTGTGCTTTAGAAAGGAGGCAGCATGCTGCAGAGAACAGGGGCACACAGTACCTTGCAGAGCTGAGTCTTTCAGGATCCTCACCTCATTCCTTGTAAGTCCTTGCTGAGCACTACATAGAGGCTCCCAAATCCCTCCTCTGTCCTACCCTCAAAGATTGAGGACATGCTTATTTAAGGTTGGTCGGTGCAGCTACATGACTTCTGGAGTACAGCCTCCTGCCTCTGCAACACTGCTGAGAAGATGCAGAAGTCATCAGAGCTGGCTCCAAACTGGCCTGCAAGGCTCTGCTTCAATTAAGAAGGGGTTGGTGTGAACACCAGCCTTGCCTCCAAGTGCTGATGCGTTAGATGTGGCAGTCACATACTGCCAGGCATACCCTGCTATCTGTTACTGCTCTGGCCACACTTTTGGAGGTCCACTGCTGATTGCTTAATACCTTGCACTGCTCAGCACTCTCAGCTGCACACGTGGGGCAAGAGGGTTCAACACACAGCAACACAAGTTTCCTTGTAAAATGTAATGAAATAGTGGGGGAGGCATGTAGAGATCTAAGAAATAAATGCTATTTAAATACAAAAAGATTGCAGATATAGCACAGAGAATGAAGATGCAGGAACAAGATCATCAGAACTGTCAGCTGGAGGCAATGCTGGCTTTTTGGAGGGTGGCTTCTCTGAACAAATTACTGTTTCTACAAATCTCAGCCACTTGATCTATGAAATTGAATGCCCAATGTAAAACTTTAACTGTGAAGATTCTTGCTGCCTCTTTCTGAATGGATATGGTTTCACTGTCATCATCATCTTCCTCAGATGGACCAAGATCTATCAAGTCACTCAAGGGTGAAAGGTGGAAAAACAGAGTTAAAAACTGGGCATTCAGTTTCATAGATGAACCAGCAAAAATCCTTTTGTATTGGAGCTGCTTGTTCTTTGAGAGTTGTTCCATGTAAATCCCCGACTCCTACGGATCATTTGCATTAACACGCTTAAAGAAACCAACACAGTTCTACAAAACAAGCACAAGCAGAAATGCTGCAAAAAGCAATGGTTTGTGTGAGCTTGCAGACATGGGCACAATACAGACATGTCCTCTTTGCTCCACAGGAAGAGATACATTCAGTTTACTCCCTGTAAGTCTACCTACAGGCAAAAGGTCTGGAAGAAGAATCCAAACTGAAAGCCACTCTTCAGACATTTAACAGGACAGGCAGCGTGGGGGATCTCAGGGTTCACTGGTTCCAGAACCAGTTTCCAGGATCCCAGTAATGCAGTTCATTCCTGCCCCAGCTTTGCCACTCCAAAAGCTGCCAGAAAGTACTGAATGGTTAAAAAAAAACCTCAACAGGAAAATTCCAGCAAGCTGGAGGGCATTCAGGGAGCAGCTTGAAAGAAGAGGATGGGGTGAGGTACACGGGATGAGTGACTTGGGGACGAGACTGAACCATCTGGGTGAGTAAGAAGAGGATGGATGTGAGGACTCAGGAAGTCTGTAAATTGTAGGGTGGGACTAGCTAGCATATTTGTTTGGACATTCATTCATTTCTCACCAGCTAATACATCTCTGCCAAATTCATGCCTTCATTAAATGCTTTAGTAAATCATTCAGCACATTTAATGAAAGAAAATGTATGAAAAGAAATACTAGATGTTTGACTCATCCTAAATCTCCAGTTCTCCTTTCCTGCCTTGGGGAACAGGGAGGATAGTGAGTGTGGTCTGTCTGGTCCCAGGGTGAATATTCCAGCACCCAGTGTTTAAAGGGGGCTGCCACAAGACAGAAAGACTAAATACTTTCCAAATTTCTGCCTCAGCTCACCCTAGTTCCTCTTGTGGTCCTGATCAAACAGTGATTCCTGAAAAGACCACTTCCCTTTTCTTTCCACAGCAAGGTGCTGCCTGGGCCAGAGTTTTTTCCAGTGGTTTCCAGGACAGCCTGACTAAGCGCATTATTAATGTATCATTACATCATAGAACTATATATGATTATGATGTGTTCAAAATGGAAACTGTAGCACATGATGATCAATCACAGCCCTTGTGAGCATGACAGCAAGGAGCTGCTCAGGTCAGGGATGAGAAGCTTGCCAGCAGAGATGATAGGCTAAATGAGATGAAAATAAGTAGCAGTATGTGTATTCCTGCTGATGACACAACTAGCATGAGGCAGGTACTGCCTCCCAGTCAGAGGAAAAGAAGCCCCAACTGCTTTGGGCATTTTGAGTTACAGAAGTGTGCTGGGTTTGTGTGTGGCAGGGGGCTTTGGTAGTAGGGGAGGGGGCTACAGTGGTGGCCCCTGTGAGAAGCTTCTCAAAGCTCCCCTGACTCCAAGACGGACCCACCTCTGGCCAAGGCCAAGCCAATTAGCAATGGTGGCTGCACCTCTGTGATAACATATTTAAGAAGGGGAACTTGAGAGGAGGAGGAGTCATGAGGGAGACACCTATACAAACACCGAGGTCAGTGGATGAAAGGAGGAGGAGGCTTGAGGGAGGTGTGCCAGAGCAGAGACTCCCTTGAAGCCAAGTGAGAGGGCAGGCTGTCCCCCTGAAGCCCATGGAGGTCCACAGTGGATCAGATGCCCACCTGCAGCCCGTGGAGGACCTGATTCGCAGAAAAAAGACTCTACAACTCGAATAGAGTTATACAGCAGGTATGTTTACTCTGGCGCCGGGGTGCAAGGGGATTTCTCCACAAAGCTTGCACACCCACAGCACATTTTACCAAAAACTTATAGAGTGTGGATATACATATTCATTGATTACATAACACAAACATACATATGCATGAGTGAGGCTGGGTTAGTTCTAGAGGCTGGTGTCAGCAGTTTATGTTCTCTTTGCACCTGCGCATTGCCTCCTGGGGGGCGTCTTCGGGGGGGCTTTGGGAGGAAGGCTCGTAGTCTTTCTCACCTTGTACTTTTCCCTGGAGCAATTCGTGAAGAGCTTCAGCCCGGGGGCGTGACCCCACTCTGGAGCAGGGGAAGAGTTCAAGGAGTCCTTCCCCTGAGGAGGAAGGAGTGGCAGAGACAATGGGTGATGAACTGACTGCAACCCCCATCCCCTGCCCCCCTGTGCTGCTTGGGAGGGAGGAGGTAGAGAACTCGGGAGCAAAGCTGAGCCTGGGAAGAAGGGAGGGGTGGGGGGAAGGTGTTTTTAAGATGTGGCTGTATTTCTCACTGTCCTACTCTGTTTGAATGGAAAATTAAGCGGTGTTGGTGGTGGTGTTTGAATTAAATTGATGTTCTTTTTCTTCCCCTAAGGAGTCTGTCTTTTGTGTGTGTCCATAATGGATGAGTCATCCCTCTCTGTCCTTATCTCAGTTTCCGAGTCTTTTGCTTTATTTTCTCCTTCCCATTCCTGAGGGGGAAGGGGTGAGAAAGTGCTGCGTGGTGCTCAGTTTCTCTCTGGGCTCAAACCACCACACCACACAAAGATGTCAGAAATAGCTCAAGCAGCAGATCTATACCAGCTAACACAGGAGCCAGACAACGACTGAACCAGTTTTTCCTGTTTCTGTGCTCTCTTGCTCCATGACTCATCATCTGGCATGTGACAGGAGCCACTTATAGGCCATGACTCAGGGGCATTGGGACTGAGGTGATCTGGGCTGGAACCTGCTCCTCCTTCTCTCCACAGACTGTCCTCTGCCACAGGCCCCACCCCATATGTTCTTAATTACCATATGCAAATCCAGATGAGAAAAAACCTCTGATGTTTCTAGCTGTTAATATCACACCAGAGTTGCTGCTGAATTAAACTTCAGACACAGTAAATCCTTTCTTATCACAGACACTCTAGTAGTAGCAGTAGAAGGAGGGCTATGCACTTCTATAGCATGTTTCTGCCTGAGCACTCTGAAAGCATATTGAAGATCTTACAAGAGCAGAAATTTTACAATTCCTTTCTAAAACATGGATCTGTCTGGGTGCTGGAGCCTTGCTGCTGTGCGATTCTCAGAGTACTCAAGAACCCACACAGATGAGGAAAAAATCCTATAACCAAATGAAATAGCTGGGCAGAATCAGTAGCTAAGATGCCAAGCTTAACTCCTCCGTAGCTGCACAGTTTTGGTCAGGGCTTAGCCATGAAGCAGGGCTGTGACTATCAGCTGGGTGCCTCATGAACATGCTCCTTTTACAGACCTGCCCGACTGAGAACCCTGGGAACCAGAGGCTGCAGTTGAGTAGTGACAAAAATACAGCCAGTAGTTGTGGGTGAACCAGAGTCAAAGCCATCAGAAGTGTGGACTGAAGGTTTTCCCACTAACTTCTATGCCTGGGAGCTGTGAACTCAAAACTCTCCACCACAACAGCTGCGGCAGGGAAAGGAATAAAGTGTCCTGCTGAGGGAGTCAGGCATCAAACTCAGAGCAGCTTTGTGGATCAAAGCTGGCTCTCTCACCTGTGCCTGCAGGCATACAAGATGGCAAAGCTGCTCCCGAAGTCTGTTATATGGCTACACACAACGGTGAATGAGCAGCTGTTCTTGCTCAGGTGTGCACTGCAGAGGTGAAGGCTCCTGAGATCATAGCAAGAGGTGGAGAGGGCACAGATGCTTCGTACGAATGGAGATTTTAGGGGTTGCTGGGGATCTGAATCATCCCTAGAATTACGATATTTTGGAAAGACCTCTCAATGAGAGACCATGAATCCCTTCCACTGGACCCTCAGGACTTTCCTC
Organism: Strix aluco; assembly: GCF_031877795.1. NCBI lineage: Eukaryota > Metazoa > Chordata > Aves > Strigiformes > Strigidae > Strix > Strix aluco. The sequence goes on from NC_133970.1 coordinate 13,846,833, forward strand.
CCTAACATTTACTGGAATCTGGCTTCAGATAACTTGGCCTTGCCCAGACCATGGCAAAGGAGAGGCCCTGCTTATCCAAGGCTTATGGGAGGATAATTTCAGAAGCAAATTTCGTCTGCACAAAGAAAAAGTAAATGAGGACAGCTGTATCTCAAGTAGTTCTAGATCTCCTATCACCTTCATGACTTGGGGAAAAGATGAGCTAAGTCCTAAAAGGGACAAAGAAGGTCTTCACAGTGAATAAGATGTTACTGCAGTACAGGTCAGCACATCTGAAGGGAAGCTGCTACAAGTATACTTGAAAATGCTAATGTACAGGGACCTGTAAAATAGGACATTTAGTTTTAACATTAACCATCACTTCTGTTTTAGTAGCTTTTATTTTCCTGTATTTTTCCTGTATTTTACTGTAATGTATATAACTTCATTTATACTTTTTCCTAACTACCCTCTGTAGTCATTACCCACTTGTAAGATGTTTTGAAACCTTTAACTCCTTGCCTAGTAAAGATAAGACAGACCTTGGACAGTCTAAAAAACTCTCTGAGTACATCCCTAATAGCAGGAACCTAAAAATCAAGTGCCTAGGAAGACGCCAGTGTCAAGATAAGTGACTGGAAGCTGGTCTGAACTAACCTCCTTGGAACAAACAGGAGCTGAAGGATGGATGAGGTAACTCCATGCCCACATATGGACAGGAGAAACCTGAAGTTCACTAACGGACGGTGTGAGAAAGGCTGTGGGGACCCCTAAGGAGGGGAGAAGACCCTCACTCTATTTTTACTACGCATGCTCAGACTATGTAAATGAATTCTGAGAACCCATTAGCATAAGACTGCCTTTTCTAAGAAATCTAATGCATATGTATGCTTTTTGCGTATATTGGTCAGAGAGTTTTGTTATAAGTGTGGCACTTGTGGTGGAGCGATCCCCAGTGCTGCCCAGCGCTGCGAATAAAGAATCCCTGCTTGACAGTTATACTGAATTCTGACTGTTGAGTGAAGCTCTTTGTTTCACATCCATGCAGACTCCAGCCACTCCATGGCTGCATATCTTCACTACTGCTTTCTCTCTATCCATATTAAAACTGGCATTGCATTTCTGTCCTGTACTGGGTCTGGCTGAGCCGGAATGGGTTTTCCCCTGTAGCAGCCCTCATGGTGCTGTGTTTTATGTTGGGAGCTGGCAGGGTGTTGATAGCACACTGGTGGTGTGGCTACTGCTGAGTAGTGCTTACACAGCACCAAGGCTCTTTCTGACATTTCCCCCCCCCGCACAGTGGGACGGGGTGGGCAAGATCTTGGGAGGGGACACAACCAGGACAGCTGACCCCAACTGACCAAAGGGATATTCCAGACCATATGATGTCTGCTCAGTATAAAGCTGGGAGAAAGGAGGAAGGGGGTGGGGTCACCCTTGGTCCTCCGAGGCAACCACTACGCGTATGGGAGCCCTGCTTCCTGAGAAGGCCCGACATCGCCTGTTCATGGGAAGTAGAGAATAAATCTGTTTGCTTTTTTTTGTTTCCGCGCGCGGACCTTTGCTTCGCTTTGCTTATATTAAAACTGCTGTTGTTTTACCCACAAGGGTTGTTTTGTTTTCCTATCTTATTTTCTTTCCCTTCTTTGCCCTATTGAGAAAAAAGGGGAAAGGGGGGGAAGTGATAGAGCGACTTGGTGGGTACCTGGCATTTAGCCAAGGTCAAACCACGACACTTGTTTTTTTTTTTGGTTTTATTTCTCTCTCTCTTTGTTATATTCCTTTTTGTTATTATTATTGTTGTTATTATTTTATTTTACTTATTAAACTGTTCTTATCTGAACCCATGACTTTTACTTTTTTTTGATTCTCCTCCCTGTCCCACTAGGAGGGGGGAGGAGTGAGTGAGCTGCTGCATGGTGCTTAGTTGCTGACTGGGGTTAGACCATGACACCAGCACTCAGGTCCATCAGTACCATGACTACTGAGATGATCTATCGCCCAGCATCTACAATATAGAACTGGCTTTGGACTGAATATCTCAATCTGATCCAGTTTATATAAAACAGAAGGGCAAAAAGAAAACAGCTCTGTAATGAAACCTTTTTAATTTTTAAAAAGCAGATCTCTGGCATATCAGGGAAAATATTTATAAAGCCAACAAGAACAAAGAGCTTGGAGAAGTACTGCAGTAAAGACTTTGAATGTACATCATAAGAAAGAAAAAAATCTGGAATCACCAGGCAAGGTGAGGAAATTAGAAGAGCAGGGCTCCTGACCAACCTGAATGAATAACCACACCAAGATGGATATTAGAGGTAAGTAGAAACAGCATCTTTGATGTTAGATCTATTGACCTGCCCTTAATACTACATACAGAATCACAGAATCACAGAATCGTCTAGGTTGGAAAAGACCTTGAAGATCATCCAGTCCAACCATCAACCCAACATTAACAGTTCCCAACTACAGCATATCCCTCAGCACTAAGTCGACCCTACTCTTAAACACCTCCAGGGATGGGGACTCCACCACCTCCCTGGGCAGCCCATTCCAACGCCTAACAACCCGTTCTGTAAAGAAATACTTCCTAATATCTAGTCTAAACCTTCCCTGGCGCAACTTGAGGCCATTCCCTCTTGTCTTATCACTCATTACTTGGTTAAAGAGGCTCATCCCCAGCTCTCTGCAACCTCCTTTCAGGTAGTTGTAGAGGGCGATGAGTTCCCCCCTCAGCCTCCTCTTCTCCAAACTAAACAACCCCAGTTCCCTCAGCTGCTCCTCGTACAACATGTGCTCCAGACCCTTCACCAGCTTCGTTGCCCTTCTCTGGACACGCTCAAGTCATTCAATGTCCTTTTTGTAGTGAGGGGCCCAAAACTGAACACAGTCATTGAGGTGCGGCCTCACCAGTGCCGAGTACAGGGGCAAGATCCCTTCCCTGTCCCTGCTGGTCACGCTATTTCTGATGCAAGCCAGGATGCCATTGGCTTTCTTGGCCACCTGGGCACACTGCTGGCTCATGTTCAGACGGCTGTCAATCAACACCCCCAGGTCCCTCTCTGACTGGCAGCTCTCCAGCCACTCCTCCCCAAGCCTGTAGCGCTGCTGGGGGTTGTTGTGGCCCAAGTGCAGCACCCAGCACAGTACAAAACATTGGAAAAGAATAAGGTGACTGGGAAATAAATGAAAAATAGGGAAAAGCACAGCATGGAGTTGCTAAAGGTTACTGTCTGGCTATCAGGAATAATACCAGAGTGAGATCTTGACTCACCAGGAGCATCAGACTGGAAGAAAATTAAGATCTCTGGGACAGAGAACTCGTTTTTTGTTTGCAATTACAGCCTTAGATACTGGAGAGGTGGTAATGGAGCCATGGGCAGGCCATTTCCAAGTCAGTGGCATATTCTCCTGGGCCACCTGCACATTCTGCATCGATGCAGCAAAGAAGACACATGGCAGCAATTATGTCCTGGGGAGTGTTCCCATCCCATGCAGTGAAGCAGGCTGCATCACCTTCTTTTTATTCCTTTAGGCAAGCATTATACACACAAACTATATGCAGTTTTTCTTCCACACCCTGATACAAGTGCGTGTACGCAGCATAGATACGTACTGTTGAATGTCCTGTCCTCCAGCCCATGATGTACCTACAAACACACACATGTTATTGTTACCCACCCCCCCACCCCCCCCAAACCTCCTGCAGGAGCCTGTTCTGCAGCAGCACCACAAAATGCAGTCTGGTAGCATGTGTCTCACTGTACAGTCTCCTCTTCTCACACCTACAGGAGCATATCCTGCTCCCTGCGCCCATTGGGCTGAATGGGACAGAGACCTGAAGACACAGAGAGGGTTCCCATGTCCCAGGACGAGATAGGGATGAGAAGGAGCTGCAGTTCAGGAAGCCCTATGGTGCTTCCAGGACAGTATCACAGAGCTGCGAGCAGAATGCACTCTGCTGCATGGTTTTGCTGGAAGCCCTGTCCTTCCCACCTGGCACCCTGCACTGAAACTCTGGGTTTATCTTCTTTACCAGGTGTAAAAGCCAGAGAGCCTTGCCACTGCATAGGGATGGAGAAGGAGCAACTGTCTGAGAATCTGCAGCAGCAAAATGGTTCCTTCAGAAAACTGCTGCAGAAAAGGCTGTGCTGAGGATCACTCCCACCTCCACAGACCTCTTGGGGCTGCACAGAGCACTGACCATCTCAGGGAACACAGTAAGAGCCTGGAGAATGACAGTACAAACAATAGATTTACATTCCCTGACAATGACAACCCTGATTTTCCTCCCTTGTGCCCTCTACTGCTGGTCTCTGACCCACAACCCCCTGTTCTTCCAGCTCTTCAATGCCCCTCACACCTGCCTCTTCTGCTCCAAGGTTCCTCTACAGCTCTGCCAAACATTTACCATTTTATCTACATTTTTCTTACCATTCTGTTGCTCCTGACAGGCCTAAAGATGCTTTATCTGATTTTTTTCTTGGGTCATTGGCAAACTGCAGAAAGCTTTTGTGAATAGGTTAGACCTGCCAAGCTCTTTCATTTGCAACCCTAGTATACAGGGCTCTAGATGTCTGGAGGTAAAGAAGCGGTTCTCTATTTCCCCCATACTCCATACACCTTTACAACACCCATCAATCCAGTCCCTGTATGATCTGTTCCTCTACAGCCAATGCTAATATAACTCCCATTAACACCACATTCCCCCCCAACACCTGAAATTGCAAACTTGCATGCTCAGCATTTTCCATAACCCTAAAATATTGCATCTGCTATTTGATTATCTCCTTTTGTTACTACATTCCCATATGTACATTCCCCTACAGCCACATCACTGTATCATGCATACCAAAATCTCATTCTTTTATAGCTTTGCCTTATTGTTCTCACTGACTATCATCCTGAATATTGCCTCTCCAGCATCTATATCCCTATCCCAAATATATCCTTCACTTTGTTCAAGCCCTTCTCCCTTTGTGTCTGCAGACGCAATTTGATGGAAGAATTTGTGCAGAGGGTGGGAGAGGGAAGAAGGAAGGCAGGGAGGGAAAAGTCTATAAAAAGACCATGCGATTAAGCTCTAGTAATTGGTACCCAGCCTGGACTACTCATCTCAGTAATTAAAAGTAGTAATTCCTCCATTCCTAGATAACCTTTCTCATCTGATCTGTGAAAAAGAGACCGGAAGAAAGCATTCATTTACACAGCCAGCACAGACACACCCTGGGCAACACAAAGGACTCCAGCCTGCACAGAGCCCAGTGTATCTCTTAGCAGAAGAGCAGGGTTTTACCTGCCACACTATTTTATCCTAACACCTTTAGAGCGATTGATTTACCAGTATTTAAAAAAGATTAAAAAAAAGATTAAAAAAAGCTACAAGCCACACTGACAGCAGCCTTTCCTCTGTGTCCTTTGTTTCTGGCTTTTCATGGAAGCACTGTCCATCAAAACAGCTCTTGAGCTGCACAGCAGCATCACCACCAGGGATGCACAGGGTGCTCCTGGGACCAAAACAATCTGTGTGGGCTTGGCTGTCATGGCAGCCACAATGGAGAACTGTGCGACTGCATTGTTGGGACGAAGCATAGCTCGCCTCTGCACAACCAGCCCCAGACATGACAACTACTATTTCATAGCTACAATGGACAAACATGCATTCTGTGCAGCAATACCAGCCTCCTCACTCTCTTCCATCAATTATAATCACAGCAGCTCCAAAGCAACGCAACCTCTGAAGAGACAAAGAAATCCTAAAATCTTTAAGCTTCATTGGGTAGCTGGCAATCTCTACAAAAACAAACCGGCCACTTTGCAGGACAATGAATGGCCTGAAAATCATCAGTACAACTAACTCCCACCCCGATCATTTCTCCATCTCACCTTTCCACAGATCCTCTGTTCCCTGTCTCTTCTCACTGAACATGCTCTGCTCCAGCACTGCTGAGCACTCAGATTCCAGCGGGCTCCATGCTCTCTCACCAGGATGCTATGGGAAACAGAGAGTCAATTTTTTTTTTTTTTTTCCACAGCTGCATCCCTGGCAATGCAGAGGGTCTGCGCAATCACATCTCCAATGCTCCTGCTGCTGCTGTTGTGACGTTGCTGTGTGTGAAGGAGCAAGAATGCTCACAGCATCGCGGCTCTGTCTTGCAATCAGTCCCTGTGGGACCTCAGACAAGGCAGGGGATGGGAGGGAACAGAGAAGGAGAGGAGGGGAGAGAACAAGTCGAGCTGGAAGATGGAGGATTGATTCTTACAGGAACTGGGAAATCAGGAAGGTAGCATGAGGAGAAATATAAAGACTAAAGCCTATGCCATAAAATAGATCTGCAGCATCTTATTCTGTGATGGGTTTTGGTTTCAGATGCTGCATGGTTGCAGGCTGTCTGATCTCTTCTCCTGGCTTTACAAAGGAAAGCAAAAGTAACTGGAGTGCTATGTTCCTACAGTTGATAATGGCAGCCAGAGCCCTTGGAGATAAAATGCTAGTCTGCAAAGCAATGCACAGGAGGAGGAGGATGGGAGGACTTAGTAATAAGAGATCAGGAAGACTACAAGAAGCTTCTTTTACATTTCTGTAGTGCTTTGTCCTAAAGAGTTTCACCAACAGAATCTACACAGTATCCCTGAAATGCAACCACCCCCAGAGTGAGATGCAACCACCAGTGCTTTCCCCAGTGCTGAACACACCTGGCAGGGATAGGATGTCTGAAGTCCATGCTGTCACAGGGAATCTCAAATCAAGATCCCAGCAACTATTAACTACAGCTTGTGATTAAAGTGCATCTCTGCAAAGCCATCCATGGCAGATCTTTCCTGAAACAAGGGAACACCACCTGCAAAAGCCCCGTCTCTCTTGCTATCCTGGGGCCACGTGAAAGGATTTTTCCATCACCTCCTTTTCACTAGAGGCAGCTGCAACCTGCTCCATAGGCAAGTCAGTGCAGTTCCTCACAGGGCACAAGCAGCTTCACCAAGGGACATGTGTGGCTACTTCTGTTTTTCTGTCACAGTCTGGGAATGACCACACACCCAGTAACTCAACTGTGCTCCAGGCTGTGCCAGGGGAGATTTTCCTAGCACTAGAGCAGCTCACTTGAGACAACCATCCTGGAGGGACCATTCACATTATTGCACTTTGCCATCTAACCCTGCTTGGAGGGCTGAGGTGCCATCACTGCTCCTACAGCCACCGCCCTGCTCTGAGCTAAGCAGAGCTCAGAAAACAGAGTGTCCACATTGGAAAAAGGTCTATGCTGGCAAACCAAACCCCACCTCCTAAACTGAGGCTCCATGGGGAGCAGGCAAGTCAGAGAACATGTAGAAATGTCACACAGACACGCAGTTCAAAGAAATGAAGAACCATCACATGCTTGAGTACTTTTTTCTCTATGCCATGATGCACTCAAAGCAGCAACCAAATAAAACAAATGCAACAGCCTGAACAATGCAACACTTTGCAGAAGCCTTTGGAGAGGTCAACATAAAAAGCTGTGACAGAAAAATGTTAGATTCATTACTGGAAGTGGCTTCCAGTTGTCTTGGATCCCAGACCACTAGAAACCTTTACAATATCTCTTTGGGTAATGTTCAAATCAGATTTCTCACTGAAAACCCAGTGACTGGTGAATAGCTCCCACCAAGAGCTACCAAGGGCTCTAGAGGCAGGAGTCCAGGACTCCCCCCAGCACAGAGAGACCCTTACAGCGAGAAAAGGAAAAGGGCCGTGGGCTGTGCAGCCCATTCACAACATAGTGGAGCCAGCACCGCAGACGCATCTCTGCTACTCACCTCTGAAACACTGGAAATGATCCATCAGCCGTCCCAAAGCTCAAGCTCTGCAGGTCCTTCCTGAGAGTCTGATGCACATGCCCCATCTGTGGTACTTCACGCTCCTCAGCCCACTGCTTGCCTTTCCTTGGATGCTTGGGACCCACACCACAACCTCGTCCCATTCAAGCAGCAGGGACAAGCCCCAGGGACAACTCAGGAGCGAGGGATGTACCTCCACGCCTGGCCATTACAGCAAGCAGAAAGCTAGTCCTGCCAGGCTCTGCTCCAACCAAGCTGCAGTAAATGAAACTATTAGCAGTCGCAACAATGTACTCCCATTAGAGCACAGCCCCCAGAACCCCACAGCCAGTCCCATTGTATTGTCGGTGTTAATTAAGGCAGGCTCAAGCAGATGTCTCTGTCCTGTTCAGATGGGACAGTCAGGGAGCAGCAGTGAAGAAGGTCTCAGCTGCAGAGCTCTGTGCAGAACAAGGAGTGTTTGTTACCCAGGAGACTCATTCCCACAGCAGAGAGGAGAATGGAAACTATTTCGGTGCCCTCCCCAGTCCTCTGCAAACACTGCCTGTGCTGATGCCAGGAGGTATAAATGCTGGCAGGCTGAGTGCTTACCCGCATCCCTGTCCCTGCCACAGCACACTGGCATTAACCAATTCACTGACAGCTATGTCTCCCTGTGTAGAAGACATGCACACCAGAGCAGATGGAGTCAGGGGGCTGTTTTGTTAAAAAGCAGGGTAATGCAGCAGACAGGGGGCTCCCTCAGAAACATTCCTATTTACATATCCGTTCCCAACATAAACATTTGTATCTTCCTCCCCAAAACAGTTATTCAGCACCTTCCCCCCACCCCAAGCTCACGTGGCCTTCCACCTCTGCAGCAAGCACCCCTTTGCTGCATCTCCCTCCCAGGATCTGCCCCTCTCAGCAACAGTGGTAAAAACTGATGGGCTGTCCCAAAGCTTCGTAGGTAGTAAGAGATTACAGGCACTAATGAGGAAGAAGAAAGCTGCTTCTTGGGGACTGTCTTCTAGGAGATGACTTCTCTTTGATCACAGAGATGAGTCAGTGTGAGAAGGGAAGTGTGGCTGACTCCACAGTCTCATGCAAGGAGGGGAGCAGGGATACTGCAGGCTGGTGACTGCGCTCCTTAGAGAAGCAAGGCAAGGGAGATGCAGGTGCCAGAACGTGCCTGTCCCTACAGTAACAGGGGTCTCCCTTCTGCTTGTCCTGGAGAGGTAGGGATAGGTGCTTCCCACACACCCCAGCATTGCAGGGTGCAGCTTGGCAGAAGAAAACTGCTTATCAAGCAACATTAGTCTCATTACTCACAGGCATCCCAGGTGCAGGGCAGAGTTTCTGCAATCTTGCCTCCTCCCCCCTTGCTCCAAGGGTGTGAGAACTTGATGCACAACACGTTCTTCCACCCATGAATTCCAGTTCAGGAGGCACATCCCATTCCCAGCACTGGGCTGCAGCAGAGCTCACCACTTCGGGGGAGCCCCATGTGCTGCACTCACACTGGACATGAGCTGTGTGCGTACCTGGAGTGCTTGCTGACAACAACCACGACATTGAACAGATCATCTAGGTGGAAAAAAGCCCAACACACTTCTGCCTTAGCCTTGCTCACCTTCCTTCACCTGCCTACACATACCATGCAGGAATTAGCCACTAAGGTCAGCACACCCCCACATACAAGAAGGAAGAAACCTTTCCACTTTTACTGCAATTGTACAGCAGAATCATACACCAGCAGCCCAAGCCCCCCTATTTGCTGCAAATCTGCTCTGGTGATCTGTGAACTGGAAACAGCTCAGCCCTAACTCCCAGCCAGATGCCTGGGCTGTAGCTCTGACACCAAGCACCGGACAGGAACAGGTCTTTAATCACGCCTCACCATCAGGCCTGGTGCACAATTTGCCCACTCTCACAACAGCCTGACAGCCTCAGGGCTGCCGCCTCTCCATCGCAGCTCATGGCTATAACCCAGCACAGAGAGCTGCCTGCTGCCTCCTGCCTCCTCCTGAAGGACACACTGAAGTGCTAAGGCTTGGACAACAGGCCCAAGCCAGAGTTGACCTATAGATGAATCCGGTATATTTTATAACTGATAACCATTGTGCTAATAGGTGTTATACTAAGTTATAACAAACCACCTATTCTGATGCAAAAAAGTGTTGAAGTATTAAAGCCTGAGCAACAGGCCCCGAGCCAAAGCTTCTAACTTAGTATGTAGTCATTAATGAAATATGTATGCTCATTAATGAAAGATGTAGCTTAGATATCATATACTCCTGACTGATGATGGATGTAATGAAAACATGTCTATCCTGAATGTATCTTTCTTCTTCTCTGCGTAGGGGCAAGTTAACAAGGCCGTGACGCCTGCTGTCCGGCCTTGAGACAGACATATGGCCTTGTTTTAAAAAGAACATAAAGAAATTAGATAAGGAGGGAAACTCCCTTAGCTTCTCCCTTGAGCCCTGGCCAGGCTCCGGGGGAATCTAACGTGAGAGTGAAACCAGATGTTCCACTCAAAACAAAGGTCCCAGTTATTCTATCTTGCTGATTTTTAGGTATATAAGGCGGGACCCGCTCACAGCGACTTTGGAAGCCTCACCTACGGGTGGACGCACCGCGTAGGATTTCCCACTTGCAGGGAAAGGTTCTCCAAATCCTCGCTGTAACCGGGGCTGCCCAGCCACTGCGGGTCTGGATGATGGTAACGTGTGCAAGTGGTGATGGATCTTTCTTAATCACTATTCTCTCTCTCAGGTAGTAATGATTTGATGCATTACCCTGTATTTTCCTATTTGTTTAAGTGCACTGTTCTGTCTTTTCTTACTGTATGTTTTCTGTATTATTCTGTTACATTATTTAGTTATTTTGAGTAAAATACGCCTGCTCTTTTCACTCTGGTGTCTGAGTTTAATTGATATCCCTGATCAGCAAAACATAAATTGGTGTCAGAAGTGGGATTCAATAAAAAATGCCATTATTTAAATTCAAAGGCAATTTGTCAAGTCCACCAGATATTCCTGGCTTGGAAAATCCTCCCTATAGTTCACTGGCCCAGCAGTGGGCTCAGGTCGGAGGACCGTGCGAACAATGGGAGAGCTGGCTGCAAGAAGCCGAACCATTAGATGTTTTAAATTGTATGAAAAAGATACCTATTGAAAAAGGAAAAGAAACTACAAATTCAAATAAACAGGGATGGGTTTTGTTAACTGCATACAGAAAACAACACCAGAGTAAAGAGAGGCTGTTGTTGGAGCGCTCCCAGATGGAGCGACAGATATGTGATTTACAGAGTCAAATAGTGATGTTGCAATGCCAGAATAAGTTGCTTGCTGATAAGCTGGATACTTATCAGACAGTGGCGGAGAAAGCTGCGGTGTGAGTAGCACGATATGAGTATAGGAAAAGGAGAGGGTGAGTGAATCATAAGAAAGTGCATGCGGTGATTGCAGATGCAGGTGTGCAATGGGACCCAGAGAAGTGGGATGGTGATATTTGGGATTCTACAGATTCTGACAAGGTTGGTTCCACAGATGAATTCATAGATACGAAACCTGTGTGGAGGTGAAAGATAGAAGTAGATCCTAATAATAGGCAACCTGTGAGGAAGGATACCATAGAGGATTATACACAGCATGAAGTAAATGATATAATTGAGAGATTTAAGCAGAAACCGGGGGAACCCCTGCTTGCTTGGATGGTGCGTTTGCATGATCAGGGAGCTGCAGGGATAACCCTAGATGAAAGAGATGCTAAAAAGTTTTTGATTTTAAGTTCAGATTCTTTTGTGCAAGATACATTTTGAAACAATAATCGGGATATCAATTTGTTAGCATTGGCTGCTCTGGGATGTAACACTAAATATCCTACAGAAAATGATTGGCTGGCATCTGACCATCAGTGGTATGCTTTGAGAGATTGTATACAGCGAATGAAAGAGGAAGGGATGAAAGCAGCTATATTTTTAGGAAACACTGACCTTTTGATGCAGTGTCCTTTGTCAGTCACTCTGAGAAACAGAGTGATTAAAACTGCTCCACCAGCATATAAAAATGTAATTATGACCCTCCTCATTAATGAAACAGGGAGTCCCCTCAATGAAGTAATTGAAAAAGTGCAACAATTGCGTGACCTTGGAGAATGGGGCCCCCGAGGGAGTGCAGGGAACAGAGATATTCAAGACAGCCTCAAAGGCAGTGAAAGCAGGATTTCTCGTAAGGAAATGTTTACTGCTTTACTAAGGGATGGCATGCCCCATGATAAAATAGATGGAATTTCGACCCCAGAATTGTGGAAAATATATAAACAGAGAGGGTTGAATAAACCCAGCAAAAAGGTACAAAATTCACAGGTCAAGAAGGCAGGGACAGCTCAGCCTGCAGCACCACCTCTTGACCCTCGATGGGACCCTCCATCTGCTCGCGAAGGGCCCCCCATGAGTGGATCACCAGTTCCGGGGGTGAAAGAAGATTGGGCACCGTTCTCTGACTTGTACCCTTTACAGGAGGCAAGGGAGGTCAGTCAACATTATGATCAGTACAAATGAATTAATGGCCAAGCTCCAGTGCAGTGGGTACAAAAGGACCGACGGCCCCACGTGGAGCTTAAAATCTTTTGGAACAACCAGTCCCCGGAAACTGTAAATACCCTAATTGACACTGGAGCGGAGGCCTCTTTAATATTTGGAAACACAAAGAAGTATAGGGGACAACCTGTAGTTATTACTGGGTTAGGAGGGAAACAAATTGAGGCAGTGCAAACACAAATAGAAATGAAAATAGGGAACCTCCCAAAGAGATTGTACTCGGTCGTGATTGTTCCTATTCCTGAATATATAATCGGCATAGACATTTTGAAAGGACTGACTTTAAATCTCTCTGATGGTCAGTATCAATTTGGAGTCAGATCCTGCATTAGTTGCCAGACTTGTTACGGTTGGTAAAGTAAAAATGCCTCCTGTGCAGATCCCGGCTGCAACTAAGTTGGTTACAATGAAGCAGTATAGAATTCCGGGAGGACATGAAGAGATATCACAGACAATTAGAGATTTAGGAGCTTTAAAGCCGACCACCACTGCTTGGAATGATCCGATATGGCCTGTCAAGAAAAGTGATGGATCCTGGAGAATGACGGTGGATTTTACAGAACTAAACAAACATACTCCACCGCTTGCAGCAGCTGTACCAGACACTGTCACTTTAATAGAAAAGGTGCAGAAACATCCAGGGACTTGGTACGCTGTAATAGATTTAGCTAATGCATTTTTTTACTATCCCAATTGCAGAAGAGCACTGGGACCAGTTTGCTTTCACGTGGCAGGGCCGGCAATACACTTTTACCAGATTACCACAAGGGTGGTTGCACAGCCCCACTATCTGCCATAGAATGTGGGAGAGAGGCAAGTCGCCATCAGCCTGTCCGCTCTGCGCAGCCCCTGAGAAGCAGCAAGGCTTTGATGAGAAACAGGCCTTGGGAGAAAGATAAGAAACTGCTGAGCTGTGCCAAGGTGGCAGGGAAAAACAACGGCCAGCTGCAACACTGAACTGTGGAAAAGTACTGAATTGTGAGAAGTTACCGCCGCGTGAACAGCGCGTGAACGAGAAGGTGATTGGTCTGCACAGCGCGTGTGAGAGTGGTCTTATGCTGATAGGAGAAAAGGTTGATAACTGTCTAATTGCTGATTTGCTAATTATGACGTAAGAGCTTTAACCAGAGCATAAGTATGTACTATTGGAAAAATAAAGGGTCTTTCCTTCTGCACTTCATGGAGAGTCCGTGCCTCAGTTACCACAAATGGTGCCCCGTGTGAGGCAGTGATAAGTGTGACCAGCTTGGATCACTCCGGTGGCAAACTCCTCAGAACTTAAGAGCTGCTGTGAGGAAGCAGGAGCCGGCATCAATCACCGTTGCAGGGTGAGCAAGGTGAGCTGTGGGGAAGCGATGGGTAGGTCAATACCCTCGGAAGAAAAGTCAGTGCTTGCACTGATGGAAAGACTGTTAGCTAAATATAAGGTGCATATTAGCCCGCATGCCTTGAAGAGAATTTTAAAGTGGGTAGCAGTTGCGGTTGCTATATTCACTGTTCCGATATGGGATACAGCAGGAGTAAGATTGTGGGAGTGTGCAACCTGAGGGAATGAGGTTGCAGCAGAACTCTTACTGACATGGAGAACTCTTTTTGAGATAATAAAAAGACAAGATAAGGAATGCGGCCAGGCTGTTAACACAGAGGATGAGGACACAGAGGGCGAGGACACATATTTTGAACCCTGGGAGCAAGATTTATATGCTGGGTCTCTAGACTGTGATAATCTTTTAGGCCCTGACCCTGTAAATCCTAAAAGAGAACCTGGCCTGTGTCCTCCCTTAGCTGGGGATGATCCGTGGGTAAAAGCGAGGCAAGAAGCCTTGGCGCAAGGGGATATGGACATGGCGAGAAAGATTGTTGCTCCTGTAATCTATGAGCCGGGACGTCAGCCACGTTGGGAAGGACTGCATTTTTCTGTTATTAAAGAACTACAGAAAAGCGTTAATGAGGACGGGCCTCAAAACTCCTTTACAACAGGTATACTGGAGGCAATCGCTCATGGGTATCAATTGGTCCCGTGGGATTGGCTGGCACTTTTAAAAACGGTACTAACGCCGGCACAGTATTCTATCTGGACACCGAGCGTGTGGATCTCTGTACTCAGCATTCGCGCCCCCCCACCTGCAAGCGCGGAGTTGGCGGCGGCGGCCCCGGGCCTCCCCGAGACCCCCCCGCCGCGGGGCGACCACCTGCGGCCCAGCCCGGCACGGTGCTCTCGGCCTGCACCCCCCCCAACGCCACAAGCGGCAGTTTTTACAGAAGGTGCTGACACTGGGATGCGCCGTCTCTTGTCTGTCACCATGAGAAAATGATTAAGGCTCCCCCACCAGCATATAAAAATGTAATCATGACTCTTTTGATTAATAAGACAGGAAATCGCCTTTCTAATGTGGTAGAAAAAAAATACAGCAGCTGGGTGACCTTGGAGAGTGCGGCCCCCAGGGAGTGCAGGGAATAGAGACACTCGAGACAGCCCTAGCGAATATATACACAGAGAGGGCTGAATAGTTCTGAAACTAAGGATCCAGGGACAGCTCAGCCTACGGCACCTCTTCTCAAACCTCAACGAGAACCTTCATCTGCTCACGGAGGGCCCCCGTGGATGGATCAACGGTTCCGGAGGCGAAAGAGGATTGGACATCGTTTTCTGACTTGTACCCTTTGCAGGAGGCAAGGGAGGGGAATCAATATTATGGTCTCCACAAACTGTAAATGCCCTGATTGACGCTGGAGTGGAGGCTTCCTTAATATATGGGAATCCCAGGAAATTTAAAGGACATCCTGTAATTATCACAGGTTTGAAAGGAAAACAAATTGAAGCTGTACAAACACAAATAGAAATGAAAATAGGAAACCTCCCAAAACGATTGTATTCAGTCATGATTGTCCCCATTCCCGAATATATAATAGGTACAGACATTCTAAAAGGACTAACTTTAAATCTTTCTGATGGTCAGTACACTAAAGGCCTTGATTTTAAAACAAAGAAGGGGGAATTCTCTGGACACACCACATAATCAGCTGGCAATGGCTTTATATACTCTTAATTTCTTAAACAGAAATCATTTTGCTTTGACAGCAGCAGAACATCATTTTAGCACCACAACAGACTCTACAATTAAACCACGGGTCTTGTATAAGGATCCCGAAGGAGACCTGACCTGGAGAGGGCCAGTAGATCTGTTGGTGTGGGGGAGGGGGTATGCTTGTGTTTTATTGCCCACAGGTCCTTGGTGGATACCAGCAAGGAAAGTCAAGCCATGTCGTGAGCTGGAAGGAGCAACCCTCCAACCCGATGCCACAGACCCCTCATCTGATGATGCAGGAATCAACACGCAGCCTACATTCCCCTAGGAACTCGGCGACCGCAGCTATCACTTGGGGAAGTCTGAAACACTAAACATTATCCATTATTAGTGCTTGTTAATTAGTAAAATCTGTATTGCTATTAGCATTATTAGCATTTGATGGTTAACGAAATATATAGGCTTACTAGTCACTAGTGAAAGATGTAGCTTAGACAAAATGTAGTTATTAATAAGGATGAAATGCTATAAGAATGTGTGTATTCAACTTCCTTTGTTTAGCAATATTAAGAATTAAGGACTCAAGTGTTTAACCTTATTAGAAACTCCCTTGGTTTTCCCCCTTGAGTGGTGGCCAGGCTCTGGGTGGAACCCAACAGGAGGATGAGATCAGATGTTTCCGCTCAAAGAAAATTGCCAGTTATTTTGGCCTGTTGATTTAGATATATGAGGCTGGACCTGCTTGCAGCGATGTTGGATGCCTCACCTACGGATGGACGCATCGCGTAGGATTTCCGGTTTGCGAGGAAGGGCACTCTAAATTCTCGCTGCATCCAGGGTTCCCCAGCAATTGCGGATCTGAATATTAGTACCCCATTAAGTAAGTGTGCTATTCCGTATTTTCCTTACTGTTTATTTTGTAATACTTAGTCATATCCTTTAATTATTGGCAGTGAAACCAGCCTACTCTTTTCAACTAGTAACTGTAACTGCTGTATTATTTTTAGCCTTTTGTAGAATTATTTTATGTATACTGTGTTTTTTGAAGTTTGTCTAAACCTTAATTGATTAAGCTTTGAAACAAGTCTTGCAGGTGCAGCTGCAAAACAAAGAAGGGGGAGATGTGGGAGAGAGGCAAGTCGACATTGGCCTGTCCGCTCTGCACAGCCCCTGAGAAGCAGCAAGGCTTTGATGAGAAACAGGCCTTGGGAGAAAGATAAGAAACTGCTGAGCTGTGCCAAGGTGGCAGGGAAAAACAACGGCCAGCTGCAACACTGAACTGTGGAAAAGTACTGAACTGTGAGAAGTTACCACCGCGTGAACAGCGCGTGAACGAGAGGGTGATTGGTCTGCACAGCGCGTGTTAGAGTGGTCTTATGCTGACAGGAGAAATGGTTGATAGCTGTCTAATTGCTGATTTGCTAATTATGACGTAAGAGCTTTAACCAGAGCATAAGTATGTACTATTGTAATAATAAAGGGACTTTCCTTCTGCACTTCATGGAGAGTCGTGCCTCAATTGCCACAATAGAATTGTAGCTGAACACTTAGATGAAATACAGCTGCCTCCTCACACACAATTAAGTCACTACATAGATGATATTTTGATTCAAGGAAATGATGAGGAGGAGGTACAACAAGTGCTTGAATTAATAGTAGACCACATGAAACAAAAGGGTTGGGAAATTAATGCTGAAAAAATCCAAGGACCATCTCAGACAGTGAAGTTTCTGGGAATTCAGTGGCATTGTGGGCATCGAGAAATACTGCCTAAAGCCCGACAGAAAATTTTGGGTTTTGCTGTACCGCAAAATAAAAAAGAAGCTCAA
The DNA here is from genome assembly GCF_031877795.1 of Strix aluco. NCBI lineage: Eukaryota > Metazoa > Chordata > Aves > Strigiformes > Strigidae > Strix > Strix aluco. The sequence goes on from NC_133970.1 coordinate 13,864,073, forward strand.
AGATTTATTGGGCTATTCGGTTTCTGGAGGCAACATATTCCCCATTTAGGACAAATTTTAACCCCTTTGTATAAGGTGACAAGGAAAAAATATGAATTTGAATGGGGAGATGAACAACAAGCTGCTTTTGAGTTAGCTAAAGAAGCCATTCAAAAGGCATTAGATTTATGGCCCCTGCAGGAATGGGAGGTAGAGCTAAATGTGTCAGTAAATAAATCACATGCTGACTGGAGTCTGTGGGAGAAACAGGGAAAGTAAAAGGTTCCTTTAGGATTTTGGGGCAGAAAGCTGCCAGAGGCAGGAAACAATTCTACTCCTTTTGAGAAACAATTATTAGCATGTTATTGGGCATTAGTTGAAACAGAACAACTTACAATAGGCTCTCTGTCCTGAGATTCCTATCATTCAATGGGTAAAAAGCTCTCCAAAAACTCATCGCATTGGGCATGCTCAGGAATCAAGCATTATAAAGTGGAAATGGTATATACAAGATAGAGCTAAGGTGGGAGTGGGTGGAGTAGCCACCCTCCATGAGCGAGTGGCTACTATTCCCACAGAGGATCAGGAAATAAAACCTGATTTTACAACTGAACAGGAATCCCCAGTACAGTGAGGAAAGACTTTAGACCAATTAGAACCCTCTGCAAAGGAACATACCTGGTTTACTGATGGATCAGCAAAATACATAGGAGGGAAAAGGTTTTGGAAAGCAGTAGCCTACCATCCTCATTCAGAAAAATTTTTAGAAACCACAGGAGAAGGGAAAAGCAGTCAGTATGCTGAATTGTATGCAGTGCATATGGTTTTGAGACAAGAAGACCTAGGTGAATGTCATCTTATATACTGACTCTTGGTCAGTAGCTAATGGATTAACAACTTGGCTGCCGACGTGGGTAGCAAAGGACTGGAAAATATATTCCAAAGAAATTTGGGGAAAAGAACTGTGGAAAGATATTTGGGAAATAATACAAAGAACTAAGGTTACTGTGTTTCATGTGGATGCTCATAGTAATACTGACACTCTAGAAAGACTCTGTTACAGACACTCTGTTACAGACAACCGGGCAAAGATTTCCCAAGCTGGATTGGAATTCCCTCAGAGGGAGGATCATGAAGGCTTGGCAAAATGGGCACACCAAAAGTGTGGGCACCTCGGAGAAAAAGCCACTTAGAGGTGGGCTCAAGATCAGGGCATAGTAATGTCACTTGATATGATTAAAACCATAATTGCTCAGTGCCCCATGTGCCAGCACACTCATAAATGCCCGGTACCACATGTGATAAAGGGACACCTGGGGAGAGGGAAGTTGCCAGGACAAATTTGGCAAACGGATTATGTTGGGCCCTTACCTCAAGATCGAGGGTGCAAATACATTTGCACAGCTGTAGACACCTACTCTGGATATCTGATTGCTCATCCCTGTAAGAGGGCCACCCACCATAGTACTATTTGTACTATAGACCTAATAATTTTATACTATGGAATTCCACTGCAAATTCAAGCTGACAATGGCTCTCATTTTCGAAACAAGTTTGTACAGCAATATGCTGAACAACAAAATGTTCAATGGGTTTTTCATATACTGTATTACCCACAGGCTGCTGGATTGATCGAGCGAATGAATGGGTTGTTATAAGAGGAATTGAGAAAATTGGGGGATGGGAATTGTACTGGGTGTGGCTGAGCCGGAATTAGTTTTCCCCTGTAGCAGCCCTCATGGTGCTGTGTTTTATGTCGGGAGCTGGCAGGGTGTTGATAGCACACGGGTGGTGTGGCTACTGCTGAGTAGTGCTTACACAGCACCAAGGCTCTTTCTGACATTTCCCCCCCCCGCACAGTGGGACGGGGTGGGCAAGATCTCGGGAGGGGACACAACCAGGACAGCTGACCCCAACTGACCAAAGGGATATTCCAGACCATCTGACGTCTGCTCAGTATAAAGCTGGGAGAAAGGAGGAAGGGGGTGGGATCACCCTTGGTCCTCCGAGGCAACCACTACGCGTATGGGAGCCCTGCTTCCTGAGAAGGCCCGACATCGCCTGTTCATGGGAAGTAGAGAATAAATCTGTTTGCTTTTTTGCTTCCGCGTGTGGACCTTTGCTTCGCTTTGCTTATATTAAAACTGCTTTTGTTTTACCCACAAGTGTGGGGACGAAATCCCGTACAGGCCACAGGAGACAAGACCACAGCCAATCAATATGATTGGAAGTCAAGCTCAAAGCTTTATTAGCAAGCAAGCCCTTATATACTCTTGTGCCTTCTAAGAATAGCAGCAAGCCTTTATATATTGTTGTGCATTCTAAAAGTATCTCCCCTCGGTACTTTCCACAAACATTGCTACCCACACACAGCCAGTAGATAAGTTTCTGCTTTTGCAATTCCAAAAGGTCCCTTCTTTATCAGTTTCTTCCTTAACGAGCACATTCTTTTCTTCTGGCCTTCTTGTAACTATTTCTTGTTTTCAGACATCGTTAATCTTCTGCCCCAGTGCTGGTTGTACTTTTCCATTGTCAGTGTGGGCAGAAAGTTCAGTAAACCAGCATGCACACCCACACACAAGGGTCGTGGTTTTTTTTTTTTTTCCTATCTTATTTTCTTTCCCCTCTTTGCCCTGTTGAGAAAAAAAGGGGAAGGGGGGGGAAGTGATAGAGCGACTTGGTGGGTACCTGGCATTTAGCCAAGGTCAAGCCACCACAGGAACCTATCCCAATGGAGGACCCATCTCACAGATGCATTGCACATTCTCAACAACAGGCCTATTGGGGAAATGGAAATCCCCTGAATGCGTATGACTACACCCAATCTGCAAATAAAACCTTTGACAGTAAATGAGACTTTAACTTACTGGGAAATTGCCCCAGGTGCCCTGGCCCTTTATCGGGCCACCCCAGAGGCTGCAGGGTTAGATCTTTATGCATTAAAATTGACAAAAGTGAACCCAAAACAGATAAGGGTCATAGATACCGGTATAGGAATTCAGATTCCTACTGGACATTTTGGACTAATAACAGCTCGCTCGAGCCTAGCCCTGAAAGGTGTTCATGTCATGGGAGGAGTGACTGATGCAGATTATCAAGGTGAAATTAAAGTAATCTTGTTGAACAACGGTGATCAAGATTTGACTATTCAACCCCGTGACCGAGTAGCACAATTGTTGATACTACCGGTTTTGCAAACAGGGGTAAAGAAAGGGGATCCACTCCCAGTCACCACAGTCCAAGGAAGTAAGGGGTTTGGATCGACAGATATTAACAATGGAGCCAAGGTATGGGTCCAAAGGCCAAGTGGCCCCCCTGAACTGGCTGAAGTAATAGCCATGGGGAAGGACAATACCATTCTGATTATGAAACCTGGGCAAGAAAAATGGGAATATGTCCCTGCAACAAAATGTTATTTGTGAGAATAACTAGATGGTATAGAATTTTGTTTTATAGATTCTACACGATTGAATCTACCTGTCTACCGCAACGGCCCCTTCGGGAGAGGATATTATCCACATCACCCGATCTAAGAAACTGATCTTCAAAGAACAGAGGATATGAGGACAATGAAATTGTTGTTGGTATTATTAATTAGATGCTGTTATTGTCATCAAATTGCAAATTGGGAAAACAGGTTCTTGTCCCTTGGAGAAACAATAGCAAAAATATTCGACCTGCGCAACTGTTGGGTCTGCGGGAGCCCAGGTGGATTTGAAGACTGGCCTTGGACAGCCCAAACGGTGTCACCTAGATGGTGGATCAACACACGAAGCGACGTACACGAAACAACAGGATTTTGGACTGATGACAGCGACCCTTGGCAACTGCATTTTCCCAGAAAAGGTCTTTTCTGTCTCAATTGGACACGAGAACATGGGGTTCAAATGGGGAAAAGTGTTTGCGAATGGACCTTGTCTCTAGGTTTTGATTGTTAGATTCCTAATTGTCCTCCTTATGATTGTTTTAAATATCAGAACAGATGGAATCAAACACGTTAAACTCACTAATGGTAGTTGGGTAAGGTGTTCCTACCACAATTATAAGCAAGATTTTGAAGGCTGTAAAGCTGTAGGACAGGACGGTTTCTTTGACCACCTATTTCTGAGCTGTCCCAGAGATAACTCCACAAGTAAAACTTATGTTGTCCACGATTATCAGTGGAAGTGGCAACACCAAAATGGCACCCGAACTCATTTTAGTACATTCTGGTCCAAATCTAACAAAACATCTCGGGGATACAATTGTAAATGGAAATCCCCTGTGGGAGCCTGGAGATGCACCTATTGTGATTCTTATGGTGCATCAACTGTGGTCGGAGGACCACTAGGCCCAGGAAACACATTATATTTTGACCCACTAATTGATGACGAAACCTGGGAAGGTCCCTTTGCCAATGGAACTTGGGCTTAAAAGGGACATTATTGGATTTGTGGCCAACATGCTTCTCGGAGGCTACCCCCAAACTGGTCAGAAATATGTCATGTAGAATACATCAGACCCCTATTCTTTTTACTGTCACAAGATCAGGGAAAGGGGCTTGGAGTCAGAGTATATGATGATTTGGCAATGCCTGCCCTCAGTCCTCACATTTCTCCAGGGGGTCACTAACCCATCCCCACTGAGCCTGCCTTCTGAGAGGATCTGAGGACAGAGGCACAGGAGTCTGTGGGGTTATGCTGGCCACAGACATGTTCACAACAGCATGATGCACCAGCCTCCCATGATGATCCTTCCCCAGCAAGCCCTGTCCACTGCCCAGAACAGCAGTACTGATTTCTTCAGGGCTAGAAACCCAAGGCAGGAGTCATACCTTCAGAATAAGAAAATGACTTGAAAAGAGAAAGTTGTTGCTGGTTTTGGTTGTTGGGTTGTTTGTTTTTTGTTTTGTTTTTTTTTTTTTTAAATGGACATTTCTTGTTGTTTGCTAACCATTTTCTAACAGAATTCATTCTCCAGATTAATTCCTCTGACGTTTAAGAACATTCTCTAAATTTCCAGCTTATCTTTATCCATGCACAGCTCACCCCTATTCGCTCATGTTCCAAAAATGAGCTTTAATGTCAACGGTTATCCAGTCTGTGTTTAAAGATGTATCATCTGAGTTCTTTAATCACTTCACATTAGGTAGGCTCTCCATTTCTTTGATCTTTTCTGCTTCTCACACCACCACACCAGTGAGTAGGCTGGAGGTGAACAAGAAGTTGGGAGGGGACACAGCTGGGACAGCTGACCCCAACTGACTAAAGGGATATTCCATAACATATGACATCATGCTCAGCATATAAACCCAGGGGGAAGAAGAAGGAAATGGGGGACAGTTGGAGTGATGCCTTTTGTCTTCCCAAGTCACCATTATGCATGATGGAGCCCTGCTTTCCTGGAGATGGCTGAACACCTGCCTGCCAATGGGAAGTGGTGAATGAATTCCTTGTTTTGCTTTGCTTGTGTGCACAGCTTTTGCTTTACCTATTAAACTGTCTTTATCTCAACCCACAAATTTTCTCACTTTTACCGTTATGATTCTCTCCCCCATCCCATTGTGGGGGGGGAATGAGTGAGCAGCTGTGTGGGGCTTAGTTGCCAGCTGGAGTTAAACCACAACAGTTTGTCACTGTTTCTGAAAATATTCTTGCTGTGGCAAAAAGTGATTTTGGCCGCATATTTCTCACAGACATAATGAATGCTGCAAAGCCATGCTGATGGGAGAAAGCATAGCCAGACCAGTGGGTGCTGCTCCTGTAAGCCAAAACGTCTTGCTAACATTTTTTTTTTTATCTTTTGTCTTGGTAAACATTTTTTCCTGAGAATGAAGTAGGTCAATGTCAATGTAGCTTCTGGAATGTGCAGACATAGCTCAAGGTTGATGCTTTCGTGAAGAAGAAAGGGGTTTGAAGATAAGACAGTAATAAATAAGACAGTCGGGGCCTATTCCAGAAGATAACAGGAACAAGGACAGGACAAATTAAAACAAACCAGCTCAAGACACAACACAGCTGCACAACACCTCCTAAACAGACCTTTGTGAGCATGCGTGAGCACTGAGGGCAACCAGCAGACACGGTGAGGAAGACTACCAACGACCACCAGGGACCCCCCGAGACCACCACCCAGCAAGAAAGCACATGCGTAATTAGGATGCAGATATTGTAATTAGTTCCAGGAAATCTAATGCATACATAACTCATTTCTCAGAAAAATTATGAATATGTATGATCTCACTGTATATTAGCTGCCACTTATAGATACGGGGGCACACTCAGCTTTGCGAAGCTATTCGCGTGTGCACCCAGTGCTGCAATAAACAATGCCTGCTTGCTAACACTCCAAAACAAGTCTTAGAGAGTTCCTCTGCTGGCTTTTACAGTAACATTTTGTCACCTGAAGAGGGACCCTCTGCTGTGTTTCCCGCAGATCCAGGGAGTCTCTGGGACTTTCATGCCGGCGTCGCAAGCTTTACCTGAAAAGGAAGCACATATCCCCGGACTGACTCAGGACACCGGTAAGACCCCTGATATTTTTCTCTTTTGAAAGGCATTCTTTAAACTTGTTTGCCTATCCACATTAGTCACAGGAGATGTCCTGTGCAGTGGACAGAGGTTTGTTTTGTTGTCCGGACATTGTATTTGAACGGAGGTCCGGATCACGGGTACCACTGCCTCCAAAGGGGGAATCTTGAAAAAGTCCCCATTGGGTTGCATTTTCACAGAATCATAGAATCGTCTAGGTTGGAAAAGACCTTGAAGATCATCCAGTCCAACCATCAACCCAACATTAACAGTTCCCAACTACACCAGATCCCTCAGCGCTAAGTCAATCCTACTCTTAAACACCTCCAGGGATGGGGACTCCACCACTGCCCTGGGCAGCCCATTCCAACGCCTAACAACCCGTTCTGTAAAAAAAATGCTTCCTAATATCTAGTCTAAACCTTCCCTGGTGCAACTTGAGGCCATTCCCTCTTGTCCTATCGCTTATTACTTGGTTAAAGAGGCTCATCCCCAGCTCTCTGCAACCTCCTTTCAGGTAGTTGTAGAGGGCGATGAGGTCTCCCCTCAGCCTCCTCTTCTCCACACTAAACAACCCCAGTTCCCTCAGCCGCTCCTCGTACGACATGTGCTCCAGACCCTTCACCAGCTTCGTTGCCCTTCTCTGGACACGCTCGAGTCATTCAATGTCCTTTTTGTAGTGAGGGGCCCAAAACTGAACACAGTAATCGAGGTGCGGCCTCACCAGTGCTGAGTACAGGGGTAAGATCACTTCCCTGTCCCTGCTGGCCACGCTATTTCTGATACAAGCCAGGATGCCATTGGCTTTCTTGGCCACCTGGGCACACTGCTGGCTCATGTTCAGCCGGCTGTCAATCAACACCCCCAGGTCTCTCTCTGATTGGCAGGTTTCCAGCCACTCCTCCCCCATTGCCACATGGGAAACAAATTGGTGGACCCCCGGGTGGCTCGGTTACTCAGGAGACTTTGATAAAATAATGTAATCAATGGTGGCCTTTGTATAAGCTGGAATCTGGAGAAAAGTGGCCGCTGAATGGCACATTGAATTATAACACCTTGAAACAGCTAATGTTATTTTTAAGACATGAAGGAAAATGGGATGAAGGAGCTTATGCGGATGTGTTCTTCACTTTAAGGAAACATCCTGAGTTGCAAAAAGATTGTGGGTTTAACATCCCGCTGCAGGATCCGCTGGTGAGAAAGATCTTAAAAAGCCACTCAAGCACTGTTGTTCGCTGTGTAGTATAGGACAACTATGTGCTAAGCATTTGGAAAGTCTGGAGGAGGACTTGGATTTAATGATAGTCCCCAGAAGGCGGGGAGCTGGAGCTGTGAATGAAGCTGTGGATGGTGCAGCGGGAGCTGTGGGTGGTGTTGAGAGTCAAGATTTAGAGCCAGTAGTAGAAGAAGAAGCTGCGTCCAGGGAAGCAGATGGGTTTAGCCTGGTGTCTGGACGGATGAGGGGGAGGCTGGAAAAAATGATAATTGCACCCCTCAGACAGGCTGTGGGAAATGATGGTTTGGTAACAATAAAAGTCCCTTTTACTATCAATGATTTGAATATTTGGAAGCACACTGCAGGAAATTACAGGGAAAATCCTGACCAGGTCGTGAGTGCATTCAAAACTATAATTCGCACTCAGGATCCTGACTGGCAAGATATACAAGCCATGATGCACCACATCTTTGAAAGTGTTGACAGGGATGTGATTATTCACGCTGCTAGGAGTGCAGTAGAACAACATGTAACAGCAGGAAGCCTACAAGGGAACATAGACTTACATGTGCCTGTGGCTTATCCTGGCTGGGATCCTAACAAAGACGAGGAACGACAGGCTTTAGGACAATACTAAAGGTGGATTTTGTTTGGCATTAAACATGCGGTTCCTAAGGCAGTGAACTGGTCTAAGCTTTATGAAATTAAGCAAGAGGTTAATGAGTCACCATCCAGTTTTGCTGAGAGATTAAAGGAGGCGATGTGTAAATTCACTACTCTCAACCCAGATTCAGTGGAAGGGAAGAGAGAATTAGGGCACCTGATAAAAGGGCAATCATCAGAAGATATATGGAGAAAGGTGAAAAAGCTGAAAGGGAGCGATCAATATGATTTAGGTAAAATATTGGATGTGGCTTGGGAGGCTTATCGTAATCGGGCCACCATTGCTTTAGTTCAAACTCCCCAGAGGGGGTTGCACGGAGGTAACAAGGTCAGAGGGCATGCCATGGGAGGAAATAGGAGGATGGGGCTGAGTGTAGAGCAGTGTGCATACTGTAAGCAGACAGGACACTGGAGAAAGAATCTACACAATTGAGAGCAAAAAACTTTTCTCAGACTCCTCTAATGACTATAGAAACAGCATGAAGGGGACCGGAGACTTACCCCAGCAGAGCCTCTGGTTACAGCCCAGGTGGGGAAAAAGGAGGTGGAATTTTTAGTTGATACCGGGGCATCCTATTCTATGTTAAATACTTTAGAAGGACCACTTAGTCAAGAAACAATAGCAGTTATTGGTGCCACAGGGGCTGGGGAAAATTGTCCATTCTTCAAATCAATTAAGTTTAAATTAGGAAAACATTGGATAACTGTCAAGTCCCTCTCAGATGAGGCAACGGAGCAGACAACAAGTCTCCAAGTCCAAACATTTATTAACTACTGAAGTGCTAAGGCTTGGACAACAGGCCCAAGCCAGAGTTGACCTATAGATGAATCCTGTATATTTTATAACTGATAACCATTGTGCTAGTAGGCATTGTACTAAGTTATAACAACCCACTTATGCTGGTGTAAAAAGTGCTAAAGCATTGAAATACTGCAGCCTGAACAACAGGCCCCAAGCTGAAGCTGCTAACTTAGCATGTAGTCATTAACAAAGTATGTAAGCTCATTAGTGAAAGATGCGGCTTAGAATATAATCAGTAGTGAGGATGAAATGCTGAGAGAATGTATCCAACTTCCCTTGTTTAGCCTTGTTCAAGGCTGAGAACCCACGTATTTGGCCTTGTTAGAAACTCCCTTGGTTTCCCCCACCGAGCCCTGGCCAAGTTTTGGGTGGAATCCAACAGGAGAATGAAACCAGAAATTTTCCGCTCAAAACAAAGGTGCCAGCTATTCTGGCTTGCTGATTTTTGGTATATAAGGCTGGACCCGCTCACAGCGACTTTGGAAGCCTCACCTATGGGTGGACACACCGCGTAGGATTTCCCACTTGCCGGGACAGGCTCTGCAAATCCTCGCTGTGACCGGGGCTGCCCAGCGCCTGTGGGTCTGGATGATGGTAACGTGTGCAAGTGGTGATGGATCTTTCTTAATCACTATTCTCTCTCTCGTGTAGTAATGATTTGATGCATTACCCTGTATTTTCCTGTTTGTTGCTTTAGGTGCATTATTCTGCGTTTTCTTACTGCATGTTTTACTCTGTTACATTATTTAGTTATCACTAGTAAAACACGCCTGCTCTTTTCACTCTGGTGTCCGAGTTTAATTGGTATCCTTAATCAGCAAAACAACTACCCACAATGTACTAATTGAACACACGATAATTGGCTAAGTATATAGCAAGTTGTGGCAAGCAATACAATATGCCTTGCATTTCTTAATGGAAAAAAGGAAAAGAGAGAGATAGAGGGAATAGGGAAATACAGATCACCGGTCTGGGTTTCTGCATTGATCCCGCCAGTGAGGGTTCCAGGAGGCACAGGAGGCAGCCGTCTTCTTCTCTTGCATCCGTCTTCTTCTCTTGCATCCGTCTTCTTCGCTTCACTGCACTCTCCAGGGCCCCCCTCCTTCTTTCCCCCCCTTGATTTATACCCACTTTCCTTGGGTCCATCCCCTAGGTCGACCCACATACCTACGTATCCCATGTACGGGGAGGGGTAAGGTGTTTCATGGGATGATGTAATTAGCATGATCATGTTAGCCCTCGTTAGCATATTGAGGGGTGTTAACTTTAATATGCATTTTGTGGATAATGAAGCAAAGGTCATTCACGGGACAGATGGCCCTTGAAATTTGGCCAGGTGCACCAGAGCAGAGCCGTCCTGTCTTCACAGGGCTCCCTCCTCCAGTCCCATCTTGTGTTACTGGGGCAGCCTTATCAGCTTCGACCTCCACAGAATGCACCCTGTGACTCATAGTTTTGTCTTGCGAGTGTTTGAGGCATTTCTTTGATCAGCCTCAACTTTTGCTTTCTCAGGCTGTTTTTCTTAGTTTCTCGCAGGCCTGGTTTCTCGTCTCTCACAGTAACACACCAATTTTTGTATTTGCCAAATTCACGTAGGGCATTGCTAGGAAGTGATTTATTGGAAAAGCTAGAAGCTGAAATCAAGTTTGAGAAAGGGGAAATGTCTATTAATGTAACCCCGTCGAAACTAAAGGAAGCCACGATTTACTTTATTGATAAAATAGTATTTAGTATTCCAGGTGAAGCAGAGGACGATGTGATTCCTATCGTGTGAGCGAGTGGAATACCTGGACGGTCAAAGGAAGCAGAACCGGTAAAGATTCAACTGAAACAGGGAGCCAGGCCGGTAAGACTGAAACAATATCCAATTAAAATAGAAGCAAAAAGAGGGCTTGAACCTCTAGTAAATCAATTTTGCACATTTGGATTACTAACAGAATGCAAATCAAAATATAACACTCCAATATTGCCTGTTAAGAAAGCTAATGGGAAAGATTAACGGTTTGGTACAGGATTTAAGACCAATTAATAAAATAGTAGAAGATATACACCCTGTAGTAGCAAACCCGTATACTTTGTTAACAACGCTACATGGAAAATTGAGATGGTTTATGATTTAAAAGACGCTTTCTTTTGTATTCCCTTGAATCAGGAGAGCCAGGAATTGTTTGCCTTTGAATGGGAAAGCCCTGAGACTGTCTGCAAAACACAATTGACTTGGACAGTGCACCCACAGGGTTCTAAGAACAGCCCTACCATTTTTGGAAAACAATTAGCAAAAGAATTGGCACAGTGGAAAAAAACTAATTCGAAAGGGACATTGTTGCAGTATGTTGATGATATATTAATAGCAACGGAAACTCGAGAAGAATGTGTCCAGGTGACGACTGACCTGCTGAATTTTCTTGGACTGAATGGCTATCGAGTCTCAAAGGAAAAGGCACAGATAGCTAAAGAGACCGTTTTATACCTGGGATTTGAAATTTACCAAGGACACCGAAGGTTGAGCCGAGAAAGAAAGGAGGCTATCTGTAAGCTCCCTGAACCTGGAACTCCACACGAGCTGCATGCCTTTCTGGGAATGGTCGGATGGTGCTGCCTTTGGATTACTAATTATGGACTGTTAGTAAAACTGCTGTATCAACTGCTGAAAACTGCAGAGAAGAATGTTCTACAATGGGATGATGCGAGTAAGGCTGCATTCAAGAGACTTAAGGCATCTTTAATGAGAGCTCCAGCTTTGGGTTTACCTGACCCAACTAAGGCTTTTCAACTGTTCACACACAAGAGGCCAGGAATAGCCCTTGGATTTCTGACCCAATTTTTAGGGCCTGAACGGAAAGCTGCTGCTTATTTTTCCAAACAACTAGACACGGCTAGCCAAGGATGGCCGGGGTGTCTGAGAGCGGTAGCTGCAACTGTGATACTGATTACTGAGGCCCGGAAATTGACTTTGGGTCAGAAGATGACTGTATATGCTCCCCATTCGGTACTGGCAGTACTGGAACAAAAGGGGGGGCATTGGCTATCTCCAAGCTGAATGCTGAAGTATCAGGTTGCTTTATTAGAACAGGATGATGTGAACTTGAAAACAACTGCCATTGTTAATCCAGCTATATTTTTATCCTCTTCAACTCTAGAAGGTGTTCCTGAACATGATTGTCTGCAAACCATCGATGAAGTCTATTCCAGCAGGAAGGATTTAAAAGAACAGCCACTTTTGGATGCAGACTGGGACTTATATCCTGATGGAAGCAGTTTCATACAGAATGGAATGAGGAAAACAGGATACACCGTAGTTACAACAGACACCATTACAGAGGCACAGGTGCTGCCCTCAGATGTCTCTGCACAGAAGGCTGAGCTTATAGCCTTGACCAGAGCATTGGAATTAAATCAAGGAAAGAAAGTAAATGTGTGGACAGACTCAAAGTATGCTTTTAGCGTGATACATGCTCATGGGGCTATTTGAAAAGAAAGAGGACTTTTGACCTCCCAAGGAAGCAAAATAAAACATGCAAGCCAAATTCTGAAACTATGGGAAGCCATCCATCTACCTGTGCAAGTGGCAGTTATGCACTGTAAAGCTCATCAGAAAGGAGATAATGATGCTGCTGTGTGAGGAAATCAATTGGCTGACAAAGCAGCAGAAGAAGCGGCCAAAGAAAAAGTTCTAGCCTTGATTCCTGAAAAAGTACCAAGGATATTGGACCAAACCCCACATTATGAAGAAAATGATAGAAAATTTATTAGCGATTTGGGGGCAAAGGAACAGAAAGACGGTTGGACAGTAACCCCTCAAAGGCAAATAATACTCACCTCTAGTCTAATGCGACAGGTGGCTGCAAAAGAGCACGAAGCCACTCACTGGGGAACAGAAACACTGATTAAACATTTAAGGAAAACCTTACTTAGCAGATATATGGCAGAGACTGTAAAATCAGTAGTTGAAAAATGTGCGATCTGTAAAACAAATAATCCTAACAGAGGAAAGAGAGTAATTTTAGGGATAACAAAACCAGGAACAACCCCAGGGAAATATTGGCAAATAGACTTCATTGAACTACCAAGGACAGGAGGTTATAAATATCTCCTAGTCTTGGTGGACACGTTTAGTGGATGGCCAGAGGCCTACCCCTGTTGCATCAATATGACACGTGAGGTAGTAAAACAAATGCTAAATCAAATATTACCCCGGTTTGGTGTACCAGCAGGTATGTCTCCAAATAGGGGTCCCCATTTTGTTGCAGAAGTAGTTAAAAAGGTGGGAGAATATCTGGGAGTTAAGTGGGATTTGCATACCCTTACAGATCTCAAGCTAGTGGAAAGGTAGAGTGCATGAATCAACCCCTCAAGTTGCAATTGAGGAAGATATGTCAAGAAACTTCTTTAACATAGTTACAAGTTTTACCAATAGCTTTGTTAATGTCCTGGTTTTGGCCAGTGTGAGAGACGAGAAACCAGGCCTGCGAGAAACTAAGAAAAACAGCCTGAGAAAGCAAAAGTTGAGGCTGATCAAAGAAATGCCTCAAACACTCGCAAGACAAAACTATGAGTCACAGGGTGCATTCTGTGGAGGTCGAAGCTGATAAGGCTGCCCCAGTAACACAAGATGGGACTGGAGGAGGGAGCCCTGTGAAGACAGGACGGCTCTGCTCTGGTGCACCTGGCCAAATTTCAAGGGCCATCTGTCCCGTGAATGACCTTTGCTTCATTATCCACAAAATGCATATTAAAGTTAACACCCCTCAATATGCTAACGAGGGCTAACGTGATCATGCTAATTACATCATCCCATGAAACACCTTACCCCTCCCCGTACATGGGATACGTAGGTATGTGGGTCGACCTAGGGGACGGACCCAAGGAAAGTGGGTATAAATCAAGGGGGGAGAAAGAAAGGGGGGCCCTGGAGAGTGCAGTGAAGCGAAGAAGACGGATGCAAGAGAAGAAGACAGCTGCCTCCTGTGCCTCCTGGAACCCTCACTGGTGGGATCAATGCAGAAACCCAGATCAGTGATCTGTATTTCCCCATTCCCTCTATCTCCCTCATTTCCTTTTTCCATTAAGAAATGCAAGGCATATTGTATTGCTTGCCACAACTTGCTATATACCTAGCCAATTATCGTGTGTTCAATTAGTACATTGTGGGTAGTTAATAAATGTTTGGACTTGGAGACTTGTTGTCCGCTCCATTGGGGATTTGTGAATCTGAGTCACTTGTCTCCCTCGTCTGAGTGGGACGTGACAGCCAGGATAGAGTTAACTTTCCATGGGCTGAGAGGGAGCACAGCTGAAGGGCTGGGTCCTTATTGATCATTGGACCATTCCATGTCATGTGACGTCAAAGCTCAGCATATAGGTGGGCGCGTGCTCTCTCACAGGCGTTGTTTGTTTTGTTTTCGGTTTCTGGATCAGCTGGGCAGGCTGGGGACGGGCTCTGTACCGGTCGCCGTTTGGTGAGCCACTACGGCATTTTACCTATTTTGGACTACTATCATTACTGTTGGGTTTTTTTGCTAGTAAATTTTTGTTATTTAACCTACAAATTTCTTTTTTTTTTTTTTTCCTGTCCCTCCCCTATTTCATCGGGGAGGGGGGGAGTAAACAACTGGCCACGTGGCGATTTGCTACTGGCTGAGTTCAAACCACAACAGCTTTTGGTGCCCAACGTGAGGCATGAAGTTTGAGACAATGGCAGAACGGGTAACAATGGTGATTGCTTGGCTCCTTAAGATTTTATCACCTAATTTGCATTATGTATTTCCCATGCTGTTGCTCACAGTCAGTGAGAGTTGGGTTAATATATTGTTTTTGCTGTACTATGTGATGCTTATCTATGACAGGGTGCTGTCATTGGCCCTGGGGCTATTAACAATTGTGTTTGAGGAATTCAGGAATTTCAGATACCTTTGGAATGCTGATATTAACATCGTCATTTTACTGCTAAGAGCTAGTGTGTTTCTGCATGTGGTTCAGGTTTTGTTCAGGGTTAAGCAACTATTTAGAAGTATCACCTGGAAACCTACCCCAAGATTGGAGAATTATGAGTGGCTGGGGGTGTGGAGTAGCATGGGCAAGTACCTAGAACAGTGGGCACCTCCGGTGTATTGGAACTTCACTCCTGCACAAGTGCAAAATCCAGAAGAATTAGTAGAATATTTGGAAAAAGTATGTTGTCACCTGGGTAATTCCAGAGAGGCACAGCTCACTGCAACATGCTGGGGCCTGGCCCACACTTACCGAGTGCTATTAAACACTGTTCAGCACCCTCAAGAGGAAGAGAAGGGCTCTGGATCTGGTAACAGAGTAACAGACAGTGCAACTACTCCAAAGTCCACAATAGAAACTACAGCCACTGCAACCCCGACCACAGGCGCTGCAGCTGAACCAGAGAACCAACCCATGACAGTGTCAGTTGCTCCCATACATAAGAAGAAATACACAAGAAAATCCCCTTGTGGCCTGCAGGGTGATGATGAACCAGGCCCATCACGAGAACAGGAGGAGGAGGCAGAGCCAGTGATAGTCACCCGATCCTTATCCCTGAGCGGGTTGCGAGACATGCGAAAAGATTTCAGCCGCCATCCTGGTGAGCAACTCGTTACCTGGCTGCTCCGATGCTGGGATAACGGGGCCTGGAGCGTGGAATTAGAGGGTAGGGAGGCCAGGCAGCTGGGATCCCTGTCTAGGGAAGGGGGCATTGACAAAGCCATTGGAAAGAAGACACAAAATCTCAGTCTCTGGAGGCGACTCCTGTCAAGTGTGAGGGAGAGGTATCCCTTCAAGGAAGAATTCATATGCCGTCCAAGTAAGTGGACCACTATGGAGAGAGGCATTCAATACTTGAGGGAGATAGCCATGAGGGAGATGGTTTACTATGACCCAGATGATGCACGGCTACCCACAGATCCAGATGAAGTCCAATGCTCCTGGCCCATGTGGAGGAAGTTTGTACGGAGCACACCATCATCATATGCCAATGCATTAGCAGTAATGGACTGGAGAGACGAAGAGGGACCAACAGTGGATGAACTGGCTCACCAACTACGTCAATATGAAGAAAGTCTCTCTTCCTCCCTTGTTGCGGCTGTGGAGAAACTATCTCAAGAATTCCGGCAATTTAAAGAGGACATGTCCTAGTCCCCACCTGCACGGACTAGAATCTCAGCTATTAGGAGCAGTCGTTTCTCTACTTGAGAGAACCGGTACACACCATGGGGGAAGCTGTGGCATCGCCTGTGTGACTATGGAGAAGACATGAAGAAATGGGATGGAAAACCTACCTACCTCCTAGAAGAGCGGGTATGTGAGTTGGAAGAAGGAACAAGTACAAAACGGGGTTCTTTTAGGAGAAATGCTGCTCCGGTTTCCAGTAATCAAGTGCCCAAACGGAGCAGAAAGGTCGACTTTGCTCATGATCCTATGAGAAGAACTTCTGACTTGTATTCACAAGAAATAAGTGATCAAGATGAGACTGAAATCCATGCACACCACACTAACCCATTTGTTGTCAGTGGGTATTATGACGAACATTAGAGGGGCCCTGCCTCCAGCCAGGCGGAGGACAGGGAAAATCGAGTCTATTAGTCCATGTGGATACAATGGCCTGGCACGTCTGATCCCCAGCAGTATAAGGCTCTAGTGGACACTGGTGCTCAATGCACCCTAATGCCATCAAATTTTAAAAGGGGCAGAACCTGTTTGTATTTCAGGAGTGACAGGGGGGTCTCAACAGCTGACTGTATTGGAGGCCGAGGTGAGCCGAAGTGGGGAAGAGTGGGAAAAACACCCCATTGTGACTGGCCCAGACGCTCCATGTATTCTTGGCATAGATTATCTCAGGAGAGGGTACTTCAAGGACCCAAAAGGGTATCAGTGGGCTTTTGGTATAGCTGCCTTGGAAACAGAAGGAATTAAACAGCTGTCTGTGTTACCTGGTCTGTCAGAGGATCCTTCTGTTGTGGGATTGCTGAGGGTCGAAGAACAATGGGTGCCAATTGCCGCCACAACAGTGCACCGACGGCAATACCGCACCAATCAAGACTCTGTAATCCCTATCCATAAACTGATTCGTCAGCTAGAGAGCCAAGGAGTCATCAGCAAGACACACTCCCCTTTAACAGCCCCATATGGCCAGTGCGAAAGTCTAATGGAGAGTGGAGATTGACAGTGGACTCTCCTGGCCTGAATGTCATGCCGCTGCTGAGTGCTGCCGTGCCAGACATGCTAGAGCTTCAGTATGAGCTAGAGTCGAAGGCAGCCAAGTGGTACGCCACGATTCATATTGCCAACACATTTTTCTCCATCCCTCTGGCAGCAGAATGCAGGCCACAGTTTGCTTTTACCTGGAGGGGTGTCCAATACACCTGGAATCGACTGTCCCAGGGGTGGAAACACAGCCCCACCATTTGCCATGGACTGATCCAGACTGCACTGGAACAGGGGGAAGCCCCAGAACACTTACAGTACATTGATGACATCATTATATGGGGTAATACAGCAGAAGAAGTTTTTGAGAAAGGGGAGAAAATAATCCAAATCCTTCTGAGAGCCAGTTTTGCCATAAAGCGTGATAAATTCAAGGGACCTGCACAAGAGATTCAGTTTTTAGGAGTAAAGTGGCAAGATGGACGTCGTCAGATTCCAACGGAGGTGATTATAAAACAACAGCTATGTCCCCACTGACTAGCAAAAAGGAAACACAAGCTTTCTTAGGTGTTGTGGGTTTCTGGAGACTGCACATTCCAAATTACAGTCAGATGGTCAGCCCTCTCTATTAAGTGACCTGGAAAAAGAATGATTTTATATGGGGCCTGGAACAGCAACAAGCTTTTGAACAAATTAAACAGGAAATAGTTCATGCAGTAGCTCTTGGGCCAGGAATACTGGAAGTGATTACGAATTGGCCAGAAGGCAAAGATTTTGGAATGACACCAGAGGAAGAGGTAACACGTGCTCAGGAGGCCCCACCATATAATAAACTACCGGATAACGAGAAGCGATATGCCCTGTTTAACGATGGGTCCCGTTGCATTGTGGGGAAACATCGAGGTGGAAGGCAACTGTGTGGAGCCCCACACGACTGCTAGCTGAAGCTGCTGAAGGAGAAGGTGAATCAAGTCAGTTTGCAGAGGTGAAAGCCATCCAGCTGGCCTTGGATATTGCTGAGCGAGAAAAGTGGCCAGTGCTCTACCTCTATACTGACTCATGGATGGTGGCAAATGCCCTGTGGGGGTGGTTACAGCAGTGGAAATGGAGCAACTGGCAGAGCAGAGGCAAACCCATCTGGGCTGCTGAATTATGGCAAGATATTGCTGCTCGGGTAGAGAATCTGGTTGTGAAAGTACGCCATGTAGATGCTCATGTACCCAAGAGCTGGGCCACTGAAGAACATCAGAACAACCAACAGGCAGATCAGGCTGCTAAGATTCAGGTGGCTCAAGTGGATCTGGACTGGCAACATAAGGGTGAACAATTTATGGCTCGGTGGGCCCATGACTCCTCAGGCCATCAGGGAAGGGATGTAACATATAGATGGGCTCGTGACCGAGGGGTGGACTTAACCATGGATGCTATTGCACAGGTAATCCATGAATGTGAGACATGTGCTACGATCAAGCAAGCCAAACGGTTAAAGCCCATTTGGTATGGAGGACGATGGTCAAAATATAAATACGGGGAGGCCTGGCAGAATGATTATATCACACTCCCACAAACTCGGCATGGCAAACACTATGTGCTTACAATGGTGGAAGCGGCCACAGGTTGGTTGGAAACTCATGCTGTGCCCCATGCCACTGCCTGGAACAACATTTTAGGCCTTGAGAAGAAAGTCTTATGGTGGCATGGCACGCCAGAAAGGATTGAGTCAGATAATGGGACACATTTCCGAAACAGCCTCATAGACACTTGGGCCAAAGAACATGGCATTGAGTGGATATATCACATTCCCTACCATGCACCAGCCTCTGGGAAAATTGAGCAATACAATGGGTTGCTAAAAACTACACTGAGAACAATGGGTGGTGGAACTTTCAAACACTGGGATGTGCATTTAGCAAAAGCCACCTGGTTAGTCAATACCAGAGGATCTGCCAAGCAAGCTGGCCCTGCTCAATCAAACCTCCTGCATACCATGGATGGGGATAAAGTCCCCGTAGTGCTCATGAAAAATATGCTGGGGAAGACCGTCTGGGTTACTCCTGCATCAGGTAAATGAAACCCATGCGTGGGATTACTTTTGCCCAAGGACCTGGGTGCGCTTGGTGGGTAATGCAGAAGGATGGGGAAGTTTGATGTTTACCTCAAGGGGATTTGATTTTAGGTGAAAATAGCCAATGAATCGAACTGTCAAATAACCCTACTATTGCAATTGGTGCCTCACAACATCCTCCTGCCACATCCAAATCCTCCTGCTCCACCGACTGAGCTAGCTCCACCTCATTCTACCAGCCTTAAAGACTACCATGACAGATGGAACCTGAAATTATGGGCTAAATGAACTCAGCAGACGTTTTGGAAAGATGGCCCATAGTCTGAGGGAATGATATCTGTGAGACCCAGAAAAAAAAAAAAAAAAAAGGGGTAGTTATTCCTTAGAATGTATTTGGAACCTGAGCATGACGTCAATGGTATGGAATAAGGGGTGGAGACTGTCCTGGTTTCGGCCAGGATAGAGTTAACTTTCCATGGGCTGAGAGGGAGCACAGCTGAAGGGCTGGGTCCTTATTGATCATTGGACCATTCCATGTCATGTGATGTCAAAGCTCAGCATACAGGCGGGCCCGTTGTCTCTCACGGGTGTTGTTTGTTTTGTTTTCGGTTTCTGGATCAGCTGGGCAGGCTTCTCTGGTGCGGTCAGATCGCTGCTGGAGACGGGCTCTGTACCGGTCGCCGTTTGGTGAGCTATTACTGCATTTTACCCATTTTGGACTACTATCATTACTGTTGGGTTTTTTTGCTAGTAAATTTTTGTTATTTAACCTACAAATTTCTTTTTGTTTTTTCCTGTCCCTCCCCTATTTCATCGGGGAGGGGGGAAGTAAACAACTGGCCACGTGGCAATTTGCTACCGGCTGAGTTCAAACCACAACAGTTAAGAATACAAATACAACCAGGAAGAAACTGTGTGAGTCCTTATGAACTAATGTATGGGCGACCTTTACCAATTGCCTTTTGTTCCTGGAGATTCATTTTTACAGGGAACGCAGGATCTCAGACAACACCTGCTGGCTTTGGGCAAGACTCTCCAGAAGCTCCATAGCCAAGTGGTCCTACACCGACCAAGTGGACTAGACATTCCAGTGCATCCATTTCAGCCAGGAGACTGGGTTTATATCAAGACATGGAAGGACAAACCACTAAGAGCTAAGTGGCAAGGACCCTTCCAGGTCTTGTTGACTACCTACACTGCCCTGAAGGTGGCTGAAAAAGGACCTTGGGTACACTATTCTAGAGTTAAGAGAGCTACAGCCCCATGGACAGTAGAACAGAAGTCACCCCTTACTTTAAAATTTACTGGACACTCCTGAGTGGGAAATCATGATTAAGTTTCATGTTTTGACCATGACAATTGTGGTAGCCATGAGTCAACTTGGACAGACCAATTGGGACCAAAACTGAAACGAAAACTTGATTTTGACTTTAGTACAAGGGTTTGGTAGAATGCGTAATCTTACCAGTGTCACAGCATGTATCCCAATTCCTCATTCAGCTAGTCAGCCTATCCTGTGGGGTATTATACCAATGAATTCATCCTTATTGGAGGAAGATGATCACATCACAAAAGCCTTTAAACAGGCTAACATCCCTTATTATTTAGACAAAGGGAACAAGTGTGGACAAAGAGGTAGTGATGTCTTATAAGATGCTACTCCCTGGAGATCAGGAGATAATAGGACAGTCTTCGGAAGGGGTTCAGCGGAACAATGTCCCAGAGGATCACAACCTTTAAATGCCCAGTTTTTGCAAATAGCATCAGCAGCCTCTGGTGGACAGGCTGAAGGATTATTGAAACTCTGCATTACCACTAATGAAGTGCCTGATATGACCACTGCTCCGGAATGCACGGTCCTTAAGAAAAAATTCAAAACCTGGACCAGACCTTTGGAGGGGTATTGGAAATATGTAGGAAATGTAGAGTGGTGCTTTAATTGGGGCACAAAGACTACTTATAACGTTAATAGAGCCAATTGGAGGTGCCCCAATGACATAAGTCATAGTAAAATATCGATCCTAAATTCTACCTTGATGATGATGGAAAATTGTAAGAAACAAAATGAAGATTGCAAACAAGAAATTCCTTCTCCAGGTTACACAACATGGGTCACATCGGATGGACATTGGGCTACCTGGATACAGCTTAGTACGGCTGTAACTAGACAAGTAACTTTAGGATTACTGACTCTGTCCCCTACATGGAAAAGGAGTCCAATTAAAGCCCAATATTGGGGACATATTAAAAGGGATACTGAAACAGAAAAAGACCTTGATACTTGGACAGGGCCTTCCACAGCTGTACAACTTGTAAGGGGATTCCAAATTTTCCTGTTACCAGGACTAATGGATTTAGAAAATTGAGTATTGATAGAAAATTTGACTTGGCAGGTGGAAACTCTGTCAAGAGCGACTCAAAAGGGATTCCAAATTATTGATAAACAGGTCCAAACTAATACTAAAATGACTTTGCAAAATAGATTAGCCTTAGACTTGTTATTAGTTAAAGAACAAGGAGTGTGGATATATTAAGTTAGACAAAGAACACTGTTGTAGCTACATCCCAAACATCACCAATGACCTGCAAGAACAAATAGTTAAGATGAAAAAAGTAGCGGAAGATAGCAGGGCGATCAGGGATGCAGCAGAAAATAGTTGGCTCAACAAAATCCTCCAACAATTAGGTGGATGGTCTCTAAAAGGATGAGAAGGAACGGTTTGTGTAGTTATAATTATAGCTATTATAGGAATCTAAGTTGTACTAAAAGAATCATTGAGAAAAATATTTGGAAGCAGTAAGAAAATCTAATTCTTGTCTACCAAATTGGACATGGTTGAAAAACCTGTTTATAATGATCATAGTGATAATCTGTTTCTGTGTTTTAGTGCGTATCATGATTTAATGTTGTAACACTTGTTAGGATCAAACATTATCCTATAAATCTCAAAGGGGGGGAAATGTAAGCCAAACCGTCTTGCTAACTTTTTCTTCTTCATCTTGCTTTTCATCTTGCCAAATATTTTTTACTGAGAATTAAGTAGGTCAGTGTCAATGTAGCTTATGGAATGTGCAGAGACAGCTGAATGTTGGTACTTTCGTGAAAAAGAAAGGGGTTTGAAGATAAGACAGTAATGAATAAGACAGTTGGGGCCTATTCTTAAAGATAACAGGAAAAAGGACGGGACAAATTAAAACAAACCAGCTTAAGACACAACACAGCTGCACAACACCTCCTAAACAGACCTTTGTGAGCATGTGTGAGCACTGAGGGCAACCAGCAGACACGGTGAGGAAGTGTACTGGGTCTGGCTAAGCCGGAACTGGTTTTCCCCTGTAGCAGCCCTCATGGTGCTGTGTTTTATGTTGGGAGCTGGCAGGGTGTTGATAGCACACTGGTGGTGTGGCTACTGCTGAGTAGTGCTTACACAGCACCAAGGCTCTTTCTGACATTTCCCCCCCACAGTGGGACGGGGTGGGCAAGATCTTTGCTTATATTAAAACTGCTTTTGTTTTACCCACAAGGGTTTTTTGGTTTTTTTCCTATCTTATTTTCTTTCCACTCTTTGCCCTGTTGAGAAAAAAAGGGGAAGGGGGGGAAGTGATAGAGCAACTTGGTGGGTACCTGGCATTTAGCCAAGGTCAAACCACCACAGGAAGACTGCTAACGAGCACTAGGGACCCCTCGAGACCACCACCCAGCAAGAAAGCACATGCGTAATTAGGATGCAGATATTGTAATTAGTTCCAGGAAATCTAATGCATACATAACTCATTTCTCAGAAAAGTTATGAATATGTATGATCTCACTGTATATTAGCTGCCACTTATAGATACGGGGGCACACTCAGCTTTGCGAAGCTATTCGCGTGTGCACCCAGTGCTGCAATAAACAATGCCTGCTTGCTAACACTCCAAAATGAGTCTTAGAGAGTTCCTCTGATGTCTTTTATGGTAACATATTAAAAACCAGTGTAGTGACTCATCCTATGTAGAGAAGCATAAATTCAGAGTCTGAGCATCTACATATTCCTTAAGAAAGCCTTTTGTTTAGTGACAAGAATTTCTTTGCTGGACAAGCTGGGGGACTGGATCACATCCCTGTGGCAGGACATTTCTGCTCCTCTAGCAACACACAAGGGCGTTAGATAGTCCACATGCAGTGCCAGAGAAATATTAGCTGTAAATGTGTATGCCAAGCAACTCTGCCATAAGCACTTTAATGTAGTGCTATTTTCAATCTTCCCAAAACAGCCATTGTAACCCACCATACACTACAGCAGCCTTAAGGCTGTCCTAATCCACCCAGATCCAAAAACTCTAACAGCAAAATCTTGAGACAACCCCTGCCCCCCCCCCGCCCCCCCCCCCCCCAAAAATCAACAGGTACTTTGCTACACACCCCGCAAGACCAGGATTTTCTTTCCAGAGTGCAGTGATGGCTCAGAGTCAATGCTGCTCCTTCACAGCCCTTTGGGAAGCTTTGCCAAGAAGAGCACAGGGCCTTTTTCTCAGACACGTACTGCCATTCATCAGGAGGCAACAAGACTGTCCTTGCCACCAGCCAGGACAGGTGTCCTCAGCCCGGACACCCAGCACAGCAACAACTCCCTCCCCTCCTCACCAGCTAAATACCAACCTTACCAACCTTCTGCAGCAAAGAGACTTCCTCCCCCGCAAATTAAAGCAACTCATCACAGTAGCAACTTTTCTGAAGACAGAAATATTCTCCCCCTGCCCCAAACCCTACCTAAAGGCCTTTGTGCTCAATAATAAAGCCAATTGTGGATCCTATTTGCTGGCATTTATTCAGGTGAGAAGCATCAAAACACACAGTCTCCATTTGCCTTGCTCATGGAAGTCACACACAGCAGATAATCTGAACAAATTGCCACGAGCACAATAACAAACACTTTAGCAGCCACCCCCCCCCCCCCCAGAAACAAAAGACTCACATCCATCTTAATCACCATCATGCCTTGTTTCCATGACAATGATGACGCCCCCATTATGCATTAAGACTGAAGTATTCAAAACAGAACCAGAAAAATATTAAAACCACAGGACAGGCACCTGTTGATCCTCTCATTTTTATTTGGTACTATCTTGATGCCAAAGCACTATTAACAGCTTCATCTGTTACATACAAAACCTTAAAATTAGCCTGCTACAGCCTTTACTCTGAAATATGGTAGCACTTACTCTCCCATGAACAATTTTTTTTTTGGCTATGATATTTGCTCTCACACCAGTCAAATATAGAAACATATACACATACAGTGCATAAACTCTCCTCATATGGATGCCATACAATTACTATATGTTTTATGCATTTGACCAGGATGAAATTGATATAGTATACTTCACATTTGCTAGTAGCCATGGTTAATGAATAGTAGCTATAGTTACCATATGGGAACAGTTGCGAGGTCTTGAAGCTTGGTCAAGCAAGAAGAACAAGCTTCCATCTCCAAACCCTAGAAAATGGGTAGAACATCCTGGACCATAAAGACAATGTCTGAGATTGTGTTGAGGGCGAGTTATTTGACAACCTGGCAAAGTGACTATTTGATTACTTAACGTGGCAACAAAACTAACTTTTGTCTGTCCTGAAAGTGAACTACCTTCATTATAATACTAAAAAGCACATCCACAGGTCAAAAAGACCCCTGCCCAGGTTAAGACCCTTCCCCTGAGCATGTGTAGTAGTAGAAGCATTAGGTAAGCCATATTATAATTGTATGTTAATCACTAACCAATCAGTATCTAATAGGCGTGCTTGGAAAAGTACTAACTTCTGATTTTTGTGTATAAAAGGAGCATGAAAACCTGCTGTTGGGGTGCTTGATTTGTGGACAAGTCCACGAGCACCCAGGCCTGAATAAATACAGTATGTCTCCTGAGGGTGTTAAGATTGGGTTATTGCACATCAGGCATGAATCCACTTTTTGGGTAACAAAGTCATAAACATGACTGAGATACTACAGCACCCAAACATATGTAACATATATTAGAAGTAAACACTATGTAATATTAATAGACAAAATTCTGAGAAGTGCTGAGGGACTGTTTTTGGTTACCTATCAGTTCAGGTGCCAGGTCAGAGTCTGGGATCTAGAGATGCTTAAAAGGATCTGCACAACTAATATAACATCTATAGGTGCATAAAAAATACCATTAGCTTCTGAAGTGACTTTTTGGGACTGGTCAGGCTTGGACTTAGCGATAAATCGCAGCAGTTCTTTCTAAGGAAGCTACCACCTTTAGTTGCATCTGTGAAATGCACCCCCAGAGGTTACAGAATCACAGAATCACAGAATCATATAGGTTGGAAAGGACCTTGAAGATCATCTAGTCCAACCGTTAACCTAGCATTGGCAGTTTCCAACTACACCATGTCCCTCAGCTCTATGTCGACCCTACTCTTAAACACCTCCAGGGATGGGGACTCCACCACCTCCCTGGGCAGCCCATTCCAACATCTAACAACCCGTTCTGTAAAGAAATACTTCCTAATATCCAGTCTGAATCTTCCCTGGCGCAACTTGAGGCCATTCCCTCTTGTCTTATCACTCATTACTTGGTTAAAGAGACTCATCCCCAGCTCTCTGCAACCTCCTTTCAGACAGCTGTAGAGGGCGATGAGGTCTCCCCTCAGCCTCCTCTTCTCCAGACTAAACAACCCCAGTTCCCTCAGCCGCTCCTCGTACGACATGTGCTCCAGACCCTTCACCAGCTTCATTGCCCTTCTCTGGACACGCTCGAGTCATTCAATGTCCTTTTTGTAGTGAGGGGCCCAAAACTGAACACACTAATCAAGATGTGGCCTTACTAGTGCCGAGTACAGGGGTAAGATCACTTCCCTGTCCCTGCTGGCCACGCTATTTCTGATACAGGCCAGGATGCCATTGGCTTTCTTGGCCACCTGGGCACACTGCTGGCTCATGTTCAGCCGGCTGTCAATCAACACCCCCAGGTCCCTCTCTGACTGGCAGCTCTCCAGCCACTCCTCCCCAAGCCTGTAGCGCTGCTGGGGGTTGTTGTGGCCCAAGTGCAGCACCCGGCATTTGGCCTTATTGAAACTCCTCCAGTTGGCCTTAGCCCATCGCTCCAGCCTGTCCAGATCTCTCTGCAGAGCCTCCCTGCCCTCGAGCAGATCAACACTCCCACCCAACTTGGTGTCATCTGCAAACTGACTGAAAGTGCACTCAATCCCCTCGTCTAGGTCATCAATAAAGATGTTAAACAGGAGTGGCCCCAAAACCGAGCCCTGGGGGACACCACTCGTGACCGGCTGCCAACTGGATGTAACTCCATTCATCACAACTCTTTGGGCCCGGCCATCCAGCCAGTTTTTTACCCAGCAAAGCGTGCGATCATCCAAGCCTCGAGCAGGCAGTTTTGCCGGGAGAATGCTGTGGGAAACGGTGTCAAAGGCCTTACTGAAGTCGAGGTAAACTACATCCACAGCCTTTCCTTCACCCAATAAGCAGGTCGCCCTGTCATAGAAGGAGATCAGGTTTGTCAAGCAGGACCTGCCTTTCATAAACCCATGCTGACTGGGCCTGATCATCTGGTTGTCCCGCATGTGTTGTGTGATGGTACTCAGGATGAGCTGCTCCATCAGCTTCCCGGGCACCGACGTCAAGCTGACAGGCCTGTAATTTCCTGGATCATCCTTCCGACCCTTCTTATAAATGGGTGTCACATTGGCCAGGTTAGACCTGCATGGCAAACCACTTCTCCAATGAATCACCCCCAAACTTTTTAACAGAGTGCATTTTGTTTTAGTACCATCTCTGCAGAATGTGCTTAGTTAATCTCACATTTAACCCTCTGCACCAACATTTTTATAGTTTCCATTGCCGTGCTGGAATCTGCAAATAATGTGATATGGCTCATCACTTGCAGTGCTCCCAGGATCAACTACCATTTTATACATCAGGTGTTTCATTGCTGAGCTCTGAATGTCCTCCAGCCAATCATAAACCCAGCTCTGCACTTCAAGACTCTAATCTTTGAAAATTAGGTATTTGGCAAGATTTACTGTAAGAAAGAAAAATTGCCCTACTCACACTGTTTTGGATACATCCAGCTTCCATTCACAAATACTGCCATTGCACTGGCCACTAGATGTTTTCAGTGATGTAATTAAAAAGAAAGAACGATGGTAACTGTGCAGTGGAAAAGCACTCTCATCTGTCACTTCTCTTGGAAAATAATGAGCTCTCTTCCTTGTTATGTTCACTGCAATATATCTTCAGAAAAGTCATATAGAGATTGATGCTCAATTATGTAAATGAGCTTAGCTTTATTCATTCTAGGAGAGGATCTGGCCCCAAAGTCCCCATAAGCCATTGCTCCACCATCCTTATTAAAGGAAAATCCTACACAGGAGCTAAGACAGGACTTTGGCCTTGTGTCTTGCCCATAAATTCAGCAACGGAGATTTAGTATGCTTTATATCAACAAGCCATGCCTAAGTGTGTACAAATGAGGGTAAGATACAAGATAGCAAACACTATAAAGGAGGAAGACCTAGGGGAGAAAGCAAGCGTGCTCTTAAAAACCACTGTGATTTTAGTCATCTCTTTTGAAACTGCAAGTGCCGTAAAATGACAACATGTGAGCCACAACCACATGTTAGAGTGCTTGTTTTAAATCACGGGGTCAAAATAAGAATCTATTACAACTCTGTTTAACATTCTCAGGCTGGTATGCAACCCACACAACACTACAGCTGTGATAGCGAGGTCTTCAAAATCTGCTCCAATGGATATGAGAAAACACCAGAACCAAAAATAAGGACAATGCCAGAGCTCTCGCACAGACTGGCGCAACCATCCCCACCCAGCCTTTCCTCTTCCCATTGCCATTTACACCCCGGCTGCATCCAGGCAGCAGGACAAAAACTGGCTCGCTGCTTGGGAAGGATTTTTTGCACGAGCTTCACAGTTCAACAGATCTAAGGCTGAGGCTCAAAGCCTCTTACACTGGCCACCCAAAGTACAAATGTTCCTTTAAATGACCCTTGTTGAGAACTGAGGCTTCCACACCTTTCTGGAAAGTAAAAGGACATCAAGCAGAAAATTTTTTTAACTAAGTGATAAAAACCCTCTACCATGCAACTTAAATGGATCAGCTTCTACAGATCCAAAAAGCCATTAAAAAAAAAACACATGCTGAAAGACTGATAGACAAATGGCTAAATAGTAATTACCCAATAATAAGGCTTTTCCATGACATTAACAGAGATTCTGTGAACCCAATGTTGGCATCCCGATGAGCAAAGAAGTGCAGATCAATGGCAGGTAGAGGATTCCAGGCATTAAAAAATAAAAAAATCCTACCTTAAGATCATTCTTTAACAGAAAAAAATTCGTTGAATACAGACTCCTCTTCCACATATTCATACAAGGACAAAGCTTCAAATTGTCTCTTCACATACAGACACACAGAATAAACTGACCTTTGGAAGAAGGGGCAGGCGACTCAGGAGGACTACAAAGATGTGATGAGGTTATGCAAGGAAAAAATTAGAAGGGCCAAAGCCCAACTAAAACTAAATCTGGTTACTGCCATAAAAACCAATAAAAAATATTTCTATATAAATATTAGTAACAAAAGGAGAGCTAAGGAGAATCTCCAGCCTTTATTGGATACAGGGGGAAACATAGTGACAAAGGATAAAGAAAAGGCTGAGCTGCTTAATGCCTTCTTTGCCTCAGTCTTTAATAGTAAGACCAGTTGTTCTCAGAGTACCCAGCCCCCTGAGCTGGAAGACAGGGATGGGGAGCAGAATGAAGCCCCTATCATCCAAGGGGAAATGGTTAGAGACCTGTTACACCACTGGGACACACACAAGTCTGCGGGGCTGGATGGGATCCACCCAAGGGTACTGAGGGAGCTGGTGGAAGTGCTCACCAAGTCACTTTCAATCATTTAACAGCAGTGTGGGCTAACTGGGGAGGTCCCAGTTGACTGGAGGTTAGCAAATGCGACACCCATCTACAAGAAGGGCTAGAAGGAAGATCCGGGGAACTACAGGCCTGTCAGTCGGACCTCGGTGCTGCGGGAGGTTATGGAGCAGATCATCTTGAGTGCCATCACATGCCACGTGCAGGACAACCAGGTGACCAGGACCAGTCATCATGGGTTTATGAAAGGCAGGTCCTGCTTGACTAACCTGATCTCCTCCTATGACAAGGTGACCCACTTAGTGGATGAGGGAAAGGCTGTGGATGTTGTCTACCTGGACTTTAGTAAAGCCTTTAACACCATTCCCCACAGAATTCTCCTGGTGAAACTGGCTGCTCATGGCTTGGACGGGTGTACTCTTCACAGGGGAAAAAACTGGCTGGATGGCCAGGCCAAAGAGTTGTGGTGAATGAAGTTAAATCCAGTTGGCAGCCGGTCACAAGTGGTGTCCCCCAGGGCTCAGTATTGGGGCCAGTTCTGTTTAATATCTTTATCAAATGATCTAGATGAGGGGATTGAGTGCACCCTCAGTAAGTTTGCAGATGACACCAAGTTGGTCAGGAGTGTTGATCTGTTTGAGGGAAGGAAGGCTCTATAGAGGGATCTAGACAGGCTGGAGCGATGGGCCAAGGCCAATTGTATGAGGTTCACCATCTCTGGAGTTATTATTTAAAAGAGGTGTAAACATGGCGCTTAGGGACATAGTTTAGTGGTAGACTTAGCAGTATTAGGTTTACAGTTGGACTCGATGATCTTAAGGGTCTTTTCCAACCTAAATGATTCTACAATTCTAAATTGTCACATGGATTTTTTTGGCTGGACAGTAAATTCATTTTCAAACCAGTGTAGTCTGGACTCTCACTGTCTCAGCTGAACATCCCACAGATGCCACTGGGTTTCTAATCTCCCACCAAGCCATCAGGAATGACTTGTTTGCTTGTTTTACCTGCTAGAATTCTCCAGGTGAGCTTTAAAGCTACTGAACAAAGGAAACATAGCAGTTAAGAGTGGATTTAGAGTACTTGATGGACTTCCTCAAATGTCAATTTTAGCGAACATCATGCAAGTACAGCCTTCTCTCTCTGATACACGTGTGTGTTCACAAAATATATAAAGCTAATGCCCTATATCTGTCTCATTCTCCATTAATAATTCAGATTATTGGCCAATTTAGGCATATACAATGTATGCTTCAGAAATTAGCTGGTTTGTTTGGGTTTTTTTTAATAAAATGACCCACTTGGTATATTTGTTGTTTTTAGAAAGGGCTGCACTGCTTGCTCAAAGCTCTGGGAGACCACATACTCCTCAGCTGGAACTGGGCTTGGTCAAAGCCCACAGAGATGATATATTCTGGTCTTTGGCACTAGCCATAGAGGAAGGTCTTCAAGAACTTTACTGCCAGAAAATGCACTCAGATAAACAAGAGAGACAGTGACACTATTTCAGTAATGCCTTCAACGCTTAGAGCTGATAGAGTTGATAATTTTCAGCTCTGGTCATTTCTACAGCTAATAAGAGTATACATTAAAAATGCCATCCTCACTTTACATTCAAATCACAGGTTTCATGTATCTGTAATTTTTCTCTTTTTTTTTTTTTTTTTTTTAAATGAACAAAAACCTTCTCCAGGAACTGTTAAGTGTTGATAATAACAGACCAGAATACAAAGTCATTTTTCACCCTCCAGTAGGAAATATTTAATCTCATGGTTCTGACACATGTATGCTTGTTGCCAACACCCTGCACATGCAATGCTTGCCTGCATGTGGATCACCCACCAGCCCAGCTTGAGGATCTATCCTGTTTCCTACTTAGGACAAACATTAGAGCCAAACCAAGCTCCATCTCCTAAAAGCCAGAGGAAGAGCAGCTTGTGCAGATGTTGAAATTCTGGTGAGAAATACAAACTATAAACTGATTTCATAAAAGATTTGCCTTGGGACAGTCTTATCTAACAATTCCACTAATTCCCTTGGTAGGGAAAATAGAGGAGCGCAAATGAAATCTGCAGACAACAGATAGCTGGGAAAGTCTGACAAATCAGAGGATGCACAGAAGTTTATTCAGAACATTTGAGGACTAAAACAAGTGTCAGGAGGTACAGCTTATAGTAAAGCCAGGCAGAGTCATGCACTTTGGGATTAAAGAAATATGTTCTGCAGCTTGGGAGCTCAACAGTTGGAAGTGATATAGAAAGAGAAAGACTGGTGGTTTAATGGCTCATGGCAAGAGTGTAAAAAGCCAGATGCTGCCCAAGGTCTCAGTGAGGAACAGGAAAATATACAAGAAACCGGTAAGATCTCAGCTGGAACAATGTGCAATTTCAGGTTACTGAGTTCAAGAAAGGTTAAGTGAAACTGAAATAGTGCAAGAAAAGGTCAGTAGGATGACCTCTTTCATGAAACAAAAAGACATTGGCTTTGTTCCTGGAGCAAAATGAAGGCTTTCTTTGATGGGGAAAAGGAAAGATAAAGCAGTATGTACCAGCCATAAAGAGGTTTAGGCTGGAACTTGAAAGGAGGCTTATATCCACCAAAATAATATTGTTCAAGCAAAGCTTGACAAAAGAAAAAAATTAGGCAGGAGGTTGTTCAATGCATGAAAATCTACAGCACTGTTGCCTGAGATAGCCCAAAACAAGGCCAACCATGCAGAAGGTCCAAAGCTGATCCTCATAACACACCTCCTCACCATATAAAGCCCAATGAGCCCACTAACCAAGGTGTGGGGAGCTGCACCACTTTCCCCAAACCTCCCAGATCTTCCCTAGCCTGCAACCAGGTCTTGTGCTGTCACCACAGGGACATAGTGTTTAAGGTGTATAGAGAGTCCACACATGGTACTGATACACAGTAAAAGCTGCTTTGGATACGGACAGACTTCCTGAATCACTACACAGTAAAAAGGGGATGACGTTTCTCCAGAAAACTTGAAGTTATGCTCAAATCGAGTCCAAGGAAGATGATGAAGTGAGGCTGGTGAAGAGCACAGCAGTTCACTCAATGTCTGGGGGTAGAAGAGAAACACTACTAAAGGAAAGTAGAAAGGTGATGCTTCAGAGGGAAGAGATGAGACAGTTACTGCAGAAGGCTTTAGAAATCATCACTGTGATAGCAAGCTGTGGTGGTTTGACCTTAGCTAAATGCCAGGTACCCACCAAGTCGCTCTATCACTTCGCCCCCCTTCCCCCTTTTTTCTCAACAGGGCAAAGAAGGGAAAGAAAATAAGATAGGAAAACAAAACAACACTTGTGGGTAAAACAACAGCAGTTTTAATATAAGCAAAGCGAAGCAAAGGTCCGCGCGCGGAAGCAAAAAAGAAAATAGATTTATTCTCTACTTCCCATGAACAGGCGATGTCGGGCCTTCTCAGGAAGCAGGGCTCCCATACGCGTAGGGGTTGCCTTGGAGGACCAAGGGTGACCCCACCCCCTTCCTCCTTTCTCCCAGCTTTATACTGAGCAGACGTCAGATGGTCTGGAATATCCCTTTGGTCAGTTCGGGTCAGCTGTCCTGGTTGTGTCCCCTCCCAAGATCTTGCCCACCCCGTCCCACTGTGGGGGGGAAATGTTGGAAAGAGCCTTGGTGCTGTGTAAGCACTACTCAGCAGTAGCCACACCACCAGTGTGCTATCAACACCCTGCCAGCTCCCAGCATAAAACACAGCACCATGAGGGCTGCTACAGGGGAAAACCAATTCCGGCTCAGCCAGACCCAGTACACAAGCAATTCACTATCATGGCTGAAATCCCCCACTATTCCTCAACATTGCCCAATAAAATTAACAGTGCAGGCAGGTTCAAAAAAGGCAGTTTACAATCTTGCTATTCCAAATTAATTTCTGTTTCAAAGGAAAAACATGAAGTTAAAAAGGGGATGGGGAGCGTGAAGGTTTAGCCCCTACCAGGGTCTGAGACCACGCGGCCGCTGCCCCTCCCCCACAAAGGGAGTGAAATACAAAGCCCCGGAGCTGAGATAAGGAGAGGTTTAATACAACAGAGCAACAGCAACACAACAAACAATAACAATAAGAATAACAGTGATAACAATGAACAGAGCAAAGTATATACCGACACAGCAGTGAGAGAACCGGCTGCGCCAACCCACGCGATCACCGATTCTTCCCGCGCTCGCGCCAGGATGTGATGTCAGCATGGCATATGAATAACCTGGCTAGAGCTTCCCCCCCACTGCTGGGAAAACTTAACCCTATCCTGGCTAAATCAGGACATAATCCACCCCTTTATTCTATACCATGTGCGTCACATCCAGCTGCCATTTAGCAATTAGCATTGAAAAAGAAAAATTAACAAAAGCACGGTATAACTCACGGTGTGTTTTCACCCACAATCAAGTCCCCTTGTGGTACGCATCGGATCGCTCCATCCTTTTGCATCACCCACCAGGTACACCCAGGTCCTTGAGCAAAAGCAATCCCATGGATGGGTTTGCCTTTGCCCGGCGCAGGACTAATCCAGACCATTTTTCCCAGCAGATCCCTCATGCGCACCACAGGGACTCTATCCCCGTCTACAACACGTGGAAGTTTTGACTGAGCCGGGCCAGCTCGATTGGCAGATCCTCTTGTGTTGACTAACCAAGTGGCCTTTGTCAGATGTGTGTCCCAGTGTTTGAAGGTTCCACCCCCCATTGCTCTCAATGTAGTTTTTAACAGTCCATTGTAGCGCTCGATCTTCCCAGAGGCTGGTGCGTGGTAGGGGATGTGGTAGATCCACTCGATGCCGTGTTCTTCTGCCCAGGCATCTATGAGGTTATTTCAGAAGTGAGTCCCATTGTCCGACTCAATCCTCTCTGGGGTGCCGTGTCGCCACAGGACTCGCTCTTCAAGGCCCAGGATGGTGTTCCGGGCGGTGGCGTGGGACACTGGATAAGTTTCGAGCCACCCAGTGGTTGCTTCCACCATTGTGAGCACGTGGCGCTTGCCTCGGCGGGTCTGTGGCAGTGTGATGTAGTCGATCTGCCAGGCCTCTCCATATTTATATTTCATCCATCGATCTTCATTCCGCTGGGGCTTCACCCGTTTGGCTTGTTTGATTGCAGCACACGTCTCACATCCGTGGATGATCTCTGCGATGGTGTCAATGGTGAGGTCCACCCCTTGATCTCGAGCCCACCTGTATGTTGCATCTCTGCCTTGGTGGCCCGAGGTCTCATGGGCCCACCGGGCTATGAACAGTTCACCTTTACGCTGCCAGTCCAAGTCCACCTGAGCCACCTCGATCTTAGCAGCCTGGTCCGCCTGCTGGTTATGTTGATATTCATCAGTGGCCCGACTCTTGGGTATATGGGCGTCCACATGGCGCACCTTCACAACGAGGTTCTCCACCCGGGCTGCAATGTCCTGCCATACTTCAGTGGCCCAGATGGGTCAGCCCTTGCGTTGCCAGTTGTTCTGTTTCCATTGCTGCAACCACATCCACAGGGCACTTGCCACCACCCACGAGTCAGTGTAGATATAGAGCCTCGGCCACTTTTCTCGCTCAGCAATCTCCAAAGCCAATTGGATGGCTTTCACCTCTGCGAACTGGCTCGATTCACCTTGTCCCTCAACAGCTTCAGTGGTTTCTCGTGTGGGATGCCACACCGCAGCCTTCCATCATTGATGTTTTCCCACAATGCAACAAGACCCATCAGTGAACAGGGCATATCGCTTCTCCTCTGGCAGCTCGTTATATGGTGGGGCCTCCTCAGCACGTTTCACCTCCTGTTCTGGTGACTTCCCAGCATCTTTGCTCTCTGGCCAGTTCATGATCACTTCCACTAATCCTGGGGGGGGTCGCGGTTCCCTATTTGAGCCCGTTGTGTTATCAACGCAACCCATTTACTCCACGTGGCATCTGTTGCATGATGTGTGGAGGGAGCCTTTCCTTTGAATATCCATCCCAGCACCAGCAGTCGAGGTGCCAGGAGGAGCTGTGTCTCAGTGCCGACCACTTCTGAGGCAGCTCGAACTCCTTCATACGCTGCCAGTATCTCCTTAGTCAGGGTATAGTTAGCTTCAGAGCCTTTGTATCCCCGGCTCCAAAAGCCTAGAAGTCGGCCTCGGGATTCCCCATGTGCGCTCTGCCAAAGGCTCCAGGAAGGGCCATTCTCCCCAGCTGCGGTGTAGAGCACGTTCTTAATCTCCTGCCCTGCCCGGACTGGCCCGAGGGCTACTGCCTGGGTAATCTCCTGCTTAATTTGTTCAAAGGCTTGTTGTTGCTCAGGGCCCCATTTAAAATCATTCTTCTTGCGGGTTACGTGGTAGAGAGGGCTCACAATCAGGCTGTAGTTTGGGATGTGCATCCTCCAGAACCCCACAGCACCCAGGAAAGATTGAGTCTCTTTTTTGGTGGTTGGTGGGGCCATGGCTGTTATCTTGTTGATCACCTCCATTGGGATGTGGCGACGCCCATCTTGCCATTTTATTCCTAGGAACTGAATCTCCCTTCCAGGCCCCTTAACTTTCTGTCACTTGATGGCAAAACCAGCCTTCAGAAGGATTTCAATTCTCTTCTTTCCTTTCTCAAAGACTTCCTCAGCTGTGTCCCCCCATACAATGATATCATCAATGAACTGCAGGTGTTCTGGAGCCCCACCTTTCTCCAGTGCAGTATGGACCAGTCTATGGCAAATGGTGGAGCTGTGGTTCCACCCCTGGGGCAATCGATTCCAGGTGTACTGGATACCCCTCCAAGTGAACACAAACTGTGGCCTGCACTCTGGTGCTATTGGGATGGAGAAGAACGCGTTAGCGATGTCAATCGTGGCGTACCACTTGGCTGCCTTCGACTCCAGCTCATACTGGGGCTCTAGCATGTCTGGCACTGCAGCACTCATCGCTGGCGTAACTTCATTCAGGCCACGGTAGTCCACAGTTAGTCTCCATTCGCCATTAGGTTTTCTCACTGGCCATATAGGGCTGTTGAAAGGTGAGTGAGTCTTGCTGATCACCTTCTGGCTTTCTAGTCGACGGATCAGCTGATCGATGGGGACCAGGGAATCTTGGTTAGTGCGGTACTGCCGCCGGTGCACCGTCTTGGTAGCAATTGGCACTCGCTGCTCTTCAACCTTAAGCGACCCCACCACCGAGGGGTCCTCTGAGAGGCTGGGTAAGGTGGACAATTGTTCAACCTCCTCCAGGGCAACTATACCAAAGGCCCACCGGTACCCTTTTGGGTCTTTAAAGTACCCTCTCCTGAGGTAGTCTATACCTCGGATGCACGGGGCATCTGGGCCAGTCACAATGGGGTGCTTATGCCAGTCCTTCCCAGTTAAGCTTACTTCAGCTTCTAATAGGGTCAGCTGTTGGGACCCCCCTGTCACTCTGGAGATGCAGATGGATTTGACCCCACTGTGGCTTGATGGCATCAGGGTGCACTGTGCGCCAGTGTCTACCAAGGCCTTATATTCTTGTGGTTCTGATGTGCCAGGCCATCGGATCCACACCTTCCAGTAAATCCGATTATCCCTTTCCTCCACCTGGCTGGAGGCAGGGCCCCTCTAATCCTGCTCACCATCACTCACTTGATCTAAGAGTGACTCCTGCAAGAATGACTTCCTGGTCTCCTCAAGAGGGTCAAGCATACTGTTGGCCATTCTATTCTGTCTGGGGGATTTCCGACTGGACACTGGAGCTGCATCTCTCTTGGAAGACTCCCCTTTCATGGTGGTCTTCCCTTTCAGTTGCTGTACTCGTGCAGCTAGGGTGGGAGTGGGCTGTCCATGCCACCTTCTCATGTTTTCCCCATGGTCGCAGAGGAAAAACCACAGGGTGCCCCGTGGTGTGTGTCTTGCACTGCCCTTCTCTTGGGTGGGGAAGCGCCTGCTTCTAATAGCTGAGACATTGGCCCGTGCAGGTGGAACATAGGACATGTCCTGTTCCACTTTCTGGAGCCTCTGAGACAGTTCCTCTACAGCTGAAACCAAAGCATGTTGGGAGGAAGGGAGACTTCCCTCATATTGCCAGAGCTGGATAATCACTTCATCCACTGTCTGAGTCTGGGTGTCTCACCACCAGGACGCTACTGCTAATGCTTTGGAATGTGCCTCTGGTCCACTTTGCAGGAACTTCCGCCACATCAACTGTGTGCAAGGGACCTGATCTGGATCCATTGGTGACTGCTCATCATTCAGATCACCATAGATCATGTCAAACACAGCCATTTCCCTGAGGTTTTGAATGCCTTTCTCCATGTCGGTCCACTTGCCTAACTGACATAGAGCATCATCCTTGTAGGGGTACCTCTCCCTCACACCGAGCAGGAGTTGCCTCCAAAGGCTGAGGGTTTGAGCCTGTTTCCCTATTGCCTTGTCAATACCAGCCTGCTTGGCTAAAGGTCCCACCTGCTTGGCCTCTCTCCCCTCAAATTCCAAACCAGCAGCTCCACTATCCCAGCATCGGAGCAGCCAGGTGCAAATTTGCTCGCCTGCAATGCGGCCGAAATCCTTCCGCATATCTCGCAACTCACTTAGGGATAGAGATCGGATGATTACCTCCGGCTCTTCCTCCTGCTCTCGTGATGGGCCTGGTTCATTATCACCCTGTGCACTGCGAGGAGATTTTTTGGTATATTTGGTTTTCTGTATCGGGGCCACTGATATTGGCACTGCTTGTCCCTCTGGCTCAACTGCTGTGCTGGTGGAGGCGACCGGTACTGGCACTGCCTGTCCGCCTGGCCCAGCTGCTGTACCAGCAGGTTCACCTTCAGATCCTGAAGCCCTTTCTCCCCCTTGAGGGCAGTGATCAGTGTTAAGGGCGATGCGGTAAGCATGGGCAAGCCCCCAGCACATTGCAGCAAGTTGCATCTCCCGGGGTTTGTCAGATTGGCAGCACACCTTTTCCAAACACTCCAACAGTTTATCAGGACTCTGCACTTGTTCGGGAGTGAGATCCCAAAGCATTGGAGGTGACCACTGACTCAGGCACTTTCCCATCTTCTCCCACACACCTTGCCATTTATAACTATCTGCCCTCGGGGCAGGTTTCCGGGTGGTGCTATTGTTGGAGAAGTACCGCATGGCCCAAAACAAGATCTGGCAGACATTTAGAAAGCATTGTGCTGCAAACACACTGGCCTGGATGCTCCAGGGATAGCTGAAACTCTCAAAAACCAAGAGAATCTCTTCCCCTGGCTCACCCATGGAGGGGGTGAGACCCTTAACAAAAGCCCAGGCAGCAAACAGATACCGGTTCACCCCCACAAGCAGCGATACAAGCATATTATAAGCAGTTTGCAGCCAATACAGCAAAACAAGACCCTTGACGCATTTTCCACCAAAAACAAACATCAGCACTGGGAATGCACAATGGATATAAGGATTGATCCAGCCCCACCACGCAAGCAAACTGGCCAGCATTGCAAACGTTTTTTATCAAACAAATGCAAATAAAAACAGAAAAATTACACCTAACAGATTGCTCTAACACACCTTCTCCTTTTGTCCTTATTTCAGTCTTCTCCAGCCCCACGTTGGAGTGCCAAATTTGTAATGGTTTAGCCCCTGCCAGGGTCTGAGACCATGCGGCCGCTGCCCCTCCCCCACAAAGGGAGTGAAATACAAAGCCCCGGGCTGAGATAAGGACAGGTTTAATACAACAGAGCAACAGCAACACAACAAACAGCAATAATGAGAATAACAGTGATAACAGTGAACAGAGCAAAGTATATCTACCAATACAGGAGTGAGAGGAGCGGATGTATAAAACCACGCGCCCCGCGCTCCCGCGCCAGGATGTGACATCCGCATGGTATCTGAATAACCCGGCTAGAGCTCCCCCCCCCACTGCTGGGGAAACTTAACCCTATCCTGGTTAAACCAGGATAGTGGGATCCCGATGTACCAGTAGCCAATAACGACACATAGTGGACTGGAGGGGCTTGGCTTCCTCCTTGAGACACAAAGAATCAGTCATATTGTTTTAATGTTGCCAATATAGCATTGTATGCGGATGCCTCCCTGTGTGTATGTCCACAGGAGAAGGGGGTGCATGTGTGCAGTCACTACAGCACCTGTATTTTAGAAAAGTTAAGGGTCACGGTAACATC
The DNA here is from genome assembly GCF_031877795.1 of Strix aluco. Taxonomy (NCBI): domain Eukaryota; kingdom Metazoa; phylum Chordata; class Aves; order Strigiformes; family Strigidae; genus Strix; species Strix aluco. The sequence continues at coordinate 13,903,487 of NC_133970.1, forward strand.
ACAATCATGCAAACGATGGGGGCTGTAGAACATGGAAATGTAATGGTTAACTGACTGCAGAATTTCCCTGTCTGCCATAGCAGAGAGTTTGGTTAAGATGCGATTAGGCCCCAATGGGCCCCCTGTCATTTGAGTATAGGACATAATTTAAATGTTAGTATGCATGATGTTGCAACTGAGGATTGGGGGCCTCGAGGATATTTTAGTAGCAATGTCAGTCATGTTGACGTAAATGGGGTATCGCATGACAAGATTCAGTGGACGGCCGGGGGACTGTCAGGGCCCTTACTGTGAGCCAGGTGGAGTGACCACTATAGCCCTTGGCATGACACGCTGTGGAGCTTGGGATTACCCTTTATCAAGCAGTCTCACTGGTATGAGAACTATACACTGAACCAAACAAGTTTTAGCCTTAGTAACAGTAGCCCAATTTACAAGGAGCCTTTTCTAGCAATCTGCAACAACAAGTTACCGAACTACGTAATTCGTTACAGCATGAATTGGTTGAGATTCAGAAATTAACGCATGATGACATCATGAGAGTTAGGCGAAAGTTTATCCTGGCTCAACCCTAAGCATTGGTTTGCAGGTCTGAACCTACAGATGTGGGTTTTGGCAGGCCTGGGATGTTTGATTTGTTTTACAGGGTTTGCCATCCTGTGATGCATATGGACCCTCCTGTACACAGTGTGGAAGGCCAAACTGTGACTAATTGCAATGATCGCCATGGAAACGAAGCTAAAAAAGAAGGGGGAGATGTGGCAATTAAGAATTGGTGGTTAGCAAAAATGTAAACTGACCTTGAGGTTAGAAGAATGATTGTGGATAAATGAGGCAATATTACGGAACGCCATGTTGCAAGCGTGAGAAGCAGCAGGTTGGAACACCATCTGCTGAGCACGTGATTGAAACAAGGAGCTTCACTCAACAGTCAGAATTCAGTATAACTGTCAAGCAGGGATTCTTTATTCGCAGCGCTGGGCAGCACTGGGGATCGCTCCACCACAAGTGCCACACTTATAACAAAACTCTCTGACCAATATACACAAAAAGCATACATATGCATTAGATTTCTTAGAAAAGGCAGTCTTATGCTAATGGTTTTTCAGAATTCATTTACATAGTCTGAACATGTGTAGTAAAAATAGAGTGAGGGTCTTCTCCCCTCCTTAGGGGTCCCCACAGCCTTTCTCACACCGTCCGTTAGTGAACTTCAGGTTTCTCATGTCCATATGTGGGCATGGAGTTACCTCATCCATCCTTCAGCTCCTGTTTGTTCCAAGGAGGTTAGTTCAGACCAGCTTCCAGTCACTTATCTTGACTTTGGTGTCTTCTTAGGCACTTGTTTTCTTTAGGTTCCTGCTATTAGGGATGTACTCAGGGAGTTTTTCAGACTGTCCAAGGTCTGTCCTATCTTTACTAGGCAAGGAGTTACAGGTTTCGAAACATCTTACAAGTGGGTAATGACTACAGAGGGTAGTTAGGAAAAAGTATAAATGAAATTATATACATTACAGTAAAATACAGGAAAAATAAAAGCTAGTAAAACACAAGTGATATCTAACGTTAAAACTAAATGTAGCAACTTCACTTCAGCACTGCCCTCTGAGACCAATCATTCAACCAGTTTTTATGCACGTAGTTTACCATTAGTAAATCCATGCTCTGTTCCTAATTGCTGCTTTCTCCTTCACATGCCAAGAAATTACTTTCAAGTGTTTTCACTCCATGATTTTTCCCAGGACTGAAGTGGGGCTGACCAGCCTGTAACTCCCAGGATCATCTTTTGGGTCTTTCTTCAAGATTAGTGCAACATTTGCTTTTCTCCAGTTGTTGGGGACCTCTCTTGTTCTCCATGACCTTGCAAAGACAATATAGAGCAGCCTTGCAAGGATACCAGCCAGCTCTCTCGTCATCCTCATATGCAGCCCATCTAGTCCCATTACTTTGTATGTGCTGAGTTTTCTCAAGTAATCCCTAACTCAGTCCATATCCACTGCTGGTAATTCAACTCCTTGAACCCTTTCACTAAGCACAGAAGCTTGGAAGACCACATTTTCCGTGCTCAGCCTTTTACTACTAACATAGCAGTAAGAGCTCTTCTTTCTGCCCTTGATGTTCTTGCAGTTCTCAAGTCTAGTTGAGCTTTGGCCTGCCATGTTGCCCTTCTGGCATATGTCAGGGAGGTTAAAGTTCCTCATCTGTTATTCAGACACTTCCTTAAGTTGTTTAAAGAAGATTTTGTCTACTTCCTCACCCTAATCAAGCAGTCTGTAACGAATTCCCACCATGATGTGTCCCTTACTGGCCTCTCCTCTGATCCTGACCCACAAGACCTCAATCTGTTGACTGTTCCATAGAAGGGCTCCAAACATCTAAGCTGCTCCTTCACTGTTACGGAGGCTCTCAAATAAACAATCAACCACCAAAAATTAAAAATTTATTATTAACACAATTAACTAGCTCTCCATAAATTACAGGTTCAAATGTCTGTGAGAGGAGAACAGAACAACTTCCTAGGGTTTAACAACAACCCAAAACGCAGAACAAAGCACAACTCCTTAGGGTTTAAGCAACCCAAAACAGAGAACAAAGCCTCACTCCCTAGGGTTTAACGGCAACCCAAAATGCTTTATCACTCACCTAACAAGTGAGGGCTCTCAACCTCGAGGACCTGCTCAGGGCAGCGACCTGACCCAAGTCACCTCGAGGAGTTTCCTTGGGCGGCGTCCCAACCCAAGGGGAGGGTCCTCAACCGCAGTGTGCTGCTCCAGGGGACAAACTCAAAATGGCTCCCCCAGGGGACTCCATTTATACCCAGGCCGAATCTGACCTGTAGTCAATAGCGGCTCCCATTGGTCAAAGCCCCAACTACCGCAAAGCCCTGAGAACAAAGGCAACCAGGAGCTGCTACACCTCAGCAGCCAAGAAGCTCTGCTTTCATTGGGTGGATGCACCTGCCACATTCACATAGAGATCAACCACCCCCCCGCCCCCCTTTTTCCTGCCTGCCATTCCTGAATAGCTTGTATCCATGTGTCACAGAACTCCAGTCATGTGACCTGTCCCACCACATCTGTTATTACAATGATGTTGTAGTTTTGTGACCACATGTGGCACCATAGATCCTCCTGCTTGTTTCCCATGCTCCATGCATTTATATACATACAGTTAGGTTATACAATAAAAAGGTTGTCTGCACACACACAAAGGAGCATGGAGACACAGTGGCAGGTGGAGAAGCTGAAATTATACCTTGCCCCAGGCCTATCACAGAAGAGCCATCAGCCCATAAAAGGCTCATCTCCACACACAGGAAAGAGCTTAGAGAGACAATGGCAGGTGGTGGGACACCAATAACTCAGTCAGAGAAATGGGAGCTCCTGTTCCTGTTCCTCCCAGGGCTGTCACAGAGGACCCTCAGGCTCATGGGCCAGGGGTGACACCCATCAAGAGCATCTCTCTGGAGCCTTTAGGCTCAGGGGGTGCTACTGCCTAGGAGGTATGGGACATATTATGGGATGTTTAGGGAGAGGAACCAAATGTGGGGAAAGGGGAGGATCTAGTTTGGGGAGGAAAAATGTGGGAAAATAGAGGAATAAGGGAATAAGGGCTGGTTGCATGTAAACAGTGCTGGTCAGTACACTTGTCTGGCCATGTCCTGTGCCTGATCAGTGCAGTCTGTCCTGTCTTTTTATTAAAAACTATTTCTAACTTTTCCTGGGTGAGGGACTCTCTATTCTGTGCACATATGTGTGTATGAGAGTCAAAGTGCCAGCAGAGAGCCCATGTGTCTCTGGTGCCAGCTGTCAGAGCGACCATAGGGTCTGAGGGTCTCCAAGGGGAAGACCTACTAGTGGGTGTATCTCTAAAGGCAAGACCATAGTGGGGTTGTCTACTGGGTGACCTGGGGAGTCCTGGCTAGTACTGTGTGTGTGTGTGTCTCGGAGTGAGACAACTTGAGAAGTTAGCTACTGGAGGGACTGGGGGTCCCAGCCAATTTCCTGAGAGAATGTAGTGTCTGGGGGGGTCATCTGAGAGACCTGCTTGTGTGTGTGTCTGTCTATGTGAGGCAACTTGTGGGAGCAGGGATCCAGGGCCAGCTACTGGGGAGATGGTCTGAGTCTAGTTGCTGAGGAATCCATAGTGTGCCTGTGGGGATTGGGAAGTGAAGGGGTCTGTACCAGCAGTTTAAGTGGGGCTGTGGACCCTTGGGGCTTGTATATGCAAGTGCCAGCAACGGGATAGACTGAGTGTCTAAACTCACCTACTGGGGGATCCATATTGTACATATGTGCATATATGTATACATTTCAAACAGCTAAGGCTGTTGGTGCTGCTTGTTTCTATGCAAGTGCTGAGTGTTTCTGTCTGTGCTGACCTGTGTGGCCAGCTACTGTATGCTACTGGGAATACAGGCTCAGCCTTGCTACTGGCTGGACCTGGGGGCATGGAGCTACAGCAGCCTTGCCTCTATCAAACTACCAGATTAAGTAATTTGAGTGGAACCACAGGTCATAAGACCAGTGTGTCTGGGGTGCCAGCAACTAGAGAGACTAAGGTGAGTAGAAATCCAGAAAATGCTGTTTTTACAGATGACTCTGCTTTTCTGGTTCAGACTGGGAACCAAAGACAGAATTACCCCTGCAAGCAGAACTAAATTAAACTAACTTCAGGTTTCCAGAACCACAGTTGTAGAGCTTAAAGCCCTCCCTTTCTCTACAAGAACTGAAATAATGACAGAAACTTAAAAAAGCTTATTTTCTACTGTCTGTCTGTGAAACCACTCTTACAAAATAGCATGAACCAGTCCTATGCATTGCATGTCTTCAGGAACTCCATGTGCTAGAGAGAGATGCTAAACAGACAGTGCTTCTTCTGAAACAAATTCAAAACAGTTCTGAAAACAAAGGGTTTGAGTGAGGCAGAAGGATCACTTGCTTACATAAAAATTGGCCTCTAACGAAGTTGGGCACCCTGGAATGTGCCAAGTGCTTCAGAACACCATGCAAACAATTTATTAAAATTTTGTCTTAACAGTATCTTCTGGCAACAAGTTCTATAAAATTGTGAATATATTAAAAAGTTTACATAATTTACTGTCTTTCAATCATGCCTTTACAAAATGAAAAACACTGCAGGGCAGGGCAGTGCTTGGAGTATTTCCTCATACACAGAATCACAGAATCACACAGAATCATCTAGGTTGGAAAGGACCTTGATGATCATCTAGTCCAACCGTTAACCTAGCACTGACAGATCCCAACTACACCAGATCCCCAAGCACCATGTCAACCCGCCTCTTGAACACCTCCAGGGATGGGGACTCCACCACCTCCCTGGGCAGCCCATTCCAACACCTAACAACCCGTTCTGTAAAGAAATACTTCCTAATATCCAGTCTAAACCTTCCCTGGTGCAACTTGAGGCCATTCCCTCTTGTCCTATCGCTTGTTACTTGGTTAAAGAGACTCATCCCCAGCTCTCTGCAACCTCCTTTCAGGTAGTTGTAGAGGGCCATGAGGTCTCCCCTCAGCCTCCTCTTCTCCAGACTAAACCCCCCCAGTTCCCTCAGCCGCTCCTCATACGACATGTGCTCCAGACCCTTCACCAGCTTCGTTGCCCTTCTCTGGACACGCTCGAGTCATTCAATGTCCTTTTTGTAGTGAGGGGCCCAAAACCGAACACAGTCATCGAGGTGCGGCCTCACCAGTGCCGAGTACAGGGGCCAGATCCCTTCCCTGTCCCTGCTGGCCACACTATTTCTGATGCAAGCCAGGATGCCATTGGCCTTCTTGGCCACCTGGGCACACTGCTGGCTCATGTTCAGCCGGCTGTCAATCAACACCCCCAGGTCCCTCTCTGACTGGCAGCTCTCCAGCCACTCCTCCCCAAGCCTGTAGCGCTGCTGGGGGTTGTTGTGGCCCAAGTGCAGCACCCGGCATTTGGCCTTATTGAAACTCCTACAGTTGGCCTTAGCCCATCGCTCCAGCCTGTCCAGGTCTCTCTGCAGAGCCTCCCTGCCCTCGAGCAGATCAACACTCCCACCCAACTTGGTGTCATCTGCAAACTTACTGAGGGTGCACTCGATCCCCTCGTCTAGATCATCAATAAAGATGTTAAACAGGAGAGGCCCCAAAACCGAGCCCTGGGGGACACCAGTTGTGACCGGCCGCCAACTGGATTTAACTCCATTCACCACAACATTTCCTCTCACAACATAATCATAGAACGATTTGGGTTGGAAGGGACCTTTAAAGATCATCTAGTCCAGCCCCCCTGCCATGGGTAGGGACATCTTTCCCTAGATTAGGTTGCTCAAAGCCCCGTCTGACCTGACCTTAAACACTTCCAGGGAGGGTGCATCCACAACTTCTCTGGACACCCTGTTCCAGTGTCTCACCACCCTCACGGTAAAAAAATTTGTCCTTATGTCCAATCTAAATCTACCTTCTTTCAGTTTAAAGCTGTTGCCCCTTGTCCTGTCACTATAGGCCTTGTTAAAAAGTCTTTGTCTTTCTCTTAAGTACTGAAAAGCCACAATAAGGTGTCCCTGAAGCCTTCTCTTCTCCAGGATGAACAACCCCAATTCTCTCAGCCTTTCTTCATAGGTGAGGTGTTCCAGCCCTCTGATCATTTTCGTGGCCCTCCTCTGGACCTGCTCCAACAGGTCCATGTCTTTCTTGTGCCAGGGACCCCAGAAGTAGGGGTCTCACCAGAGGGGAGTAGAGGGGGAGAATCACCTCCTTCAACCTACTGGCCACGCTTCTTTTTATGCAGCCCACGATATGATTGGCTTTCTGGGCTGTGAGAGCACATTGCTAGCTCATATCCAATTTTTCATCCACCAGTATCCCCAAGTCTTCTCCATAGGGCTACTCTCAGTCCCAGTCTGTATTGATATTGGGGATTGCCTTGAACCATGTGCAGGACCTTGCACTAGGCCTTGTTGAATTTCATGAGGTTTGCATGGGCCCATCTCTCAAGCCTGTCAAGGTTCCTCTGGATGGCATCCCTTCCCTCAGGTGTGTCAACTGCACCACTCAGTTTGGTGTCATCTGCAAACTTTCTGAGGATGCACTCAATTCCACTGTCTATGTTGTTGATGAAGAAGATGTGTTGGGCAAAATTCTAATTTATTATCCTGTTGTAAGTTCAAAATCCTGTAACATTAATGATGTTAACTATGGATCATGTTAATGATGTTAACCTCAGTCACAGAAAAAGTGAGTTGAACCTGAGCAGAAACCTTGTGCAAGCCTTGACATACCTCTAACAATATGAGCTCTGAACATTGCTGTTCAAGACTATCTGAGGATGACTTTCACCTTCCCTGGGACCAGACTTTATCCTGTTACTCTTCTTTAGCTGATATTTTAGAAAGAAGTTTCTCTTGCCTTTTAATGTTCTTTTCTTGTAATGTTTTCTACATTGATAATTCAGAGAGCTGAAAGTTTTCTCTTTGGGTATTCAGCCATAACTGAAACTTCTCCGTTTCTCCAGAAGCCTCAGAAATTGTCACTTTGAAGGTTATATCACTGGTATTCTAACAAACTGCTGGGAAACAGATTTTTCACAGCAGCCAGAGGGAAGTAGGCGCAAAAATATTCATGAAATTCATTGGAAGGTGACAACTGCACTATTGCAAAAGTTAAAATGGAAAGTTTGGTCAGGAGCTCTTGTGACAGCAGTGGGCTGTAATGATTACATAACCATGTGCTGCTTTTTGACTCAGATTGTGATGGTCTTTCTTTACTTACACATTTTGATTTTCAATCATGGTGCAAGCATCAGGGAGCCTGTTTGTGGAACAAACATCTGACATGCCTTAAAACAAATCAAACCAGAACTAACAGTTCCAGAGAGGCCTGTCTGAATTCTGATCAGGCACAACAATTGCATTTCTACAGAGCTGTCCCTGGGGTCTTGTGCTATTCTTTCATATGTTTTGGGGTGAAAGGCTGTTTGTAGCCTCATTATAGGGTGTTTAGCATTAAATGTCAGGAAGCATCTGCTGGCACAATTCTCATTAGGAGACTTTTAAATTCTGAGAGTGAGTTTGGGTAGCTGTCTTGAATATACATGGGAGTTGCCTCCAGAGATTTGGATCATGTCTTTGAAGACAAATTAAAGCTGCCTTGTTGCAAATATACTTCATAAAATAGGGTTCTCAGTAAACGGTCAAGCAGAACATTCTACAGTAGGTGTTCTCATCTTCCCTTGTTTCAATACTGTCCACTCTCTGGCCCATATCATAGGCACCAATGGAAGATTTTTTTTGCTGGTATTAGTGCCATGTGTGAAGGCATTGAAACAAAGAGCTTCACTCAACAGTCAGGATTGAGTATAACTGTCAAGCAGGGATTCTTTATTCGCAGCGCTGGGCAGCACTGGGGATCGCTCCACCACAAGTGCCACACTTATAACAAAACTCTCTGACCAATATACACAAAAAGCATACATATGCATTAGATTTCTTAGAAAAGGCAGTCTTATGCTAATGGGTTCTCAGAATTCATTTACATAGTCTGAGCATGCGTAGTAAAAATAGAGTGAGGGTCTTCTCCCCTCCTTAGGGGTCCCCACAGCCTTTCTCACACTGTCCGTTAGTGAACTTCAGGTTTCTTGTGTCCATATATGGTCACAGAGTTACTTCATCCATCCTTCAGCTCCTGTTTGTTCCAAGGAGGTTAGTTCAGACCAGCTTCCAGTCACTTATCTTGACTCTGGTGTCTTCTTAGGCACTTGTTTTCTTTAGGTTCCTGCTATTAGGGATGTACTGAGGGAGTTTTTCAGACTGTCCAAGGTCTGTCCTATCTTTACTAAGCAAGGAGTTAAAGGTTTCAAAACATCTTACAAGTGGGTAATGACTACAGAGGGTAGTTAGGAAAAAGTATAAATGAAGTTATATACATTACAGCAAAATACAGGAAAAATACAGGAAAAATAAAAGCTACTAAAACACAAGTGATGCCTAACGTTAAAACTAAATGTCTTATTTTACGGGTCCCTGTTAAAAGACTGTGTTAGACTGTGCTTGTCTCAACATTGCTGCTGCTCCACTACCACTACCTGGCCTCAACATCCTGTCACCACGGAGGAGTACGCTCTGAAGGAGATGAACTGTCCCCGAAGAAACCACCACAATGAGCAAACAATAGATACCAAATCAGGGGAAGGTCCCTTTGCTAATGGGGCCTGGGCTTTAAAAGGTCATTACTGAGCCCATGAAGGCGAGGTGGAAATACCAAGGCCAAAACTATACATGCGCTCTTGGCTGGGGTGTGTAAATGCATTTTCCTGCTGCGTAGGCAGACCCCAGCTCCAGCGAGCCAGACCACCATCTTCAGCTCCACAATTGACAACAACCACCAGAATTTATCCCCTTTTGATACTTAATTTTGTGGAGGTTTCTCTGTTACCTCTTGCTATAATTTCTCTTGTGGTATGTAAGTGTTCATCTTGTCAGTGTCCATGTAAACTGTCTTGTAATTGTGCTTATTCATGCAGACAACCACCTTCTCCCCCCAATTCCCAAGGACCGGGAACACATCCTTAGGCCCAGCCTCAGACACATTTTGGTTAAATATGTTTAGTTAAAATATTATTAATTGACACGGTTATTGTTACAGTTACCTTTATTATATGTTTGGTTAAAATGTTGTTAACCATTGTTAGTGTTAATACTGGTTTATTTGTTATCTGTAGTGTTATTGCTCATTTACCTTTGTTTAAATCTGGGATTGACGTTTCTAGGCCCAGATGACGCATGTGCTTTGGGATAAGGGGGCGTGGAAACCAATTTTCCTGCTGCGTATGCTGACCCCAACTTCAGCAAACCAGGGCAGCAGACCGTGTGGATTGCCAGGGCCACAAACACTCAGTGGTACATTGCCAGAACCGCGGAAAAATAATGGATCACATGTTAGTGGTGATTCCAATTTACTATATAGCCTTATAAAATGTTTTGGTTTTGTAGAGTTAGTTAATTTTGAGCATGACATATTTGTTAGGGATGTTGTTAGATATATGCTTGTTAACTGAAGATACTCATATTTGTTAAAGATATTATTAGTTACATGTTTATTAACGGAGAATTTATACAGCTGTTAGAAATGTTATTAGTTATCATGTTGCGTGCTATTTCTATCCTTTCTCTCTCTCTTTATATATCTATCCTTCGTGCCACCACGAGGACAGCAATGTCGAGCCATGGGATGGTGTAAAAGACTGTGTAGACTGTGCTTGTCTAGACATTGCTGCTGCACCACTACCACTACCTGGACTCAACATCCTGTCACCACGGAGGAGTATGCTCTGAAGGAGATGAACTGTCCCCAAAGAAACCACCATATCTGCCTGAAGCCAGAACAATGACATCCTTGGCAGTGCCTGTCAAACTGCACTTGCACGCGAGCCAAGTGGAGACCACCATGAAGACCTGGGCCTGTGAACATGGAAGAACACGGGGTGGCACGTACAATGAACTCCGTGGAAATGGGCAGACTCTTTGGAGGAATTGTGGGGACTGGGACAATAAAAGGACTGCGTACTCCTCTCTCAGGGCTCAGAGCTGAAATTTCGGGATTTCGACATCACCTCTCTCTCGGCGGAGCTTGGAGCAACCTTATCACCTGCACTGAGACCGAGACAATGGGATGTTGCTGGATTCGTGGTGGTGGTAACTGATCTTGCTGCATCTCTTCCGTTTGCTTGCTTAGGTATTCTGACTTTTTCTTCTTCGCTCTGTCCTATCACTATTATTGCTTGTTACGGGAAATAGAGCTTACAAGGTTGTATGGCATCTAACCTTGTTTGTGTCTTAAGTTCACTCCTAGGATCATTTAAGAACCTTCCCCGATATTGGATCGGGACATGCCTGGCAAGACATCATCAACTGATGAACGAAAACTAATGTCACTAACCATAGAGATGGTTTGAGAGCCATGATTCACCTATAGGTCAAAGGACCGAATGAAGTGCTAAGGCTTGGACAACAGGCCCAAGCAAGAGTTGACCTATAGATGAATCCTGTATATTTTATAACTGATAACCATTGCGCTAGTAGGTATTGTACTAAGTTATAACAACCCACTTATGCTGGTGTAAAAAGTGCTAAAGCACTGAAATACTGCAGCCTGAACAACAGGCCCCAAGCTGAAGCTGCTAACTTAGCATGTAGTCATTAATAAAATATGTAAACTCGCTAGTGAAAGACAAAATATAATCAGTAGTGAGGAGAGAATGTATCCAACTTTCCTTTCGCAGCCTTGTTCAAGGCTGAGAACCCAAGTATTTGGCCTTGTTAGAAACTCCCTTGGTTCCCCCCCCGAGCCCTGGCCAGGCCTTGGGTGGAATCCAACAGGAGAATGAAACCAGATATTTTCCGCTCAAAACAAAGGTGCCAGCTATTCTGGCTTGTCGATCTCTGGTATATAAGGCTGGACCCGCTCACAGCGACTTTGGAAGCCTCACCTACGGGTGGACACACCGCGTAGGATTTCCCACTTGCCGGGACAGGCTCTGCAAATCCTCGCTGTAACCGGGGCTGCCCAGCGACTGCGGGTCTGGATGATGATGATAATATATGCAAGTGGTGATGTATTTCTCTTAATCACTATTCTCTCTCTCTCTCGTGTAGTAATGATTTGATGCATTACTCTGTTTGTTGCTTTAAGTGCACTGTTCTGCTTCTTCTTACTGCATGTTCTCTGTATTACACTGTTACATTACTTGGTTATCCCCAGTAAAATACACCTGCTCTTTTCACTCTGGTGTCTGGGTTTAATTGGTATCCTTAATCAGCAAAACATAAATTGGTGTCAGAAGTGGGATCCAACAAAAAATGCCATTATTTAAGTTCAAAGGAAATTTGTCAAGTCCACCAGATACTCCCGGTTGGAAAAATCCTCCCTATAGTTCACTGGCCCAGCAGTGGGCTCAGGTCGGAGGACCGTGTGAACAATGGGAGAGCTGGCTGCAAGAAGCCGAACCATTAGATGTTCTAAATTGTATGAAAAGGATACCTATTGGACAAGGAAAAGAGATCACAAACTCGAGTAAACGAGGATGGATTTTGTTAACTGCATATAGAAAACAACACCAGAGTAAAGAGAGGCTGTTGTTGGAACACTCCCAGATGGAGCGACAGATATGTGATTTGCAGAGTCAAATAGTGATGTTGCAATGCTGGAATAAGTTGCTTGCTGATAAGCTGGATACTTATCAGACAGTGGCGGAGAAAGCTGCGGTGTGAGTAGCACAATATAAGTATAAGAAAAGGAGGGGGCGAGTGGATTATAAAAAGGTGCACGCAGTGATTGCGGATGGCGGTGCGCAGTGGGACCCAGAGAAGTGGGATGGTGATATTTGGGATTCCACAGATTCTGATGAGGTTGGTTCCATAGATGAATTTTTAGATGCAAAACCTGTGTGGAGGTGAAACATAGAAGCCGATTCTCACAGGCAACCTGTGAGGAAGGATACAATAGAGGATTATACACAGCATGAAGTAAATGATATAATTGAAAGATTTAAGCAGAAACCAGGGGAACCCCTGCTTGCTTGGATGGTGCATTTGCATGATCAGGGAGCTACAGGGATAATCCTAGATGCAGGAGATTCTAGAAAGTTTTTGATTTTATGCTCAGATTCTTTTGTGCAAGATGCATTTCGAAACAATGCTCAGGATACTAATTTGTTAGCATTGGCTGCTCTGGGATGTAATACCAAATATCCTACAGAGAATGATTGGCCGGCATCTGACCGTCAGTGGTATACTTTGCGAGATTGTATACAGTGAATGAAAGAGGAAGGGATGAAAGCAGCTAGTTTTTTTGGGAGACACTGACATTATGATGCAGTGTCCTTTGTCAGTCACTCTGAGAAACGGGGTGATTAAAACTGCTCCACCTGCATATAAGAATGTAATTATGACCCTTCTCATTAATGAAATGGGGAATCCCCTCACTGAAGTAATTGAAAAGGTGCAACAGTTATGTGACCTTGAAGAGTGGGGCCCCCGGGGAAGTGCAGGGAACCGAGAGAATTCCAACAGAAATGATAACAGGATCTCTCGGCGAGAAATGTTTACTGCCTTACTAAGGGATGGTATGCCCCGTGATAAAATTGATGGCATTTCAACCCCAGAATTGTGGAAGATATATAAAAAGAGAGGGTTGCATAAACCAAACAAAAAGGTACAAAATTCAGAGGCCAAAAAGGCAGGGACAACTCAGCCTACGGCGCCACCTCTCGAGCCTCGATGGGACCCTCCATCTGCTTGCGGGGGGCCCACCGCGAGTGGATCACCGGTTCCAGGGGTGAAAGAGGATTGGGCACCGTTCTCTGACTTGTACCCTTTACAGGAGGCAAGGGAGGTCAGTCAACATTATGATTAGCACAAATGAATTAATGGCCAAGCTCCAGTGCAGTGGGTACGGAAGGACCGACGGCCCCACATGGAGCTTAAAATCTTTTGGAACAACCGGTCCCCGCAAACTGTAAATACCCTAATTGACACTGGAGCAGAGGCCTCTTTAATATTTGGAAACCCCAAGAAGTATAGGGGACAACCTGTATTTATTACTGGGTGAAGTGGTAAGGCTTGGACAATAGGCCCAAGCCAGAGTTGACCTATAGATGAATCCTGTATGTTTATAACTGATAACCATTGTGCTAATAGGTATTATACTAAGTTATAGCAAACCAACTATTCTGATGTAAAAGGTGGGAATACTGAAGCCTGAGCAACAGGCCCTGAACCGAAACTGCTAACTCTGTATGTAGTCATTAGTGAAATATGCATAGAAGATGTAGCTTAAACATCATAAAACATGTATCCTTCTTTGTGTGTGTAAACAAGATAACAGGGCCACAAAGACAGTTGTCTGGCCCTGTGACCTGGTGTGTGACCTTGCTCATAAATCACCTAGATAAACTGGGAAACCTCCCTTAGTTTTTTCCCTGAGCCCCGGCCAGGCTCTGGGAAAATCTAACGTGAGACTGACGCCAGATATTTCCGCTTAAAACAAAAGGTGCCAGCTCTTCTGGCTTACTGATTTTAGGTATATAAGGCTGGACCTGCTTGCCATGACTTTGGAAGCCTCACCTATGGGTGGACACACCGCGTAGGATTTCCCACTTGCCGGGACAGGCTCTGCAAATCCTCGCTGTGACCGGGGCTGCCCAGCGACTGCGGGTCTGGATGATGGTAACGTATGCAAGTGGTGATGGATCTTTCTTAATCACTATTCTCTCTCTCAGGTAGTAATGATTTGATGCATTACCCTGTATTTTCTTGTTTGTTTAAGTGCACTGTTCTGTCTTTTCTTACTGTATGTTTTCTGTATTATTCTGTTATATTATTTAGTTATTTCTAATAAAATACACCTGCTCTTTTCACTCTGGTGTCTGAGTTTAATTGATATCCCTGATCAGCAAAACATAAATTGGTGTCAGAAGTGGGATCTGACAAAAATGCCATTATTTAAAGTAACCATTGGATGTTTTAAATTGTATGAAAAGGTACCTATTGAAAAAGGAAAAGAAACTACAAATTCAAGTAAACGAGGGTGGATTTTGTTAACTGCATGTAGAAAACAACCCCAGAGTAAAGAGAGGCTGTTGTTAGAGTGCTCCCAGATGGAGCGACAGATATGTGATTTACAGAGTCAAATAGTGATGTTGCAATGCCAGAATAAGTTGCTTGCTGATAAGCTGGATACTTATCAGACAGTGGCGGAGAAAGCTGCGGTGTGAGTAGCACAATATGAGTATAGGAAAAGGAGAAACTGTAAGAAAGTGCATGCGGTGATTGCAGAAGCGGGTGTGCAGTGGGATCCTGGTAGAGATCCTAATAGTGGGCAAGCTGTGAGGAAGGATATGATAGAGGATTATACACAGTATGAAGTAAATGATATAATTGAAAGATTTAAGCAGAGACCGGGGGAATCCTTGCTCTCTTGGATGGTGCGTTTGCAGGATCAGGGAGTGGCAGGGGTAACCCTAGACGCAGGAGATGCTAAAAGGTTTTTGATTTTAAGTTCAGATTCTTTTGTGCAGGATGCATTTCAAAACAACACTCAGGATATTAATTTGTTAGCACTGGCTGCTCTGGGATGCAATACCAAATATCCTACAGAGAATGATTGGCTGGCATCTGACTGGCAGTGGTATACTTTGCGAGATTGTATACAGCGAATGAAAGAGGAAGGGATGAAAGCAGCTGTTTTTGTAGGAGACGCTGACTTTATGATGTGGCATCCTTTGTCGGTCACTATGAGAAACAGAGTGATTAAAACCGTTCCACCGGCATATAAAAATGTAATTATGCCCCTTTGCATTAATGAAATGGGGGATCCCCTCAATGAAGTAATAGAAAAAGTGCAACAGTTATGTGACCTTGAAGAGTGGAGCCCCCGAGGGAGTGCAGGGAATCGAGATACTTGAGACAGCCCTAAAGGCAGTGAAAACAGGATTTCTCGTAAGGAAATGTTTACGGCTTTGTTAAAAGACAGCATGTCTCATGAAAAAATTTATGGTGTTCCAACTAACAAGCCGTGGCGAATATATACACAGAGAGGGCTGAATAAACCTAGCGAGAGAGTGCAGAGTGCTAAAACTAAGAATCCAGGGACAACTCAGCCTACGGCACCCCTTCTCGAACCTCAACGGGACCCTCCATCTGCCCACGGAGGGCCCCCCGTGAGTGGATCACTGGTTCTGGGGGTGAAAGAGGATTGGGCAGCATTTTCTGACTTGTACCCTTTGCAGGAGGCAAGTGAGGTGAATCAATATTATAATCAACACATATGAATTAATGGCCAAGCTCCAGGGCAGTGGGTGCAGAAGGACCGATGGCCCCATGTAGAACTTAAAGTTGTTTTTTTTCCTTTTGTTGTTGTTTGTTTGTTTTTTATTTAGAACAACCGGTCCCCACAAACTGTAAATACCCTAATTGAGGCTGGAGCAGAGGCCTCCTTAATATATGGGAATCGCAGGAAATTTAAAGGACAACCTGTAATTATTACAGGTTTGGGAGGAAAATAAATTAAAGCTGTACAAACACAAATGGAAATGAAAACAGGAAACCTCCCAAAACGATTATATTCAGTCATGATTGTCCCCATTCCTGAATATAAAATCGATATAGACATTCTAAAAAGACTAACTTTAAATCTTTCTGATAGTCAGTATCAATTTGGAGTTAAACCCTGTATTAGTACCAGACCTGTTACGGTCAGCAAAGTAAAAAAATGCCTCCTGAGCAGATTCTGGCTGCAACTAAGTTAGTTACAATGAGGCAATATAGAATTCTGGGAGGACATGAAGAGATATCACAGACAATTAGAGATTTATTAGATGTAGAAGTTTTGAGGTGGCAGTCTGGTGTGGCCTGTCAAGAAAAGTGATGGATCCTAGAGAATGACAGTGTTAGAGATCTAAACAAACATACTGCACCATTTGCAGCAGCTGTGCCAGACACTGTCACTTTAATAGAAGAAGTTCAGAAACATCCAGGAACTGGGTACGCTGTAATAGATTTAACTAGTGCATTTTTTACTATCCCAATTGCAGAAAAGCGTTGGGACCAATTTGCTTTCACAAGGGTGGCTGCATAGCCCCACTATCTGTTATAGAATTGTAGCTGAACACTTAGATGAAACACAGCTGCCTCCTCACACACAATTAAACCACTATATAGATGATGTTTTGATTCAAGGAAATGATGAGGAGGAAATACAACAAGTTCTTGAATTAGTGGTAGATCATATGAAACAGAAGGGTTGGGAAATTAACTCTGCAAAAATCCAAGGACCGTCTGAGACAGTGAAGTTTCTGGGAATTCAGTGGCATTGCGGGCATCAAGACAGCCCCACATGGCCCTGACCACCCCAGAAATCCATCTCATTTTCCAGGACAACCTGTCTTAGTCGAACTCCCCATGGTGGGAGCAGTACCATTGGTATTGGATACCCCAATAAACAAGTATACTTGGAAAGCCAAAGATGCTCATGGAAAGGAGCACAAAATTAATACAAGGTGGATTATCCCATCTTTCTAATTAGAATCCACTTCCGGTTCTCAAAATGAACCGAGAAGCTTTTCTTTCCTTTTTCTTGCAGGTAAACCCCCTGGAGAAAGATATCCTGAGTCACGACGGGGGATCCTTATGTGAATTTAAATTTTTGTACAGTGTTGATGTTCATTGTCTTATTAATATTTCTAAGATGTATTGTCTATCATTGCAAAAATTGCTTTGGGTGACTGTTCCCCTCTCCCTTGGTTCTGTGGGAAGCTCCAGCTTCCTAAGTGTTAACCAAGAATGGGAGGAAAGCGGATTTGTGGATTTAAGTCATTCTGTTACCAGTATTATGAACAAACAACAGACACCAAACCAGTGCAAGGTCCCTTTGCTAATGGGGCCTGCGCTTTAAAAGGTCATTACTGGGCCCATGAAGGCGAGGTGGAGGTATCAAGGCCTAAACCA
Source organism: Strix aluco (assembly GCF_031877795.1). Classification (NCBI taxonomy): domain Eukaryota; kingdom Metazoa; phylum Chordata; class Aves; order Strigiformes; family Strigidae; genus Strix; species Strix aluco. The sequence continues at coordinate 13,920,978 of NC_133970.1, forward strand.
CACATGCACTCTGGGCTGGGGGCATGGAAATCCATTTTCCTGCTGCAAAGGCAGACCCCAGCTCCAGCGAGCCAGACCATCTTCAGCTCCACAATTGACAGCAACAACCAGAATATTTTCCCTTGTGATATGTATGTGTTAGTCTTATAAGTGTCCATGTAAAACATCCTGTAATTGTACTTGTTCATGTAGACAACCACCTTCTCCCCCCAATCCCCAAGGACCGGGAGTACATCCATTAGGCCCAGCGTGGGACACATTTTAGTTAAATATGTTTGGTTAAAATATTGTTAATTGACATTGTTATTGTCACTGTTACCTTTATTATATGTTTGGTTAGGATGTTGTTAACCATTGTCAGTGTTAATATTGTTTTATTTGTTATTTGTAGTGTTATTGCTCATTTACCTTTGTTTAAATCTGGGACAGAAGTTTCTAGGCCCAGATGACACATGCACTTTAGGATAAAGGGGCGTGGAAAGCCATTTTCCTGCTGCGTATGCTGACCCCAACATTGGCAGACCAGGGCAACAGACCGCGTGGACTACCAGGGCCGCAAACACTCAGTGATATATTACCAGAACCGTGGAAAAATAATGGATAATATGTTAGTAATAATTTCAATTCACTTTATAGCCTTAGCCTTGATAATAATTTTCTTATTTGTTCTTATAATATATCTTTTTTGTCCCTGTGAATGTCAATAATGTAAACTGCCGTTGTGTTCTTCTACTGATTCCTTGCAACCTTAAAATCGGTTTGTAGAATGTTTTGGTTTTGTAGAGTTAGTTAATTTTGAGCATGACATGTTTGTTAGAGATGTTGTTAGCTATATGCTTGTTAACTGAAGATATTCGTATTTGTTAAATATATTGTTAGTTACATGTTTATTAACGGAAAATTTATATATCTGTTAAAGATGTTATTAGTTATATGTTAGCCAGAAATATCGTTAGTTGTCATGTTGCACGCTATTTCTGTCCTTTCTTTCTCTCTCTCTTTATATCTCTATCCTTTGTGCCACCACGCGGACAGCAATGTCAAGCCATGGGGCAGTGTGAGAGACTGTATTGCCTCGACATTGCTGCTGCACCACTGCCACTACCTGGCCTCAACATCCTGTCCCGTGAAGGAGTACGCTCTGAAGGAGATGAATTGTCCCTGAATGTCCTGGTTTAACCAGGATAGGGTTAAGTTTCCCCAGCAGTGGGGGGGGGAGCTCTAGCCGGGTTATTCAGATACCATGCGGACGTCACATCCTGGCGCGGGAGCGCGGGGCGCTTGGTTTTATACATCCGCTCCTCTCACTCCTGTATTGGTAGATATTTTGCTCTGTTCATTGTTATCACTGTTATTCTTGATGTTCCTGTTTGTTGTGTTGCTGTTGCTCTGTTGTATTAAACCTTTCCTTATCTCAGTCTCAGGGCTTTGTATTTCACTCCCTTTGTGGGGGAGGGGCAGCGGCCGCGTGGTCTCAGACCCCGGCAGGGGCTAAACCTTCACATCTTTGGCACCCAACGTGGGGCTGGAGAAGACTGAAATAAGGACAAAAGGAGAAGGTGTGTTAGAGCAATCTGTTAGGTGTAATTTTTCTGTTTTTACTTGTATTGTTTGATAAGAAATGTTTGAAATGCTGGGCAATTTGCTTGCGTGGTGGGGCTGGATTAATCCTCATATCCCCTGTGTGTTCCCAGTGCTGGTGTTTGTTCTCGGTGGAAAATGTATCAAGGGTCTTGTTCTGCTCTACTGGTTACTGTCTGCTTATAATGGGCTCGTTTCGCTGCTTGTGGGGGTGAACCGGTACCTGTTTGCTGCCTGGGCTTTTGTTTGGGGTCTCACCCCCTCTATGGGTGAGCCAGGGGAAGAGATTCTCTTGGTTTTTGAGAGTTTCAGCTATCCCTGGAGCATCCAGGCCAGTGTGTTTGCGGCACAATGCTTTCTAAATGTCTGCCAGATCTTGTTTTGGGCCATGCGGTACTTCTCCAACAATAGCACCACCCGGAAACCTGCCCTGAGGGCAGATAGCTATAAATGGCAAGGTGTGTGGGAGAAGATGGGCAAGTGCCTGAGTCAGTGGTCACCCCCAACATTCTGGGATTTCACTCCCGAACAAGTGCAGAGTCCTGATAAACTGGTGGAGTGTTTGGAAAAGGTGTGCTGCCAATCTGACAAACCCCGGGAGATGCAACTTGCTGCAATGTGCTGGGGGCTTGCCCATGCTTACCGCATCGCCCTTAACACTGATCACTGCCCTCAAGGGGGAGAAAGGGCTTCAGGATCTGAAGGTGAACCTGCTGGTACAGCAGCTGGGCCAGGCGGACAGGCAGTGCCAGTACCGGTCGCCTCCACCAGCACAGCAGTTGAGCCAGAGGGACAAGCAGTGCCAATATCAGTGGCCCCGATACAGAAAACCAAATATACCAAAAAATCTCCTCGCAGTGCACAGGGTGATAATGAACCAGGCCCATCACGAGAGCAGGAGGAAGAGCCGGAGGTAATCATCCGATCTCTATCCCTAAGTGAGTTGCGAGATATGCGGAAGGATTTCGGCCGCATTGCAGGCGAGCAAATTTGCACCTGGCTGCTCCGATGCTGGGATAGTGGAGCTGCTGGTTTGGAATTTGAGGGGAGAGAGGCCAAGCAGGTGGGACCTTTAGCCAAGCAGGCTGGTATTGACAAGGCAATAGGGAAACAGGCTCAAACCCTCAGCCTTTGGAGGCAACTCCTGCTCGGTGTGAGGGAGAGGTACCCCTACAAGGATGATGCTCTATGTCAGTTAGGCAAGTGGACCGACATGGAGAAAGGCATTCAAAACCTCAGGGAAATGGCTGTGTTTGACATGATCTATGGTGATCTGAATGATGAGCAGTCACCAATGGATCCAGATCAGGTCCCTTGCACACAGTTGATGTGGCGGAAGTTCCTGCAAAGTGGACCAGAGGCACATTCCAAAGCATTAGCAGTAGCGTCCTGGTGGTGAGACACCCAGACTCAGACAGTGGATGAAGTGATTATCCAGCTCTGGCAATATGAGGGAAGTCTCCCTTCCTCCCAACATGCTTTGGTTTCAGCTGTAGAGGAACTGTCTCAGAGGCTCCAGAAAGTGGAACAGGACATGTCCTATGTTCCACCTGCACGGGCCAATGTCTCAGCTATTAGAAGCAGGCGCTTCCCCACCCAAGAGAAGGGCAGTGCAAGACACACACCACGGGGCACCCTGTGGTTTTTCCTCCGCGACCATGGGGAAAACATGAGAAGGTGGCATGGACAGCCCACTCCCACCCTAGCTGCACGAGTACAGCAACTGAAAGGGAAGACCACCATGAAAGGGGAGTCTTCCAAGAGAGATGCAGCTCCAGTGTCCAGTCGGAAATCCCCCAGACAGAATAGAATGGCCAACAGTATGCTTGACCCTCTTGAGGGGACCAGGAAGTCATTCCTGCAGGAGTCACTCTTAGATCAAGTGAGTGATGGTGAGCAGGATTAGAGGGGCCCTGCCTCCAGCCAGGTGGAGGAAAGGGATAATCGGATTTACTGGAAGGTGTGGATCCGATGGCCTGGCACATCAGAACCACAAGAATATAAGGCCTTGGTAGACACTGGCGCACAGTGCACCCTGATGCCATCAAGCCACAGTGGGGTCAAATCCATCTGCATCTCCAGAGTGACAGGGGGGTCCCAACAGCTGACCCTATTAGAAGCTGAAGTAAGCTTAACTGGGAAGGACTGGCATAAGCACCCCATTGTGACTGGCCCAGATGCCCCGTGCATCCGAGGTATAGACTACCTCAGGAGAGGGTACTTTAAAGACCCAAAAGGGTACCGGTGGGCCTTTGGTATAGTTGCCCTGGAGGAGGTTGAACAATTGTCCACCTTACCCAGCCTCTCAGAGGACCCCTCGGTGGTGGGGTCGCTTAAGGTTGAAGAGCAGCGAGTGCCAATTGCTACCAAGACGGTGCACCGGCGGCAGTACCGCACTAACCAAGATTCCCTGGTCCCCATCGATCAGCTGATCCGTCGACTAGAAAGCCAGAAGGTGATCAGCAAGACTCACTCACCTTTCAACAGCCCTATATGGCCAGCGAGAAAACCTAATGGCGAATGGAGACTAACTGTGGACTACCGTGGCCTGAATGAAGTTACGCCAGCGATGAGTGCTGCAGTGCCGGACATGCTAGAGCCCCAGTATGAGCTGGAGTCGAAGGCAGCCAAGTGGTACGCCACGATTGACATCGCTAACGCGTTCTTCTCCATCCCAATAGCACCAGAGTGCAGGCCACAGTTTGTGTTCACTTGGAGGGGTATCCAGTACACCTGGAATCGATTGCCCCAGGGGTGGAACCACAGCTCCACCATTTGCCATAGACTGGTCCATACTGCACTGGAGAAAGGTGGGGCTCCAGAACACCTGCGGTTCATTGATGATATCATTGTATGGGGGGACACAGCTGAGGAAGTCTTTGAGAAAGGAAAGAAGAGAATTGAAATCCTTCTGAAGGCTGGTTTTGCCATCAAGTGACAGAAAGTTAAGGGGCCTGGAAGGGAGATTCAGTTCCTAGGAATAAAATGGCAAGATGGGCGTCGCCACATCCCAATGGAGGTGATCAACAAGATAACAGCCATGGCCCCACCAACCACCAAAAAAGAGACTCAATCTTTCCTGGGCGCTGTGGGGTTCTGGAGGATGCACATCCCAAACTACAGCCTGATTGTGAGCCCTCTCTACCACGTAACCCGCAAGAAGAATGATTTTAAATGGGGCCCAGAGCAACAACAAGCCTTTGAACAAATTAAGCAGGAGATTACCCAGGCAGTAGCCCTCGGGCCAGTCCGGGCAGGGCAGGAGATTAAGAACGTGCTCTACACCGCAGCTGGGGAGAATGGCCCTTCCTGGAGCCTTTGGCAGAGCGCACATGGGGAATCCCGAGGCCGACTTCTAGGCTTTTGGAGCCGGGGATACAAAGGCTCTGAAGCTAACTATACCCTGACTGAGAAGGAGATACTGGCAGCGTATGAAGGAATTCGAGCTGCCTCAGAAGTGGTCGGCACTGAGACACAGCTCCTCCTGGCACCCCGACTGCCGGTGCTGGGATGGATGTTCAAAGGAAAGGCTCCCTCCACACATCATGCAACAGATGCCACGTGGAGTAAATGGGTTGCGTTGATAACACAACGGGCTCGAATAGGGAACCGCAACCCCCCAGGATTAGTGGAAGTGATCATGAACTGGCCAGAGAGCAAAGATGCTGGGATGTCACCAGAACAGGAGGTGAAACGTGCTGAGGAGGCCCCACCATATAACGAGCTGCCAGAGGAGGAGAAGCGATATGCCCTGTTCACTGATGGGTCTTGTCGCATTGTGGGAAAACATCGACGATGGAAGGCTGCGGTGTGGCATCCCACACGAGAAACCACTGAAGCTGTTGAGGGACAAGGTGAATCGAGCCAGTTCGCAGAGGTGAAAGCCATCCAATTGGCTTTGGAGATTGCTGAGCGAGAAAAGTGGCCGAGGCTCTATATCTACACTGACTCATGGGTGGTGGCAAGTGCCCTGTGGATGTGGTTGCAGCAATGGAAACAGAACAACTGGCAACGCAAGGGCTGACCCATCTGGGCCGCTGAAGTATGGCAGGACATTGCAGCCCGGGTGGAGAACCTCGTTGTGAAGGTGCGCCATGTGGACGCCCATATACCCAAGAGTCGAGCCACTGATGAACATCAACATAACCAGCAGGCGGACCAGGCTGCTAAGATCGAAGTGGCTCAGGTGGACTTGGACTGGCAGCGTAAAGGTGAACTGTTCATAGCCCGGTGGGCCCATGAGACCTCGGGCCACCAAGGCAGAGATGCAACATACAGGTGGGCTCGAGATCAAGGGGTGGACCTCACCATTGACACCATCGCAGAGATCATCCATGGATGTGAGACGTGTGCTGCAATCAAACAAGCCAAACGGGTGAAGCCCCAGCGGAATGGAGATCAATGGCTGAAATATAAATATGGAGAGGCCTGGCAGATCGACTACATCACACTGCCACAGACCCGCCGAGGCAAGCGCCACGTGCTCACAATGGTGGAAGCAACCACTGGGTGGCTCGAAACTTATCCAGTGTCCCACGCCACCGCCCGAAATACCATCCTGGGCCTTGAAGAGCGAGTCCTGTGGCAACACGGCACCCCAGAGAGGATTGAGTCGGACAACGGGACTCACTTCCGAAATATCCTCATAGATGCCTGGGCAGAAGAACACGGCATCGAGTGGATCTACCACATCCCCTACCACGCACCAGCCTCTGGGAAGATCGAGCGCTACAATGGACTGTTAAAAACTACACTGAGAGCAATGGGGGGTGGAACCTTCAAACACTGGGACACACATCTGACAAAGGCCACTTGGTTAGTGAACACAAGAGGATCTGCCAATCGAGCTGGCCCGGCTCAGTCAAAACTTCCACGTGTTGTGGACGGGGATAGAGTCCCTGTGGTGCGCATGAGGGACCTGCTGGGAAAAATGGTCTGGATTAGTCCTGCGCTGGGCAAAGGCAAACCCATCCACGGGATTGTTTTTGCTCAAGGACCTGGGTGCACCTGGTGGGTGATGCAGAAGGATGGAGAGGTCCGATGTGTACCACAAGGGGACTTGATTGTGGGTGAAAACACACCATGAGTTATACCGTGCTTTTGTTAATTTTTCTTTGTCAATGCTAATTGCTAAGTGGCAGCTGGATGTGACGCACATGGTATAGAATAAAGGGGTGGATTATGTCCTGGTTTAACCAGGATAGGGTTAAGTTTCCCCAGCAGTGGCGGGGGAGCTCTAGCCGGGTTATTCAGATACCATGCGGACGTCACATCCTGGCGCGTCACATCCTGGCGCGGGAGCGCGGGGCGCGTGGTTTTATACATCCGCTCCTCTCACTCCTGTATTGGTAGATATACTTTGCTCTGTTCATTTTTATCACTGTTATTCTCATTATTGCTGTTTGTTGTGTTGCTGTTGCTCTGTTGTATTAAACCTCTCTTTATCTCAGTTTCGGGGCTTTGTATTTCACTCCCTTTGTGGGGGAGGGGCAGCGGCCGCGTGGTCTCAGACCCCGGCAGGGGCTAAACCATTACACCCACCAACTTACCGGGGCAAAAAATGGTTGGTCGATGATGTGTGCCCAAGATATGTGCCCAGCTGCTCCCGGCAAAAAAAAAAATATCATACTTACCGCCAAGTTGGTTGAAATAAGGGCCAGATAAGCAAGAAAGGTATTTTCCAGTGTTGGCATTGGTCCTATCTGTGCCATCATGTCTTCTGCTTTCTGTTGTAGCTGTTTTAGACTTCCCCAAGTGATAGCTGCAGTCGCCGAGTTCCTAGGGGAACGTAGCCTGTGCGCTGATTCCCGCATTGTCAGTTGAGAGATCTGGGGTATCGGGTTGGAGGGTTGCTCCTTCCAGCTCATCATATGGCTTGACTTTTCTTGCCGGTATCCACCGAGGACCTGTGGGTGACAAAACACAAGCATACCCCCTCCCCCACACCAGCAGATCTACTGGCCCTCTCCAGATTGGGTCTCCTTCGGGATCCTTATACAAGACCCGTGGTTTAATTTTAGAGTCCGTTGTGGTGCTAAAATGACATTCTGGTGCTTTCAAGTCAAAATGATTTCTGTTTAAGAAATTAAGAGTATATAAAGCCATTGCCAGCTGATTATATGGTGTGTCCAGAGAATTCCCCCTTCTTTGTTTTAAAATCAGGGCTTTTAGTGTAGCATGTGCACGTTCGACTATTGCCTGTCCTGTGGGGTTATGAGGAATACCTGTCTTATGCCGAATCCCCCATTGCTGCAAAAGTAGTTGTATTTTCCGTGCTGCGTAGCCAGGCCCGTTACCGGTTTTAATTTCTTTCAGCACCACCATGTTGGCAAAACAGCTCAACCAATGACTCTGTATCTGTATGGCCTTTTCTCCAGAGGCTGTGGTGGCATGTATCAGCCCAGAAAATGTATCAACAGTTATGTGAACCCACCATAAGCGACCAAACGATGGTATATGTGTTACATCTGTTTGCCAGATGTCATTGGCTTCCAGGCCTCTGGGAGAGAGGCAAGTCGACATTAGCCTGTCAGCCCTGCGCAGCTGTGGGAGAGAGGCAGGCCGACATCGGCCTGTCAGCCCTGCACAGCCTCTGAGAAGCAGCAAGGCTTTGATGAGAAACAGGCCTTGGAAGAAAGATAAGAAACTGCTGAGCTGTGCCAAGGTGGCAGGGAAAAACAACGGACAGCTGCAACACTGAACTGTGGAAAAGTACTGAACTGCGAGAAGTTACCGCTGTGTGAACAGCGCGTGAACAAGAAGGTGATTGGTCTGCACAGCGTGTGTGAGAGTGGTCTTATGCTGATAGGAGAAAAGGTTGATAGCTGTCTAATTGCTGATTTGCTAATTATGAAGTAAGAGCTTTTGCCAGAGCATAAGTATGTACTATTGGAAAAATAAATGGCTTTGCTTGTTATAACTCTCATAGAGTTGTGCAAGTCCGTTATTCTCCCGCACAGGCCTCTGGGATTCATTGCATTGGCAGGGAGGGCTCCCCCTGTCTGCTGGCAGTCTGGGCAAGCTCGGATGATGTCTAAAGCCTGTGATTTAGTGAGGTCAAATGTCTTCTGCAGGCTCCGTGCATTTTGGTGGAAAAAATCGTGGGAAGGCTGAGCTTTTTGAAAGGCTAGCGTGGCTGCTACAACTGCATCTGTCTGGGCATTGCTTCTATCAACAGTCCAGGCAAATCAGTGTGTGACCGAATATGGGTGATAAACAGAGGGTGCCGTCGCTTGTCAATCAATGCTTGCAATGCTAAAAACATAGACAACAGTTTCCTATCATCGATTTCTTTTACTGATGCCATCTCGAGTCGCTGTACGACCTTAACTATGTATGCTGAGTCAGTGACCATATTTATTTCCTGCTTCAGAAATGTTTGCAGGGCTAGGATGGCTGCTTGTAATTCAGTTCTCTGTGTGGAGCTCTCTTGATAACATGCACAAGTCTGACACCTTCCATCTCTAAAATCCACCGTCATTCTCCAGGATCTGTCACTGTTCTTGACAGGCCATATCGGATTGTTCCACGCTGTCGTGGTCGGCTTTAAAGCTCCTACATCTAATAAATCTCTAATTGTCTGTGATATCTCTTCATGTCCTCCCGGAATTCTATATTGCTTCATTATGACTAACTTAGTTGCAGCCGGGATCTGCACAGGAGGCATTTTTACTCTACCGACCATAACAGGTCTGGCACTAATACAGGGTTTAACTCCAAATTGATGTTGACCATCAGAAAGATTTAAAGTTAGTCCTTTTAGAATGTCTGTACCTTTTATATATTCAGGAATGGGGGGAATCATGACTGTATACAATCGTCTTGGGAGGTTTCCTATTTTCATTTCTATTTGTGTTTGTACAGCTTCAATTTGTTTTCCTTCCAAACCTGTGATAATTACAGGTTGTCCTTTAAATTTCCTGCGATTCCCATGTGTTAAGGAGGCCTCCGCTCCAGTGTCAATCAGGGCATCCACAATTTGCGGGGACTGGTTGTTCCAAAAAAAATTTTAAGCTCCACATAGGGCCGTCGGTCCTTCTGCACCCACTGCCCTGGAGCTTGGCCATTAATTCATTTGTACTGATCATAATATTGATTCCCCTCCCTTGCTTCCTGCAAAGGGTACAAGTCAGAAAACAGTGCCCAATCCTCTTTCACCCCCGGAACTGGTGATCCACTCACAGGGGCCTTCCGTGGGCAGATGGAGGGTCCCGTTGAGGTTCGAGAAGGGGTGCCGTAGGCTGAGCTGTCCCCGGATCCTTAGTTTTAGAACTCTGCACTCTCTTGCTAGGTTTATTCAGCCCTCTCTGTGTATATATTCGCTACATCTCATCAGTTGGAACACCATCATTTTTTTCATGAGACATGCCATGTTTAACAAAGCCGGAAACATTTCCTTACGAGAAATCCGGCTTTCACTGCCTTTAGGGCTGTCTCGAGTATCTCAATTCCCTGCGCTCCCTTGGGGGTCCCACTGTCCAAGGTCACCCAGCTGCTGTATTTTTTCTATCACATCACAAAGGGGATTTTCTGTCTTATTAATCAAAAGAGTCATGATTACATTTTTAGATGCCGGTGGGGCAGCCTTAATCAGTTTATTTCTCATGGTGACAGACAAAGGATGCCACATCATAATGTCAGCATCTTCTATAAAAACTGCCGCTTTCATCCCTTCCTCTTTCAGTCGCTGTATACAGTCTTGCAAAGTATACCATGGATGTTCAGATCCTGGCCAATCATTTTCCGTAGGATACTTAGTATGACATCCCTGAGCTGCCAAAACCAATAAATTTGTATCCTGATGATTATTCCAAAATGCATCCTGCACAAAAGAATCTGAACTTAAAATCAAAAACCTTTTAGAATCTCCTGCATCTAGGGTTATCCCTGAGGCTCCCTGATCATGCAAATGCACCATCCAAGAGAGCAGGGATTCCCCCGGTCTCTGCTTAAATCTCTCAATTATGTCGTTTGCCTCATACCGAGTGTAATCAACACCCCAAGATACAGCACAATAACTCATGCAGTTGATCGTCTATTACTGAACATTGGGCAGCCTTCAATAGCTGCTTTAAAACTTGCATATACAGCTTTTGTTCCTTAGAAAACCCTGACCCCATGATTTAAGAGAAAGAGAAAAAGAGAAAGAAAACCCCTTCTGTTCTTCCATATGCTGGCAGCTTCCCACAGCCGGGTGCTGCTGTCTGGTACTTACCAGATATATGAATACTGTAGTCATGTTCCTCCTTGGCATACGAGCACACCACTGTCTTCTTCGGCTCACACGGGGCACCACTTGCCGGTCTCGTGTCGCAGTAGAGACGGACACGACAAACATCAGATTGTGTGAAATGACCAAAATGGCTGCAAAAGCACCTTTATTGTTCTAACAAGCCTTTTTATAACCTTCTTCAAAGTAGGTGTTCATACAGGATTGGTTTACTTTAGTAACTAACAGTTCACGATTGGGTGATAGTTTCTCGCCTGAATCGTCAGGACAGTTCTTCTTATATTAGTTCTCTAATCTTGTTTCCATGGCACTTCTCAGAACTTTCTGGCCTCTCATGGATACACTGGAATCTTGTCAAGGTTAAATTCTTCTTCAGTTAGACTAGAGGCAGACCCGCTGCCTCCCCCGACAATTCCCCCTTTTTGTATTTGTGATAGAAATATTGCAAGAGCAGTCTTCTGCAGGGCCCTTTGCAGAAGACTGACAAGACAGAGCAACATTAAAAGCACGGTCACAATTACCAAGATCACTACCCCCACAGTTTTGACTAGAGATATCAACCATCCAGAAAGTCCCCAACCTTTAAACACCCTTGTTAACCAATCTAATCCATCCTCTTCTGTTAAATGCTTGACACCATCCCTTAGCTGCTGTATGCTTTTGAAAATAGATTCTGAGAGGTCAGACAAATTTATGCAACACATTCCATCAAAATCTTCACATCCATGTCCTTGCGCTAAAAGCAAAAAGTCAATCGCAGCTCTATTCTGTAAAGTAGCATGTCTAACACTATCAACATCAATTAAAAGGCCACTTAAAGCTAAAGAGGCAGCATTAGTCTGTTTGCTAAGCCAGCATCCCAACTTATTTAAAGTTCTTAAGGCATTTGCAACACCAACTCCTGGTGCCAATATGGAGGCTGCTATGATCTGGCCTGGATTCCAGAATTCAATGTTATCTTGACAAGAACTGCTAAACTGATGAACAGTCCTTTGGACTCGCTTATGTTTTCGAGTCATATTCAGAATCATTGACACATTTGGTGTTAATAACGTGAGGCGTCCGAGGCTACACGGGCCTCCATTCAGTTTAGATGGAACGCTTCCCCAGGCACGATCTCCACAGATTAAAAACACACCAGGAGGTAACACAAGAGGAACGTCAGAAGACCGTGAGATGTTAGTCGAGGTATAATTGCACCAAGCGGTTGAGTTATGATAAGCAGCATTAGTTGCATTCACATTTTGCCCTCTCCGTGCGGAAGTATTATAAGAATAATTAAAAAACACACAAGCATCCATTGTGACAGAGCCTAGCAACTCTAGTTCTTGGGGTTCTTGCGTAACCTGTGGAAGGTGACTATATACACCATCCCAATTATCTATACAATTTTTTGGAGAGTTGCAAAGAGAGAAAGGCTGAAGGGCTTGTGGGATTGGCCATGTGTCTACTGGCAATCCCACCAAACACGTGGAGAATGGATTTTCCGGGTTCGCAGTAGAAAGGCACAAAGCTTCTTGATGTGTCATGTTTGCCAAAGTTACCCAGACATTCTGCTTGGGTTGTGGAACTACCCATCCTTCACCCTGATGCAGGTTCCAGCACAGGCCGAACACACCGAGCAGGAACCCAGCGAGGGCCAGTATCTGTAGAGACACAAGCATAACCCCTGCCCCAGGTTAATAGCTCACATGGTCCACTCCACTGGCCAGTAATTAGATCTCTAACATGCACTTTGATGTCTTTTTGCAAATCCTGTTTTGAAAAAAGAGAAGAGAAATGCTGAAAAAGAGGAGGTAGAGAAGAATTGTCCCCATAATGGAGAAAGTTAAGAACATAAACTGCTTTATCTAAACATGCCTGTGGTGGTTCCCCAATCATTCCCCCTTTTTGTTTTTGAAGCTGCCGCTTCAGTGTGCCATGCGCACGCTCAACAATTGCTTGTCCTGTCGGGGAATGGGGTATTCCTGTAACATGAGTAACACCCCACAAATTAAAAGATGTTTGAACTTTCTGTGAAACATATGCTGGGCCATTGTCCGTTTTAATTTGGTGTGGCACCCCAAGCATAGAAAAAGCCTTTTGGAAATGTTGAATTACATCTTTTCCTGTTTCTCCATTATGTGCTGTTGCTACTAAAGCATGAGAATAAGTATCAATAGAAACATGAACATATTTCTGTCGGCCAAATTAATTTATATGAGTAACATCAGTTTGCCAAATCTGTAAAGCCTGCATACCTCTGGGATTAGTACCAAAATACACTGGTGTGTGAGTTCCTTGGCAATCAGGGCAGGCAGCTACAATGGACCGAGCTTCCGCATGAGACAAGCCGAACTGCCGTCGTAAAGCTCGATATCCTTGGTGAAAAAATTGATGTGATAATACAGCTTGTTGCTTTATGTTAGGAACAGTACTCAGAGCCATAGCAGAAACAAGAGCATCCGCTCTGGCATTACCTTCTGTATAAAATCCTGGCAAAGTGGTATGACTACGGATGTGCATGATAAAATAAGGTTCTGTCCGTAGTTGAATACTTTTCCAGAGTTCTAAGAGTACATCAGATAATAATTGATTGTCTGACATGGTCAAAACCACTTTGTCTAGTCAAGAAACTAAGTTAGCTACATACGCTGAGTCAGTTACAATATTTACAGGAACAGAAAAAATAGAAAAAACAACAGCCATTGCACGTAGCTCTACTACTTGTGGAGAACCATTTTGATATACTACTTTGTTGTTCCAGTTGTTGTTTTCATACCATACCACTGCTGCTTTACCTGTTTTTCCTGAGTCATCTGTAAAAACAGTAAGGCCGTTCACTGGTTCTGGGTGGCTTAAATTTTTCTGACCAAATGGTACTTCTCGAGCAAATTTCAGTAGCGGGTGTGATGGCAGGTGATATGATATCTGTCCCTGAAAGCCTGCCATGGCTGCTTGCAGCTCATAATTATTCACCAGACACCATTCAAAATACCAATTCTGAACAGGTAAAACAATCGTAGCTGGGTCACGCCCTGTTAGTTCTGTACATCGTTTTCTGGCTTTTATGATTACATCAGCAATAAGCTCAAACAGTCCAGGAGCAGTTTTTCATTGGTCGGAATGACAGAAACATCCATTCCAGAATATGTAATAGGTCATCCCACTCAGAATTCCACTGCACTAAAGCACCAAATGGCACAGTTCTGTCAATTAGTACAAAGAGTTGCACCAATTGAGACAGATCTATTCGAGAAACAAATTTCTCGTGTATAGATCGTTCCACCATGTGAATTACACTTGATGCTTCCTCAGTTAATATTCTGGGTTCTGTTGGATCATTGGAATTTTTTAATAATTCCAATAAAGGTTGCAGTTGCGAATTGGTCAGTCTGAGATAGGGCCTAATCCAATTCAAGGATCCCATTAATTTCTGTACATCATTAAGGGTTTTAACTTCAAGGTTAAGTTTCACAGGTTGAGGCATTACCTACTTACCTGTAACTGTCATTCCTAGATATTTCCAGGGTTCTACTTTCTGCACCTTTTCAGGGGCAATAACTAATCCATATTGTTGTAACGAGTCTCTGGTTAAATTCTCCATGTCATTCAACTGCTCCTTGCTGTGTGATGCTAGCAGGATGTCATCCATGTAATGGTAACAATAACTGGTAGGGAATCTTTCCCTTACAGGTGACAAAGCTTGTGTCACAAACCATTGACAAATTGTTGGTGAATTTTTCATGCCCTGCGGCAGAACTCTCCATTGATATCTTTTTGCGGGTTCTGCATGATTGACAGAAGGCACAGAGAATGCAAATTTTTCTCTGTCTTGAGAGGCTAATGGTATTGTAAAAAAACAGTCCTTAAGGTCCATGACAATGATTTCCCAATCTTGAGGGATCATGGCAGGCGAAGGCATGCCTGGTTGCAGAGCCCCCATTGTGGCCATGACAGCATTGAATTGCCGCAGGTCATGTAAAAATCGCCATTTTCCTGATTTCTTTTTTATCACAAACACTGGAGTGTTCCATGGGCTCTGAGAGGGTTCAATGTGTCCAGCAGCTAGCTGTTCTGCCACCAATTCTTGCAGGGCTTTTAATTTCTCAATTGGTAGGGGCCACTGATCCACCCACACAGGGTTATTCGTTAACCAAGTTAAAACAAGCGTGGGCTGTCTAACACCCTGCAGCACAGTGGCCCCCGTTAAAAATCTGTGGTAATTTTCACCCCCCATTGTGACAAGCAATCCCTCCCCCATAAATTGAGGGGAGCTGCCATCACATATGGTTTGATGACTGCTTGTTGGCCCTCAGGATTAGTAATCAGAACTGCTGTGGCTGCCGTCCTTGCTCGTGCGGATCCTCCCAGCCCCACTACCCCTGTGTCCGCATCCTCTGTTGGCCAGGTGGATGGCCACAGACAATCAGCAATAATAGTCATATCGGCTCCGGTGTCCAGGAGCCCCACAAGCCTTACTGTGGTCGGCGATTGTCCATGATTCGACAGCGTGCACGTCATATGTGGTCTGGATGATGAAACAGTCTGAGACAAGCAAACTTGAGGGGGTCCCGTAGAGCCGAAGCCTCCATCCCATCGCAGTCACTGTTCTGCTTTTGAAACACAACTCGGAAAAAGAATAAGTTGAGTAATGCGAGTACCTTTTGGGATTGTTACTGGTGGGTAGGGGGTTGAAACCAGTGCGCAAATTTGACCTGTAAAATCAGCATCGATAACTCCTACATGCACAATCAGTCCATTTAACATGCTACTTGATCTTCCTAGTAGCAATGCACTCAGTCCTTGTCCTATAGGACCCCTTGCATCAAGAGGGACCTTAACAATATCTTTGGTGACTATAGTTACTGTGTCAGCGGTGGATACATCCAACCCTGCTGAGCCAGTTGTTGCAGCTGATAGCTGCTCGCAGAGGGGAGTTGGCCGGCTGTCGGGAGGGGATTTGTTGTCCTCGCGCGCCCTTTCGTGCTCTTTTTGTGGTTTCCCTGTAATGGCTGCCCGTTAACATGAAATTTGGAACGACATTGTTTTGCAAAATGTCCCAGTTTTCCGCATTTGTTGCAATTAGTTCCCGGTAGGATGTTCACCGGTTGTTTACCTGGTGATGTTCTGTTTGGACAGGCTACCTTCATGTGCCCTTGTTTGCCGTACCCAAAGCATTTCCCTGAATTTCTCATATTCATAGCAGTAGCTAGGGCGGCCACTTGTGCTGCCATCTGAGCAGCCACCTTATGTTCTACTGTCCCAACCTTAGAACACGCAGCCACCATGTCAGGAATAGAAGGATCTCCCGGTAAAGACTGTATTATCTTTTGACAGTCCTCATTAGCATTATCTTTTGCTAACTGTTTGCACAACATTTGCCTTAATGTCTCATCTTCTACCTGTTTTTCCAGTGCAGCAGATATTTTTTCTACAAACTGCAAAAAGGGCTCTCTGGGGCCTTGGTGGATAGCAATGTATTTTTGTTTTGGAGCTGCCATTTCCATGGTTCGCTTTAATGCCGTAATTCCTATATGTTGTGCCTGTTCAAGAACAATCGGAGGCCACGTAGCTTGCAGTTGAGGGTTACTAAACGGCCCCTCACCAAGCAAAGCATCCTCTCCAAGTCCTAGCCTCGGGTCATCCTGTGGCAGTCGTAAATTATTCTGCGCAGCTGCGCGTGCCATCTGCCTCCAAGTAGATTGAAACACTTGTAATTGCACCGGCTGAAACAGCACTTGTGCGAGATGCGTAACGTCATATGGACACAGCAGATCTGTGCTGATTATTCGAATAAGTTGCATCACCTCAGGAGAATTGATTCCAAATTCCTGTGCTTTATTCTGCAAATCCTGCACCACTTTCCAGCTGATTGGATTGTGCTCATCGTGCTGGTTTGTGCCTGCAACAGCTTTGTAAACAGGGAATGCACCAGGAGCCTCTGCTGCTATATCTACAGGCTTTGGACATGCCGGGGTTGGAGAGTACGGGCTGAGGCATTCAACCAGATCCCAGTTGCCAGCTTCGGCAGCATACTTCCTAACTCCCTCCCAAAATCGATCAGGGGATGTTGGGACTACAGTTATTGTGGATGGAGGGAGAGTCCATGGCTGGGCTTTTTTCACTATGGGTTTATCTGTAATATGCAGAGTTCGCATAGCGGCAGTTAAAGCTTCTTCTCCCTCACTTTCATTTTCGCTCTCACTCTCCGGCTCTGTGTTATTCGCCGGATTCGCCGTATTTTCCTCCTCGGGGGGGGGGGGGGGGGGGGGGCGATGGAATCACCCCTTCTGCTGCTGGGCCGCTAGGGGCTGCCGCTGCACCGCTAGGTGGGGGGGGCTCCTCATCGCCCCGCAAAATATTTAATGGTGGAGGAGGAGGAGGTGGGCGAGGGCGTGATCTGCTTTTGCCCGTGAGGGGTTTCCTGCCTGCTATCGCCGACGCTGAGGCATCGGCTTCATTTGCCCCTTGGCCATAATCTCTTCCCTTCTTAACATTTTCTGGTTTCTCATCTTTCTTTTGCTCATCATTCGCCTCACATTCTGCTTTCCATTCCTTCAGGGTCTCGCTTAATAGACACCATGTGGCTGCCAACTCACACGCCTCTTTTTGTCCTTTAGAGACCTCATCCAATATTTTCAATCCTACTGCTTGCCGTGCACTCACACTGAATGCAGTTACTGTTGTGGCTTCAAAGCCTTGCATCTTACTCCATATCAAAATCTTTTTCAGGCTTTGTTCTGAGGTTTTAACCCCTTTTCTTTTTAATAGGGCTTTCCAGGTAGACAAAATTGTCTCCTCTTCTTTTGTTAATTGCTGCCCCATAATTACAGTCCCGTTCCCGGTGGCTCACCTTTGTAGGTGTCGAAGTTCAGGTCTGGACCAAGCAGATTCCCTCTGCTCTCAGCTTCACCGGGCTCCGTCTCCGCAGCTCTTCCCGCCGCTGCTACACTTCTCCGCAGCTCTCCCCGCCACAGAATACGTCACCTTTAAATGATCACTTCGCCCGATCACGTCGGGGTCACCATTTGTCACAGTAGAGACGGACACGACAAACATCAGATTGTGTGAAATGACCAAAATGGCTGCAAAAGCACCTTTATTGTTCTAACAAGCCTTTTTATAACCTTCTTCAAAGTAGGTGTTCATACAGGATTGGTTTACTTTAGTAACTAACAGTTCACGATTGGGTGATAGTTTCTCGCCTGAATCGTCAGGACAGTTCTTCTTATATTAGTTCTCTAATCTTGTTTCCATGGAACTTCTCGGGACTTTCTGGCCTCTCATGGATACACTGGAATCTTGTCAAGGTTAAATTCTTCTTCAGTTAGACTAGAGGCAGACCCGCTGCCTCCCCCGACAGTCTCGGACCAGCTGGGATCGGGGCGACGCACTGAATAATGACAAACTCACTCAGGTTTGTTGAAGGGGGAGCATTACCAAGAGCAAATGCTGCTGCACAGTATGCAAGCTCCCAATTTATTACCAAATGTTTACATAGTTTCATTTGCACTTCTACATCCTACTGACCTTCAGATTTTGTCTGTTTACTGATCACATGCTCATCACGCGCTTGGCAGATGGTGTGATGGTGTTCCAACTTGCTGCTTCTCACGCTCGCAACATGGCATTCTGTAATGTTGCCTCATTTATCCACAGTAATTCTTCTAACCTAAAGGTCAATTTACATTTCTGCTAACCACCAGTTCTTAATTCCCACAATCCTGGGACCTGTCCTGATTAACATGTCTATCAGTGACCTGGAGGAGACAATAGAATGCACTCTCATCAAGTTTACAGATGACACAAAATTGCAGGGGAGCACTTGATATGCTAGAGTGCAGGGCCTCAAGACATGCCTGGAGGAATGGGCAGAAACTGAACAAGTCACTGAACTGGGCAGAGAGGAACCTCATGAAATTCAACAAGGACAAATGCCAAGTCCTGCACATGGGAAGGAATAACTCCTTGCCATGATACAGTCTGAGAACTGACTGGCTGGGGAGTAGCTCTGCTGAAAAGGCCTGGGGGTCTTGGTAGACAGAAAGCTGAACATGAGCAAGCAGCGTGCCATGGTTGCAAATAAGGCTAACGGCATTCCGTGCTGGATTACAGAATCACAGAGAATCACAGAATAATTGATGGTGAAAGGCACAATTTGAGATAATCTAGTCTAACACCTCTGCTCAATCAGGGTCACCTAGAACCAATTGCCCAGGACTATTTCTATATGGCTTTTGAATCCCCAAGGAGGGAGATTCCACAACCGCACTGGGCAACCTGTTCCAGTGATCAGTCACCCTCACAGTAAAAAAGGGTTTCCTGATGTTCAGACAGCACCTCTTGTGTTTCCATTTGTGCCCATTGCCTCTTGTCCTGTCCCTGGGCACCACTGAAAAGAGCTTGGCTCCATCTTCTTTGCACCCTCCTTTCAGGTATTTATATACATTGATGAGATCCCCCCTGAGCCCTCTCCTCTCTAGCCTAAACAGTCCCAGCTCTCTCAATCGGGGATGCTCCAGTCCCTTAATCATCTTAGTGGCCCTGTGCTGGACTCTCTCCAGTATGTCCATGTCTCTCTTGTACTGGGGAGCCCAGAAACTGGACACAGGACTCCAGGTGTGCCCTCACTGTCACTGAATAGAGGGGAAGGATCACCTTCCTTGACCTGCTGGCAATCCAGCTGGTCAGCCACCAGAGTGTAGTGGTACCAGGGGTTATTCATCACTAGTTGCAGGAATTGGCATTTCCTTCTGTGGAACTTCATAAGGTTCTTCTCTGCCCAGTTCTCCAGCCCATCAAAGTCCCTCTGGATGGCAGCACAATCCTCTGGTGTATCAGCCACTCCTCACAGTTTTGTATCATCAGCAAACTTGCTGAGAGTACACTCTGCCTCAGCATCCATGTCATTAATGAAGAGATTGAACAGTATTGACCCCTGGGGTATACCACTAGTGACTTGCCTCCAACTGAACTCCACGGCACTGATCACAATGCTCTAGGCCCATCCATTCAGCCAGTTTTCAATCCATCTCACTGTTCACTTATCTAACCCATATGTTGTCAAGTTGTCTATGAAGATATTATGGAAGATAGTGTCAAAAGCCTTACTAAGTTGAGGTGAACAATAGCAACTGCTCTCCCTTCATCCACAAAGCTAGCCATGTCATTGTAGAAGGCTATCAGGTTGGTTGCACATGATCTCCCCTTCATAAATCCATTCTGACTACTCCCAGTCATGTTCTTGTCCTTAAGATATTCAGTTAGGGCTTCCAGTATTATAGGTTCCATTACCTTCCCAGGGATTAAGATGAGTCTGACCAGTCTGTAGTTCCCCAGATCTTCTTTCTTGCCCTTCTTGAAGATAGGGGTGACATTTTCTGTCTTCCAGTCTTCAGGAACCTCCCTTAATCGCCATGACCTTTCAAAGATAATTGAGAGTGGCCTTGCAATGACATGGGCCTCCACCAAGGGTAAGTTTTCCTTACTCCAGACTTTCCCTCTGGTCACAGGGGACTGGTATTCCTGAAGGCTGATATTCCATCTACCCCATCTACCACTTCCTAGCTTGATTTGTGAGGACTCTCTCCTTCCGCCATGATTCCTAGGTTATAGCTCTCCTTACCAGGTTGGCCAGCATGTTGGCAAAAATACTTTTGCCTCACTTAGGTGGATTCTGTCTCTTCCAAGCAGCTGTTGATTCTTGAAGAGAGTACTATGTCCAATAAGGTTCCATAGAAACCAAACCCTTGTTGCTGTCACCAGTTGCACAAACAATTGTTGACCCACAAGATCCATCCAGTCCTCCTCGGGCCACTGCCTGGAAACCAATGCCCTTGACCATTTCCCCCAGCGCCATGTAGTCTTGCTTGATAATTTTCATGTCTCCCCTGGCAGTATCATTGGTGCCTACTTAGAAGAGCAGTAGGGGACAATAGTCCAAGGGCCAGACAAGACTCAGCAGTCTCTCCACATCATCCCTAATGTCAGCCCACAGCAAGCAGCAAACATCCCTAGATGACATGTTTTGCACCAGGAAATGCTGGTCCGTTACGATCCCAGTAAGAAAGGCATTTGGACTCTGCAAGGATCATTCAAAATACTATTTATTAGATCTAACACTATAAAGAGAGAATAGTACAAATAATCTTACAACCCTTTAGATGATGGGAACACTGAGTAGTATGGCACCGAATGGGCCTCTGATCGATGCGCAGCATGCTATGCAGACCCCGCCCATAGAAGAGAATCTTCCATTTTGGTCATTTGAGCCATTATAGGATTTTCTTACAAGGAAACAACTCTATTCATCATTAATACTGTCAAACACAAAGGGTGTTTGCCTGAGAACTTCTTGATGCATTTTTAGAGAAAGGCAAGGACATGCAAGTGATGTAATCACTGATACCAAGTGGGAGGTGCCTGCAGTCTCCTCTATTACAATAAGCTGGTTAAGTTTATTATGCAGCTAAGGGATTTGTGCAGCACACCACAGGCGTGAAGGCCAAACTGAGCAGCATAGGGCAGCACAGTACAGGCCTAGGCCAACTCAGGTTAACTGCTATGTGGATCACTAACTCTTCGATGTACAATAGTCTTCTGATCAGGACTACTATATTCCACACCTTGATCCACATACAGTCTACCTTTCTCAGAGTTATTATAAATTACAGATTATTATAGTAAGCACTTTGGCTACAGTGTGATGTAGTAGACAGGAAGGAGCTTCCGTGCAGCTGAAGGGCAAGGCCATCTGATATGTCATGTTTGTTGATACATAGCATGCAGCAAGCAAAATGAGCAGTGTGAGGCTCCACATAGAACTGGTTCTGTGCGAGATAAAACAAAAACATTATTTTATGTACCACATACACTGAGGCACATAGTGAGGGGTGTCTGCCTGCTCCTCTAGGATTAGATATGTGGCTCCTGGTCCCTTTGCCAGGAGCTCTGCAAAGATGACTTTCCCTCAAGAAGTCCAGTACATGCACTTGCCTCTGACTCACAGTGAGTCATTAGGCTCTGTCAGCATCCCAGATTGTACCTCATAGAGCTGATGACCTAACAAACTGGTAGGAAGCCTTAGAAGTGTGCTTCACTATTCAATTTTATTGTGGCTTGTTGTAGCTCTGTTGGCCAGTTATGAAGAGTGTGAGAAGGCAGTAGTACACCTAACTGTTCCTTCAGTAAGGCATTGCTCCACTCAACTAGGCCAGCTCCCCTGTGATAAGCTATTTGGTGTATCCAGTGTACTTCATGCTTAGCAGCCCACTGTTGTACCTTTTGGCCTGTTAAATGAGACCCATTGTCCAACTGGATACAAGTGTGTGGGCCTATCCACTGTCTTAGTAATGGCTGGCCTTTCAGTGTCACTTTCTGGTCCACAAATGTAGCTGAGGACACAGCAACATAACTGATGTATGCGTTGACAATTACCAATATGTACTGTAATCCCTGTGCTTTGGGTAGGGACCAGATGTAATCTAAATGTCAGGTATGGCCAAGAACAGGGCCTTGTTGAAACTGCCCATAAGGCTGCTGAAACAACTTTTTAGCTTTCAGTACTTCACAGACTGCACACCACCGTACTAGTTCCTAAATGGCTTCCTGAGTACATGGGATGCCCCAGATTTGAGTCCATCTGTACATGCCATTGGCATCCAGGTGCCCAAATTTTTCTTGGGCCCATTTAACAAGGCCTTTCTCATCAGGAGAAAGAACATCAGGGCATGACGTATCCAGTCTTCAGGAACCTCCCTCAGTCTCCATGGTCTTTCAAAGATAACAGACAGTGGCCTTGCAATAACATGGGGCAACTCCCTCAGCTGCTTACATACGAGTTCATCTTTTCCAAGGACCTCTTAGTCCTCTTGCTTCAATATCTGTGTGAAAACCTATTATATATAATTGGATAGAGACTGTAGAGCACTGAAATATATAGAAATGGGATGTGAACTATCAGAGCAGTTCTATTAAGTCTGCACCCTGACTCCCAGTTAGCTTTGAGAGACATTGTCTACAGAAGCATCAGACCTATTGCATCTGTAGTAGAATGAAGGTAATTAGCAGATCCAGCTGTGTTGGGAGAAATTCCACAACTGGGGACCCTATCAGAACACCACTGGGCACCACTGTTTTAATCTTTAAACTTTCCTAGATAAAAGAAAAAAATCCAGCTCATCTTGACATACAAAACTAAAAAGCTTTCAAAAAACACCTAAACCTCACCCCCCAAAACAAACACCCCCCCCCATCTTTTGTAATAAATTAAGTTATAAAACCTAAAAATAATCCCCATCTACCCCCAAACATCCAAGAGTCATGGCTGATAAAAACAATGGGTGATGAGCAGAACAAGAAGCAAGAGGAAAAAAAAAAAAAAAAAAAGAGACCAATACAGATTTGTCAAAAGAGTAAAAATCTAATATTGGACCTAACTATTTGTTACTAGAGCTGAGGAGACGGGAAACTGAAAAAGAAGACTTACTGAAATAACTGCTATCACGTGAGAGCTACCACAGCACCTCTATCCATTTATCACTGAGATCCCAAAAAGTACCCTGAGAAAAGATAGACAGAAGAACCCAGGTAACCCATGACTCTACTGGTGATGATTAAGTCCGGAAATTTTTCCTAATGCTTTCTGCCTCCTCTTAAGGTTTTATCACCACCACCACATCTTTCACTGTCCTGGAGATTTGAAGCCCTGAAACAATTTCTGGGCATATGAAAACAGAGAAGCAGAAAGCAAAGTAGTAACAAAATGTAAACAAACAAACAAATCAATTTCATTCTGATTTATTTGCTTATATTTTAGTGGACTTAAGTGGACTGTCAGTTCTGCCACAGGAGCACTGTGAGGAAGAGAAAATGTTTTGATCAAAAGCAATCAGGAATAAATCTGGTTTGCTGAAAGTTTGGGAAGGATTTCAGCACCAGTAGTCAGACCATTTATATTCTTAAAATAATCTTATATTAGAAGGTTGCATTTTTATTTTCAGCAACCTGAGTTGTTTCAGACTATAATAAAAAGCTTTTAATTCAGATATAGATGGCAACATAAGCAAAATGCCTCGAATGCAATATAGGCAATATTGGAGAGCTAAACTAGATAATTCATGAGGTGTTTATCTATATACCTATTTATTCAGCTTCTCAAAAACATTCTGAAGCCTATGCTCCACATCTCAGTAGCTAGACTGCTACCACTGTCATTATATTATAACAAGTAGGATAAAACCACAGTCAATTCGGTGACTGGAGATAATGCAAGACATCTGCACCCAGGCCACAGGAAAATATACACTGGCAGTTTGCTTTTAGTAATTTTATTTTTTTTTAAACTCCTTGTTCAATAGCTAGGCTTTTGTCATAAAAAATAAAATACACAGTTTTCTCTAAAGAATAGCATGATAGATGGGAGATCTTCAGGCAGTTTCCCTCATTAGAACGCAATTGGTTTCTAGTTATCTTGACAATAACTCTCATAGATAATTATCTGGAAAGGACTGCTGGTGCTAGGAAAATTGAAATAAAAGAAGCTAAAATAGAAGAGTAAAAGGTCAGGTACGTGTTTGCTTGGATTAAATGGCTGATCTAGAATGACTATAGTTTTCTGCATTAAGAAGTGCACATTTGTTTGAAAAATGCCTGTTTATATGCATACATAAAGCATTTATCTATATTCATGAAGTTGCCTTTAAGGTATAAAGAACCTTTCTTCCCACTGCTATTTTAGGATTTAGTTCCCCTTTAAGCAAAACAAATTCTGGATTTACTCCTGAGTAAATAAACACAGAAACTGGCTGATAACTTGCAAATAATCTAACAAAACCTATTTTGACCCCCAAAAATATTTTTGAAAATTCACATTTGCACCTATTTAATGTCATAAAACATTTAAAAATACTGTATTCTTTGCCTTATTTAATGAGTTTGTCAATGGAACTGCAAGGGAGTGGGGGGTGTATCCTTCAATACACTCCTGCTTCCTTAGGTGACATTCCTTAGACTAATGCAAAAGCCACAGCTTATCTTTGAGGCTTTCTGTGTTGATGTTTGAGGCATTTCTTCTTTTATTTCCTTACAGAAGTGACCCCGCTTAAGTTCTGTTTTGTTCAATTTCTGATCCCATACTGGGTTTGCGTATCAAAGTTTTTGCAATTCTTCAGGAACAGACTGCTCCAACATGGGTCCCCCCCAGGGCCACAGGTCCTGCCAGAAAACCTGCTCCTGTGTGGTGCAGCACAAAGTCACCTTTTAAGGAATGCCGATGCATTGTATTTACTATAAACTCGAGAAGAGGGAAATTTTTACTTCGAGATAGCTTCTCTTTCACCCACTCACTCTCTGCAGAGGCAGTGAGAAAACACTCTTTTTCAAACTGGCAACCTGCCACAATTGGGGTCCCCCAAGGATAGATATTGGGCCCAACACTGTTTAATATCTTCATAAGTGATCTGGATGATGGGATCGAGTGTACCCTGATGAAGTTTGCTGATGATACCAAACTGAGCGGGGAAGTGGACACTTCAGAAGGGAGAGCCACCCTGCAGGAAGACCTGTATAGGCTGGAAGAGTGGGCTAACAAGAACCTTAGGAAGTTCAACAAGGACAAGTGTAAGGTCTTGCACCTGGGAAAACATAATCTAGGAGTGCAGCACAAGCTGGGATCTACCTGGCTGGGGAGTGGCTCTGTGGAAAGGGACCTGAGGGGCCTGGTGGACAACAAGATCAATATGAGTGAACAGCATACTGCAGCAGCAAAGAAAGCCAAGAGGATGCTGGGTTGTGTCAACAAGGGCATCACCAGCAGAGATAAAGAAGTCATCATCCCACTCTACTCCACAGTTGCATTGTAGTAGCTCAGATGGAATCCACTGTATAGTCACTTCCTAGCTCAAACAGAAGCCATTGTATAGCATTAATAGAAAAACTCACTAAGGCCTTAGGCCACAAGTGGTGAACTTATGTACATGTGACTTCTGTTACGTGAAGGGAGGCCCCGAGACCAGTGTATCCTATGAAAAATAAGGTAGCCACATCTGTCAGCAGAAGCTGCACCCTCAAGATAAGAAAAGGAACAGCCAGCCTAGAGACAGAGAAAGCATCCAATGAGGAACAAGACCACCCCAGACCCAAATATTTCTATTGGACCAAACCATCACATGAGGGGAGGGGAACTCGGACTGTAAGGGTATAATTGCCCAGGGATTTCTTTCTTCAGGGTCCCTCTCCAGAGGCATCCAGCTCAAGCTGATTTTTCCGCTGTACCATCTGAATACATTATTTTTATAAGATTCAATGCCTGAGACTCTGCTATAGGGAAACCTAGGGTAAAGAAATTTCTTTAACAGCTTGTCAGGCCACACCTGGAATACTGTGTTCAGTTTTGGTCCCTGCTAGACAAAAAAAAAGATGTGGACAGGCTGGAGAGGGTCCAGAGAAGGGCCACAAAGATGATCAAAGGACTGGGAAGCCTGCCATATGAGGAAAGGCTGAGAGAGTTGGGGTTTTTTCAGCCTTGAGAAGAGAAGGCTGAGGGGAGACCTTATCACCCTGTTCCAGCATTTAAAGGGTGGCTACAAAGAAGATGGAGACTCCCTTTTTACAAGGAGTCACATGGAAATGATGAGGGGTAATGGGTACAAGTTACTCCTGGGGAGATTCCCCTGGACACAAGAGGAAAGTTTTTCACAGTGAGAACAATCAGCCACTGGAATAATCTCCTCAGGGAAATGTGGATTCCCCAACATTGGACACTTTTAAGATTCAACTGGACAGGGTGCTGGGCCATCTTGCCTAGACAGTGCTTTTGCCAAGAAAGGTGGGACCAGACAATCCTTGAGGTCCCTTCCAACCTGGTATTCTAGGATACAGTATCGTAAACCGTGAAGATAATACAAAGCGTACCAACTGAGCTGTTGCTTAGTTGCCATAGTTCAAACTTTTCTCGCAGTCTGAAATATACTTTCTACTGAAGACTCATTTTATATATCATTTTTGTATTATTTAAAAAAAACAAACAACCAACCCACAAACCAACCTTCTTCTTCCCACCCCTGCTAGTTGAGATCTCTCTCTGCCTATGAGCCCTTGACAGCATATGACTATCCCCTTTTAAAGGTCTTTTCATGCTTTGCTGGTGTCTGCTGGTGCTGCTTTCACTTTGTAAGTTTTGTGCATGTCCCTATTCAAAATCCCCCTCAAAGAACAAAACCAAAACACAAAACAAAAGAAATAACAGTGCAATGTAACAGAACAAATAGCATTCTAACAGTTTGGCAAGTGATGAGTTCACCTGAGATTAAGTGATCTTTAAGCAGTCTGTAACAAAACATTGCTTTGCAATAATAGCAGAAAAGCAACAAAATCTTAAAAGAAATCAAGAAGTTATACTGTCTTGACAAAGTCTCTTATTAGTTTCCTTCTGTTATCTCTTCCCCCACCCCCACATATCTGTTGCTTGTCTACTACAGTTGGCTGCAAAGCATACAGCAAGAAGGATTGGCTTGAAGGCATGTGATGTTTGTAAATAAATCCACAGTAGGATCCAAGCTGAAGAGGTGATACATGATCAGCCTACTAGAACAATTCTGAACATGTGCATATGCAGGTAAAGTCCAGGCTACATCATTAAATTTAAAAAAGTCAGTGCATTTGTCAGTCTTCATTTTTTTTTTTTTGTCAAAGCTTTCTTTTGTTCCTTGTTGTGCAGAGCACAAACAATTAAGGGGGGGGTAACAACAGTCCATCATAAATGAGAAAGACAACCTAGTGACACTGAACTGCATAACATAAGCAATAAGTATGTGCAAATTTTTAAATCGTAAGAAGCAGCCATTTCTCTCTTACAACATGGTTTGAGTGTTTTGAAACACGGGACTGTACGCTAGTAAGACTGCTCCTAGCATGTGCCGCTACTTAAGGGAGGGGGCCTCAGGTTTTCAAGAATGTGGAGCAGTCCTATGATGTGCTGCAGGTGTCAAAGCATGATCACAAGTTGTTTTCATTTATTCACCATAGAGGCAAGAGCAATACCATTTCCTTTAAAAGCAAGTCTCCACTATGACACCTTGATCTTCAACACAGCAGGTGTGATTCAAAACCCAAGTCAAGTCAGCTTTTTATGGATTCCTTCAATGAGAGGGGCAAGATGGTCTCTCATCTGTGGGCTGATCTGGGTTTGGATCAATCTAACCAAAAGAACAAACAAAACCAACAAAAAACAAACACCAAAAAACCCCAAAACAAAAAGCCACAACCACCCAGGGCATTTTAGAATCAACTGCTAGAAATAAATAATTAAAAAAAAAATAAATCAAAATTCACAAGTTTAAGACAGTTATAATGATATATGGCACTCCCAGTCCAAAGGTTATTGGAATAATTAAAAAGCTTCTAGTCAGACAAAACTTTGGATAAAAATTAATAGAAATATTAATATTAGATACAGTGGAATACTTTAAACTACAGGTTGATGGTAATTTAAGGATAAACATGAATAATATAAAAATTTAAAATTTCTGCTTTACTAGCACAGAAGTCTTTTGCATTATCTGATATATACAAAAAGATGACTTGACACATATCACTAGAAACGTAATTTAAGAAATATTTACTTGATTTGAGAGAAGCAAAGAAGTTTTGCTTGAAAAAGGCAGAAAGTTATCAATAAAAAAGTCATTCTACTTTTTAATTTAAAAGTAGTTAATCCTCAAATATCCTATGAGATGTTTCAAAAAGTTCATGTGTTCTAAACCTTACCTCTTCTTCCTTTCTATAGGAGAAAGGAGGGGTACAGCCTACTAGCTTAGGTCTCAAAAACTGGATGGTAAAAATAGTTTAAGTGTACAATGCATCTTTTAGATAACATTGCATCAGTTAACTTCATATAGCCTTTTTTGTTTAAAACAAACAATGCTACTTTCTAAATCTTAAAGTACCTAAACCGAAAAGGACTCAGGAGTTGTGCACTAGAGTTAAGCTTTAGCAGAGTTCTCAGGAAAGCGTCTAGCACACAAAAAATGCCCCTCTGCCCACTCATTAGCACAGTAGTGTTTCAAGGCTGGGTGAATTCAGGCAAAATTTGGCCAGAGGACACTTTTTTTCCCTTTTGTCCTATATCACTGCTTTTTCATGAAGAACGTAAGCGTGAAAAGCTTTGAAATTTGCATCTCATTCATGGTTATTCAGTGGCTACATTTTTAGTTTGTAAAGGCCAAAAGCATTGAAGAACTGTGTACTTTAGAAAACTTAAGTCAGAAACGAATACCGGTATGTCACTTTTCTACATGAAGCTTCTGAAAGCCCTACATCCACAGAACTTAAACACACATGCAGGCAAAACAGTTTAGTGGTTGCTATAAAGTGGTAGGAAGCTATAGAATGGTAGGAAGCAGTAGAGGTGAAAGAGTTGAAACCTTATCTTTTTATTTTTAATACACAAATTAAAAAAAAAAAAAAAAGAGAGATGTTGCTAAAATGGTAAACAGCACTTCAAAAATTTCCAGAAAGTATTAGACTAGGCAAGAGCGCTGCCAAGGAAAATTACCTTCCCGGTCTGCAGCTCCAGGAAACAGCATGATAAAGAAGCAAAGGCACCTCACAGAGCACCTTTTAGATTTAAGGTTGCAGAGTTCATGTTAAAAATTAAAAAAAAAAAAGTTATGAAAAAGGGTAGGTAACCCATGCTGTAAAACCTCGATGAAATTCGTCTGTATCTTACAAACAAAAATCCTCCCCAAAACCAACTTATTCCAAGGTCATCATTTTAATGGTTTCTCCAAATTTTAGGGAGGAGAAACAGCTTCCTAAACTTATTCCACAAGACACAAAAAAAAAAAAAAAAAAATCAGACAAATAATACATGAACCATCATATTCTGACAGATATACCTACTTCTGAATAGAGGGGTGGAGGCAGAAAACGGAACTCCTGGATGTATGCAAATAACGGTCCTTGAAGTGCTCTCTCAAAATCATCAAAAGCAGCTATAGGTGCAAGGCTGGACTGTCTGTTTTCCTCTGTGACCACTTCTTCATAGCTAGGAGGTGCTGAAGGGAGAAGGTACACACATGTCAAAATATATAACATGATTAATATTAAAGTTTAATCACTAAGATTCACCAGCAGGTAGGCGACGTCTAAAAAAATTGTTAAACAAAAAAGGGAGACTAGACTATTTCATTTTATTCTAACGTTGAGCTTATGTTCAAAACCAGACTGACTACTGTTTATTGTAGCTAATTATCCCCTTAAAATTTAAAGCATACCAAAGATAACTTATTTCTGTACAGGTAGGAATGACAGAACATTGCAGTCCTCTGGACTCCAGAAGTCTCCAGGTCTGGGATTTGTACTTAAAAAACACAGGATATTAGATATGCGAAAATGGAAGGAAGGAAATATATAATTCTTTCTTTGGCCATAAGAGATTTCCCATAGAAAAGAACATTATATTTTTCACAAAGCCTCGGCTACTAAGGCTGGCGAGAGACCCCAGAAACTGCTATTATGAGTTACAATGCCTTATAACCAAGGATGCAATCGGGATACTGGAGGTGGAAGTAATGAAGTTGTGCACAGATACAATGGCATTTCATTTCTGCCACCTTCCAAGGCAGCTGGATTTTACTGCCTGTCCTATAGAGAGAAAGGCAGGGAAGGAAGAAACTCTGTTCTTCTAAATAGGACAAGCAGGTGGGACAAGAAAACATCCACAGCAGATTTCCTGTGGGCTTCATTATGAAAGGATGTAATTTGACTCTGTTAGCAAGACTGCAATAAAGCAGACAAAAATAGACTAGCAAATTGATTGGGATTTGTATTGTCAAGTTACCTTCTGGTCTTTCAGGCAGTGTGAGACCAAGCCAATTCATGGTCACGCTACCCTGGCTGCTCACACTTGATGTTCTGCTACCAAGTGGATGTAGAGGAATGGTACCAATGACCAGTGGTAAATTAAGGAATAAATCCATGGCTCCTGGAATATCAACATATACCTGAAGAAAAAAAGAAACAAGTGTATGATTAAAATGTGGGATTTTATCAGCACTTCATAAGTATTAGTCCAAGTTGTCTTTCTATAGAAGTTTCCATGAGGAGCTTGTTTCTAATAGTCTCTTTTAGGGCTCATGCCCCTATGGAGACACAAGCTCTTCAAGTTAAAAGAAAAGTCTTAACATGAGCCCTCACATGGAAATACAGTCTACTCATTTAAATGCTTGCTTAGTTGACACACAACTGTTTTAAGAACTTGCAGGATTTAAACTAAATTTACTTACCAGATCTCCTGTCAGGACACTAATACTAGAACATGTATTTCTTTCATAACTAATTATCACAAAGTGCTGTGCTAGGAATTTGTATGGAATGTTGGAAGCTACTCATTCTCAAGAATGAAACAGACCCCCCCCAACATACCATCAATGAATACTCCACACGGATTATACTACAGTCAAGGATTGAAGGGGAAACAGGTGGAATTTTCAACTGTTTGCCATTCCAGGTTTCTGTTTTGCCAGATGACAAGGATTCCCCACGGAGGTTGGCAATAAGCTGTTTGACTTCCTTCATTTTCCCTTTAGCATAGAATGCTTGTGTTTGGTAAATGGTTGCCTTTGGCACCACCATACGGGAAGAGCAATTCTCAATCTCGGCAAAGATCTGAATTGATTCACCTGAAACAAACAAACAAGAAAAACCCAAAACAGAATTTCAAGTTCTCTTTACATTTACAAAGGCAGCTTAAGCAAACTGTCACATTCTGTATACTGTTATAACGCTCCAGATGCTGCTATCACTGCTCTACCTGGAAAAACATCCACCGATGCTAATAGAAGCAAGATCCCCATGAGCTGTTCTAAAAGGGGAAAAAAAAAAAAACCACACACAACAACTGTGGCAACTGAGGCATGCACTCTCCATGAAATCCAGAAAGAGAGAGTTTATTGTTAAAATGCTACAAACTTATGCTCTCAGATGCTGTCAGTAAAGCTCTTACTTCATAATTAGCAAATCAGCAATTAGACAGCTATCAACCTTTTCTCCTATCAGCATCAGACCACTCTAACACGCGCTGTGCAGGCCAATCACCTTCTCGTTCACGCAGCGGTAACTTCTCACAGTTCAGTACTTTTCCACAGTTCAGTGTTGCAGCTGGCCGTTGTTTTTCCCTGCCATCTTGGCAGAAATTAGCAGTTCATCTTTCTTCCAAAGCCTGTTTTCCAAAGCCTAGCTATTTCTCAGAGGCTGTGTAAGGCTGACAGGCCAATGCCTCTCACATCTCCCCTTTCTTTGTTTTGCAGCTGCACCTGCAAGACTTGTTTCAAGGCTTTATCAATTAAGGGTTAGGCAAACTTCAAACAACACAGCATATTCAAAATAGTTCCACAGAATGCTAGAAACAATACAGCAGTTACAGTTACTAGTTAAGAAGAGTAGGCTAGTTTCATTACCCATAATTAAGGGATATAACTAAATACTACAAAAATAAACAGTAAGGAAAATACGGAATAGCACACTTACTTAATGGGGTACTAACATTCAGATCCGCAATTGCTGGGGAACCCTGGATGCAGCGAGAATTTAGAGTGCCCTTCCTCGCAAACTGGAAATCCTACCACTAGCTGTTGAAGAGAGGGAGTCCTTCTGGCATTCAGGGCAAGTGGCAATGATGTCTTTAGCCTGACGCCTTGATAAAGAAAACTGGTTTTGTATTGCCCTGGCGTTTTGGTGGAAAAATGCATGTGAAAGCCGTGCTTGCTCAAAGACATTTGTATTAGCCACTGTAACATGTGCAGAGTAACCGGAACAATGATACACACAGGTTCCTGACCAGCAAGTAATAGTAGGCGCTGCCTACCTTTCATGATCAGTTTGGCAAACATTTCTGGACAAGTAGTGACCGTCTCGTGCATTTGGTGTGACAAAAAAAAATCCATTCAACAATAACAAGAGGGTCACTAAGTGTTTCATCCCATTGAAACAGCAGAGCATAGGGCTGCCCTGAAGGATTAAATAATACCAGTTGATACGGATGGCCGGGCACACATCGCGATGCTTGTCTTTCTGAGATGGCGTTAGCTACACGGTGGAGATCTTGTTTCTCTTTCTCTGTAAGTACTCTGGGTGATGTCAGTGAAGGATCTCCTCGCAAAATACCAAACAAGCTATGCAGATCATCATTAGTTAGGCCCAACAATGGCCGTATCCAATTTATGGCTCCCAACAGTTTCTGTCAATCATTTAAAGTCTTAACATCAGTTTTAAGTTTAACCTGTTGCGGGACAATGGTCTGTTCGCAAATTCTCCACCCCAGGTACTGCCGCGGTGATGATCTCTGTACCTTTTCAGGTGCTATTTGTCACCCCATTTGAGATACTGAGTCTTTGGGTAAAGCAAGAGCCTTTTCCATGATCTCCTGTGTCTCTGCTGCTATAAGGATGTCATCCATATAATGATATATAACAGCCTGGGGGACCTGCATTCTAACAGGGCTCAAAGCCTTTGCAACAAACCACTGACACATCGAGGGACTTTTTTATGCCTTATGGTAAAACAACCCAGTGGTACCATCTTGCAGGTTCACTAACATTAATACTGGGAACAGAGAAGGCAAATTTAGGTGCATCATCTGGGTGCAAGGGAATAGTAAAAAACCAATCCTTTAGATCAATTATTGCAAGATGCCAGTTTCGGGGAATCATTGTTGGGGAGGGCATTCCTGGCTGTAACGTACCCATATCCTCAAAACTTTTCCATTGGCAAGGGCCACTGACGCACCCACACAGGTGATTCTGTTTTCCAGGTTAGTTTCAGGGTGGGTTTCAGGGTGGGTTGTGCTGCAGTGGTGATTAAGAGAAATTTGATCCAATTTGAGTTCCCCATCGAGCCATACAGTCACGACCCCATGATGTAGTAGGGGTTTCCAATATAAATGGAGGAATATTTGCTACCCAGTTTTCTGGGCCCCTTACATGAATGAGATCTTTGCTTTGAAATGTTACAGCAATTCAAGACAACAATTATCACAGAATTACTGCCTCCCGCTAGAGGAGATATCTCACCTATGACACTTCAAACACTGAGCCCGAACAAACAGGCAGCACCAGTGACCCAGCGGGCGGGCACTAGGGCGCTCTGTCCTAAGGAATGTTCACTGGTCCTGCACTACCCCCCCACTGGTACAGAGTCTGCCCTGCGCTTCGTTCCTCTCCAGCCGCTTCCCTCGCGGGATAACGGAACTGCGGGTCAGAGAACTCCGCACTCCGCAGCTGCAGCTGGGCTGCGCCTCACACCCGCAGAACAGTCACACACCCACACAAAGGGGCCCTTACACTTATTACTCACACAACACCAAATGACAAACACTACAAACATCAAAACACCATTAAGAATATATAAAGCCATTGCTTGTTGATTATGTGGTGTTGGCAGACAAGGGACGCCGCATCCCAGTGTCAGCACCTTCTGTAAAAACTGCCGCTTGTGGCGTTGGGGGGGGTGCAGGCCGAGAGCGCGGTGCCGGGCTGGGCCGCAGGTGGTCGCCCCGCGGCGGGGGGGTCTCGGGGAGGCCCGGGGCCGCCGCCGCCAACTCCGCGCTTGCAGGTGGGGGGGCGCGAATGCTGAGTACAGAGATCCACACGCTCGGTGTCCAGATAGAATACTGTGCCGGCGTTAGTACCGTTTTTAAAAGTGCCAGCCAATCCCACGGGACCAATTGATACCCATGAGCGATTGCCTCCAGTATACCTGTTGTAAAGGAGTTTTGAGGCCCGTCCTCATTAACGCTTTTCTGTAGTTCTTTAATAACAGAAAAATGCAGTCCTTCCCAACGTGGCTGACGTCCCAGCTCATAGATTACAGGAGCAACAACCTTTCTCGCCATGTCCATATCCCCTTGCGCCAAGGCTTCTTGCCTCGCTTTTACCCACGGATCATCCCCAGCTAAGGGAGGACACAGGCCAGGGTCTCTTTTAGGATTTACAGGGTCAGGGTCTAAAAGATTATCACAGTCTAGAGACCCAGCATATAAATCTTGCTCCCAGGGTTCAAAATATGTGTCCTCGCCCTCTGTGTTCTCATTCTCTGTCTTAACAGCCTGGCCGCATTCCTTATCTTGTCTTTTTATTATCTCAAAAAGAGTTCTCCATGTCAGTAAGAGTTCTGCCGCAACCTCATTCCCTCAGGTTGCACACTCCCACAATCTTACTCCTGCTGTATCCCATATCGGAACAGTGAATATAGCAACCGCAACTGCTACCCACTTTAAAATTCTCTTCAAGGCATGCGGGCTAATATGCACCTTATATTTAGCTAACAGTCTTTCCATCAGTGCAAGCACTGACTTTTCTTCCGAGGGTATTGACCTACCCATCGCTTCCCCACAGCTCACCTTGCTCACCCTGCAACGGTGATTGATGCCGGCTCCTGCTTCCTCACAGCAGCTCTTAAGTTCTGAGGAGTTTGCCACCGGAGTGATCCAAGCTGGTCACACTTATCACTGCCTCACACGGGGCACCATTTGTGGTAACTGAGGCACAGACTCTCCATGAAGTGCAGAAAGAAAGAGTATATTGTTACAACGGTACATACTTATGCTCTCAGACACTGCTGGTAAAGCTCTTACTTCATAGTTAACAAGTCAGCAATTAGACAGCTATCAACCTTTTCTCCTATCAGCATCAGACCACTCTAACACGCGCTGTGCAGACCAATCACCCTCTCGTTCACGCGGCGGTAACTTCTCACAGTTCAGTACTTTGCCACAGTTCAGTGTTGCAGCTGTCCGTTGTTTTTCCCTGCCACCTTGGCATAGCTCAGCAGCCTCTTATCTTTCTTCCAAGGCCTGTTTCTCATCAAAGCCTAGCTATTTCTCAGAGGCTGTGCAAGGCTGACAGGCCAATGCCTCCCACAACCAACCAACCAAATACATCAACACCCCCCCACCCCCAAGCATACCAGTCTAATAGATGAGGTCCTTTAATCTCGAGATACAAGTAGTGCTGTCATACTTAACAGAGCATACAGAGAAGATTGCTAAATGCAGACCAAGGTGGTAAAAATATCCTTAATGTTTCATTTATATAAAAACAGTAAGTACAAACTCTAGCTTTAGAAGTGAAGGAAAAACATATCCTATAATTACTTCTATTACATACCTGGGGTGTAGCCCTTTCTTTCAATTTTGGCACTTAAGGATATTGGGCCTGAGGTACAAAGCCAACAACATAAAGTCTTTTCTTTTGTGCCTGCTTGGGGTGACTGCAAGAAGAAAAAAAAAAAAAAATATTGTCCATTAAATTCAGAGCTCCATGAATCTCTTCAGGTATTTAAATCAACACAGAAAAGTAATCATTTTCCTAATGCACTTATTGTTACACATTTTGATAAACAAAGCTATTTTCATAGGAAAAGTCTCAAGCAACTTAAACAGCATTATACAATGTTTGTCCTCGTTCCATTGCTGTATTAGTACTGCTTTTTCTGCCATCCTCCATACTACAGCCATACTTAAAACAGTTTTTAATACTAAAAATATATACTGTGTAGCTTAAAACAAAAGGCTTCATAGCCTACACATCCCAACATAGCGTTGCAGAACTGTTTATTTAACAAACAGTAAATTAGAACATCTTCGCACTTTCCATAAAGTTGTTTTTCAGAAACAAAAAAACTAAGCTAAACTACTGTAATCTTGACTCCTGCCATTTCCTCGGTTTCTGAATGATCCTGTTTCATCTACATTAAAAAGACTTATTTTACACAACATCAGGATTTAGGGATTGATCCAAAGCCCAATGAAGTCAAACGAGAGACCTTTGATTTTAATGGAGTTTGTGCAAGGTCCCTTTGCAAGGCTGATTTTTCACACATAGACACAATAAACCTATTTCAATGGACTTTTAATTCCACCACCACCCCCAGATTAAAATTTGAGGAAGGGAAAAAATGAAGTATTTTTAGGCCAGACTGAAATCAAATACTGATTGAAAGCAGTTGTGATATTAAAGTTACTTTAATAAAATGAAATTTCAGGAAAGGATTATACAGAATTGTGATCATTTCTCCCCATCAGTAGAAAACTATCCATATGGAAATCATCAGCTATACACTACAGTAAATTTTTTACTTTGCATTTTTAAGTTAGCAGTCCCCCACTAAAATATTAGGTTGCACTGTTCCTTCCATAGATTATTCTTTATTTAGAATTGAAGAGGGACAGTTCACCAAATTTTCTTCCTCAATGAGATTCTACAATTTAGTATTATCAATTTAGATTGACAAATGCATTTTATGTATTGTAAAAAACAAGCAACTCCAGGTACAGGATAACTTAGCCTTCAAAATACCAGCAGTTAAAGAGTTGCTAAACTGATATAATACTTAAAAGAAGAGCTGTACTTAAACTAGCAAATAAATATTAGGTAAAATTACATGTTGATGTTGTTTCAGTTATTATACCTCATTATTTTTATGCCAGAAAAAGAATGAGTAATTCTGTCAGTTCTTACCAGTAATGAAGGAGTGTTGATATCTATATGTTCAAAGACTGTAAATTCCTTCTTTAATTTTACTGGTAGAAGCCAAGGCCTATGCAATTCAGCTTTCACCCAATAGCGCACGCTGCCATGTCTGCCTTCGAATGAGGTAGCAAGTGGTCTGTGCAGGAGAAAGGTCAAAGTTGAGTAAAATTTTTCTCTCTTTCCAATAACGATCAAATTAGGAATTAGTAGGTAGAACTGTATTTTTAGTGCATCATAATAAAAGAATAACTTATTTGCAAAGTTTCCATATCTCAGAAAAATATAAGATTAAAGTTAAGAGAAAATATCATCTCCAATTCATCCAACAGTAGTTTTGTAGAAGTTTTAAGAATCAATTAAAGAATTGTGCTAGAAAGTGCCAGAAGAGTACAAGTTTCCTTTAGACTTAAGAGGCCGTTTTCAAGCATAGAATAAAGCATGCCCTTCTAAGGTCAAACTAAGACCACCAAATAAAATTCACATTAGTACCATCCAATTATTGTTTTGGACATTGTATTCTGTAAGTAACTCTGTATTAGTTACTTGGCTGGTATCTCAGTGGTTTATTTTAGCTATAACCAAGTGCTTTTGTAGTTTGTTTTGCCTTAAGTACGGTAGATTAATATTTCAATTCAGAGCTCCAAATAGAGAAAGGCTATTTTGAGCATCTTCTAATTTTCCTTGACCCTGATGAGGCCATCTTAAAATATTTACATATATAAACAACAGATAAAGACTATTCTGCTCTGAATGCTGAAAGACAAAGGAAGTCCTCTTGGGGAGCTGGAGGGCAAAAAAAGATGTGGAAAGGGACTCCGAACCTTGCAGCATTACCCTTTTTTCCTCCTCTCCTCCCCCCCCCCCCCCCCCCCCCATCATAAGATGAAAGACGTGAGATTTTTACATGTAACTGGATGTGACTGGAATATAGCTTGTCTTTTCCTAAGATTTTTTGCTTTTAATCTCAAAGGAAGAATTTTTATATTGCACTATGTTTGAAATGCATCATAATAAAAGATAAGTTATGGGCAAAGCTTCCCTCCCTAACTCCATAGGGAATAATACTAGCTGTGCTAGTACTTTACTAGAATAAGTCTTTCTGCTACAGGCTTGACATCTCTATTTGCACATCTGAAACGTTTACTTCCCCCCCCCCCCCCCCCCCCAATAACACAAACAAAAGGATTTTCTAATCTGTCTTCAATGTTTCATCCTGCCCCAGTATCCTTTAAGTCAAAATCAGTAAGGCCAGTCAGTGTCTTGTTTTTTTTCGCTATTGCTTTGCATTTGGTTGTACTGGGTCTGGCAGGGATAGAGTTAACTTTCCTCATAACAGCCCATATAGTGCTGTGCTTCGCATTTGTGCTAGAACAGTGTTGATAACACACCAGTATTTTAGCTATTGCTGAGCAGTCTCCCACAGCATCAAGCGTCTCTTTTCCAACGCCCCATTCCAAAGCCCAATATGTTGGGAGGGGACATAGCCAGGACAGCTGACCCCAACTGACCAAAGGGATATTCCATACCATATGACATCACGCTCAGCAATAAAAGCTGAAGGGGGTGGGAGGGGGGGGAAGGGGAGGGTAAAGATGGACAGGGCTGACACAGACATTCATGGTTATGGATTTGTCTTCTCAAGCAACCACTAACACATACTGAGACCCTGCTTTCCAGGAAGTGGCTAGACATCTGCCTGCTGATGGGAAGTAGTGAATGAATTCTTATATTTGCTTTGCTTCCGTGTACAGCTTTTGTTTTTCTTATTAAACTGCCTTTATCTCAACCCACAAGCTTGTCCATCTTATTTTCTCTCCCTGTCCTGTAGATGGGGGGAGCGAGAGAGCAACTGCTTAGAGGGCTAGCAGCCAGCCAAGGTCAACCCACCACATTGGTTTTTTTTTAAATAAATTTTAGAAATATTCTATGGATACAAAATAGCAAGGAACAGTAAGGAGGCAGTGTCAAACTAGCATTCTTCAGGCCTCTTACTACCAGCCTTCGTTTTTTCAGTATTATCAAAGATGGCTTCATAGTTATTCCTTCAAGTCACCTGAAGAGAACTTTAGTGTTTTAATCAATGCTTCTGCCATTTTATTGGTCATCTATTTAGTCTCAAACATAATATTCCATATGCTGTTTTGTTCTTTCATATTTGAACACCCCTTCCAACTCAAGGGAATATCGGTATCATCCTTATAACTTCTATAAGAAGTGATTTTCATCTGAACCTTAAATTGACTTCTAAAAGTCTCCATATATATGGGTCATCTTCAGTGTTCCAATAACATCTACTGTAAAGCCCTGTGCTATTCACTGAAACTGATCCATAAAAGCATTTATCACCTACAGGTTCTGCTAAAGCCAGCCCCTCTAATAAGCAAATGATTTATTAGCTTTAATATTAGGTATTAGTCTAATATTCTGCCAACTTTTTTTAACCTTAATGACTTCAGCGCTTGGCTTTTACAGTAAAAGGCTCCTTCTGCCTCCCTTCTTTCATCTATTTCCAGACTCTCTCTGTCCCTTTATAATTAATTTTCCTGCAACTTGTGTTTTAGCTAATTTCCATGTTGGCAACTCCTCTACGTATAAATCTTCCCTTCACAATGTATACATTAGACACATCACATTTTTTCTGTGGGTGTGTGGCAATTTATCTTAAGACTTCTGCTATCCCTCTTGCTTCACCTTTGCTTTCCAAAACAAGTGGGATTAGGTATGGGAACGTTTCTTGCTTCATCCACCCATCCATTCGCCTATTTCCACCCTGGCTTTTTGCATAAAGGTCAGCCTGAGTACATACATCCTATTTAAACTAGAAAAAAAAAAAAAATCTCTTATTTTGTTCAAATGTGGTTAAGCTTGCCACACCCATTTCAAACTGAGCCCAAACAGTTAAACTTGTGCTGGGTTTGTGAGAGTGGCAGGGGTTTTTGGTAGCAGGGGAGGGGGCTACAGCAGCGGCCCCCTGTGAGAAGCTTCTCAAAGCTCCCCCAGCTCCAAGTCAGACCCACCTCTGGCCAAGGCCAAGCCAATTAGTGACAGTGGCTGGGCCTCTGCGATAGCATATTTAAGAAGGGGGACCTGGGAGGAGGAGTTGTAAGGAGGATATCCACGTGAACACCGAGGTCAGTGGAAGAAAGGAAGAGAAGTGGGGGGAGGTGCGCCAGTGCAGAGCCCCCCTGCAGCCTCTGGTGAGGCAGCAGGGCCGCCCCCCTGCCACCCACAGAGGTCTACCGTGGAGCGGATGCCGACCTACAGCCTGTGGAGGACCCCACACTGGAGCAGGTGACTGTACCTGAAGGAGGCCAGGATGCTGTGGAAAGAAGCAGCCCCTGCTGTTGTAGTTTGTCGCTGGGAGGATTGCAACACACGGGGGTGACCCACGCCAGAGCAGCTAGAGAAACGCTGCAATGCGTGTGGGAGGGACTCATGTCAGAGAAAGTTTGTGGAGGACTGTCTCCTGTGAGAGGGGGACCACACTGGAACAGGCGAAGAATGCAAGGAGTTTCCCCCACACACACTGAGGAGGAAAAAGCAGCAGGACTGACTGCACCCCCCCATTCCCTGCCCCTTGCGCCGCTCGGGCAGAGGAGATAGAGAAATTGGGAGCAAAGCTGAGCCTGGGAAGAAGGGTGGAAGGGGTGGGGGAAAGGTGTTTTTAAGATGTGGGAATGCTTCTCACTGTCCTACTCGGCCTGTTAAGTGGTGGTGGTGGTGTCTGAATTAAATTTATGTTCTTTTTTTCTTCCCCTAACGAGTCTATCTTCTGCCTGTGACCACAATGGGTGAGCAATCCCTCCCTGTCCTTATCTCGATTCCCAAGCCTTTGCTTTATTTCCTCCTTCCCAGTGCTGGGGGGGAGGGGGAAGAGAGAAGTGAGCAGCTGCATGGTGCTCAGCTGCCTTCTGAGCTCAAACCACAACAGCTGTTATCTTATCACTAGCTCTGATGGCCTGCATGGCTCCAGTAAAGTCTTCTTTCATTTAGAAGATACCTCAGCCACTCTGCAGGACTCAAACGACACAAACTCCCCTCCCTTCTCCCGTGAAGGGGTAAAATGCTACAAGACACAATGAGTCAATAGACCTTAGTCAAAAGAGAGAGTAACCAACTGGGCAACAATGAGGTCCTGTTTTGTGAAAAACTCTTAACCAGTTTAAAAGCAACCTCTTCAGTTTTGAAAGGGCTCAAACAAATGAATTTTTGACAATTATTAAGACTAAACTGTGATGCGATGTATGAAAGCTTTGCTTCGTTTGTTTCAAAGCTTTGCTTGTGCTTTGCTTCATTTGTTTCTCAAGGACTCCTGACTTCTCAACTGTTTCCTTAGGTCCCTTCGTCTGTTTAGGTAAGATTAAAACGCTCGTTAGGCTCCCTATGTAAATCACTGATAGCAGACTCAAGGCCTTCAGTGGACACTTGGACAACTCCTAGAATGAGATAAGGGGGGGCTCGAACAAAGAGACAGAGACCCTATTATAGGGAAACTGATGCTGCTGATTTAGGAGGGAGACACCTGGACTTTACTTCACAGCACATGCTCTAGAAAGAGAGTCAACTAGCAAACACCGTGAAG
Organism: Strix aluco; assembly: GCF_031877795.1. Classification (NCBI taxonomy): domain Eukaryota; kingdom Metazoa; phylum Chordata; class Aves; order Strigiformes; family Strigidae; genus Strix; species Strix aluco. The sequence continues at coordinate 13,962,880 of NC_133970.1, forward strand.
AAGACTACTTACTTCCTCCCTCGACCACCAAAGACCCTCACCCTATTTTCACTACGCATGCTTGGTTTACGTAAATGAATTCTGGGAACTCATTATCATTAGATACCCCTTTCCAGGAAATCTAATGAATATGTATGATTTGTGTGTATGTAAAGTGATGTCCCTTGCTAGTTCTTGGGAGCCCTTATGGTGGAGAATCCCCAGGGCGACCCCAGCGCTGCTAATAAAGAATAGCTGCTTAACAGTTCTATTGGATTCTGACTGTTGAGTGAATTTCTTTGTTTCAGTTTAATGAGATTATGTCCTCTATTGCACGTCTGAGCACAACTCCTACTAGCCACAAGAATTTTTCTTAAGCAGGTACATATCTTAGCCTTCTCTCACACAAGCTGTGTACTCCATGCAAGTACTTACATCCGTGGAAGCCCAAAGCTGAATGCATATTCGTGCCTTCCTGAATGAATGGTGTGAAGGCCTTCTTCAGAATTGTCATCATCTAGGAGGGAAAAACCCAATATGCTATTCCACCTGTGAACATTTTACACAGCATAATATATTATATAGGTTTACTTTTCCAGAACAAGAGGGATTTATACATTCTTTACAATACTAAGAATGCAGTATCCCAGAAACAAGTCTCTCCAGTCCATTTGTATTAACTGCTAGATGTATGGCTGCAGAATTTAAGGTTAGGTGAAATTCCAAGATTCACCTTACACAAAAGCAGAAGTTAACTTATTTTAATTTATGATCTCGATTCAGAGTACTGACATAGTTGTAACTGCTGCCATTTCAAGGTCTGCCTGAAAGATCTGTAATGGAAACTGTGTTTTCCAATATGGTTCCTAGTTAATACTTAAAATGAAAGAGAGCTCTCTAATACTATTAAAGTGATCTTAATACTAAGTCTGCTACATTAATAGATTAAATTTAGTAATTCAGCTTTCTTCTAGCTCCTGCCTAGCAAGTGTCCAAAAATCGATTTTTTTTTTTTTTTGGCATTTTGGGGTTTTTTTTTGGGGGGGGGGGGGGGGGGGGGTGTTTGGATTTTTTTTTAAAAAAGAAGCACACAAGCACCACCTAGAAAGTACCAAACAAATTCAGGGGCACGAAAGGTGGCAAGCTGTCCAATTAATGTTGTTTAGAGCTAACATATCAAAACCTCAACGCTTAGCTCAATTTTGCTTAGACAGCAAAGGCCCAAACATTTTCCAATTTCAACAAGAAAGCTGACCTTGGTTTATAGTCATGATTCCCTGTATTGTTTTAAATGCTCCAACAAATTTGTGGTTTGTTCTGATACAGTTACCATGAAACCAGAAAAATGCTGATTTCATCAAAATAGAAAGTTATTTAGAGAAAATAATTGAGCATCTTGTATACAAAAGGGTTGGGGTAATAAACACACATATGGTGGGATTATGTAAGAGACGCTACTTATTGTTAATAGTCTGAAACAAAGGAATGTTGGTACATTAAGATATTTTTTTTTTAGTTCCCATTGTCCTACAAAAATGCTGATGCTCTAATTTCTTTAGTGCACCAGAAATGCTGAAACAAACCTATGCAAAAAATATAAAAACACTAGAATGCTATTTACACAAACACATCCTCAGCAGGTAATGTCATGAAATAAGAATCTTCAATACACTGAAAGAGCAGAACAAATGGGTTTTTTGTTAAAAAACACTTGGAGGTGTTTGTTTGTTTTTAAAAAGAGTTAAAAATAATAATCTTTTCCTTGCACATAAGTTTTTTCATCCCTTCTTCACTTCCTTCCTGCCAGATCAGCAGTCCCATTGAGCCTGAACAGCAGCAGCAGAACTGTGGTAAACAAGTACTGAGCTGTCAATCACAGACTAGGCTGGAGCAGGAGAGGACTGGCCTAAACAGGCACGAGCAGATCCCCTGCCAGCCACTCATGTACATACAGTATACATTACACCCCACTACATTTGCTCAGCAACCCTGCTCACAGCCTAGCCTGACTACCGCAGAGGTAAGGAGAGAGGAAGGGGCACCACCCATGCCTCACCATCCAGTCTCCTCATACTACAGGGACATGCTGCTGGCTTACCCCAGCCTGCCCCGCACTACGTGCAAGGTGACACCCCAATCCTGTGCTTCTCTCAGGAGCATATGCTGACCATTACTGAAAGGCGATTACAGATAGTGCTGGCCAGGAGCATGGGAGAGGAAAGACAACCAAGTGAGGGACACGAGAGGCTGCAGGCCCAAGTGTCCCAATGGCCACCCCTGCTCACAGCCCTTGCTGGCCCAGTGGATGTGCGCAGCAGGAGCTTGAATGCTTCTGTCTGTCCCCAGAGATGGGCTTTCCCAAGAAAGGCAGTGTGCCCTCTGAGCCGTCAAGGCCGACACTGCCAGGCAGGCCCTGTTCCCAACAAAAAGTGACCAGGGTGACAACACTCCCACACTCCCCCCTTAGCAGTGCAGCGCCCTACCAAGGCCGTGATCGGATCCATAACCAGGGACGGGGAAGGGAAGACAGGCAGCAAGGGAGAAAGCAGTAACTGCTGAATTGAAACACCCCACCCCCGGGTTTCGCAGCAGGGTAAACTTGTACTCCTCACTTCACAGCTAGTGCCCTCCCCCCCCCCCCCCCCCCCGTGCATACCCTGCTAACTCCTCAGGGAAGCGGGGCCCGGAGCGCCCCCAACCCCGCACAGGGCTGACCTCGGGGTGGCCAGAGCTCGTTCGCCCCACCCCCAGCACATACCAGAGTGCGGGTGAGGGAACTTGCTCCCTCAGCCTCGCTCTCCCCCCACGTCCCAGCCCCCTATAATCAGCGGCTGGCATCGCCTTAGCAACAGGCTAACAAACCCCAGCAGGCCAATGGCAAGGCGGGGACAGGGAGAGGCCTTCCGGACTATGCTAGGGTACGAGGTGTTGAGTTAAACTCCACTCCGTGCGGCGAGTGTTCGCAGTCCTGCCCCTGCAGCCGAGGGGAGGGCAGCGGTGTCCCGGGACAACTGCTTAAGTTTTTACGTGCCGCACATGCAGAGCGGCACGCACCGTCTTGCTTCTGGTGTCGGAACGTGTCAGATCTGTCCCTTCCCTGCCACCTTTTGTTCCCTTTCCAGCCCAAACCAAGCACCTACTATCGGTGCTAACTCCACTGCTACAGTATTTACTTCAGAAGTGCTTAATAAAAGGCTCGATGCAATCTGTAGTCGATCTTCTTAAAAATTGCATTTTACTGCAGAGGATCTCTACATGCTGCATATTAAAGAAAACACCAAACAAACCCAAAACAACACACCAAAACACCCGACCCAAATTATGTAATCAGTTTTAACATTTTCTTGTGCTAGGAATTAAATCATCACCACCACCTGACGTGTGCAACCAATCTGCGGAGAGAAGGAGTACTCCCTCCCTTCTTTCCAGGGCCGGTCCCAAACAGGATTGAACCGCTTCTAACAAAGGGTGGAAACTTCAGAAAAAACAAGCTTCGAGTCCCTTATACTTTCACAAGGTAACTATTGCTCACAATGTAATACTCCATTTCCATACCCAAAATAAGGGAATTTGCAGGGCACTTTCCATTTCTAGAGGGGCTTAGCAGACCAGGTTTTCATCGAATACAGGTTCCAGAACTCCCCAACTCCAAAGTGATGCTCTGATCGTACCACCATGACCTCTTATTTGGCCTTTCAGACAGATTTTTACATTTGGGTCCCTCATAGAGGAGTTGAATAAAAGAAATGGAAGCAGTTTACAAGCATACTAGTTTAGAACAAAGGAAGAAGATGGAAAATTACAGGTGGGGTGGTGATAGCATATCAAAGTAAGCCACAGGGAATCTTTTGTCTGCCAACAATGAACCAACCTTAAAAATCATCACATATCACTCTGAAAGTCAGATCTGTATCTATTATGTGTCAAAAAGTCTAGTGTTATGTTTTAATTACACTTATGATTCAATAGGATGCTACCGAAAAAGTAATTTACTGCATATCTGGTTTTGATTTAACAGTTATTTTCCCCATAGAGAAACAAATCCTGCTAAGATCACCAAGAAAAAAACCCAACATTGCATATCAAAAAAACTGCATTAAAAAATGTAAATCCTTATGAAAAGACTCTATTAAAAGGCAGGTATTTTAAGAATGTCCTGTTGCAGGTACTTTGAAAATGCACCTCAATTACGGTTTTAATATTAAGTAAACATTCAAATAATCAAAAATAGAACCTAACCAGCATGTCCTCATCTTTAGAAATAGCGAGCTCTACGAGACTGCACATTAAAAAGGGATAAACCAAGACAATGCAAAGATGTGTCTTTTTCTGGAAAAATGCCTGCATGCGGTGAACAAATAAGCAAAAAGCTTACCTCTTTCATGCCCAAGTAGAACATCCTTATGGTTAAAATACTCTACTTCTTCAGTGTAATTTTGTGTATAGGCAGTGTTGGATCCAGCATTTCTAGATTCAGTCCAACGTACTTTTGCATGCCCTCTTGCATGAATTTTAAGAGATTTTACTCTAATTTCCCCAGTAACTTCTAAAGTGACCCTCCCTGAGACTGTGTCCCCACTAGAATAGACGGGGATATTGCTGTCATTGAGACAGTCAAAGCTTATGATCAAACTCTTCACCTTTCCCAGCACCATATTTTATAATAAATCATATAAAAATATGCTGTAAAGAAAAAAAAATAGCCAAGTTTTCATACAAAACACACTCTTCACTTTACACTGAACAATACCTCTGCTACCCAAAGAGCCTGCCAACAAGACCAAGCGTGTCCCCTACAAGCCCTTCATCAGAATTGCTGGGAAGAAAAGAAAAAAAAACAAAAAAAACAAAAAAGCAAAAACGACAGCAGCAACCACCCAACACCACAATCCCCCTACAAAGACAACTGCCTGTACGCTGCTAGCTCACTTTAAGAACAGCTTTGTGAAAAACAACCCCACCGCGCATGCGCAAGCCGAGTCGTGGCAGCGGTTTCCTCAGCCGCTTGCGCGCATCTTCACTGTTATGTGCGGCTTTTTTGTGCTATTGCTTCCGTTTCGTGCGGAGAGCTGGAGCACTCCCTGGTGGAGCTGGGGCTCCACTGCGAGTTCGCAGTGTGGTGTCGAGATAGGTACTGAAGAACTGAGAGAAAAACGTCTGTGGTGTGTGAGGGTTTCTTGTCCGGAGGGCTTTGACGTCTCGTCTCACTGCCTGGCACGGCCTGGGGGCCCCGGCTGGCTGGCCGGGAGGTGTCTCGGAAGGAGCTAGCAGCGGGCGGTGAGCTCCGGGCCCTGGAATCTGGCCGCGGCCAGCACGGGTTGCCTGGCTAACAGCAAAAATAGCAACGGTTCTGTCAGGGAAATGTTCAGCACGTCACTCATTACAGATCTTGCCCAAAGCTTTTGCTCGTGAAGTGGCTGGTCCTGAGCAGGTTGTAGGTAGGGAGCTGGGCCGAGGCCAAGCAGGTGAGCAAGGCATAGCCGCCTTTGCCGGCCTGGCCTTTCCCTTTCTTCCCCCCCCACCCCAGTAGCACCCGCCATATTCACTGAGGGGTGAAGGTACAAAAGCGAGGCATTATGCAAAAGTAAACATTTAAACCTCTATCAAGGTGAAGTATTCTATGTTAATCCTTTTAAATATAATTGTTCTATGGTATCTTAGTTTGGGGTCTGGTTTGTTTGCTGCTGCTGTTGGTTTTTTTCCCCTGTGGTGCCGTTTCTTGGATAAATTTCTTCCATTCATGGAGTCCAGACAGGAGGGTCACAATTCCTGTCCTTCCAGTTCTGGGTTCATTGTCACCATGTACCTCTGTCAGTGTGCATCTGCACAGAATTTAAAGTGCACAGCAGTTACCTTCTGCAGGTCCTTGAAGATCCGCAAAGTTTAAAGACCCAAATCTTGCTAACCAAGGGGATATTCATATGGATCTTTTTTGTATATGTGTTGATAAGGAAGGGGACCTTCTTACATAATTTGGATGTGGCATTATGGTGTTTTCTCACTTATTTTTTTAATACAGATGATGTATTTTGTATACTTGCTAGGTTCGCCCATTCCAGGCTTGTTGGAGATGGATAAAACATTTTGGTTTGCTGGTGTAACGCTACCCCCGCCCTGCATTATATATGATCTACAGACAGTGTAGCCCTAACTTGCCTTCCTCTCTTGGTAGAATTGCTGTCTCTTGCTGTAGTGCTAGAGCCTGAATAATAGGCCCTGAAACAAAGCTGACCTCTAGATGAACCTCACAACCAAACGTTATCCGTTATTAGTATCTGTTAATTAGTAAAATCTGTATTACCATTAGCGTTAATTATTAGTATCTGATCATTAACGAAATATGTATGCTCACTAGTGAAAGATGTAGCTTAGACAGAATACAATCAGCAGTGAGGATGAAATGCTGAGAGAATGTATCCATCTTTCCTCATTTAGCCTTGTTCAAGGCCGAGAACCCAAGTGTTTGGCCTTGTTAGAAACTCCCTTGGTTCTCCCCCTCGAGCCCTGGCCAGGCTTTGGGTGGAATCCAACAGGAGGATGAAACCAGATGCTTCCGCTCAAAACAAAGGTGCCAGCTATTCTGGCTTGCTGATTTTTGGTATATAAGGCTGGACCCGCTCACAGCGACTTTGGAAGCCTCACCTACGGGTGGACGCACCGCGTAGGATTTCCCACTTGCAGGGAAAGGTTCTCCAAATCCTCGCTGTAACCGGGGCTGCCCAGCCACTGCGGGTCTGGATGATGGTAACGTGTGCAAGTGGTGATGGATCTTTCTTAATCACTATTCTCCCCGTCGTGTAGTAATGATTAGGTGCATTGCCTTGCTTAACTGTATGTAGTAATAAGTAAGTGTACTATTCTGTATTTTTCTTACTGCTTATTTTCTGTAGTACTTAGTTATATCCTTTGATTATTAACAGTAAAATAAGCCTACTCTTTCCACTCTGGTGTCTGAGTTTAGTTGGCATCCTCAGAATCACAGAATCATCAAGGTTGGAAAAGACCTTGAAGATCATCCAGTCCAACCATGAACCCAACACTGACCGTTCCCAACTACACCACATCCCTAAGCGCTATGTCAACGCGACTCTTAAGCACCTCCAGGGATGGGGACTCCACCACTGCCCTGGGCAGCCCATTCCAACGCCTAACAACCCATTCTGTGAAGAAATGCTTCCTAATATCCAGTCTGAACCTTCCCTGGAGCAACTTGAGGCCATTCCCTCTTGTCCTATCACTTGTTACTTGGTTAAAGAGGCTCATCCCCAGTTCTCTGCAACATCCTTTCAGACAGCTGTAGAGGGCGATGAGGTCTCCCCTCAGCCTCCTCTTCTCCAGACTAAACAACCCCAGTTCCCTCAGCCACTCCTCATACGACATGTGCTCCAGGCCCTTCACCAGCTCCGTTGCCCTTCTCTGGACACGCTCGAGTCATTCAATGTCCTTTTTGTAGTGAGGGGCCCAAAACTGAACACAGTCATCGAGGTGCGGCCTCACCAGTGCCGAGTACAGGGGTAAGATCCCTTCCCTGTCCCTGCTGGCCACGCTATTTCTGATGCAAGCCAGGATGCCATTGGCCTTCTTGGCCACCTGGGCACACTGCTGGCTCATGTTCAGCCGGCTGTCAATCAACACCCCCAGGTCCCTCTCTGACTGGCAGCTCTCCAGCCACTCCTCCCCAAGCCTGTAGCGCTGCTGGGGGTTGTTGTGGCCCAAGTGCAGCACCCGGCATTTGGCCTTATTGAAGCTCATACAGTTGGCCTCAGCCCATCGCTCCAGCCTGTCCAGGTCTCTCTGCAGAGCCTCCCTGCCCTCGAGCAGATCAACACTCCCACCCAACTGGGTGTCATCTGCAAACTTACTTACTCGATCCCCTCGTCTAGGTCATCAATAAAGATGTTAAACAAGAGTGGCCCCAAAACCGAGCCCTGGGGGACACCACTCGTGACCGGCTGCCAACTGGATTTAACTCCGTTCACCACAACTCTTTGGGCCCGGCCATCCAGCCAGTTTTTTACCCAGCAAAGCGTGTGCCCATCCAAGCCGCGAGTAGTCAGTTTTGCCAGGAGAATGCTGTGGGAAACGGTGTCAAAGGCCTTACTGAAGTCAAGGCAAACAACATCCACAGCCTTTTCCTCACCCAATAAGCAGGTCGCCCTGTCGTAGAAGGAGATCAGGTTTGTCAAGCAGGACCTGCCTTTCATAAACCCATGCTGACTGGGCCTGATCATCTGGTTGTCCCGCATGTGTTGTATGGTGGTACTCTACATGAGCTGCTCCATCAGCTTCCCGATCAGCAGAACACTTGCCAAGCCATTTTTGGACACGCAACTTCAGAATAACACGGCTGCTGTCATGATGCAGGATGTGTTTAAGCATTTCATGCAAGTAAGCTATTAGGAAGATCATTTCGTTTGTGAGCCAACTTGTAATATGTTAGATTTGAGCAATTTGCAGACTGCTGGAATCCTGATCATATGTCATACTGGGCAGCAGACAGCTCTTTCCAGTTTCTGGATTATAGTCTGGCAGAAAATGCAGTGAACGGTAACCCTACTTCTCAGACATATTGGATATGTTGAGAACAGCACTGATAAATCTAAGTTTCACTGCAACAGTGGCACAGCAGCAATTCAGAGCAATTTCTGGGGCTGCAGGCATAGTCCAGACTTCTTGGATGTTTTTTTAAACACGTAGAACTGAGTCCATTGAAATTTCTGGGAAATTTGAATTTCTATGCAATACAAAATTCCACAGTCGTTGAAGCTCTCTAATTTGCATATATTGATATGCTGTTGTTCTGAGTTAATTAAAAGATATCCCGAGTGATCAGATGTACTGATTTACATGAAAGTGACCCAGTTTTCAAGACTAGTTAGTAGTATAGGGACAACTTTTGTTCAAGATAAGAAGTAACAGGTGTCCCGTTGTTGTGTGTGGTGTCATTTCCCCCTCCCCCCCCCAGCAACCATGTGTACCATTTGCCCTGGAGGTCACACCCCCTCTTCTGGTCACGTGGTCTGTTGCGATTGGGTGGCAGGACCAGTTGCCCCTTCCAGTTTACTCATAAGTACATCAGACCAGGAAGTCCCTTCCCCCCTTCCCCCTACATACACAGAGGGCCACTATTTTTTTTTTTTTTTTTTTTTTTCCAGATGCCATTTTATGGCAGGGAGATGCCATTTTGTTACACATCAAAGCCCACGTGTTTTCATACTGCTCTGTGATTGGCTGACAGCCATTTCTTGCTATCGTAGTACCCAAGTGTTCTCAGACATCCCTGTGATTGGCTGGCAGGACCAGCCACCCCTTTCTGTTTACAGAAGCATGTCAGAAAAGGAAGCCCCCTCTCACTCCCCATGTGTCTTCGTACTGATTTGTGATTGGCTGAGGGCTGGTTTTGACGCTGTCATACCTACGTGTTCTCAGTTCTCCCTCTGGTTGGCTACCTGCTTCCTTTGGACCAGGAAATGCTCAGATATAAAAATATATACTTTTATATACAACATATACAATATATACATATATAGAAAAATATATAAAGGAGTGTACAAATATATATAACTATGTATTTTATTTATGTATACATAGGTACACTATTTTTTATGTATCCTTATATATGTATATGTGCATCGATAGATAGATAGATAGATAGATAGATAGATAGATAGATAGATAGATAGATACATAAAGATATAGCGCAATTGGCTGTGGCTGTCAGATGACCCGGACATCAAGTGTCCCTGATAGTCCGCCAGAGCCATGGCATCGCTTACGATCCTGTGTTTGCCATCAGCAATCGGGTGAGTCGCCACGTGGGCGCATTGATGCTCATCTTTCTTACTGCCTCAGTAAAGTCTGGTTTATAATGGTCAGACTCCATTACTGTTTGGACCACACTAATTGGCACAGTTGGCAGGATGGAGTCTTTCCAACACCTGCTGGAGACTTTAGGAAAGGAGTGAGGTCAGAGCTCTCCCAGGTGAGTGGAGGATTGGGTCTGAGATAATTGGACGAACCACCAGGCTATCAGGGATGAATTTGAACAGTGACATGAAGCCAGCTATTGCAAGCAGGGTAAGGGCAAAGGTGCCTTGATCGACCTCCTGAGTTGTGCCCTAGATGCTGCCTGGGCTTAAATTATCGGGCTGCATAGCACCCTTGAACGGGAGGAAGAAGCTAAGCAAGAGGACGAGAGGGATGCAGCCAAATGGTGATCCAGATGCCTGGCCTCTCAAACCCACGTATCAATATTGGAGCGTAAGTAAGCCCCCTTGGCCCAGTGGGGCCCAGTTCCCTCAAGGCCTGGCACGATTGTCCTGTTACAACAGCCCAAGTTAGGGCCGCCGTCTACCAAGACGATGATAACTGGGACGGGGACATTTTTGGCCCCAGGCCAGACCCTGACCCCTTTCCGACCCTACAGAGGAAGACACACCTGCCCCTCCATATTCCCCTCCGCTGTCCTTATATCTTTTTGTATTTGGTTTACATGGCAAGGTTTTGGTAGTGGGGGAGGCTGCAGGGGCGGCTTCTGTGAGAAGACACCAGGAGGTGCCCCCATGTCAGACAGAGCCACTTTCAGCCGGCTCCAAGACACACCTGCTGTTGGCCAAAGCTAAGCCAATCAGCGACATTGGTAGCACCTCTGTGATAACATATTTAAGAAAGGGTAAAAAACCGCTGTGCAGCAGATGTGAGAGAGAGGAGTGGGAATATGTGAGAGAAACAACTATCATAGAATCACAGAATCATTCAGGTTGGAAAAGACCCTTGGGATCATCGAGTCCAACCCTCAGCCCTACTCTACAAAGTTCTCCCCTACACCATATCCCCCAACATCTCATCCAAATGACCCTTAAACACATCCAGGGATGGTGACTCCACCACCTCCCTGGGCAGCCTATTCCACTGTCTGACCACTCTTTCTGTGGAAAATTTTTTTCCTAATGTCCAGTCTAAACCTCCCCTGTTGCAGTTTAAAGCCGTTCCCCCTTGCTCTGTCACTAATCACCTGTGAGAAGAGACCAGCACCAACCTCTCTACAATGTCCTTTCAGGTAGGTGTAGAGAGTGATGAGGTCTCCCCTCAGCCTTCTCTTCCTCAAACTGAACAGTCCCAGCTCCTTCAGTCGCTCCTCATAGGATCTGTTCTCTAGGCCCTTCACCAGCTTCATTGCCCTCCTCTGCACTCGCTCCAGCACCTCGAGATCTCTCTCGTATTGAGGTGCCCAAAACTGGACACAATACTCCAGGTGTGGCCTCACCAATGCAGAGTACAGGGGGACTATCACCTCCCTGCTTCTGCTGGTCACACTATTTCTAATACAAGCCAGGATGCCGTTGGCTTTCTTGGCCACCCGGGCACACTGCCGACTCATGTTCAGCTGCTTGTCAATTAGAACCCCCAGATCCTTCTCTTCCACACAGCTCTCCAGCCACACCTCCCCAAGCCCGTAGCGATGCATGGGGTTGTTGTGGCCCAAGTGCAGGACCTGGCACTTGGCCTTGTTGAAGCTCATCCCGTTAACGTTGGCCCACCGATCCAATCTATCCAAGTCCCTCTGTAGGGCCTCCCTATCTTCATGCAGATCGACGCTCCCGCTTAACTTGGTGTCATCTGCGAATTTACTGATGATTGCACTCTATGTCCTTATCAAGATCATCAGTAAAGATGTTGAACAGAAATGGTCCCAACACCGAGCCCTGAGGAACACCACTTGTGACCGGCCGCCAGCTGGATTTAGCTCCATTGACCACCACTCTCTGGGACCGTCCATCCAGCCAGTGCTTGACCCAGCAGACCGTTCGCTCATCCAGGCCATGGGCAGCCAGTTTTTCTATGAGAATCCTATGGGGAACTGTGTCGAATGCTTTTCGAAAATCCAGGTAGATAATATCCACAGCTTTTCCCTCGTCCAATAGTCGGGTCATTTTGTCATAGAAGGAGATCAGGTTTCTCAGTCAGGACCTGCCTTTCATAAACCCACGCTGACTAGGCCTGATCCCCTGGTTGTCCATTATATGACTTTTAATGGCACTCGAGATGGCCTGCTCCATGACCTTCCCTGGCACCGAGGTCAGACTGACAGGTCTATGGTTTCCTGGATCCTCCTTTCTGCCTCTCTTGTAGATGGGTGTCACATTTGCCACCCTCTGTAGGAGTCTGGGCCGCGCTGGGGGGGAGTTAGTGCAGGCAGAAGAATGCAAGGACAAAGACAAGGCCAGCAAAATAAGGCTGGCAAAAACACACAAGATAGCAGATAAGTGAGAAACACCCGTGGTCAGCAAAAGCACACAAGTCTGAGCAAAACAGGGTATGAGATAAGGGAGTTTTGGCAAATTTTGGGCTTTACGTGCTAATTGCAATTAACCAATGCAAATGCTTGTAGAGGCGCATGAACAGCGCGTGCAGATAACCTGTAGCCTATTAGAAGATAGATGAGCGCGTGTACAGAACTTAGTAGAATATAAATGTAACCAGGATTGGGAAATAAAGATGAATGATCTGATCATCACATTGGTGTTGTGTCGTTCCTGTTCCCGCATGGAGAAATAAGGACCCCGGCTAATGGTGACCCTGACAAATGGTGACCCCGACGTGCCAACATGCCAAAGTGCTGACGTGCCGGCATGCCGATGTGACCTGCTATCAATGTGAGTGATTTACTATCGAGGTGATTTACGACGTGATAGAATCGTCTGAACAGAAGCCGGAGGAAGGCGGGGGCTGTTGGCCGGCGTTATCGGAGGTAAGCCGGGCTGCCCGAGAGAGGCAGGAGCGGATCCGCGCTAAGCCGGGAAAGTAGGGGCTTAGATACCGACAGCATGGGGCTCGCTGCATCAGCGACAGAAAAGGCTGCAGTTCGAAGTTTGATGCAGCTCGCAGAGGAGACAGAGGTGGATCTCAAGGAAGGGGATTTAGCCACGCTGCTTCTCTGGTGTAGACGTAGGACATTAATCACTAATACTGATCAGTTGTATGATGAAGAAGTTTGGAAATCTATTGGGACTGATTTGTGGGAATCGATTCAAGCAGGGAACAAGGAAGCGAGAAAATTAGCACCTACTTATCGAAGTGTTCGATTGATAGTGGACGCAATGAAAGGTCGGGCTTGTGTTGCTGCTGCTGCTACTCGCGCGATTGCTGCCGCTGAGTGGAAGGAGAGTGACAAGGAGGAGAAAGAGAAGGAGGAAAAGAACTTGTTATTTGATGGTGTGCCTGCATCCTCTAAAGTTGTGTGTCCCGTGTCAGAAAGGGAATTTTGGGCAGGTCCTAGGATGGAGATCGAACCCTGGGTGCTGCCAACAATGCCCTCTGCCCCACCTTTGCCTGGTTCATCTCCTCCTGGTACTTTGTCAAATTCCATAGACCCAGTTAAAGTGCCGCTCCCTATGGATGTGGATGATGAGTCGTCTCGAGCAGTCTATCCTAAACCTCATTCTGAACACCTTGCTAGTCTGTTAAAAGAACAAGAGAAAGCAATGTCTGACCTTTTGGAGGAAATGCAACGGCTAGACCGTGGGTCAGCCAAACAGGCTATTCGTGAGGCGTATAAAAAGGCTCATCAAGCCATAAGGGATGGTTTGAAAGCGGTTGAAGAGAGCGTCTGTGCGCCAGAAGCTAGGGGTGTGCCCGGTGGGCAAAATAATTCTGAGAGACCCCCACAAGAGACTCAGATTACTGAGGAGGAATTGAGAGAGAAGGAAAAAAGAGCCAGAGCTTGGGTAATGCAGCCGTTAGAGGACGGAGAGATGACTCCAGAAGAGGCGGATAGTTATCTGAGAGGTAAATTTGGAAATGGGCTTGCATCAAAGGAATGGAGAGCATACGCAAAATATAAAGAGTTAGAGAAGGGAGGAGGGGAAGTTAGTTCAACGACTCCATTAAAACGGGTTGCTGGATGGCTGCAGGGTAAAGACGAAAGAAAAGGACCTGAAAACAATGCCGCTTCTTCGGCATCCGGTCCTCCCGCGCCTGATCCGCCCCCCCCGCAGGACCCTAATTATACTGTCGGGCAGAGATGGAGGGGGGTGATTGAACATGCAGTTATAGAAGGACAGATGCTGCCACCTAGTGTCATGGCAATGCCAGTTGTCGTGCAAGGGAACCAGCGGGTGTGGCATCCATTTGACTGGAAGACTGTGACTCAGTTACAAAGAACAGTCATGGACTTTGGGTATGATAACAAACAAGTTATGACCGCGATACAATCTTTTTTTCGCAATCAAGATTTAGTGCCGACTGATATCAGAGCACTTTTGGAGATTATTCTTCCCCCTACTGCTTTTATGATGTTTAAAGATAGATGGCAGGAAAAATGTGAGATTGCAATGGTAAACCACCTCCATCAGTTGAACGGACATGATCCTTTAAGATTTGCTACACTTGATCAACTTATGGGGACAGGACAGTATTGTAATGGAGCAGCACAGGCAGCCTTGCACCCGCGTATAACACAACACTCTCAGGCACTGGCCTTAGAGGCGCTTCAAGAGCTGCCTCAAATTGGAAAACCGAGACTGCCTTATCATCAAGTGAAGCAAAAGCCAGATGAGCCATATATGCAATTTATTGATCCATTGAAAGCGGCACTGGATACTGCACCTAATCTTAGACCTGATGCTAAAACAGCGGTGGGGAAAGACTTGGCATATCAAAATGCAAATCAAAGATGCCAACAAGTGATTGCCAGTCTCCCACGAGGTGCTAGCCTGACACAGATGGTTGAGGCATGTTCACGATTGCCACCATTATTGGAGGAGCCAGAAAAGGCTACTATCCACGCAAGAGCCCTTGCTGCAGCTTTAAGACCTGTTACAAGTCAGGGAAAAGGAGATCCTGGACTTAAAAATGCAAGGAAAAAGGAAGGATGTTTTTCCTGTGGTAAACCTGATCATTTTAAGCGACAATGTCCTCAGGCAAAGAAAGCTACCATAACAGAGCCATGTGCCGGTACCTGTAACCCATGTGATAAATTTGGGCATAAGGCCAGCGAGTGTCGATCAAAATTCAAGAAAGACGGGAGCCCCTTGCCGGGAAACTCCTCGCAGAGCGCCTTTCCGGGGGGCGCCAAGACACTCAAATTCCCCCAAGTGGCGGCTGCCTTGACGAGCTCTCAGCAGCCACCCGAGGAAGTGCAGGCCTCGATTTGGCCGTGGGAGTCGACATCACAATAGTAGATGATTCAGTGCATGTAGTTCCTTCCGCAGTTACAGGACCGTTAGGACATGGACTGAGTGCATTATTGATAGGACGATCCTCGGCATCGAAGCAAGGAATTATGATTATTCCTGGATTAATTGATTCTGATTATACTGGACAAATTGGGATAATGGTGAGAATTCTAAACCCTCCAGCCACATTGCATAAAGGTGACCGTATTGCTCAATTAACTCCGTTTCGAGCACATGTTATTAAGAGTCAAGATCGCGAAAGAGGCGATCAAGGATTTGGGTCTACTGGACCAGTGACTGTTGCCTTTTCACAATTGATCACCAACAATAAGCCTATGAGAACAGTCACAATACTTGGGAATGATGGAGTTAAGATCCGCTCTGAACAAGTCATGCTTGACACTGGAGCTGATGTCACCATTATACCATATGCTGCATGGCCACCTTCTTGGCCTTTGATTATGGCATCCAACATGGTTGTAGGAATTGGAGGAGCATCCCCTACACAGCAAAGTGCACATTTTGTTACCATTATAGATGACAAAGAAGGTCTCAGAGCACAAGTGAAACCATATGTACTGCATAGGACACTCTGGTTATTAGGGCGAGATGTCTTGTCTCAGTGGGGATGTGTATTACAAACGCCTTTTTAGAGGCGGCCATTGCAGCGAGCGACCCCCGTCCTGTTTTAAAACTGAGCTGGTTAACTGATACTCCTGTATGGGTGGAGCAATGGCCGCTACCAACTGAGAAGCTCGCTCATTTAAGGGATCTCGTGCAAGAACAACTGAATGCTGGACACCTTGTCCCTTCTACCAGTCCGTGGAATACACCTGTGTTTACCATCAAAAAGAAGTCTGGAAAATGGAGACTGTTACAAGATCTGCGAGCAGTTAATGCAGTTCTGCAGGACATGGGAGCACTTCAGCCAGGATTACCCAATCCATCCATGCTCCCTCAGGGCCGGGACATTGTGGTTATTGATTTGAAAGACTGTTTTTTTACAATACCTTTACATCCGTAGGATTATGAAAAAATTGCCTTCTCTGTCCCTTCTACAAATAGAGCAAAACCTTCTGAGAGATATCATTGGGTAGTGTTACCACAGGGCATGAAAAATTCTCCCACAATATGTCAATGGTATGTGGATTTAGCTCTACGACCCTTTTGAGAACATCATATCGACTGTATTTTGTATCACTATATGGATGATTTGTTGCTTTGCCAAAAAACACCCATTTCTGAAGAACTGATTCA
The DNA here is from genome assembly GCF_031877795.1 of Strix aluco. Classification (NCBI taxonomy): domain Eukaryota; kingdom Metazoa; phylum Chordata; class Aves; order Strigiformes; family Strigidae; genus Strix; species Strix aluco. Next base: position 13,979,292 of record NC_133970.1, read on the forward strand.
AGAACTGATAGAAGCTCTAAATATAATGGGACTCGTTGTGGCCCCTGAAAAGGTACAACGGACTGAGCCATGGAAATACCTAGGGATGACTTTAACTGAATCTACTGTTAGGCCACAGAAGCTATCAATAGTACGGAAAGTGGAAACATTAAATGATCTACAGAAATTGGTGGGAGACATTCAGTGGATCCGCAGTATTTGTGGCATTACTAACACGGATTTGCAGCCTTTATTTAAGTTGTTGCAAGGAAATTGTAATCCTCAAGAACCTAGGTCTCTAACAGCGTCAGCTAAACACGCCCTGGATAATATTTCCCTGAAATTGAGTGTTAATTCTGCAGCTCGTATTGACCCTGTTCAAGCATTACAATTGTTTGTATATAATACAGAGTCAGAAGTATCAGCTTTTTTAGGACAATGGTGTGAACAACAGTCTAATCCCCTCAGAATTATTGAATGGTTATTTTTATCGGCCAGAGGACATAGAACAATAACATCTCGTGTGGATGCGATAGCAAGTATTATTTGAAAAGGTGTTCAGCGAGCAATATCTATTGCTGGAAAGGAACCGGATCGAGTAGTTGTGCCGTATGCACTGGACCTAATTCAGGCTATGTGTGAATCATCTATGTCCTTCTCGCTGGCTGTGATGAACAAATCCTATCAAATTGACAGCCATTATCCAAAGCATCCACTATTTAAAACTGCTTTAACAATGACTGCTGTTCCTGTCATTAGTCGACAACCTTTACAGGCTTTAACAGTATTTACAGATGCCAGCAGCAAGACCAAAACGGCAGGATTCGTTTGGAAGGAGAATGGAATATGGCAATCAGAACGCTTTGTTTGCGATACATCTGTACAGATTTTGGAGCTTAAAGCGGTGATTGCTGTGCTTAACCGCTGGAACATTCAAGATTTAAACATTGTGACTGATTCTTTATATGTGGCAGGTGTAGTACAACGAATCGAAAGGGCCTTGTTAGGACATGTGAACAATCCCACCCTTTTTCAGGCTTTTGTCCACTTACGAAATACTGTTAATCATCGCACGCATCGGGTTTTTATCATGCATCTAAAGAGCCATACTAGGCTCCCTGGAGGTCTTGTAGAAGGCAACGCTCGAGCTGATCAGTTGGTTGCCGCTTTAGCAGACACGCATAACATTGTTCAAGAAGCCTATAAATCTCATGCCTTTTTTCACCAGTCTGCAACTGCATTATGCAAGCAATTTAACATCCCTAAGACCCAAGCACGGGCGATAGTGGCTGCTTGCCCAGACTGTGCCACTCTCACACCGCTACAGGACGGTGGTGCGAATCCTCGTGGCTTACAGCCACGGGAAGTTTGGCAAACTGATATCACTGTGTTTCCGCCTTTTGGGCGTCTTCGCTACTTACATGTGTCAGTGGATACCTGTTCCTCATTTATATGGGCCTCTGCTCATGCTTCTGCCTCGGCAGTAGCAGCTCGTCAACATTGGACGCGAGCGATTGTGGTTATGGGGTGTCCAAAGAAAATTAAAACTGATAATGGTCCCGCATATCGGGCAGCCTCCACCACTGCCTTTTTACAACACTGGGGAATTCAGCTTCTCCACGGAGTACCACACAACTCTACTGGGCAAGCAATCGTTGAGCGCGCCCATCGCATATTGAAACATCACCTTGTTATTTTGAAAAAACAGGGGGAGACAGGGGGTTCCCCTCACGAGATACTGGCAAAAACATTATTTGTTTTAAATTGGCTTAATATACGCGGAGGGCAAGATGAACCGCCTGCGCGAATACATATGCAAACAAACAAGCATGATTATTCTTTTCAAAGAATTCAAGTGCAATTGTATTCCCCTCAATCTGGGCAATGGGAGGGACCTATGCAGTTGTTAACTTGGGGAAGGGGTTATGCTTGTGTTTCCACAGGTAGTGATCCACCCAAGTGGGCCCCCGCAAAGTGGGTGAAACCATGGATCGCAAAGAATGACGACACCAACCCTGCGTCCCGAGGCACTCCAGAGACACCAACATCGATTGAACTTGGTCCTGACGCTGTTGTTAACGGCACTACATCCAGCGAACAGTGAAGTTCTGTGTCTTTTACCGAATCTGCAGTCATTTTATGCGGCTATTCGAACACAGCCGCTCACCATAAAACAGCTTGAAGAACATGACACAGCTAGTACGGAACATGGTCTAAACTGTCGACCTTGGGTTTTTATACATTGTGCATGGTGTGACAGGGGAACTTGGAGAGTCACACGTGCGCATGATCGGGAAAGTGTGTATAAATGTCACTTGTGTGCTGACCGGATTATCTTTTACCGAAGCAGATTGGTTGTCTGATTTTATAGGTAGGTCAGTATATCAGCGATTAGCTGTTGGTACAGAAGGACAGATTAGAGTTTTAGAGAACAACAGCAGTTTTCTAGGGCTTTAAGCCTAATTGAAGATCTTGGGCAAAGAGTTTTAGCAGAAATTAGTTTTGAGTTTTGTAAACGCTTAGCTTTGCAATGTATTAGGCAAAATAATAAGGTCGTGGATAGGAGCTGTGGTGTTGGAATAAATGTTCCTCGAAGTTGGCAGGTGCACAAGGATAAGATCACGCGGATCTGTTCGAACCTTTGACGACACCTGCAACGACAACGTACAGCTACCTTCATTAGCCACTGTTATAGCTACTTCTTTCTTCTTTCCACAAGGAATGGCTGCCAGAAATGCAAAAATACATACGTAGATTAGCATGTTGGAGTGAAAAGCAATTTAATCTAACTTTGCAAATGCTGAGTGCGCTGCTTACTGATGTTGATAGTGTTAGGCATGCTGCTGCGCAAAATCATGCTGCTGTAGATTTTTATTATTGGCACATGGGCATAGATGTGAAGATTTTGAAGGAATGTGTTGCTTTAATTTGTCTGACCATACGCAGGGCATACACCAACGATTAGCGAAAATGCAAGATAACATGAAGCATATTACAGAGGGACATGGCCCCTTTTCAGATTGGCTCATTGATCTCGGACTGAGAGGTTGGTTACAAACATTGGTCAAAGGAGCATTGATGGTACTGATGGTATTGCTGCTTTTGATGTTGATTCTTCCTTGCTTGTTCCAATGTTTGCAGAGGATGCTGCAAAGTTTGGTTGAGCAAAATAAAATAAAAAAAAAGGGGGAGATGTAGGAGTCTGGGCCGCGCTGGAGGGAAGTTAGTGCAGGCAGAAGAATGCAAGGACGAAGACAAGGCCAGCAAAATAAGGCTGGCAAAAACACACAAGATAGCAGATAAGTGAGAAACATCTGTGGTCAGCAAAAGCACACAAGTCTGAGGAAAACAGGGTATGAGATAAGGGAGTTTTGGCAAGTTTTGGGCTTTATGTGCTAATTGCAATTAACCAATGCAAATGCTTGTAGAGGCGCGTGAACAGCGCGTGTAGATGACCTGTAGCCTATTAGAAGATAGATGAGTGCGTGTACGGAACTTAGTAGAGTATAAATGTAACCAGAAAAGGAATGATATAAACTATAATAAAAAAGATGGACGACCTGATCATCACATTGGTGTTGCGTCGTTTCTGTTCCTGCACGGAGAAATAAGGACCCCGGCTAATGGTGACTCCGACAATGTATGACCTGTTGCCCTGTAGCATAGAGGGGCCTCTACCCGTGGGGCTACAATGCAGTCATCACATGCCCTCCCTCAAGCATCAGTGGTTGTGAGATTAGCCCAAACAGAGTAATATCTGACAAAAGGTTTAGGTTCCTGTGAAGAATGATGCAGGTGTTTAACGTGTTGAGCCACACATTGAAAGTGGTGTTCAAGATATTACAAAAAATGTGTTTGGACATGTTTCCAAGTTTCTCATGGACAAGTTGGAAACACCGTCAAATCAGGAGGGTTCAGAACTTGCTTTTATCCAAAGAAAAAGCCTTCACTTTCCACTATTAGAGAGTCTGCACCTCTGGACTTTTTCATCACTGTGAATGAGCAAAATTACATAGACCTGAAACCCCCACACTGCTGTATCTGTGATTAAGGAGGAAATTGCTGACCTTACTCCCAGGCCTTGGCATGGTCATAGGTTGTAGCAGCCAAAATAACGAGTCAGTGTTCTTTTTTCTTTCTGCAGGGCAGGGGCCTTTATTCTTCCAATAGTACATGCTTATGCTCTGGTTAAAGCTCTTACTTCATAATTAGCAAATCAGCAATTAGACAGTTATCAACCTTTTCTCCTATCAGCATCAGACCACTCTCACACACGCTGTGCAGACCAATCACCTTCTTGTTCACGTGCTGTTCACGCGGTGGTAACTTCTCACAATTCAGTACTTTTCCACGGTTCAGTGTTGCAGCTGTCCGTTGTTTTTCCCTGCCACCTTGGCACAGCTCAGCAGTTTCTTATCTTACTCCTAAGGCCTGTTTCTCATCAAAGCCTTGCTGCTTCTCAGGGGCTGCACAGAGCTGACAGGCTGATGTCGACTTGCCTCTCTCCCACAATAGCCCAGGAGCAGAAGCCCCTCCCCTACCTGCCTCAAGCACTCACTGGATGCAAGCCTATACTGGGGAGCAGTTATGCTGCCTGGGCATTCAGTTTCATAAAAAGCCAGGGGAAGGCTGGGTGGAGTGACTCAGGTGGTTCTGGCACACTGGGGCAGCTCAAACTTACCTCAATGAGGGGAAGTGGCTGTCCTGTCCTTTGGACCCAGGGTGCAGTTGCAATCAGTCCCAGAGGCAGAACCGTGGCCCCCTGTCAGACGCCCTTGGGTGTAGAGCTACAGCAGCTACAGGGTACTGATGGCAGACCCCCCACATGGACAGAAATTGTCAGACTGGGAGGGGATGAGTGGTCATTTTTTGATAAGCCCCACTTCTAGAGTACATGCTGTGGCAATGGCTTCTGTGCCCAGCGGTCAGATATGGAGGAATTCTCACCCAGGCAGAGGACGGGGCACCTCTGCCTGCCAAAGAGAGACAGGCTGCCTCTGGTGGTTCCTGCTAGTAACTGGGTTTACTCCCCCCCCCCTCCCCAATTGATAAATTGCCGAACAATGTTTTGTTACAGCTTCTGAATGGCCGTCGGCAGGTGGCCTCTGTGAGCCTTGCAGCACCTCCCAGCACCCCGGTGTTAACTCCTTCGGCCCCTCCTTCCTCCCTGTCTAAGGTTCTGCCAGAAAACTTGTGGGCAGGTATCCGCTGCCAGATGGAGATCCACCTCTTAGCTCTCTTTTCCAGCAGACCCTTTTGTTTACCCCATGTCTTAGCCCGTGATTAGAAGTTGTTGCGAATGCCTAGAGCTGCTGACTTGGCCCAACTACTAGACCACCCTGGATGGATGGACTGATCTGGAAAATCCTCATGCTATAAAAAGACGGCTGCCTCCTGTGCCTCCTGGAACCCTCGCTGGCAGGATCAGTGCAGAAACCCAGACCGGTGATCTGTATTTCCCCATTCCCTCTGTCTCCCTCTTTTCCCATTAAGAAATGCAAGGCATATTGTGTGGGAGGCATTGGCCTGTCAGCCTTGCACAGCCTGTGAGAAAGTGCTAGGCTTTGATGAAAAACAGGTCTTGGAAGAAAGATAAGAGGCTGCTGAGCTGTGCCAAGGTGGCAGGGAAAAACGACCAGCTGCAACACTGAACTGTGGCAAAGTACTGAAGTGTGAGAAGTTACCGCCGCGTGAACAGCGCGTGAACGAGAAGGTGATTGGTCTGCACAGCGCGTGTTAGAGTGGTCTGATGCTGATAGGAGAAAAGGTTGATAACTGTCTAATTGCTGATTTGTTAACTATGAAGTAAGAGCTTTACCAACAGCGTCTGAGAGCATAAGTATGTACTATTGTAACAATAAACTCTCTCTTTCTTTCTGGATTTCATGGAGAGTCCGTGCCTCAGTTACCACAAATGGTGCCCCGTGTGAGGCAGTGATAAGTGTGACCAGCTTGGATCACTCCGGTGGCAAACTCCTCAGAACTTAAGAGCTGCTGTGAGGAAGCAGGAGCCGGCATCAATCACCGTTGCAGGGTGAGCAAGGTGAGCTGTGGGGAAGCGATGGGTAGGTCAATACCCTCGGAAGAAAAGTCAGTGCTTGCACTGATGGAAAGACTGTTAGCTAAATATAAGGTGCATATTAGCCCGCATGCCTTGAAGAGAATTTTAAAGTGGGTAGCAGTTGCGGTTGCTATATTCACTGTTCCGATATGGGATACAGCAGGAGTAAGATTGTGGGAGTGTGCAACCTGAGGGAATGAGGTTGCGGCAGAACTCTTACTGACATGGAGAACTCTTTTTGAGATAATAAAAAGACAAGATAAGGAATGCGGCCAGGCTGTTAACACAGAGGATGAGGACACAGAGGGCGAGGACACATGTTCTGAACCCCGGCAGTAAGCTTTATATGCTGGATCTTTTGACTGTGATAATCCTTTAGACCCTGACCCTGTAAATCCTAAAAGAGAACCTGGCCTGTGCCCTCCCTTAGCTGGGGATGATCCGTGGGTAAAAGCGAGGCAAGAAGCCTTGGCGCAAGGGGATATGGACATGGCGAGAAAGGTTGTTGCTCCTGTAATCTATGAGCTGGGACGTCAGCCACGTTGGGAAGGACTGCATTTTTCTGTTATTAAAGAACTACAGAAAAGCGTTAATGAGGACGGGCCTCAAAACTCCTTTACAACAGGTATACTGGAGGCAATCGCTCATGGGTATCAATTGGTCCCGTGGGATTGGCTGGCACTTTTAAAAACGGTACTAACGCCGGCACAGTATTCTATCTGGACACCGAGCGTGTGGATCTCTGTACTCAGCATTCGCGCCCCCCCACCTGCAAGCGCGGAGTTGGCGGCGGCGGCCCCGGGCCTCCCCGAGACCCCCCCGCCGCGGGGCGACCACCTGCGGCCCAGCCCGGCACGGTGCTCTCGGCCTGCGCCCCCCCCCAACGCCACAAGCGGCAGTTTTTACAGAAGGTGCTGACACTGGGATGCGGCGTCCCTTGTCTGCCAACACCACATAATCAACAAGCAATGGCTTTATATATTCTTAATGGTGTTTTGATGTTTGTAGTGTTTGTCATTTGGTGTTGTGTGAGTAATAAGTGTAAGGGCCCCTTTGTGTGGGTGTGTGACTGTTCTGCGGGTGTGAGGCGCAGCCCAGCTGCAGCTGCGGAGTGCGGAGTTCTCTGACCCGCAGTTCCGTTATCCCGCGAGGGAAGCGGCCGGAGAGGAACGAAGCGCAGGGCAGACTCTGTACCAGTGGGGGGGTAGTGCAGGACCAGTGAACATTCCTTAGGACAGAGCGCCCTAGTGCCCGCCCGCTGGGTCACTGGTGCTGCCTGTTTGTTCGGGCTCAGTGTTTGAAGTGTCATAGGTGAGATATCTCCTCTAGCGGGAGGCAGTAATTCTGTGTTAGTTGTTGTCTTGAATTGCTGTAACATTTCAAAGCAAAGATCTCATTCATGTAAGGGGCCCAGGAAACTGGGTAGCAAATATTCCTCCATTTATATTGGAAACCCCTACTACATCATGGGGTCGTGACTGTATGGCTCGATGGGGAACTCAAATTGGATCAAATTTCTCTTAATCACCACTGCAGCACAACCCACCCCTAAACCCACCCTGAAACTAACCTGGAAAACAGAATCACCTGTGTGGGTGGGTCAGTGGCCCTTGCCAATGGAAAAGTTTTGAGGATATGGGTACGTTACAGCCAGGAATGCCCTCCCCAACAATGATTCCCCGAAACTGGCATCTTGCAATAATTGATCTAAAGGATTGGTTTTTTACTATTCCCTTGCACCCAGATGATGCACCTAAATTTGCCTTTTCTGTTCCCAGTATTAATGTTAGTGAACCTGCAAGACGGTACCACTGGGTTGTTTTGCCACAAGGCATAAAAAACAGCCCCACGATGTGTCAGTGGTTTGTTGCAAAGGCTTTGAGCCCTGTTAGAATGCAGGTCCCCCAGGCTGTTATATATCATTATATGGATGACATCCTTAGAGCAGCAGAGACACAGGAGATCATGGAAAAGGCTCTTGCTTTACCCAAAGACTCAGTATCTCAAATGGGGTGACAAATAGCACCTGAAAAGGTACAGCGATCATCACCATGGCAGTACCTGGGGTGGAGAATTTGTGAACAGACCATTGTCCCGCAACAGGGTAAACTTAAAACTGATTTTAAGACTTTAAATGATTTACAGAAACTGTTGGGAGCCATAAATTGGATACGGCCATTGTTGGGCCTAACTAATGATGATCTGCATAGCTTGTTTGATATTTTGCGAGGAGATCCTTCACTGAGATCACCCAGAGTACTTACAGAGAAAGAGAAACAAAATCTCCACCGTGTAGCTAACGCCATCTCAGAAAGACAAGCATCCGATGTGTGCCCGGCCATCCATATCAACTGGTATTATTTAATCCTTCAGGGCAGCCCTATGCTCTGCTGTTTCAGTGGGATGAAACACTTAGTGACCCTCTTGTTGTTATTGAATGGATTTTTTTGTCACACCAAATGCACGAGACGGTCACTACTCATCCAGAAATGTTTGCCAAACTGATCATGAAAGGTAGGCAGCGCCTACTATTACTTGCTGGTCAGGAACCTGTGTGTATCATTGTTCCGGTTACTCTGCACATGTTACAGTGGCTAATACAAATGTCTTTAGAATTCCAGACAGCGATCTGTGACTACCCCGGACAGCTTTTAGTACACAGCCCGTCACGCATTTGTAACATTAAAATATGTACCTGTGTCTGTTGATACCTTTTCTGGAGCAGTGTTTGCATCCTGCCATACAGGTGAAAAAGCACACGATGTGCAAAGACACTTTTTAGCTGCATTTGCTTCCTTGGGCGTGCCACGACAGATTAACACAGACAATGGACCTGCTTATGTTTCTGTTTCTCTTTTTTCTTTCTTTCAACAGTGGGGAGTCGAGCATCTGAGCGGCATTCCCCACTCACCGACCGGACAGGCCGTTGTGGAGCGTACGCATGGCACACTAAAGCATCTATTACAACAACAAAAAGGGGGAGATGGAGGGTATCAATCTACACCTCACGAAAGGCTAAATAAGGCATTATATGCCATGAACTCTTTAAACATTTCCCCTGCCTCACAGGTGCCACCAATATTGCGTCACTTCTCGTCGCAGATACCAGATCAACAAGAAGTCCAGGGCAAGGCTCAAGTGTCAGCAAAAAACCTGGAAAGTGGTAACTGGGAAGGACCAGATCCTTTAATAACCTGGGGAAGAGGTTATGCTTGTGTCTCCACAGGTCACGGTCCCCGGTGGTTACCGGCAAGGTGTGTGCGACCACACCTGAGGCGTGAGAGGCAGCTTTTGGTGGACACTCAGGAGCCGGCTGTGGGGGCTGTGGGTGCCCCTGTGCCGACAGTTTGCGGTCTCTTCGACTGATCATTTAAGCAGAATGTATGGGTAATGCTTGCTGCTGCAATAGGACCAAATACACTATCTCTGTCCTTAATCACACTACAGTTGCCAACTCTTTTAAGAGAAAATGCTGACAGTAATTGCAACTCCTTGATGAAATATATAGGCTTACTAGTCACTAGTGAAAGATGTAGCTTAGACAAAATGTAGTTATTAATAAGGATGAAATGCTGTAAGAATGTGTGTATTCAACTTTCTTTGTTTAGCAATATTAAGAATTAAGAACCCAAGTGTTTAACCTTACCATTGTAACAATAAATTCTCTCTTTCTCTCTGGATTTCTTCGGGAGTCCGTGCCTCAGTTGCCACAATGTTGTATTGCTTGCCACAACTTGCTATATACTTAGCCAATTATCGTGTGTTCAATTAGTACATTGTGGGTAGTTAATAAATGTTTGGACTTGGAGTCTTGTTGTCTGCTCCACTGGGGATTTGTGAATCTGAGTCACTTGTCTCCCTCGTCTGAGCGGGACGTGACACCATGCACCTTAACCTTTTGTCAGATATTACTCTGTTTGGGCTAATCTCACAACCACTGATGCTTGGAGGAGGGCATGTGATGACTGCATTGTAGCCCCACGGGTAGAGGCCCCTCTATGCTACAGGGCAACAGGTCATACATTTCCCAACCTGTCTCAACCAGTGGGTAGCTATCCCTTTGATGCATTTAAGGTAACGGATTAATTTGGTAAGAGATGAATCCCCTTGTGTTCTAGACAGTCCTCAGAGATTAGAGGGGCTGGGGGCAGCTGGACTTATCTCTTAATAGCTATGCCAATTATGGCTGTAACTATAGGCCTGACACCAGATGCACGAACAGCCCGTGTGCTGTAGGTCCGGTGGCATTCAAGAGAAGCTGTCAGCTTCACAAATAGTACGGTTTATTCTTATGCAACATCTACAGAGTCTTTGAGATTGCCTACGATAAATGCACAAACTGCAGGTTGGCTATATAGCACTACACACAAAATGATTGCAATCACACACACTTAATTCCCGGGTAATCACTTGGTGTAGCCAAGGGCCCAAATCTTACCAAAAAGCGTCCGTCCCTTCTTGGGGGGGGGAGGGGAGCGAGGAGCACAAACCCGTCGATCTGTCCCTCCAATTTGGTATTGGATTATCGTCCCTCCGAGTTAGATACAAACTCGGGGTAGTATTTATCTAAGTGTGTATGTGTGAGTGGGTGGGACTGTGGTCAAGCCATTGTTTCCTGAGTAATGGCACAGCACATTCCTTGGTGTAAGGTGTGCGCTGGTTTTGTGGTGAAAGAGGAAGAATGAGAGATAAGGTCTGCAGAGTTCTGCAAAACAGTCCTTGAGAGAAGGGGAAGAGCAGGAGAGAAATCTGCATAGTCGTGTCAAATATTCCTTGAGAAAAGTGGAAGAACGGGACCGGGTGGCCTCCACCTCGCTTCTCATTCCTCCTTGGTGCCATGGCAACACAAATCACTGGATCTCCATCCCGTCCTGTGTTTGTTCTGGGCACCATGTGTTAAGGAAAAGTGTGTTTTGCATTTTTTTGCCGATTTGCTTTTCCCACACTTCCACTCCGTGACTACAGTCACACCCACACACTTGAATGTGGTCTCTAATTAAGATCTTCAGGATCAGGGATGTCCATTGGGTTCTCCTCCTCTAAAGGGATACAGTTAGTTCGTTGAATCATTCTTATGCTAACAATTTTCATTATAGTTGATTTGATACAAGTTATTGCTATACTATGACAATCATAAGCACAATGAACATTAACACATGTTGTATCAAACTTTGGGTCCAACTGGTAATACCAAGTCCAAACCAACTAAACACTTTTGAAAGCCAGCTGTTATTCATTGACTCTTGTAGATCACAGGTGTCTTTTGCCACTTGCCATATCTTCTCTAGTTGGATGTTAAGGTGGACAGATCGACTGATCTGGAAAATCCTCATGCTATGTTGCTATGTATTGTAGTCATTTTATTTGTACTACTGTTGATTTCTAATCACCTGGACCCTCTGCAGATCGGGTCAAACCTTGATACATGGTTTGCTGTATCAATATAACAATCATAATCTAGACTCGAAAATCATATAAAAGAATACGAGTCAATGAGTCATTCAATCCTCAGAGGAAGCAGACAACGGTGGAGGTGTCCCTGGCCACCCGGGGGGGTCACAGGTCTCACTGTCCAGCAGCTTTGTTTTCCTTATGACAGGGCCATAGACCAGGCCCACCGCTGGAGAGTCAGTGGCTGAAGCTTTGTTTTGGGGGTTAATAAGATGGTTCATACCTTCCATCAACATGGAAAGGGACAGACAATAGCCTTTCCCCAAAGTATACTACCATGTCTTACCCTGCAGCGCTATTTCAAAGATGGTGTCTTCATTGATGTTATTCCAGCTGTGCAGGTACTGTATTTCTGCCAGCCCCACCTTCCCCTTCCTTGAGAACTCCAGGGACGTCACCGGCTGTACAGTAAAGTTCGGGTTGGTGTTTTGTGGGAAGATTCTGGCGCTGGCATTTCTGAGTAGCGTGATGTAGAAACTGCAATCCTTCTCCCCTCCCCCCCCCCTCCCCCCCCCGCACTAGATGTCCTGAACTTGGAAGGCTTCTATTCAGCTGCTAAATTTCTGGGGCCAGCAACCCCACTTCACCAGCAGCTGTTTCTTTCTTCCTTCCCCTTTTGCAGCAATTGTCTTCTTAATTTTGTAGATTCTGTCCTCATCGGGATTCACTTTTTGAAGTTCTTCAGGGTAAAATGTCCTCTCAGTTGCTTCATGACCATAGTCTATTAAGTGGCATGCAGGTATCTGTCCCCTTCTCACAATTTCAGCTACTATGAAAATTCCATCTGTGAAAGTCTGCTCATAACCTTTCTCAAATCTCTCTTTTGTTCTAGACACCCTGATGTGGTCTCCCTTTTTGAGCAGAGGCGCAAGGTCTTTAATTTTAAACACAGCCACGCATATGGTTATCCAAACCCTCGCAGAGTTTAAAGGGTTCATATCCACAGGCCTGGCTCTGATAGTTCTGTGGAAGCTATGGTTATAGCTCTTTATAAACTCCGACAACACACCAGTGTAGCGAAAATTGTTGCGTGCTGTAAAATATCTCCACAACTTGGTTTTGAGTGTTCTGCTAAAACGTTCTATGACAGAGGCTTTTACTTTACAATTAGTAACAAAATAGTGAACATTGCATTGCTTTAACAGCTTGTTTAAAGGCTGGTTTAAAAATTCTGTAATTTCTGAGGCTTCTGCCCCTTGCTAAAAATTGTTTTAAAAGCCCCAGCTATTTCAGAACCTGTTTTGCCTTTTAGACCAATAGCCCAGGCATGCTTGGATAAAATATGTCTATCACCGTTAAGAAGCACTTAACACCATCACTGTTTCTGGAAAACTGTTGCATATCCACTAACTCTGCCTGCCACTGTGCACAATCATCCTGTTTCCTTTAAAGTGCTTTCTTGCCACTTAGTTTAAGCTGTAAGCATCCTGGCTTGCAAGCCCAGGTTGCCGCTTGGCATCTGTTCAGAACAGCGATTCTCCTTTTAGCACCTTCAAAAAGGGGATTTATACTCCCAAAGCTTCCCATGTCCCCAGGAGCATAGTAAAAATCTTTTAACAGAAGTGGCGGTGTGGACATGCATACATACCAAGGGTGCTGAAAGAGTTGGCAGATGTGCTCGCCAAGCCGCTTTCCATGATTTACCTGAAGTCATGGCTAACTGGGGAGGTCCCATTGGACTGGAGGGTTGTCGGAGTCACCATTAGCCGGGGTCCTTATTTCTCCGTGCGGGAACAGGAACGACACAACACCAATGTGATGATCAGATCATTCATCTTTATTTCCCAATCCTGGTTACGTTTATATTCTACTAAGTTCTGTACACGCACTCATCTATCTTCTAATAGGCTACAGGTTATCTGCACGCGCTGTTCATGCGCCTCTACAAGCATTTGCATTGGTTAATTGCAATTAGTACGTAAAGCCCAAAACTTGCCAAAAACTCCCTTGTCTCATACCCTGTTTTGCTCAGACTTGTGTGCTTTTGCTGACCACAGGTGTTTCTCACTTATCTGCTATCTTGTGTGTTTTTGCCAGCCTTATTTTGCTGGCCTTGTCTTCGTCCTTGCATTCTTCTGCCTGCACTAACTTCCCTCCAGAGCGGCCCAGACTCCTACATCTCCCCCTTTTTTTTATTTTATTTGCTCAACCAAACTTTGCAGCATCCTCTGCAAACATTGGAACAAGCAAGGAAGAATCAACATCAAAAGCAGCAATACCATCAGTACCATCAATGCTCCTTTGACCAATGTTTGTAACCAACCTCTCAGTCCGAGACCAACGAGCCAATCTGAAAAGGGGCCATGTCCCTCTGTAATATGCTTCATGTTATCTTGCATTTTCGCTAATCGTTGGTGTATGCCCTGCGTATGGTCAGACAAATTAAAGCAACACATTCCTTCAAAATCTTCACATCTATGCCCATGTGCCAATAATAAAAATCTACAGCAGCATGATTTTGCGCAGCAGCATGCCTAACACTATCAACATCAGTAAGCAGCGCACTCAGCATTTGCGAAGTTAGATTAAATTGCTTTTCACTCCAACATGCTAATCTACGTATGTATTTTTGCATTTCTGGCAGCCATTCATTGTGGAAAGAAGAAAGAAGTAGCTATAACAGTGGCTAATGAAGGTAGCTGTACGTTGTCGTTGCGGGTGTCGTCAAAGGTTCGAACAGATCTGCGTGATCTTGACTCATGTCTCCTTCTGGCATTCAATAACTCTCTCATGTGCGGAGTAAACAATGTTAGCCGCCCAAGGCAACATGGACCACCAGCAGGTCGTACAGGAATACCAGGCCATGCTCTATCTCCACAAATCAGAAACACTCCGGGTGGAAGTGTAAAACCTCCTTTGGTGTTTACGGTAACCCTCCTGTTTTCAAATCATTCCAAGGAGAATGCCCTGTTACATTTTGACAACCTATAAACAAGCCTTGTTGTCCACTCCGTGCCAACCAAACATACCATGGGCCATCGAACCAAACCACTCCTGTGCCATTCACTGGCTGGAGTTGAGGAACTGTATCATTACAGTCCTGCATATTAGTTGCAGTAACATCAACATACTCGACAGGCACAACGCTAGCTAGCAAGTCCAGCTCCTGCAAAGGTAAATGAGCTGATTGATTTAAGTTTTCGATGACTGTCTTCTGCCAGGCCGCACTACGCATAGTGGGCCAAACATAGATGCCATTTGGACTTAAACAAGTTTCACTTTCGCTACTAGTCAGGTCCACCCTCTGTTGTTTCCAGTACCCATCAAAGTCAGTTTCATTTTCCTGCAACGGAATGCCAATCAAGCAGGTTCGAAAAGGATTATCCACCTGTTGCAAACTCAAACAAAAATCTGACATCCCAGCTGTATTTGTCCACGTTACCCAAATATCTGTTCTGGGTGTAATGTCGAAAATCCCTTCACTACCTGCTATAAAACAAATCAAAATAAACATCGCCCACGTTTGACACATCGCCATCATTTTACCTCTCTTTTCCAGTTATCCTTGTGCACCCGCCAACTTCGAGGAACATTTATTCCAACACCACAGTTCCTATCTACTACCTTATTATTTTGCCTAATACATTGCAAAGCTAAGCGTTTACAAAGTTCAAAACTAATTTCTGCTAAAACTCTTTGCCCAAGATCTTCAATTAGGCTTAAAGCCCTAGAAAACTGCTGTTGTTCTCCAAAAACTCTAATCTGTCCTTCTGTACCAACAGCTAATCGCTGATATACTGACCTACCTATAAAATCAGACAACCAATCTGCTTCGGTGTAAAAGATAATCCGGTCAGCACACAAGTGACATTTATACACACTTTCCCGATCATGCGCACGTGTGACTCTCCAAGTTCCCCTGTCACACCATGCGCAATGTATAAAAACCCAAGGTCGACAGTTTAGACCATGTTCCGTACTAGCTGTGTCATGTTCTTCAAGCTGTTTTATGGTGAGCGGCTGTGTTCGAATAGCCGCATAAAATGACTGCAGATTCGGTAAAAGACACAGAACTTCACTGTTCGCTGGATGTAGTGCCGTTAACAACGGCGTCAGGACCAAGTTCAATCGATGTTGGTGTCTCTGGAGTGCCTCGGGACGCAGGGTTGGTGTCGTCATTCTTTGCGATCCATGGTTTCACCCACTTTGCGGGGACCCACTTGGGTGAATCACTACCTGTGGAAACACAAGCATAACCCCTTCCCCAAGTTAACAACTGCATAGGTCCCTCCCATTGCCCAGATTGAGGGGAATACAATTGCACTTGAATTCTTTGAAAAGAATAATCATGCTTGTTTGTTTGCATATGTATTCGCGCAGGCGGTTCATCTTGCCCTCCGCGTATATTAAGCCAATTTAAAACAAATAATGTTTTTGCCAGTATCTCGTGAGGGGAACCCCCTGTCTCCCCCTGTTTTTTCAAAATAACAAGGTGATGTTTCAATATGCGATGGGCGCGCTCAACGATTGCTTGCCCAGTAGAGTTGTGTGGTACTCCGTGGAGAAGCTGAATTCCCCAGTGTTGTAAAAAGGCAGTGGTGGAGGCTGCCCGATATGCGGGACCATTATCAGTTTTAATTTTCTTTGGACACCCCATAACCGCAATCGCTCGCGTCCAATGTTGACGAGCTGCTACTGCCGAGGCAGAAGCATGAGCAGAGGCCCATATAAATGAGGAACAGGTATCCACTGACACATGTAAGTAGCGAAGACGCCCAAAAGGCGGAAACACAGTGATATCAGTTTGCCAAACTTCCCGTGGCTGTAAGCCACGAGGATTCGCACCACCGTCCTGTAGCGGTGTGAGAGTGGCACAGTCTGGGCAAGCAGCCACTATCGCCCGTGCTTGGGTCTTAGGGATGTTAAATTGCTTGCATAATGCAGTTGCAGACTGGTGAAAAAAGGCATGAGATTTATAGGCTTCTTGAACAATGTTATGCGTGTCTGCTAAAGCGGCAACCAACTGATCAGCTCGAGCGTTGCCTTCTACAAGACCTCCAGGGAGCCTAGTATGGCTCTTTAGATGCATGATAAAAACCCGATGCGTGCGATGATTAACAGTATTTCGTAAGTGGACAAAAGCCTGAAAAAGGGTGGGATTGTTCACATGTCCTAACAAGGCCCTTTCGATTCGTTGTACTACACCTGCCACATATAAAGAATCAGTCACAATGTTTAAATCTTGAATGTTCCAGCGGTTAAGCACAGCAATCACCGCTTTAAGCTCCAAAATCTGTACAGATGTATCGCAAACAAAGCGTTCTGATTGCCATATTCCATTCTCCTTCCAAACGAATCCTGCCGTTTTGGTCTTGCTGCTGGCATCTGTAAATACTGTTAAAGCCTGTAAAGGTTGTCGACTAATGACAGGAACAGCAGTCATTGTTAAAGCAGTTTTAAATAGTGGATGCTTTGGATAATGGCTGTCAATTTGATAGGATTTGTTCATCACAGCCAGCGAGAAGGACATAGATGATTCACACATAGCCTGAATTAGGTCCAGTGCATACGGCACAACTACTCGATCCGGTTCCTTTCCAGCAATAGATATTGCTCGCTGAACACCTTTTCAAATAATACTTGCTATCGCATCCACACGAGATGTTATTGTTCTATGTCCTCTGGCCGATAAAAATAACCATTCAATAATTCTGAGGGGATTAGACTGTTGTTCACACCATTGTCCTAAAAAAGCTGATACTTCTGACTCTGTATTATATACAAACAATTGTAATGCTTGAACAGGGTCAATACGAGCTGCAGAATTAACACTCAATTTCAGGGAAATATTATCCAGGGCGTGTTTAGCTGACGCTGTTAGAGACCTAGGTTCTTGAGGATTACAATTTCCTTGCAACAACTTAAATAAAGGCTGCAAATCCGTGTTAGTAATGCCACAAATACTGCGGATCCACTGAATGTCTCCCACCAATTTCTGTAGATCATTTAATGTTTCCACTTTCCGTACTATTGATAGCTTCTGTGGCCTAACAGTAGATTCAGTTAAAGTCATCCCTAGGTATTTCCATGGCTCAGTCCCTTGTACCTTTTCAGGGGCCACAACGAGTCCCATTATATTTAGAGCTTCTATCAGTTCTTGAATCAGTTCTTCAGAAATGGGTGTTTTTTGGCAAAGCAACAAATCATCCATATAGTGATACAAAATACAGTCGATATGATGTTCTCAAAAGGGTCGTAGAGCTAAATCCACATACCATTGACATATTGTGGGAGAATTTTTCATGCCCTGTGGTAACACTACCCAATGATATCTCTCAGAAGGTTTTGCTCTATTTGTAGAAGGGACAGAGAAGGCAATTTTTTCATAATCCTACGGATGTAAAGGTATTGTAAAAAAACAGTCTTTCAAATCAATAACCACAATGTCCCGGCCCTGAGGGAGCATGGATGGATTGGGTAATCCTGGCTGAAGTGCTCCCATGTCCTGCAGAACTGCATTAACTGCTCGCAGATCTTGTAACAGTCTCCATTTTCCAGACTTCTTTTTGATGGTAAACACAGGTGTATTCCACGGACTGGTAGAAGGGACAAGGTGTCCAGCATTCAGTTGTTCTTGCACGAGATCCCTTAAATGAGCGAGCTTCTCAGTTGGTAGCGGCCATTGCTCCACCCATACAGGAGTATCAGTTAACCAGCTCAGTTTTAAAACAGGACGGGGGTCGCTCGCTGCAATGGCCGCCTCTAAAAAGGCGTTTGTAATACACATCCCCACTGAGACAAGACATCTCGCCCTAATAACCAGAGTGTCCTATGCAGTACATATGGTTTCACTTGTGCTCTGAGACCTTCTTTGTCATCTATAATGGTAACAAAATGTGCACTTTGCTGTGTAGGGGATGCTCCTCCAATTCCTACAACCATGTTGGATGCCATAATCAAAGGCCAAGAAGGTGGCCATGCAGCATATGGTATAATGGTGACATCAGCTCCAGTGTCAAGCATGACTTGTTCAGAGCGGATCTTAACTCCATCATTCCCAAGTATTGTGACTGTTCTCATAGGCTTATTGTTGGTGATCAATTGTGAAAAGGCAACAGTCACTGGTCCAGTAGACCCAAATCCTTGATCGCCTCTTTCGCGATCTTGACTCTTAATAACATGTGCTCGAAACGGAGTTAATTGAGCAATACGGTCACCTTTATGCAATGTGGCTGGAGGGTTTAGAATTCTCACCATTATCCCAATTTGTCCAGTATAATCAGAATCAATTAATCCAGGAATAATCATAATTCCTTGCTTCGATGCCGAGGATCGTCCTATCAATAATGCACTCAGTCCATGTCCTAACGGTCCTGTAACTGCGGAAGGAACTACATGCACTGAATCATCTACTATTGTGATGTCGACTCCCACGGCCAAATCGAGGCCTGCACTTCCTCGGGTGGCTGCTGAGAGCTCGTCAAGGCAGCCGCCACTTGGGGGAATTTGAGTGTCTTGGCGCCCCCCGGAAAGGCGCTCTGCGAGGAGTTTCCCGGCAAGGGGCTCCCGTCTTTCTTGAATTTTGATCGACACTCGCTGGCCTTATGCCCAAATTTATCACATGGGTTACAGGTACCGGCACATGGCTCTGTTATGGTAGCTTTCTTTGCCTGAGGACATTGTCGCTTAAAATGATCAGGTTTACCACAGGAAAAACATCCTTCCTTTTTCCTTGCATTTTTAAGTCCAGGATCTCCTTTTCCCTGACTTGTAACAGGTCTTAAAGCTGCAGCAAGGGCTCTTGCGTGGATAGTAGCCTTTTCTGGCTCCTCCAATAATGGTGGCAATCGTGAACATGCCTCAACCATCTGTGTCAGGCTAGCACCTCGTGGGAGACTGGCAATCACTTGTTGGCATCTTTGATTTGCATTTTGATATGCCAAGTCTTTCCCCACCGCTGTTTTAGCATCAGGTCTAAGATTAGGTGCAGTATCCAGTGCCGCTTTCAATGGATCAATAAATTGCATATATGGCTCATCTGGCTTTTGCTTCACTTGATGATAAGGCAGTCTCGGTTTTCCAATTTGAGGCAGCTCTTGAAGCGCCTCTAAGGCCAGTGCCTGAGAGTGTTGTGTTATACGCGGGTGCAAGGCTGCCTGTGCTGCTCCATTACAATACTGTCCTGTCCCCATAAGTTGATCAAGTGTAGCAAATCTTAAAGGATCATGTCCGTTCAACTGATGGAGGTGGTTTACCATTGCAATCTCACATTTTTCCTGCCATCTATCTTTAAACATCATAAAAGCAGTAGGGGGAAGAATAATCTCCAAAAGTGCTCTGATATCAGTCGGCACTAAATCTTGATTGCGAAAAAAAGATTGTATCGCGGTCATAACTTGTTTGTTATCATACCCAAAGTCCATGACTGTTCTTTGTAACTGAGTCACAGTCTTCCAGTCAAATGGATGCCACACCCGCTGGTTCCCTTGCACGACAACTGGCATTGCCATGACACTAGGTGGCAGCATCTGTCCTTCTATAACTGCATGTTCAATCACCCCCCTCCATCTCTGCCCGACAGTATAATTAGGGTCCTGCGGGGGGGGCGGATCAGGCGCGGGAGGACCGGATGCCGAAGAAGCGGCATTGTTTTCAGGTCCTTTTCTTTCGTCTTTACCCTGCAGCCATCCAGCAACCCGTTTTAATGGAGTCGTTGAACTAACTTCCCCTCCTCCCTTCTCTAACTCTTTATATTTTGCGTATGCTCTCCATTCCTTTGATGCAAGCCCATTTCCAAATTTACCTCTCAGATAACTATCCGCCTCTTCTGGAGTCATCTCTCCGTCCTCTAACGGCTGCATTACCCAAGCTCTGGCTCTTTTTTCCTTCTCTCTCAATTCCTCCTCAGTAATCTGAGTCTCTTGTGGGGGTCTCTCAGAATTATTTTGCCCACCGGGCACACCCCTAGCTTCTGGCGCACAGACGCTCTCTTCAACCGCTTTCAAACCATCCCTTATGGCTTGATGAGCCTTTTTATACGCCTCACGAATAGCCTGTTTGGCTGACCCACGGTCTAGCCGTTGCATTTCCTCCAAAAGGTCAGACATTGCTTTCTCTTGTTCTTTTAACAGACTAGCAAGGTGTTCAGAATGAGGTTTAGGATAGACTGCTCGAGACGACTCATCATCCACATCCATAGGGAGCGGCACTTTAACTGGGTCTATGGAATTTGACAAAGTACCAGGAGGAGATGAACCAGGCAAAGGTGGGGCAGAGGGCATTGTTGGCAGCACCCAGGGTTCGATCTCCATCCTAGGACCTGCCCAAAATTCCCTTTCTGACACGGGACACACAACTTTAGAGGATGCAGGCACACCATCAAATAACAAGTTCTTTTCCTCCTTCTCTTTCTCCTCCTTGTCACTCTCCTTCCACTCAGCGGCAGCAATCGCGCGAGTAGCAGCAGCAGCAACACAAGCCCGACCTTTCATTGCGTCCACTATCAATCGAACACTTCGATAAGTAGGTGCTAATTTTCTCGCTTCCTTGTTCCCTGCTTGAATCGATTCCCACAAATCAGTCCCAATAGATTTCCAAACTTCTTCATCATACAACTGATCAGTATTAGTGATTAATGTCCTACGTCTACACCAGAGAAGCAGCGTGGCTAAATCCCCTTCCTTGAGATCCACCTCTGTCTCCTCTGCGAGCTGCATCAAACTTCGAACTGCAGCCTTTTCTGTCGCTGATGCAGCGAGCCCCATGCTGTCGGTATCTAAGCCCCTACTTTCCCGGCTTAGCGCGGATCCGCTCCTGCCTCTCTCGGGCAGCCCGGCTTACCTCCGATAACGCCGGCCAACAGCCCCCGCCTTCCTCCGGCTTCTGTTCAGACGATTCTATCACGTCGTAAA
Source organism: Strix aluco (assembly GCF_031877795.1). Lineage (NCBI taxonomy): Eukaryota > Metazoa > Chordata > Aves > Strigiformes > Strigidae > Strix > Strix aluco. The sequence goes on from NC_133970.1 coordinate 14,000,634, forward strand.
TCACCTCGATAGTAAATCACATCGGTTCCAAACGGACAGTTCACCTGATCACGTCGGTAGCAGATCACGTCGGGGTCACCAAAATGCCGGGGTCCTTACTTCTCCATGCGGGAACAGGAACGACACAACACCAATATGATGATCAGATCGTCCGTTTATTTCCCAATCCTGGTTACATTTATATTCTACTAAGTTCCGTACACGCACTCATCTATCTTCTAATAGGCTACAGGTTATCTGCACGCGCTGTTCATGCGCCTCTACAAGCATTTGCATTGGTTAATTGCAATTAGCACGTAAAGCCCAAAACTTGCCAAAAAACTCCCTTATCTCATACCCTGTTTTGCTCAGACTTGTGTGCTTTTGCTGACCACAGGTGTTTCTCACTTATCTGCTATCTTGTGTGTTTTTGCCAGCCTTATTTTGCTGGCCTTGTCTTCGTCCTTGCATTCTTCTGCCTGCACTAACTTCCTTCCAGCACGGCCCAAACTCCTACACTTTACTACCATTAAAATATGCAAGGCATACTGTATTGCTTGCCACAACTTGTCATATAGTTAGCCTATTATCGTGTATCCAATTAGTACATTGTGGGAAGTTAATAAATGTTTGGACTTTGAGACTTGTCTCACCGTTGTCCACTCCATTGGAAATTTACGAATTTAAGCCAATTGTCTCTCTCGTCTGAGTGGGACATGACAAACAGTGGAGTCGCTCTGCACTTTTCACAGCTTGAAGAGTAAAAGCTCTCCTTAGGAGCTTGCAAAATTCTTACTTTTTCCAAATTGCTGTCAGCATTGGGGGGTATTTTTTTGGAGATGGTGGGGGAGGAGATGGGGGAGGAAAGGAATGGATTCATCTGTAATGGCCTATAGAAAATATGTATCGACAAAAACTATTCAGTCTTTATTTAAATAGTTTAAATAGATAGCAATTCTCTTTCTAGTCAACAATATAAAATTATTATCAACAATAAAACATTCTTGTAAATGTCTACCAAACCATCCATTTTGGCCAGTGTATTTTACAGTGTATTTTATTTGGAGCTTATAACATGAATCTATTCCTTTTTCAAAATGCCTGATATAATTGCCCTCTCTGGCATTTACTGAGCATGGAATAGCCCCTGTGTATGCTGTCACCAACTTGGTTGGGCCAGGAAGGTTATTAACCCTTTAGCATGAAATCCAAGGTGAAGGTCAGCAGCAACCTGGTCAAATTTTATGAAGAAACTCACAAAGGCCTCAAGTCAGTGGGATACAAAGACACACCAATGTGGTCTGATGATACCTTAAGGTTTATTCACACAAGTTCTATTACTGAACTTGGATCAGTGCTGCTAAATATAAGCAGTTATGGAATCCCCTTTTTCCTGTCTTGTTTTTGATGTACCACAGAAAAGAAGCTAGGTTCTTCAACACGGCCTGTAATATTGCATAGGAAAATTATGCTTCCCTGACAAGGACAGATTTAAATATGATGAAGTCAAGTAGAACATTGGTCACCACTTACATTCCCAAAAGGCTTCAAGATCTTTACTCTCTCTCTTTTTCTAATTTTCAAAACTTTAGAGCAGTCCTAAAACAACTACAAAATATTCAAATTCCACTAGCCCAGCATATGGTCCTTTATTGGCTTGAGCTGTTTGCTTATCATTCTTGGTCAAAATCACAAGAAGGCTTTTGATATATCATGTGATGTTGACACTCACTGGATAGAAGAACAAAAAAATGATTCACTATATTTGTCACAAAGGGAAAGACTACTCAAAATGGGGATGCTGGAACTACTGTATATTATAGCTACAAGGTACAGTGCCTACCTTGTTTTTTCTAGACATCAGCATAATTAAATGAGAGGCAACCACACTTTCCACTCCTCCCCTGCCACAGCTGTATTATGAAGTCTGTCAGATTTCAGATATGATAGAAAGGAAACTTTTTTTTGGTGAATGACACTTTTTTATAAGTTGATAAAATTCCTAGTGATGTCAGTCGGCTTTTGGATGAAATACAGTTTTTGTTATAGCTATCCTAGATGCTGTCACTAGCCAGTTATTCAGGTCCTAAACTGTATAATTTATGACAAAATTTTTTAGAGTATAAAATATTTCTCATGTTTTGTATATTCATGTTTGAACTCAGAACTGCTGCACTACAGAAGTTATAGTAGTAGTCAGTGCATTTGAAATGTCTGGTTCTTTTTCCAAATAGCAGATTGTCTCTCCCTATAGTCCTCACATAAGATGTAAGAAAGTATTTTATCCATTGCCTGAATGAATCAAACCAGTGTAAGTGTCATATTTCTGGTTTAAGGCTATAAAACTCCTCAGATATTGTCAGGAAATTATCAACATATAACCAAATTCCTGGAACCTTTATCTCAACAGAAAAGTCAACCTTCGCATAAAAGTACCTTTTTGATAGTCAGAGACAGGCTCTTACTTTTTTTTCCTAGTAAATAGCAGATCATTTGCAGCTACAAAGATAACTTTCACTTTAACACTTCCAACATCTTCTTGTCAGAACTGAAACAAATAGCTTCACTCAACAGTCAGGATTGAGTATAACTGTCAAGCAGGGATTCTTTATTCACAGCGCTGGGCAGCACTGGGGATCGCTCCACCACGAGTGCTGCACTTACTAACAAAACTCTCTGACCAATATACACAAAAAGCATACATATGCATTAGATTTCCTGGAAAAGGCAGTCTTATGCTAATGGGTTCTCAGAATTCATTTACATAGTCTGAACATGTGTAGTAAAAATAGAGTGAGGGTCTTCTCCCCTCCTTAGGGGTCCCCACAGCCTTTCTCACACTGTCTGCTAGTTGAACTTTGGGCTTCCCGTGTCCATATGTGGGCATGGAGTTACCTCATCCATCCTTCAGCTCTTGTTTGTTCCAAGGAGGTTAGTTTAAACAGGCTTCCAGTAGCTTATCTTGACACTGGTGTCTTCTCAGGCGCTTGTCTTGCATTTTTAGGTCCCTGTTATCAGGGATGCACTCAGGGAGTTTACCAGACTGTCCAAGGCCTGTTTTATCTCCACTAGGCAAGGAGTTACAGGTTTCAAAACATTTTACAAGTGGGTAAGACTACAGAGGGTAGTTAGGAAGAGAGTATAAATGAAATTATATACATGGGCAGCAAAATACGGGAAGAATAAAAGCTAATAAAACACAAGTGATGGTTAACGTTAAAACTAAACGTCCTACTTCACTGGTTTCTACACATTAACAAGGTCAGTGATATAGGGATATTGAAAAAAAAGCAACCAAACAAAAAAAACCTAACTAACAGACTAACAATATAGGGATAACTAACAGACTAACAAATATGTTTAGATGGAATCAATTATAAGCTTATTTTCTCAATTTCGATTGTATTTGAACATGAAATTTCTGCATTTATTTATTCACATCTTTAGGACTAACACTTAGACTTGAATAATGTTGTTAAGGGTTGCATCATATAAATTCTGCAACCGTGAAGAGAAAGGGGGGAATGATATAGGGATATTGAAAAAAACCAAGCAAACAAAAAAAACCTAACTAGCAGACTAACAATATAGGGATATGGAGAAACTAAAATGACTAATAATATTAGGCCTAAGAATTGTATGTTTAACCAAAGAATTGCTGAGCCTTAAAGAACAGAGATAGAGGCACCAAGGACGGAGGAAAAGAAACCATGGCAACAGAAGATAACGGACAATTTATTACACAGAGGACTAAAACTAGGCCCAAGGATGCGCTACATTCTACAGATAAGGAGGCTAATGATCAATTTGACCAGAAAGAACTGATTCTGTGACCTGGCGATGTTGCAAATGAAGGAAAGGTGACGAGGAAGACTGCCGGCCTTCCTCCCGAAGACCCCCGAAGATGACCACCAGGAGGCAATGCGCAGGCGCAAGGATGACATAAACATTTTAAAACTGCTGACACAAGTCTTTTGAATTAACCCCACCTTAGTGGTGCATATGTATGTTTGTATTATGTAACTCTATGAATATGTATAAGATACCTGCATTTAAGAAGTAAGCTAAGGAGCTTGTGTGTGCATGATAGGTGGAGGGATCCCCCATGCACCCAGCACTGCAATAAAGAATGCCTGCTTTCTAAAACTCTAAAACTTTGAGTCTTAGAGAGTTCTTCGACTGACTTTTTCAGTATCACAGGAGGTCTTGTAATTTCAAGTATACTTGCAGCAACTTCCCTTCAGAACCTAGAAAAAAATATCATGAGTGGATCAGCATAGCTGACTTGCACTACACTAATGATTACTGTATATAAATCCATTCAGTGGTTAAGTTGGTAACTGGAACTTTGAAAATTATCTGTGTCCTGATTTTCTTTCCCTTGGAGGATCAAAAAGTAAGGGTTGTGATGTCTCTGCACCTTGGTAACAATCATACCACTTCTGTTTTGTAACTAGATGATTCGCAGAAACAGATTACAACTCAGAGAGTTATACAGCAGGTACGTTTACTCCGGCGCCAGGGTGCAAGGGGATTTCTCCACAAAGCTTGCACACCCACCGCACATTTTACCAAAAACTTAGAGAGTGTGGATATACATATTCATTGGATTACATAACACAAACATACATATGCATGAGTGAGGCTGGGTTAGTTCTAGAGGCTGGTGTCAGCAGTTTATGTTCTCTTTGCACCTGCGCATTGCCTCCTGGGGGGCGTCTTCGGGGGGCTTTGGGAGGAAGGCTCGTAGTCTTTCTCACCTTGTACTTTTCCCCGGAGCATGCGCAGATTCTCTTGGCCAATTTCTTGAACAACAAGAGTGATTCCAGCCAGTTTACTCATTCTACCTTATCTAAAAGTACCAGTGTATCCATTTCTACCGTCCATATATGGCTATCTATTCATTACAAAGACTAAACTAGTTAGAACACATCTGCTTTCCAAGGACATGTCTCTTATTTTTGTTGAACATAGTAATTCTTGGTAAGTTTCCACAGAAAACTGCTTTGTTTTGATGAACACAGTAGTCCTTGGTAAGCTTCCACAGAACAGTCAGGGCAAGCAGGATTATTAAGCAATATTCAGAAATCATTATAAGTTGCTATAAGTTACTATAAGTTGCAAAGCAGGTGATCATTTCCTTGTATCATAGATTTTGCTGACTTTGAATAGCAAAGCTTAACAAGAAAAATCAATACATTAAAGGCTAACTCTACAAATATTTTTCAATTATGCAATATTAAGAAAACTTCAGGCAAAGAAAGATGTGTGGTATTCAAATTTCCATTAGTCATTTAGAGGAGAAAAACTGACAATTCAACTTATTTAAACAAGAAACCACAGTGCAACATTAGGCCACTTAGCTGTGACAGATGCACTCTTCCTGTTTGAACTAACTGAACTTTGGTCCAGGAAGATGCTCAGCAAGTAGGCCTAACCAAAGTTAATCCTATTGTGTGAGGCTATCAGTGAGGACACAGCACCGAAACAAACAAACAAAAAAAACAGTTTGGCTATAGACTGGGCTGACAAGGGGCTGAAACAGCATAAACATAGCAGAAAATCTGACTACAAATATTGGGGTTTGAGCCCAGAGGGCAACTGAGCACCAGGCAGCAGTACATTCACCCCTTCCCCCTCAGGAATGTGAAGGAGAAAATAAAGGAAAAGGCTTGGGAATCGAGATAAGGACAGGGAGGGATGACTCACCCATTATGGTTAGGGGAAGAAAAAGAACATCAATTTAATTCAAACACTAACAACAACAACAACACTTAACAGACAGAGTGGGAAAGTGAGAAGCATTACCACATCTTAAAAACACCTCCCCCCACCCCTCCCTTCTTCCCGGTCTCAGTTTTTGTTCCCCATTGATACAGAGAAATAATTACTTGTTTTGAGACTTATTTACTTATTTATTTACTTATAGCAACTTATAGTATTTTTGAATATTGCTAAGAATCCTGCTTGCCCAGACTGTTCTGTGGGATTTTACCAAGGACTGCTGTGTCCATCAAAACAAAGCAGTTTACTGTGAAAATCTACCAAGAACTGCAGTGTTCAGCAAAATATCGTGTTTTTGTCCTTGAGGAACAGATGTGCTCTAACTAGTTGGGGCTCGGTAATGAGTAAAGATAGCCATATATGGATTGTAGAAGTTCCATCGGTTCTCTTAGATAAGATAGGATGAGTAAACCAGCTGAAAAACATTTTTGTTGTTCAAGAAATTGGCCAAGAGAATCTGCGCATGCTCCGGGGAAAAGTACAAGGTGAGAAAGACTACGAGCCTTCCTCCCAAAGATCCCCCCACCAGGAGGCAATGCGCAGGTGCAAAGAGAACATAAACTGCTGACACCAGCCTTTTGAGCTAACCCAGCTGTCGGGGTCACCATTAGCCGGGGTCCTTATTTCTCCGTGCGGGAACAGGAACGACACAACACCAATATGATGATCAGATCGTCCGTTTATTTCCCAATCCTGGTTACATTTATATTCTACTAAGTTCCGTACACGCACTCATCTATCTTCTAATAGGCTACAGGTTATCTGCACGCGCTGTTCATGCGCCTCTACAAGCATTTGCATTGGTTAATTGCAATTAGTACGTAAAGCCCAAAACTTGCCAAAAACTCCCTTGTCTCATACCCTGTTTTGCTCAGACTTGTGTGCTTTTGCTGACCACAGGTGTTTCTCACTTATCTGCTGTCTTGTGTGTTTTTGCCAGCCTTATTTTGCTGGCCTTGTCTTCGTCCTTGCATTCTTCTGCCTGCACTAACTTCCTTCCAGCGCGGCCCAGACTCCTACATCCAGCCTTACTCATGCATATGTATGTTTGTGTTATGTAATCCAATGAATATGTATATTCAGACTCTATAAGTTTTTTGGTAAAATGTGCGGTGGGTGTGCAAGCTTTGTGGAGAAATCCCCTTGCACCCCGGTGCCAGAGTAAACGTACCTGCTGTATAACTCTATTCGAGTTGTAGAGTCTGTTTTCTGCAAGGCACGTGCTGCTCCAGCGTGGGTCACCCCCACATGTTGCAATTCTCCCAGTGCTGAACTACAACAGCAGGGGCTTCTACTTCCCACAGAGTCCAGGCCTCCTTCAGGTGCAGCCACCTGCTCCAGTGTAGAGTCCTCCATGGGTTGCAGGCAGATCTCTGCTCCACCGTGGACCTCTGTGGAAGGCATCGGCGTGTCAGCCTTGCACAGCCTCTGAGAAATAGCTAGGCTTTGATGGAAAACAGGCCTTGGAAGAAAGATAAGAGGCTGCTGAGCTATGCCAAGGTGGCAGGGAAAAACAACGGACAGCTGTGGGGATTCGGAAGGAGTCCCTGCAAGAAAATGGACATGTGAGCAATCCTGCATATGAGCAAGACTGGCAAAGCCTCAGCTTCGGCAAGGATGTGACGAGGGAATGGCCCTGGAAGAATAAGGAAGAACCCAGGAAGGTAAACAACTTCAGGGTGTGGGTCTGGGCAGAGAAGAAGTTTGTACAATGTCGATGTGGCAGTTCTCAGCCCATCAGAAGAGAACTTAAGGAGCATGTGCAAAGCTAACTGTCCAATCAGAAAGAATTGTACCATGTGATTGTGTCTTGTGATTTTCACCTGCATTATAAAAGGCTTGTCCACCATATTAAAGTTGGCATTGCTTACTCACTGTGTGATCATACGCATGTCTTTATCTCCCATAGACAGCTGCAACACTGAACTGTGGCAAAGTACTGAACTGTGAGAAGTTACCGCCGCGAGAACAGCGCGTGAACGAGAGGGTGATTGGTCTGCACAGCGCGTGTTAGAGTGGTCTGATGCTGATAGGAGAAAAGGTTGATAGCTGTCTAATTGCTGATTTGTTAACTATGAAGTAAGAGCTTTACCAACAGCATCCGAGAGCATAAGTATGTACCGTTGTAACAATAAACTCTTTCGTTCTGGATTTCATCGGAAGTCCATGCCTCAGTTGCCACAGACCTCCATGAATGGCAGTGGGGGCAGCCCTGCCCTCTCACCATGGGATACAGGGGGGTGGTTCTGCTCCGGCACACCTCCCGCCCCCTTCCTCCTCCTTTCTTCCACTGACCTCGGTGTTCGCACAGATGTTCTCCTTGCAACTCATCCTCACAACTCCAACTCCTCCTCTCAGATTCCCCTTCTTAAATACATTATCGCAGAGGCGCAGTCACCGTCACTAATTGTCTCAGCCTTGGCCAGAGGTGGGTCTGACTTGGAGCTGGGGGAGCTTCAAGAAGCTTCTCAAAGGGGGCCACTGCTGTAGCCCCCTCCTCTGCTACCAAAAACCCCTGCCACTCTCACAAACCCAGCACAACGAATCAACCACTTTATGCGATAAATAGCTACAGCCATCAGGTTCTGTTGAGCTCTCCCTCCATAGCAGCTGGCTGCGCAGTGGTGATTTCCCTTTGAGTAGGGACACCTCTCAAGGTTACCCATCAAGGTTGAGAGATCCCTTACCTGACACCAGATATCAATGGGTTGGTAAGTGACATTTTTTGTATGCATGTAACATTTAAGATACCTATGAGATGAGGAGCTAGGAAATTAAAATAGGATATAGAAATTAAGCACTCAAGAAATGAAGATATAACTTAGTTTAGAGATAAAGATGGAAGACTTAGAGATCAGGCTAGGGGCTAGAGGCCCATTAGTTAAAAGATAACTAAGATTGAATAGGATAATAGATCATAGTCGATGGGCCAGAGAGCAGAACAATATGGAAACCTTAACTAATAGAAGCTGTGAGGGAACGCTTCCTGATGGAATAGGAAGACAGCCCTAAAAACTGGTCAAAACCAACCCTATGGTCCGGCCCGAGTCCAGGAGGCTACAGAGACTGCGCAAGGAACGGAGGTAAAAAGTTCAACAGTGAGGAAGAGGAGCTACTTCATCTCTGCGACCCCAGCCCACGACCACCGGGACACACTGCGCAGGCGCGACTAGGAGGAGACCGGGGCGGAACATATGAAAAAGACTTTCAGGCTCATTATAATACGAAGCGGGGATAGGTCATGCATATGTATAGGCATATTATGAATATGTGATGCTTTGTAGCATAAAGCCAAGACAAGGTGCCACGAGAGGTGTGCACGTTTGTGGTGGAGCGATCCCCCGTGCGTCTCAGCGCTGAATAAACATACCTACTTTATAACCTTATAGGTTGTGGAGTCGTGTTTCCGCAAGTCATTTTTGGCACCCGAGACGGGACGTGCTTTGCTCGGCTGCAGGATAGACTGAGGAGCGGACATCCTAGGCACACCCCGAGTCCTTTCTCGGAGGAACTCCGCTCCCAGCCACTCACTGCGGGGGCAAACAATGACCATCTACAGCTGCGGACAAACGGTATGTTTAACGAGGGAAGCCAATAAGTCGTACGCTTGGCTGGGGCTGCTGATAAATCGCACAGAGACATCTGGAGTACAGCATAGTCCCCGTATGGGAGGAGGGTACCCTGTATGTTGGTAAAGGGGATTCGCTGACCGATAGAGCGGCCGCTAGTGATCTTGGGAGTAGATCGAGTGAATCCGAGGTCACCGCTGCATCCCAGTTTTGGGAGCCAGGATGGACCTGCTAATGACTGTATAAGAAGCAGGAGAAGGGTAAGCAGAACCTCTTGAGTGGTTTTGGTAAAACATTAACAGCTGTTGGAAGGATATCAACTGGAATGTAGTAACTGTGTATTTAATTTGTGAAATGCCTAGGAATTTTATGTATGTTTAGGAAACCATATCACCACCTAAAACGTTTGTATGGTGTGCCCCGTACGGAGATATAACATCAGCAAATTGTGGATCCAAGAGTAAACAACTCAGATCAGTTATAAACAACATTATATTAAGCTAGCTTTTAGACAAGTGAATGAGTATCTGTGTGTGTGTATGAGACGCAGCACAGCTGCGAAGCGAGTGTGGAGTTCTGATCCGCGATTCCGTGTTCTCCAAAGTGAACAAAGAGTATGTCAGATTATAAAAAGTGTTATTTGAGCCTGTGATTAATTTTTGGTGCCCCCATACACAAGCCCGAGGTTTTTCTTGTAATCCGATCTTTGTGTTGAATGCCTCTGAAGCATGCAGGAATGAATGAATGAGTAGGAGGAGAAGGAATAGTGAGTCTCTCCTCCGGTGGTTTGGGCTGGAACCCAGTGATTATTTGAATGACGAGAGTGAGTGGATAAGAAGGGAAAACGGTCTATATTGATTGGAGGGATTATATGTAACCCCTCTAGCGAGACCTGTAGCATTAGATTGGGAACAACCCCCTGAAATAGCTCTTCCCCCGATTGAAGACAGAATTCCTTGTTTTGTTTGTGGATTAATACCTTATAACTTTTATAATAGAGGGGGTTACCATCAAGCCTGGGTATTGCTGGAGTGTAAGCTCTGTAAACAAAGGTGGTATTGTGCATCTGATAGGCGAAGGCCTGAATGCCCTAAATGCTTACCCGAAACGGCACTTCCGAATCTTTATAATTGGGAAAGGGCTAGACAGGAGTCAACAATAATAAAATTTGTATGTGGTAAGAGTAGCTTAATTCCAGAGCTTTGGGACGTATGGGAAAAGAACTGGGACAGAGTTAAGATACAGTGTAAGAAACGCTTTAAGTAGAAATTAAAAAGAAAATAATTTTTAAAATGGGAAATACACAAGGGGGACTTATAAAGAGCAGCCCTCTGGGATGCATATTGGCCCACTGGAAAGATATTGCTGGGACAGGAAACACAGAAAGCAAAAGAAATCTTGTTAAATATTGTAATCAATGGTGGCCACTATATAAATTAGAGAATGAAGCCAAGTGGCCGTTTAATGGGACTCTCGATTATAACACCCTTTTACAACTAATGTTGTTTTTGAGGAGAGAAGGGAAGTGGGATGAGGTATCATATGCAGACATGTTTTTCACTCTCCGAAATCATCCGGAGTGGCAAAGGGACTGCGGGATTGTACCTCCACAGGACCCTTTGGTACTCGCCCTTGAACAAGATAATAAAAAGGAATTTAAAGGCAAACTGAAACGGTGTTGCTCAGCGTGCAGTATTGGGCAAAGATGCACTAGAGCAGATAAGATTCATCAGGCACCAGAACAGGATTGAACCGATTTGTTTAAGCCTCTTGTGGCAGGTGCATCCGCCCAGTGAAAACAGAGCTTCCTGGCTGCTGAAACGTGGCAGTTTCTGGCTGTCTTTGTTTTCAAGGTCTCGCGGTAGCTGAGACCTTTGACCAATGGGAGCCGCTATTGACTACAGGTCAGATTCGGTCTGGGTATAAACGGAGTCCCCTGGGGGAGCCATTTTGAGCTCGTCCCCTGAAGCAGCACGTTGCGGTCGAGGACTCTCCCCTTGGGTTCAGGACGCCGCCCAGGGAAACTCCTCGAGGTGCCTTGGGTCAGGAAGCTGCCCTGAGCAGGTCCTCGAGGTTGAGAGCCCTCACTTTCTAGGTGAGTGATAGAGCGTTTTGGGTTGTCGTTAAACCCTAGGTAGTGAAGCTTTGTTTATGTTTGGGGTTGTCGTTAAACCCCTGGGGTGTGAGGCTTTGTTTTACGTTTCGGGTTCCCGTTAAACCCCAGGAAGTGAAGCTTGCGTTTGGGGTTGCCGTTAAACCCCTGGGGAGCGGGGCTTTGTGAAGTATTTCGGGTTATTGTTAAACCCCAGAAAGTTATTCTGTTCTCCTCTTGCGGACATTCGGATCTGTAATCTACGGAGAGCTGACTGGTGGTTTTATGAAAAAAATAAATCTATTTATTTTTTTAAATTGGTGGTGGGTTGCTCATTTGGAAGCCTCTGTAACACCTCCCCCTCGGCCACAGGAACAGGATGAGGACTCGGATGGACCCTCCACTCCCCCAGGTAGTCCAATATCCTCCCACACCAAGAAAAAGTCTGCTCCAACAGTCTTGCAGGCACCTCTCCAAGAGGCAGTAGGACCTAATGGAGGGACAATGTTAATTAAGGTACCTTTCTCTACTACCGATTTAGAGGCATGGAAACAGGTTGCCAGGGATTACCGTAAGGATCCGACAAGCCTGACCAGGTACTTTGAGTTTATTGTAAAACAACATAATCCCGATTGGAATGATATACAGCTATTGTTAGATCATTTGACTGAGACGGAAAAGCAACTAGTTTTAAAAACTGCAGGGAATTTGGCTGAGGATTATTATAAAACTACGGGAGGAGACGTTAAAGAATATCTCCCCCTCCAAGATCCAAAATGGGAGGCAAACAGGTCTGCACATATGGAAAGATTGCAGGCATACCAGGAGTGGATTGTAAAAGGAACGGAGAGGGCTATTCCCAAAGCAATAAATTGGTCAATATTATATGAAATTAAACAAGGTCCTTCTGAGTCACCATCAGAATTCCTGGATCGACTCAGGGACGTAATGCGTCGCAACACACCGTTGGATCCAGGGTCAGAGGCAGGACTACAACAATTAGTTTCTCTGTTTTTAGGACAATCTACAGGGGACATTAGACACAAGCTTCAGAACCTGCGTTCCACAGAAAGTGGAAACCTGGAAGTATTACTGGATGAAGCATGGAGAGTGTTCAGAAATAGAGAAGAAGATTATAAGCGAGGACAGAGAAGGGTACTGGCAGTTGTTAGGGAAGAAGAAGAAAACAAACCTAGGTGAGGACTGCCTCAATTAAGAAAAAATCAATGTGCAATATGCAAATGGTTTGGGCACTGGAAAAATGAGTGTCCGGAAAAATGGAAAGTTAAGGAAAGGGGATGAAGTAATCAGAAAGGAAGGGCAGTGGCCCATATGAAGGAGGACTGACAGGGACCTGAGGAATCTACCCTAGCGGATCCGCTGGTTACAATAAAGCTAGGGAAAGAACAAAAGAAGGTAGAATTTTTAGTGGACACTGGAGCGACATACTCAGTTTTAAACCAAGACCTAATGCCCTTAGAAGACGACTATATTATGGTAAAGGGGGCGACTGGCCAAAGTGAAAAGGCATATTTTTGCAAACCCCTAAGGTATAAATTAGGAAAACAATGGGGCATACACAAATTTTTGTATATGCCTAACTCCCCGAAGGCACTTCTGGGGAGAGGTTTATTAGAACAATTGGGTGCAATAATTAAATTTAAAGAAGGAGAGATTACTCTGGAGGTAAATGACCAAGAGTTTATACAAATAATGAGCTTATCCCTAACTAGTGTTCCCACAGAAGGAAGAATCAGTGAAGAAATTATTGACCAGGTATATCCCGGAGTATGGGCCACCGACGTGCCCGGGAAAGCAAAGAATGCCCCACCTGTTGAGGTCAGACTTAAAAAAGGACAACAGCTGGTAAGAATCAAACAATATCCTCTGAAGAGAGAGGATCAGGAAGGGATTCAGCCAGTTATAGAGAAGTTCCTACAACTAGGATTACTGAAAGAATGCGAGTCTAATTTTAATACTCCCATATTACCTGTCCGTAAACCTGACGGGTCATATCGGGTGGTTCAGGACCTGCGGGCAGTGAATAAGATAACTGAAGATCTCTACCCGGTGGTGGCAAATCCATACACTTTATTGACTGTATTGACACCTGAACTAACCTGGTTTACTGTTTTGGACCTCAAGGATGCTTTCTTTTGCCTCCCTCTCCACGAAGCCAGCCAGAAAATATTTGCATTCGAATGGGAAAATCCTAAAAGCGGACGTAAAACCCAGCTGGCTTGGATGGTGTTACCACAGGGGTTTAAAAACAGCCCTACTATATTTGGCAATCAACTCGCGAAAGACCTCGAGTCGTGGGAAGCCCCAACCCCGCCTGAGGAAGAGAAACTGTTACAATACGTGGATGATATCCTGATTGCCATCAAGACAAAAGACGCTTGCATGACTTGGACGGTAAGCCTGCTAAATTTTTGGGGGCTTCAGGGATACCGAGTGTCTAAGAAAAAGGCCCAAGTAATGCAGCGTGAAGTGATTTATCTGGGTTATGAAATTAGTGCTGGAAAAAGAACTTTAGGACAAGCTCGAAAAGAAGCAATATGTCAGACCCCGAGGCCACAAACAGTGAAAGAGTTACGGACTTTCCTGGGAATGACTGGGTGGTGCCGACTATGGATTTATAATTATGGACTGCTTGTCAAACCCTTATATGCATTGACGACCACTGAACAAAAACACCTTCAATGGAATAAAGAAACTATACAGGCCTTTGAGCTACTGAAAAAGGCCCTGATGTCGGCTCTGGCCTTAGGACTCCCAGATGTAAGTAAGCCATTTTTTCTTTTCTCTTACGAGAAGCAGGGGATTGCCCTGGGGATATTAGCACAAGACCTGGGCCCGTATCGTCGAGCAGTTGCCTACTTTTTCCAAACAGTTGGATACAACTGCCAAGGGTTGGCCTGGATGCTTGCGAGCAGTCTCGGCTGTGGTATTAAACATCCAGGAAGCCCGAAAATTCACCTTGGGCCAGAAAATGACTGTGTTAGTATCCCATACAGTGTCTGCAGTGCTGGAGGCGAAAGGTGGACATTGGCTTTCCCCGCAAAGATTCTTGAAATATCAGGCTGCAATGGTAGAACAAGATGATGTAGAGATTGTGGTTACTAACATTGTCAATCCAGCCTCTTTCCTCAGTGGGAACACAGGAGAACCAGTACAACATGACTGTCTAGAGACCATCGAAGCGACATATTCGAGCCGCACGGACTTGAGAGACAGCCCTATGGAGAACACAGAGAACTGGTTCACGGATGGAAGCAGCTATGTCCTAAGTGGTAAAAGACATGCTGGGTATGCCGTTACTACCAGCCAGGAAATAGTAGAATCAGGGCATTTGCCCATGAATACCTCTGCGCAAAAGGCAGAAATAATTGCCCTGACCCGCGCTTTGGAGTTGGCCCAAGGCAAGGCTGTGAATATCTATATGGACTCAAAACATGCCTTTGGAGTCGTACACGCACATGGAGCAATTTGGAAAGAGAGAGGACTATTGAACTCACAGGGTAAAAACATCAGACATGCAGAGGAAATTCTGAGACTGTTGGAAGCAGTCCAGCTTCCTAAAAAAGTGGCAATCATACACATCAAGGCACACCAAAAGGTGAACTCGGATTTGGAGAAGGGAAATGAGCTGGCGGACAGAGAGGCAAAACGAGCAGCCAAAGGAGAGATAAAAGTAGAAGGAGCTTTAATCCCTGATGGGCGAATTTCCCTAGAGGGTAAGCCTAATTATACTAAAGAAGCTCAAAAACTTATCACAGATCTGGAAGGATCATATAATGAGGAAGGTTGGGCCCTCACCCCACAAGGAAAGATAGTCATTCCCTCTTCTTTAACATGGTCCCTGGTAAGGGAGGAACATAAGAAAGGACATTGGGGAGCAGAGGCCCTATGTAAACACTTAATTAAAGATATTAGAGCTAGAAATTTATATACTACAGTAAGACAAGAGACTCAACAGTGTGATCTTTGCCTCCACACTAATCCTAAAAATACCCCCAGATTGGAAATGGGCCGAATTGGGAAAGGCAATGGGCCCGGGCAACAATGGCAGATTGATTTTTCAGAACTTCCAAGAAAAGGGGGGGTATAGATACCTATTGGTACTAACAGATACCTTTTCAGGCTGGCCAGAAGCATTCCCTACCAGAACCGCCAAAGCTCAGGAGGTGACCAGAATATTAATACAAGAAATAATACCACGTTTTGGGGTTCCAGCAACAATATCCTCTGACAGAGGGCCACATTTCATTTCAAAGGTGGTACAACAAATCAGCCACCATTTAGGTATAGATTGGCAGCTTCATACCCCATATCATCCCCAGTCAAGTGGCCAAGTAGAAAAGATGAATCATTTAATCAAACAGCAGATTGTGAAACTTGGACAGGAGACTAATTTGGCTTGGCCTCAGTCTCTCCCTGTGGCCCTTCTGCGCATACGTACTAAGCCAAGGGCAAGAGACAGGTTAAGTCCTTTTGAAATTCTGTACAGACGACCCTATAGCATACAAAAGGGCATATCCACGCAGGCAGGGGATGAGACTATAACTTCATATCTGGTGGCATTGGGTAAACAGCTCAATAAAATTGGAAAACATGTGTTTGGAACCCAAAGTAGAGGGTTAGATGGACCTGTGCATAATATACAGCCTGGGGATTATGTGTATGTTAAGTCTCTTGCAGAAAAGACTCTGGAACCGCAATGGGAAGGACCGTTCCAAGTACTCCTCACCTCCTTTACGGCAATTAAGATCAAGGAGCAGAGCGCCTGGATCCATCATGCCAGAGTGAAGAAGGCCCATAGATCTCCATGGAAGGTTACACAAATTCGGCCAGGAAAATTGTATTTTTCACCATAATTTTGGTCAACGTCTATACTGTTGTGGTAGCATGGAATCAGAATTTCTTTGTAGGCCTTCTTCACGGGATGGCTCAAGGAAATAATTGGTCAGATTGCTGGGTATGCACAGAGTTACCAAAATCAGGTCAATTTCCTTTTCTAGGTATTCCCAAATTTAACATCTCACGGTTTACAAATACGACAGGTTGGGTAGGGGGACCCACCCCTCATGATCTGACGGGAGTATGGAGACCACCCAATGGCAATTATGACAGGTATTGTCTTTATGGACTAGATTTAAAAATTGAGCTAGAATATCAATGGATAAAAAAAGTTCAACCCCAGCCCACGACCACCGGGACACACTGCGCAGACGCAACTAGGAGGAGACTGGGGTGGAACATATGAAAAAGACTTTCAGGCTCATTATAATACGAAGCGGGGATAGGTCATGCATATGTATAGGCGTATTATGAATATGTGATGCTTTGTAGCATAAAGCCAAGACAAGGTGCCACGAGAGGTGTGCACATTTGCGGTGGAGCGATCCCCCGTGCGTCTCAGCGCTGAATAAACATACCTACTTTATAACCTTATAGGTTGTGGAGTCGTGTTTCCGCAAGTCACCTATAGTAAGCTTACGCAGTAATCTTTGTATCCCATACCAACTTTAAGTGTAGTAAATAGTAGAGTATTGAATGCCAATCCATCTGTACTTATTAAATATTTTGCATACCTAATTTTACTGATTAGAACTGACATGCAGAAACAAACTCTCGAAGAGTTATAAAGCAGGTATGTTTATTATGGAGCCGGGTGCGTGGGGGATCGCTCCTCCAAAGCACACGCACCCCAGAGTTAAAAAGCCCTCAGGCTATATAGATAGTATACATACATATGCATGAGTTTTCCGAGAAAAGGCCGGAGTATGCAAATGATTCCCCAGAAATCGTTTACATAGTTCCGGCCCCAACCACGCATGCTCTGTAAAATGTGGTGGTGGTCGTTGGGTGTTCTCTGGTGATCATTTGATGAAGGCTCGAAGTCTTCCTCTCTGGTAAGCTTCTGACCTTTTCCCAGTTTCTACTGAGCTGTGTGCTTTGGGTGGTCAGAACCGGTTCATGCATAATCCCATTTTCTTCTAGGCAGGCTATATCTCCCTTATCTTTGAGGACCTGCTGTTTTTATCGGTTCTCTGCAGCTAGGTGGGCAAAAGGCTCAGAGTCTTAAAGGTACAGATTAGTTATTAACTTTTTCCCTTCATCAGAACTCAGTGAACTACTATATCAGATCTAAGTGATCTCTGACTCTTCTCCTGCAACATTAGCTAAAACAAATGTTTCATTACAAAGGTACTTTAATACTTCCTTTGTTGCATTTATATGAGGTCAGTTGTCATTGAGGTACTGAAAAGATATAAAATCAAATGCATGTGGACTTTACTAAAAGTAGGTCCCACTCCTCCTTTTCAAGGTTTCATCACTTACTTAAATATGACAGGCCTATACAGCACTGAAGAGTAATGGTGAGCTAATAACTTCCAGAACTGTCTATTTAAAAAATACGGAAAAAAATGCAGAGCATCTCCCTGCCTCTTCAGCACATGAGCTTTCTTTCTCTTTCTAGCTTAGATGAATGATTTGCTGCTTCTCAAACTGAGTCAAAATAACTGCTTTTAACTTTCTTAACTGTGGTTACGTTGCCAACATTTGTAGAAATATTATCAGCATGCGTCTTATGCAAGAAGGGCTCAAAGGCTAACCAGTGCATTTGGAACTGCAATGAAATGTTCCCTTTTGGGGTTTTTTTGGGGGGGGGGAAGATGTTATTTAATAAGGTTCAGAACTTCATCAAGTTAGAGCCACTGCTTTACTTCCTCAAACTGATTGTATAGGAGGGCTTAGGAAAAAGGAAATGCGAATAGAAAAAAAATTCTAGATACGTTCTGTCGCTATGCTTTCCACTGCCTAATGAAATTGTGAATGAGGGTGACTTAAATAACTTTTGTTTTCAAAAAGCTACATAAGCACTAATTCCTCAGCACCCTGAGAAGGTCTGTTCCTTGTAACAGTATACTATGGCATTCCTTAATCACATTTTTATTGCTTATTACCTTTTTATAGAGGCCCTATTCTTGCACCAGTTAGGAAAAGGCTAGTGCCAGCCTTGAGAGTTGAATCGGTTAGTAGTATAAGGATCACTGATATCCAAAATAAGAAGTATTAGGTGCCCAGCCCCCAGCTTCTGGCAGAAGCCCCACTATCTGCAGGCAGTCACATGTTCCACTTGCCCGAGAAGTCCCTCCCCTCTTCCAGTCCCATGGTGTAAGGACCCTGGAAGTCTCTCCCCACAACATATATGGGGGCTGTCATTTTATTTCAGCCATCGTTTCATGGCAGGAAACCACCATTCTGTAAAATGTCATACCCCATATGTTTACATACTGCTTTGTAATTGGCTGACTGCAATTTTTGACACAATCATACTCCATGTGTTCTCAAGCAGCCCTGTGATTGGCTGGCAGGACCAGCCATCCCTTCCTGTCAGAGCAAGAAGCCCCCTACCACTAAATGCACAGGGTCAGTCATTTTATTTCAGCCACCATTTTATGGATGATAGCTGCCAATTTTGACAGCATCTTGTGATTGGCTGCCAGGACGAGCCTCCACTTTCCAGTTAACCTGGAAGTACGTCAGAAAAGGAAGCCCTCGCTCACTACATACACAGAAGCCACCATTTCTGACAATGTCATTTCCCATGTATATATACAGATATATAAATATATATATAAAGTGTATCTATATATGGTATAGATATGTGGTAATCATACTTTTAAGGACTGAGATAAACTGAATATAGTTGGGTTTTGCTGTCCTGCCAGCTTTCACCTTTTGACTTCTACCAAATGCTGTACAATTTGTCAGATCAGCTTGTAGGGGTATTGGAACATTAGGCTTTTGTCGCTCACTTAAGAGAACCCATTTATTTTGTGTGTGGTGATTCGGATGTCTCCTTCCTCCCCTGTTTCTTCTTTCCTCTAAGACACTTACTCCTGGTAGCAGTTGGCTTAAGTTGGATCAAGTTTGTTCATTCAGAATCATTTGAGAATGCTGAATTCCTGATTAGTTATAAGCACTGTTATTATATGGAGAGCTAGTTTTATTCTCATTTCTCTTGTGGAAATTGGGCTTCTCATCAATGTGTAAAACCTGGGTAGACAGAACCAATGTGATCACAGTTGAAAAATAGTCATTATAGTGAAGAAAGACTGAATTTAGGAAAAAATGTCTTGAAGATTCAAAGATTTATTTTAGTTGGTTGTATTAGAGAGCTTCTGAGGAACATGTTCCTCCCTTATGCAAAAGATTTTATGTTCACTTCTAACTAGTTCCAATGAAATTAATTTTGGATCCAATTATCTTTCCAAGTCTGTGAATGAAGATGAGAGTTGGCATATTACTGCATGAAAAGAAATTTCAATATCGTTCTCCCATTCAGTCTTTGCTTAACTCCTTGCAGAAATTGTTTAAGGTGAAATTTTGAGTGGAGTAATACTGGGCAGAGGATGGAAGCAGTTATCGTCTCTGGCCTTAAATGTTACCAAAAGATATTGGTTACCATAGAGTTCTTTCCTACAGGAAGCTGTCATCCTCTTTTTATTTTATTCCTACTCCTTCCCATGAGTAAGATAACATGGATTGAGAACAGCAAGAAAACTTGTACAATTACCTAATAAAACTTGCCTCTTGGGAAAGCGTAAGGAGTTGGTCCATTATCCTTACTTTTTTTAAGCTTCTGAAAGGAGATGATTATGAAAAGGGATGTGATATTCTTATGACATTTAGCTATTTACACAAACTGTATGGCCACAAGCATCTGAAAGACAGACTGATAATTCTGCATAGCCAAGCATGAAGAATGTGAGACATTTGCTTTTGTCACTATGACAGTGAACTTTGACTATATGGTTACTATTGGTGTGTGACACATGGAAAAAGAGTTAAGTTAACTTTGAGTGGATTTACATAGACAAGGAGTGACTGTGCAAGGCAGCAAACTCCAACTTGGCTCGCTGTGGTGTGCAATATACTCACTGGCAAACTTGTTTTGGAAGTCAAACTCCATTCTGAGATGAGAAAACTGACCATCTCCAGGGTTGTCAAAGTGAAAATGAAGGATCCTGAAATTTCTGTCTTTCAAAATGTGGAAGGCTTTCTTAACAGATGTTACACATTTTGCTTTTAGTAAAAAATTGTTGTATTGTTTCACCTGACACTTTTTGGCTAGGAAGCATGGTTAGCTGTATGTGCCACAGACTAGATGCAATACTAATTGGAAAACTACTCTCAAAATTCAGTGGCTTAATGTCAGTGAATATGATCTGTATGTAGCACTTATCAATACTTTGTATTAACAACTTTCATGATGGAATAAGAGTACAATCATTCATTTACAGGTAACATTAATCTGGAAAAGAATGCGAATATATAGACAGGCTTAGAATTAAAACTGATCTTGACAAGTTGATGAATACTAGTTAACAAGGAAAAGTGCAGTGTACTGCATCCCAGTAAGAACCATCATCTATTCAAATACAGAATGAAAAGCAACTGAGTAAGCAACACTTCTGCAAAAAGGGATCCTGGAGTGATTGCAGTCCATAGGTTTCATGAGTCAATAGTGCTGTTTGGGTGAGAAATTAAACACTGTACTGGAAGTGAAATTAACATAGCCTGTGAAAGCAAGGTGAAACAATCATTCTTTTTCATGATTCAGTGCTGCAAGGTTTAGATGACAGTGCTGTATTTTAGATACCATTCATGGCGGAAAAATCATTTGGAGAGATTCAAATAAATAGCAACCTGGTCAAAGAATGTCTGGAAGAGAAGGATCTGGGGGTTCTAATTGACAAACAGCTGAACATGAGCGGGCAGTGTGCCCAGGTGGCCAAGAAAGCCAACGGCATCCTGGCTAGTATTAGAAATAGTGTGACCAGCAGAAGTAGGGAGGTGATAGTCCCCTTGTGCTCTGCACTGGTGAGGCCACACCTGGAGTATTGTGTCCAGTTTTGGGCACCTCAATACGAGAGAGATATCGAGGTGCTGGAGCGAGTGCAGAGGAGGGCAACGAAGCTGGTGAAGTGCCTGGAGAACAGATCCTATGAGGAGCGACTGAAGGAGCTGGGACTGTTCAGTTTGAGGAAGAGAAGGCTGAGGGGAGACCTCATCACTCTCTACACCTACCTGAAAGGACATTGTAGAGAGGTTGGTGCTGGTCTCTTCTCACAGGTGATTAGTGACAGAACAAGAGGGAATGGCTTTAAACTCCAACAGGGGAGGTTCAGACTGGACATTAGGAAAAAAATTTTCACAGAAAGAGTGGTCAGACAGTGGAATAGGCTGCCCAGGGAGGTGGTGGAGTCACCATCCCTGGATGTGTTTAAGGGTCATTTGGATGAGATGTTGGGGGATATGGTGTAGGGGAGAACTTTGTAGAGTAGGGCTGAGGGTTGGACTCAATGATCCCAAGGGTCTTTTCCAACCTGAATGATTCTGTGATTCTAAGATTCTAAGAACTAGAATAAATTATCTCTAGAGCAAAAAATAAAGTTGTTAATATGTTTACATAACCAAGAAAAAGTAAGCCTCCAAATACATAAAAAAATGTTACAAAAGCAAAAGACAGTCTGTTCTCCCATACACATGACAAATACATCAGTAATCAGAGACTAAATTACAAAAAGGAAGCTTTGGCTACTAGTTAAGGTTTTTACTGAAGGATAAGGGAGCAACGTGCAGGAAAGCTGTGGAGCCTTGGTGGCATGCTGTAGCTGTGAAGAACAGGTTAAAAAAATGTCTTTCAGGAATGACGTGTAAATGATCCTGCTTTAATCAGGTGGATGGATTGGATGCCCTCTTTAGGTTCCTTTGAGTCTTCTAGTCTGTGACATTGACCAGTAATCAGGCAAATTTTAATCAAAGGTTCAAATTGATTTGCCAACCTCATTGCAGGGATGTAGATCAAAACTGGGGCAGCTAAGAGACACCTGTTAAGGGAGCATAGATTTTAGGTAAGATTCTGTTATTTTAAACCTCTTGCTTTCTCATGTATAATAGGCAGTTTGTCTTTTGTTACTCTATATTTTCAGACTGAACACAGGTACCCAAATGGCAGTGTGTAGTGGAGGTCAAAGCTCAACTGGAGATGCTGAATTAATGCACATAGTAGAATTAAATACTGTGATCTAGATGTCAAAGTACAGAAAACTTGAATTATGCATTAAGAGGTTGTCATAGGCAGTCTTGTTGCATGACAGTTGTACATTTTAAAGATGAAATGCTTTGTTTTAGCCATAAGTGAGAAACATAGCCCTTAATTTCTCATGGGACTGTTTACTTTAGATCAATTGGCCATATGCAGATGAGTCAATTACTTATTTCAATATTATAGTAGCAAGACTTTATTCAGTTTTAAAGTTGTATCTCTTTGTCTTTTGGAGCACTAACAATGGAAATGGAAACTTGCTTGAACTGTAACAATCAACATCTCTATTTTCTGTTCATTATTTATCTCCCTAATAACTCTGAGCACTTGCTATCTGTGCTGATGAACAAATACATGTTTACTAGTCTCCTTGGAAAGCAACAGGATTTCACTGTGTGTGTCTGTATATATTTCTCTCAAGGTGAACTTTCCATGACAGACTAATATGCAGTATATCAGATTTTTCTTCATATAGAGAGCTCATGTATGAATGAAAATTAAAATGCTACTGAAAACAACCATACAAAATACAAAAAATGTGACTGTAGAAGCTGGAACTGCAAGGATGCTACTTCCCTCCCCACTATTTCTTTAGTCTTATCCTGGCTGCCCATACCAAGCCATAGGAATTTGACATTCAGACTTGTTGTTTTTAACAGAAGTGGTCTCTCCTTGGTTTCTTATAAAATTAAGGGTCACAACTGAGAACAAATGTTATCTTCTGAGATTAATCTAATGCAAAAAACTTGGCAGAAAAAAGTAATCACTAGTAGAGAACCCAGAAGATGAATAAAAAAATTAAGAACAAGCTTTGTGTGCATCTATATTTGAACAAACAAAAAAACCCAACTCACTCATGAGTATGAGTAGACTTAAAGTAGAGTAGATCTAAGTAATTCAAAATCACTATTAACACTAGTAAAGTTGCATCTTACAACTCTGATTCCCAGTCTTTCTACCTTCACCAGAAGGTCAGACACAGTTAAATAAAAGCATTCCTTCCATAAAAAATTAACGGAAGAGACTTTTATCATCATTTGAGATGACTTGGAATATTCATTTTGATGTGTAGCATTTAAGACAGAGCAGCCAAATGAAAGTGGTTTAGTTTTTAATGCTGTGGTATCAAGAGAGATGACAAGTACCACAGACTTATGAGCACTATATTATGAAATTATAATATTGCAATATTAATAACTTTTCATGCAATTACAATAAATGTAATATAATTTGGAATGTCAGAAAAAACCTAATATCACTGTCTCCCATGAGAGGGACCCCAAGCTGGAACAGGGGAGAATGTGAGGAGTTCCCCCCCCCCGGAGGAAGGAGCCCCCATTCCCTGCCCCCTGTGCCACTGGGGAGGTAGAGGTAGAGAGACTGGGAACAAAACTGAGCCCGGGAAGAAGGGAGGGGTGGGGGGAAGACTAGATATTAGGAAGCATTTCTTTACAGAACGGGTAGTTAGGCGTTGGAATGGGCTGCCCAGGGAGGTGGTGGAGTCCCCATCCCTGGAGGTGTTTAAGAGTAGGGTTGACATAGCGCTGAGGGATGTGGTGTAGTTGGGAACTGTCAGTGTTAGGTTAATGGTTGGACTGGATGATCTTCAAGGTCTTTTCCAACCTAGATGATTCTGTGATGCTGTGAAGTGTTTTTAAAATGTGGTAATGCTTCTCACTGTCCCACTCTGTTAAGTGTTGTTGTTGTTAGTGTTTGAATTAAATTGATGTTCTTTTTCTTCCTCTAATGAGTCTGTCTTTTGCCCATGACCTTAATGGGTGAGTCATCCCTCTCCGTACTTATCTCAATTCCTAAGCCTTTTGCTTTATTTTCTACTTCCCATTCCTGAGTTGGGAAAGGGGTGAGTGAACGGCTCCATGGTGCTCAGTTGCCCTCTGGGCTCAAACCACAACACAACTAAAAATCTGAAATAATACCAGCACATATTCTTTCTTGGTGTTTCTTGACCATCAAAATAACACAAGCTTTGGGAAATCAGTCTGATGAAGTTACTTTCCCCATTTCTACACACCATTTTGATTCATTACATTGATTGCCATCATATTGAAAAAATCACTTTAAATTGAGATTATATTTACAAAATCATTGTAATTGAGAGAAAAATGTGCTATCTTTTTGTTTTCTAGTATGCGCCCTCTCATGTGAGCTTTAATGTGTGCTTATGCCATTTTTTCAAGTTTTCTTACAGAGGCATTATTAACATTGTTTTAATACATTACTCTTTGATACGACTATTTCAGAAGTGGAAGATTTTTTCAACTTAAAATGCAAAGAAATTGTGATTATACTGGAGTAGATTACTTAAATGAAATATGTTTATAGCACTACAACAAGGGATTTTTCACCAATTTTATGCCATCAGTTTTTCTGCTGCCTTAATCTTATTGGCACAGAACAGTCCATATACAAATCCTCAGAATAATGGCAGCTTTCTCTTTTCCTAATGTGTCTATAGATGTTTGCATTATAAACATAAATACATAATCCTTCTTGACTCCAAATGAACTCTTAAATCTGATGGCATTTTGAATTTTAAAGGTTAATTACACACTTTGCAAAAAAAATGTTGTGTTACTAATTTAAAAATTGCTTTTCATTATTGGATATTATCAGTCCTAAAGTTTGTAACTTCAGCTATTCACTCTGAAGATTCCCACACTTGTGAATTCCCTTTCCCTACCCCCTCCCAGTGTGTCCACAACATAGTCCCAAGCAATATGTCAGTGTTACAATAGTCACTGAATTATATCAGAAGGTAAGAAAAGTTCACCAAATCTGCAAGGAGAGCTGCTGTTTTCACCATCCTCCATTGTGCTCTCTAGAAAAGATTAATTCAGACTGAGAAATAAAAATGTATTGAGAAATTGTTCCCAGGAAAAGAGCTGCTACATTAGATTTTCATCATCACAGGACTGATGAGATTTACATTGAGCTGCACTTTTTTTTCCATTTGCACTGAGCCCCAGTGATACGAATTCTTGTCTTTCTGCTTGTTATATTTTAACCTACCTGTTGATTTTCTCATTTGAGAAGTTAAATGAAGTAGACTTTGCAGGAAAGTCTGAAGTACCTTTACACTACTTCAGAAACTTATCTTTAAAACAAACTGTTGGACACTTCTGCTGTTGTACATCCAACTCATTGATGGTTAACACTTTAATGCTGTGACTAGTACACCCTGCTCACAACTCCTGTTAATATGGTTAGCATAACTAACATCATTTTATAAGGCAAACGGCCATTCTCTGTAACCAAGCTAGTCACATATTCATTCCCTTTCCCCTCCTCATCAGGCCCTGAAGGTCCTGTGAACCAAGTAGACAAACCAAACAGATTTCTTCTTCCCTTCCCTACCATCCTCAAAGTTCCTGAGCACCAGGCTGACTACTCCCCTTCTTACCAACTTTGAACGTCTCAGGCACCTGGCCAAGCACATGATCATGGCGACCCTGTCACAGAACAGGGAAGCATAACAGCATACAGAGCACTGTCTATAAAATCAAGCAGTTACAAGTCCTAAGTGAGGAATTTGACTGGGACTGCTGCCAGATGGCAAAACCCATCCCAGTCAGGGACTCCTCCACCATCGTCTGCTTCCTCTGAGGACTGAGTCAGTGACTCGCATTCTTTTATATGTTTTTAAGTCTAGATTAGGTTTGTTATGCTGATATGGCAAGCCAAGTATTAAGATTTGACCCAATGTGCAGAGAGTCCAGGTGATTAGAAACCATAAGCTAAGTGGTGCTATAAAATTCTGTGCTACGCTACTTATAAAATTGTACTACACTGATTCTGCTTATAGAAATCCCATGCTATTCTGATCATAAATTCTATGCTATGCTAATCATAAAATCCTGTTAAGAAAATAAAGCTTTAATTGTAACTACAACTTAGTGCCATCATCATTCTGCTAAGGTTCCCTAATCTGTCTGCCCTTTAATGTGAGAAATGCATGTAATTGACTTATGTAATGTGGAAAAATTAATTAACAGATGTTCTGGGGACTTTACTGACTCATTTAAAGTGGACTCTTTCTGCAGATAAATGTACTGTGGAACTCAGCACTTTTCATGCAAGCTAGAGCAATGATACTAGCTGTGGCTATATTAGCTGTCACTGGAAAGACATTTTTAGACCTTCAGCTATTTAGATAATTGAAACTTTTCCCATTTTCAACTAATGCATTCTGTGTTGTGGAACTCAGCTGGCAACCAGCTTCATGTAAGGCACTGTAGAGAATGTTAGAAGAAATAAAGAACTATCCCTAAGTTTGGGCATTTAGTGATCATCAAAACAGAGAACTAGAGTAAATGCATGTGTAAGTGTAGGTTTCATTAGGTAACTTACAAAGAGCTATAACACTGGATCATGTTTACTTACAGCATCGTAAATACATGAGTTTTATTGACTTTCTGTATAGCGCTAAAAGTGTGTTCAGCACTGCTAACACAGGAATTCAGAGATCTACGGTGAAATACTTAAGTGTTTAAGCATGAATGGAATTATTTCAGCAAGCCAAACATCTTTAAGAAAGGCCCAGGTCCAAAACTGGAACTGGATTCTGACCAAATACAATATCTCTGTAACTGCTTTAACCTTTCTGACCTTTAACTTTCCAGTTTGAATGTTAGTCATGTGTAAGAGACACTTTCATGAGGTAGGGGTTAATTTCTTGGCACTCAAAATTTATCTGGGTCCAGAATTAAGTGTTCTTCTCTATAAGTAGCCCAAGGAATATGATCCAACAGGCATCTAACAAGATAAGGCTGACTAGAAAATGTGAGGTTTTTAAGGAGTTTTGTTATATACACTAACCGTGGATATGCTAAACACACATTTTGTTCTCTCATCAGCATAACCTTTATCTCCTATGATATCCATTAGAGTTTAGTAAGATTATAAATTATGACGTGCTGTTCTCCCTTTTTTACAAAGCTAAAATATTAGAGAACAGAATAATGAGTCATAAAAGTTGCACTGAAAAACTTAAGTGGTTTAGTAATCTGTGATATGGTTAGTTTCTCTCCTGAATGCTTAAATAACTCACTTGAAGTAAAGTACATTGGTTGACATAATACTTCCTGTAGCAGATTATATCCAAAATAGTCAGTTTTGTGTGTGGTATTTTTGATTTGTGGAATGTGAGTATACTAGTTTTGACTGGGATAGAGTTAAATTTCTTCATAGTAGCTTGTATGGGGCTATATTTTGGCTTTGTGATGAAAACAGTGTTGATAACACAGGGATGTTTTAGTTATTGCTGAGCAGTGCTTACACAGAGTCAAGGCCTTTTCTGTGCTTCAGACTGCCCCACCAGTGAGTAGGCTGGGGATGCACGAGAAGTTGGGAGAGGACCCAGTTAGGACAGCTGACCCCAACTGACCAAAGGGCTATTCCATA
Source organism: Strix aluco (assembly GCF_031877795.1). NCBI lineage: Eukaryota > Metazoa > Chordata > Aves > Strigiformes > Strigidae > Strix > Strix aluco. Next base: position 14,028,601 of record NC_133970.1, read on the forward strand.
CCATATGATGTCATGCTCAGGAACAAAACTGGGGTGGGTAGAGGTTGTCAGGGGCTTCCATTGCTTGGGGACTGGATGGGCATCAGTCGGTTGGTGGTGAACAACTGTTTTCTCTTGCATCACTTGTTTTTCTTGGAGTTTATTTTTCTCTCTCTTTTTTGGGTTTTTTCTTACCTTTTTTTTTTTAAACTATTAAACTCTCTATTCCAATCCATGATTTTTCTCACTTTTACCCTTCTAATTTTTCCCCACCATCCCACTGGGAGGGATTGAGTGAGCGGGTCTGTGGGGCTTAGCTACCTACTGGGGTTAAACCACAACAGGGAGAAAAATAAAAATTACGTTTCTTAGAATTTCTTTGGATTATTAATAAAAGTGATATTAAAATTACATAGCAAATTCAATGATTTCCCCCCACCCAAAATCACTTGACAAAAGTTGACTAAACCAGTATCTAAAGACTTCAGTATTCCACATAGTCATGGTGTACTGGTTTTGGCTGGGATTAGAGTTGATTTTCTTCACAGTAGCTTGTATGGGGCTATATTTTAGATTTTTGATGAAAACAATGTTAATAACACGGTGATATTTTAGTTATTGCTGAACAGTCCTTACACAGTGTTAAGGCCTTTTTTTTCTCCTCACACTGCCCTGCAGTGAGTAGACTAGGGGTGAGCAAGAAGTTGGAAGAGGACACAGATGGGACAGCTGACCCCAACTGACCAAATGGATATTCCATACCATATGACATCATGCTCAGCAATAAAAGCTGGGGGAAGAAGGAGGAAGGGGGGACATCTGGAGTTATGGTGTTTGTCTTCCCAAGTAACCATTACGTGTGATGAAGCCCTGCTTTCCTGGGGATGGCTAAACATCTGCCTGCTGAAGGGAAGTAGTGAATAAAATCCTTATTTTACTTTCCTTGTGGATGTAGCTTTTGCTTTATCTATTAAACTGTGTTTATCTCGACCCATGAATTTTCACACTTTTACCCTTCTGATTTTCTCCCCCATCCCACCAGGGGGGAGCGAGCAGGTAGCTATGTGGTGCTTATCTGCCTACCAGGGCTAACCCACAACAAAAGGTCAAACTTTAATACACAATTTTTGTCTTCTGACTCAATTAGTACTAAAACCCAAGAGTTATATTAGCTTGGTTTTAGGGGGGTTTTTAATGGAGCTTCAGTGTAGTTCACAGTAGATGAGTATCTGTCTTCAGAAAAATCATCCTGGATTCCATGATGTTGCCACTTGGAGTTTATTCTGAAGGCAATGAGTTGGTATGACTGTCAACTTTGTCACAACTTCAGTGTAGGAAAGCTCCTTCATCCTGCCTCAGTGTCCTGAATGCTGCTACTTCTGGATTTTATGAAGGGTGAACTAGTGAAAACAGATAGAGCTCTGACTGTATTCCTTTATATCATTTTGTGGAGAAAAGGTTGTTCATTTCTGCTATACAGGATTGCCTCCCACTATCCCACTGTGCCAAAGCATTGAACACACACGGTTGCAACCGTCCTGTAACTAGGAGAGAGCAAGAGGGCAACTTCTTGTCAGAGTACTCTTAGGCATCACTAGCAGCCTTGTGCAACTGCTCCTCTGTTCTTTTTTCATGAGTTACTAGGACTTATCTGTAGCTTTTTTTTTTAATGTAGCTATTTCATAATGAAGGTCACAAGAGTCCAAAGAGCAACAATAAAGTATGTAGTTTCCCAGTAGTGATAACTTCTGGTAGTATTGCATATGCCCTAGTTTGAAACAAAGGCAGCACAGGAAGAGAGAGTTACTCAGTCTGATGTAGCATCCTAGAAAATAAACACTAGCTAACTAGTCTTATCTGGATTATAGGAGCTTCAACTAGGTCTGGATTTCTTTTACGTGTTGGTATGTTAGGAACTGAAGTAGTCTGTGAACCCAGAAAATGTGTTGCTAAATACTCTTCAGTTGAAAGATTTAAGAGAGAGATACATATATCTTCCCCTTTGAGGAAATGGCCATATAGTAGGAAACTTTAATGCTTTGTTCTTCTGAATAGATCTCCCACCATTTTTAGGGGTGGAGTGGGGAAGGAGGGAACAGGATTTTTGTTAGGGAGGAAATTTAAGGTGCTGATCATACACTGTCCAAGTCAGTGCAAATCTTCCGCCTGGGGAAGCCACCTTACCTCTGAAGCAGTGCTGTTTCTCCTGAGCCTAGAAACTTCCCAAGTTATCCAACAGTTCTCCCACATCATGCAGTAGAAACAGGTTCTGTCATTTCCAGCATGGTGTTGTGGCCTCTTCCTCATTGAGGGACCTTATAACTCAGGTGCAGATGAATAGCTGTGCTTCAACTGTGGCCCTAAAGTAGGGGAGTGGATGTTTCACAGTTTCAGCTGTGTTGAGCACACTCTCTCTCTTTGCCCTGGTATGTAGGTGTGTTCTCCCTTCTCCTCCCACATACAAACATGTGAATTGACATACAAACATGTATCTCTGAGAGGTAGGCCTCTACCTGTATTTCATCTATCTGAAAGTTTATGAAGCTGAGAGAACTGCAGATGTATTCCACCTTCATGACAGCTACTGTACCTGCTGCTGGTGGTGGGAGGGGCTGTGGCAAAACAAATGCTGGGTGTAGTACTCTTCTGAATGTCCTTGGGAGATCTTAAGAGAACTAATGTATCTCCTTTACTTGCTTGATTCTTCTGTCCCTTCCTCCCCCTTCATGCTGTGGGTCCTTCGAATGTTCTCAGTGAAACAGGAGAAGTAAAAGCAGATGACTCCCTGTTACAATCTGATCTGGGAGCCCAGAGAGTCGTAAAAGTTCTGTGATTCCCTCAGGTTAAATTAAGGTGAAATGACACCAGATGACCAGTTAAAATGTTTTACTTGCAGTAGAAATGGCTTAAACTTGGAAAAGGATAATAAGCAATGTGGTCTCTTATAAATCTATAAGAAATAAAAGAAAGGAAAGAAAATAAAAAGAAAGGAGGGAAAGAGTCAAAGAAATCCAGATCACCACCCCTAGGTTTCAGCATTGTCTCAGGTCCGGTAATCTTGGGTGGTGGGTGCACACACAGCAAAGTTTTCTGTCGCCTTTTAAGTTCATCTTATCAGATGATTAGCATACTAGATGAGGAGGGGCAGGTATTCCACGAACTCATTTCCGTGAGAGACAAGGAAAAGGTGGAGCATGGGTTCTGCGCATGCATTGAGGGGGAAATGGGGTGCACCAACCCCCTTGTCCAATTGAGTCAGTGGTCATGCTCGCCCTGCCACCTTTACTTCTTCCCCAGTTCCCACAGATTTTTGCTGACTTCATGCTTCTTGAGCAATCATCCAGCTTCTGGGGCAGAAATGCTCACCTCTTATCAATCCTTATCATCTCTTTGGGCTTACACAATGGAGCCAGTGATTAGAGGTCCTTGTGCTTGATGAGAAACATTTGGTTTCACTCAGTTTACATTTCCCCCCTTTGAGGCTTATCTAAGGAGTTTGACAATACAACCGTAAGGGAGTGGGGGCATGCATCCTGCGATACACTCCTGCTTCCTTGGGTGATGTTCCTTAGACTAATCACAAAGGCCACAGCTTGTCCTTGAGGTTTTTTGTGTTGATTAATGCTTGAGGCATTCCTTCCTCCAGTTCCTTACACACCCCTTCCAGCACTGAAACAATAATGCCATAATAAAGTAATTCTAAGTATGTGAACCAGTACTGTTGTCCCTCAAACAAGGTTCGTCACCTGGTGTGCCAATCATCTCATACACAGAGCCAAGATATCAGTTTTATTTCATAGTTGCGCAAGAATGGGTGCTAGGTGGTAATTCCACAAAGCTAGCACACCACACAAAAGAACTCCAAAATATTTATACACTTCAAAGTACATGATTATGTAATTACTACAATGATTATTGGTTAGTTACTTATCACTTCTATCCCTCATTGGTTAGTAACATGCTTGCTTCAATTTAAAGTTGCAGTGATTTTTAAATTTTCTGTGCACGCTCAAAGGGTGAGGGTCTTTATTCAGGCAGGGGTCTTCGAAGCAGTGGGTGTGATTTTTAGTATTATAATGAGTATAGTTCTTCCAAAGGACACTCTAATGACCAATTAAACTAATTTACATTCAACTATTTTAATGAGCTTCCACATACCAGGATGTTTCTCTTCCTCAATGACGGTAGCTCCTGATTAGGAGTTCCTTACTAATTATCGTTGATGGTATGAAGAACATGCTGACCTAGCTGATGTGTCTAATCTGTCCTTGTGTTTGATGAGAAACACTTGTATGGACAGTAATATGTACTATGTGCCCTTGGGTATGATGAGAAACATTTGTGCAGCCTGAAGTGTGCTAAAAGAAACAGTTATGCAGCCTACAGTACTATGATTATAATTTAATAATACACTGACATGACATTTGAATTAGTTGTCCTTACAGTCATCCCAGGAAGATGTTGGCAGTCAGTGTTTTATATGGTACTTCTCAACATGCGTTGGAAAACACAGCCATGTTACTCCATTTCACAGATGAAGAAATTGCCAAATGAGAAATCAAGTAACTTTAACACTGTCATGGAAGTACAGAGCTCGGAATTGTGAGCAGCTTTTTCTGTCACAGAAATTTAGGCTAGCATTCTTCAGGAATCAAAATTTCCATAGTGGCTAATTATTTAGTACCCATACTTTAGGATTTTCAAGGGTTCTTAATGCCATATCTTCTCAGATTAAGAAGCAGGTACAAACATCTTATTAAATTCTGCACTCATTTTACATATATCTTTTCATATCTCACTATAAATTAACAACAGGCATATTTGACACTGCACAAACTCTGCATGCCAAAAGCAATCAGAGAGATTGAAATATATACCCCCTCAGTGATGCAAGTTATTAGGAGAATTAAAGATATGCTGATGAGCTAGGATCAAGATTTGGCCTTATACATGGAAGATTTGAAACACACCAGTTAACTAGCTTTTATCTAACACTTTCTGAAGTTTACAAAGTGTCTCCAAGTAAAGTTATATGAAACTCAGCAGTCACATTCCATAGGAGTTTGCATAAACATTTTCATCCATTTACATACAAGTGGGTCTACCCCCATCAAACAAGTCCAAACCTCTGATAGTACTGCTATCCGAAAAGCAGATTCGTGCCCGGCATACAATAACCCAATCTTAACACGCTCAGGAGAGATATTGTATTTATTCAGGCCTGGGTGCTCGGTGGACTTTTCCACAAATCAAGCACCCCAACAGCAGGTTTTTGTGCTCCTTTTATACACAAAAATCAGAAGTTAGTACTTTTCCATAACACACCTATTAGATACTGATTGGTTAGTGATTAACGTATAATTATAATACAGCTTACATAATGCTTCTACTACTACACATGCTCAGGGGAAGGGTCTTAACCTGAGCAGGGGTCTTTTTGACCTGTGGGTGTGGTTTTTAGTATTATAATGAAGGTAGTTCACTTTCAGGACACTCAGAAGTTAGTTTCATTGCCAAGTTAAGTAATCCCACACATTCTCTTTTATGGTCCAGGATGTTCTGCTTATTGTCTAAGGTTTGGAGATCAAAGATTGTATTTAATAAACTTCTTATCAATAATCAAGGTTACCTTGACCACAATTCAAAGTCTTGTTCGACCAGGTTTCAAAACCTAATAATTGTCCCCATATGTGCGGCAATTATGGCTACTAGCACAATTATTAAGCATGGCTACTAGCAAATGTGAAGTATAGTATATCAGTACTAATTAAGTCAGTGCTAACAAGCTGCAGCTAATTTTGCAATGAAAAAGGAAATTCTTATACACAAAAACATGTTTATTCACAAATCTGACAGCAAAACCAAGAACTTACCCAAATTAAGACAAAGATTTTTGGGTACTTAGCTAATATTGCAAACAAGCATGTTTTAATTTTCAGTTTATGTTTAAACCATAAGCAGAAATCCTGTATGTAATTTGGAAGCTTGTGTAGAGGGAAAAAGGAGAAAGAGGGTTGAATTTTTGTTTTCTGCAATCCATACAAATCCAAGCAAAATGAAAAGCTAGGATTCCAGTGGGTCTTTGTTTTAAGTCAACAAACTGCACTGCCACTGTAAGCCAAAACATCTTGCTAACATTTTTTTTTGTCTTGCTAAATATTTTTTACTGAGAATAAAGTAGGTCAATGCCAGCATAGCTTCTGGAATGTGCAGACACAGCTGAAGATTGGTGCTTTCATAAAGAAGAAAGGGGTTTGAAGATAAGACACAGAATCACAGAATCACAGAATCGTCTAGGTTGGAAAAGACCTTGAAGATCATCCAGTCCAACCATTGACCTAACACTGACAGTTCCCAACTACACCATATCCCTAAGCGCTAAGTCAACTTTACTCTTAAACACCTCCAGGGATGGGGACTCCACCACCTCCCTGGGCAGCCCATTCCAACGCCTAACAACCCATTCTGTAAAGAAATGCTTCCTAATATCCAGTCTAAACCTTCCCTGGCGCAATTTGAGGCCATTCCCTCTTGTCCTATCGCTTGTTGCTTGGTTAAAGAGACTCATCCCCAGCTCTCTGCAACCTCCTTTCAGACAGCTGTAGAGGGCGATGAGGTCTCCCCTCAGCCTCCTCTTCTCCACACTAAACAACCCCAGTTCCCTCAGCCGCTCCTCGTACAACATGTGCTCCAGACCCTTCACCAGCTTCGTTGCCCTTCTTTGGACACGCTCGAGTAATTCAGTGTCCTTTTTGTAGTGAGGGGCCCAAAACTGAACACAGTAATCGAGGTGCGGCCTCACCAGTGCCAAGTACAGGGGTAAGATCACTTCCCTGTCCCTGCTGGCCACACTATTTCTGATGCAAGCCAGGATGCCATTGGCCTTCTTGGCCACCTGGGCACACTGCTGGCTCATGTTCAGCCGGCTGTCAATCAACACCCCCAGGTCCCTCTCTGACTGGCAGCTCTCCAGCCACTCCTCCCCAAGCCTGTAGCGCTGCTGGGGGTTGTGGCCCAAGTGCAGCACCCGGCATTTGGCCTTAGACAAGACAGTAATGAATAAGACAGTTGGGGCCTATTCTTGAAGATAACAGGAACAAGGATGGGACAAACTAAAACAAACCAGCTCAAGATACAAGACAGCTGCACAACACCTCCTAAACAGACCTTTGTGAGCATGCGTGAGCACTGAGGGCAACCAGCAGACACGGTGAGGAAGACTGCCAACGACCACCAGGGACCCCCCGAGACCACCACCCAGCAAGAAAGTGCATGTGTGATTAGAATTCAGATATTGTAATTAGTTCCAGGAAATCTAATGCATATGTAATTCATTTATCAGAAAGTTATGAATATGTATAATCTCACTGTATTTTAGCTGCCGCTTATAGATCTTGGGCGCACTCACTTTTTGCGAAGCTATTCGCGTGTGCGCCCAGCGCTGCAATAAACAATGCCTGCTTGCTAACACTCCAAAATGAGTCTTAGAGAGTTCCTCTGCCAGCTTTTACGGTAACACCACTAATAAAAGCTACCACTCACACTATACTTCAGCTTTCACGGCCTAAATTTACAGTGCATGCAAAGTACTCACTTTCAGCTTGAATTAAAGATTGATTCTTCCAATAATTCATTTAAAAAATAAGAATGATTTAAAAAATCAAAGCAGTGCCATCAGCAATAGGAATTTTTCATTTGAATTGTTGTCTTTTTTTTTATGTAGTTCTTGGAAGAAAGAAGAAACACATTGCTAGAGAAGATCTGAATTTGCAGCTGGCTGTGCATGTGGGAAATTAACGTTAGCTATGACTACATTTCGATTTCACATTTCAATGTCAGGATGGGCCCAGTAGTGTAAGTGGTGCGAGGCCCCTCTGCCTGCAGATGTAAGAGAGCACTGGAGGTAGAAGCCAAACTGCCACCAGCACCACCAGGTGACTCAGTGCTTTAAGATCTCTCAATGTCTTTGAAAACATCACAGGTACAATTCATTTAAAAATTTCACACAAATTAAAGAAATTCACTTTTAAGGATGCAACATTTTTAATTAATGAGCTTTCTTTGCAGATGGTTGTTTAATCTGCCTCTGTAATGAATCAAGCCTTCTTTAATGGTCAAAGTTGGTGACTTCCAGCTCCTTCTTAACTGTTTTTTTTTCTGACTCTTCTCATATCTCCAACTAATGATGTAATATTCCTTCAAGACTTGATCATCTCCTTAGGTTTAGGTGAGCTCATAGGCTCTTCCTGCCTTTGTCCTTACAAGTATGATGATTGGTGAAATGAAATGCTTGGACTCCATTGCCCAGCTACATCTGTTGAACTTACATGTATTCTAGATACCACTTCAGATTACAACATGTGAGAGTTAAAGCAAGAGTATCTAGGTTTTCAGCAGAAACGTTGATAAACTTGCAATGTATGCTTAATGGCAAGATTGAAGGGATGCTTCAAGGGAAGAGGAGAGAGATGAAGACTATTCTAAGGACTGGAAAGGAGACTGATAAAAGCATCTTTCTAGCCTGATGATGATTAGGTGGGAGAAGACTGTAGGCATTAACTGGAAGTAGAGTGAGAGGAAAGAGTTATACAGGCCTAAACAAGAAGAAAGGGTTGCATGGCCTGAATAACATTGTTACCATAAGTTCAGGTAAGAATGAGAAAATAGGCTGAACAAGCAACATGAGGGAGTTCTCAGGTTGTTTGATTTTGGGTTTTGGGTTTCTTTTCATATTAAAAACTTGTCCACACTCTTAATAGGGGATGCATTAAGAACAAGTTGTCTGAGGTTAGAACCACACAGACCTCATGACCTAATTTTTTGCAGCTGCAGAATATCTGTGGAGTAAAACCCTTAGTGGTTTTAGTTAATTCTGAGGAACAGATACAGTGAACTCTTACTCTCTTTTTTATCCTGTGATTTAGCAGCTGGAAACAGGACAACCCAGCACACTGTGACCTGGCTTTTGCACTATACTTCACGAATGTGATAGTGATCCAAAAAGCATTCCATAGATCACAGTTTGTTGACACAATACCTCAATATGAACTATGAACAGGATGAATTTGTTCTATATTTACTGGTACTAGCAATGATTAGAAATTGAGTAATTCTTGAAGTATTTCTAGCATGTTCAAAACTCAGAAAGCCTAGAAAATGAATGTTACATAACAGAATTTGGTCCAAACATAAATTGTTTTAAGGTGTCACCAGATGATACCACTAAGCTGAGCTACTGCAGTGTTATGGTTCTCTCTTATCTGTACATTCCCACTGCTGCCCTGGCACTCCTCCAAGGCTATGGTGAGCCAATAGGTAAGCTAAGCTGGCAGAAAACTATTTTTGTATGCTTAGGTTTTTTTCCAGTTTAACTCCCCTAGTTGCCTTACTGTATGATCTGCTGAGCGCCAATGCCAGCATGAGAGAAAACAGCAAGTTAGTTGCTTTAGTGCAAACCAGTATGAGACTCACTTTCTTATTATCCTTATACAATTAACAAGGAGTAGAAAAAGGTTTAAAAAAAAAAAAAAGAGAAACCTAGTATACAGGGGTAGAAAGAAAAGTGTATTTAAATTTCTTTCATCAGAACTCATAGAATATATCATTTATGAAGAAAGCAAGGATATAATTAGGTTGAATATTTTTATTCTTCAAAAAAAAGAAAGTAAGATTTCAGGTCTCTGAAAAGCAAAACCAACTGATAATTAGTGATTTTTTTTTTGTTCCCTTTTTTCATTCTATCCAATAGTCTGTGGTAACATGACACTTACCTAAGAAGCAAAAAAGCCCAGAAGTAAGCATTTGAAAATGGGTTCAAATTCATGCAGTGTATAAGCTTGCCTTTGCACACAGGCTATATAGCTGTACATTCATATATTCAATTTTTATATCATATCTTCATCAGTGAACTATATGTACAAAAGACAGAGGGTGGTTTCTTGTGGGAGACATCGGCCTGTCCACTCTGCGCAGCCCCTGAGAAGCAGCAAGGCTTTGATGAGAAACAGGCCTTGGGAGTAAGATAAGAAACTGCTGAGCTGTGCCAAGGTGGCAGGGAAAAACAACGGCCAGCTGCAACACTGAACTGTGGAAAAGTACTGAATTGTGAGAAGTTACCGCTGCGTGAACAGCGCGTGAACAAGAAGGTGATTGGTCTGCACAGCGCATGTTAGAGTGGTCTTATGCTGACAGGAGAAATGGTTGATAGCTGTCTAATTGCTGATTTGTTAACTATGAAGTAAGAGCTTTAACCAGAGCATAAGTATGTACTATTGTAATAATAAAGGGTCTTTCCTTCTGCACTTCATGGAGAGTCCGTGCCTCAGTTACCACAAATGGTGCCCCGTGTGAGGCAGTGATAAGTGTGACCAGCTTGGATCACTCCGGTGGCAAACTCCTCAGAACTTAAGAGCTGCTGTGAGGAAGCAGGAGCCGGCATCAATCACCGTTGCAGGGTGAGCAAGGTGAGCTGTGGGGAAGCGATGGGTAGGTCAATACCCTCGGAAGAAAAGTCAGTGCTTGCACTGATGGAAAGACTGTTAGCTAAATATAAGGTGCGTATTAGCCCGCATGCCTTGAAGAGAATTTTAAAGTGGGTAGCAGTTGCGGTTGCTATATTCACTGTTCCGATATGGGATACAGCAGGAGTAAGATTGTGGGAGTGTGCAACCTGAGGGAATGAGGTTGCAGCAGAACTCTTACTGACATGGAGAACTCTTTTTGAGATAATAAAAAGATAAGATAAGATAAGATAAGATAAGATAAGATAAGATAAGATAAGATAAGATAAGATAAGATAAGGAATGCGGTCAGGCTGTTAACATAGAGAATGAGAACACAGAGATCGAGGACACATGTTCTGAACCCCGGCAGTAAGCTTTATATGCTGGATCTTTTGACTGTGATAATCTTTTAGACCCTGACCCTGTAAATCCTAAAAGAGAACCTGGCCTGTGCCCTCCCTTAGCTGGGGATGATCCGTGGGTAAAAGTGAGGCAAGAAGCCTTGGCGCAAGGGGATATGGACATGGCGAGAAAGGTTGTTGCTCCTGTAATCTATGAGCTGGGACGTCAGCCACGTTGGGAAGGACTGCATTTTTCTGTTATTAAAGAACTACAGAAAAGCGTTAATGAGGACGGGCCTCAAAACTCCTTTACAACAGGTATACTGGAGGCAATCGCTCATGGGTATCAATTGGTCCCGTGGGATTGGCTGGCACTTTTAAAAACGGTACTAACGCCGGCACAGTATTCTATCTGGACACCGAGCGTGTGGATCTCTGTACTCAGCATTCGCGCCCCCCCACCTGCAAGCGCGGAGTTGGCGGCGGCGGCCCCGGGCCTCCCCGAGACCCCCCCCGCCGCGGGGCGACCACCTGCGGCCCAGCCCGGCACCGCGCTCTCGGCCTGCGCCCCCCCCAACGCCACAAGCGGCAGTTTTTACAGAAGGTGCTGACACTGGGATGCGGCGTCCCTTGTCTGCCAACACCACATAATCAACAAGCAATGGCTTTATATATTCTTAATGGTGTTTTGATGTTTGTAGTGTTTGTCATTTGATGTTGTGGGAGTAATAAGTGTAAGGGCCCCTTTGTGTGGGTGTGTGACTGTTCTGCGGGTGTGAGGCGCAGCCCAGCTGCAGCTGCGGAGTGCGGAGTTCTCTGACCCGCAGTTCCGTTATCCCGCGAGGGAAGCGGCTGGAGAGGAACGAAGCGCAGGGCAGACTCTGTACCAGTGGGGGGGTAGTGCAGGACCAGTGAACATCCTTAGTACAGAGTGTCCTAGTGCCCGCCCGCTGGGTCACTGGTGCTGCCTGTTTGTTCGGGCTCAGTGTTTGAAGTGTCATAGGTGAGATATCTCCTCTAGCGGGAGGCAGTAATTCTGTGTTAATTGTTGTCTTGAATTTAGGTGCGTGCTCTGTGGGGAGAGTGCACCCTTGTACCATCTGCCTGAGGGGGATATTGTCAGCTTACTTGGGTAGTGTTTTAAGGTAAAGTAGATGAGATGGGAAGCGGCCAGAGTGGGGGAATAGTCAAAAAGAGTCCCCTAGGCTGTATTTTAAAACACTGGAAGAAGATAGGGGGACCTCCAGGCGCAAGTGTGAATAAAAAGACACTAATCAAATATTGCAACCAGTGGTATTTTATAATAATTTAGTCGATATCGATCAGGCGTGGACCTGGCAGCCTCCGAGTCAGTAATTATTGAATGGATTTTTTTGTCACACCAAATGCACAAGACGGTCACTACTCGTCCAGAAATGTTTGCCAAACTGATCATGAAAGGTAGGCAGCACCTACTATTACTTGCTGGTCAGGAACCTGTGTGTATCATTGTTCCTGTTACTCTGCACATGTTACAGTGGCTAATACAAATGTCTTCAGAATTCCAGACAGCGATCTGTGACTACCCTGGACAGCTTTTAGTACACAGCCCGTCACATAAATTATTACAGCAAAATTTTTTATTATATGCCATGCCAAAGTGCAGCGACGTACTGTTGCAAGCCTTGACTGTGTTTACTGATGGATCTGGAAAAACGGGAAAGTCAGTCATAGTATGACAAGACCCACATACTCAAATTTGGCAATCGGACATTACTCGATCCCCGGGATCGCCACAGATCGTTGAGTGAGCTGCAGTAGTCCGTATATTTCAACGCTGGGACACCCCAATTAACATTGTTACTGATTCTGCTTATGTTGCCAATCTTGTACAGCGCATAGAGAATTCATGTCTGAAGGACATTAATAATCCACTGTTATATACATTAATGCACACCCTTTTACAATTATTAAATAACCGTAAGACTTCTTATTTTATTGTACATATCCGAGCGCATACTGCACTACCTGGACCTTTGGCTGAAGGCAATCGACGAGCAGATGCGTTGACTCTGGCGTCTCAGGTGGTACCTAATGTCTTTGAGCAAGCACGGCTTTCACATGCATTTTTCCACCAAAACACCAGGGCAATACAAAACCAGTTTTCTTTATCAAGGCCTCAGGCTAAAGACATCATTGCCACTTGCCCTGAATGCCAGAGGACTCCCTCTCTTCAACAGCTAGTGGTGTCAACCCTCAGGGACTCACCGCCTCAGAATTATGGCAATCTGACGTCACTCGCTTTGCTGCATTTGGATTGTTAAAATAGGTGCCATCAATACTCCATCACTTCTCGTCGCAGATACCAGATCAACAAGAAGTCCAGGGCAAGGCTCAAGTGTCAGCAAAAAACCTGGAAAGTGGTAACTGGGAAGGACCAGATCCTTTAATAACCTGGGGAAGAGGTTATGCTTGTGTCTCCACAGGTCACGGTCCCCGGTGGTTACCGGCAAGGTGTGTGCGACCATACCTGAGGCGTGAGAGGCAGCTTTTGGTGGACACTCAGGAGCCGGCTGTGGGGGCTGTGGGTGCCCCTGTGCCGACAGTTTGCGGTCTCTTCGACTGATCATTTAAGCAGAATGTATGGGTAATGCTTGCTGCTGCAATAGGACCAAATACACTGTCTCTGTCCTTAATCACACTACAGTTGCCAACTCTTTTAAGAGAAAATGCTGACAGTAATTGCAACTCCTTAATGAAATATATAGGCTTACTAGTCACTAGTGAAAGATGTAGCTTAGACAAAATGTAGTTATTAATAAGGATGAAATGCTGTAAGAATGTGTGTATTCAACTTCCTTTGTTTAGCAATATTAAGAATTAAGAACTCAAGTGTTTAACCTTATTAGAAACTCCCTTGGTTTTCCCCCCTTGAGTGGTGGCCAGGCTCTGGGTGGAACCCAACAGGAGGATGAGATCAGATGTTTCCGCTCAAAGAAAATTGCCAATTATTTTGGCCTGTTGATTTAGATATATGAGGCTGGACCTGCTTGCAGCGATGTTGGATGCCTCACCTACGGATGGACGCATCGCGTAGGATTTCCAATTTGCAAGGAAAGGTACTCCAAATCTTCACTGCAACCAGGGTTCCCCAGCAATTGTGGATCTGAATATTAGTACCCCATTAAGAAAGTGTGCTATTCTGTATTTTCCTTACTGTTTATTTTGTAGTATTTAGTCTTATCCTTTAATTATGGGTAGTGAAATTTAGCCTACTCTTTTTAACTAGTAACTGTAACTGCTGTATTATTTTTAGCCTTCTGTGGAACTATTTTAAGTATACTGTGCTTTTTGAAGTTTGCCTAACCCTTAATTGATAAAGCTCTGAAACTAGTCTTGCAGGTGCAGCTGTAAAACAAAGAAAGGGGAGATGTGGGAGGCATTGGCCTGTCAGCCTTACACAGCCCCTGAGAAGCAGCAAGGCTTTGATGAGAAACAGGCCTTGGAAGAAAGATAAGAAACTGCCGAGTTGTGCCAATGTGAAAGGGAAAAACAACGGACAGCTGCAACACTGAACTGTGGAAAAGTACTGAACTGTGAGAAGTTACCGCTGCGTGAACAGCGCGTGAACAAGAAGGTGATTGGTCTGCACAGCGCGTGTGAGAGTGGTCTTATGCTGACAGGAGAAAAGGTTGATAACTGTCTAATTGCTGATTTGCTAATTACGAAGTAAGAGCTTTAACCATAGTATAATGTACTATTGTAATAATAAAGGGTCTTTCCTTCTGCACTTCAATGGAGAGTCCATGCCTCAATTGCCACAGTTTCTCTTCCATAGACTTCCTTCAGTTATCTGAAAAAATCTGACTCTTGACAAAATGTATTATTTATCAGTTGCAATGGTCTTAACTTGAAGCTTTAGTTTCCAAAAACTAAGCTAAGCTAAAACAAAGAGAGGCAGAACAATGGCCTAAACTGAGCCTTCAGTCATGTTTTATGTACCCTTGAAAAGGAGAGAGGGATAAGCCTTATTGAAGTCTTCCAGTGCATATCAACCGGAAAGTAGAGACAAGAGAGGCAACCATCAAACCAAGATTTCTACAAGTCATTCAGCTTTTTTTTCTTTTCTCTAGTAAGATAACTTTATTATTGTTCCAAATCTGAGATCTCAGATCATTTCAAACTGATAATCATGATTCCTTCAGAATCCTTGAGGGTTCACCTCCTAACTCTTCAAAATCGCAAAATGAAAGACTTATTTATTCATTTATTTATTTTTAGAGATTGAATTCAAAGTCTATGGAGTCACTTGAAGTTAAAGGCAGAAATTCCACTGTTCCATATTTGCTGGCATGGATTGGCATGGAAATGGAGTTAATTGTCTCTGAAGAGTTTTGAACTGTATCGGTGGATCAGCAGTCTGAGGTCAGAAGTATCTTGCATAGAGAAAAACTCATAGAGAAGACTGAGTCAAACTAATTTCCTTGATTTACGGTTGTCATGGTTTGAACTCGGCCAGTAGCCAATAACCACGCAGCCAGTCACTTCCCCCAGTAACAATAGGAAGTCCAAACAGGTAATACACAATGCAGTTGCTCAACACCCAACGACCTGTACGCAGACCGCCCCCAGGCAGCGATTCTGACTGCACCAAAGATCCCGCCACACTGACTGGAAAATGGAAATGAGAGAGCGCACACCTTCTTTTTGTACTGAGCATGACGTCACATGATATGGAATACTCCAATGACCAATCTGTGCCCAGCCCTCCAACTGTATTCCCTCTCATCTCAAGGAAAGTTAACTCTATCCTGGATGAAACCAGGACAGTCTCCACCCCTTATTCCATACTATTTCCATTATGCTCAGGTTCCAAATATATTCTAAGGAATCACCACCCCTTCCCTGGGTCTCACAGATATCATTCCCTTAGTCTATGGGCCATCCTTCCACAATGTCTACTGAAATCATTTAGTCCATAACTTTGGGTTCCATCTGTCATGACAGTCTTTCAGGCTGGAGGAATGAGGTAGAGTTGGCTCAGTCGGTGGAGCAGGAGGCTTTGGATGTCGCAGGAGGATGTTGGAGAGCACCAATTGCAATAAAAGGGTTATTGGACAGTTTGATTCATTGGCTATTTCACCTAAAATCAAATCCCCTTGAGGCACACATTGGACTTCTCCATCCTTCTGCATTACCCACCAAGTGCACCCAGGTCCTTGGGCAAAAGTAATCCCACGCATGGGTTTACCTTTACCCAATGCAGGAATAACCCAGACTGTCTTCCCAGCATATTTTTAATGCGCACTACGGGGGCTTTATCCCCACCTACAGTATGCAGGAGGTTTGATTGAGCAGGGCCAGCTTGCTTGGCAGGTCCTCTGGTATTGACTTTTGCTAAATTTGCACATTTGCAGGTGGCTTTTGCTAAATGCACGTCCCAGTGTTTGAAAGTTCCACCCCCCATTGCTCTCAGTGTAGTTTTTAGCAACCCATTGTATTGCTCAATTTTCCCAGAGGCTGGTGCATGGTAGGGAATGTGATATATCCACTCAATGCCATGTTCTTTGGCCCAAGTGTCTATGAGGTTGTTTCGGAAATGTGTCCCATTATCTGACTCAATCCTTTCTGGCGTGCCATGCCGCCATAAGACTTTCTTCTCAAGGCCTAAAATGTTGTTCCAGGCAGTGGCATGGGGCACGGCATAAGTTTCCAACCAACCGGTGGCTGCTTCCACCATTGTAAGCACATAGTGTTTGCCATGTCGAGTTTGTGGGAGCGTGATATAATCATTCTGCCAGGCCTCCCCATATTTATATTTTAACCATCGTCCTCCATACCAAATGGGCTTTAACCACTTGGCTTGCTTGATCGCAGCACATGTCTCACATTCATGGATTACCTGTGCAATAGCATCCATGGTTAAGTCCACCCCTCGGTCACGAGCCCATCTATATGTTGCATCTCTTCCCTGACGGCCTGAGGAGTCGTGGGCCCACTGAGCCATAAATTGTTCACCCTTATGTTGCCAGTCCAGATCTACTTGATCCACCTTAATCTTGGCAGCCTGATCCACCTGTTGGTTGTTCTGATGTTCTTCAGTGGCCTGTCTCTTGGGTACATGAGCATCTACATGGCGTACTTTCACAACCAGATTCTCTACCCGAGCAGCAATATCTTGCCATAATTCAGCAGCCCAGATGGGTTTGCCTCTGCGTTGCCAGTTGCTCCGTTTCCACTGCTGTAACCACCCCCACAGGGCATTTGCCACCATCCATGAGTCAGTATAGAGGTAGAGCACTGGAAACCTTTCTCACTCAGTGATATTCAAGGCCAGCTGGATGGCTTTCATCTCTGCAAACTGACTTGATTCACCTTCTCCTTCAGTAGCTTCAGTGTCCTGTCATGTGGGGCTCCACACAGCTGCCTTCCACCTTCCATGTTTCCCTACAATGCGACAGGACCCGTTAGTAAAGAGGGCATATCGCTTCTCGTTATCCGGTAGTTTATTATATGGTGGGGCCTCCTGAGCACGTGTTACCTCTTCCTCTGGCGTCATTCCAAAATCTTTGCCTTCTGGCCAATTTGTAATCACTTCCAATATTCCCGGATGGCTGGGGGTCCCTATTCGAGCCCCTTGTGTGATTAATGCAACCCATTTACTCCATGTGGCATCGGCTGCATGGTGTGTAGAGGGGACACTCCCTTTGAACAACCAGCCCAGCACCGGCAGTCGGGGTGCCAGGAGGAGCTGTGCTTCAGTCCTGATCACCTCTGAAGCAGCTCGGACCCCTTCACATGCTGCCAGTATCTCTTTTTCGGTTGGAGTATAGTGGTTCTTGGATCCTCTGTATTCCTGACTCCAAAACCCCAGGGGTCGACCCCGAGTCTCCCCTGGTGCTCTCTGCCAGAGACTCCAGGTAGGGCCATTCTCCCTGGCTGCAGTGTAGAGCACATTTTTAACATCTTGTCCTGTCCGAACTGGCCCGAGGGCTACTGCATGAACTATTTCCTGTTTAATTTGTTCAAAAGCTTGTTACTGCTCCGGGCCCCATATAAAATCATTCTTTTTCCGAGTCACTTGATAGAGGGGGCTTACAATCTGACTGTAATTTGGAATGTGCAGTCTCCAGAAACCCACAACGCCTAAGAAACCTTGTGTTTCCTTTTTCCTGGTCAGTGGGGACATAGCTGTTGTTTTATTAATCACCTCCATTGGAATCTGACGACGTTCATCTTGCCATTTTACTCCTAAAAACTGAATCTCTTGTGCAGGTCCCTTGACCTTACCCCGCTTTATGGCAAAAACAGCTCTCAGAAGGATTTGGATTATTTTCTCCCCTTTCTCAAAAACTTCTTCTGCTGTATTACTCCATACAATGATGTCATCAATGTACTGTAAGTGTTCCGGTTCTTCCCCCTGTTCCAGTGCAGTCTGGATCAGTCCATGGCAAATGGTGGGGCTGTGTTTCCACCCCTGGGGCAGTCGATTCCAGGAGTATTGGACACCCCTCCAGGTAAAAGCAAACTGTGACCTGCATTCTGCTGCCAGAGGGATGGAGAAAAATGCGTTAGAAATATCAATCGTGGTGTACCACTTGGCTGCCTTCGACTCTAGCTCATACTGAAGCTCTAGCATGTCTGGCACGGCAGCACTCAGCGGTGGCATGACTTCATTCAGGCCAGGAGAGTCCACTGTCAATCTCCACTCTCCATTAGAATTTTGCACTGGCCATATGGGGCTGTTAAAGGGGGAGTGTGTCTTGCTGATGACTCCTTGGCTCTCTAGCTGACGAATCAGTTTATGGATAGGGATTACAGAGTCTCGATTGGTGCGGTATTGCCGTCGGTGCACTGTTGTGGTGGCAATTGGCACCCGTTGTTCTTTGACCCTCAGCAATCCCACAACAGAAGGATCCTCTGAGAGACAAGGTAACACAGACAGCTGTTTAATTCCTTCTGTTTCCAAGGCAGCTATACCAAAAGCCCACTGATACCCTTTTGGGTCCTTAAAATACCCTCTCCTGAGATAATCTATACCAAGAATACATGGAGCTTCTGGGCCAGTCACAATGGGGTGCTTTTCCCACTCTTTTCCACTTAGGCTCACCTCGGCCTCCAATACAGTCAGCTGTTGAGACCCCCCTGTCACTCCTGAAATACAAATGGGTTCTGTCCCTGCAAAATTTGATGGCATTAGGGTGCATTGTGCACCAGTGTCCACTAGAGCCTTATACTGCTGGGGGTCAGATGTGCCAGGCCATCAAATCCACACAGGCCAATAAACTTGATTGTCCCTGTCCTCCGCCTGGCTGGAGAAGGGGCCCTTTAATGTTGGTCATAATATCCGGTATTGACAAATAGGTTAGTGTGGTGTGCACGGGTTTCAGTGTCATCTTGATCACTCACTCCTTGTGAATACAAGTCAGAAGTTCTTCTCATAGGATCGTGAGCAAAGTCGACCTTTCTGCTCTGTTTGGGCACTTGATTAATGGAAACCGGAGCAGCATTTCTCCTAAAAGAACCCCGTTTTGTACTTGTTCTTCCTTCCAACTCACATACCTGCTCTTCTAGGAGGTAGGTAGGTTTTCCATCCCATTTCTTCATTGCTGGGGTCCTTATTCTCCATGCGGGAACAGGAACAACACAACACCAATGTGATGATCAGATTGTCCATCTTTATTTCCCAATCCTGGTTACATTTATATTCTACTAAGTTCCGTACACACACTCATCTATCTTTTAATAGGCTACAGGTCATCTACACGCGCTGTTCACGCGCCTCTACAAGCATTTGCATTGGTTAATTGCAATTAGCACGTAAAGCCCAAAACTTGCCAAAACTCCCTTATCTCATACCCTGTTTTGCTCAGACTTGTGTGCTTTTGCTGACCACAGGTGTTTCTCACTTATCTGCTGTCTTGTGTGTTTTTGCCAGCCTTATTTTGCTGGCCTTGTCTTCGTCCTTGCATTCTTCTGCCTGCACTAACTTCCCTCCAGAGCGGCCCAGACTCCTACATCTCCCCCTTTTTTTTATTTTATTTGCTCAACCAAACTTTGCAGCATCCTCTGCAAACATTGGAACAAGCAAGGAAGAATCAACATCAAAAGCAGCAATACCATCAGTACCATCAATGCTCCTTTGACCAATGTTTGTAACCAACCTCTCAGTCCGAGACCAACGAGCCAATCTGAAAAGGGGCCATGTCCCTCTGTAATATGCTTCATGTTATCTTGCATTTTCGCTAATCGTTGGTGTATGCCCTGCGTATGGTCAGACAAATTAAAGCAACACATTCCTTCAAAATCTTCACATCTATGCCCATGTGCCAATAATAAAAATCTACAGCAGCATGATTTTGCGCAGCAGCATGCCTAACACTATCAACATCAGTAAGCAGCGCACTCAGCATTTGCGAAGTTAGATTAAATTGCTTTTCACTCCAACATGCTAATCTACGTATGTATTTTTGCATTTCTGGCAGCCATTCATTGTGGAAAGAAGAAAGAAGTAGCTATAACAGTGGCTAATGAAGGTAGCTGTACGTTGTCGTTGCGGGTGTCGTCAAAGGTTCGAACAGATCTGCGTGATCTTGACTCATGTCTCCTTCTGGCATTCAATAACTCTCTCATGTGCGGAGTAAACAATGTTAGCCGCCCAAGGCAACATGGACCACCAGCAGGTCGTACAGGAATACCAGGCCATGCTCTATCTCCACAAATCAGAAACACTCCGGGTGGAAGTGTAAAACCTCCTTTGGTGTTTACGGTAACCCTCCTGTTTTCAAATCATTCCAAGGAGAATGCCCTGTTACATTTTGACAACCTATAAACAAGCCTTGTTGTCCACTCCGTGCCAACCAAACATACCATGGGCCATCGAACCAAACCACTCCTGTGCCATTCACTGGCTGGAGTTGAGGAACTGTATCATTACAGTCCTGCATATTAGTTGCAGTAACATCAACATACTCGACAGGCACAACGCTAGCTAGCAAGTCCAGCTCCTGCAAAGGTAAATGAGCTGATTGATTTAAGTTTTCGATGACTGTCTTCTGCCAGGCCGCACTACGCATAGTGGGCCAAACATAGATGCCATTTGGACTTAAACAAGTTTCACTTTCGCTACTAGTCAGGTCCACCCTCTGTTGTTTCCAGTACCCATCAAAGTCAGTTTCATTTTCCTGCAACGGAATGCCAATCAAGCAGGTTCGAAAAGGATTATCCACCTGTTGCAAACTCAAACAAAAATCTGACATCCCAGCTGTATTTGTCCACGTTACCCAAATATCTGTTCTGGGTGTAATGTCGAAAATCCCTTCACTACCTGCTATAAAACAAATCAAAATAAACATCGCCCACGTTTGACACATCGCCATCATTTTACCTCTCTTTTCCAGTTATCCTTGTGCACCCGCCAACTTCGAGGAACATTTATTCCAACACCACAGTTCCTATCTACTACCTTATTATTTTGCCTAATACATTGCAAAGCTAAGCGTTTACAAAGTTCAAAACTAATTTCTGCTAAAACTCTTTGCCCAAGATCTTCAATTAGGCTTAAAGCCCTAGAAAACTGCTGTTGTTCTCCAAAAACTCTAATCTGTCCTTCTGTACCAACAGCTAATCGCTGATATACTGACCTACCTATAAAATCAGACAACCAATCTGCTTCGGTGTAAAAGATAATCCGGTCAGCACACAAGTGACATTTATACACACTTTCCCGATCATGCGCACGTGTGACTCTCCAAGTTCCCCTGTCACACCATGCACAATGTATAAAAACCCAAGGTCGACAGTTTAGACCATGTTCCGTACTAGCTGTGTCATGTTCTTCAAGCTGTTTTATGGTGAGCGGCTGTGTTCGAATAGCCGCATAAAATGACTGCAGATTCGGTAAAAGACACAGAACTTCACTGTTCGCTGGATGTAGTGCCGTTAACAACGGCGTCAGGACCAAGTTCAATCGATGTTGGTGTCTCTGGAGTGCCTCGGGACGCAGGGTTGGTGTCGTCATTCTTTGCGATCCATGGTTTCACCCACTTTGCGGGGACCCACTTGGGTGAATCACTACCTGTGGAAACACAAGCATAACCCCTTCCCCAAGTTAACAACTGCATAGGTCCCTCCCATTGCCCAGATTGAGGGGAATACAATTGCACTTGAATTCTTTGAAAAGAATAATCATGCTTGTTTGTTTGCATATGTATTCGCGCAGGCGGTTCATCTTGCCCTCCGCGTATATTAAGCCAATTTAAAACAAATAATGTTTTTGCCAGTATCTCGTGAGGGGAACCCCCTGTCTCCCCCTGTTTTTTCAAAATAACAAGGTGATGTTTCAATATGCGATGGGCGCGCTCAACGATTGCTTGCCCAGTAGAGTTGTGTGGTACTCCGTGGAGAAGCTGAATTCCCCAGTGTTGTAAAAAGGCAGTGGTGGAGGCTGCCCGATATGCGGGACCATTATCAGTTTTAATTTTCTTTGGACACCCCATAACCGCAATCGCTCGCGTCCAATGTTGACGAGCTGCTACTGCCGAGGCAGAAGCATGAGCAGAGGCCCATATAAATGAGGAACAGGTATCCACTGACACATGTAAGTAGCGAAGACGCCCAAAAGGCGGAAACACAGTGATATCAGTTTGCCAAACTTCCCGTGGCTGTAAGCCACGAGGATTCGCACCACCGTCCTGTAGCGGTGTGAGAGTGGCACAGTCTGGGCAAGCAGCCACTATCGCCCGTGCTTGGGTCTTAGGGATGTTAAATTGCTTGCATAATGCAGTTGCAGACTGGTGAAAAAAGGCATGAGATTTATAGGCTTCTTGAACAATGTTATGCGTGTCTGCTAAAGCGGCAACCAACTGATCAGCTCGAGCGTTGCCTTCTACAAGACCTCCAGGGAGCCTAGTATGGCTCTTTAGATGCATGATAAAAACCCGATGCGTGCGATGATTAACAGTATTTCGTAAGTGGACAAAAGCCTGAAAAAGGGTGGGATTGTTCACATGTCCTAACAAGGCCCTTTCGATTCGTTGTACTACACCTGCCACATATAAAGAATCAGTCACAATGTTTAAATCTTGAATGTTCCAGCGGTTAAGCACAGCAATCACCGCTTTAAGCTCCAAAATCTGTACAGATGTATCGCAAACAAAGCGTTCTGATTGCCATATTCCATTCTCCTTCCAAACGAATCCTGCCGTTTTGGTCTTGCTGCTGGCATCTGTAAATACTGTTAAAGCCTGTAAAGGTTGTCGACTAATGACAGGAACAGCAGTCATTGTTAAAGCAGTTTTAAATAGTGGATGCTTTGGATAATGGCTGTCAATTTGATAGGATTTGTTCATCACAGCCAGCGAGAAGGACATAGATGATTCACACATAGCCTGAATTAGGTCCAGTGCATACGGCACAACTACTCGATCCGGTTCCTTTCCAGCAATAGATATTGCTCGCTGAACACCTTTTCAAATAATACTTGCTATCGCATCCACACGAGATGTTATTGTTCTATGTCCTCTGGCCGATAAAAATAACCATTCAATAATTCTGAGGGGATTAGACTGTTGTTCACACCATTGTCCTAAAAAAGCTGATACTTCTGACTCTGTATTATATACAAACAATTGTAATGCTTGAACAGGGTCAATATGAGCTGCAGAATTAACACTCAATTTCAGGGAAATATTATCCAGGGCGTGTTTAGCTGACGCTGTTAGAGACCTAGGTTCTTGAGGATTACAATTTCCTTGCAACAACTTAAATAAAGGCTGCAAATCCGTGTTAGTAATGCCACAAATACTGCGGATCCACTGAATGTCTCCCACCAATTTCTGTAGATCATTTAATGTTTCCACTTTCCGTACTATTGATAGCTTCTGTGGCCTAACAGTAGATTCAGTTAAAGTCATCCCTAGGTATTTCCATGGCTCAGTCCGTTGTACCTTTTCAGGGGCCACAACGAGTCCCATTATATTTAGAGCTTCTATCAGTTCTTGAATCAGTTCTTCAGAAATGGGTGTTTTTTGGCAAAGCAACAAATCATCCATATAGTGATACAAAATACAGTCGATATGATGTTCTCAAAAGGGTCGTAGAGCTAAATCCACATACCATTGACATATTGTGGGAGAATTTTTCATGCCCTGTGGTAACACTACCCAATGATATCTCTCAGAAGGTTTTGCTCTATTTGTAGAAGGGACAGAGAAGGCAATTTTTTCATAATCCTACGGATGTAAAGGTATTGTAAAAAAACAGTCTTTCAAATCAATAACCACAATGTCCCGGCCCTGAGGGAGCATGGATGGATTGGGTAATCCTGGCTGAAGTGCTCCCATGTCCTGCAGAACTGCATTAACTGCTCGCAGATCTTGTAACAGTCTCCATTTTCCAGACTTCTTTTTGATGGTAAACACAGGTGTATTCCACGGACTGGTAGAAGGGACAAGGTGTCCAGCATTCAGTTGTTCTTGCACGAGATCCCTTAAATGAGCGAGCTTCTCAGTTGGTAGCGGCCATTGCTCCACCCATACAGGAGTATCAGTTAACCAGCTCAGTTTTAAAACAGGACGGGGGTCGCTCGCTGCAATGGCCGCCTCTAAAAAGGCGTTTGTAATACACATCCCCACTGAGACAAGACATCTCGCCCTAATAACCAGAGTGTCCTATGCAGTACATATGGTTTCACTTGTGCTCTGAGACCTTCTTTGTCATCTATAATGGTAACAAAATGTGCACTTTGCTGTGTAGGGGATGCTCCTCCAATTCCTACAACCATGTTGGATGCCATAATCAAAGGCCAAGAAGGTGGCCATGCAGCATATGGTATAATGGTGACATCAGCTCCAGTGTCAAGCATGACTTGTTCAGAGCGGATCTTAACTCCATCATTCCCAAGTATTGTGACTGTTCTCATAGGCTTATTGTTGGTGATCAATTGTGAAAAGGCAACAGTCACTGGTCCAGTAGACCCAAATCCTTGATCGCCTCTTTCGCGATCTTGACTCTTAATAACATGTGCTCGAAACGGAGTTAATTGAGCAATACGGTCACCTTTATGCAATGTGGCTGGAGGGTTTAGAATTCTCACCATTATCCCAATTTGTCCAGTATAATCAGAATCAATTAATCCAGGAATAATCATAATTCCTTGCTTCGATGCCGAGGATCGTCCTATCAATAATGCACTCAGTCCATGTCCTAACGGTCCTGTAACTGCGGAAGGAACTACATGCACTGAATCATCTACTATTGTGATGTCGACTCCCACGGCCAAATCGAGGCCTGCACTTCCTCGGGTGGCTGCTGAGAGCTCGTCAAGGCAGCCGCCACTTGGGGGAATTTGAGTGTCTTGGCGCCCCCCGGAAAGGCGCTCTGCGAGGAGTTTCCCGGCAAGGGGCTCCCGTCTTTCTTGAATTTTGATCGACACTCGCTGGCCTTATGCCCAAATTTATCACATGGGTTACAGGTACCGGCACATGGCTCTGTTATGGTAGCTTTCTTTGCCTGAGGACATTGTCGCTTAAAATGATCAGGTTTACCACAGGAAAAACATCCTTCCTTTTTCCTTGCATTTTTAAGTCCAGGATCTCCTTTTCCCTGACTTGTAACAGGTCTTAAAGCTGCAGCAAGGGCTCTTGCGTGGATAGTAGCCTTTTCTGGCTCCTCCAATAATGGTGGCAATCGTGAACATGCCTCAACCATCTGTGTCAGGCTAGCACCTCGTGGGAGACTGGCAATCACTTGTTGGCATCTTTGATTTGCATTTTGATATGCCAAGTCTTTCCCCACCGCTGTTTTAGCATCAGGTCTAAGATTAGGTGCAGTATCCAGTGCCGCTTTCAATGGATCAATAAATTGCATATATGGCTCATCTGGCTTTTGCTTCACTTGATGATAAGGCAGTCTCGGTTTTCCAATTTGAGGCAGCTCTTGAAGCGCCTCTAAGGCCAGTGCCTGAGAGTGTTGTGTTATACGCGGGTGCAAGGCTGCCTGTGCTGCTCCATTACAATACTGTCCTGTCCCCATAAGTTGATCAAGTGTAGCAAATCTTAAAGGATCATGTCCGTTCAACTGATGGAGGTGGTTTACCATTGCAATCTCACATTTTTCCTGCCATCTATCTTTAAACATCATAAAAGCAGTAGGGGGAAGAATAATCTCCAAAAGTGCTCTGATATCAGTCGGCACTAAATCTTGATTGCGAAAAAAAGATTGTATCGCGGTCATAACTTGTTTGTTATCATACCCAAAGTCCATGACTGTTCTTTGTAACTGAGTCACAGTCTTCCAGTCAAATGGATGCCACACCCGCTGGTTCCCTTGCACGACAACTGGCATTGCCATGACACTAGGTGGCAGCATCTGTCCTTCTATAACTGCATGTTCAATCACCCCCCTCCATCTCTGCCCGACAGTATAATTAGGGTCCTGCGGGGGGGGCGGATCAGGCGCGGGAGGACCGGATGCCGAAGAAGCGGCATTGTTTTCAGGTCCTTTTCTTTCGTCTTTACCCTGCAGCCATCCAGCAACCCGTTTTAATGGAGTCGTTGAACTAACTTCCCCTCCTCCCTTCTCTAACTCTTTATATTTTGCGTATGCTCTCCATTCCTTTGATGCAAGCCCATTTCCAAATTTACCTCTCAGATAACTATCCGCCTCTTCTGGAGTCATCTCTCCGTCCTCTAACGGCTGCATTACCCAAGCTCTGGCTCTTTTTTCCTTCTCTCTCAATTCCTCCTCAGTAATCTGAGTCTCTTGTGGGGGTCTCTCAGAATTATTTTGCCCACCGGGCACACCCCTAGCTTCTGGCGCACAGACGCTCTCTTCAACCGCTTTCAAACCATCCCTTATGGCTTGATGAGCCTTTTTATACGCCTCACGAATAGCCTGTTTGGCTGACCCACGGTCTAGCCGTTGCATTTCCTCCAAAAGGTCAGACATTGCTTTCTCTTGTTCTTTTAACAGACTAGCAAGGTGTTCAGAATGAGGTTTAGGATAGACTGCTCGAGACGACTCATCATCCACATCCATAGGGAGCGGCACTTTAACTGGGTCTATGGAATTTGACAAAGTACCAGGAGGAGATGAACCAGGCAAAGGTGGGGCAGAGGGCATTGTTGGCAGCACCCAGGGTTCGATCTCCATCCTAGGACCTGCCCAAAATTCCCTTTCTGACACGGGACACACAACTTTAGAGGATGCAGGCACACCATCAAATAACAAGTTCTTTTCCTCCTTCTCTTTCTCCTCCTTGTCACTCTCCTTCCACTCAGCGGCAGCAATCGCGCGAGTAGCAGCAGCAGCAACACAAGCCCGACCTTTCATTGCGTCCACTATCAATCGAACACTTCGATAAGTAGGTGCTAATTTTCTCGCTTCCTTGTTCCCTGCTTGAATCGATTCCCACAAATCAGTCCCAATAGATTTCCAAACTTCTTCATCATACAACTGATCAGTATTAGTGATTAATGTCCTACGTCTACACCAGAGAAGCAGCGTGGCTAAATCCCCTTCCTTGAGATCCACCTCTGTCTCCTCTGCGAGCTGCATCAAACTTCGAACTGCAGCCTTTTCTGTCGCTGATGCAGCGAGCCCCATGCTGTCGGTATCTAAGCCCCTACTTTCCCGGCTTAGCGCGGATCCGCTCCTGCCTCTCTCGGGCAGCCCGGCTTACCTCCGATAACGCCGGCCAACAGCCCCCGCCTTCCTCCGGCTTCTGTTCAGACGATTCTATCACGTCGTAAATCACCTCGATAGTAAATCACATCGGCTCCAAACAGACAGTTCACCTGATCACTTCGGTAGCAGATCACGTCGGGGTCACCAAAATGCCGGGGTCCTTACTTCTCCATGCGGGAACAGGAACGACACAACACCAATATGATGATCAGATCGTCCGTTTATTTCCCAATCCTGGTTACATTTATATTCTACTAAGTTCTGTACACGCACTCATCTATCTTCTAATAGGCTACAGGTTATCTGCACGCGCTGTTCACGCGCCTCTACAAGCATTTGCATTGGTTAATTGCAATTAGCACGTAAAGCCCAAAACTTGCCAAAAAACTCCCTTATCTCATACCCTGTTTTGCTCAGACTTGTGTGCTTTTGCTGACCACAGGTGTTTCTCACTTATCTGCTATCTTGTGTGTTTTTGCCAGCCTTATTTTGCTGGCCTTGTCTTCTTCCTTGCATTCTTCTGCCTGCACTAACTTCCCTCCAGCGCGGCCCAGACTCCTGCACTTCATGTCTTTTCCATGGTCACACAGGCAATGCCACAGCTTCCCCTGTGGTGTGTACCAGTTCTCTCGAGTAGAGAAACGACTGCTCCTAATAGCCAAGATCCTAGTCCGTGCAGGTGGGGTCTAGGACATGTCCTCTTTAAATTGCCGGAATTCTTGAGATAGTTTCTCCACAGCCGCAACAAGGGAGGAAGAGAGACTTTCTTCATATTGACGTAGTTGGTGAGCCAGTTCATCCACTGTTGGTCCCTCTTCGTCTCTCCAGTCCATTACTGCTAATGCATTGGCATATGATGAGGGTGTGCTCCGTACAAACTTCCTTCACATGGGCCAGGAGCATTGGACTTCATCTGGATCTGTGGGTAGCCGTGCATCATCTGGGTCATAGTAAACCATCTCCCTCATGGCTATCTCCCTCAAGTATTGAATGCCTCTCTCCATAGTGGTCCACTTACTTGGACGGCATATGAATTCTTCCTTGAAGGGATACCTCTCCCTCACACTTGACAGGAGTCGCCTCCAGAGACTGAGATTTTGTGTCTTCTTTCCAATGGCTTTGTCAATGCCCCCTTCCCTAGACAGGGATCCCAGCTGCCTGGCCTCCCTACCCTCTAATTCCACGCTACTGGCCCCGTTATCCCAGCATCGGAGCAGCCAGGTAATGAGTTGCTCATCAGGATGGCAGCTGAAATCTTTTCGCATGTCTCGCAACCCGCTCAGGGATAAGGATCGGGTGACTATCACTGGCTCTGCCTCCTCCTCCTGTTCTCATGATGGGCCTGGTTCATCGTCACCCTGTACACTGCGAGGGGATTTTCTTGTGTATTTCTTCTTCTGTATGGGAGCAACTGACACTGTCATGGGTTGGTTCTCTGGTTCAGCTGCAGCGCCTGTCCTCGGGCTTGTAGTGGCTGCAGTTTCTGTTACTTTGTTACCAGATCCAGAGCCCTTCTCTTCCTCTTGAGGGTGCTGAACAGTGTTTAATAGCACTCGGTAAGCGTGGGCCAGGCCCCAGCATGTTGCAGTGAGCTGTGTCTCTCTGGAATTACCCAGGTGACAATATACTTTTTCCAAATATTCTACTAGTTCTTTGGGATTCTGCACTTGTGCAGGAGTGAAGTTCCAATACACCGGAGGTGCCCACTGTTCTAGGTACTCACCCATGCTACTCCACACCCCCAGCCACTCATAATTCTCCAGCCTTGGGGTTGATCTCCAGGTGATACTCTTAAATAGTTGCTTAACCCTGAACAAAACCTGAAGCACATGCAGGAACACACTGGCTCCTAGCAGTAAGATGACCATGTTAATGTCAACATTCCAAGGATATTTGAAATTCCTGAAATTCTCAAACACAGTTGTAAATAGCCCCAGGACTGATGACTGCATTGTGTCATAGATCAGCATTACATAGTACAGCAAAAACAAAATCTTAACCCAACTCTCCTGAGTGGTGAGCAGCAGCATGAGGACTATGTACAGCAAATGAGGTGATAAAATCTTAAGGAGCCAAGCAATTGACATTATGACCCGATCTGTTGTTATCTCAGAACCTCAAGCCCCACATTGGGCTCCAAAAAGACTGTCACCGTTTGAACTCAGCCAGTAGCCAATCACCACACAGCCAATCATTTACTTCCCCCCCCCCCCAGTGAAATAGGGGACAGACCAAAAAAATGAAATTCGTAGGTTGAATAAAAAATAATTTAGTAATAGTAACAAAACAACAGTAACAATAGTAAGTCCGAACGGGTAATACACAATGCAGTTGCTCACCACCCAATGAGCAGTATGCAGCCCGCCCCCAGCAGCGATCCCAACCGCAACAAAGACCCTGCTGCACTGACTGGAAAATGGAAATGAGAGAGCACATGCCTCCTTTATATACTGAGCGTGACATCACATGATATGAAATACTCCAGTGATCGATTCCGGCCGGCTCTCTAGCTGTGGTCCCTCTCAGCCCAAGGAAAGTTAACTCTATCCTGGATGAAACCAGGACAAGGGTGCAAGAAGACTTTGTTATGGTAACCCAGGGGAGTTCACCTCCCCCCATCCAAGTATTCAGAGTCCCAAGCACATCTTATATTGTTGTTACAGTAACCTGGGATAGTTCCCTTCTTCCCATCCTAGTATATAGAGTCCCAAGCACGTTTTAACTCATTGTCACAGTAATCCAGGATAGTTCTCTTCCCCACCCATCTGCACCTACTTTTGCATGGGCACCAACGAGGGTGACCAGCCGAGGATCTCAGAATTTGGACAACAGCACCTACATTACACCAGAAAGTTCACAAATGAGCAAAACAAGACATTGTATATTTATGATATGTTAATCAGCACAAGTTTTATTATCCAGCCCTGTGGTGATTTCCTTTGAGCTTCACTCCCGAGCAGGGCTCCACTGCATAGGGAGTTTTGATTAGTGTCAGTGTCCTGGGGCTCCCACCATGGTAACGCTACACTTTCAATAAAGCCAAAGCTTTCACTTGCCGAGTGCTGTGCCTCATCCCTGAGGGAGCCTAAACTTCTTTTCGCTTGTAACACTTGACTGACATTTCATAAACATAGCAATTCCTTTGTGCTCTCCAAACTGACTGCAAACTCTATTAGCCAGTTTATGTAGCATAGAAACAAGGGAAAGGTAGCTGTATCCAAAAGCTCTTCTCCAAAGTGTTACAATAGAGGTTCTTTCAAAAAACATGATAGGTTAGATCTTCAGATAACAAGGGATTCTTTTAAAGTATAGAACTTGATAATATTGTTTTCTTTCTAATCAGGTCTGTGCTGAAGTAGTGTATTCTCTTTAATGTTTACTGTACATTTTATCTGTTGGTGGATTTATGTCCTTCCTTAATGTATTTGTGTAATTAACTTCTGTTTAAAAAAGGATTCAGTGGGCAACACCAAACTAATTAAAAGCCCCCTCTTGTAAAATTATCTTTCTAGTGAAGCATCAAAGACCTTCAAATCCTGTTTACTTTGGTGGAAGTTCAGATAGATCAGGCTTTATAGATGGTTTTTAGGAACTTAATAACCCAAGCCTTTCATATTTTAAATTCAAAACAGTGCTTCTCTTTTTATATTTACTAGCCTTATAGAAATGTTATGTTTCAACTAATCAAATAGAAAATATATTGTGCATTCAGTTACAACTTTACTCCAAAGGATAGATTTTTAAATATTTTAATATCTTACTACACAAAAAGCTGACAACCTCTTCAGTCCTATTCATAAATATTTTGTCATTCTAGAGCCTCTTGAAAAAAAGGACCCAGAAAGAGCTCTTTCAGTGCAGTTGCAGAACAACTGCACTCTATGAGTACAGTTCTATGGATGTTTCATGCATGCAGTCATGTAAGAGGTTTGGGTATCATTCAGGAAATGCAAATTACATAGTGAGGCCCAAGCCTGGTAGAACCTCTACTGAATTGCCTATTGTGGACTAGCTTTCATACACACTACTTCAGATCTCAGGCTGGAGCAGAGTCTGTAAAAATGTTTCTCAATTGTTCTGCAGCCTTAAGAACATTCCTGTTCTTTGTGATTAATGATCCCATTTTAAATCTTTCATGATATTGACACTAAAAAAGGTATTTAAACATCACAATGTATTACTAAGTCTTTTTAGATAAAGGGTCATGAATAAACTTGTGCTGGTTTTGGCTGGGATAGAGTAAATTTTCTTCATAGTAGCTAGTATGGGGCTATGTTTTGGATTTGTGATCATAATGCAGAGATGTTTTCATTACTGCTGAGCAGTGCTTACACAGAGTCAAGGCCTTTTCTGCTTCTCACACCACCCCACCAGTGAATAGGCTGGGGGTGCACAAGAAGCTGGGAGGGGACACAGCTGGGACAGCTGACCCCAATTGACCAAAGGGTTATTCCATACCATATGACATCATGGCCAGTATATAAACTGGGGGGGAGCTGGCCAGGGGGAGCCACAGCTCAGGGATTGGCTGGACATTGGTCAGTGGGTGGTGAGAAATTGTATTGTGCATCACTTTTTTTTGTATATTCTATTATTATTATTATTTTCCCTTCCTTTTCTGTCCTATTAAACGGACTTCATCTCAACCCATGAGTTTTACTTTTTTTTTTCTGATAATTCCCCCCTCATCCCAGCTGTGTGGTGCTTAATTGCCAGCTGGGGTTAAACCACCACAATTCCAATTATTTTAGCTAGAAAATAAAATGGCTGCAATTATTTTGGAAATATGCTTGGCAGAGAAACTTGGACTGGGAACACAGTAAAGTTAACATTCCTTTTGACATATGGTGAAGCTGAAGTTGTAGTTAAACCTCACTGTACCTGGTATGTGTAACCCCTTGTTATCATTTAGGATAAATCTGAGAAATATTTAAGCTCTTCTGTGGAACCAGATGGCTGAAACAATGTGCACCACTGCTGAAAACAGACACACAGTAAATGAAAAACTTAACCTTATGGTCCAAGAAATTTCCCTGGCATTACATAGTAAACACAAGAACTGGGAAAATAACTGGTGGAGCTGTGGGAAAGTGAAACATTAGAATCTGCTGCTGACAAGCAAGTGACAAATAAATCTCAGAAACAAGAGCTTTGATTATGTAAACATGAAGAAAAAGCTTAAAAAGCAGTGCAAATGAAGTGCTCGTTCAGCTTAACAAGATCAGGAAGAAATGAGTGAAATAAATACACATGGTTATACTAAATATAATGTATGGATAATTTCTAGTCCTCCTTGAGCAGGAATTCATAATAGTGTTGGCAGTGTAAGAGGAAAATTTGCTGCTGAAAGATATCTCTTATAGCTGTGAGAGACGACTTGTAAAAGCAGGTCCTGACAGAAACAGGCCTGCGAGAAACAAAGACTGTGAAAAACAGCCTGAGAAAGAGATAAAGGATAGCGGGGGGAGTGGAGGCCCTCCAGGCTAAGGAATGTCTCAAACACTTGCAAGTAATGAAACCATAGTCACAGGGTGGATGGTGTGGAGGTCGAAGCTGATAAGGCTGCCCCAATAACACAGGATGCAGCTGGAGGAGGGAGCCCTGTGGAGACAGGACGGCTCTGCTCTGGTGCACCTGGCCAAATTTCAAGGGCCATCTGTCCGGTGAATGACCTTTGCTTCATTATCCACTAAATGCATATTAAAGTTAACACCCCTCAATATGCTAACGAGGGCTAACGTGATCACGCTAATTACATCATCCCATGAAACACCTCACCCCTCCCCGTACATGGGATACGTAGGGATGTGGGTCGACCTAGGGGACGGACCCAAGGAAAGTGGGTATAAATCAAGGGGGGGCAAGGAGGGGTGGGGTTTGGAGAGTGAAATGAAGTGAAGAAGACAGATGCCTCCTTGAACCCTCGCTGGTGGGATCAATGCAGGAACCCAGACCGGTGATCTCTATTCCCCTATTCCCTCCATCTCCCTCCTTTCCTTTTTCCCCTTTTCCTTCACTACCATTAAGCAATACAAGGCATACTGTATTGCCTGCCACAACTCGGTATATACTTAGCCAATTATCGTGTGTCCAATTAGTACATTGTGGGAAGTTAATAAATGTTTGGACTTTAAGACTTGTCTCACTGTTGTCCACTCCATTGGGGATTTACGAATCTAAGAAGTCACTTGTCTCCCTCATCTGAGCAGGACGTGACAATAGCAGATACGGAACTACATTTAAGACAACCCAGTATTCACATTTAGATTAGGTTTTTTATATCTGTTTCATATCCATTTTATGTCAACAATAATTGAACGTTGTTACCATCTGGCTTTTGGGTGGGCTACATGGAGTGAGTTATCATGAAATAAATAACTTCTAGTATAAATTAAGTATCATTCTAAGTCTTCTGGGTAACTTGTGGGAACTGAAGGGAAAAGCCAAAGAGTGATGACTTACTTATATGGAGTTTGAAATTAAGGAACCAAAATTTACTGAAATTATGGAAAAATTTCACCTTTAGTCTGGAGAATGGTGGGTTGAGGTACTTTGTATATGGTGATGTTTAGCTATTTCACAGAAACGTTGACTAAGTACCCACATGTCAAAATATCTAATACTTTGAAAAATTTGTAATAAATTATTATTTTTGTTCTGTATCTGGTGTAAAATCTACTTCAACTCTAACAATTCTACATTTATAATCAATAAATAGCTAAAGAAATACAAAAACTGAAACAGATATTAACCTCTTCACTCTGGGGAAGCAAATTCACTAATTTGACTGCCTAAAAAATTGGATACCTAGCACGTGCTGTGATATGTACAAATGCTTTCTTTTTGAACAATTGCTCATTTATCATCAAAATCTCTGTATTGCAAACCAAAGGTATTTCTTGTGAGACTCAGGTCTTCAGAAAAAAAAGTGTGAATCTTTGAGTAGAAATTTAGTGTTACAGCCTTTGACTTGGATGATACATAATGTACTGGGTTTACGTGGCAAAATTTTGGTAGCGGGGGGGGGCTGCAGGGTTGCCTTCTGTGAGAAGACACTACTCCCATGTTGGACAGACCCAGTTCCAGCCAGCTCCAAGATGGAACTGACACTGGCCAAATCTGAGCCAATCAGCGATGCTGGTGGCACCTCTGTGATAAGATATTTAAGAAAGGAAAGGGTAACAAATGCTGCGCAGCAGCTACGAGAGAGAGGAGTGAGGAAAATGTGAGAGAAAACAATCTTTCAGACACCAAGGTCAGTGAAGAAGGAAGTGGAGGAGGTTCTCTAGGTGCTGGAGCAGGGATTCCCCTGCAACCTGTGGCAAAGACCATGCTGAGGCAGGTTGTCCCTCTGCAGCTCATGGAAGTCCAGAGTGGAGTAGATATCCACCTGCAGCCCATGGAGGACCCCACACTGCAGCAGGTGAATGTGCCCTGAAGGAAGCTGCAGCCCATGGTGAGCCCACACTGGCAGAGGCTCCTGGCAGGAACTGTGGCTCATGGAGAGGAGCCCATGCTGAAGCAGGTTTTCTGTCAGGAACTGTGGCCTGGGGGACCAACGCTGAAGTAGTCTTATCCTGAAGGACTGTACCCTGTGGAAAGGACCCATGCTGGAGCAGTTCTTGAAGAACTGCACCCCATGGGAAGGACCCACATTGGAGCACTTTGTGAAGGACTGTCTGCCATGCGAGGAACCCCATGCTGGAGCAGGGGAAGAGTGTGAGGAGGAAGGAGTGGCAGAGAAGAAGTGTTATGAACTGACTGCAACCCCCATTCCCCATTCCCCTGCACCACTCTGGGTGGAGAGGAGGTAGAAGAGTTGGGAATTAAGCTGATCCCAGGAAGAAGGGGTGGGGGTAGGTGGCTTTAGATTTGTTCTTATTTCTCACTATCCTACTTTGTTAATAATTGCCAATAAATTAAATTAAATCTTCCCCAAGTCGATTCTGTTTTGCCTGTGACTGTAAATGGTTAGTGATCTCCCTGTCCTTATCTTGACCCTTGAGCTTTTCATCATATTTTTCTCCCCCTGTCCTGCTAAGGAAGGGGAGTGAAAAAATCACTTGGTGGGCACTTGACAGCCAGCCAAGGTTAACCCACCACACATAAATAGGTACATCAGATACATATAGATAAACAGTTTGGTTTTATAACCCAGTTCTGTTTTCAGATAAGTTAATGGAGTGCTAGGATGGAGGCTACAAGCTGTTCAGGAGGGATAGGCAGGGCAGGAGAGGTGGAGGTGTTGCACTGTACGTAAGGAAGAGGTTTGATTGCACAGCCCTTACAGTTAGTGATGATGTGGTTGAGAGCCTCTGAGTGAGGATTAGGAGGATGGAAAACAAAGGAGATGTTGCAGTGGGTGTCTATGCATGAATGTAAGTTATTCTATAGGCAATTAGGAGAAATTTCAGGATTGGTAGCCCTTGCCCTTATGGGAGATTTCAACTTCCCAGACATCAACTGGAAATATCATACTGCTGTGACGAGCAGATCTTGGAAATTCTTGAAGTTTGTAGGAGATGATAACTTCTTGTCATAGGTACTCAGTGAGCCAACTAGGAAAGATGCCGTCCTAGACTTGCTATTTGTGAATACAGAAGGACTCATGGGGGATGTGATGGTAGGTGGCTGTGGGAGACATTGGCCTGTCAGCCCTGCACAGCCTCTGAGAAGCAGATAGGCTTTGATGAGAAACAGGCCTTGGGAGAAAGATAAGAAACTGCTGAGTTGTGCCAAGGTGGCAGGGAAAAACAACGGACAGCTGCAACGCTGAACTGTGGAAAAGTACTGAACTGTGAGAAGTTACCACCGCGTGAACAGCGCGTGAACGAGAGGGTGATTGGTCTGCACAGCGTGTGTTAGAGTGGTCTTATGCTGATAGGAGAAAAGGTTGATAGCTGTCTAATTGCTGATTTGCTAATTATGAAGTAAGAGCTTTAACCAGAGCATAAGTATGTACTGTTGGAAAAATAAACGCCTTTGCTTGTTATAACTCTCATAGAGTTGTGCAGGTCCGATATCCTCCCACAACAAATGGTGACCCCGATGTCCCAGGACGGAGCGCAGAAGACGCCGCGGGAGGATCCCTGGTTGGAGGTACTGTCTGCAGCGGGGTGTGACAGGGAGGATGGAAAACAGTCGATCGATGGAAAATCACCCAGGAGAGGTGATCAATCGGGGGCAGCATGGGGCAGAACAAGTCCCCAGAGGAGACGGCCACTGTCAGACTCCTGCTGCATACATACATACGGAGGTTACTTAAATGGTGCAGAAACCACGGCTATCCTGCCGATACCCTCACAGCCTTTAAACCAGCAAAATGGGCTGAAATAGGTGACCAATTACTGGGACGTCAGCCACATTGGGAAGGACTGCATTTTTTTATTATTAAAGAACTACAGAAAAGCATTAATGAGGACAGACTTAAAAACTCATTTACAACAGGTATACTGGAGGCAATTGCTCATGGATGTACTCAGCATTTGCACCCCCCCCTGCAAGCGCGGGGTTGGCAGCGGCGGCCCCAGGCCTCCCAGAGAACCCCCACCCACCGCGGGGCGACTGCCTGCAGCCAAGTCTGGCACCGCACCCCCAGTGCACGATCGTCTGTCCCACCTCCCTCGAACACCAAAAGCGGCAGTTTTTACAGAAGGTGCTGACACTGTGATGCGGAGTCCCTTGTCCATTCTAAAAGGACTAACTTTAAACCTTTCTGATGGTCAGTACACCAAAAGCCTTGATTTAAAAGAAAGAAGGGGGAATTCTCTGGATACACCACATAATCAACAAGCAATGGCTTTATATATTCTTAATGGTGTTTTGATG
Organism: Strix aluco; assembly: GCF_031877795.1. Classification (NCBI taxonomy): domain Eukaryota; kingdom Metazoa; phylum Chordata; class Aves; order Strigiformes; family Strigidae; genus Strix; species Strix aluco. The sequence continues at coordinate 14,065,916 of NC_133970.1, forward strand.
TTTGTAGTATTTGTCATTTGATGTTGTGTGAGTAATAAGTGTAAGGGGCCCCTTTGTGTGGGTGTGTGACTGTTCTGCGGGTGTGAGGCGCAGCCCAGCTGCAGCTGCGGAGTGCGGAGTTCTCTGACCCGCAGTTCCGTTATCCCGCGAGGGAAGCGGCCGGAGAGGAACAAAGCGCAGGGCAGACTCTGTACCAGTGGGGGGGTAGTGCAGGACCAGTGAACATTCCTTAGTACAGAGCGCCCTAGTGCCCGCCCGCTGGGTCACTGGTGCTGCCTGTTTGTTCGGGCTCAGTGTTTGAAGTGTCATAGGTGAGATATCTCCTCTAGCGGGAGGCAGTAATTCTGTGATAATTGTTGTCTTGAATTTAGGTGCGTGCTCTGTGGGGAGAGTGCACCCTTGTACCATCTGCCTGAGGGGGATATTGTCAGCTTACTTGGGTAGTGTTTTAAGGTAAAGTAGATGAGATGGGAAGCGGCCAGAGTGGGGGAATAGTCAAAAAGAGTCCCCTAGGCTGTATTTTAAAATGCTGGAAGAAGATAGGGGGACCTCCAGGCGCAAGTGTGAATAAAAAGACACTAATAAAATATTGCAATCAGTGGTGGTTTATAATAATTTAGTCGATGCCGATCAGCCGTGGACCTAGCAGCCTCCAAGTCAGTAACATTATTAGATACCACAGTATCCTTGATACCAACAGGAGTACATGGACCATTGGGAAATGGAAAAAGTGCATTATTACTGGGAAGATCATCTACAACCTTACAGGGGTTGTTCATTTTACCAGAGGTCATAGATGCCGATTATGAAGGGGAAATCAGAATTATGGCCTGGACCCCTGTACCCCCGTGTTCAGTAACAAAAGGGTCAAAAATTGCTCAGCTTGTTTATCTTACTGCAGCTCCCCTTAATAGTATGCGGAGAAGCTGGGGCGACGCAGGGTTTGGATCAACAGGTATTCAAATATTTTGGGCTCAGACAGTGACACAAGGTCGACCTCTGGTAAAATGTGTCCTCACCGAAGCAGAAGAATCTGTTGAACTGACAGGCATTTTAGATACTGGTGCGGATGTGACTGTAATATCTGCGAGCAGATTGGTCGTTAGCTCGGGTAACTCAAGTGCTTTTCGGGGTTGGTGGTCATGCTGTAACATTTCAAAGCAAATATCTCATTCATGTAAGGGGCCCAGGAAACCGGGTAGCAAATATTCCTCCATTTATATTGGAAACCCCTACTACATCATGGGGTCGTGACTGTATGGCTCGATGGGGAACTCAAATTGGATCAAATTTCTCTTAATAGCCACTGCAGCACAACCCACCCCTAAACCCACCCTGAAACTAACCTGGAAAACAGAATCACCTGTGTGGGTGGGTCAGTGGCCTTTGCCAAGGGAAAAGTTGTGCCACCTTAATGATTTAGTTCAGGAACAATTAAGTGCAGGACATCTCGTACCTACCACCAGTCCTTGGAACTGCCTGGCGTTTGTTATTTTAAAGAAAAGTGGTAAATGGTGACTCTTACATGATCTCCGACACATTAATGATGCCATGGAGGATATGGGTACGTTACAGCCAGGAATGCCCTCCCCAACAATGATTCCCCGAAACTGGCATCTTGTAATAATTGATCTAAAAGATTGGTGTTTTTTTCCATTCCCTTGCATCCAGATGATGCACCTAAATTTGCCTTCTCTGTTCCCAGTATTAATGTTAGTGAACCTGCAAGACGGTACCACTGGGTTGTTTTACCATAAGGCATAAAAAACAGCCCCACGATGTGTCAGTGGTTTGTTGCAAAGGCTTTGAGCCCTGTTAGAATGCAGGTCCCCCAGGCTGTTATATATCATTATATGGATGACATCCTTATAGCAGCAGAGACACAGGAGATCATGGAAAAGGCTCTTGCTGTAACCAAAGACTCAGTATCTCGAGTGGGGTTACAAATAGCACCTGAAAAGGTACAGAGATCATCACCGTGGCAGTACCTGGGGTGGAGAATTTGTGAACAGACCATTGTCCCGCAACAGGTTAAACTTAAAACTGATGTTAAGACTTTAAATGATTGACAGAAACTGTTGGGAGCCATAAATTGGATACGGCCATTGTTGGGCCTAACTAATGATGATCTGCATAGCTTGTTTGGTATTTTGCGAGGAGATCCTTCACTGACATCACCCAGAGTACTTACAGAGAAAGCGAAACAAGATCTCCACCATGTAGCTAACGCCATCTCAGAAAGACAAGCATCACGATGTGTGCCCGGTCATCTGTATCAACTGATATCATTTAATCCTTCAGGGCAGCCCTATGCTCTGCTGTTTCAGTGGGATGAAACACTTAGTGACCCTCTTGTTATTGTTGAATGGATTTTTGTTTGTCACGCCAAATGCACAAGAGGGTCACTACTCATCCAGAAATGTTTGCCAAACTGATCATGAAAGGTAGGCAGCGCCTACTATTACTTGCTGGTCAGGAACCTGTGTGTATCATTGTTCCGGTTACTCTGCACATGTTACAGTGGCTAATACAAATGTCTTTGAGCAAGCACGGCTTTCACATGCATTTTTCCACCAAAACACCAGGGCAATACAAAACCAGTTTTCTTTATCAAGGCGTCAGGCTAAAGACATCATTGCCACTTGCCCTGAATACCAGAGGACTCCCTCTCTTCAACAGCCAGTGGTGTCAACCCTCGGGGACTCACCTCCTCAGAATTATGACAATCTGACGTCACTCACTTTGCTGCATTTGGAACGTTAAAATATGTTCATGTGTCTGTTGATACCTTTTCTGGAGCAGTGTCTGCATCCTGCCATACAGTGGGGAGTCAAGCATCTGAGCGGCATTCCCCACTCACCAACCAGACAGGCCATTGTGGAGCGTATGCATGGCACACTAAAGCATCTATTACAACAACAAAAAGGGGGAGATGGAGGGTATCAATCTACACCTCACGAAAGGCTAAATAAGGCATTATATGTTATGAACTTTTTAAACATTTCCCCTGTCTCACAGGTGCCACCAATATTGCATCACTTCTCGTCGCAGATACCAGATCAACAAGAAGTCCAGGGCAAGGCTCAAGTGTCAGCAAAAAACCTGGAAAGTGGTAACTGGGAAGGACCAGATCCTTTAATAACCTGGGGAAGAGGTTATGCTTGTGTCTCCACAGGTCACGGTCCCCGGTGGTTACCGGCAAGGTGTGTGCGACCACACCTGAGGCGTGAGAGGCAGCTTTTGGTGGACACTCAGGAGCCGGCTGTGGGGGCTGTGGGTGCCCCTGTGCCGACAGTTTGCGGTCTCTTCGACTGATCATTTAAGCAGAATGTATGGGTAATGCTTGCTACTGCAATAGGACCAAATACACTATCTCTGTCCTTAATCACACTACAGTTGCCAACTCTTTTAAGAGAAAATGCTGACAGTAATTGCAACTCCTTAATGAAATATATAGGCTTACTAGTCACTAGTGAAAGATGTAGCTTAGACAAAATGTAGTTATTAATAAGGATGAAATGCTATAAGAATGTGTGTATTCAACTTCCTTTGTTTAGCAATATTAAGAATTAAGGACTCAAGTGTTTAACCTTATTAGAAACTCCCTTGGTTTTCCCCCTTGAGTGGTGGCCAGGCTCTGGGTGGAACCCAACAGGAGGATGAGATCAGATGTTTCCGCTCAAAGAAAATTGCCAGTTATTTTGGCCTGTTGATTTAGAGGCTGGACCTGCTTGCAGCGATGTTGGATGCCTCACCTACGGATGGACGCATCGCGTAGGGTTTCCGGTTTGCGAGGAAGGGCACTCTAAATTCTCGCTGCATCCAGGGTTCCCCAGCAATTGCGGATCTGAATGTTAGTACCCCATTAAGTAAGTGTGCTATTCTATATCTTCCTTATTTTGTAATACTTAGTCATATGCTTTATGGCAGTGATGAGAGTGCTTGTGTGAAGAAGACGTGTGCTGAATCTGACTTTGTGTGCATCAGTGGTCAGTGTGTGCCTAACAGATGGCAGTGTGATGGGGATCCGGACTGCGAGGATGGGTCTGACGAGAGTGCTGAACTGTGCCATAGGAGAACATGCCAGGTAAATGAAATCAGCTGTGGTCCTCAGTCAACCCAGTGTATCCCAGTGTCCTGGAAATGTGATGGTGAAAAAGACTGTCCTACTCTTTTCAACTAGTACCTGTAACTGCTGTATTATTTTTAGCCTTTTGTAGAATTGTTTTAGGTATGCTGTGTTTTTTGAAGTTTGCCTAACCCTTAATTGATAAAGCTCCGAAACAAGTCTTGCAGGTGCAGCTGTAAAACAAAGAAGGGGGAGATGTGGGAGACATCGGCCTGTCAGCCTTACACAGCCTCTGAGAAGCAGCAAGGCTTTGATGAGAAACAGGCCTTGGAAGAAAGATAAGAAACTGCTGAGCTGTGCCAAGGTGGCAGGGAAAAACAACGGACAGCTGCAACACTGAACTGTGGAAAAGTACTGAACTGTGAGAAGTTACCGCCGCGTGAACAGCGCGTGAACGAGAGGGTGATTGGTCTGCACAGCGCGTGTTAGAGTGGTCTGATGCTGATAGGAGAAAAGGTTGATAGCTGTCTAATTGCTGATTTGCTAATTATGAAATAAGAGCTTTGGCGAAAGCATAAGTATGTACTATTGGAAAAATAAACGCCTTTGCTTGATATAACTCTCATAGAGTTGTGCCAGTCCGATATCCTGCCGCAACAAATTATCACCCATAAATTAAAGTAAATGGTTTTCTTACCAGTCTTAACAGCTTAAGACAGGAAAGACAATTTTACTGTTGACCTTTCTTTTTAATCCATCAGACACCATATATTGTGACTGACTTGTACACCTCTAAAGCAATACAGTGATTCATTGGTTGTACCACATAAGTCTATCATCTCAAAGAAAGCAAATGAAGAAAACAATACCCGGTCAATGCAGAAATAAGATAATATAATTTAAATGAACTTTCAAGTCACATCACTGTGTTTACTTTTCTACTTTCTAATTTTTCCCTATTTTTTCCTTTGTAATTCAAAGTAATTCAAAGAAGGTAACAATCTTCTCTTAATCCCTTCGCTGTTGTGGTGGGTGAACCCCAGCCAGCAGCCAAATACCCACTCTGCCTCTCACTCACTCCCCTCTCCCGAGGGATGAAAGAAGTAGAAGGAAGGCAAAAAGACTTGTGGATTGAGATAATGACAATTTAATAAGGAAAGCAAGAGCTGCCTGTGCAAGGAAAGCAAGAAGAGGATTTAATTCCCCACTTCCCATCATCAGGCAGATGTCCAGCCACTTCTTGGGCAGCAGGGACTCAGCACGTGTAGTTGTTGCTTGGGAAGACAAACACCATAACCATGAACATCCGCCCTTCCTCCTCCTTTCCCTGAGATTTTATTGCTGGGCACAACATCATATGGCATGGAATATCCCTTTGGTCTGTTTGGGTCAGCTGTCGTGGCTATGCTCCCTGCTAACCTCTGGCCCACCCCTAGCCTAGCCAAAGACTTGCCAAAGACAGTCTTTGGGGGAGGGCAGGGGGAAGAGAGAAAGCCTTGACACTGTGCAAGCACTGTTTAGCAGTAGCCAAAACATTGGTGTGTTATCATCAGCACTGTTTTAGCCACAAATACAAAGCACAGCATCATACAGGCTGTTATGAAGAAAGTTAACTACATCCCAGCCAGACCCAGGACAACTGTCTTCCCTTTTTTATATCTTATTCATACTTTTTAATGCTCAAAAAAATCCTACTTATTTTAGTGCTTGTATTTCCTTTTATATCCTATACCACTAACAATGCCAAATATAAAGCTTGTTTTCCTAAAAAAAACCCCTTTCATCTGCCTTCTTTACCTGAAATGCCTTCCCAGAATGCACTTGTAAAGCCACTATCCATTTTCTCCCCAAAACAATATTTTTATTTAAAAATGCCAAAAGTAATGATTAGATAGATTTCTAGTATAAAACTTACTTTTATTCATGGCATAACCTAGTAAATAGTCAGTTGCAGTATGGCAACTATTTTATGATATTTCCACAGCTTTACCCTGAAGTATCTCATAATGAATGCAAATTAACTTACCTTGAGGGTGATTTTATCATAGATTAAAAGCATACACATAGCAGATTAATATCAGAGTACTGTGCAGTAAAGTTATATCCTTGCTTTACCTGTGAGGTGTCTTACAATTACCCCTTATCCCCACAAAATAACTAATTAAAGCTTTAAATAGCTTATAAACATCATTTGTATGTAGCTAACATGGAAATCCTTGTCTAATGAAGGTTATATCATTCTACATATGCTGATACTTTTTGTTTACAATATCCAACTACAAAGTAATTTTAAAATACATTTGTTCCTTTGGCATCTTCTGACTGATCAACAATGGAAGAAGGATCAGAGGAGATGGACACAGGCAATGTGCTCATGAAGCTCAGGGAAGAATATAGGGAGTGAACATAACTGTTGTAAAGAAATCTGAACTTAACAAAAAAAGGGGACTGGAGAGTGGCCTTTCTTTTAGATAAATGGATCAGCTGGCTCTCTGTCAGTTGAGTGGATCATCTGACTGTGTAAAGTGCCTTCCCTGAGTTAATAAAAAAAAGTATGAATGTCTTCCTGAGCCAGCCACACCAGCATGGGGGAAGTGTATACATGGCTCAGCCCAACATAGAGTGTAAAAACTGAGCAACTAGCAAAATGAACTTTAAAAAGAGCAATGGATTTGAGCTGGCTTCAACTCATATATTCCTTTCAAGCAATTGGGGATGCTCAGTATCATGATGGTGAGCATATAGAGACTGGTAATGGGAATCACATCTATGTTGTGATCCAACTGTATACTACAATTGCTATATTGTGCTTGTGTTGTGATTTCAGTACATTGCTGTATCACTCCGCTGAATTAAGATCCCATGTAATGTCAAATATCTTCAAAAAAGTAAATTTGGTTTTAAAACATTAAACTCTTCTCATGTGGAATATCTGAAGGAACCTAGTCAGAGAGTATTGGACTCTGACACGTATATTTAGTACTCTTTTATGATTTTGTGTGCTCTAATACTAACTAGGCTTCTAGAACTACCAGAAGAAACAAGAAAAAATATACTTGAGACAATGCTTAGAACAAACTGTTGAAGCAGAGTACAAGTAGTACATTGCTTCCATGTATTTGCTGCTACAAAAGGCAAGCTCCACTATGCTAAACCTTACTCTCCTAGCAACTAGTTGATAAATACAAAATATTCCAACAAATCATTTCTTTCTCCTTGGCTCACTGTGAACAGATCTGAAGGGAAAGAAGAAAAGTTGCTATTATTACATATAAAGAGTATTACAGGGAGAAGGAAGAAATCCAAATTTTGCACTAGCTACTGGCCCTTCTACCCAAAGCCTCTAGAAATCACAGAGAGAGAAGCCAGTCATCTCATCACTGGTGAATATAAGGATATCTTTAGCTAAATAATGCAATCTTCAGTTTATAAGTGCATTTTAGCAGGAAAGTCCCTCACAGAATGCAGTGAAAAACCCTCCTGGAATGTCTTATATAGCAAATTCCTAGGCAAGCTGAATCACCTCTGTCACTTGTATAAGTCTGTAAGGAACATGAACACACATACATACACACACAGAGTAGACTCTGGATTAAGAACAGCTTTGATTTATGTAATTCAGAAGTCTGTTTACTAATTACACAGAGTTCTTTGAAGTTCAAACAAGGACATTTTGGACTTAAACACACTTGTACTTTCTAGCCTTATAAGAAGATGTTCTGTTTCTGCAGCTCCTAGATCATTCTAAATATGGTGACAGTTCCAATAAGGGTTTTCAAAACATTATTATGGGATTATTCTAGGATGCTCAGAATCTTACCCAGGAACTAAAGCAAACGCTTTTCCAGCTCTAGTATTAATGCAAATTGTTGACATGAGGAATAAACACTTTGGTGACTAACAAATTTCAAATTCATAATTTTAACTCAGTCCCCCCCAAAAGTATTATGGCTAGTGTTGTTACAAAAGGACAAAGAGTAAAACAAAACTAAGAGCCATGTAATTTATCAAAAAATAAAAACTACCATGATTCACAAGGTGCAATAGTACATGCCACAAAAGTAACTTGTACTATGTAGTGAAAAACTGTTCATCATACTGCTATTTCATTTGTTCTGAGGCAAAAGATGCCATCTATCTGTTTTCAGTGTAGTCCAGTGTCAGTCAGCAATGCTGAACAAGGACAATACAATAGACAGATTTTGTAAATTGGGCTGCTCTAGAGATGACCCTAATTACATCATGCAAATTGTTGGTTAGTACAGAACACACTATATTGAGCAACATAAACATGGACATTCCTTTTTAAAGCTATGCTATGAGAACAAAGTGTCTTGCAAACAGACTCCAGACAGGGGCCCATTGAAGTAAGGATAGTGAAAGTGCATCAGAGGCAAGGCTGGCTGACTCTCAGGAGCAGCTGTAAAGAAGATCCGTCACTTGTCTATTTCTGTAAAAGGTGTTGCTAACACCAACATACTTGCTCTGTGTGAGTGGGGAGAAGGGGACTGTGTGACTATCTTCCCTAAGAGGGACAAATCTGTTCACACTTGCATTGGCTTAATATTCTTGGGTTCTCCCCTAGAATTCACAGCTGACACTAGTTATTTCTAGGAGTTTTTCCACTCCAAAAGTTAAAAAAAAAGAATAGGGGAAGATGATAATGGCAATTATTTAAATAAATAGCACGTAAGCAACTGTTCTTATTAAAGAAACAGAAATAGGCACCTTGCTCAGCCTTTTCAACTTTTGTATGCATATATGGATTATAACAAACCCAGACCTGCACACTTACCTTAATGACTGCTGTATTGGGAGTATGTGGCAGGGTTTTGGTAGCAGGGGGATGGTGGTGCTGCAGGGGTGGCCCCTGTGGACACAGCCAGTTCCAGCTGTCTCAGCAACGGACCCACCACAGGCCAAAGCTGAGCTAATCAGCGAAGTTTGTGTTGCCTCTGTGAAAACATATTTAAGAAAGTGTAGAAAATGCTGGACAGAGAGAGGACGAGAGAACAAAAAGAGACAAATAATAGAGGGAACACCAAGGTCTGAGTAGGAGGAGGAGGTGCTTCATGGTTGAGCAGATATTCCCTGCTGCTCATGGAGAATCCATGCCAGAGCAGATTTTTCCTAACATGACTGAAGCCTGTGGAGAACCCACACCGGAGAAGAGGAAAAGTGTGAGAAGGAAGGAGCAGCAGAGATAAACTGTTATGCACTGACTGTAACCCCCCATCCCCCTGTACTCCAGAGGAGTCTGGAGTGAAGTAATGAAGTTGAGCCTGGGAAAGGGAGGGAAAAGTGTTGGTTTAATATTTGTGTTTAACTTTTCCACTACTCAAATCAGTAATTAAATATTTATTTTAATTAGCAATAAATTAAATTAATCCTCCCCATTTGAGTCTGGTTCGCCTGCAACAGTAACTGGTAAACAATCTCCCTGTCTTTATCTTGACCCACAGGCTTTCTTGTTCCCATTCTTTCTATTTTCTCCCCCATCCCAATGAGCAGGGAGAGTGAGCAAGCTGCTGGATGGGAGTTTGGCTGTTAGTCAATGCTAATCCACCAGAACTGGACATTTTACTTCTACATAATGTTATAAAGATGCATATAGACAGCTTTTTTCTTTTTTTTTTTTTTTGGGGGGGGGGGGGGGGCTTCATATTGCTTATACACAGAACATGGAAGAGGGAAAAATGATAATCAAAAGTAGGATTTGTAGTTCACTGATGTGTTTATTGAGTTAAAGAGCTAAAAGTTTCTTCCATTCTGTTGATTTGTTTGTAGTTCACTGATTATATTTACTTTTAGCTCTAACTCAGTTTCTTCTAGATCTGATTCAAACTACTGTATTAATAAACCTGAAAAAAAAGAAAATTTTTAGCTTCCCAAATCATCTTTATTTCTGTGAAAGAAAACTAATAGAGGATTGCTTTACTCAAACCACACAGAATCAACACAAAACAAGACAAGTAGCATCACCAGAAAAAAAAAGGCAGTTCTGGGGAAATAACTGAGCACTGATATGTTAAAAATATCATGTATTCCCCCTACACCAACATCTAAACAGTCACTGACAATATGCCTAGATAATTTGGATGTTGTATATCTGGCAAATGCAAAATCTAGCAATGATGATGTTCTGCTGGTGACTTTCAATCTGTAAGCTAATGAGTAGGACACAGTGAAGCATAAATATAATATTTTTTAATCAAAGATGTTATTTGGGGCAGCTGTGCTATTTAAAGGAAATTATTTCTTGCAGTTTGTCAAAATGATATTTCAAACACAGTATCAGCCTTCAAAATATCTCCATAGAATGACAAGGAGGGAATGGTTTTAAGTTCTATATGAAAGTACTTAATGTAATTTAAACCGTTTACTTCCAAACTGAAAGGAATACAGCATCCTACAGTGTAGAACACAGTATAGAATTAAGAGACATATTCTAGGTTGTGCCATAATCATAGAATCATAGAACGGTTTGTGTTGGAAGGGACCTTTAAAGGTCATCTAATCCAACCCCCCTGCAATGAGCAGGGACATTTTCAACTAGATCAGGTTCCTCAGAGCTCTGTCCAACCTGACCTTGAATGTTTCCAGGGATGGGGCATCTACAACCTCTCTGGGCAACCTGTTCCAGTGTTTCACCACCCTTATCTCAAAAATTTTTTTCCTTATATCTAGTCTGAATCTACCTTCTTTTAGTTTAACACCACTACCCCTTGTCCTATTGTTGCAGGCCCTACTAAAAAGTCTCTCCTCATCTTTCCTCTAAGACCCCTTTAAGTATTGAAAGGCCAAAATAATGTCTCCCTGGAGCCTTCTCTTCTCCAGGCTGAACAACCCCAACTCTCTCAGCCTTTCCTCATCAGAGAGGTGTTCCATCCCTCTGATCATTTTTGTGGCCCTCCTCTGGACCTTCTCCAACAGGTAGGATCTCACAAGAGCTGAGTAGAGAGGGAGAATTACTTCCCTTGACCTGCTGGGCATGCTTCTTTTGATGCAGCCCAGGATACAGTGTGGAGTGGTCGACATGGTGGAGGGAAGGGATGCCATTCAGAGGGACCTTGACAGGCTTGAGAGGTGGGCCCATGCAAACCTCATCAAATTCAACAAGGCCAAGTGCAAGGTCCTGCACATGGGTCAAGGCATGTACAAATACAGTCTGGCCGGAGAACAGATTGAGAGCAACCCTGCAGAGAAGGACTTGGGGGTAGTAGTGGATGGAAAATTAAATATGAGCCAGCACTGTGCACTTGCAGCCCAGAAAGCCAACCGTATCCTGGGCTGCATCAAAAGAAGTGTGGCCAGCAGGTTGAGGGAGGTGATTATCCCCCTCTACTCCGCTCTTGTGAGACCCCACCTGGAGTACTGTGTTCAGCTCTAGGACCTCCAGCATAAGAAAGACATGGACCTGCTCGAGCGGGTCCAGAGGAGGGCCACGAAGATGGTCAGGGGACTGGAGCACCTCTCCTATGAGGACAGGCTGAGAGAGTTGGGGTTGTTCAGCCTAGAGAAGAGAAGGCTCCGGGGAGACCTTATAGCGGCCTTCCAGTACTTAAAGGGGGCTACAGGAAAGTTGGGGAAGGACCCTTTATCAGGGAGTGTAGTGATAGGACAAGGGGTAACAGTTTTAAACTGAAAGAGGGTAGATTTAGATTAGATATAAGGAAGAAATTCTTTACTGTGAGAGTGGTGAGATATTGGAACAGGTTGCCCAGAGAAGCTGTGGCTGCCCCCTCCCTGGAAGTGTTCAAGGACAGGTTGGATGAGGCTTTGAGCAACCTGATCTCGTGGAAGGTGTCCCTGCCTATGGCAGGAGGGTTGGAACTAGATGATCTTTAAGGTCCCTTCCAACCCAAAACATTCTATGATTCTATGATTCAGGTTTCTTAGATGGTCTTGAACCTGATCTTCTCCTACAGTGTCCAGCTTTTCATCCACCAGTACCCCTAAATCCTTCTCTGCAGGGCTGCTCTCAATCCCTTCATCCCTCAGTCTGTATTGATAATGGTGGTTGCCCCAGTCCAGGTGCAGGGCCTTGCACTTGGTCTTGTTGAACCTCATGAGGTTCACATGGGCCCACTTCTCGAGATTGCCCAGGTCCCTCTGAATGGCATCCCATCCCTCAGGCGTGTCAACTGCACCACTCAGCTTAGTGTCATCTGCAAATTTGCTGAGGGTTCACTCAATCCCACTGTCTATGTTGTTGATGAAGATATTAAACAGTTCTGGTCCCAGTATGGACCCTTGAGGGACACCACTTGTCAGTGATCGCCATCCGGACATTGAGCTGTTGATCACTACTCTCTGGATGTGTCTATCCAGTGAATTCCTTATCCACTGAATAGTCCACCCATCAAATCCATATCTCTCCAATTTAGAGGGAAGGATGTTGTGGGGGACCATGTCAAACGCCTTACAGAAGTCCAGATGAATTCTGTAGCTCTTCCCTCGTCCACTGATGTAGTCACTCCATCATAGAAGGCCACTGGGTTAGTCAGGCAAGACTTGCCCTTGGTGAAGCCTCATCAAATAACACAGTACAGGCAATTTACTAAAACCAAGCTTACTGGATGTATTTTGTGTTTCATTTCATGATTGTTTTGCCCTAAACCTCAGAATTCTGCAGCCAAAACTGCAGAATGCTCTATCAGAATTGCCAGCTTCACAGATCCAGAGTGGTGCATTCAGCACACATGCAATTACTCTATAATTATCACAGGAAGCCTAATATAACTCAGAGCTACTGCACTGTCCTGGTTTAAACCCAGCTGGCAGCCAAACACCATGCAGCTGCACACTCACTCTCCCCCACCCCTGGGGAACAGGGGAAAGAGTTGGAGGGGTAAGGGTAAGGAGACTCGTAGGTTGAGATAAAAACAATTTCATAATTGAAATAAAATAAAATTAAAATAACAATAATAATAGTAATAATAGAAAATACAAACGAGTAATGCACAATGTGATTGCTCACCACCCGCTGATCAATGCCCAGCCCGTTCCCAGCTAGTGATCTCAGAGAAGAGAGAATCCTCAAACCACAATCCCAGAAGCCAGAGTGAGCTTCCCGATCAACCCTTATCTATATACTGGGCATGACGTTACATGATATGGAATATTCCATTGGCCAATTTGAGTCCGTTGCTCTGGCTCTGCTCCCTCCCAGCTTCTTGTGTACCTGCACACTAGCAGGATATGGAAAGTTGAAAAGTCCTTGATCTCTTAGCAACAACTAAAAACATCAGTACATTAATGACATTCTTCTCATACCAAATCCCATACTGAATCCAAAACACAGCACTATTCTAGATACTAAGAAGGAAAAAAATTTAGGTCTATCCCAGCCAAAACCAGGACATGCACACAGATTATGTAATTGGTCTGTGCATATTGATTTGTTCTGCACATGCTCTGCCAGATTCAGAGGCATTTCTATAATTCATTAGCAACATTTTAGGTAACATTAAGAGGGGTTTTTATAGCAAAATCAACTTAACACTTATAAAAAATTATACTATATTGGGGATTTTTGCTTTAAGCTACTGTTTCACAAAATTGGCAGTCTTCATGTCAGACAGCCTGTGATGAATTTTCTGAAATCCACATCATATCCTAATATACTCTGCTCTAAATTCCATATCTTTCTAAAGTGACTGGTGCCTCTTCATGAGTAACTGTCCATTCCCAAGTAGTGCACTTCTTCAACAGATCATATAAAGGTCAAGCAATTATGCTAAACCCTAGAATAAGGGCTCACCAGAATCCTAAAGTTCCTAGGACTTCTCAGAGCATCTTCTTATTGGAGGGTGAGCTCAACTCGGATGCTTTCTGCAAGGTATCAGAGGGGAAACACCACCCGCCACTTTGCCAAGTTATGCCTAAAAATCAAACCAATTGTCTAGGTCCCTGTTGTTTAGCCTCAGAGATAGTAATCCCTCTACCTTCCAGATGGACTAGGATGTGATCATGCATTCTCTGGACCTTATTGGAGGAATCCCCTCCAACTAAAATGTCATCTATACATTGATATATTGTCACTCCTGTTTCCTGTGGGACTTGTTCTAATTCCCAAGATAAAGCCTGATGTGACAATGTAGGGCTATGTTTGAATCCTTGGGGTAACTGGATAAAAGTGTACCCTAAGTGAAAGCAAATTTCTCTTGATTCTCAGGTTGCAATGAAACCATGAAAAACATATCTTTTTGTCGTGATTTAAGCCCTGAGGGCAACTGAGCACTCACTCACTCCTTCCCCCTCAGAGATGGGGAGGAGAAAATACAACAAAAGGCTCAGGAATTGAAACAAGAACAGGGAGGGATGATTCACCCATTATGGTCATGGGCAAAAGACAGACTCATCGGGGAAGAAAAAGAACATCAATTTAATTTAAACACCACCACTTAATTTCCAGTCAAACAGAGTAGGACAGTGAGAAATACAACCACATCTCAAAAATACCTTCCCCCCACCCCTTCCTTCTTCCCAGGATCAGCTTTCCTCCCAATTTCTCTACCTGCTCCCCCACAGCAGTTCAGGGGGGAAGGGGATGGGGGTCGTGGTCAGTTCATCACCCGTTGTTTCTGCTGCTCCTTCCTCCTCATGGGGAGGACTTCTTGCACTCTTCCCCTGCTCCAGCATGGGATCTCTCTCACGGAAGACAGTCCTCCATGAACTTCTCTGACATGAGTCCTTCCCAGGGGCTGCAGCTCTTCACGGACTGCTCCAGTGTGGGTCCCTCCCGCAGGTTGCAATCATCCCAGCAACAGACTGCTCCAATGCAGGATTACCTCAGAGTTCCGGCCGTCTTTGGGTGCAGCCACCTGCTCCGGCGTAGAGTCCTCCATGGGCTGCAGGTGGGCATCTGCTCCACTGTGGACTTCCATGGGCTGCAGGGGAGTCTCCGCTCTGGTGCACCTCCCCCTCCTCCTCCTCCTTTCTTTCACTGACCTCAGTGTTTGCATAGGTATCTCCCTCATGACTCCTCCTCCTCTCAGGTTCACCTTCTTAAATATGTTATCATCACAGAGGCACAGCCACCATCGCTAATTGGCTCGGCCTTGGCTAGAGGTGGGTCCTACTTGGAGTCGGGGGAGCTTCTAGAAGCTTCTCACAGGAGCCACCCCTGTAGCCCCTCCCCTGCTACCAAAACCCCACCATGCACAAACCCAACACACTTTTACATTCAGGGCCACCATCCAAGGATGGGCCACTTGCTCTATAGTGAAAACAAGATCCGCAATAGATGGGACAGCAGTGTGTAAGAGTCCAGTATTTTCATTCAGTGTATGATAATCTACTATCAAACGCCAGGTGCCATTAGGTTTACATATGGGGAAGTTATACAGGGAATGAGTTTTCTGAATAATACCCTGTCGTTCCAAATCCTGAATAAGCATAGTTATGCCTAGTGAGGCTTCAGGGCTAATATGATATTGTCATACATGAGTCAAGGCACTTTGGGTAGTTTAGGTGCGGCTTATAATAAAAAGGCAGTAGACCCCCTTAGTTGATATGTTATCTATAGAGATTGCAGACTTCTGTATCTGAGGGTTTGGCATACAAGTGCCTAATGGAGCACTAATGGTTTGGAAATTTAATATATCCATGCCTAATATATTTAAGGGCCCTATTGCCCCTATGGGTCTTAACGCTCTTCCATTCGGCAGGGTTAACTTTATCCTAGCTACTGGGAGCCATTGTCTTTTCTGGTGATCCCTGTTATATAAACCCTTTATTGAGTTTTCTAGATTAAGCTAGGGGTGTCCCTAGCTTTAATCATTGATATTGAGGTGCCTGTGTCCATGAGAAAAGGGACAGAATATTTATCATTCATCACCAATTGTATATGAGGGCTTTTACTAATATTAATTCCAAAAATTTCATTCCCTTGGAATGGGTCAGCGGAAATTTGGAATTCCCTGGGCCAGAGGTTGGGAGTTCCTCCATTAATTTCCAGATGGTGGGGCCAGAGGAGCAGATGGAATAGTTTCTTCTAGCACCTTCCCAACATCTCTGCAAGAGTTTCTCTGCACAAGATCTCCTGAACAGACCAGACCCTTGCTGGGGATGCCTTGCTGATTCCAGACTCTGTGATGTGGATCATCTATGAAGAAAGACTTTTCTGTTGTCAATTAGCTTCACTCCTGGGAGCAGTTTGGTGAGCGTCATACTGGTAACACCTCAAATACTATATATAGGTGTCACCAAATGGGATAAAAGAACTTATCGACGCCAATGTGATGTAGATAAACAGACACTCCTTTATTAACGGCCGGGTGTGTAGGGGGGTTGTCTCACCACCAACGCACACCTAACTCATGTAACATGCTGATTATATAGGATATAATGATGCATAGTAAACAGATTCTCATACATAGTCATAGCAATTCTCGTAATTCATTTTCTTATTCCCACCTCTTTCCGGTCATGCGCACTTGAGTCCTGAAATGAGTCGGGGGGATGCTTTTGCGACCACCACGGACTACTGACTCAAAAGAAAGACCCTCCAATGTCCTTGTCTCAAGGACTTTGGCTCACATTGCAATTTTAACATGCTTCAAGGCCCTTTCACAATGTATCTTTTAGAACATCCTGGTCTACAGGGCAATAAATTGTCCTTACCTGGACAGCCTAACAATGGTACCTGGTCATGAATCTTATACTTTGAATAGAAATCTGGTTAATGATTATTACCAGCCTACATGGCCTTAGTCTGGGACTTTACAAAGGACTTTGTAGCAGCATGACTGGTTGTATGGTTATTCTAAACTAAATACAATATTTCTATGGCTACTTAAAACATTACACCACTATTTTTTTTCTAATTATTATAAAACTGATACTCCTGTAAAATTCCATTTAATTGATTAGGCCTAATCATTCCTTATTTAAATCAAAATCACCAAAAATCATTAAAATCAGCTCAAATTAATAACAAATCAGTAACATAGGTGCGCATATAGGTAAATGATCATAAGTATATACTTGCTGTACTGGTGGTAATTTTGTAGCAACTTGTAATATACACTTGCTTTACTAGTAGTAATTTGTAAAAAAGAAATTAATGGAAATAAAGCCTCTGTGTCCTTGTGTATAATGGAATCCTATGAACCCATGGTCACAATCTTTACATACCCACGGGTCATATAGCCCTCATAGGTTGTGACTGTGACAACCAGGAAAGGTTAACCAATATAAACTACAGTTGTGATCTTCCATTTAGTATAAACATTTTGGTGTCTGTCCTTTCCTTTCATACATTCTCAGGGTCAAAGCTTTAAGAACTATTCAACATTGATATTATTTCTTGGAAACCTGCTTTTCTGTTTAAGAAAACCTTTATTTATTACTAAGAATATTCAGTGTATGATAGAGTTAATAAATATTCTTAAATCAGAGAGGGATAGAAAACAAAAACTCAAATTTGGTCTCACTTGACCTGTGTCTTTGAAGAGCAGATTTATAAGCAACCATTACAGACAGATATACAAAGTTTAGATGGCACTATCTAATTCAATTCCTGTATCTATATGCTAGGTCAACTGTCTACCAAAGGCTTAACCTTGATCGTTTTTTATTTTTGAAGTACAGCATTGTGGCGTATTGAACACAGCATCTAAGCCTAGACTTTTTTGTGAAACCAGAGTAATTCTTATGCCATAAATGGCTTAGTATCCAGGAGATTTAGCATTTGAAAACCATCTTAGTGATCTCATTTTAAAGTCTTTAAAATAATATTAAGTATTCTGAAGACCACTTTCCTGCCTTCATATACTTTTCCCATTATAATCTCAGTGGAGTCTAGATTTTCAAGGCTGAGCAGGCTTAGAAACTTTAAATGTCAATATATCCCACATAGTTTCAATCTGCCACATCTTACAGTATGACCATAAAATGTTAAGTGAGGCCTTTAATAGTTTTGGACTTGAATGAGGTTTCATGTGAGTGAATCATAAAACACACAAGCAGCACCTTCTGTAAGGATAGGGGATTCTTTGCCAAGGAGAGCTACCCAAATGATTTCCTTCAATTACATGTTCTTCTTTTTAAGTAAAGGAAGACTAGGCAATTGTTATAATCACCAACACATTTCAGTAATTCTAGACTAGAAGGCTACATAAAATAATTTGACAGGAAAAAAATATGAGAAAGATTTCATGTTAAGGTTTAATTAAAAAATAGGATGCTTTTCAAACAAACAAACAAAAAAACCCCAGCAATTTACTTTCCGTATTTAAAATGCTTTTCCTTCTTACCCCATATAATAAACAATTATCTGGAGGCTTAAAACTAAAACTTATTTCCTTACAAAAAATGTTTTACAGTATTTTATATAGGGCTACATTTTTAAAATGTTTATTGAAGTTAATCTGGTAGAATATATGATGTAGAACTCAGGTTGTATGACTGCATATGAAAGTTCCTATTTTCCTATTTTCATATATGTGCATGTCATTTGGACAGATACTGAAAACTTAATTGACAGACTAGTCTATAATTGCACAGTTTCTTTCCATAGATATTAACAATTTCAAATTCTGCAAGTTTTTGTAGAATATGCAGACTTTGGCATGTATTCACAGAATCATTCATGTATTCATGAAATGAAAGATGATTTTGGAGGTAAGGTAAATAGATTTAGATGTCCCTTTATTCTATTATCTGTTTTGCAAAGTCAGGACATGTATTTGATAAGTTTTGTGCCATAAATCTCAAAGCACATTTGCACATGCAATGCACCAGTTTTCCCACTTCTATTTTCTTCATGCCATTCGATTCATATGTTTGGAAAGCTTTTAAAAGTCACAGTTATTGAATGAATACATTGAATAAAGTGCATTAAAAATGAAAGGCCTAGTAAATGACACATGCCTATTATGGATTTATGGAGCAGTCAGGTTTGGAAAGTGGATTTGAATGGAGAAGCAGGAAGATAGCTGATGCATGCATACTAGAACATACAAATGCAGCTGAATTAAATTACCTTGTTTATTGTTAAAGACAATTGAAAAAAAAGTTTATAAAAGTTATAATATTTCTTCTTTTTAGTGTTGTTGCCTCTTTATTATTTCTTTATTATTACATATTCACATGACAACAGAAGTCTCTCTTAAATCACACATAATTTATAGGATGAAACAACAGCAAATTTTGCAGAATGGATTCTTGTTGACAATCTGGGACTTTACAACTGTAGTTAACGATCACTGAGTACTGCAAAACTGTTGGGTCAGCTCTAAAGCTAAATCCTGCAAAACTTATTCTGACACAAAGCTACCTCTGAAGGCAGGGTCTGGCCTTTATGTTTACACAGTATTCTAACAAGTTTTGTTCCTGCAGATTACACTACTTAGCACACTGTAAACAGGAAATCAAAGTGAACAAGCCAGGAAAAAAAAATGCAAAATACTTCATTAAATGTGCTGTGTAATGATTTGACAAGACATGCCTTAACAGAAGGCTTGCTTAACAGCAGCTTAGTCATGTTTATGTGAACCAATGCATGGTTTCTCCCCCTCCCCTTTTTCTTCCTCCTCCTTTTTTTTGTTATTTCTGAGTCATCTCAGTCCTGACATATCCCTCCACTGCCAGGATAACTGAGAACAGCTGTTTATAGGAATTGTCTCAGTAATGCTAGCAGGAAAGGGAAGTTGGAGGGGGAAGCAATTCCAGCTAAAAAACCTTGATATTGTCATTTTCTTAAGCAAAAACTTCTGTAGGATGTATTTTTTTTTTTTTTTAAGAAGCAGCAGCAGGATGAAGTAACTGATTGCAACAGTGCACTATACTCACTTGGCTATTATTAAACCTATACCAACTACATGGTAATGAATTCATTAATTCATCCTCATAGCCTTCAAAGATAAATAGTTGAATTATCCTCACATTATAGGTGGGAAGTAAGTGACACATCACAAACTCATTCCACTGCATGGACCAGAAAACAGAAATATGTAGTTTCTATATCTTTTAGCACCTTGCCAGGTAAATACATCAGTGTTCCAGATATAGATAGGTTGCTTATTAAAGGAGGACTCTGCTTATTGCAGGCTGGACTCTGCTGTAGAGAGTTGTTTAAACATAGCAGAAGAAACAACTTCAAAGCTGGAAGGCAAAGTTTTTTGTCTTAGGTGTGATGAAGTGAGGCAGATACACAATATATTGTCCATACTTTAAAAAAAAACACCTGAAAATCAAAATATACAAGTGCTGATTTCAATTATTATGTTGTTATCAGAGTATAGAACACCATTCTGAGTTTTGATCTTTGATTTCAGTTATATCTCATGATAGTTATAAGCTTGATAAACCTAGTACCTCAAGTCAGTTGACAACAATTAAAAAAATAAAAGTAAATAGCTAGTGCATTGTTTTCAATCCTTCCTTGACAACCAATGTGAACTCTGACATCAAAAACTGATGTTTTCCACTCCAGTTACATGCATACACATCAACTTCAATCTTATTCTTTTTAAGAAAATCCTATTTTTCTTATTTCTTTTGAATGGCTGGAGTTGGCAATGCTGATTATATTACACATAACTAATAAATACTAATAGAAAGCAGAACAAGTGGCAATAAGAATGTGCTGCTTATGAGAACTATTCAAGGAAAACTATGTGGAAGAGTTGAAAAGAAAGATGTGGAGAAGGGAAAGAGAAAAGAAAAGGAGCTGAACCATCCTTAGCTCAGTTTCTTAGATTACATTTTGCTGTTAACTTCTTTATTTCCCAATAATACAAAAGTAATTATATACCTCACCCTTGTTGATTTTATCAGAATACATTTCTGGAAAGTAGTAAATATTTCAAATTTATCTTTTTGCCTTCCCTAACCTACTGTTTCAACTGCCCTTAGAACTGGCCCTGTGCAAGGGAACAGAATACTTAGTAAGCAGTGCTCTGTCACAGAGTGTTCATGCATTGGAAAGTGAGACATCTGGAAGCTTCAGCTGTGATCCTGAGTAATATCAAATGAGTTTTAATTAATATATGTCTGTCAGTCCTCATTTGAATTACATTTGATATCTTAAACACCCCCCACCCACCCCCCCCCAATGTATTTACCTCAGTGATGTCCAAGAAACTCATATACTACTCAGTGTCAGAGAGTACACACTGGACTTTTTTTCATCCTTCATGTTCCTAACAAGTCTCTGCCCTGTCCCCAGCTCAGCAAGAATATGTTGTTGCATTGATTCAGGGGACACAACTGGAAGAAGAAAATCCTGTTATCCCCTCTCATGAATTCATCCCTAAGGCTATGCTACTTGTCCAAAGTATTTAACTGATACTGTCAGTTGCCATTAATTTTCTCAGCAGATGAACAAAAATACAGAGTCTAGCAAATTCTGGACATATCTTCATAAACTAATGACCCTCTAATTCCAGTTCTGGAGAGGGAAATGGAGAAAATAATCAGCTTGGCACTTATTAAACTCCTTAGTCATGAATTTGGGTATTTAACAAATATTATCTTTCCTTTCATCCTTCTGTTTGTCTTCCCTAATGTCATAAATAACCTTGCAAGCAATAAAATTCCTTATCTCTTAGGTAAATAAAGCTTAGCTTAGTTAATAAACCCCACAGTAGGATTTTTCTTTTAAAAGGAAACCTAATTACAAAAGCAGACATTCACTTTTGCAAAAATCTGTGGGATCCACAATTTCAGACAAACCCCCCCTCCCCTTGTGAAGCAAGCCAGCAAAACCCAGGAAGGTCACTGTCAATAACTTGAACATGGCTCCTGATGTTATGCATGTTTGCTTTTGCTGTTTTCCATCTGTATTTCCATCTTGTTCTGAGTCATATGGAGGGGAAAAAAGTATTTGCAACAAGTGATCAAAAGTTCTTCCACTAAGGGAAAGCAGTTATGCACGATGGCCAAACACAGGAAAGGTGCGAGATAAACCTGAGGATTAATTTCTGTTGGAACCATATCCCAACGTAAAGGAAGAAGAATTTAACAGTTTGGGGAGCTCAGTATGGAACGCTGAAGGTCAAAATATGCAGGCCGTGATATGGGCAGCAGACCTGAAAGAAGGACCTGGTAAAACAGCAACAGAAGAGAATCATCATGGACATTTTTCCTTTGTTGTCCCTCTTACTCAGTATTAATTTGCGAGCAGACAATCTGTTTTCAGTTTTCATGTCATCTCTATACATGAAAAGCCCTCATGAAGATGCTGAGTAAATTAAAGGGCAGAATAAAATCTGAGCAATGGCATCAGAATTTGGCCCTACTTCTTAAGTTGGCATTTAAGTAAATATGTCATTAATGCCCAAAAAATTAGTTGGTACTATTCTCGAGATTGCAAACTATATCATTAATTATCCCAATGCACAAACAAGGAAGTAAATTAACCACAACCTAGTTCATTTCAGTCCTTCTCAGCTGTCCTAGTTTAACCAGGATAGGGTTAAGTTTCCCCAGCAGTGGGGGGGAGCTCTAGCCGGGTTATTCAGATACCATGCGGACGTCACATCCTGGCAGGTCACATTTTCCTGGCGCGGGAGCGCGGTGCACTCGTGGTTTTGTACATCGTGCTTCCCACTGCTGTATTTGGTAGCTATTTTGCTCTGTTCATTGCTATCACTATTACTGTTATTGTTGTTGTTGGTTGTGTTGCTATTGCACTGTTGTATTAAACCTCTCCTTATTTCAGTCTTGGGGCTTTGTATTTCACTCCCTTTGTGGGGGAGGGGCAGCGGCCGCGTGGTCTCAGACCCCGGCAGAGGCTAAACCATCACATCAGCAAACGGGAAAAATTTGGTCATTGAAGAGAACAGTAGAAACAATACAGGGAAAATTGGAGGATACATTTTTCTTTAACTTGGAAAAAAAAAAGGTAACATTGTTATATACTTCTTATTACTTTGTAAAAAGCTTCAGATACTAAGTTTACCTAAATAACCATAACTTTCCTTCCTCTACCCCCACCCAGTACTGGGACTATTTGCCCCAAGCAGTACCTGCAGGACTAGTTAAAAATTTATAGGATACAATATTTTATGTTTAACCAAGTTAGGTTGTACAAACCACAAACATAAATAAGAGGAGCTCAGGAAAAGAAGAGTTCACCCCCAAAATACATATATGAACAGAACCAGAGAAATCCAAAAATAAGCCAGGAAGACTGAATTTTATTATTTAGTGATCTTTATACTACAGTTAATTAAAAAGCTGAAATTACACTTCAGTAGATTTTAGCTAGCACATCCTTATGTTAAAAAAACCCAACAACTGTCACCATTACAAATTGTCAGTCATAAACTATCTTGGCTGATCAATGATTCCTATATTAGCTTGTACTTTGATTATTCTCCCAATCCCTTACAGCATTAAGAAATGTACAAAATTATTGGAATTATCTGAAATTCCCAAACTTTCAAAAATCTTATCTGTTTATATTTCTAAACAAGTTTTCTAAATAACATTCCTTCAGTGAGAAATAGCATGAGAAATATAAACTCTGTTCAACAGTATATCAAGGCTGGATGCAGCATGAAGGGAAGATGCTGAGGAAAAATTTCACAACCATTCTCTTATTATCTCTGGGTCATTCTAATGAGGACATCTGTCTTCTCCCAGAAAATATTCTCTTGATATAGGGATTTATACATATGTATAGAAATCTTAAGAGCTAACTTCATTTTAGTAAAAATAAACATTATTATGGATCAGCAATTGCCTTTCTGTAGTAATTGACATGAATACAGAGCTGCAGCACAGTAAGCATTCTAATTCTACCTGCAGCCCTATTAATTTACAGTTGGACTCAATGAACACAGAATCACAGAATCATCAAGGTTGGAAAAGACCTTGAAGATCATCCAGTCCAAACATTAACCCAACACTGACCGTTCCCAACTACACCACATCCCTAAGCGCTATGTCAACGCGACTCTTAAGCACCTCCAGGGATGGGGACTCCACCACCTCCCTGGGCAGCCCATTCCAACGCCTAACAACCCCTTCTGGAAAGAAATGCTTCCTAATATCTAGTCTAAACCTTCCCTGGCACAACTTGAGGCCATTCCCTCTTGTCCTATCACTTATTACTTGGTTAAAGAGACTCATCCCCAGCTCTCTGCAACCTCCTTTCAGACAGCTGTAGAGGGCAATGAGGTCTCCCCTCAGCCTCCTCTTCTCCAGACTAAACACCCCCAGTTCCCTCAGCCGTTCCTCGTACGACATGTGCTCCAGACCCTGCACCAGCTTCGGTGCCCTTCTCTGGACACGCTCGAGTCATTCAATGTCCTTTTTGTAGTGAGGGGCCCAAAACTGAACACAGTCATCGAGGTGCGGCCTCACCAGTGCCAAGTACAGGGGTAAGATCACTTCCCTGTCCCTGCTGGCCACGTTATTTCTGACACAAGCCAGGATGCCATTGGCCTTCTTGGCCACCTGGGCACACTGCTGGCTCATGTTCAGCCGGCTGTCAATCAACCCCCCCAGGTCCCTCTCTGACTGATCTTAATGATCTTAAAGGTCTTTTCCAACCTAAATGATTCTATGATTCTAATGCAATTTAAAGGCATAATTTACCTTAGAAAGTCTTATAGAGAGGGAATTTTGACCAGGATATACAGACAGCACTAAAAATGGCCGGAGTTTTTTATGACAAGCAGTCTTTTCTCTCCTCAGTTTCTCCTATTATTTAGTTGTTACTTAGAAGGGAGAGAGTATCTAGTAAATCAAAAGACTATCCTGTAGTAATTTTGTTCTGTCTAGTGGCCTTACACAGAATAAATGGCTAGTCCCAACCTCTGTAAGTCAGAGAGATACAGCTAGGAACAACCACAAATGAAGGAGTAAATGCATGAAAAGTACAAGGCCATAAATGATTCCATTTACATTTTTTTAATCTCGACTTTTTTAATCATCCCCAAAAAAACTTCTACTGGTAAAAAAAGGAAAAGAAAACATATGAAAGCCTACATATCTGTATAAAAGGATAGTAGGTGCTTAATTCAGTCCCATAGATATTCTATTTTTTTTCCCTCAAATTGTTAGAGATAAAATAAAACTATATTTTTGCAGTGTATACCTGCAATTAAATAGCCTTTTCAAAACCAATCATGGTCTCCTGAGAGGAAAATCTGCTGGTTCCTGGGTTCAGTCTGGTCTGCTTAGAAGCTAATTCACAAACTGTGAATTTTCTAAAGACAACAAAAGCCAAAAGATTGGCAAAAAAAATAATCACCTCCCCTGTCAAAATCACACAAACCAAGTGAACCAAGATAAATGAGCTTAATGTTACAGTACCAGTGATCCAGAAGTATAAATTTTCATGGCCCAATTAAGTTATACTGTCTTTATTTTTATATGGTTTTCAGCATTAACAGATCATTTTCTGGATAGTAGTTATTGCTGTTCCCTATTTGAAACAGCAGCATAATATAAAACTGCAGATCAAGATAATGAATACACTTGTCTTTAAAATATGTACACACACACATAAAGAAATAAACTAGAAAAGTTTGTGCTACATAATATTCAATTTTACATCAGAAATATTGGCAAACAGGATTTATAAAATAAGGATAAATCTAAACTATCATGGGATAAATGGGAAGGTCCCATGGATTAAGGTATAGTAAGAAGATAAGAAATGAAGGGAAGGGGAATAAAGTCATTTCCATGATAGAAGAAGGTTATCAGCAAGACCTCTGCTATGCAACATATTCATAAGTAATTTAGAGAAAAGAATTAATGGTGATATGACAGCAGTTTCTGACAATACAAAAATAATTCAGGAGAGTGAAAATGAAGCCAATTATAAAGAGCTACAAGAGGACTTCTTAATATTACATTACCAAGCAATAAAATGGCAGATGAAATTCAGTGTGATATATGCACATTTGATACTCAGGAAATACTCCGCTCCTGAAGTCTTGAAATGTTGGAGCAAATGGGTCTGTCTTTTTACAGGACATAAGAATCTTACATATCTTACTTCCAGCTTGTGCATGATCATTACTTCTGGTCATTTCACATCCCTGACATTTAATGGTTAATAATTTAATTTTTCCCAACTTAAATTCTTTCTGAAATGTCAACTTTCTCACACTCATGATGTTGTCATACGTTATGAAATCTCCTGAGGCTGAGAGGAAAGCCACTGATGCAACCTCCGCTAAATGAAATTTCACAATTTGTTCTTAAATGTTTTCTTTGACTTAAAGAACCCCCTAAACCACTACATGTTTCTATGTCCATCTTAAATGGAACTTAACATACTGGAAACCAAGTTACAAAGCCTAAGAAAATATTCTCCAACGGGATAGGGTGGAGGAGTCTGTTGAGTCACTGCCAGCTGTTCTCCATTTTCTTTCATACACTGCATGCATCCTTGGCAGCAATGTTAACTTCAACATCCAAACAACTAATACCATCATTTCTGACCCATATAATTCTCAACAGAAGAGTAAAAATCCACTGAGTCTAAAATCTACTGGTTTATTCTCCCTCTTTCTTAGTGGGGAAGATAAATCTAACAAACATGGGCACAAAAATGAAGAGAGGGCATTTACAGTCAAGGAAACAGCTACTGTCTTTCTCCAGCTCTCAATCTGCACACATATACAAACAAGCTAGCATAGGACTTTAGCCATCTAACAATGTGACATTAAACACCATGGAATACTACCTTAATCATAATTTCTTCCTGGTTTTGCAGATTTCTTCTATATGTTGTTCTTCTGTAATTCCTTTTCCTTAATATAGTCTCTTATCATGGAAGTCATGATATACAAGTGTCAAGGAGGCAAAATCACTTCCCCATTATTCTGTAATTAACGAGCTGAATTCTTTACCTGGATACTCATTCTACAGTCTAGAGTTATCACTAAATGTGACAGACTTTGTATATTTTGGCTCTATCTAGCTCATATAATCCTACCATATTATATGATAGAATCTAGTCTGGGATAAATATAATGTCCAAGTAAAACAAAGTTTAAGCTAAAACAATAACAGGAAATGAAAGCCAGTATAGCTGGAGAGCATGTTGGAACTATGACCAAGAAGTAAACAAGTATACACAATACTCACAGATAAAGGAAAGTCCCCTTCTTAGCCCTGATACTGGTGAAAGGAATGCTAAGGATGACTGTGTTCGGAATATTTCTGGAGATTAATTAACACTTGCATGTTTCTTGAATGTTCTATTTTACAGATGCATTTCCAAAAAGTTTGGCATTTTTGCCAGCGATTTCACCTAAAGACCAACTATCTTTTTTGGTCTCTATAGAAGGGACAGGCTCTCAAAGACATGGAAATTTCTAAAGAATGGTATGAAGATATGGGCAGATTTGAACCTAAGAAACCTATGCAACTGCCAATTTGACCACGGAACCAAAAAGATATATGTTGGACAAATTTTTCTCCCCACGTGTGTCATTCATTATTCCCCAGTCCTAAAACTATGATCTTTTCAGAAAATTAGAAAAGATACCAAGGCTCTTGTATATAAATTGAACTTGATCAGTTTAAAGACAATCACTAATACAATATGTACTTCAAAGCAGAAGCTATCAGCTACTCGACTGTAAACAATGACTGAATCATTGAATAATTTAGATTGGAAGGGACCTCCAGAGGTTCTGATTCCAATCCCAATTCTCTTAGTCAATACAGTAGAGCTACTTACGACTTTTTCTCCCCATACATACTGAAGCACTTGCTTTTGACAGCTATTCCTGTAGCCTACAATGGATCCATAGCATCACCAGGAGCAAGAGTCCCATATAGAATAGAATAGAATAGAATAGAATAGAATAGAATAGAATAGAATAGAATAGAATAGAATAGAATAGAATAGAATAGAATAGAATAGAATAGTTCAGTTGGAAGGGACCTACAACGATCATCTAGTTCAACTGTCTGACCAGTTCAGGGCTGACCAAAAGTTAAATCATGTTATTAAGGACATTGTCCAAATGCCTCTTAAACACTGACAGGCACGAGGCTTTGACCTGCTCTAGTGTTTGACCACACTCTTGGTAAAGAAAGGCTTCCTAATGTTCAGTCTAAACCTCCCCTAACTGAAAGGAGGTTGTAGGGTCACATAGGTAAGGTCTCCCCTGAGCCTCCTTTTCTCCATGCTAAACAACCCCAGTTCCTTCAGCCGCTCCTCATAAGACCTGTGCTCTAGACCCTTCACCAGCTTCATTGCTCTTCTTTGGACATGCTCCAGCACCTCAATGTCTGTCTTATAGTGAGAGGCCCAAAACTGAACACAGTATTCAAGGTGCGGTCTCACCAGCGCTGAGTACAGGGGCAAGATCACTTCCCTGTCCCTGCTGGCCACACTATTTCTGATACAAGCCAGGATGCCATTGGCCTTCTTGGCCACCTGGGCACACTGCTGGCTCATGTTCAGCCGGCTGTCAATCAACACCCCCAGGTCCTTTTCTGCCAGGCAGCTTTCCAGCCGCTCTTCCACAAGCCTGTAGCATTGAATGGGGTTGTTGTGACCCAAGTGCAGGACCCGTCACTTAGCCTTCTTGATTCTCATACAATTGGCCTTGTCCCATTGATCCAGCCTGTCCAGGTCTCTCTGCAGAGCCTCCCTGCCCTCGAGCAGATCAACACTCCCACCCAACTTGGTGTCATCTGCAAACTTACTGAGGGTGCACTCGATCCCCTCATCTAGATCATCAATAAAGATGTTAAACAAGAGTGGCCCCAAAACCGAGCCCTGGGGGACACCACTCGTGACTGGCCACCAACCAGATTTAACTCCGTTCACCACAACTCTCTGGGCCCGGCCATCCAGCCAGTTTTTTCTCCTGTGAAGAGTACACCCATCCAAGCCATGAGCAGCCAGTTTCTCCAGGAGAATGCTGTGGGAAACGGTGTCAAAGGCCTTACTAAAGTCAAGGTAGACAACATCCACAGCCTTTCCCTCATCCACTAAGTGGGTTACCTTGTCATAAGAGGAGATCAGCTTTGTCAAGCAGGACCTGCCTTTCATAAACCCATGCTGACTGGGCCCGATCACCTGGTTGTCCTGTACGTGCCATGTGATGACACTCATGATGATCTGCTCCGTAACCTTCCCTGGCACACTTTAATGTGTTATGGTGATCTGTTTTCTGAACTTAACAATGCCAAACAGTAAAAATGGATTGGTTAACCCCACAGACTTCAACTGATTTAGAACTGGCCCCAAAACTAGGGTGTAAATAATAAAAATTTAATTTATTAATCAGAAATCATTACCCAGTAAATGGTCTATATCTTCTACAGAGCTGAATGAACCATGGAAAAATTTATTATATTCTGGTTTTTAACTGATGGACAAGCATGACAAAATTGCCTTGAATATTAATATGACCATCTACAGTGGTAAGTTTAATTTGGATTCTAGGTGGTTTGATGACACTAAGGCATTGTTTATATTTAGATAATTGCATGAATGTTCAGATAAAAATAAAAAAGTATTAGATTTTGTAGTGATTTTCCCTTCTCTTATGCTTCCCCATTGTATTCAGTTGAAAACAAGTGTCATATCTCTTTTGAGAAAGATTGAATGACATCCCACTCATAAAATCATTTTAGACATAACATTTATTATATCAATGAACAGCTAACAGGTTCTGACTTCCCCCATTCCCAACATTTGTTGAAGAGTGGGCAAGTAAAAGGCATACTTTAGACTAGCCTGATGCACAGGAACAAGAGGGGAACCATCTTTCACTTCATAATGCCCTCCCGTGTCCTTAGTGAGAACTCATACAGGGATTTCATGGCAGACCTCAGTGCTATCATGCGTGGTGATTCACCATCTTAGATTTTTGTTTTTCTTGTATAAGAGATCAGACTATACCGCTGAAGAGGCAGAGACTTAATGCTTAATACATGGTTTTGCACTTCAATATTAGTTTCTGAATGTGGGTTTGGGGTTTGCTTTTTTGGGATTGTATATTCCTACCCCCTTAAAAATACATGCTCTCACCTTCACTACTGTAAGTTATTGTCTTTCATCCAAATATGACAAACATTTATAGCAAGGTGCCTGAAACAAACTCAAAATACAATGTCCTTCTAAATTTTGAATCTTTCCTGTTATGAACTGGATTAAAGGTACACTGTTCAACTTGTATGTCACAGCATCATCTGGCCTCTACTCAGAAGCTACCACTAGGTCAGTAGAGATGGAGATGCAGCTCTAAAAATAGCAGGCTGTAGCTGACAGGGAGCGAATGATTACTTAGAAAACAAATAGATTACTTTTTTCCTGTTTTAAGAATATCATCTGGAGGGCAGGTGAAACATGCCTTTGTATGTTGCTTTCACTAGAAAAAAATATAAAACCCTAATTAACTGTCATGCAAGTACAAGTCCTTGACACCTCCTAAAGTTCTGAGAATCTCTGAAGATTCTGCTCAAAATCCATAGAATGTGGAAAGTCTGTGCTGGACTCTTTGAGTCAGGCAGGACTCTCCAGCCAAATCAATATTCCTAGAACAGCTGTCCTCTTGTAA
This sequence comes from Strix aluco, assembly GCF_031877795.1. Lineage (NCBI taxonomy): Eukaryota > Metazoa > Chordata > Aves > Strigiformes > Strigidae > Strix > Strix aluco. The sequence goes on from NC_133970.1 coordinate 14,096,483, forward strand.
TGCCAGCTTACCAAAAATTTACGTTGGACACTTGACTCGCATATAGCCATATAGTTCAATTCACAGGATTAGTTTCCAATCAGCAGCATTCACATTATCAAAGAAATTTCCCTGTAGAAAGTTCATTACTGGACAAAGGACCAGCTTACTCTATTTGTTCTGGACTGTTCTTTGATTCTGTGCCTGAACCTTCGTGAGTGTTGCTGTGCTGTGAAAAACTAAGGTAGCTTTAGTTTATGTTGATTTACTGGTTGATTTTTCTAAAACATTGAAGGCTTAAAAAGGGATTTAAAAGTGCTATTTTAGCTAGGTAATTGCAAAAACAAAAACATTGATCAATTTTGTAACATTGACTAATATCTCAGATAGCGGAGTTCTATAATTGATCACCCTTTTGTATATATTTTTATGGATAGCTGATGTAGAAGAGCCACTAGCTTAATATACTGGTGTAGGATAGATCTGTATGCATGCACAAGTATTTTAGTATTCAGAAATATGAAACATTTGCTTTTTTTTAATAAAAACCCATATCTCAAAGAATAAAACTGTTAATCTCCAATTTTTTATTAATGCTAACAATCTTAAAGGTAAAAAAAAATCATAAGCAGTGGTTCTGGTCTAAAAATGTAATTTCAAGAAAACGTTGCACAAAAACACTTGAAGTGTGTGTCCCTTAAATGACACAGATGATAATTTAAATTCTAACATTGCCACATAGCATTAGAAACTTTAGTTATTAAAGAGGGTTATGCTGTTATTAGAAAAAAATATTCTAATCATTGCCATTCAGATATAAAGGAGGTCTGAGTATACGATCATAGTTAGGGACAGCCTTATTTTTTATATTTCCTATTAGTTTTGACCAGAACTCAGGCACAAATGATTAAACAGTGTTATTAATGGATGAAAAACCTAAAAGATCTTTCTGGATTCGCCACAGTTGGCAGTTACAAATTCAAAATTAAATCAAAATTATTTCATACAAGAATTTACACATTTAGGAAGTCTACCGTTTGCATTATACAAGAAGTTAGATCAAATGTTTGGGTTGGCTATATTAGTAGCATACAGCATAAAACCTACTGTAACAGTACCATGAGAATTTAGTGGTCTTCAGTACCTTTAACACCAACAGACAGGAACAGCACATATTGGACTCCTAAGTCCCTGGCTGCTAGCCTAGTTAACCTTGCCTTAGGTCAAATGACATTTTGATACCAAACAATGATGACAGTCCATTCTGTCAGAGGTTCGGCTGTGTGAAGTATGCAGAAACAAGATGCTATGGCAGTGCTTCATTTCTGGAATGTTGAGGAGCTCTATTAATATCTTGCAAAGTTCTACTGATCAAAACACAAATAGCAGATAGTGATTTTCAACAGCTGGTATAACATTAGAGTTCCAAGGAAACAACAAGATGCACGTTATTGACCCCAGTTCAACAAATCAACCTTCAGACCCCAACTGCAAACCACTGAGTTATCTGACTTTTAAAGTATTACCCCTTCCCCAGTTTCCTCCCACCCCTACCAAAATGTGCAATCCCTGCCCCCACTATAAGTACTGGAAAACACTAGACAACTTAAACAGAGGTCACCAGTTACAATAATTCTTAAACAGTGTCCTTGAAAGGCTTTCATAGCCCTAAGAAATCATTGATATAAACAAGAACATGGAACTGAAGGTGTCAAAACTTAACTCTTGTACTAACCAGTGGTGTAGCTCCAAAAATAGTTTTTTCCCTATGTAGCTGATTGTCCTGGTTTCAGCTAGGATAGAGTTAATTTTCTTGAGCTGGGCCATTAGAGTATTCCATAGCATGTGACATTATGCTTAGTATATAAAGGAGGCAGATTCTCTCTTGCTTCTGGTCTGTGATGGCAGAATCTTCCTTCTGTTGGGAGCGCTGGCCAGGAGCAGGCTGGGTAGTGAGCAATCGCATTGTGCGTTACATGTTTGTACTTTCCGTTATTGTTATTGCTTTATTACAATCACTAAACTTTTTTCTATTTCAACCCATGAGTTTCCCTTGTGTTCCTCCAGTCTCCTCCCCTATTCACCAGGTGGGGGAAGGGTGAGCAACCAGCTTCGTGGTGTTTGGCTGGCGGCAGAGTTCAAACCACGACATTGATACATAGCACATGTATTTCTATAGTAATTTGATCCTTACGGCTATTATTTTATACAAAGACACATATTAAATGTTTAAGTCACAAACAATCTTATGGCTTACGGTTAAAGCATTTAAAAGCTTTTTTTTTTTTTAAAAAAGAGTTTATTTTTCATAAGGAAGAACAATAGGAAAAATTAAATTGCTTTTCACATAGTTTTCTTAAAACAGAGTCCGTAAGGACATATTCAGCACCAAAACTAAAAAAAAAAAAAAAACACACTACGAACAGCCATAGAATATAATCTATAAAGCAAACATTTAATATTGCACTTTGTTTCTCTAATGCTTGGATTTTACTTTTTTTCCTAATTCAGATCAAGATTCTATATCAAATATTGGGCTACAACTATGAACCTGTAATACCCCTGAACAACTAACAAAAAAGTTTAAAGAGGAAGTCTTTATTTGATAAAGATTTATAATTTTTCACTCTGATCACAGCCTGTGATGCAATGTCAATTACTACAACACTGGTCAGTTCTGCTTCATATACAGTTTTTCATTATACTGGGATAAGTACTTTAATGCTATATATATCAGTAACTGTTCCCTAGTATGTTAAAGCAACAAAAAAGAAAAAAGTAAAATCACCAAATGCCCTTTTATGCCAACAATCTTATCAACTTTTAAAATTTTGTCTGGTTGGAGAACTTAGAAGGAAGGGACATTCACAAAATCAGCCAGCAGAAGACATGACCCAGTTCCCAATTCTTGCTTATCAAAGCCCAAACCATTGAGCTGAATCGCTGAAAACGTGACTCATTTTAATCACCCTATCATCATTTTTGAAACATGAAGTATCTTACATGTTCTCATAAAGGCCACTTATGGAAAAGCCTATTTTGTCATATTTATGAAGCCTTAAAAATAAGGTAGAACTTTGTAAGAATAAGCACAAAGCAGAAACACCAGCTTTCCTTCCCCCCCTTCCTTCTGAGCTGTTTTATTGCACAAGAATATACACAGTGGATTAATTTTTAACTAGTCAACATCAGACATGTCTCTAACAATAGTTTTTGGGGTTTGTTTTACACAACTGCTGAAAAGGACTGGTCAGATCTAACTGCTCCATCATTCTTTTCTTCTTTAGAGTACACTCAAGGGGCAAGTACTTTTTCTATACCATTTCTCACATTCTAGATGAACGTATGTTTAAAGTTGTTGGGGTTTTGGGGGCTTTTTTAACAGGGGTAGGGAGGTGGGTTTGTTTGTTTTAAAGCTCTCAAGACTATCCCAGAAGACAAATCGGAGCAATTCTCAAACTAATTTAAGTATGACTGGTAACACCAATATTCTGGCCCAATTTTATTATAGTCTTACTACTTTTACAGTCTGCTACTGACCTCCAAACGAAGATAAGGCCAACAAAGCAATATTTGGGTCACTTAAGCAAGCTTTGGGTCAACAGAACTTGGTTCTTATGGGTGACTCCAACTACCCAGACATCTGTTGGAAGAACAATACTGCACCTCACATGATCCATCAAGTTCCTGGAATGCATAGAGGACTGCTTCCTCATACACATTAGATGTGTCAACCAGGAGTGAGGCACTGCTAGACTTGCTACTCACAAACCAAGATGACCTGCTTTGTAACAGCTCTGTTAGTGATAGCCTTGGCTGCAGTGATCACAGTATTGTGAAGTCTGGGATCCTGCTGAGCACGCTGAAGGTTATTACTAAGACAAAGGTTTTAGATTTTAGAAGAGCAAACTTCAGCTCAATAAGAGATCAGTTGGGAGCGATTCCATGGGAAGCATCCATGGAGGAGAAAGGAGCTAGCTAGTGCTAGGAGTTTTTCAAGAATGCTCTCCTGGAAACACAAAAACAGTTCATCCCCTTTAAATCTAAGGGAAGTAGGTGGAGCAAGAAATCCCCTTGACTTAACTGTGAGCTTCTGAATCTGTTCAAAACCAAGAGAAGAATACCAGAGATAGAAGAGCAGACTAATACCTGTTGAGAACTACAAGGGCAGTGCCAGGGCACGCAGAGATGCAGTTAGAAAAGCAAAAGCTCAGCTTGAATTGAAATTGGCCAGAGATGTCAAAAAGTACAAGAAAGGGTTCTTCAGGTACATAAACAACAAGCAGAAACAGAAAGAAAATATTGGCCCACTGTTAAACAGGAAAGGTAAATTAGTCACTAACAACGCTGAAAAGGCAGAGGTTCTCATCACTTTCTTCACCTCTGCCTTTACCAGCACTGCTGGGCCCCAGACCTTGGGAACAAAAATCCAGGTTGATGCAAACACAGACTCAGGGTCAGTAAAGAAAGAGTTGGTACATGAACTATTACATGAGCTTGACCCCTACAAATCGATGGGCCCTGACAACATCCACACGAGGATGTTGAGAGAGCTGGCTGATGTTGCAAGGCCACTCTCCATACTCTTTGAGAGGTCATGAAGATCAGGGGGACGTTCCAGAAGACTGGAAGAAGGCTAGTGTCACCCCCATCTACAAGAAGGGTTTAAAGAAGGATCCAAGAAATTATAGGCCCATCAGTCTCACTTCAATCCCTGAGTAAGTTATGGACCAAATCCTCCTGGGGGCTATGACAAGTCAAATGAAGCACATGATTGGGAAAAGCCTCCAGGAATACACCAAGGGCAAATCATGCTTGACACACCTGCTTGTCTTCTACAACAAAGTAACCCACTCAGATGATGTGGGACAAATGGACATTGTCAAACTGGATTTCTCCAAGGTTTTCAATAGGTTTCCTCACAGCCTCTTCCTCGAGAAACTGATATGTTACAGTCTAGAGAAGTGGTCTGTGCAGTAGGTGGGGAACTGGCTGACAGGCCACAGCCAGAGGGCAGTGGGAAAACACTTTTTTAAAATGGCAACCTGCCACAATTGGGGTCCCCCAAGGATAGATATTGGGCCCAACACTGTTTAATATCTTCATAAGTGATCTGGATGATGGGATCGAGTGTACCCTGATGAAGTTTGCTGATGATACCAAACTGAGCGGGGAAGTGGACACTTCAGAAGGGAGAGCCACCCTGCAGGAAGACCTGTATAGGCTGGAAGAGTGGGCTAACAAGAACCTTAGGAAGTTCAACAAGGACAAGTGTAAGGTCTTGCACCTGGGAAAACATAATCTAGGAGTGCAGCACAAGCTGGGATCTACCTGGCTGGGGAGTGGCTCTGTGGAAAGGGACCTGAGGGGCCTGGTGGACAACAAGATCAATATGAGTGAACAGCATACTGCAGCAGCAAAGAAAGCCAAGAGGATGCTGGGTTGCGTCAACAAGGGCATCACCAGCAGAGATAAAGAAGTCATCATCCCACTCTACTCCACAGTTGCATTGTAGTAGCTCAGATGGAATCCACTGTATAGTCACTTCCTAGCTCAAACAGAAGCCATTGTATAGCATTAATAGAAAAACTCACTAAGGCCTTAGGCCACAAGTGGTGAACTTATGTACATGTGACTTCTGTTACGTGAAGGGAGGCCCCGAGACCAGTGTATCCTATGAAAAATAAGGTAGCCACATCTGTCAGCAGAAGCTGCACCCTCAAGATAAGAAAAGGAACAGCCAGCCTAGAGACAGAGAAAGCATCCAATGAGGAACAAGACCACCCCAGACCCAAATATTTCTATTGGACCAAACCATCACATGAGGGGAGGGGAACTCGGACTGTAAGGGTATAATTGCCCAGGGATTTCTTTCTTCAGGGTCCCTCTCCAGAGGCACCCAGCTCAAGCTGATTTTTCCGCTGTACCGTCTGAATACATTATTTTTATAAGATTCAATGCCTGAGACTCTGCTATGGGGAACCTAGGTGGGACCCTAGGCCACCACCTTTGGATCCTCTTGTCTCCAAACATCCAACTGCTGGCAGCGGGTGGGTTCACCTGGGACCTTTGGAGTGAGAGGCACCAAAGGCTGAGTGTTAAAATTCCCTGAGCAGACTTAGTGGAAATAGAGAGGGAAGGGTTTCTTGTTTGTTTGGGGTTTTTCTTCTTTTGATGCTGCTTTTGGTTAATCGTACGAGGGGGTGCATAGCTCGATCAGCGTAAAACGCACATAAGATCCTGGTATTAAGGAAAAGAAATGGGAAGTGTACTCGACCTAGAAAAGGGGACACCTTTGGCCGAGGTCTTACAGAATTGGGAGAAAATTTATGGTACAGTGGAATTATCCGAAAAGCATGCAATCAAATTATGCCAGAAAGATTGGCCGCTTTCATCTATAGATAATAGTTCAGCAGAACAGCGGCCACCACAGGAGACATTTGACCAGCAAAAACTCACCTTTTTACGGCATCACCTAGAGGATCAATTCCCATGACAAATAGATTGGTATGCATGGGATAATTTGGCATATGACCACCATAAAGAGGATGGTCAAAAAGGAATACGAAAACCTCAAGGAGGAACTGTAGCTGCAGCAGTTGCGAGTAATTTAACAGAGCCAGTCTCTGTACCACCCTATACTCCTCCCTCTGTATCGTTTGTTGCTCCTATTGGGCTTTACCCTGTGGTTTCTAGTGTTATCCTCAATTCTCTTGCAATGCAGCCAGCAGCAGTGGTGTGTGTGGGTGTGAAATGTTCCTCCCCCACCTTCAGTGTTGTTACTGAGAGGGTTGTTCCAGCCAGACAGAAAAATAAAGTAATTGGAAAAAATGTGAAGTTAACCCTACAGGCAGGGGGAAAATCAAACTGCCCAGCCTCAGGTTGATCCTAATTGGGATTATAATAATCCAACAGATAGAGATAATTGCCAAACAGTGGTTAAAAATCTGATAGATGTGATTAAAGTTTACAAGGAGATAAGATGAAATTGAACTAAAGTATAGGAATGTAGACAGAGGCCAGAGGAACACCCCAGCAGCTAATAGGGAAAATTGCAACAAGCTTTGTTAACGTACCAGGGAATGATTCTACAGAATTTTAATAATGAATTGGAAGCAAGTGTGTTTGTGGACCAAGCCTCCTCTAACATCTGCAACTATTTTTAAGGAACACGTGCCTGGGTGGCAGGGAGAGAATTTGCAAAAGACTGAGTGTTGCTGTGTTTGTATATGAGCACAAGGAAAGGCAAAAAGCTGAGCAGATTAAAGAAAGGAGAGAAAAAAAAAAAGGGGGGGGGGAAGGCAAAAGAATAAGAGGCAAACCTCTTGGCTGTGGCATTAGCAAGAAATTTGCAAGTGGGAGGCAGAGGGGGAAGAGAGACTGGGGATGGGGAACAGGTTGAAACTAGGGGAAAGAGGAATGAGAAGGAATAATAGGAGAGAGTGCTATTATTGTGGAAAGTTAGGACACAAAATGGGAATGCCCTCTCCAGCTGCAGGAAAGGGTAAGAAAACAGAACTATCACCAAGAAAAACTAACTCGGGAGAATATGCAATCACAACGACGGGAGGAAAGGGACCCTGCAGATCTTGGGCAGGGAAAGAAAGATTAGGAGTTTTTAATGCGAGTAACCCCATTGGATCAGCGGGGACATATTATAGGTAAGGTGGCAAGTTGTGAAGTTAAGTTCTTGGTGGATACAGGAGCCACGTTATCCCTCTTGAATTTTATCCGGAAAGGGTCTAGGACCACAGACAGAATTTTAAGAGTCACAAGACAAAGAGAACAGAATTTGAGTAAACCTCTATTAGTAACAACAGGAAACAAGAGTATATGGGGGTGATTTATATTAGCAGAGGACTCCCCAAACATGCCTGTTAGGAAGAGGTCTCTTGCAGGCTCTAGACATAGAATTACGCTTGTCACCTGAAGGAACAGACCTAATAATCATGGAAATGACTGTGATCACTGATACACCAATTAACAAGCTAAAAATACTGTTAGTATTGAAACCCATACCAAAGCAGCCATGGAGTAAAACTAACAGAGATATAGGACTACTGATTTCACCTCAACCCGTAAACATAAAAACAAAGGGAGGAAACCCCCCTCCAGCCGTGAAACAGTATCCTATTCCCCAAGAAGCGAAAAAGAGCATTCAAAAGCAAATAGATTGGTATTTAGGCCAAGGAATTATATAAGCGTGCGTATCACCATATAATACTCCTATACTCCCTGAAAAAAAAAGAAAAAAATTAAATTAAAACAGGGATCCAAAATACCATTTTATACAAGATCTATGGGTACCTAACTAACATGTAGTGGCTCCTCATCTAGTAGTGCCCAATCCCTCTACCATACTTTTACAAATACCACATCGGGTAAGATATTTTACTGCAATTAATCTAACCGCCGCTTTCTTTAGCATCCCTTTAGATAACAACAGCCAACTTTTGTTTGCTTTTACATGGAAAAACAACAATTAACCTGGACACGCCTCCCACAAGGGTTTACAGGGTCTCCTACAATTTTTTCACAAATACCTGGAAATTATTTGAGACAAAACTACCAGGCAAATTGACTCTTATGCAATATGTAGATGATTTGCTAAAAACAAGTAAAGATGAGGATGCCTGTTACAAGAAACACTGTACATCTATGTAATACTTTAGATGAAAGAAAACAAAAAAAGGTCACTATGAATCTCTTTCTAAGTTTCAGCTGTGTCATCAGAAGTAAAATATTCAGGATTTGTATTAAAATAAGGACAAAAATTAATAAACCCAGAACAGGTCTAAGCTACTGTTATTGTAGAAATACGTCAACTGGTAACAAAGAAATATCTGCAAGGATTTTTAGGGGCAGTATGATACTGCAGACCCTGGATACTGGAGCTAGGGGAGTTAAGTAAGCCATGGACAAAAACTACCAAGGCAGAGGAAGTGGAACCTATACATTGAGATCCAGAGAGAGAAAAGGTTTTCCAAGCTATTAAAAAAAAAAAAAAAAAAAAAAAAGGAAGATTTAGCTTCTGCTCCAGCATTGGAATTACTGGATTACTCCAAGCCCTTTAAACTATTTGTGCATGAGAACAAAGGAGTAGCCAGCAGAGTCCTTACTCAAAAGCTAGGTCCACATCACTGCCTTGTGGCTTTTTACTCAACTGTATCCTGTAGCAGCAGGGAATAATTCCTGTGTTGAAGCGATAGCAGCAACAGCAACCATCATAGATAAAAGCAGACCATTAGTCCTGGGCCACCTGACAACCATATATGTCCCATGTGAAGTAGAACCGATTCTTAAACAACATGCTACACAAGCATTGTCCCCACAAAGAGCACGTTGTTATAAATTAATGATTTTAAATGTGGATAATAGTGCTTTTTAAAATAATACTAATGTTTTGAATCCAGCAACTTTACTGCCTGTTCCCTCTGATGGTGAGCCACATCATAATTGTGCTAAGGTAGCGTTTCACTCTAGCCACCTACGGGAAGATCTGAGAGATCAACCTCTAGAGAACTCTGCTCTAACTCTTTTCACCAACAGATCTTCATACTACGTGAATGGAAAACAACACATGGGCTATGCAGTGGTGAGAAACTCAGACATACTTGAAATAGAACCTCTACAACCCTTGGTAAGTGCCCAAGGGGCTAAATTAACTACAGTAGCAAGAGTGGCCTGGTGGGGACAATCAGCGGGTAACTATTTAAGCTGATTTTAAATATGCTCTTGGAGTGCATCGTGCAATTGGTATACTATGGAGAGAACAAGAGTTCCTTACCTCAGTGGGGAAAAGTATTTCTAATGGGACTGAAATCCAAATGCTATTGGAAGCTATTAGGCTTCCAAGGGAAGTCACAGTAGTATACTATCCAGCTCACACCAAAGGATCCAGCAAAATTGCAAGGAATAATGAATTGGCAGATAGAACAGCAAAAGCTGCTACCTGCCAACCTATACACATGACTATACCTCCATAACAACCCCCTCTGCTAATGATTGACCAGATATCAATAATCCAGCCCAAATGTATTCAAAGGTTACTCGGGGAAAAACAGGCTTGATAGGAAAGTTGGGAGGCTGTGAAAAATGAAACTGAAATTTGGACTACTGGGGAGAAAACCCATTTTACCAAGAAAATATTTAGTGACTTTGGCTAGGTGGTTTTTTTGTTTTGTTTTGTTTTTTTTTTTTTTTTTGTCATGAAACAACACACCAAACCATGAAGGAATGGCAGCAATTGTTAACCAAACAGGGAAAATATGGGCAGCAGCCCAGCCCACCCCCACCCCCAAATATATATGGCAGTAAAAAGGATTGTGAGTTCTTGTCTCACATGTTGGAAGTATTCTGATGTAAAACCCAAACAGGAGGTTGGAGGATGAATATGGGCATACTTTCCATTCTAAAGACTGTAAATTGATTATACTGACATGCCTCCTGTGAGCAGACTTAAGCACCTACTGGTAATCATGAATCATATCTCAGGATGGGTAGAAGCTTCTCCCACCAGGAAAGTTGATACTGCAGAAGTGGTCAAAACACTCTAGTGAGAAATCATTCCCAGATACAGAATACCTGAAACCATAGAATCCAGTAAGGATTCTCATTTTTCAGCAGGAATACTAAACATTTATAAAAGTAAGTATACAGAGACAACTATATATTCCATATCATCCACAGTCCTCAGGACAGATGGAAAGAATGAATAAAACTCTTAACATAAAATTGCTCAAACATGTAGTCAGATAGGTTTGAAATGGCATGAAATTTTAGAAATAGTGCTATGGGATATTAGAAATACCCCTCACCAAACTTTAGGGTTGTCACCAGCAGAAATGGTGCCTGGCCTTTGTCCCTGCTAGGACCAGCCTCTTAGATGGAGATGAATGGTTGACCCGATACATTCTGTATCTACAGAAAAAGTTTGAGGCTAACAGGAAATACACTCAACAGTATCAGCCCACACCACCTGAAATACAGGTACATGATATACAGCCTGGAGATGAAGTTTCAATTAAAGCATTTTCATGAAAATCAAAATTAGAAACTCAATGGGAAGGGCCATACACTGTTTTACTATGTTCTTATTTTTGCTGTTAAATTTTTACTAAAAGAAAAAGTGGATACACCATTCTCACGTAAAATGAGTGGTGGATAGCCAACCAGCTGACAGATCACAGATTCCTGAAAATCAACAAAGAATGAAGTGGGATATTTTGCTACGTAAAATTGTGGAGAACAATCCATTTTGAAAAAAACTCACAAACTTTGTCTAACATATTAAGCAGGAATGCTTGATAAAAACAAAGGGAGGACTGTTGTAGTAGCTCAGATGGAATCCACTGTATAGTCACTTCCTAGCTCAAACAGAAGCCATTGTATAGCATTAATAGAAAAACTCACTAAGGCCTTAGGCCACAAGTGGTGAACTTATGTACATGTGACTTCTGTTACGTGAAGGGAGGCCCCGAGACCAGTGTATCCTATGAAAAATAAGGTAGCCACATCTGTCAGCAGAAGCTGCACCCTCAAGATAAGAAAAGGAACAGCCAGCCTAGAGACAGAGAAAGCATCCAATGAGGAACAAGACCACCCCAGACCCAAATATTTCTATTGGACCAAACCATCACATGAGGGGAGGGGAACTCGGACTGTAAGGGTATAATTGCCCAGGGATTTCTTTCTTCAGGGTCCCTCTCCAGAGGCACCCAGCTCAAGCTGATTTTTCCGCTGTACCATCTGAATACATTATTTTTATAAGATTCAATGCCTGAGACTCTGCTATAGGGAAACCTAGGGTAAAGAAATTTCTTTAACAGCTTGTCAGGCCACACCTGGAATACTGTGTTCAGTTTTGGTCCCTGCTAGACAAAAAAAAAGATGTGGACAGGCTGGAGAGGGTCCAGAGAAGGGCCACAAAGATGATCAAAGGACTGGGAAGCCTGCCATATGAGGAAAGGCTGAGAGAGTTGGGGTTTTTTCAGCCTTGAGAAGAGAAGGCTGAGGGGAGACCTTATCACCCTGTTCCAGCATTTAAAGGGTGGCTACAAAGAAGATGGAGACTCCCTTTTTACAAGGAGTCACATGGAAATGATGAGGGGTAATGGGTACAAGTTACTCCTGGGGAGATTCCCCTGGACACAAGAGGAAAGTTTTTCACAGTGAGAACAATCAGCCACTGGAATAATCTCCTCAGGGAAATGTGGATTCCCCAACATTGGACACTTTTAAGATTCAACTGGACAGGGTGCTGGGCCATCTTGCCTAGACAGTGCTTTTGCCAAGAAAGGTGGGACCAGACAATCCTTGAGGTCCCTTCCAACCTGGTATTCTAGGATACAGTATCGTAAACCCTGAAGATAATACAAAGCGTACCAACTGAGCTGTTGCTTAGTTGCCATAGTTCAAACTTTTCTCGCAGTCTGAAATATACTTTCTACTGAAGACTCATTTTATATATCATTTTTGTATTATTTAAAAAAAACAAACAACCAACCCACAAACCAACCTTCTTCTTCCCACCCCTGCTAGTTGAGATCTCTCTCTGCCTATGAGCCCTTGACAGCATATGACTATCCCCTTTTAAAGGTCTTTTCATGCTTTGCTGGTGTCTGCTGGTGCTGCTTTCACTTTGTAAGTTTTGTGCATGTCCCTATTCAAAATCCCCCTCAAAGAACAAAACCAAAACACAAAACAAAAGAAATAACAGTGCAATGTAACAGAACAAATAGCATTCTAACAGTTTGGCAAGTGATGAGTTCACCTGAGATTAAGTGATCTTTAAGCAGTCTGTAACAAAACATTGCTTTGCAATAATAGCAGAAAAGCAACAAAATCTTAAAAGAAATCAAGAAGTTATACTGTCTTGACAAAGTCTCTTATTAGTTTCCTTCTGTTATCTCTTCCCCCACCCCCACATATCTGTTGCTTGTCTACTACAGTTGGCTGCAAAGCATACAGCAAGAAGGATTGGCTTGAAGGCATGTGATGTTTGTAAATAAATCCACAGTAGGATCCAAGCTGAAGAGGTGATACATGATCAGCCTACTAGAACAATTCTGAACATGTGCATATGCAGGTAAAGTCCAGGCTACATCATTAAATTTAAAAAAGTCAGTGCATTTGTCAGTCTTCATTTTTTTTTTTTTGTCAAAGCTTTCTTTTGTTCCTTGTTGTGCAGAGCACAAACAATTAAGGGGGGGGTAACAACAGTCCATCATAAATGAGAAAGACAACCTAGTGACACTGAACTGCATAACATAAGCAATAAGTATGTGCAAATTTTTAAATCGTAAGAAGCAGCCATTTCTCTCTTACAACATGGTTTGAGTGTTTTGAAACACGGGACTGTACGCTAGTAAGACTGCTCCTAGCATGTGCCGCTACTTAAGGGAGGGGGCCTCAGGTTTTCAAGAATGTGGAGCAGTCCTATGATGTGCTGCAGGTGTCAAAGCATGATCACAAGTTGTTTTCATTTATTCACCATAGAGGCAAGAGCAATACCATTTCCTTTAAAAGCAAGTCTCCACTATGACACCTTGATCTTCAACACAGCAGGTGTGATTCAAAACCCAAGTCAAGTCAGCTTTTTATGGATTCCTTCAATGAGAGGGGCAAGATGGTCTCTCATCTGTGGGCTGATCTGGGTTTGGATCAATCTAACCAAAAGAACAAACAAAACCAACAAAAAACAAACACCAAAAAACCCCAAAACAAAAAGCCACAACCACCCAGGGCATTTTAGAATCAACTGCTAGAAATAAATAATTAAAAAAAAAAAATAAATCAAAATTCACAAGTTTAAGACAGTTATAATGATATATGGCACTCCCAGTCCAAAGGTTATTGGAATAATTAAAAAGCTTCTAGTCAGACAAAACTTTGGATAAAAATTAATAGAAATATTAATATTAGATACAGTGGAATACTTTAAACTACAGGTTGATGGTAATTTAAGGATAAACATGAATAATATAAAAATTTAAAATTTCTGCTTTACTAGCACAGAAGTCTTTTGCATTATCTGATATATACAAAAAGATGACTTGACACATATCACTAGAAACGTAATTTAAGAAATATTTACTTGATTTGAGAGAAGCAAAGAAGTTTTGCTTGAAAAAGGCAGAAAGTTATCAATAAAAAAGTCATTCTACTTTTTAATTTAAAAGTAGTTAATCCTCAAATATCCTATGAGATGTTTCAAAAAGTTCATGTGTTCTAAACCTTACCTCTTCTTCCTTTCTATAGGAGAAAGGAGGGGTACAGCCTACTAGCTTAGGTCTCAAAAACTGGATGGTAAAAATAGTTTAAGTGTACAATGCATCTTTTAGATAACATTGCATCAGTTAACTTCATATAGCCTTTTTTGTTTAAAACAAACAATGCTACTTTCTAAATCTTAAAGTACCTAAACCGAAAAGGACTCAGGAGTTGTGCACTAGAGTTAAGCTTTAGCAGAGTTCTCAGGAAAGCGTCTAGCACACAAAAAATGCCCCTCTGCCCACTCATTAGCACAGTAGTGTTTCAAGGCTGGGTGAATTCAGGCAAAATTTGGCCAGAGGACACTTTTTTTCCCTTTTGTCCTATATCACTGCTTTTTCATGAAGAACGTAAGCGTGAAAAGCTTTGAAATTTGCATCTCATTCATGGTTATTCAGTGGCTACATTTTTAGTTTGTAAAGGCCAAAAGCATTGAAGAACTGTGTACTTTAGAAAACTTAAGTCAGAAACGAATACCGGTATGTCACTTTTCTACATGAAGCTTCTGAAAGCCCTACATCCACAGAACTTAAACACACATGCAGGCAAAACAGTTTAGTGGTTGCTATAAAGTGGTAGGAAGCTATAGAATGGTAGGAAGCAGTAGAGGTGAAAGAGTTGAAACCTTATCTTTTTATTTTTAATACACAAATTAAAAAAAAAAAAAAAAAAAGAGAGATGTTGCTAAAATGGTAAACAGCACTTCAAAAATTTCCAGAAAGTATTAGACTAGGCAAGAGCGCTGCCAAGGAAAATTACCTTCCCGGTCTGCAGCTCCAGGAAACAGCATGATAAAGAAGCAAAGGCACCTCACAGAGCACCTTTTAGATTTAAGGTTGCAGAGTTCATGTTAAAAATTAAAAAAAAAAAAGTTATGAAAAAGGGTAGGTAACCCATGCTGTAAAACCTCGATGAAATTCGTCTGTATCTTACAAACAAAAATCCTCCCCAAAACCAACTTATTCCAAGGTCATCATTTTAATGGTTTCTCCAAATTTTAGGGAGGAGAAACAGCTTCCTAAACTTATTCCACAAGACACAAAAAAAAAAAAAAAAAAAAAAAATCAGACAAATAATACATGAACCATCATATTCTGACAGATATACCTACTTCTGAATAGAGGGGTGGAGGCAGAAAACGGAACTCCTGGATGTATGCAAATAACGGTCCTTGAAGTGCTCTCTCAAAATCATCAAAAGCAGCTATAGGTGCAAGGCTGGACTGTCTGTTTTCCTCTGTGACCACTTCTTCATAGCTAGGAGGTGCTGAAGGGAGAAGGTACACACATGTCAAAATATATAACATGATTAATATTAAAGTTTAATCACTAAGATTCACCAGCAGGTAGGCGACGTCTAAAAAAATTGTTAAACAAAAAAGGGAGACTAGACTATTTCATTTTATTCTAACGTTGAGCTTATGTTCAAAACCAGACTGACTACTGTTTATTGTAGCTAATTATCCCCTTAAAATTTAAAGCATACCAAAGATAACTTATTTCTGTACAGGTAGGAATGACAGAACATTGCAGTCCTCTGGACTCCAGAAGTCTCCAGGTCTGGGATTTGTACTTAAAAAACACAGGATATTAGATATGCGAAAATGGAAGGAAGGAAATATATAATTCTTTCTTTGGCCATAAGAGATTTCCCATAGAAAAGAACATTATATTTTTCACAAAGCCTCGGCTACTAAGGCTGGCGAGAGACCCCAGAAACTGCTATTATGAGTTACAATGCCTTATAACCAAGGATGCAATCGGGATACTGGAGGTGGAAGTAATGAAGTTGTGCACAGATACAATGGCATTTCATTTCTGCCACCTTCCAAGGCAGCTGGATTTTACTGCCTGTCCTATAGAGAGAAAGGCAGGGAAGGAAGAAACTCTGTTCTTCTAAATAGGACAAGCAGGTGGGACAAGAAAACATCCACAGCAGATTTCCTGTGGGCTTCATTATGAAAGGATGTAATTTGACTCTGTTAGCAAGACTGCAATAAAGCAGACAAAAATAGACTAGCAAATTGATTGGGATTTGTATTGTCAAGTTACCTTCTGGTCTTTCAGGCAGTGTGAGACCAAGCCAATTCATGGTCACGCTACCCTGGCTGCTCACACTTGATGTTCTGCTACCAAGTGGATGTAGAGGAATGGTACCAATGACCAGTGGTAAATTAAGGAATAAATCCATGGCTCCTGGAATATCAACATATACCTGAAGAAAAAAAGAAACAAGTGTATGATTAAAATGTGGGATTTTATCAGCACTTCATAAGTATTAGTCCAAGTTGTCTTTCTATAGAAGTTTCCATGAGGAGCTTGTTTCTAATAGTCTCTTTTAGGGCTCATGCCCCTATGGAGACACAAGCTCTTCAAGTTAAAAGAAAAGTCTTAACATGAGCCCTCACATGGAAATACAGTCTACTCATTTAAATGCTTGCTTAGTTGACACACAACTGTTTTAAGAACTTGCAGGATTTAAACTAAATTTACTTACCAGATCTCCTGTCAGGACACTAATACTAGAACATGTATTTCTTTCATAACTAATTATCACAAAGTGCTGTGCTAGGAATTTGTATGGAATGTTGGAAGCTACTCATTCTCAAGAATGAAACAGACCCCCCCCAACATACCATCAATGAATACTCCACACGGATTATACTACAGTCAAGGATTGAAGGGGAAACAGGTGGAATTTTCAACTGTTTGCCATTCCAGGTTTCTGTTTTGCCAGATGACAAGGATTCCCCACGGAGGTTGGCAATAAGCTGTTTGACTTCCTTCATTTTCCCTTTAGCATAGAATGCTTGTGTTTGGTAAATGGTTGCCTTTGGCACCACCATACGGGAAGAGCAATTCTCAATCTCGGCAAAGATCTGAATTGATTCACCTGAAACAAACAAACAAGAAAAACCCAAAACAGAATTTCAAGTTCTCTTTACATTTACAAAGGCAGCTTAAGCAAACTGTCACATTCTGTATACTGTTATAACGCTCCAGATGCTGCTATCACTGCTCTACCTGGAAAAACATCCACCGATGCTAATAGAAGCAAGATCCCCATGAGCTGTTCTAAAAGGGGAAAAAAAACCCAACAACCAACCAAAAAAAAAAAAAAACCATCAACACCCCCCCACCCCCAAGCATACCAGTCTAATAGATGAGGTCCTTTAATCTCGAGATACAAGTAGTGCTGTCATACTTAACAGAGCATACAGAGAAGATTGCTAAATGCAGACCAAGGTGGTAAAAATATCCTTAATGTTTCATTTATATAAAAACAGTAAGTACAAACTCTAGCTTTAGAAGTGAAGGAAAAACATATCCTATAATTACTTCTATTACATACCTGGGGTGTAGCCCTTTCTTTCAATTTTGGCACTTAAGGATATTGGGCCTGAGGTACAAAGCCAACAACATAAAGTCTTTTCTTTTGTGCCTGCTTGGGGTGACTGCAAGAAGAAAAAAAAAAAAAAATATTGTCCATTAAATTCAGAGCTCCATGAATCTCTTCAGGTATTTAAATCAACACAGAAAAGTAATCATTTTCCTAATGCACTTATTGTTACACATTTTGATAAACAAAGCTATTTTCATAGGAAAAGTCTCAAGCAACTTAAACAGCATTATACAATGTTTGTCCTCGTTCCATTGCTGTATTAGTACTGCTTTTTCTGCCATCCTCCATACTACAGCCATACTTAAAACAGTTTTTAATACTAAAAATATATACTGTGTAGCTTAAAACAAAAGGCTTCATAGCCTACACATCCCAACATAGCCTTGCAGAACTGTTTATTTAACAAACAGTAAATTAGAACATCTTCGCACTTTCCATAAAGTTGTTTTTCAGAAACAAAAAAACTAAGCTAAACTACTGTAATCTTGACTCCTGCCATTTCCTCGGTTTCTGAATGATCCTGTTTCATCTACATTAAAAAGACTTATTTTACACAACATCAGGATTTAGGGATTGATCCAAAGCCCAATGAAGTCAAACGAGAGACCTTTGATTTTAATGGAGTTTGTGCAAGGTCCCTTTGCAAGGCTGATTTTTCACACATAGACACAATAAACCTATTTCAATGGACTTTTAATTCCACCACCACCCCCAGATTAAAATTTGAGGAAGGGAAAAAATGAAGTATTTTTAGGCCAGACTGAAATCAAATACTGATTGAAAGCAGTTGTGATATTAAAGTTACTTTAATAAAATGAAATTTCAGGAAAGGATTATACAGAATTGTGATCATTTCTCCCCATCAGTAGAAAACTATCCATATGGAAATCATCAGCTATACACTACAGTAAATTTTTTACTTTGCATTTTTAAGTTAGCAGTCCCCCACTAAAATATTAGGTTGCACTGTTCCTTCCATAGATTATTCTTTATTTAGAATTGAAGAGGGACAGTTCACCAAATTTTCTTCCTCAATGAGATTCTACAATTTAGTATTATCAATTTAGATTGACAAATGCATTTTATGTATTGTAAAAAAACAAGCAACTCCAGGTACAGGATAACTTAGCCTTCAAAATACCAGCAGTTAAAGAGTTGCTAAACTGATATAATACTTAAAAGAAGAGCTGTACTTAAACTAGCAAATAAATATTAGGTAAAATTACATGTTGATGTTGTTTCAGTTATTATACCTCATTATTTTTATGCCAGAAAAAGAATGAGTAATTCTGTCAGTTCTTACCAGTAATGAAGGAGTGTTGATATCTATATGTTCAAAGACTGTAAATTCCTTCTTTAATTTTACTGGTAGAAGCCAAGGCCTATGCAATTCAGCTTTCACCCAATAGCGCACGCTGCCATGTCTGCCTTCGAATGAGGTAGCAAGTGGTCTGTGCAGGAGAAAGGTCAAAGTTGAGTAAAATTTTTCTCTCTTTCCAATAACGATCAAATTAGGAATTAGTAGGTAGAACTGTATTTTTAGTGCATCATAATAAAAGAATAACTTATTTGCAAAGTTTCCATATCTCAGAAAAATATAAGATTAAAGTTAAGAGAAAATATCATCTCCAATTCATCCAACAGTAGTTTTGTAGAAGTTTTAAGAATCAATTAAAGAATTGTGCTAGAAAGTGCCAGAAGAGTACAAGTTTCCTTTAGACTTAAGAGGCCGTTTTCAAGCATAGAATAAAGCATGCCCTTCTAAGGTCAAACTAAGACCACCAAATAAAATTCACATTAGTACCATCCAATTATTGTTTTGGACATTGTATTCTGTAAGTAACTCTGTATTAGTTACTTGGCTGGTATCTCAGTGGTTTATTTTAGCTATAACCAAGTGCTTTTGTAGTTTGTTTTGCCTTAAGTACGGTAGATTAATATTTCAATTCAGAGCTCCAAATAGAGAAAGGCTATTTTGAGCATCTTCTAATTTTCCTTGACCCTGATGAGGCCATCTTAAAATATTTACATATATAAACAACAGATAAAGACTATTCTGCTCTGAATGCTGAAAGACAAAGGAAGTCCTCTTGGGGAGCTGGAGGGCAAAAAAAGATGTGGAAAGGGACTCCGAACCTTGCAGCATTACCCTTTTTTCCTCCTCTCCTCCCCCCCCCCCCCCCCCATCATAAGATGAAAGACGTGAGATTTTTACATGTAACTGGATGTGACTGGAATATAGCTTGTCTTTTCCTAAGATTTTTTGCTTTTAATCTCAAAGGAAGAATTTTTATATTGCACTATGTTTGAAATGCATCATAATAAAAGATAAGTTATGGGCAAAGCTTCCCTCCCTAACTTCCATAGGGAATAATACTAGCTGTGCTAGTACTTTACTAGAATAAGTCTTTCTGCTACAGGCTTGACATCTCTATTTGCACATCTGAAACGTTTACTTCCCCCCCCCCCCCCCCCCCCAATAACACAAACAAAAGGATTTTCTAATCTGTCTTCAATGTTTCATCCTGCCCCAGTATCCTTTAAGTCAAAATCAGTAAGGCCAGTCAGTGTCTTGTTTTTTTTCGCTATTGCTTTGCATTTGGTTGTACTGGGTCTGGCAGGGATAGAGTTAACTTTCCTCATAACAGCCCATATAGTGCTGTGCTTCGCATTTGTGGCTAGAACAGTGTTGATAACACACCAGTATTTTAGCTATTGCTGAGCAGTCTCCCACAGCATCAAGGCTGTCTCTCCAACGCCCCATTCCCAAAGCCCAATATGTTGGGAGGGGACATAGCCAGGACAGCTGACCCCAACTGACCAAAGGGATATTCCATACCATATGACATCACGCTCAGCAATAAAAGCTGAAGGGGGTGGGAGGGGGGGGAAGGGGAGGGTAAAGATGGACAGGGCTGACACAGACATTCATGGTTATGGGATTTGTCTTCTCAAGCAACCACTAACACATACTGAGACCCTGCTTTCCAGGAAGTGGCTAGACATCTGCCTGCTGATGGGAAGTAGTGAATGAATTCTTATATTTGCTTTGCTTCCGTGTACAGCTTTTGTTTTTCTTATTAAACTGCCTTTATCTCAACCCACAAGCTTGTCCATCTTATTTTCTCTCCCTGTCCTGTAGATGGGGGGGAGCGAGAGAGCAACTGCTTAGAGGGCTAGCAGCCAGCCAAGGTCAACCCACCACATTGGTTTTTTTTTAAATAAATTTTAGAAATATTCTATGGATACAAAATAGCAAGGAACAGTAAGGAGGCAGTGTCAAACTAGCATTCTTCAGGCCTCTTACTACCAGCCTTCGTTTTTTCAGTATTATCAAAGATGGCTTCATAGTTATTCCTTCAAGTCACCTGAAGAGAACTTTAGTGTTTTAATCAATGCTTCTGCCATTTTATTGGTCATCTATTTAGTCTCAAACATAATATTCCATATGCTGTTTTGTTCTTTCATATTTGAACACCCCTTCCAACTCAAGGGAATATCGGTATCATCCTTATAACTTCTATAAGAAGTGATTTTCATCTGAACCTTAAATTGACTTCTAAAAGTCTCCATATATATGGGTCATCTTCAGTGTTCCAATAACATCTACTGTAAAGCCCTGTGCTATTCACTGAAACTGATCCATAAAAGCATTTATCACCTACAGGTTCTGCTAAAGCCAGCCCCTCTAATAAGCAAATGATTTATTAGCTTTAATATTAGGTATTAGTCTAATATTCTGCCAACTTTTTTTAACCTTAATGACTTCAGCGCTTGGCTTTTACAGTAAAAGGCTCCTTCTGCCTCCCTTCTTTCATCTATTTCCAGACTCTCTCTGTCCCTTTATAATTAATTTTCCTGCAACTTGTGTTTTAGCTAATTTCCATGTTGGCAACTCCTCTACGTATAAATCTTCCCTTCACAATGTATACATTAGACACATCACATTTTTTCTGTGGGTGTGTGGCAATTTATCTTAAGACTTCTGCTATCCCTCTTGCTTCACCTTTGCTTTCCAAAACAAGTGGGATTAGGTATGGGAACGTTTCTTGCTTCATCCACCCATCCATTCGCCTATTTCCACCCTGGCTTTTTGCATAAAGGTCAGCCTGAGTACATACATCCTATTTAAACTAGAAAAAAAAAAAAAATCTCTTATTTTGTTCAAATGTGGTTAAGCTTGCCACACCCATTTCAAACTGAGCCCAAACAGTTAAACTTGTGCTGGGTTTGTGAGAGTGGCAGGGGTTTTTGGTAGCAGGGGAGGGGGCTACAGCAGCGGCCCCCTGTGAGAAGCTTCTCAAAGCTCCCCCAGCTCCAAGTCAGACCCACCTCTGGCCAAGGCCAAGCCAATTAGTGACAGTGGCTGGGCCTCTGCGATAGCATATTTAAGAAGGGGGACCTGGGAGGAGGAGTTGTAAGGAGGATATCCACGTGAACACCGAGGTCAGTGGAAGAAAGGAAGAGAAGTGGGGGGAGGTGCGCCAGTGCAGAGCCCCCCTGCAGCCTCTGGTGAGGCAGCAGGGCCGCCCCCCTGCCACCCACAGAGGTCTACCGTGGAGCGGATGCCGACCTACAGCCTGTGGAGGACCCCACACTGGAGCAGGTGACTGTACCTGAAGGAGGCCAGGATGCTGTGGAAAGAAGCAGCCCCTGCTGTTGTAGTTTGTCGCTGGGAGGATTGCAACACACGGGGGTGACCCACGCCAGAGCAGCTAGAGAAACGCTGCAATGCGTGTGGGAGGGACTCATGTCAGAGAAAGTTTGTGGAGGACTGTCTCCTGTGAGAGGGGGACCACACTGGAACAGGCGAAGAATGCAAGGAGTTTCCCCCACACACACTGAGGAGGAAAAAGCAGCAGGACTGACTGCACCCCCCCATTCCCTGCCCCTTGCGCCGCTCGGGCAGAGGAGATAGAGAAATTGGGAGCAAAGCTGAGCCTGGGAAGAAGGGTGGAAGGGGTGGGGGAAAGGTGTTTTTAAGATGTGGGAATGCTTCTCACTGTCCTACTCGGCCTGTTAAGTGGTGGTGGTGGTGTCTGAATTAAATTTATGTTCTTTTTTTCTTCCCCTAACGAGTCTATCTTCTGCCTGTGACCACAATGGGTGAGCAATCCCTCCCTGTCCTTATCTCGATTCCCAAGCCTTTGCTTTATTTCCTCCTTCCCAGTGCTGGGGGGGAGGGGGAAGAGAGAAGTGAGCAGCTGCATGGTGCTCAGCTGCCTTCTGAGCTCAAACCACAACAGCTGTTATCTTATCACTAGCTCTGATGGCCTGCATGGCTCCAGTAAAGTCTTCTTTCATTTAGAAGATACCTCAGCCACTCTGCAGGACTCAAACGACACAAACTCCCCTCCCTTCTCCCGTGAAGGGGTAAAATGCTACAAGACACAATGAGTCAATAGACCTTAGTCAAAAGAGAGAGTAACCAACTGGGCAACAATGAGGTCCTGTTTTGTGAAAAACTCTTAACCAGTTTAAAAGCAACCTCTTCAGTTTTGAAAGGGCTCAAACAAATGAATTTTTGACAATTATTAAGACTAAACTGTGATGCGATGTATGAAAGCTTTGCTTCATTTGTTTCAAAGCTTTGCTTGTGCTTTGCTTCATTTGTTTCTCAAGGACTCCTGACTTCTCAACTGTTTCCTTAGGTCCCTTCGTCTGTTTAGGTAAGATTAAAACGCTCGTTAGGCTCCCTATGTAAATCACTGATAGCAGACTCAAGGCCTTCAGTGGACACTTGGACAACTCCTAGAATGAGATAAGGGGGGGCTCGAACAAAGAGACAGAGACCCTATTATAGGGAAACTGATGCTGCTGATTTAGGAGGGAGACACCTGGACTTTACTTCACAGCACATGCTCTAGAAAGAGAGTCAACTAGCAAACACCGTGAAGAAGACTACTTACTTCCTCCCTCGACCACCAAAGACCCTCACCCTATTTTCACTACGCATGCTTGGTTTACGTAAATGAATTCTGGGAACTCATTATCATTAGATACCCCTTTCCAGGAAATCTAATGAATATGTATGATTTGTGTGTATGTAAAGTGATGTCCCTTGCTAGTTCTTGGGAGCCCTTATGGTGGAGAATCCCCAGGGCGACCCCAGCGCTGCTAATAAAGAATAGCTGCTTAACAGTTCTATTGGATTCTGACTGTTGAGTGAATTTCTTTGTTTCAGTTTAATGAGATTATGTCCTCTATTGCACGTCTGAGCACAACTCCTACTAGCCACAAGAATTTTTCTTAAGCAGGTACATATCTTAGCCTTCTCTCACACAAGCTGTGTACTCCATGCAAGTACTTACATCCGTGGAAGCCCAAAGCTGAATGCATATTCGTGCCTTCCTGAATGAATGGTGTGAAGGCCTTCTTCAGAATTGTCATCATCTAGGAGGGAAAAACCCAATATGCTATTCCACCTGTGAACATTTTACACAGCATAATATATTATATAGGTTTACTTTTCCAGAACAAGAGGGATTTATACATTCTTTACAATACTAAGAATGCAGTATCCCAGAAACAAGTCTCTCCAGTCCATTTGTATTAACTGCTAGATGTATGGCTGCAGAATTTAAGGTTAGGTGAAATTCCAAGATTCACCTTACACAAAAGCAGAAGTTAACTTATTTTAATTTATGATCTCGATTCAGAGTACTGACATAGTTGTAACTGCTGCCATTTCAAGGTCTGCCTGAAAGATCTGTAATGGAAACTGTGTTTTCCAATATGGTTCCTAGTTAATACTTAAAATGAAAGAGAGCTCTCTAATACTATTAAAGTGATCTTAATACTAAGTCTGCTACATTAATAGATTAAATTTAGTAATTCAGCTTTCTTCTAGCTCCTGCCTAGCAAGTGTCCAAAAATCGATTTTTTTTTTTTTTTGGCATTTTGGGGTTTTTTTTTGGGGGGGGGGGGGGGGGGGGGGGTGTTTGGATTTTTTTTTAAAAAAGAAGCACACAAGCACCACCTAGAAAGTACCAAACAAATTCAGGGGCACGAAAGGTGGCAAGCTGTCCAATTAATGTTGTTTAGAGCTAACATATCAAAACCTCAACGCTTAGCTCAATTTTGCTTAGACAGCAAAGGCCCAAACATTTTCCAATTTCAACAAGAAAGCTGACCTTGGTTTATAGTCATGATTCCCTGTATTGTTTTAAATGCTCCAACAAATTTGTGGTTTGTTCTGATACAGTTACCATGAAACCAGAAAAATGCTGATTTCATCAAAATAGAAAGTTATTTAGAGAAAATAATTGAGCATCTTGTATACAAAAGGGTTGGGGTAATAAACACACATATGGTGGGATTATGTAAGAGACGCTACTTATTGTTAATAGTCTGAAACAAAGGAATGTTGGTACATTAAGATATTTTTTTTTTAGTTCCCATTGTCCTACAAAAATGCTGATGCTCTAATTTCTTTAGTGCACCAGAAATGCTGAAACAAACCTATGCAAAAAATATAAAAACACTAGAATGCTATTTACACAAACACATCCTCAGCAGGTAATGTCATGAAATAAGAATCTTCAATACACTGAAAGAGCAGAACAAATGGGTTTTTTGTTAAAAAACACTTGGAGGTGTTTGTTTGTTTTTAAAAAGAGTTAAAAATAATAATCTTTTCCTTGCACATAAGTTTTTTCATCCCTTCTTCACTTCCTTCCTGCCAGATCAGCAGTCCCATTGAGCCTGAACAGCAGCAGCAGAACTGTGGTAAACAAGTACTGAGCTGTCAATCACAGACTAGGCTGGAGCAGGAGAGGACTGGCCTAAACAGGCACGAGCAGATCCCCTGCCAGCCACTCATGTACATACAGTATACATTACACCCCACTACATTTGCTCAGCAACCCTGCTCACAGCCTAGCCTGACTACCGCAGAGGTAAGGAGAGAGGAAGGGGCACCACCCATGCCTCACCATCCAGTCTCCTCATACTACAGGGACATGCTGCTGGCTTACCCCAGCCTGCCCCGCACTACGTGCAAGGTGACACCCCAATCCTGTGCTTCTCTCAGGAGCATATGCTGACCATTACTGAAAGGCGATTACAGATAGTGCTGGCCAGGAGCATGGGAGAGGAAAGACAACCAAGTGAGGGACACGAGAGGCTGCAGGCCCAAGTGTCCCAATGGCCACCCCTGCTCACAGCCCTTGCTGGCCCAGTGGATGTGCGCAGCAGGAGCTTGAATGCTTCTGTCTGTCCCCAGAGATGGGCTTTCCCAAGAAAGGCAGTGTGCCCTCTGAGCCGTCAAGGCCGACACTGCCAGGCAGGCCCTGTTCCCAACAAAAAGTGACCAGGGTGACAACACTCCCACACTCCCCCCTTAGCAGTGCAGCGCCCTACCAAGGCCGTGATCGGATCCATAACCAGGGACGGGGAAGGGAAGACAGGCAGCAAGGGAGAAAGCAGTAACTGCTGAATTGAAACACCCCACCCCCGGGTTTCGCAGCAGGGTAAACTTGTACTCCTCACTTCACAGCTAGTGCCCTCCCCCCCCCCCCCCCCCCCGTGCATACCCTGCTAACTCCTCAGGGAAGCGGGGCCCGGAGCGCCCCCAACCCCGCACAGGGCTGACCTCGGGGTGGCCAGAGCTCGTTCGCCCCACCCCCAGCACATACCAGAGTGCGGGTGAGGGAACTTGCTCCCTCAGCCTCGCTCTCCCCCCACGTCCCAGCCCCCTATAATCAGCGGCTGGCATCGCCTTAGCAACAGGCTAACAAACCCCAGCAGGCCAATGGCAAGGCGGGGACAGGGAGAGGCCTTCCGGACTATGCTAGGGTACGAGGTGTTGAGTTAAACTCCACTCCGTGCGGCGAGTGTTCGCAGTCCTGCCCCTGCAGCCGAGGGGAGGGCAGCGGTGTCCCGGGACAACTGCTTAAGTTTTTACGTGCCGCACATGCAGAGCGGCACGCACCGTCTTGCTTCTGGTGTCGGAACGTGTCAGATCTGTCCCTTCCCTGCCACCTTTTGTTCCCTTTCCAGCCCAAACCAAGCACCTACTATCGGTGCTAACTCCACTGCTACAGTATTTACTTCAGAAGTGCTTAATAAAAGGCTCGATGCAATCTGTAGTCGATCTTCTTAAAAATTGCATTTTACTGCAGAGGATCTCTACATGCTGCATATTAAAGAAAACACCAAACAAACCCAAAACAACACACCAAAACACCCGACCCAAATTATGTAATCAGTTTTAACATTTTCTTGTGCTAGGAATTAAATCATCACCACCACCTGACGTGTGCAACCAATCTGCGGAGAGAAGGAGTACTCCCTCCCTTCTTTCCAGGGCCGGTCCCAAACAGGATTGAACCGCTTCTAACAAAGGGTGGAAACTTCAGAAAAAACAAGCTTCGAGTCCCTTATACTTTCACAAGGTAACTATTGCTCACAATGTAATACTCCATTTCCATACCCAAAATAAGGGAATTTGCAGGGCACTTTCCATTTCTAGAGGGGCTTAGCAGACCAGGTTTTCATCGAATACAGGTTCCAGAACTCCCCAACTCCAAAGTGATGCTCTGATCGTACCACCATGACCTCTTATTTGGCCTTTCAGACAGATTTTTACATTTGGGTCCCTCATAGAGGAGTTGAATAAAAGAAATGGAAGCAGTTTACAAGCATACTAGTTTAGAACAAAGGAAGAAGATGGAAAATTACAGGTGGGGTGGTGATAGCATATCAAAGTAAGCCACAGGGAATCTTTTGTCTGCCAACAATGAACCAACCTTAAAAATCATCACATATCACTCTGAAAGTCAGATCTGTATCTATTATGTGTCAAAAAGTCTAGTGTTATGTTTTAATTACACTTATGATTCAATAGGATGCTACCGAAAAAGTAATTTACTGCATATCTGGTTTTGATTTAACAGTTATTTTCCCCATAGAGAAACAAATCCTGCTAAGATCACCAAGAAAAAAACCCAACATTGCATATCAAAAAAACTGCATTAAAAAATGTAAATCCTTATGAAAAGACTCTATTAAAAGGCAGGTATTTTAAGAATGTCCTGTTGCAGGTACTTTGAAAATGCACCTCAATTACGGTTTTAATATTAAGTAAACATTCAAATAATCAAAAATAGAACCTAACCAGCATGTCCTCATCTTTAGAAATAGCGAGCTCTACGAGACTGCACATTAAAAAGGGATAAACCAAGACAATGCAAAGATGTGTCTTTTTCTGGAAAAATGCCTGCATGCGGTGAACAAATAAGCAAAAAGCTTACCTCTTTCATGCCCAAGTAGAACATCCTTATGGTTAAAATACTCTACTTCTTCAGTGTAATTTTGTGTATAGGCAGTGTTGGATCCAGCATTTCTAGATTCAGTCCAACGTACTTTTGCATGCCCTCTTGCATGAATTTTAAGAGATTTTACTCTAATTTCCCCAGTAACTTCTAAAGTGACCCTCCCTGAGACTGTGTCCCCACTAGAATAGACGGGGATATTGCTGTCATTGAGACAGTCAAAGCTTATGATCAAACTCTTCACCTTTCCCAGCACCATATTTTATAATAAATCATATAAAAATATGCTGTAAAGAAAAAAAAATAGCCAAGTTTTCATACAAAACACACTCTTCACTTTACACTGAACAATACCTCTGCTACCCAAAGAGCCTGCCAACAAGACCAAGCGTGTCCCCTACAAGCCCTTCATCAGAATTGCTGGGAAGAAAAGAAAAAAAAACAAAAAAAACAAAAAAGCAAAAACGACAGCAGCAACCACCCAACACCACAATCCCCCTACAAAGACAACTGCCTGTACGCTGCTAGCTCACTTTAAGAACAGCTTTGTGAAAAACAACCCCACCGCGCATGCGCAAGCCGAGTCGTGGCAGCGGTTTCCTCAGCCGCTTGCGCGCATCTTCACTGTTATGTGCGGCTTTTTTGTGCTATTGCTTCCGTTTCGTGCGGAGAGCTGGAGCACTCCCTGGTGGAGCTGGGGCTCCACTGCGAGTTCGCAGTGTGGTGTCGAGATAGGTACTGAAGAACTGAGAGAAAAACGTCTGTGGTGTGTGAGGGTTTCTTGTCCGGAGGGCTTTGACGTCTCGTCTCACTGCCTGGCACGGCCTGGGGGCCCCGGCTGGCTGGCCGGGAGGTGTCTCGGAAGGAGCTAGCAGCGGGCGGTGAGCTCCGGGCCCTGGAATCTGGCCGCGGCCAGCACGGGTTGCCTGGCTAACAGCAAAAATAGCAACGGTTCTGTCAGGGAAATGTTCAGCACGTCACTCATTACAGATCTTGCCCAAAGCTTTTGCTCGTGAAGTGGCTGGTCCTGAGCAGGTTGTAGGTAGGGAGCTGGGCCGAGGCCAAGCAGGTGAGCAAGGCATAGCCGCCTTTGCCGGCCTGGCCTTTCCCTTTCTTCCCCCCCCACCCCAGTAGCACCCGCCATATTCACTGAGGGGTGAAGGTACAAAAGCGAGGCATTATGCAAAAGTAAACATTTAAACCTCTATCAAGGTGAAGTATTCTATGTTAATCCTTTTAAATATAATTGTTCTATGGTATCTTAGTTTGGGGTCTGGTTTGTTTGCTGCTGCTGTTGGTTTTTTTCCCCTGTGGTGCCGTTTCTTGGATAAATTTCTTCCATTCATGGAGTCCAGACAGGAGGGTCACAATTCCTGTCCTTCCAGTTCTGGGTTCATTGTCACCATGTACCTCTGTCAGTGTGCATCTGCACAGAATTTAAAGTGCACAGCAGTTACCTTCTGCAGGTCCTTGAAGATCCGCAAAGTTTAAAGACCCAAATCTTGCTAACCAAGGGGATATTCATATGGATCTTTTTTGTATATGTGTTGATAAGGAAGGGGACCTTCTTACATAATTTGGATGTGGCATTATGGTGTTTTCTCACTTATTTTTTTAATACAGATGATGTATTTTGTATACTTGCTAGGTTCGCCCATTCCAGGCTTGTTGGAGATGGATAAAACATTTTGGTTTGCTGGTGTAACGCTACCCCCGCCCTGCATTATATATGATCTACAGACAGTGTAGCCCTAACTTGCCTTCCTCTCTTGGTAGAATTGCTGTCTCTTGCTGTAGTGCTAGAGCCTGAATAATAGGCCCTGAAACAAAGCTGACCTCTAGATGAACCTCACAACCAAACGTTATCCGTTATTAGTATCTGTTAATTAGTAAAATCTGTATTACCATTAGCGTTAATTATTAGTATCTGATCATTAACGAAATATGTATGCTCACTAGTGAAAGATGTAGCTTAGACAGAATACAATCAGCAGTGAGGATGAAATGCTGAGAGAATGTATCCATCTTTCCTCATTTAGCCTTGTTCAAGGCCGAGAACCCAAGTGTTTGGCCTTGTTAGAAACTCCCTTGGTTCTCCCCCTCGAGCCCTGGCCAGGCTTTGGGTGGAATCCAACAGGAGGATGAAACCAGATGCTTCCGCTCAAAACAAAGGTGCCAGCTATTCTGGCTTGCTGATTTTTGGTATATAAGGCTGGACCCGCTCACAGCGACTTTGGAAGCCTCACCTACGGGTGGACGCACCGCGTAGGATTTCCCACTTGCAGGGAAAGGTTCTCCAAATCCTCGCTGTAACCGGGGCTGCCCAGCCACTGCGGGTCTGGATGATGGTAACGTGTGCAAGTGGTGATGGATCTTTCTTAATCACTATTCTCCCCGTCGTGTAGTAATGATTAGGTGCATTGCCTTGCTTAACTGTATGTAGTAATAAGTAAGTGTACTATTCTGTATTTTTCTTACTGCTTATTTTCTGTAGTACTTAGTTATATCCTTTGATTATTAACAGTAAAATAAGCCTACTCTTTCCACTCTGGTGTCTGAGTTTAGTTGGCATCCTCAGAATCACAGAATCATCAAGGTTGGAAAAGACCTTGAAGATCATCCAGTCCAACCATGAACCCAACACTGACCGTTCCCAACTACACCACATCCCTAAGCGCTATGTCAACGCGACTCTTAAGCACCTCCAGGGATGGGGACTCCACCACTGCCCTGGGCAGCCCATTCCAACGCCTAACAACCCATTCTGTGAAGAAATGCTTCCTAATATCCAGTCTGAACCTTCCCTGGCGCAACTTGAGGCCATTCCCTCTTGTCCTATCACTTGTTACTTGGTTAAAGAGGCTCATCCCCAGTTCTCTGCAACATCCTTTCAGACAGCTGTAGAGGGCGATGAGGTCTCCCCTCAGCCTCCTCTTCTCCAGACTAAACAACCCCAGTTCCCTCAGCCACTCCTCATACGACATGTGCTCCAGGCCCTTCACCAGCTCCGTTGCCCTTCTCTGGACACGCTCGAGTCATTCAATGTCCTTTTTGTAGTGAGGGGCCCAAAACTGAACACAGTCATCGAGGTGCGGCCTCACCAGTGCCGAGTACAGGGGTAAGATCCCTTCCCTGTCCCTGCTGGCCACGCTATTTCTGATGCAAGCCAGGATGCCATTGGCCTTCTTGGCCACCTGGGCACACTGCTGGCTCATGTTCAGCCGGCTGTCAATCAACACCCCCAGGTCCCTCTCTGACTGGCAGCTCTCCAGCCACTCCTCCCCAAGCCTGTAGCGCTGCTGGGGGTTGTTGTGGCCCAAGTGCAGCACCCGGCATTTGGCCTTATTGAAACTCCTCCAGTTGGCCTCAGCCCATCGCTCCAGCCTGTCCAGGTCTCTCTGCAGAGCCTCCCTGCCCTCGAGCAGATCAACACTCCCACCCAACTGGGTGTCATCTGCAAACTTACTTACTCGATCCCCTCGTCTAGGTCATCAATAAAGATGTTAAACAAGAGTGGCCCCAAAACCGAGCCCTGGGGGACACCACTCGTGACCGGCTGCCAACTGGATTTAACTCCGTTCACCACAACTCTTTGGGCCCGGCCATCCAGCCAGTTTTTTACCCAGCAAAGCGTGTGCCCATCCAAGCCGCGAGTAGTCAGTTTTGCCAGGAGAATGCTGTGGGAAACGGTGTCAAAGGCCTTACTGAAGTCAAGGCAAACAACATCCACAGCCTTTTCCTCACCCAATAAGCAGGTCGCCCTGTCGTAGAAGGAGATCAGGTTTGTCAAGCAGGACCTGCCTTTCATAAACCCATGCTGACTGGGCCTGATCATCTGGTTGTCCCGCATGTGTTGTATGGTGGTACTCTACATGAGCTGCTCCATCAGCTTCCCGATCAGCAGAACACTTGCCAAGCCATTTTTGGACACGCAACTTCAGAATAACACGGCTGCTGTCATGATGCAGGATGTGTTTAAGCATTTCATGCAAGTAAGCTATTAGGAAGATCATTTCGTTTGTGAGCCAACTTGTAATATGTTAGATTTGAGCAATTTGCAGACTGCTGGAATCCTGATCATATGTCATACTGGGCAGCAGACAGCTCTTTCCAGTTTCTGGATTATAGTCTGGCAGAAAATGCAGTGAACGGTAACCCTACTTCTCAGACATATTGGATATGTTGAGAACAGCACTGATAAATCTAAGTTTCACTGCAACAGTGGCACAGCAGCAATTCAGAGCAATTTCTGGGGCTGCAGGCATAGTCCAGACTTCTTGGATGTTTTTTTAAACACGTAGAACTGAGTCCATTGAAATTTCTGGGAAATTTGAATTTCTATGCAATACAAAATTCCACAGTCGTTGAAGCTCTCTAATTTGCATATATTGATATGCTGTTGTTCTGAGTTAATTAAAAGATATCCCGAGTGATCAGATGTACTGATTTACATGAAAGTGACCCAGTTTTCAAGACTAGTTAGTAGTATAGGGACAACTTTTGTTCAAGATAAGAAGTAACAGGTGTCCCGTTGTTGTGTGTGGTGTCATTTCCCCCTCCCCCCCCCAGCAACCATGTGTACCATTTGCCCTGGAGGTCACACCCCCTCTTCTGGTCACGTGGTCTGTTGCGATTGGGTGGCAGGACCAGTTGCCCCTTCCAGTTTACTCATAAGTACATCAGACCAGGAAGTCCCTTCCCCCCTTCCCCCTACATACACAGAGGGCCACTATTTTTTTTTTTTTTTTTTTTTTTCCAGATGCCATTTTATGGCAGGGAGATGCCATTTTGTTACACATCAAAGCCCACGTGTTTTCATACTGCTCTGTGATTGGCTGACAGCCATTTCTTGCTATCGTAGTACCCAAGTGTTCTCAGACATCCCTGTGATTGGCTGGCAGGACCAGCCACCCCTTTCTGTTTACAGAAGCATGTCAGAAAAGGAAGCCCCCTCTCACTCCCCATGTGTCTTCGTACTGATTTGTGATTGGCTGAGGGCTGGTTTTGACGCTGTCATACCTACGTGTTCTCAGTTCTCCCTCTGGTTGGCTACCTGCTTCCTTTGGACCAGGAAATGCTCAGATATAAAAATATATACTTTTATATACAACATATACAATATATACATATATAGAAAAATATATAAAGGAGTGTACAAATATATATAACTATGTATTTTATTTATGTATACATAGGTACACTATTTTTTATGTATCCTTATATATGTATATGTGCATCGATAGATAGATAGATAGATAGATAGATAGATAGATAGATAGATAGATAGATACATAAAGATATAGCGCAATTGGCTGTGGCTGTCAGATGACCCGGACATCAAGTGTCCCTGATAGTCCGCCAGAGCCATGGCATCGCTTACGATCCTGTGTTTGCCATCAGCAATCGGGTGAGTCGCCACGTGGGCGCATTGATGCTCATCTTTCTTACTGCCTCAGTAAAGTCTGGTTTATAATGGTCAGACTCCATTACTGTTTGGACCACACTAATTGGCACAGTTGGCAGGATGGAGTCTTTCCAACACCTGCTGGAGACTTTAGGAAAGGAGTGAGGTCAGAGCTCTCCCAGGTGAGTGGAGGATTGGGTCTGAGATAATTGGACGAACCACCAGGCTATCAGGGATGAATTTGAACAGTGACATGAAGCCAGCTATTGCAAGCAGGGTAAGGGCAAAGGTGCCTTGATCGACCTCCTGAGTTGTGCCCTAGATGCTGCCTGGGCTTAAATTATCGGGCTGCATAGCACCCTTGAACGGGAGGAAGAAGCTAAGCAAGAGGACGAGAGGGATGCAGCCAAATGGTGATCCAGATGCCTGGCCTCTCAAACCCACGTATCAATATTGGAGCGTAAGTAAGCCCCCTTGGCCCAGTGGGGCCCAGTTCCCTCAAGGCCTGGCACGATTGTCCTGTTACAACAGCCCAAGTTAGGGCCGCCGTCTACCAAGACGATGATAACTGGGACGGGGACATTTTTGGCCCCAGGCCAGACCCTGACCCCTTTCCGACCCTACAGAGGAAGACACACCTGCCCCTCCATATTCCCCTCCGCTGTCCTTATATCTTTTTGTATTTGGTTTACATGGCAAGGTTTTGGTAGTGGGGGAGGCTGCAGGGGCGGCTTCTGTGAGAAGACACCAGGAGGTGCCCCCATGTCAGACAGAGCCACTTTCAGCCGGCTCCAAGACACACCTGCTGTTGGCCAAAGCTAAGCCAATCAGCGACATTGGTAGCACCTCTGTGATAACATATTTAAGAAAGGGTAAAAAACCGCTGTGCAGCAGATGTGAGAGAGAGGAGTGGGAATATGTGAGAGAAACAACTATCATAGAATCACAGAATCATTCAGGTTGGAAAAGACCCTTGGGATCATCGAGTCCAACCCTCAGCCCTACTCTACAAAGTTCTCCCCTACACCATATCCCCCAACATCTCATCCAAATGACCCTTAAACACATCCAGGGATGGTGACTCCACCACCTCCCTGGGCAGCCTATTCCACTGTCTGACCACTCTTTCTGTGGAAAATTTTTTTCCTAATGTCCAGTCTAAACCTCCCCTGTTGCAGTTTAAAGCCGTTCCCCCTTGCTCTGTCACTAATCACCTGTGAGAAGAGACCAGCACCAACCTCTCTACAATGTCCTTTCAGGTAGGTGTAGAGAGTGATGAGGTCTCCCCTCAGCCTTCTCTTCCTCAAACTGAACAGTCCCAGCTCCTTCAGTCGCTCCTCATAGGATCTGTTCTCTAGGCCCTTCACCAGCTTCATTGCCCTCCTCTGCACTCGCTCCAGCACCTCGAGATCTCTCTCGTATTGAGGTGCCCAAAACTGGACACAATACTCCAGGTGTGGCCTCACCAATGCAGAGTACAGGGGGACTATCACCTCCCTGCTTCTGCTGGTCACACTATTTCTAATACAAGCCAGGATGCCGTTGGCTTTCTTGGCCACCCGGGCACACTGCCGACTCATGTTCAGCTGCTTGTCAATTAGAACCCCCAGATCCTTCTCTTCCACACAGCTCTCCAGCCACACCTCCCCAAGCCCGTAGCGATGCATGGGGTTGTTGTGGCCCAAGTGCAGGACCTGGCACTTGGCCTTGTTGAAGCTCATCCCGTTAACGTTGGCCCACCGATCCAATCTATCCAAGTCCCTCTGTAGGGCCTCCCTATCTTCATGCAGATCGACGCTCCCGCTTAACTTGGTGTCATCTGCGAATTTACTGATGATTGCACTCTATGTCCTTATCAAGATCATCAGTAAAGATGTTGAACAGAAATGGTCCCAACACCGAGCCCTGAGGAACACCACTTGTGACCGGCCGCCAGCTGGATTTAGCTCCATTGACCACCACTCTCTGGGACCGTCCATCCAGCCAGTGCTTGACCCAGCAGACCGTTCGCTCATTGTAAGAGTCGGTCAGAAGATCAGCATTGTCTCAACATTGTCATCAGGGACATGGACAGTGAGGTACCCGACAACGGCCTGTTTGGAGCGCAGCTGCCGACCCCTGGAATGGAATGTGGTGCAAAGGCTCCTGAATGCAGAACTGTGTGGCACAGCCAGTGCTGTGCTGTTCTCCTGAGTACTGAACCGTGTGGTGCAGGCAGTGCAGTGCTGTTCTTTGGTGCCTGAGCCGTGCAGTACAAAGAGTGTTGTGCTATTGTTCGGTACCTGGGCCTAGCCAGAGCAGTTAGTGGTAATTGCATAGCCATTGTCAAAAAGATGGATCGTGACTGTTGCCATAACACCGATGAAGAAATCATGAACCTCAGATGAACTTTGCTTCATTATAATACCAAAACACACCTCCTGGTTGAAGGTTACCCGCCTCTGAGACTGACCACACCTCGGACACTCCCCCCCCGCGCACGTGCGATGGCCTTGCTCGAGAGGGGTGGAGATATGATAATTTAATTCTGAGAAGGGCGGAGACCCCTGAGGCAGAGGTGGAGCAAGGTGTGTTACTAAGCATAAAAGATTACTTCTGGACAACGAAAATTGGAAGCTTCCCCACCAAGGACCACGACGATCGACGACGCAGCATCAGCTGGACCCGGGACCGTTAGGACGTCGTGAGATCAGCGGTGGTAGCTATAACCTCTCTCCCTCTTCTCTCTAAAACTTAACTTTACTTTTCTCCTTTCTTTCACCCATCTCTAACTATCGCGTGCCTCTTCACAGGCAACCCAATAAAGTTTCACTGTTTGATTACTGTTATCCCCTTTGGTGTTGGTCACCTTAATTTTGCACTTTCGAGATCGTAGCAAACGAATCATCACGAGTCCACCGAGTGGACCGTGACATTAAACTGGCGTCACGGACAGGATCCTGAGAGACAGGGGGGTGCAGGCTGTGTGTGGTCTGTAACAGGGGAAGAACTTTTCGCTCCAGCCGCACCTGGCCCTACACCCGAAAGGGTGAGAGGTGTCCAGAAAGCAAGGGGGGTGATTTGAGATTCCCGCACACCACACACGCCTCGGTGTATTGCACCCCAAACTCGAATTGAGGGCTCTGTCTATCAGGATCAAGTGCAAGGATCTCTTAGTGCAAAAGGGGGAACTGCCCTCAATAAATGAGGTCGACTACCTGGGGAAGTGAAAGGGACAAACTGAGAAAGTCTGCAACTAAGTTTAACCTCCCCGTGGTAGATTTTGGTCCCTTCAGCCACTCGGGGAAGAGAAGGGCGACGCAGCAGCTGTTGCGTCTGTGGTGTAACTAAGTTTTCCTCCCCGAAGTGAGTTCAGCCCCTTCGTAATAAGAATGACTGAAAAAGATGTTTATCAAAACCCTCCATTAGTAAAAAATCTTGACTCGTTCTATGCACTCTTGGCAAAGTATGGAGCTCGACCCTCCCCGCCCGGGGAAGAGTGGGCTCGAGACAATTGGGCAAATTTACAGAGTGTAACAGACCGAGTGATTTCCATACATAATAAGGCTAGATTACGGTCAGGTAAAGGCAAAGCGATAATCTGTGCAGTCCTTGGAGCCAGCCTGGTCGCAGCAATTGAAGACCGCTCTAAGCGGCGTAGCCATGAAAAACAAATCATAGAATCCCTTGAAAATTTGGCACAACTTTTGCAGAAAACAATCTCCAACCTGGAAGAGCAATTAGCAGAGAAAGAAGAGCAGTTAGCAAAAAAGGAGAAAGTAATTTGTTTGTTAAAACAGCAGATAGAAGAAAAGGAAGAGATAGAGGAAGAAAATCACTTGTTAAAAGATGCCCTTAAAGAAAGGGGATGGAAGGGTTCAGAAGGATTGTTGTGGACTCTTGGGACACCGCAGCTGAATATCGGGCTACCTCAAACTGCACCCCCTTTGCCGCTTAACAAAGTAACTAATGTCAAACAATATCCCCTCCCCCTGGGAACAAAAGAAGGTATCAAACCAGTTATGCAGGAAATTCAGGAGCAAGGAGTGGTGATAAATACTCATTCTCCTTTCAACTCGCCGGTGTGTCCAGTGAAAAAACCTAAGGAGAAGTGGAAGCTTACAGTAGATTTTAGAAGACTGAATGCTGACACAGACCCTCTAACTGCCGCAGTCCCTAACATGGCTGAACTGGTAATAACAATTCAGGAGAAAGCTCATCCAATCATGGCAATCACAGATGTTAAAGATATGTTTTTCATGATACCTTTGCGACCAGAAGACAGAGATCGTTTTGCTTTTACATAGGAGGGTCAACAATTTACCTTTATCCATCTGCCTCAGGAATACAAACATTCCCCTACACTATCTCACCACGCTTTGGCCCAAAAACTGGAGAAAATACCAAAAGCTGAAGGCATAGCAACCCAACAGAACATAATCTCTCATTTGGAGAACTTGGGTTTGCAAACTCCCCTAGAAAAGATCCAAAAGCCCTCACAAGAAGTGGAGATGATCACACGTCAACAACCAATCGTGCTAAGAGGCCCGTTTAAAGTTATTAAAGCAGTCACTAGCGGGACCCCCCCTCCTGACGGGGTGGCCCAGAGAGCCTCAGTACGAAAGTGGTATTCCCAGATTGAACACTATTGTAACCTTTTCCCAGTGACTGAAGGAGCTTTAAAAAACTTAGCTGTCCAAGAAACAGAGAGCCTGGACAGCAGCCAAGACAAACCTATCTCAGTTATTCGGGTGGCCCCTCCTTTCTTTCACGATCAGTCAGTGAATGTTTGGTTTACCGACGCTTCTGCAAAGCGAGAAGGAAAAGTGTGGCAATACCGGACAGTAGCTCTCCACACTGCTACTGATGAACAGATAATAACAGAGGGAGAAGGGAGTGCCCAGAGAGGAGAATTAATTGCAGTATGGAGTGTTTTCCAGCACGAAGCACAAACCACTCCCCCTGTCCACATATACACTGATTCCTATGCAGTGTTTAAGGGATGTATTGAATGGCTCCCTTTCTGGGACCAAAATGAGTGGGAGGTTAGCCTCCAATGCCCTGGGGAAGGAGCATCGGATAAATACTCACTGGATAATTCCATCATTCTAATTTTCTGTCTGGTTTTAATTTTTGCCTCAGAGAGGCAAGT
The DNA here is from genome assembly GCF_031877795.1 of Strix aluco. Taxonomy (NCBI): domain Eukaryota; kingdom Metazoa; phylum Chordata; class Aves; order Strigiformes; family Strigidae; genus Strix; species Strix aluco. The sequence goes on from NC_133970.1 coordinate 14,134,944, forward strand.
TCTGGTTTATTCTTGCAGAAGAACTCCGAGGGACACCAAGAATAACATGAATCACTTAATTGGATTGGTAGTACTTTTCTGCATCTTACCACTAACCTGTAACCAAAAGAATACAGAATGGCCATGGTCCCAAGCTACCATCAAGCATACTAGCACTCTAGGACACTATCTCAAAGACCGTCTCCCAAACTTAGCCACTGTAGTATGGTGGTACAAGGGGATAACATCCCAATAAGATGCAGATTGATCACTGAATCCCACATTGAAACCACAAACAGTTATGGAGCTGGACCACATGACCCTATTTTGTTATGAAAAAATTAAAACCTAGATTGTTGGCTAAATTTGACTGCTGTACAGCACGCCCATAAAGTTATGTGTGGTAAAAATAACACTAAATATTGGGGAGAACTCAAAATAGATGTTGTAATACCTACTACCCAACCAACTGTTGTGCTTAGCCCAAAAACCTTTGGAATAGGACCATATGTAATCAGGAATACAGGCCAACAACAAATGTTGTTTAACCCGACATGGTCTCTCAAACGAGTTGAATTGCTGATGCAAAACAATGTTTCGGACATTCAGCCAGCTTGCTCACCCTTCCTAAAGGCTTCTTACGAGGGATGGACAACCTGGCTGCAAAAACGAACTCTTTCCACGGGAAGAACACGGAGAGACCTAACCGGTGTTTTGGGAACAGGATTGGGAGTTTTAAATAGTATCGAATCAGAGGTAATAATGAACAAATTGGCTACCTTAATTAGTGATTTGGCTAACTTACAACAGCCCTTGTGATCATTTTTATTGGCTCTGGGGACTAACCAGTGGCTGTTGTCAAATATATTATCAAAGTGGGAAAAGGTAAATGTAAAGGATTATGAATTGATTGTAGATGCACTTGGGGTGATACAGAATAACCTCTCTTTGGCTCTCAGCTGTATCCAGGCTCAAGTATGGATGCAGTTGGTAGCCGCCTCAATTATAAGAGAAGGTGAAGAAGGCACTCTCCCTACTGAAATTAGGAAAATTTGGGACAGTGCTACTGATTTTGAGAAGAAACTCCAATCCTGGTGGAACCTGGTAAACTTTACCTATGACCCCATCACAAACACAGCTACAACCTTTGTGCTTACTATATATAATGCTACCATATACCCAATTTATCCCATCATTGCATTAGGGTTGAACCACAACGGAGCTATACTCTATCCTTTTGAGCATAGAGTATGGGCCCGAAAGGTGGATGAAAAATGGCAAACTGTCAATTTGGAATCTTGCATTGTGCGAGAACAACAAGGATTTATCTGTGAAGGCAACGCAATTGAGGCTCAAGATGTTTGTTTAGATACTGAACAAAATATTTGTCATTTTGAGATTCATCTTAATGAAAACCCTGAAACAGTACTCATATACATTGGCAAAGGCTGTGTATGTTTGAGGACTGTTTGTGATTTTTTATCCGTGGACAAGGTAATTGTAGAGACTAAAAATTATTTAAATTTTTGTGTTTGTAATTTTATTGAGATTATTGGGTGTGACTTTTCTTATTCGGCCCCGGTCACATCTCATCAACTTTTGCAATCTAATTATATGTTGATTCATGAATTGTTGCCTACACCCGTTGGAATGAATCTCACTTTGGTAAAGCAATTACTACAACACAAAGATTTGATTGAGATTTTGGAAAAAATTAGGGAAAACGGACAGAAAACCTTAATAACTTCATCACAATGTGAAAGAAATACACCGAATTTTGGAAAGAGTGCAAAAGGATGCAGAACATAGATGGTGGGACACACTTTTCGGATGGTCGCCTACCGCTACAGGCATCCTGAACAAGTTGTGTCACCCCATCGTGGTTCTCTTGATATTGGTTTTGATCAGTTTGGTTTTGTCAGCAGTATTGTATGTCATAACCTGGAGAATGATGAATCGGTTAACACGTTTGATGTCTGTATTGAACACACACAACATGTTTGATGTCCCATCCAATGTGGATATCCCCAAAACAATTGATGTTTTAAAATTTCATTAATTTTTTTTATATTAATAGTTTTGATTGTAATTATTTTATAAATTTAATTTTGTAGATTGTTTGATCACTGTTATTTCCTTTCTTTCTTCTCTCTCTCTCTGTCTCTCTCCCTTTCTTTTGATTTCTTTCTTCCTCTTCTACTATGCTACTACCGTGCGATCCCGATGTCCTGACGACCATGTTGAGCCACGGGGTGGTGTAAGAGTCGGTCAGAAGATCAGCATTGTCTCAACATTGTCATCAGGGACATGGACAGTGAGGTACCCGACAACGGCCTGTTTGGAGCGCAGCTGCCGACCCCTGGAATGGAATGTGGTGCAAAGGCTCCTGAATGCAGAACTGTGTGGCACAGCCAGTGCTGTGCTGTTCTCCTGAGTACTGACCCGTGTGGTGCAGGCAGTGCAGTGCTGTTCTTTGGTGCCTGAGCCGTGCAGTACAAAGAGTGTTGTGCTATTGTTCGGTACCTGGGCCTAGCCAGAGCAGTTAGTGGTAATTGCATAGCCATTGTCAAAAAGATGGATCGTGACTGTTGCCATAACACCGATGAAGAAATCATGAACCTCAGATGAACTTTGCTTCATTATAATACCAAAACACACCTCCTGGTTGAAGGTTACCCGCCTCTGAGACTGACCACACCTCGGACACTCCCCCCCCGCGCACGTGCGATGGCCTTGCTCGAGAGGGGTGGAGATATGATAATTTAATTCTGAGAAGGGCGGAGACCCCTGAGGCAGAGGTGGAGCAAGGTGTGTTACTAAGCATAAAAGATTACTTCTGGACAACGAAAATTGGAAGCTTCCCCACCAAGGACCACGACGATCGACGACGCAGCATCAGCTGGACCCGGGACCGTTAGGACGTCGTGAGATCAGCGGTGGTAGCTATAACCTCTCTCCCTCTTCTCTCTAAAACTTAACTTTACTTTTCTCCTTTCTTTCACCCATCTCTAACTATCGCGTGCCTCTTCACAGGCAACCCAATAAAGTTTCACTGTTTGATTACTGTTATCCCCTTTGGTGTTGGTCACCTTAATTTTGCACTTTCGAGATCGTAGCAAACGAATCATCACGAGTCCACCGAGTGGACCGTGACACTCATCCAGGCCATGGGCAGCCAGTTTTTCTATGAGAATCCTATGGGGAACTGTGTCGAATGCTTTTCGAAAATCCAGGTAGATAATATCCACAGCTTTTCCCTCGTCCAATAGTCGGGTCATTTTGTCATAGAAGGAGATCAGGTTTCTCAGTCAGGACCTGCCTTTCATAAACCCACACTGACTAGGCCTGATCCCCTGGTTGTCCATTATATGACTTTTAATGGCACTCAAGATGGCCTGCTCCATGACCTTCCCTGGCACCGAGGTCAGACTGACAGGTCTATGGTTTCCTGGATCCTCCTTTCTGCCTCTCTTGTAGATGGGTGTCACATTTGCCACCCTCTGTAGGAGTCTGGGCCGCGCTGGGGGGGAGTTAGTGCAGGCAGAAGAATGCAAGGACGAAGACAAGGCCAGCAAAATAAGGCTGGCAAAAACACACAAGATAGCAGATAAGTGAGAAACACCCGTGGTCAGCAAAAGCACACAAGTCTGAGCAAAACAGGGTATGAGATAAGGGAGTTTTGGCAAATTTTGGGCTTTACGTGCTAATTGCAATTAACCAATGCAAATGCTTGTAGAGGCGCATGAACAGCGCGTGCAGATAACCTGTAGCCTATTAGAAGATAGATGAGCGCGTGTACAGAACTTAGTAGAATATAAATGTAACCAGGATTGGGAAATAAAGATGAATGATCTGATCATCACATTGGTGTTGTGTCGTTCCTGTTCCCGCATGGAGAAATAAGGACCCCGGCTAATGGTGACCCTGACAAATGGTGACCCCGACGTGCCAACATGCCAAAGTGCTGACGTGCCGGCATGCCGATGTGACCTGCTATCAATGTGAGTGATTTACTATCGAGGTGATTTACGACGTGATAGAATCGTCTGAACAGAAGCCGGAGGAAGGCGGGGGCTGTTGGCCGGCGTTATCGGAGGTAAGCCGGGCTGCCCGAGAGAGGCAGGAGCGGATCCGCGCTAAGCCGGGAAAGTAGGGGCTTAGATACCGACAGCATGGGGCTCGCTGCATCAGCGACAGAAAAGGCTGCAGTTCGAAGTTTGATGCAGCTCGCAGAGGAGACAGAGGTGGATCTCAAGGAAGGGGATTTAGCCACGCTGCTTCTCTGGTGTAGACGTAGGACATTAATCACTAATACTGATCAGTTGTATGATGAAGAAGTTTGGAAATCTATTGGGACTGATTTGTGGGAATCGATTCAAGCAGGGAACAAGGAAGCGAGAAAATTAGCACCTACTTATCGAAGTGTTCGATTGATAGTGGACGCAATGAAAGGTCGGGCTTGTGTTGCTGCTGCTGCTACTCGCGCGATTGCTGCCGCTGAGTGGAAGGAGAGTGACAAGGAGGAGAAAGAGAAGGAGGAAAAGAACTTGTTATTTGATGGTGTGCCTGCATCCTCTAAAGTTGTGTGTCCCGTGTCAGAAAGGGAATTTTGGGCAGGTCCTAGGATGGAGATCGAACCCTGGGTGCTGCCAACAATGCCCTCTGCCCCACCTTTGCCTGGTTCATCTCCTCCTGGTACTTTGTCAAATTCCATAGACCCAGTTAAAGTGCCGCTCCCTATGGATGTGGATGATGAGTCGTCTCGAGCAGTCTATCCTAAACCTCATTCTGAACACCTTGCTAGTCTGTTAAAAGAACAAGAGAAAGCAATGTCTGACCTTTTGGAGGAAATGCAACGGCTAGACCGTGGGTCAGCCAAACAGGCTATTCGTGAGGCGTATAGAAAGGCTCATCAAGCCATAAGGGATGGTTTGAAAGCGGTTGAAGAGAGCGTCTGTGCGCCAGAAGCTAGGGGTGTGCCCGGTGGGCAAAATAATTCTGAGAGACCCCCACAAGAGACTCAGATTACTGAGGAGGAATTGAGAGAGAAGGAAAAAAGAGCCAGAGCTTGGGTAATGCAGCCGTTAGAGGACGGAGAGATGACTCCAGAAGAGGCGGATAGTTATCTGAGAGGTAAATTTGGAAATGGGCTTGCATCAAAGGAATGGAGAGCATACGCAAAATATAAAGAGTTAGAGAAGGGAGGAGGGGAAGTTAGTTCAACGACTCCATTAAAACGGGTTGCTGGATGGCTGCAGGGTAAAGACGAAAGAAAAGGACCTGAAAACAATGCCGCTTCTTCGGCATCCAGTCCTCCCGCGCCTGATCCGCCCCCCCCGCAGGACCCTAATTATACTGTCGGGCAGAGATGGAGGGGGGTGATTGAACATGCAGTTATAGAAGGACAGATGCTGCCACCTAGTGTCATGGCAATGCCAGTTGTCGTGCAAGGGAACCAGCGGGTGTGGCATCCATTTGACTGGAAGACTGTGACTCAGTTACAAAGAACAGTCATGGACTTTGGGTATGATAACAAACAAGTTATGACCGCGATACAATCTTTTTTTCGCAATCAAGATTTAGTGCCGACTGATATCAGAGCACTTTTGGAGATTATTCTTCCCCCTACTGCTTTTATGATGTTTAAAGATAGATGGCAGGAAAAATGTGAGATTGCAATGGTAAACCACCTCCATCAGTTGAACGGACATGATCCTTTAAGATTTGCTACACTTGATCAACTTATGGGGACAGGACAGTATTGTAATGGAGCAGCACAGGCAGCCTTGCACCCGCGTATAACACAACACTCTCAGGCACTGGCCTTAGAGGCGCTTCAAGAGCTGCCTCAAATTGGAAAACCGAGACTGCCTTATCATCAAGTGAAGCAAAAGCCAGATGAGCCATATATGCAATTTATTGATCCATTGAAAGCGGCACTGGATACTGCACCTAATCTTAGACCTGATGCTAAAACAGCGGTGGGGAAAGACTTGGCATATCAAAATGCAAATCAAAGATGCCAACAAGTGATTGCCAGTCTCCCACGAGGTGCTAGCCTGACACAGATGGTTGAGGCATGTTCACGATTGCCACCATTATTGGAGGAGCCAGAAAAGGCTACTATCCACGCAAGAGCCCTTGCTGCAGCTTTAAGACCTGTTACAAGTCAGGGAAAAGGAGATCCTGGACTTAAAAATGCAAGGAAAAAGGAAGGATGTTTTTCCTGTGGTAAACCTGATCATTTTAAGCGACAATGTCCTCAGGCAAAGAAAGCTACCATAACAGAGCCATGTGCCGGTACCTGTAACCCATGTGATAAATTTGGGCATAAGGCCAGCGAGTGTCGATCAAAATTCAAGAAAGACGGGAGCCCCTTGCCGGGAAACTCCTCGCAGAGCGCCTTTCCGGGGGGCGCCAAGACACTCAAATTCCCCCAAGTGGCGGCTGCCTTGACGAGCTCTCAGCAGCCACCCGAGGAAGTGCAGGCCTCGATTTGGCCGTGGGAGTCGACATCACAATAGTAGATGATTCAGTGCATGTAGTTCCTTCCGCAGTTACAGGACCGTTAGGACATGGACTGAGTGCATTATTGATAGGACGATCCTCGGCATCGAAGCAAGGAATTATGATTATTCCTGGATTAATTGATTCTGATTATACTGGACAAATTGGGATAATGGTGAGAATTCTAAACCCTCCAGCCACATTGCATAAAGGTGACCGTATTGCTCAATTAACTCCGTTTCGAGCACATGTTATTAAGAGTCAAGATCGCGAAAGAGGCGATCAAGGATTTGGGTCTACTGGACCAGTGACTGTTGCCTTTTCACAATTGATCACCAACAATAAGCCTATGAGAACAGTCACAATACTTGGGAATGATGGAGTTAAGATCCGCTCTGAACAAGTCATGCTTGACACTGGAGCTGATGTCACCATTATACCATATGCTGCATGGCCACCTTCTTGGCCTTTGATTATGGCATCCAACATGGTTGTAGGAATTGGAGGAGCATCCCCTACACAGCAAAGTGCACATTTTGTTACCATTATAGATGACAAAGAAGGTCTCAGAGCACAAGTGAAACCATATGTACTGCATAGGACACTCTGGTTATTAGGGCGAGATGTCTTGTCTCAGTGGGGATGTGTATTACAAACGCCTTTTTAGAGGCGGCCATTGCAGCGAGCGACCCCCGTCCTGTTTTAAAACTGAGCTGGTTAACTGATACTCCTGTATGGGTGGAGCAATGGCCGCTACCAACTGAGAAGCTCGCTCATTTAAGGGATCTCGTGCAAGAACAACTGAATGCTGGACACCTTGTCCCTTCTACCAGTCCGTGGAATACACCTGTGTTTACCATCAAAAAGAAGTCTGGAAAATGGAGACTGTTACAAGATCTGCGAGCAGTTAATGCAGTTCTGCAGGACATGGGAGCACTTCAGCCAGGATTACCCAATCCATCCATGCTCCCTCAGGGCCGGGACATTGTGGTTATTGATTTGAAAGACTGTTTTTTTACAATACCTTTACATCCGTAGGATTATGAAAAAATTGCCTTCTCTGTCCCTTCTACAAATAGAGCAAAACCTTCTGAGAGATATCATTGGGTAGTGTTACCACAGGGCATGAAAAATTCTCCCACAATATGTCAATGGTATGTGGATTTAGCTCTACGACCCTTTTGAGAACATCATATCGACTGTATTTTGTATCACTATATGGATGATTTGTTGCTTTGCCAAAAAACACCCATTTCTGAAGAACTGATTCAAGAACTGATAGAAGCTCTAAATATAATGGGACTCGTTGTGGCCCCTGAAAAGGTACAACGGACTGAGCCATGGAAATACCTAGGGATGACTTTAACTGAATCTACTGTTAGGCCACAGAAGCTATCAATAGTACGGAAAGTGGAAACATTAAATGATCTACAGAAATTGGTGGGAGACATTCAGTGGATCCGCAGTATTTGTGGCATTACTAACACGGATTTGCAGCCTTTATTTAAGTTGTTGCAAGGAAATTGTAATCCTCAAGAACCTAGGTCTCTAACAGCGTCAGCTAAACACGCCCTGGATAATATTTCCCTGAAATTGAGTGTTAATTCTGCAGCTCGTATTGACCCTGTTCAAGCATTACAATTGTTTGTATATAATACAGAGTCAGAAGTATCAGCTTTTTTAGGACAATGGTGTGAACAACAGTCTAATCCCCTCAGAATTATTGAATGGTTATTTTTATCGGCCAGAGGACATAGAACAATAACATCTCGTGTGGATGCGATAGCAAGTATTATTTGAAAAGGTGTTCAGCGAGCAATATCTATTGCTGGAAAGGAACCGGATCGAGTAGTTGTGCCGTATGCACTGGACCTAATTCAGGCTATGTGTGAATCATCTATGTCCTTCTCGCTGGCTGTGATGAACAAATCCTATCAAATTGACAGCCATTATCCAAAGCATCCACTATTTAAAACTGCTTTAACAATGACTGCTGTTCCTGTCATTAGTCGACAACCTTTACAGGCTTTAACAGTATTTACAGATGCCAGCAGCAAGACCAAAACGGCAGGATTCGTTTGGAAGGAGAATGGAATATGGCAATCAGAACGCTTTGTTTGCGATACATCTGTACAGATTTTGGAGCTTAAAGCGGTGATTGCTGTGCTTAACCGCTGGAACATTCAAGATTTAAACATTGTGACTGATTCTTTATATGTGGCAGGTGTAGTACAACGAATCGAAAGGGCCTTGTTAGGACATGTGAACAATCCCACCCTTTTTCAGGCTTTTGTCCACTTACGAAATACTGTTAATCATCGCACGCATCGGGTTTTTATCATGCATCTAAAGAGCCATACTAGGCTCCCTGGAGGTCTTGTAGAAGGCAACGCTCGAGCTGATCAGTTGGTTGCCGCTTTAGCAGACACGCATAACATTGTTCAAGAAGCCTATAAATCTCATGCCTTTTTTCACCAGTCTGCAACTGCATTATGCAAGCAATTTAACATCCCTAAGACCCAAGCACGGGCGATAGTGGCTGCTTGCCCAGACTGTGCCACTCTCACACCGCTACAGGACGGTGGTGCGAATCCTCGTGGCTTACAGCCACGGGAAGTTTGGCAAACTGATATCACTGTGTTTCCGCCTTTTGGGCGTCTTCGCTACTTACATGTGTCAGTGGATACCTGTTCCTCATTTATATGGGCCTCTGCTCATGCTTCTGCCTCGGCAGTAGCAGCTCGTCAACATTGGACGCGAGCGATTGCGGTTATGGGGTGTCCAAAGAAAATTAAAACTGATAATGGTCCCGCATATCGGGCAGCCTCCACCACTGCCTTTTTACAACACTGGGGAATTCAGCTTCTCCACGGAGTACCACACAACTCTACTGGGCAAGCAATCGTTGAGCGCGCCCATCGCATATTGAAACATCACCTTGTTATTTTGAAAAAACAGGGGGAGACAGGGGGTTCCCCTCACGAGATACTGGCAAAAACATTATTTGTTTTAAATTGGCTTAATATACGCGGAGGGCAAGATGAACCGCCTGCGCGAATACATATGCAAACAAACAAGCATGATTATTCTTTTCAAAGAATTCAAGTGCAATTGTATTCCCCTCAATCTGGGCAATGGGAGGGACCTATGCAGTTGTTAACTTGGGGAAGGGGTTATGCTTGTGTTTCCACAGGTAGTGATTCACCCAAGTGGGTCCCCGCAAAGTGGGTGAAACCATGGATCGCAAAGAATGACGACACCAACCCTGCGTCCCGAGGCACTCCAGAGACACCAACATCGATTGAACTTGGTCCTGACGCCGTTGTTAACGGCACTACATCCAGCGAACAGTGAAGTTCTGTGTCTTTTACCGAATCTGCAGTCATTTTATGTGGCTATTCGAACACAGCCGCTCACCATAAAACAGCTTGAAGAACATGACACAGCTAGTACGGAACATGGTCTAAACTGTCGACCTTGGGTTTTTATACATTGTGCATGGTGTGACAGGGGAACTTGGAGAGTCACACGTGCGCATGATCGGGAAAGTGTGTATAAATGTCACTTGTGTGCTGACCGGATTATCTTTTACACCGAAGCAGATTGGTTGTCTGATTTTATAGGTAGGTCAGTATATCAGCGATTAGCTGTTGGTACAGAAGGACAGATTAGAGTTTTTGGAGAACAACAGCAGTTTTCTAGGGCTTTAAGCCTAATTGAAGATCTTGGGCAAAGAGTTTTAGCAGAAATTAGTTTTGAACTTTGTAAACGCTTAGCTTTGCAATGTATTAGGCAAAATAATAAGGTAGTAGATAGGAACTGTGGTGTTGGAATAAATGTTCCTCGAAGTTGGCGGGTGCACAAGGATAACTGGAAAAGAGAGGTAAAATGATGGCGATGTGTCAAACGTGGGCGATGTTTATTTTGATTTGTTTTATAGCAGGTAGTGAAGGGATTTTCGACATTACACCCAGAACAGATATTTGGGTAACGTGGACAAATACAGCTGGGATGTCAGATTTTTGTTTGAGTTTGCAACAGGTGGATAATCCTTTTCGAACCTGCTTGATTGGCATTCCGTTGCAGGAAAATGAAACTGACTTTGATGGGTACTGGAAACAACAGAGGGTGGACCTGACTAGTAGCGAAAGTGAAACTTGTTTAAGTCCAAATGGCATCTATGTTTGGCCCACTATGCGTAGTGCGGCCTGGCAGAAGACAGTCATCGAAAACTTAAATCAATCAGCTCATTTACCTTTGCAGGAGCTGGACTTGCTAGCTAGCGTTGTGCCTGTCGAGTATGTTGATGTTACTGCAACTAATATGCAGGACTGTAATGATACAGTTCCTCAACTCCAGCCAGTGAATGGCACAGGAGTGGTTTGGTTCGATGGCCCATGGTATGTTTGGTTGGCACGGAGTGGACAACAAGGCTTGTTTATAGGTTGTCAAAATGTAACAGGGCATTCTCCTTGGAATGATTTGAAAACAGGAGGGTTACCGTAAACACCAAAGGAGGTTTTACACTTCCACCCGGAGTGTTTCTGATTTGTGGAGATAGAGCATGGCCTGGTATTCCTGTACGACCTGCTGGTGGTCCATGTTGCCTTGGGCGGCTAACATTGTTTACTCCGCACATGAGAGAGTTATTGAATGCCAGAAGGAGACATGAGTCAAGATCACGCAGATCTGTTCGAACCTTTGACGACACCCGCAACGACAACGTACAGCTACCTTCATTAGCCACTGTTATAGCTACTTCTTTCTTCTTTCCACAATGAATGGCTGCCAGAAATGCAAAAATACATACGTAGATTAGCATGTTGGAGTGAAAAGCAATTTAATCTAACTTCGCAAATGCTGAGTGCGCTGCTTACTGATGTTGATAGTGTTAGGCATGCTGCTGCGCAAAATCATGCTGCTGTAGATTTTTATTATTGGCACATGGGCATAGATGTGAAGATTTTGAAGGAATGTGTTGCTTTAATTTGTCTGACCATACGCAGGGCATACACCAACGATTAGCGAAAATGCAAGATAACATGAAGCATATTACAGAGGGACATGGCCCCTTTTCAGATTGGCTCGTTGGTCTCGGACTGAGAGGTTGGTTACAAACATTGGTCAAAGGAGCATTGATGGTACTGATGGTATTGCTGCTTTTGATGTTGATTCTTCCTTGCTTGTTCCAATGTTTGCAGAGGATGCTGCAAAGTTTGGTTGAGCAAATAAAATAAAAAAAAGGGGGAGATGTAGGAGTCTGGGCCGCTCTGGAGGGAAGTTAGTGCAGGCAGAAGAATGCAAGGACGAAGACAAGGCCAGCAAAATAAGGCTGGCAAAAACACACAAGATAGCAGATAAGTGAGAAACACCTGTGGTCAGCAAAAGCACACAAGTCTGAGCAAAACAGGGTATGAGACAAGGGAGTTTTGGCAAGTTTTGGGCTTTATGTGCTAATTGCAATTAACCAATGCAAATGCTTGTAGAGGCGCGTGAACAGCGCGTGTAGATGACCTGTAGCCTATTAGAAGATAGATGAGTGCGTGTACGGAACTTAGTAGAGTATAAATGTAACCAGAAAAGGAATGATATAAACTATAATAAAAAAGATGGACGACCTGATCATCACATTGGTGTTGCGTCGTTTCTGTTCCTGCACGGAGAAATAAGGACCCCGGCTAATGGTGACTCCGACAATGTATGACCTGTTGCCCTGTAGCATAGAGGGGCCTCTACCCGTGGGGCTACAATGCAGTCATCACATGCCCTCCTCCAAGCATCAGTGGTTGTGAGATTAGCCCAAACAGAGTAATATCTGACAAAAGGTTTAGGTTCCTGTGAAGAATGATGCAGGTGTTTAACGTGTTGAGCCACACATTGAAAGTGGTGTTCAAGATATTACAAAAAATGTGTTTGGACATGTTTCCAAGTTTCTCATGGACAAGTTGGAAACACCGTCAAATCAGGAGGGTTCAGAACTTGCTTTTATCCAAAGAAAAAGCCTTCACTTTCCACTATTAGAGAGTCTGCACCTCTGGACTTTTTCATCACTGTGAATGAGCAAAATTACATAGACCTGAAACCCCCACACTGCTGTATCTGTGATTAAGGAGGAAATTGCTGACCTTACTCCCAGGCCTTGGCATGGTCATAGGTTGTAGCAGCCAAAATAACGAGTCAGTGTTCTTTTTTCTTTCTGCAGGGCAGGGGCCTTTATTCTTCCAATAGTACATGCTTATGCTCTGGTTAAAGCTCTTACTTCATAATTAGCAAATCAGCAATTAGACAGTTATCAACCTTTTCTCCTATCAGCATCAGACCACTCTCACACACGCTGTGCAGACCAATCACCTTCTTGTTCACGTGCTGTTCACGCGGTGGTAACTTCTCACAATTCAGTACTTTTCCACGGTTCAGTGTTGCAGCTGTCCGTTGTTTTTCCCTGCCACCTTGGCACAGCTCAGCAGTTTCTTATCTTACTCCTAAGGCCTGTTTCTCATCAAAGCCTTGCTGCTTCTCAGGGGCTGCACAGAGCTGACAGGCTGATGTCGACTTGCCTCTCTCCCACAATAGCCCAGGAGCAGAAGCCCCTCCCCTACCTGCCTCAAGCACTCACTGGATGCAAGCCTATACTGGGGAGCAGTTATGCTGCCTGGGCATTCAGTTTCATAAAAAGCCAGGGGAAGGCTGGGTGGAGTGACTCAGGTGGTTCTGGCACACTGGGGCAGCTCAAACTTACCTCAATGAGGGGAAGTGGCTGTCCTGTCCTTTGGACCCAGGGTGCAGTTGCAATCAGTCCCAGAGGCAGAACCGTGGCCCCCTGTCAGACGCCCTTGGGTGTAGAGCTACAGCAGCTACAGGGTACTGATGGCAGACCCCCCACATGGACAGAAATTGTCAGACTGGGAGGGGATGAGTGGTCATTTTTTGATAAGCCCCACTTCTAGAGTACATGCTGTGGCAATGGCTTCTGTGCCCAGCGGTCAGATATGGAGGAATTCTCACCCAGGCAGAGGACGGGGCACCTCTGCCTGCCAAAGAGAGACAGGCTGCCTCTGGTGGTTCCTGCTAGTAACTGGGTTTACTCCCCCCCCCCTCCCCAATTGATAAATTGCCGAACAATGTTTTGTTACAGCTTCTGAATGGCCGTCGGCAGGTGGCCTCTGTGAGCCTTGCAGCACCTCCCAGCACCCCGGTGTTAACTCCTTCGGCCCCTCCTTCCTCCCTGTCTAAGGTTCTGCCAGAAAACTTGTGGGCAGGTATCCGCTGCCAGATGGAGATCCACCTCTTAGCTCTCTTTTCCAGCAGACCCTTTTGTTTACCCCATGTCTTAGCCCGTGATTAGAAGTTGTTGCGAATGCCTAGAGCTGCTGACTTGGCCCAACTACTAGACCACCCTGGATGGATGGACTGATCTGGAAAATCCTCATGCTATAAAAAGACGGCTGCCTCCTGTGCCTCCTGGAACCCTCGCTGGCAGGATCAGTGCAGAAACCCAGACCGGTGATCTGTATTTCCCCATTCCCTCTGTCTCCCTCTTTTCCCATTAAGAAATGCAAGGCATATTGTGTGGGAGGCATTGGCCTGTCAGCCTTGCACAGCCTGTGAGAAAGTGCTAGGCTTTGATGAAAAACAGGTCTTGGAAGAAAGATAAGAGGCTGCTGAGCTGTGCCAAGGTGGCAGGGAAAAACGACCAGCTGCAACACTGAACTGTGGCAAAGTACTGAAGTGTGAGAAGTTACCGCCGCGTGAACAGCGCGTGAACGAGAAGGTGATTGGTCTGCACAGCGCGTGTTAGAGTGGTCTGATGCTGATAGGAGAAAAGGTTGATAACTGTCTAATTGCTGATTTGTTAACTATGAAGTAAGAGCTTTACCAACAGCGTCTGAGAGCATAAGTATGTACTATTGTAACAATAAACTCTCTCTTTCTTTCTGGATTTCATGGAGAGTCCGTGCCTCAGTTACCACAAATGGTGCCCCGTGTGAGGCAGTGATAAGTGTGACCAGCTTGGATCACTCCGGTGGCAAACTCCTCAGAACTTAAGAGCTGCTGTGAGGAAGCAGGAGCCGGCATCAATCACCGTTGCAGGGTGAGCAAGGTGAGCTGTGGGGAAGCGATGGGTAGGTCAATACCCTCGGAAGAAAAGTCAGTGCTTGCACTGATGGAAAGACTGTTAGCTAAATATAAGGTGCGTATTAGCCCGCATGCCTTGAAGAGAATTTTAAAGTGGGTAGCAGTTGCGGTTGCTATATTCACTGTTCCGATATGGGATACAGCAGGAGTAAGATTGTGGGAGTGTGCAACCTGAGGGAATGAGGTTGCAGCAGAACTCTTACTGACATGGAGAACTCTTTTTGAGATAATAAAAAGACAAGATAAGGAATGCGGCCAGGCTGTTAACACAGAGGATGAGGACACAGAGGGCGAGGACACATGTTCTGAACCCCGGCAGTAAGCTTTATATGCTGGATCTTTTGACTGTGATAATCCTTTAGACCCTGACCCTGTAAATCCTAAAAGAGAACCTGGCCTGTGCCCTCCCTTAGCTGGGGATGATCCGTGGGTAAAAGCGAGGCAAGAAGCCTTGGCACAAGGGGATATGGACATGGCGAGAAAGGTTGTTGCTCCTGTAATCTATGAGCTGGGACGTCAGCCACGTTGGGAAGGACTGCATTTTTCTGTTATTAAAGAACTACAGAAAAGCGTTAATGAGGACGGGCCTCAAAACTCCTTTACAACAGGTATACTGGAGGCAATCGCTCATGGGTATCAATTGGTCCCGTGGGATTGGCTGGCACTTTTAAAAACGGTACTAACGCCGGCACAGTATTCTATCTGGACACCGAGCGTGTGGATCTCTGTACTCAGCATTCGCGCCCCCCCACCTGCAAGCGCGGAGTTGGCGGCGGCGGCCCCGGGCCTCCCCGAGACCCCCCCGCCGCGGGGCGACCACCTGCGGCCCAGCCCGGCACGGTGCTCTCGGCCTGCACCCCCCCCAACGCCACAAGCGGCAGTTTTTACAGAAGGTGCTGACACTGGGATGCGGCGTCCCTTGTCTGCCAACACCACATAATCAACAAGCAATGGCTTTATATATTCTTAATGGTGTTTTGATGTTTGTAGTGTTTGTCATTTGGTGTTGTGTGAGTAATAAGTGTAAGGGCCCCTTTGTGTGGGTGTGTGACTGTTCTGCGGGTGTGAGGCGCAGCCCAGCTGCAGCTGCGGAGTGCGGAGTTCTCTGACCCGCAGTTCCGTTATCCCGCGAGGGAAGCGGCCGGAGAGGAACGAAGCGCAGGGCAGACTCTGTACCAGTGGGGGGGTAGTGCAGGACCAGTGAACATTCCTTAGGACAGAGCGCCCTAGTGCCCACCCGCTGGGTCACTGGTGCTGCCTGTTTGTTCGGGCTCAGTGTTTGAAGTGTCATAGGTGAGATATCTCCTCTAGTGGGAGGCAGTAATTCTGTGTTAGTTGTTGTCTTGAATTGCTGTAACATTTCAAAGCAAAGATCTCATTCATGTAAGGGGCCCAGGAAACTGGGTAGCAAATATTCCTCCATTTATATTGGAAACCCCTACTACATCATGGGGTCGTGACTGTATGGCTCGATGGGGAACTCAAATTGGATCAAATTTCTCTTAATCACCACTGCAGCACAACCCACCCCTAAACCCACCCTGAAACTAACCTGGAAAACAGAATCACCTGTGTGGGTGGGTCAGTGGCCCTTGCCAATGGAAAAGTTTTGAGGATATGGGTACGTTACAGCCAGGAATGCCCTCCCCAACAATGATTCCCCGAAACTGGCATCTTGCAATAATTGATCTAAAGGATTGGTTTTTTACTATTCCCTTGCACCCAGATGATGCACCTAAATTTGCCTTTTCTGTTCCCAGTATTAATGTTAGTGAACCTGCAAGACGGTACCACTGGGTTGTTTTGCCACAAGGCATAAAAAACAGCCCCACGATGTGTCAGTGGTTTGTTGCAAAGGCTTTGAGCCCTGTTAGAATGCAGGTCCCCCAGGCTGTTATATATCATTATATGGATGACAGCCTTATAGCAGCAGAGACACAGGAGATCATGGAAAAGGCTCTTGCTTTACCCAAAGACTCAGTATCTCAAATGGGGTGACAAATAGCACCTGAAAAGGTACAGAGATCATCACCGTGGCAGTACCTGGGGTGGAGAATTTGTGAACAGACCATTGTCCCGCAACAGGTTAAACTTAAAACTGATTTTAAGACTTTAAATGATTTACAGAAACTGTTGGGAGCCATAAATTGGATACGGCCATTGTTGGGCCTAACTAATGATGATCTGCATAGCTTGTTTGATATTTTGCGAGGAGATCCTTCACTGAGATCACCCAGAGTACTTACAGAGAAAGAGAAACAAAATCTCCACCGTGTAGCTAACGCCATCTCAGAAAGACAAGCATCCGATGTGTGCCCGGCCATCCATATCAACTGGTATTATTTAATCCTTCAGGGCAGCCCTATGCTCTGCTGTTTCAGTGGGATGAAACACTTAGTGACCCTCTTGTTGTTATTGAATGGATTTTTTTGTCACACCAAATGCACGAGACGGTCACTACTCATCCAGAAATGTTTGCCAAACTGATCATGAAAGGTAGGCAGCGCCTACTATTACTTGCTGGTCAGGAACCTGTGTGTATCATTGTTCCGGTTACTCTGCACATGTTACAGTGGCTAATACAAATGTCTTTAGAATTCCAGACAGCGATCTGTGACTACCCCGGACAGCTTTTAGTACACAGCCCGTCACGCATTTGTAACATTAAAATATGTACCTGTGTCTGTTGATACCTTTTCTGGAGCAGTGTTTGCATCCTGCCATACAGGTGAAAAAGCACACGATGTGCAAAGACACTTTTTAGCTGCATTTGCTTCCTTGGGCGTGCCATGACAGATTAACACAGACAATGGACCTGCTTATGTTTCTGTTTCTCTTTTTTCTTTCTTTCAACAGTGGGGAGTCGAGCATCTGAGCGGCATTCCCCACTCACCGACCGGACAGGCCGTTGTGGAGCGTACGCATGGCACACTAAAGCATCTATTACAACAACAAAAAGGGGGAGATGGAGGGTATCAATCTACACCTCACGAAAGGCTAAATAAGGCATTATATGCCATGAACTCTTTAAACATTTCCCCTGCCTCACAGGTGCCACCAATATTGCGTCACTTCTCGTCGCAGATACCAGATCAACAAGAAGTCCAGGGCAAGGCTCAAGTGTCAGCAAAAAACCTGGAAAGTGGTAACTGGGAAGGACCAGATCCTTTAATAACCTGGGGAAGAGGTTATGCTTGTGTCTCCACAGGTCACGGTCCCCGGTGGTTACCGGCAAGGTGTGTGCGACCACACCTGAGGCGTGAGAGGCAGCTTTTGGTGGACACTCAGGAGCCGGCTGTGGGGGCTGTGGGTGCCCCTGTGCCGACAGTTTGCGGTCTCTTCGACTGATCATTTAAGCAGAATGTATGGGTAATGCTTGCTGCTGCAATAGGACCAAATACACTATCTCTGTCCTTAATCACACTACAGTTGCCAACTCTTTTAAGAGAAAATGCTGACAGTAATTGCAACTCCTTGATGAAATATATAGGCTTACTAGTCACTAGTGAAAGATGTAGCTTAGACAAAATGTAGTTATTAATAAGGATGAAATGCTGTAAGAATGTGTGTATTCAACTTTCTTTGTTTAGCAATATTAAGAATTAAGAACCCAAGTGTTTAACCTTACCATTGTAACAATAAATTCTCTCTTTCTCTCTGGATTTCTTCGGGAGTCCGTGCCTCAGTTGCCACAATGTTGTATTGCTTGCCACAACTTGCTATATACTTAGCCAATTATCGTGTGTTCAATTAGTACATTGTGGGTAGTTAATAAATGTTTGGACTTGGAGTCTTGTTGTCTGCTCCACTGGGGATTTGTGAATCTGAGTCACTTGTCTCCCTCGTCTGAGCGGGACGTGACACCATGCACCTTAACCTTTTGTCAGATATTACTCTGTTTGGGCTAATCTCACAACCACTGATGCTTGGAGGAGGGCATGTGATGACTGCATTGTAGCCCCACGGGTAGAGGCCCCTCTATGCTACAGGGCAACAGGTCATACATTTCCCAACCTGTCTCAACCAGTGGGTAGCTATCCCTTTGATGCATTTAAGGTAACGGATTAATTTGGTAAGAGATGAATCCCCTTGTGTTCTAGACAGTCCTCAGAGATTAGAGGGGCTGGGGGCAGCTGGACTTATCTCTTAATAGCTATGCCAATTATGGCTGTAACTATAGGCCTGACACCAGATGCACGAACAGCCCGTGTGCTGTAGGTCCGGTGGCATTCAAGAGAAGCTGTCAGCTTCACAAATAGTACGGTTTATTCTTATGCAACATCTACAGAGTCTTTGAGATTGCCTACGATAAATGCACAAACTGCAGGTTGGCTATATAGCACTACACACAAAATGATTGCAATCACACACACTTAATTCCCGGGTAATCACTTGGTGTAGCCAAGGGCCCAAATCTTACCAAAAAGCGTCCGTCCCTTCTTGGGGGGGGGAGGGGAGCGAGGAGCACAAACCCATCGATCTGTCCCTCCAATTTGGTATTGGATTATCGTCCCTCCGAGTTAGATACAAACTCGGGGTAGTATTTATCTAAGTGTGTATGTGTGAGTGGGTGGGACTGTGGTCAAGCCATTGTTTCCTGAGTAATGGCACAGCACATTCCTTGGTGTAAGGTGTGCGCTGGTTTTGTGGTGAAAGAGGAAGAATGAGAGATAAGGTCTGCAGAGTTCTGCAAAACAGTCCTTGAGAGAAGGGGAAGAGCAGGAGAGAAATCTGCATAGTCGTGTCAAATATTCCTTGAGAAAAGTGGAAGAACGGGACCGGGTGGCCTCCACCTCGCTTCTCATTCCTCCTTGGTGCCATGGCAACACAAATCACTGGATCTCCATCCCGTCCTGTGTTTGTTCTGGGCACCATGTGTTAAGGAAAAGTGTGTTTTGCATTTTTTTGCCGATTTGCTTTTCCCACACTTCCACTCCGTGACTACAGTCACACCCACACACTTGAATGTGGTCTCTAATTAAGATCTTCAGGATCAGGGATGTCCATTGGGTTCTCCTCCTCTAAAGGGATACAGTTAGTTCGTTGAATCATTCTTATGCTAACAATTTTCATTATAGTTGATTTGATACAAGTTATTGCTATACTATGACAATCATAAGCACAATGAACATTAACACATGTTGTATCAAACTTTGGGTCCAACTGGTAATACCAAGTCCAAACCAACTAAACACTTTTGAAAGCCAGCTGTTATTCATTGACTCTTGTAGATCACAGGTGTCTTTTGCCACTTGCCATATCTTCTCTAGTTGGATGTTAAGGTGGACAGATCGACTGATCTGGAAAATCCTCATGCTATGTTGCTATGTATTGTAGTCATTTTATTTGTACTACTGTTGATTTCTAATCACCTGGACCCTCTGCAGATCGGGTCAAACCTTGATACATGGTTTGCTGTATCAATATAACAATCATAATCTAGACTCGAAAATCATATAAAAGAATACGAGTCAATGAGTCATTCAATCCTCAGAGGAAGCAGACAACGGTGGAGGTGTCCCTGGCCACCCGGGGGGGTCACAGGTCTCACTGTCCAGCAGCTTTGTTTTCCTTATGACAGGGCCATAGACCAGGCCCACCGCTGGAGAGTCAGTGGCTGAAGCTTTGTTTTGGGGGTTAATAAGATGGTTCATACCTTCCATCAACATGGAAAGGGACAGACAATAGCCTTTCCCCAAAGTATACTACCATGTCTTACCCTGCAGCGCTATTTCAAAGATGGTGTCTTCATTGATGTTATTCCAGCTGTGCAGGTACTGTATTTCTGCCAGCCCCACCTTCCCCTTCCTTGAGAACTCCAGGGACGTCACCGGCTGTACAGTAAAGTTCGGGTTGGTGTTTTGTGGGAAGATTCTGGCGCTGGCATTTCTGAGTAGCGTGATGTAGAAACTGCAATCCTTCTCCCCTCCCCCCCCCCTCCCCCCCCCGCACTAGATGTCCTGAACTTGGAAGGCTTCTATTCAGCTGCTAAATTTCTGGGGCCAGCAACCCCACTTCACCAGCAGCTGTTTCTTTCTTCCTTCCCCTTTTGCAGCAATTGTCTTCTTAATTTTGTAGATTCTGTCCTCATCGGGATTCACTTTTTGAAGTTCTTCAGGGTAAAATGTCCTCTCAGTTGCTTCATGACCATAGTCTATTAAGTGGCATGCAGGTATCTGTCCCCTTCTCACAATTTCAGCTACTATGAAAATTCCATCTGTGAAAGTCTGCTCATAACCTTTCTCAAATCTCTCTTTTGTTCTAGACACCCTGATGTGGTCTCCCTTTTTGAGCAGAGGCGCAAGGTCTTTAATTTTAAACACAGCCACGCATATGGTTATCCAAACCCTCGCAGAGTTTAAAGGGTTCATATCCACAGGCCTGGCTCTGATAGTTCTGTGGAAGCTATGGTTATAGCTCTTTATAAACTCCGACAACACACCAGTGTAGCGAAAATTGTTGCGTGCTGTAAAATATCTCCACAACTTGGTTTTGAGTGTTCTGCTAAAACGTTCTATGACAGAGGCTTTTACTTTACAATTAGTAACAAAATAGTGAACATTGCATTGCTTTAACAGCTTGTTTAAAGGCTGGTTTAAAAATTCTGTAATTTCTGAGGCTTCTGCCCCTTGCTAAAAATTGTTTTAAAAGCCCCAGCTATTTCAGAACCTGTTTTGCCTTTTAGACCAATAGCCCAGGCATGCTTGGATAAAATATGTCTATCACCGTTAAGAAGCACTTAACACCATCACTGTTTCTGGAAAACTGTTGCATATCCACTAACTCTGCCTGCCACTGTGCACAATCATCCTGTTTCCTTTAAAGTGCTTTCTTGCCACTTAGTTTAAGCTGTAAGCATCCTGGCTTGCAAGCCCAGGTTGCCGCTTGGCATCTGTTCAGAACAGCGATTCTCCTTTTAGCACCTTCAAAAAGGGGATTTATACTCCCAAAGCTTCCCATGTCCCCAGGAGCATAGTAAAAATCTTTTAACAGAAGTGGCGGTGTGGACATGCATACATACCAAGGGTGCTGAAAGAGTTGGCAGATGTGCTCGCCAAGCCGCTTTCCATGATTTACCTGAAGTCATGGCTAACTGGGGAGGTCCCATTGGACTGGAGGGTTGTCGGAGTCACCATTAGCCGGGGTCCTTATTTCTCCGTGCGGGAACAGGAACGACACAACACCAATGTGATGATGTGGTGGTTTGACCTTGGCTAAATGCCAGGTACCCACCAAGTCGCTCTATCACTTCCCCCCCCTTCCCCTTTTTTTCTCAATAGGGCAAAGAAGGGAAAGAAAATAAGATAGGAAAACAAAACAACCCTTGTGGGTAAAACAACAGCAGTTTTAATATAAGCAAAGCGAAGCAAAGGTCCGCGCGCGGAAGCAAAAAAAAAGAAAACAGATTTATTCTCTACTTCCCATTAACAGGCGATGTCGGGCCTTCTCAGGAAGCAGGGCTCTGATATGCGTAGCGGTTGCCTCGGAGGACCAAGGGTGACCCCACCCCCTTCCTCCTTTCTCCCAGCTTTATACTGAGCAGACGTCATATGGTATGGAATATCCCTTTGGTCAGTTCGGGTCAGCTGTCCTGGTTGTGTCCCCTCCCAAGATCTTGCCCACCCCGTCCCACTGTGGGGGGGGGAAATGTCAGAAAGAGCCTTGGTGCTGTGTAAGCACTACTCAGCAGTAGCCACACCACCAGTGTGCTATCAACACCCTGCCAGCTCCCAACATAAAACACAGCACCATGAGGGCTGCTACAGGGGAAAACCAATTCTGGCTCAGCCAGACCCGATACAGTCTCCACCCCTTATTCCATACCATTTACGTCATGCCCAGGTCCCACATAACGCTCATTTATTCATTCCGTAAGCTTTCTTCACTCCTCTAGATGTTCAGTGACTTGGCTGCCATCTGTCAAGGTGGATGTTCAGGACAGGAGCAGTATGTTTGACTGTTGGACTCCAGCACCGGCTAGGTTTGGGTCATCATCGCATGTATCTGGTTCACTCTTCGTCGTTCCTACTTCCTCCATCACTTCCTGCAACATACAACTCAGCTCACAGATTATTTCCCCCCCAAGGTTAAATCTCCTTGAGGCACACACTGAGTAGCCCCATTCTCCCGCATTACCCACCAAGTACATCCAGGTCCCTGAGCAAAAACAATCCCACGAGTGGGCTTGCCTTTTCCCAAGGGAGGAGCAATCCACACTGCCTTCCCCAGCCATTTCCCTGTGTGTACTACAGGGACCTTATCTCCTCCCACAGTATGAAGGGGTTTTGTTTGGGCAGGACCAGGACGGTTAACAGATCCTCTGGTATTAATTAGCCAAGTGGCTTCTGCTAAATTTATATCCCAGTGTTTCCATCCCCCATTGTCCAATGCTCTCAACATAGTCTTCAACAGTCCATTGTATCTTTCAATCTTTCCAGACGCTTGTGGGTAATAAGGGATGTGATACACCCACTCAATGCCATGTTTCTTTGCCCAGGAGTTTATGAGATTATTTCGAAAATGGGTTCCATTGTCTGATTCGATTCTTTCAGGAGTACCATGTCGCCATAAAATTTGCCTTTCAAGACCTAAGATGGTATTTCGGGCAGTGGCATGATTTACAGGGTACGTCTCAAGCCAACCAGTAGTTGCTTCCACCATAGTGAGTATGTAGCGCTTGCCTTGGCGTGTTCGTGGCAATGGTCCAATATAGTCAATTTGCCAGGCCTCACCATATCGAAAACTCAGCCATCGCCCTCTGTTCCAGGGAGACTTTACTCGTGTGGCTCGCTTGATTGCAGCACATGTTTCGCATTCATGAGTGACCTGTGAGATGGCCTCCATGGTCAGGTCCACCCCTCGATCACGAGCCCATCTGTACGTTGCATCTCTCCCGAGATGCCCGGATGTTTCATGGGCCCATCGAGCTACAAATAGCTCACCCTTGCGCTCCCAGTCCAGGTCCAGCTGAGCTACTTCAATTTTAGCAGCCTTGTCTACTTGCTCATTGTTTTGATGTTCTTCGGTGGCACGGCTTTTGGGCACGTGGGCATCTACATGACGTACCTTTAGAGCCACGTTTTCCACTCGGGCAGCGATGTCCTGCCACAGTGCAGCAGCCCAGATGGGTTTACCTCTGCGCTGCCAATTGGTCTTCTTCCACTCCTGTAGCCACCCCCACAGGGCGTTAGCCACCATCCAGGAGTCAGTGTAGAGATACAGTACTGGCCACTTTTCTCGTTCAGCAATCTTTAGGGCTAGTTGGATCGCTTTTACTTCTGCAAACTGACTTGACTCGCCCTCTCCTTCAGTGGCCTCAACGACTTGTCTTGTGGGGCTCCACACAGCAGCTTTCCACTTTCGATGGTTTCCTACCACACGACAGGATCCATCAGTAAACAGAGCATACCGCCTTTCATCTTCTGGTAATTCGTTATATGGTGGTGCTTCTTGGGCACGAGCCACCTCCTCAGGCAGTGCTCCAAAATCTCTACCTTCTGGCCAGTCCATGATCTCTTCCAGGATCCCTGGACGGTTGGGTTTTCCCAGTCGAGCTCGTTGCGTGATTAACGCTACCCATTTACTCCAGGTAGCACTGGTTGCATGGTGTGTAGAAGGGATGTTTCCTTTGAACATCCAATGTAGTACAGGCAATCGCGGTGCCAAGAGGAGCTGTGCTTCTGTACCAACAACTTCGGAAGCGGCTCGAATCCCCTCATATGCTGCCAGAATCTCCTTTTCAGTTGGAGTGTAGTGGGCTTCTGATCCTCGATATCCCCGGCTCCAAAATCCTAATGGTCGACCCCTAGTTTCACCTGCTACCTTCTGCCAGAGGCTCCACGTGAGGCCATGCTCCCCAGTTGATGTGTAAAGTACATTTTGCACATCTGGTCCTGTCCGAACAGGCCCAAGAGCTACCGCCCGAGCTATCTCCTGTTTGATGTGCTCAAAGGCTTGTTGTTGCTCAAGACCCCACTCAAAATTGTTCTTCTTTCGGGTTACTTGATAGAGAGGGCTCACCAGCTGACTGTAACCTGGAATGTGCATCCTCCAAAATCCCACAAGTCCTAAGAAAGCTTGTGTTTCCTTCTTGTTGGTCGGTGGAGACATAGCTGCTATCTTGTTGACAACCTCCATAGGCACATGGCGGCGTCCATCTTGCCATTTTATTCCCAAGAACTGAATCTCCTGTGCTGGTCCCTTGACCTTGCTTTTCTTTATGGCAAACCCAGCTCTCAGAAGAATCTCAATTACTTTTTGTCCTTTCTTAAACACTTCTTCTGCCTTGTTGCCCCACACAATGATGTCATCGATGTACTGTAGATGTTCAGGGGCATCACCCTTTTCCAGTGCAGTTTGAATTAGTCCATGACAAATAGTGGGGCTGTGCTTCCACCCCTGGGGTAGTCGATTCCAGGTATATTGGACACCCCTCCACGTGAAAGCAAACTGTGGCCTGCACTCTTCTGCCAAAGGAATTGAAAAGAATGCATTGGCGATGTCGATTGTGGCGTACCACTTGGCTGCCTTTGACTCTAGTTCATACTGGAGCTCTAACATATCTGGTACAGCAGCACTCAGTGGTGGCGTCACTTCGTTCAGGCCACGATAGTCTACTGTCAACCTCCACCCTCCGTCAGACTTTCGCACTGGCCATATTGGGCTATTAAAAGGCGAATGTGTCTTACTGATGACACCTTGGCTCTCCAGTTGACGGATCAGTTCTTGGATGGGAGCCAGAGAGTCTCGGTTCGTGCGATACTGCCGTCGGTGCACGGTCCTCATGGCAATTGGCACCTGTTGTTCTTTAACTCGCAACAGTCCTACAACAAAAGGATCTCCTGAGAGGCCAGGCAGATTAGACAACTGTTTGACCTTCTCTGTGTTCACACTGGCCACACCAAAAGCCCATCGGTATCCTTTTGGGTCTTTGAAATACCCCCTCTTGAGGTAGTCAATGCCCAAGATACAAGGGGCTTCTGGGCCAGTTACAATGGGATGTTTTTCCCACTTATCCCCGGTCAAGCTAAACTCGGCCTCCAGTACTGACAGTTCTTGACATCCGCCTGTCACTCCTGAGATCCAGATAGGTTCTGCCCCTCTATAACTTGATGGCATTAATGTACACTGTGCCCCGGTATCGATTAAAGCCTGGTACTTCTGTGGATTTGATGTGCCAGGCCATCGAATCCACACTGTCCAATACACCCGATCATCCCTTTCCTCCTCCTGGCTGGAGGCAGGGGCCCTCTATTCCTGTTCTTGGTCAGAGTATTCACTGTCTGACCCTTGCTGTGCCAGGCCGGAAACTCCTTCATCAGGGCCAAGGGAGGTGATCTCAGTCTTCCTGTATCTGGGAGATCGCTGATTACTTTCTTGCGGTTTCACGCCAGCTACATTAACAACCTTCTTGGATGTTGTCTTCTTGGCAGGGGTCTTTCCTCGCAATTCATGTACACGAGCTTCCAATTTGAAGGTGGGTTGACCATCCCACTTCCTCATGTCCTCCCCCTGGTCACGCAGGAAGAACCAAAGTTCGCCACGTGTCATGCGCCTAGGTTTCCCTTTCCCTCTGACTGGGGTGGAAGAGAACCGATTTCTTGGGGTGCTCCTGACATCTAAGGCACTCGCCCGTAGAGATGAGGAGGTTCCAAGACTCTCTTCAAAGTTCTGAAGCCAGGAAGAGACTGCCTCCACAGTTGGCGTACATCTTAGTCCTTCTCCCATATCCATTTCTGGATAGTACATCGCAGCCAAGCCCGCAGAATACGAGGATGGTGCACCTTTAATCACCTTCCTCCACATGGCCCGTGTGCACAGGACATCCTCTGGATTTTTAGGGGCTTCATCATTATCTGGATCACTATAGATGACTTCCAGCACTGCTAGTTCTCTCAGGTACTGGACACCTTCATCCGCAGTAGCCCACTTCCCTGGGGAGTTGTCCGTAAGATCTTCCTTGAAAGGATATCTTGCTTTAACACTTGAAAGGAGCCGTCTCCACAGACTGCAAATTCCTGTTTCTTTTCCAATTCCCCTTTCAATTCCTCGATCTCTAGCAAGGGAACCCAGCTGTTGGGCTTCCTTACCTTCCAGCTGCTGAGCATCAGCCCCGTTATCCCAGCATCGAAGCAGCCAGGCAGCAATCCGCTCACCCGGCTGGCGGCTATAGTCTTTCCGCAGATCTCGCAGTTCTGATGACGTCAGGGACCGGGTAGTTTCTGCCTCCTGTTTGAGTTCTGTTATTCCCTCTTCTGACCCCTTTGCTGAAGGACCCGCTTCTTCCTCCTCTTTTTCGTCCCTTATTAATCGAGGGTATGGCCCTGTTGTTCTCCTTGTCCACTGTTTCTTTTTTACTACTGGGGCAATCTCTGCTGTTATTGTTTTTGTTTGAGTTCCCGTTTCCACCACAGTCCTTTGAGAGCACTGAACTGCAGCTCGATAAGCATAGGCCAGGCCCCAGTACAGCGCTAGGAGTTGCTGATTTTCACTGGGATAGGCAAGGCACCCTTCGATCAGGTGTTGTGTCAGTTTTGCGGGGTTGCTTGCCTGTTCAGGGGTAAGATCCCAGGCTACAGGAGGTGATAACCGTCCTAGGAATCTGCCCAAATCCTTCCACTCCCCCTGCCACCCAGGGACAGGCCGCCTCAGGGCACATTTTGGTATTCTCTCACCCAAAATTTGCTTTCTCTTACACCAAAAACCTAACGAGCTCCACACAGCCCACAATAGGCGAATAGCATTAATGAACAGTATCAAAGAGCTAACATAAGGATTAATAAGTACTTCGGGAGCTTGCAGAATAAAACCACTCATGATGTTCCCAATTTCTTCCAGCATGTTCCCGAGCTTAGCAAAATAAAGATAAGCAGAGCAATAAACAAACCCGTGACCAGCACAAGAGCTTGTCGCTTACTAACTGCTATAGCTATAGCACACTTAATATAAAACTGCCGTTGTCCCGCCCCACGTTGGGCGCCAAAATTGACTGTGGTGGTTTGACCTTGGCTAAATGCCAGGTACCCACCAAGTCGCTCTATCACTTCCCCCCCTTTCCCCTTTTTTTCTCAATAGGGCAAAGAAGGGAAAGAAAATAAGATAGGAAAACAAAACAACCCTTGTGGGTAAAACAACAGCAGTTTTAATATAAGCAAAGCGAAGCAAAGGTCCGCGCGCGGAAGCAAAAAAAAAGAAAACAGATTTATTCTCTACTTCCCATTAACAGGCGATGTCGGGCCTTCTCAGGAAGCAGGGCTCTGATATGCGTAGCGGTTGCCTCGGAGGACCAAGGGTGACCCCACCCCCTTCCTCCTTTCTCCCAGCTTTATACTGAGCAGACGTCAGATGGTCTGGAATATCCCTTTGGTCAGTTCGGGTCAGCTGTCCTGGTTGTGTCCCCTCCCAAGATCTTGCCCACCCCGTCCCACTGTGGGGGGGGGAAATGTCAGAAAGAGCCTTGGTGCTGTGTAAGCACTACTCAGCAGTAGCCACAACACCAGTGTGCTATCAACACCCTGCCAGCTCCCAACATAAAACACAGCACCATGAGGGCTGCTACAGGGGAAAACCAATTCTGGCTCAGCCAGACCCGATACAGATGATCAGATCATTCATCTTTATTTCCCAATCCTGGTTACGTTTATATTCTACTAAGTTCTGTACACGCACTCATCTATCTTCTAATAGGCTACAGGTCATCTGCACGCGCTGTTCACGCGCCTCTACAAGCATTTGCATTGGTTAATTTGCAGTTAGCACGTAAAGCCCAAAACTTGCCAAAAACTCCCTTGTCTCATACCCTGTTTTGCTCAGACTTGTGTGCTTTTGCTGACCACAGGTGTTTCTCACTTATCTGCTATCTTGTGTGTTTTTGCCAGCCTTATTTTGCTGGCCTTGTCTTCGTCCTTGCATTCTTCTGCCTGCACTAACTTCCCTCCAGAGCGGCCCAGACTCCTACATCTCCCCCTTTTTTTTATTTTATTTGCTCAACCAAACTTTGCAGCATCCTCTGCAAACATTGGAACAAGCAAGGAAGAATCAACATCAAAAGCAGCAATACCATCAGTACCATCAATGCTCCTTTGACCAATGTTTGTAACCAACCTCTCAGTCCGAGATCAATGAGCCAATCTGAAAAGGGGCCATGTCCCTCTGTAATATGTTTCATGTTATGTTGCATTTTCGCTAATCGTTGGTGTATGCCCTGCGTATGGTCAGACAAATTAAAGCAACACATTCCTTCAAAATCTTCGCATCTATGCCCATGTGCCAATAATAAAAATCTACAGCAGCATGATTTTGCGCAGCAGCATGCCTAACACTATCAACATCAGTAAGCAGCGCACTCAGCATTTGCGAAGTTAGATTAAATTGCTTTTCACTCCAACATGCTAATCTACGTATGTATTTTTGCATTTCTGGCAGCCATTCCTTGTGGAAAGAAGAAAGAAGTAGCTATAACAGTGGCTAATGAAGGTAGCTGTACGTTGTCGTTGCGGGTGTCGTCAAAGGTTCGAACAGATCTGCGTGATCTTGACTCATGTCTCCTTCTGGCATTCAATAACTCTCTCATGTGCGGAGTAAACAATGTTAGCCGCCCAAGGCAACATGGACCACCAGCAGGTCGTACAGGAATACCAGGCCATGCTCTATCTCCACAAATCAGAAACACTCCGGGTGGAAGTGTAAAACCTCCTTTGGTGTTTACGGTAACCCTCCTGTTTTCAAATCATTCCAAGGAGAATGCCCTGTTACATTTTGACAACCTATAAACAAGCCTTGTTGTCCACTCCGTGCCAACCAAACATACCATGGGCCATCGAACCAAACCACTCCTGTGCCATTCACTGGCTGGAGTTGAGGAACTGTATCATTACAGTCCTGCATATTAGTTGCAGTAACATCAACATACTCGACAGGCACAACGCTAGCTAGCAAGTCCAGCTCCTGCAAAGGTAAATGAGCTGATTGATTTAAGTTTTCGATGACTGTCTTCTGCCAGGCCGCACTACGCATAGTGGGCCAAACATAGATGCCATTTGGACTTAAACAAGTTTCACTTTCGCTACTAGTCAGGTCCACCCTCTGTTGTTTCCAGTACCCATCAAAGTCAGTTTCATTTTCCTGCAACGGAATGCCAATCAAGCAGGTTCGAAAAGGATTATCCACCTGTTGCAAACTCAAACAAAAATCTGACATCCCAGCTGTATTTGTCCACGTTACCCAAATATCTGTTCTGGGTGTAATGTCGAAAATCCCTTCACTACCTGCTATAAAACAAATCAAAATAAACATCGCCCACGTTTGACACATCGCCATCATTTTACCTCTCTTTTCCAGTTATCCTTGTGCACCCGCCAACTTCGAGGAACATTTATTCCAACACCACAGTTCCTATCTACTACCTTATTATTTTGCCTAATACATTGCAAAGCTAAGCGTTTACAAAGTTCAAAACTAATTTCTGCTAAAACTCTTTGCCCAAGATCTTCAATTAGGCTTAAAGCCCTAGAAAACTGCTGTTGTTCTCCAAAAACTCTAATCTGTCCTTCTGTACCAACAGCTAATCGCTGATATACTGACCTACCTATAAAATCAGACAACCAATCTGCTTCGGTGTAAAAGATAATCCGGTCAGCACACAAGTGACATTTATACACACTTTCCCGATCATGCGCACGTGTGACTCTCCAAGTTCCCCTGTCACACCATGCACAATGTATAAAAACCCAAGGTCGACAGTTTAGACCATGTTCCGTACTAGCTGTGTCATGTTCTTCAAGCTGTTTTATGGTGAGCGGCTGTGTTTGAATAGCCGCATAAAATGACTGCAGATTCGGTAAAAGACACAGAACTTCACTGTTCGCTGGATGTAGTGCCGTTAACAACAGCGTCAGGACCAAGTTCAATCGATGTTGGTGTCTCTGGAGTGCCTCGGGACGCAGGGTTGGTGTCGTCATTCTTTGCGATCCATGGTTTCACCCACTTTGCGGGGGCCCACTTGGGTGGATCACTACCTGTGGAAACACAAGCATAACCCCTTCCCCAAGTTAACAACTGCATAGGTCCCTCCCATTGCCCAGATTGAGGGGAATACAATTGCACTTGAATTCTTTGAAAAGAATAATCATGCTTGTTTGTTTGCATATGTATTCGCGCAGGCGGTTCATCTTGCCCTCCGCGTATATTAAGCCAATTTAAAACAAATAATGTTTTTGCCAGTATCTCGTGAGGGGAACCCCCTGTCTCCCCCTGTTTTTTCAAAATAACAAGGTGATGTTTCAATATGCGATGGGCGCGCTCAACGATTGCTTGCCCAGTAGAGTTGTGTGGTACTCCGTGGAGAAGCTGAATTCCCCAGTGTTGTAAAAAGGCAGTGGTGGAGGCTGCCCGATATGCGGGACCATTATCAGTTTTAATTTTCTTTGGACACCCCATAACCACAATCGCTCGCGTCCAATGTTGACGAGCTGCTACTGCCGAGGCAGAAGCATGAGCAGAGGCCCATATAAATGAGGAACAGGTATCCACTGACACATGTAAGTAGCGAAGACGCCCAAAAGGCGGAAACACAGTGATATCAGTTTGCCAAACTTCCCGTGGCTGTAAGCCACGAGGATTCGCACCACCGTCCTGTAGCGGTGTGAGAGTGGCACAGTCTGGGCAAGCAGCCACTATCGCCCGTGCTTGGGTCTTAGGGATGTTAAATTGCTTGCATAATGCAGTTGCAGACTGGTGAAAAAAGGCATGAGATTTATAGGCTTCTTGAACAATGTTATGCGTGTCTGCTAAAGCGGCAACCAACTGATCAGCTCGAGCGTTGCCTTCTACAAGACCTCCAGGGAGCCTAGTATGGCTCTTTAGATGCATGATAAAAACCCGATGCGTGCGATGATTAACAGTATTGTAGGAGTCTGGGCTGCGCTGGGAGAAAGTTAGTGCAGGCAGAAGAATGCAAGGACGAAGACAAGGCCAGCAAAATAAGGCTGGGAAAAACACACAAGATAGCAGATAAGTGAGAAACATCTGTGGTCAGCAAAAGCACACAAGTCTGAGCAAAACAGGGTATGAGACAAGGGAGTTTTGGCAAGTTTTGGGCTTTACGTGCTAATTGCAATTAACCAATGCAAATGCTTGTAGAGGCGCATGAACAGCGCGTGCAGATAACCTGTAGCCTATTAGAAGATAGATGAGTGCGTGTACGGAACTTAGTAGAATATAAATGTAACCAGGATTGGGAAATAAAGGCGGACAATCTGATCATCATATTGGTGTTGTGTCGTTCCTGTTCCCGCATGGAGAAGTAAGGACCCTGGCAATGAAGGAAAAGGGGAAAAAGGAAAGGAGGGAGATAGAGGGAATACAGGAATAGAGATCACCGGTCTAGGTCCCTGCGTCGATCCCACCAGTGAGGGTTCAAGGAGGTATCAGTCTTCTTCGCTTCACTCTCCAAACCCCACCCCTCCTTGTCCCTCCTCAATTTATACCCACTTTCCTTGGGCCTGTCCCCTAGGTCGACCCACATACCTACGTATCCCATGTACGGGGAGGGGTAAGGTGTTTCATGGGATGATGTAATTAGCATGATCACGTTAGCCCTCGTTAGCATATTGAGGGGTGTTAACTTTAATATGCGTTTCGTGGATAATGAAGCAAAGGTCATTCACCGGACAGATGGCCCTTGAAATTTGGCCAGGTGCACCAGAGCAGAGCCGTCCTGTCTCCACAGGGCTCCCTCCTCCAGCTGCATCCTGTGTTATTGGGGCAGCCTTATCAGCTTCGACCTCCACACCATCCACCCCGTGACTATGGTTTCATTACTTGCGAGTGTTTGAGACATTCCTTAGCCTGGAGGGCCTCCACTCCCCCCACTATCCTTTATCTCTTTCTCAGGCTGTTTTTCTCAGTCTTTGTTTCTCACAGGCCTGTTTGTTTCAGAACCTGTTTTTACAAATCGTCTCTCACACTGTTGTTACAACTCAATGCTCTAATAACTGAAAACAAAGTTTAACTCTTGCTGGTTTGTGTTTCTGAAATAAAATTGTATTTTAGTCTTGCTTATTCTTAAAAAGTTAAAAAAGTTGAGGTTTGTTTCTAAAAGTTGGCCACAGAAATCAATTTGAAATTGGATTTTCACATATGATTTCCATTAAACCATGGGATTCAATAGCAAAATCTAGCCCTAAATCATGACATTTTTTTTAGCAGTATTCTGGCCTGATATAAGACCCAGTATCAATTAATTAACCCTTAGCCCTTTCAGCATTTTACAGTTTTGCAGCTCAGTCTTATTTGGGGTGAAAAACAATAGGATATATCAGTTTAAAAGTCAATTTACTAATTTAAAAGCCATACTCACTACTAAACCCTGTAAACCTTTACCGATGCTGATCTCCGTCATTGTAGTGTTCACCCATGTCACTGAGGACTGTTCTTGGGTTGAAATTGCAAATAAAATTCTCTCACCATTGGGAAAAAGATGGAAAATATGAGAAGGGGCAGGGGGACATAAGGTTCCACCCTCTCACTTCCTCTGAAAACTCTGTGGCTAATGGTTCAATCCCAAGCTACCAGACCATAAAGTTTTGATAGCTAAGCTATTTCAAAAGAAGCACACAGAACAAGTTTCAGTATCCAATATAAGGATATTTCACTCCTTTCTCCATATTTCTTCTAAGGACTCAATTGTTTATGGCTAGAATCAGATTGTCCAGCCTAGATAAATAGTTTATTGCTTTTATTTCTTTTAACAAACCTGCACAGGTCTCCACATGTGTCAGAATATTTTGCTTTTTTGTCTCTCCTACTGAGAAGAAATAATATCTAAAATTAAGTTCTTATGTCAGTTTAGACAACTAAAATATAGTTGTCCGATTTGCTAGAGTACAAACATCTAAAGTTTTCTTTAGTTTACTCTAACACCTGACTGGCTTTTTATTTGGCCAAAGCATCATGCTGATTTCCAATAATGTTTTCATCATGTAGTCAAAAGCAGTACATGACTGAACACTACTATCTCTTAAGAAATTGTACTGAATGTTTCTTTGAACACAAACAAAAGACGGTGTGCTGGTTTTGACTGGGATAGAGTAAATTTTCTTCATAGTAGCTGGTATGGGGCTATGTTTTGGATTTGTGCTGAAAACAGTGTTGATAACACAGGGATGTTTTAGTTATTGCCGAACAGTGCTTACACAGAGTCAAGGCCTTTTCTGCTTCTCACACCACCCCACCAGCGAATAGGCTGGGGGTGCACAAGAAGTTGGGAGGGGACACAGCTGGGACAGCTGACACCAACTGACCAAAGGGTTATTCCATACCATATGACATCATGCTCAGCATATAAAGCTGGGGGAAGAAGAAGTAAAGGGAGGATGTTTGGAATTATGGCATTTGTCTTCCCAAGTAACCGTTACGCATGATGGAGCCCTGCTTTCCTGGAGATGGCTGAACACCTGCCTGCCAATGGGAAGTAGTGAATGAATCCCTTGCTTTGCTTTGCTTGTGTGCATGGCTTCTGCTTTCCCTGTTAAACTGTCTTTATCTCAACCCACGAGTTTTCTCACTTTTACTCTTCCGATTCTCTCTCCCATCCCACCGGGTGGTGGGGAGTGAGCGAGTGGCTGTGTGGTGCTTAGTTGTCTGCTGTGGTTAAACCACAACAGATGGGTCTTGTGAAGCAGTATTGTACCTACTGATCTCCCTCTTGGCTCCAGGAGGGTAGAAACCAGTACATGCAGTGTATATTTAAATTCAGAAACCTATTTTGAAACATAAGTCATGTTTCAGCTAGGATTAGCTGAGACCGTGCTTCAGAATAAATCCATCACTAACAGTTTGTCTGGAGTGGAATCAGGCCGATGAAACTATGTTCACTTATGCAGGCAGTGGAAGTTTGGCCATAGGAGACAGGAATAGGCTGTCTCAGAGACCTCTGAGTTCTTGGAATATGGATTTTGGTGGGGGTGGGGGAAGTATATCTTTCCATCTGGCCCAGGAGGACGTGCTCCAGTCAAAACAGTTCAGCTGTCTCTCTACAGCTGATCCAAACAAATGCAAGTTCTTACATCCTTCCTTCAGCAGGCTGGCGAATGTAGAGGACTAAAAGCCAAAATAAACACTGTACCATCAACAATCCACAGCTGGAACCCAAGAAGGAGGAAAGGGCTAGCAGAGTAGTAGCAGCCCTCTTCAAAGGGCAAGCAGGATGAGTGCATGTTCAGCCATGCCAAACTCTCACCAACAGCAGAGGCCAAACTTTTTCAGGATCATCCTTCCATGTTGAAAGACAGAAAAAGCAACAATAAAAGTGCAATGGCTCATGCTGCAGCTGAGGGCATATCCATCAGCTCTTAACAGGACCCTGGAACTAATGACTTGTCAAAGAATATTAGCATGCTGAAGGCACTCTTGCATTAGATTATGGCTGCAGATGCCAAGAGATACCCACTTGTAGGAGTCTGGGCCGCGCTGGGAGAAAGTTAGTGCAGACAGAAGAATGCAAGGACGAAGACAAGGCCAGCAAAATAAGGCTGGCAAAAACACACAAGATAGCAGATAAGTGAGAAACATCTGTGGGCAGCAAAAGCACACAAGTCTGAGCAAAACAGGGTATGAGATAAGGGAGTTTTGGCAAGTTTTGGGCTTTACGTGCTAATTGCAATTAACCAATGCAAATGCTTGTAGAGGCGCGTGAACAGCACGTGCAGATAACCTGTAGCCTATTAGAAGATAGATGAGTGCGTGTACGGAACTTAGTAGAATATAAATGTAACCAGAAAAGGAATATATATTATATAATAAAAAAGATGGACGACCTGATCATCACATTGGTGTTGCGTCGTTTCTGTTCCCGCACAGAGAAATAAGGACCCCGGCTAATGGTGACCCCGACACCCACTCAACAGTGAATGTTACTGAGTGTCTACAGATCACTAAGTATCCTGTAAAATGTTTGTAGATTATACTGAAGTGTATCAATTTGACTGTGTTGTTCCTATAAGAGATGTTCACTCATACTGTGTCTCTCAGATATACATAGAGCACATTTATCTTGAGATGAGATGATATTCAATACCAGTACACGAGTATGCGGGGGCACATAATATATTTCAAATAATTAAAATAATTTGGAACTATGAAATCCATTAGTTAAGAGTGTTGCAGTAGAAAGATCTTCAAGATTGCTTTAAAAGAACAGAAAGCATTAATCCTCAAAGATAGTAAGACTTTAAAATAAAATACTAGAGTAGTCATTGAGTGCTAGCCTCATCAGCCCTTGAGTCAAGAAGCAGTAGAGAATTTTGAATGAAATAGTTTCAGCTGAATTACAAACTACTTCATCTGCAAACCCATTAGACATATCATGTTCAATGCCAAAGTATTGTGTCTATTCCTAAAACATCCCTTATACAAACACTTTGTATGTGACGCACGCATTGACGTCTACCAAAGAACAACACAAAGGAGTCAGGATTTGGGTGGACAGGCAATTACACAAGGGTGTAAATTTCACATCTAGCAAAGTCAGGGTTGGCAGGGGGAAAGGTCAAGAAGAACTACATAACGCAAATCCTCTGCTCCTCCCTTCTACCAGTGCAGTTCTACATTAGAGACGATACAGACTAGCCCAGAATATCTGTCAGAGTGCTCATGTAATTACTTCTTCCTCTGCTTCTGTTCAATTTTCAGGCTGGCCATGGGCTCTGAATTTTCCCTTCAGTAGGGGTTAACCTGTGTGGTGGTTTGATCTTGGCTAAATGCCAGGTACCCACCAAGTCACTCTATCACTTCCCCCCCCTTCCCCTTTTTTCTCAACAGGGCAAAGAGCGGAAAGAAAATAAGATAGGAAAAAAACCAACCCTTGTGGGTAAAACAACAGCAGTTTTAATATAAGCAAAGCGAAGCAAAGGTCCGCGCGCGGAAGCAAAAAGAAAACAGATTTATTCTCTACTTCCCATGAACAGGCAATGTCGGGCCTTCTCAGGAAGCAGGGCTCCAATACGCGTAGTGGTTGCCTCGGAGGACCAAGGGTGACCCCACCCCCTTCCTCCTTTCTCCCAGCTTTATACTGAGCAGACGTCATATGGTCTGGAATATCCCTTTGGTCAGTTCGGGTCAGCTGTCCTGGTTGTGTCCCCTCCCAAGATCTTGCCCACCCAGTCCCAGTGGTGGTGGGGGAAATGTCAGAAAGAGCCTTGGTGCTGTGTAAGCACTACTCAGCAGTAGCCACAACACCAGTGTGCTATCAACACCCTGCCAGCTCCCAACATAAAACACAGCACCATGAGGGCTGCTACAGGGGAAAACCAATTCTGGCTCAGCCAGACCCGGTACAGTCTCCACCCCTTATTCCATACCATTTACGTCATGCCCAGGTCCCACATAACACTCATTTATTCATTCCGTAAGCTTTCTTCACTCCTCCAGATGTTCAGTGACTTGGCTCCCATCTGTCAAGATGGGTGTTCAGGACAGAGCAGTATGTTTGACTGTTGGACTCCAGCACTGGCTAGATTTGGGTCATCATCGCACGTATCTGGTTCACTCTTCGTCGTTCCTACTTCCTCCATCACTTCCTGCAACATACAACTCAGCCCACAGATTATTTCCCCCCCAAGGTTAAATGCCCTTGAGGCACACACTGAGTAGCCCCATTCTCCCGCATTACCCACCAAGTACATCCAGGTCCCTGAGCAAAAACAATCCCACGAGTGGGCTTGCCTTTTCCCAAGGGAGGAGCAATCCATACTGCCTTCCCCAGCCATTTCCCTGTGTGTACTACAGGGACCTTATCTCCTCCCACAGTATGAAGGGGTTTGGTTTGGGCAGGACCAGGACGGTTAACAGATCCTCTGGTGTTAATTAGCCAAGTGGCTTCTGCTATATTTATATCCCAGGGCTTCCATCCCCCATTGTCCAATGCTCTCAACATAGTCTTCAACAGTCCATTGTATCTTTCAATCTTTCCAGACGCTTGTGGGTAATAAGGGATGTGATACACCCACTCAATGCCGTGTTTCTTTGCCCAGGAGTTTATGAGATTATTTCAAAAATGGGTCCCATTGTCTGATTCGATTCTTTCAGGAGTACCATGTTGCCATAAAATTTGCCTTTCAAGACCTAAGATGGTATTTCAGGCAGTGGCATGATTTACAGGGTACGTTTCAAGCCAACCAGTAGTTGCTTCCACCATGGTGAGTATGTAGCGCTTGCCTTGGCGTGTTCGTGGCAATGGTCCAATATAGTCAATTGGCCAGGCCTCACCCTATTGAAAACTCAGCCATTGCCCTCTGTTCCAGGGAGACTTTACTCGTGTGGCTCGCTTGATTGCAGCACATATTTCACATTCATGAGTGACCTGTGAGATGGCCTCCATGGTCAGGTCCATCCCTCGATCACGAGCCCATCTGTATGTTGCATCTCTCCCGAGATGCCTGGATGTTTCATGGGCCCATCGAGCTACAAATAGCTCACCCTTGCGCTCCCAGTCCAGGTCCAGCCGAGCTACTTCAATTTTAGCAGTCTTGTCTACTTGCTCATTGTTTTGATGTTCTTCGGTGGCACGGCTTTTGGGCACGTGAGCATCTACATGACGTACCTTTAGAGCCACGTTTTCCACTCGGGCAGCGATGTCCTGCCACAATGCAGCAGCCCAGATGGGTTTACCTCTGCGCTGCCAATTGGTCTTCTTCCACTCCTGTAGCCACCCCCACAGGGCGTTAGCCACCTTCCAGGAGTCAGTGTAGAGATACAGTACTGGCCACTTTTCTCCTTCAGCAATCTTTAGGGCTAGTTGGATCGCTTTTACTTCTGCAAACTGACTTGACTCGCCCTCTCCTTCAGTGGCCTCAACGACTTGTCTTGTGGGGCTCCACACTGCAGCTTTCCACTTCCGATGGTTTCCTACCACACGACAGGATCCATCAGTAAACAGAGCATACCGCCTTTCATCTTCTGGTAACTCGTTATATGGTGGTGCTTCTTGGGCACGAGCCACCTCCTCAGGCAGTGCTCCAAAATCTCTACCTTCTGGCCAGTCCATGATCTCTTCCAGGATCCCTGGACGGTTGGGTTTTCCCAGTCGAGCTCGTTGCGTGATTAACGCTACCCATTTACTCCAGGTAGCGCTGGTTGCATGGTGTGTAGAAGGGATGTTTCCTTTGAACATCCAATGTAGTACAGGCAATCGCGGTGCCAAGAGGAGCTGTGCTTCTGTACCAACAACTTCGGAAGTGGCTCGAATCCCCTCGTATGCTGCTAGTATCTCCTTTTCAGTCGGAGTGTAGTGGGCTTCTGATCCTCGATATCCCCGGCTCCAAAATCCTAATGGTCGACCCCGAGTTTCACCTGGTATCTTCTGCCAGAGGCTCCATGTGAGGCCATGCTCCCCAGTTGACGTGTAAAGTACATTTTGCACAGCTGGTCCTGTCCGAACAGGCCCAAGAGCTACCGCCCGAGCTATCTCCTGTTTGATGTGTTCAAAGGCTTGTTGTTGCTCAAGACCCCACTCAAAATGGTTCTTCTTTTGGGTTACTTGATAGAGAGGGCTCACCAGCTGACTGTAACCTGGAATGTGCATCCTCCAAAATCCCACAAGTCCTAAGAAAGCTTGTGTTTCCTCCTTGTTGGTCGGTGGATGTGGGAGGCATCGGCCTGTTAGCCCTGCACAGCCTCTGAATCAACAGCTAGGCTTTTATGAGAAACAGGCCTTGGGAGAAAGATAAGAAACTGCTGAGTTGTGCCAAGGTGGCAGGGAAAAACAACGGACAGCTGCAACACTGAACTGTGGAAAAGTACTGAACTGTGAGAAGTTACCGCCGCATGAATAGCACGTGCACAAGAAGTTGATTGGTCTGCACAGCAAGTGTTAGAGTGGTCTTATGCTGATAGGAGAAAAGGTTGATAACTGTCTAATTGCTGATTTGCTAATTATGAAGTAAGAGCTTTGGCAAGAGCATAAGTATGTACTATTAGAAAATAAACGGCTTTGCTTGTTATAACTCTCATACAGTTGTGCAGGTCCGATATCCTCCCACAACAGGTGGAGACATAGTTGCTATCTTGTTGACAACATCCATAGGCACATGGCGGCGTCCATCTTGCCATTTTATTCCCAAGAACTGAATCTCTTGTGCTGGTCCCTTGACCTTGCTTTTCTTTATGGCAAACGCAGCTCTCAGAAGAATCTCAATTACTCTTTGTCCTTTCTTGAACACTTCTTCTGCCTCGTTGCCCCACACAATGATGTCATCGATGTATTGTAGATGTTCAGGGGCATCACCCTTTTCCAGTGCAGTTTGAATTAGTCCATGACAAATAGTGGGGCTGTGCTTCCACCCCTGGGGCAGTTGATTCCAGGTATATCGGACACCCCTCCACGTGAAAGCAAACTGTGGCCTGCACTCTTCTGCCAAAGGAATTGAAAAGAATGCATTGGCAATGTCGATTGTGGCGTACCACTTGGCTGCCTTTGACTCCAGTTCATATTGGAGCTCTAACATATCAGGTACAGCAGCACTCAGTGGTGGCGTCACTTCGTTCAGGCCACGATAATCTACTGTTAACCTCCACCCTCCGTCAGACTTTTGCACCGGCCATATTGGGCTATTAAAAGGCGAATGTGTCTTACTGATGACACCTTGGCTCTCCAGTTGACGGATCAGTTCTTGGATGGGAGCCAGAGAAT
Source organism: Strix aluco (assembly GCF_031877795.1). Taxonomy (NCBI): domain Eukaryota; kingdom Metazoa; phylum Chordata; class Aves; order Strigiformes; family Strigidae; genus Strix; species Strix aluco. The sequence continues at coordinate 14,175,253 of NC_133970.1, forward strand.
CTCGGTTCGTGCAATACTGCCATCGGTGCACGGTCCTCGTAGCAATTGGCACCTGTTGTTCTTCAACTCGCAACAGTCCCACAACAAAAGGATCTTCCGAGAGGCCAGGCAGATTAGACAACTGTTTGACCTTCTCTGTGTTCACACTGGCCACACCAAAAGCCCATCGATATCCTTTTGGGTCTTTGAAGTACCCCCTCTTGAGGTAGTCAATGCCCAAGATACAAGGGGCTTCTGGGCCAGTTACAATGGGATGTTTTTCCCACTTGTCTCCGGTCAAGCTAACCTCGGCCTCCAGTACTGACAGTTCTTGACATCCCCCTGTCACTCCTGAGATCCAGATAGGTTCTGCCCCTCTATAGCTTGATGGCATTAATGTACACTGTGCCCCGGTGTCGATTAAAGCCTGGTACTTCTGTGGATTTGATGTGCCAGGCCATCGAATCCACACTGTCCAATACACCCGATCATCCCTTTCCTCCTCCTGGCTGGAGGCAGGGGCCCTCTATTCCTGTTCTTGGTCGGAGTATTCACTGTCTGACCCTTGCCGTGCCAGGCCGGAAACTCCTTCATCAGGGCCAAGGGAGGTGATCTCAGTCTTCCTGTATCTGGGAGATCGCTGATTACTTTCTTGTGGTTTCACACCAGCTACATTAACAACCTTCTTGGATGTCTTCTTCTTGGCAGGGGTCTTTCCTCGCAATTCATGTACACGAGCTTCCAACCTGAAGGTGGGTTGACCATCCCACTTCCTCATGTCCTCCCCCTGGTCACGCAGGAAGAACCAAAGTTCGCCACGTGTCATGCACCTAGGTTTCCCTTTCCCTCTGACTGGGGTGGAAGAGAACTGATTTCTTGGGGTGCTTCTGACATCCAGGGTGCTCACCCGTAGAGATGAGGAGGTACCAAGACTCTCTTCAAAGTTCTGAAGCCAGGAAGAGACTGCCTCCACAGTTGGTGTACATCTTAGTCCTTCTCCCGCATCCATTTCTGGATAGTACATCGCAGCCAAGCCGGCAGAATACGAGGATGGCGCACCTTTAATCACCTTCCTCCACATGGCCCGTGTGCACAGGACATCCTCTGGATTTTTAGGGGCTTCATCATTATCTGGATCACCATAGATGACTTCCAGAACTGCTAATTCTCTCAGGTACTGGACACCTTCATCTGCAGTAGCCCACTTCCCTGGGGAGTTGTCTGTAAGATCTTCCTTGAAAGGATATCATGCTCTAACACTTGAAAGGAGCCGTCTCCACAGACTGCAAATTTCTGGCTCTTTTCCAATTCCCCTTTCAATTCCTCGATTTCTAGCAAGGGAACCCAGCTGTTGGGCTTCCTTACCTTCCAGCTGCTGAGCATCAGCCCCATTATCCCAGCATCGAAGCAGCCAGGCAGCAATCTGCTCACCCGGCTGGCGGCTATAGTCTTTCCGCAGGTCTCGCAGTTCTGATGACGTCAGGGACCGGGTAGTTTCTGCCTCCTGTTTGAGTTCTGTTATTCCCTCTTCTGACCCCTTTGCTGAAGGACCCGCTTCTTCCTCTTCTTTCTCCTCCCTTATTAATCGAGGGTATGGGCCTGTTGTTCTCCTTGTCCACTGTTTCTTTTTTACTACTGGGGCAATCTCTGCTGTTGTTGTTATTGTTTGAGTTCTCACCTCCACCACAGTCCTTTGAGAGCACTGAACTGCAGCTCGATAAGCACAGGCCAGGCCCCAGTACAGCGCTAGGAGTTGCTGATTTTCACTGGGATAGGCAAGGCACCCTTCGATCAGGTGTTGTGTCAATTTTGCGGGGTTGCTTGCCTGTTCAGGGGTAAGATCCCAGGCTACAGGAGGTGATAACCGTCCTAGGAATCTGCCCAAATCCTTCCACTCCCCCTGCCACCCAGGGACAGGCCGCCTCAGGGCACATTTTGGTATTGTCTCACCCAAAATTTGCCTTCTCTTACACCAAAAACCTACCGAGCTCCACACAACCCACAATAGGCGAACAGCATTAATGAACAGTATCAAAGAGCTAACATAAGGATTAATAAGTACTTCGGGAGCCTGCAGAATAAAACCACTCATGATGTTCCCAATTTCTTCCAGCATGTTCCCGAGCTCAGCAAAATAAAGATAAGCAGCACAATCAACAAACCTGTTGTTTTTCTGATTAGGGATACCAATTACACTCAGACACCAGAGTGAAAAGAGCAGGTGTATTTTACTAGAAATAACTAAATAATATAACAGAATAATACAGAAAACATACAGTAAGAAAAGACAGAGTAGCACGCTTAAACAAATAGGAAAATACAGGGTAATGCATCAAATCATTACTACCTGAGAGAGAGAATAGTGGTTCAGAAAGATCCATCACCACTTGCACACGTTACCATCATCCAGATCCACAGGCGCTGGGCAGCCCCGGTTACAGCGAGGATTTGCAGAGCCTGTCCCGGCAAGTGGGAAATCCTACGTGGTGCGTCCACCCGTAGGTGAGGCTTCCAAAGTCGCTGTGAGCGGGTCCAGCCTTATATACCTAAAAACCAGTAAGCCAGAATAGCTGGCACCTTTGTTTTAAGCGGAAATATCTGGTTTCCATCTCACATTAGGTTCCCCCCAGAGCCTGGCCAGGGCTCAAGGGAGAAGCTAAGGGAGTTTCCCTGCTTATCTAGTTGATTTATGAGCAAGGTCACAAGGCCAGACAACTGTTTCTGTGGCCCTGTTATCTTGCTCACACATAAAGAAATATAAGGATACATTCAAGACAGACATGTTTTATGATGTTTAAGCTACATCTTCTCTGCATATTTCACTAATGACTACACACGGAGTTAGCAGTTTCGGTTCAGGGCCTGTTGCTCAGGCTTCAGTATTCCCACCTTTTACATCAGAATAGTTGGTTTGCTATAACTTAGTATAATACCTATTAGCACAATGGTTATCAGTTATAAAATGTACAGGATTCATCTATAGGTCAACTCTGGCTTGGGCTTATTGTCCAAGCCTTAGCACTTCACCCGTGACCAGCACAAGAGCTTGTCGCTTAATAACTGCTATAGCTATAGCACACAATATAAAACCGCTGTTCTCGTGCCCCACGTTGGGTGCCAAAAAAGACTGTGGTGGTTTGACCTTGGCTAAATGCCAGGTACCCACCAAGTCGCTCTATCATTTCCCCCCCCCTTCCCCCTTTTTTTCTCAACAGGGCAAAGAGGGGAAAGAAAATAAGATAGGAAAACAAAACAACCCTTGTGGGTAAAACAACAGCAGTTTTAATATAAGCAAAGTGAAGCAAAGGTCCACACATGGAAGCAAAAAGAAAACAGATTTATTCTCTACTTCCCATGAACAGGCGATGTCGGGCCTTCTCAGGAAGCAGGGCTCCAATACGCGTAGTGGTTGCCTCGGAGGACCAAGGGTGACCCCACCCCCTTCCTCCTTTCTCCCAGCTTTATACTGAGCAGACGTCATATGGTCTGGAATATCCCTTTGGTCAGTTCGGGTCAGCTGTCCTGGTTGTGTCCCCTCCCAAGATCTTGCCCACCCTGTCCCACTGGGGGGGTGGAAATGTCAGAAAGAGCCTTGGTGCTGTGTAAGCACTACTCAGCAGTAGCCACACCACCAGTGTGCTATCAACACCCTGCCAGCTCCCAACATAAAACACAGCACCATGAGGGCTGCTACAGGGGAAAACCAATTCCGGCTCAGCCAGACCCAGTACAGTGGCCTTGCAATGACATCTGCTGTCTCCCTCAGCAGTCACGGGTGCATCCCATCAGGGTCCATGGACTTATGTATGTCCAGTTTGTTTAAGTATTCCCTGACCTGATCCTCTTCCATCAAGGGTACAGCTTCCTGACCCCAGCTTTTTCCCCTGGTCTCTGGGCCTGGTATTCCTAAAGTCCTGTCTTGCTAGACTGAGGCAAAAAAGACATTCAGCACCTCAGCCTTCTCCATATCCTGTGTCATCAGGTCCCCTGCCCCATTCAGCAGTGAGCCCACATTTTCCCTAGTCTTCCTTTTGCTGCATATGTACTTGTAGAATCCCTTCTTGTTGCCTTTGACATCCCTTGCCAAATTCAATTTCAGATAGGCTTTGACTTTCCTAACTGCTTCTCTGCATGCTTGGACAGTGTCTCTACATTCCTTCCAGGTTATTTCTCCCTGCTTCCACCTTCTGTATGCTTCCTTTTTGTGTTTGAGTTTTGCCAAGTGGTCCTCATTCATCCTTGTAAGACTTCTGGCATCGTTGCTTGACTTCCTGGAATTGAGATGGACAGGTCTTGATTCTGGAGGAGGTGATCTTTGTATATTAATCTCTCAGGATCCTGAACTCCATCATCTCATGGTCACTGCAGCTAAGGCTGCCTTTGACTTTCACATCTCCAGTGAGCCCTTCCTTTTTGGCGAGTATGAGGTCCAGCAGAGCACCTCTCCTTGTTGATTCCTCTATCCTTGTCCCCAAGCTAAATGCAAAGTCATGAGACAAGCAGAGCCAGCAATAATATTTACAGCTATAGCCATGTTTATACAGTGTATGACAAAGCTCACAAAAGTTTCTCACCCCAATGCCTTCCTGACACCCTTAACACCATAATAATATTCAGAAAAGAAAAAAAAAAGAAAAAAAAAAAAGAAAATTCTGAGAAGTAAAATATTTTTTGTAAGGCTTCTGAGGAAGTTAGAGCCAGGTCAAGAATCAGAATGTAGGGGATTCCTGCTGTCAGGATAATGCTTAGACCATCAGATATCTGAGTCTCTATGAATGCAATTATTTACCTGCAAGCATAGTTTGAAAAGACATTTTCCATTCAGAATATACCATTTTTTTGTCAAAGCACCATATGTCTATTTGGGTAAGTGAACAAGAAAAGGATCTAGGAAGAATTCCCATCCTCATTCAATACTGACTCAGTGGGGGATATCCATACTGGCAAATGAAGATCTAGGGATCAATGCTCAAGCATGGAATGTCTGACCATCCAAGATGCTTAATTCTGATTTTTTTTCTCCAACTAGTTATTTTAAGATAATGCCCAGGTACAGGCAGACTGAGACCAAAAATTCATTATTCATGAAACTACATCAGATTTGTCTCCTTCCATCCTCTACATTCTATCAACATTACTCCAGCGGGTCCTGGGGCTCTCAAAAATGCCCTCATGCCATGTGTTAGGGCACACATGCTCTCAGTTTCATGTTATTAAAAAAACACTCTGGTAGCTGTCAATGCAGCTCTCAAGTTATTTCAGATACTTTGAATTTAAAAAACCCACATAAAACAATGAATATATTTTAACGCTACAAGAAACAGAGCCCAGAGCAGATAAAGGATCCAGTGCTATGTGGTTTGGGATGAGGGAGAGGGGTCTAACAAATGTGAATGAGAACTAGTCTGTGTCACTTGGCCTTTGGGCCAGGTTATGAGTCCTTGGACCCCTTCTATTTAGCATGAATATTTGGAATTTCAGATGTCATTTCATAAGTCACTAGTAGGATTCTAGGAGGCCTAGCATAATTGATAATTTTGGGTGATGATGGACTGTTATGAGCGAAAAGCAGGTGTGTATCCCTCAGGGACAAGGCATGACACTCAGCAAGTGAAAGCTTTGGCTTTATTTAAAGCGTAGCATTACCATGGTGGGAGCCCCAGGACACCGACACTAATCAAATGGGGACCCAATGCAGTGGAACCCTGCTCAGGAGTGAAGCTCAAAGGAAAGCATGGCAGGGATGGATAATAAAACTCGTGCTGACTAACATATCATACATATGCAATGTCCTGTTTTGCTCATTAGCGAATTCACTGATGTAATGCAGATGCTGTTGCCTGAATTCTGAGATCTGCAGCTGGCTGTCATGCTGACACCCCTGCAAAGGTGGGTCCAGATGGAGGGGAAGTGTACTATCCTGGATTACTGTGACAGTGAGATAAAACGTGATTGGGGCTCTACATACTCCACTCCAGTGGGAAGAAGGGAACTATCCTAGGTTACCATAACAAGAAGATAAGATGTGCTTTGGACTCTACATACTTGGATGGGGGAGGAAAACTATCCTGGGTTACCATAACAGTCTTGTGTCCTACATAGGTACATAACATTTGAGACAATCATGCTCCTTTACAGCATATCAAGTTGGTCTTAAAAATTTATGCATCAATATTTTTTTTCTTTGTCTTGGCTTATAGCAGTAAAACGAAACTTCTAGACAATACCCAGCAATGATTAGGAGAATATATCTCCTTACAGTCTTATTGAAAAGTTTATGTACAAATTAAAAATCAACTAATAAAGTATATCGAAATACTGATTCATTTCACTAAGTTCATTTTGTGATAGTCATTTTTTAGTAGTTGTGACCTGTGGAGAGCCCACGCTGGAGCAGGAGAAAATTGTGAGGAGGAAGGAGTGGCAGAGAGGAACTTTTCCAAACTGATTACAACCCCTCTTTCCCCATCCCCCTTGGGCTGTTCGGTGTGGGGGAAGGTAAAGGTAGAGGAGTTGGGAATGAAGGAGTGAAGTTGAGCCTGGGAAAAAGGGGTGTGTGAGGGGGAATGTGTTTTAATTTTTGTCTTTGTTTCTCACCATCCAACTCTATTTTAATTGTCAATAAATTAAATTAATTTTCCTCAAGTCGAGTCTGTTTTGCCCATGACAGTAATTAGTAAGCGATCTCCCTGTCTTTATCTTGACCCATGAGCTATTTCATCTTATTTTCTCCCCCCATCCTGTTGAGGAGGGGGAGCGAGAGAGTAGCTGGGTGGGCATCTGGCAGCCAGCCATGGTCAACCCACCACAGAGATGTTTGCTTATGTAACCTGAGGCCAGCAATGAAAACTTTAGGCAAAAAATACATGCATGCATATTGGAACAAACCAAAACAAAATTATTTTAATTATAATGAGAAAAAATACATTCAGTTTGGAAGTAAAACACCAAATTATATTTCTAGACACAAAGAAGAGAGAACTTGGAAAAATGTATTTAATATTCCCCCTAAAGAAGTGACTCTTTAACATCATCAACTAGCTTTAAACTTCTTGAAGATAATCTGGTATCCATCACATCCATATCTTAAAAGACTATAGAAAACCTAAATTTTTATTGTTTAATATTGTTCTACACACTATTTGCCATGCAATATTAGAGACCAGTTTTGGAACTGAGAGTGGAGATTTTCCTCCATAAAATAAAAAAATCCATCTGATTTCAGTAGGGCTAGAAATTTTATCAAGAGGTATGAAAATTAATTCACTTCTATCATAAAATTTGTGTGGTTTATAAGCACTTTAACCATTTCTTTCTTTCTTTTTTGCCTTCAAATTCTAGTTGTGCAAATACTTTGTTTATAAGCTTTGTATTACTGTCTACACTTTCATATGGACATAGCACTTTCCACCTTTTCTTGCACATCATCTTATTCACTCAGACAACTTCCTTGATTTACCTTCTATAAGTACTCTTGTGTTTGAATGGACATGAGAGCCCTGAATCTCTTCTGATACATACCCATACAAATATGATTTTTCTGACATTACACCAATGTGAAAGAATAAACAGAACCACAGTTTTCCATCTTCTGAATGCAGAAAATGTAAGATCTATTCAAGATATAACTTTGAGATAATGTTCATTTTCAGGCTGTCCAATAAAAGCAACACACCAATACTGGGACTTATCTGTCTCACTGAAAGCTTTTACAACATATTACACATATCTCATCATTATGTTCTGTACAATCTCAGAATATCACATGGGAAACTTTTAAAAGTCTTATCACCTGCCATACCAATCCATTAAAAAAAGAAACACACATAAACAAGCAAACAAGCATTTACTCTCTTTCAAATTGTCAGACACATAGAAATATTATACCCCATTGTGTAAGATTGTAACACTGGATGAAAGGGGATAAGCATTTCTTCTGTTGCCTAAGAGTAGGGCAGGATCTCATACTCGCAAGATATAAGTTATTTTCCACAGACATGCCAAATATCAAAGGATAGTATCTTGGCTGGTGTACTAGGTCTGGCTGGGATAGAGTTAACTTTCTTCATAGCAGCCCATATGGTGCTGTATTTTAGATTTGTGAACAAAACAGTGGTGACACCAATGTTTTGGTTGTTGATGAAAGGTGCTTGCAGGGCGTCAAGGCTTTCTCTTTTTCCCACTCTGCAGCAAGCTGGCTGCAGGTGGGCAAGAGATTGGGAGGGGACGTAGCTGGGACAACTGACCCAAATTGATCAAAGAAATATTCCATACCATATAACATCATGCTCAGAGGTAAAAACTGGTGTAGAGGAAGAAGAAGGGAGAGTTTTGGCTTCCAAAGTGGCCATTGCTCAGAGACTGGCTGGGCATTTGTCTGTTCGTGGAACATGGTGAGTGATTGCCTTTGCATTGCTTTTTTCCTCTCTTTCCTTCACATATTAAAATTGATCTTGTCCCACAAGTTTTCTTGCTTTGTTCTTCCTGTTCTCTCTCTCATCCAGCTGTGAGGGGAGGGGAGTGAGTGAGTGGCTGTGTGGGTGCTTGGCTGCTGGCTGGGATCAACCTACCACAGCCACTGTCCATTGTCCAGGTAATAAAGTTACTCTACTACTGACTCTGACTGCACTGAACACTGCTAGATAATTTAAAGATATCATTTAAAATTAAAATGCATCTCAGAAAGTTTTAGGTCTGTCTTCTGTGAATTTCTTTGCAGAGGAAATAGTTCTATAGGTAGACTATTAAAGAATTCAGGTGTTCACATAAAGAAAGGTTCAATTTATCTACTGAATACCTGCAATAACTGATAATTTTTCCTTTCCTTTACAAAGAATGCTACTATTTTGTGCAACAACATATTGACTTGCTAGTAATAACAGTTTGTAGACTGTGCAAGCTATTTCAAAACAAAGTTAGCAAATGTAACTTTTTAGGGGGTGGGGTGAAGAAGTGGTTTGGCATAATCCTGGACATTGTATTTAAAACATAAATACATGTATGTTATTGGATAACATACATTGTCTCTTTACTATAAAAATATCTTTATAAAGGTGGGGTTTGTATTAATAGACAAAAACTAAAGCAAATAGGTATCTCTCACATATACGATGTTATCTAATAATGAAACAGAAGAATAAGAATGAACAACTGTGTCATGGTTTGAGCTCAGAGGACAACTGAGCACCACACAACCGCTCACTCACCCCCTTCCGCCTCAGGAATGGGAAGGAAAAAATGAAGAAAAAGGGTCAGGAATCAAGATAAGAACAAGGAGGGATGATTCATCCATTACAGTCATGGGCAAAAGACAGACTCACTAGGGGAAGGAAAAAAGAACATAAATTTAATTCAGACACTAACAACAACAATTAACAGACAGAGTAGGACTGTGAGAAGCATTACCACATAGATTCATAGAATCACAGAATCATTCAGGTTGGAAAAGACCCTTGGGATCATCTAGTCCAACCATCAGCCCTACTCTACAAAGTTCTCCCCTACACCATATCCCCCAACATCTCATCTAAACGACCCTTAAACACATCCAGGGATGGTGACTCCACCACCTCTCTGGGCAGCCTATTCCACTGTCTGACCACTCTTTCTGTGAAAAATTTCACATCTTAAAAACACCTTCCCCTCACCCCTCCCTTCTTCCCAGGCTCAGCTCTGCTCCTGATTTCTCTACCTTCTTCCTCCGAGCAGCACAGGGGGCAGGGAATGGGGGAGTGCGGTCAGTCCTGATGTTTCTTCCTCCTCAGGGTGGGGGGCAACTCCTCTCATTCTTCACCTGCTCCAGTGTGGTGTCCCTCTCACAGGAGACAGTCCTCCACAAACTTTCTCCAACATGAGTCCCTCCCACGAGCTGCAGAGTTTCCCTAGTTTCTCCAGTGTGGGTGGCTCCCATGTGTTGCAATCCTCCCAGCAGTGAACTACAACAGCGGGGGCTTCTTCCCACAGAGTCCCTCCTTTGGGCGCAGCCACCTGCTCTGACGTGGAGTCCTCCACAGGCTGCAGGCTGGCATCTGTTCCACCATAGACCTCCATGGGTGGCATTGGGGGTGGCCCTGCCATCTTACCACAGGCTACAAGGGAGTGTCTGAACCAGTGCGCCTCCCCCCCCTTCCTCTTCCTTTCTACCACTTACCTCAGTGTTCTCATAGGTGTCCTCCTTGCAACTCCTCCTCACAACTCCAACTCCTCTTCCCAGTTTCCTCTTCTTAAATATGTTATTGCAGAGGTACAGCCACCATCACTAATTGGCTCTGCCTTGGCAGTTCTGACTTGGAGCCGGGAGAGCTTTGAGAAGCTTCTCACAGGGGGACACCGCTGTAGCCCCCTCCCCTGCTACCAAAAAACCCGCCACACACACAAGTACAGCACAAACTGGACAACTAGCCTAAAAGAAATTAGGAGGTGCTTTCATTGCCTAAAGAAAGGAAAAAATGCTTTTAGTTTTTTATGTGGACTTCATGAGTGTTCTACTGGGAACTGGAATCTAACCATAGCAATATAACTATTCAGTTATGAAGTTAATACACAGCTTAATAAAGACTGCTGTTTTCCAAATGCTGGCATTGCTGAAATGAATGCTATTGGTGGGAGTGGGTTAAACATAATTGAAATATGCGTTCTATTAGGGATAAACACAAGAAACGTTTGCATAAACAACTCTGCAGCACCAGCTAGCTCAAACAGTATCAGTGTTACTTTCCCTAAAACTTGAGCAAATGCTTGTATTTACAACTGTGGTGGGATGACCCTGGTTGGATGCCAGGTGCCCACCAAGCCACTCTATCAATCCCCATCCTCAACTGGACAGAGGAGAGAAAATATAATGAAAGGCTCGTGGGTCAAGATATGGACAGGGAGATCACCAATTACTGTCATGGGCAATTAATTTATTACCAATCAAATCAGAGTAGGATAATGAGAAATAAACCAAATCTTAAAAGACCTTCCCCCACCGCTCCCTTCTTCCTGGGCTCAACTTCACTCCCAGTTTTTCTACCTCCTCCCCTCTGAGTGGCGCAGGGGAATGGGGAATGGGGGTTGCGGTCAGTTCATAACATGTCGTCTCTCCATTCCTTCCTCCTCACACTCTTCCCCTGCTCCAGTGTGGAGTCCCTCCCATGGGAGAGAGTCCTTCACAAACTTCTCCAGCATGGGTCCTTTCCACAGGCTGCAGTCCTTCAGGAACAGACTGCCCCAGCATGGGTCCCCCACGGAGTCACGGATCCTCCCACAAAAACCTGCTCCTTCATGGGTTCCTCTCTCCATGGGTCCACAGGTCATGCTAGGAGCCTGCTCCAGCATGGACTCTCCAAGGGCTGAAGCCTTCTTCAGGGCACATCCACCTGCTCCGGTGTGGGGTCCTCCATGGGCTGCAGGTGGATATTTGCTGCACCGTGGACCTCCATGGGCTGCAGGAGGACAACCTGACTCACCATGATCTTCACCACGGGCTGCAGGGGAATCTCTGCTCTGGCACCTGGAGCACCTCCTCCCCCTCCTTCTTCACTGACCTTGGTGTCTGCAGGGTTGTTTCTCTCACATATTCTCACTCCTGTCTCCCAGCTGCTATTGCACAGAGCTTTTTTCCCCTTCTTAAATATGTTATCACAGAGGCACTACCACCATGACTGATTGGCTCAGCCTTGGCCAGGAGCGGGTCCATCTTGGAGCTGGCTGGCACTGGCTCTATTGGACATAGGGGAAACTTCTAGAAGCTTCTCACAGAAGCCACCCCTGTAGCCCCTCCCTGCTACCAAAACCTTGCCACGCAAACCCAATAAGCAAAATACAAAGCACACAAGCTGAGAGGATTTATCACCTCTTGTTCTCTGAAGGCTTGTGTATATGTCAAGGACAGATTGACAGACTAGAGACAGAGACAAAGAAGTGATGAAAAGGCAAGAGCACAGACTAAGGAAGTCCTGGAAACAAGTTTTTTGCACCTTCTGGGCTGAATGTAAAAATTTTTTTTAATTGTTTTCGCATATAAAAATCAAAGGTATATCATTCTGTCAACAGTTTTCTAACCAAAACAGTGTGAAGAGTTGAATTTTTTGCTAAACATGCAAGTCATAAATAGTAGATACATACCTATCATGGATACTGACTCTTGTTGAAGAAATAAAACAGCTTTAGGGCTGAAGTAATCCCTCTAATCCCACTAATTCATTGGAATGAATAGTGTTTGTGATTAAAAAAAGAAACTAAAAATGTGTGTGTGTATATATATATAATTTTCATTTAGTAATTAACTTGCATCCTGGGCAGAAAGTACAAATGCTCTGCTGAGAATTTGTTTATAACACAAAAATCAAATGGTAGACATTATTTTGAAACATTGAAAAAAAAAGACCATAGGTTAGCTATGCTGTTCTGTCAAATACTAACTGCATCAGAATTCACAGTTTGTAATGCAATGCACTGCAATTTAGTGGAAATAGAAGTTGTGTGGGCCATTGAATAGACCTTTCTCCCCAATCTCTGGGGTGGTTAGGGACATGTACAAAAAGCACCTTCCACATAAATTGTCCCTTAGGCCTACCTGCCTCACGTCTTTTGTACTTCACTTAGTTTTTAATTGCAGTGGGCAATCTTTGTAATAATGAAAATATTTTAATAAGGAAAGATATACCATATAGTGAAATAAATAATTCTCTCCTGGGGCATTAAAAAAGCCCGAATGCCTATTGGATGTGTTCCTCTTGATACCAATAGTTCACAGCTCTGTTTATAGATATCATAAGATTTTAAATGTTCCTTTCTGAACAATATTTTGTAACCTGCCATTGGTTTGATGCAGAGATTATAAACATAATGCTTCTTCCTGCTACTTGCAAGGTGATCCGTCCTGACCTGAAATTATTTCATTAAGGGATAACAAGTGACTCAAGTCACTCAAGTCTGCTAGTTTAAGGCATTTTATTTGATATTTCTGTGCTACATTCAAAATCACAGTGCTAACATATCACTCAGAAGCTTCTTGACACAGTGAATGAATGGTCAAAAATCAAAAGATGATAAATCAATGCGCCTCTGTTAAAGAGAAAAAAGATTTTTGACAGGATTCCTAACTGAGAGTCATTTAATCAACAGCAGTAGTATAGGTACCACTGATATAGAAGATAAGAAGTGACAGGTACCCTGCCCCTAGCTTCTGGCAGAAGTCCCATCCCCCTCCTAGCAGCTTCTGGGGCCACTTATCCCAGAAGTCACACCCCTCTTCTGGCCATGTGGTCTGTTCTGCTGGCCTAGAAGGATCAGCCACATGTACCAGTTTACCCAAAAGTACCTCACACCTGGAAGGCCCTACCCCTACATACACAGGGACTGCCATTTTGTTTGGGCCACCATTTAATGACAGGGTGTTGCCATTTGATAGCAGGAAGCTGCCATTTTTTTAAATGTCATACTGCTCTGTTATTGGCTGATGGCCATTTCACAAAGTCATACCCATGTATTCTCAGGCAGGATTGGCTGGCAGGACTAGCTGCCCCTAACAGTGTAGGCTCTTTTTACTCTGGCAAAAAGCATTCTGGAAAATGTACAGGATGCAAAGATTCCTGTGATGCATGTACTTAGTCAAAGCTTCCTCAATTTCATCACTCTGATAAACAGAGTTCATCAAATCATCAACCACGACCATATTTACTTTATTAGGGGAAAATAAATGGTGATGCCTAAGGCCTTCAGGTATGTGCTCCATAAATTTGATGAAAGGATATTTATGGAGCAGTTCCTGACACAGCGGTTGCCAGTGAATGTCACCCCACAAAATATTCTCAGGCCTAACAGCCAGCGAGCAGTCGGCATTGTCCAAAAGACTCTTTAAAAATTAACTTTTCTGACAGTTGCTAGGCCCTACCAGAATAGCAGAAAAGGGGTGGTTCCAGGCCATGCTCATGATCAAAAGCTGCAGGGAAGGCCTTTAAAATTTTAAGGTAGTATCCTTTTGTTGTAGACTACCTTCTGTGTCTTCCCAAGGGTCCTGGTTTATATTGCCCACTTCTGCTTGTTCCTGATGATAGAGCGCTGCTTCATCACGATCTTTTTAGGGTTGTCACTGCCTGGATTTGTGCCATAATACAACATGAGATCCCTCAAGGCCTCAAAATTCATCTTTTCTCTGTTTGTTGCATTTAGAGCGATGCCTTTAACCTTTAAACAACACTTTCCTCCAGACTGCAAATAGTCTTAGGATTTGGGTCCTGTAGGGCACAAGAAGACTTTGTTATGGTAACCTAGGATAGTTTTCCTCCCCCGTCCCAGTATGTAGAGCCCCAATCATGTTTTATCTTACTGTCACAGTAATCCAGGATAGTACACTTCCCCTCCATCTGGACCCACCTTTGCAGGGGTGTCAGCATGACAGCCAGCTGCAGATCTCAGAATTCAGGCAACAGCATCTGCATTACATCAGTGAATTCGCTAATGAGCAAAACAGGACATTGCATATGTATGATATGTTAGTCAGCACGAGTTTTATTATCCATCCCTGCCATGCTTTCCTTTAAGCTTCACTCCTGAGCAGGGTTCCACTGCATTGGGTCCCCATTTGATTGGTGTCAGTGTCCTGGGGCTTCCACCGTGGTAACACTATGCTTTAAATAAAGCCAAAGCTTTCACTTGCTGAGTGTCATGCCTTGTCCCTGAGGGATCCAGGTTTGCTCCTAATGGGGCCTGATGATGCAAACTTTGTAATGTGCTCATCTGGCGGCAACTCACTGATCAATTCACCTAAATAGTCACTGAGCAGGGGGGTTCCAATCCCCAGGATGACTCATGAATATCACAGATTCGGTGTCATCATAAAGGCAAAGGTCTTGTGGGGCATCTAAGAGATCATAAAGCTCCAGGCACTCATACGTCATGGTGAAGCAAGCTATAAAAATGTTAGTGTTGGGGCCAGTGCTGTTTAACATCTTTGCTGGCGACATGGACAGTGGGATTGAGTGTACCCTCAGCAAATTTGCCAGGGACAACAAGCTGTGTGGTACAGTCAACATACTGGAGGGAAGGGATGCCTTTCAGAGGGACCTTGACAGGCTTGAGAGGTGGGCCCATACAAACCTCATGAAATTCAACAAAGCCAAACGCAAGGTCCTGCACATGGGTCGAGGCAATCCCATGCACAAATACAGGCTGGGTGATGAGTGGATTGAAAGCAGCCCTGCAGAGGAGGACTTGGGAGTAGCAGTGGATGGAAAACTGAATATGAGCCAGCAATGTGCACTCGTAGCCCAGAAAGCCAACCATATCCTGGGCTGCATCAAGAGAAGTGTGGCCAGCAGGTCAAGGGAGGTGATTCTCCCCCTCTACTCGGCTGTCTTGAGACCCCACCTGGAGTACTGTGTTCAGCTCTGGGGCACCCAGTATAAGAACATAGACCTGCTCGAGCAGGTCCAGAGGAGGGCTGTGAAGATGATCAGGGGGCTGGAGCACCTCTCCTATGAGGACAGGCTGAGAGAGTTGGGGTTGTTCAGCCTAGAGAAGGCTGTGGGGCCTTCCAGTACTTAAAGGGGGCCTACAGGAAAGATCAGGAGGGACTCTTTATCAGGGAGTGGAGTGATAGGATGAGGGGGTAACAGTTTTAAACTGAAAGATTTGGATTAGATATAAGGAAGAAATTCTTTACTGTGAGGGTGGTGAGACACTAGAACAGGTTGCCCAGAGAAGTTGTGGATGATCCCTCCCTGGAAGTGTTCAAGGCCAGGTTGGATGAGGCTTTGAGAAACCTGATCTAGTTGGAACTAGATGATCTTTAAGGTCCCTTCCAACCCAAACCATTCTATGATTCTATAACTGTCTGGAGAGAGGAGTGCAACCAAGTTAAGTTTAAGGAACATAAACTGGTACATGACCACGCAAGTAGAAGCCAGTGTAATATGCTGAAAGGGATCTATACAGCGCTACACCTTCACCTCTTCACTGTCCTCTTTCCCATGGAATGTGTGATGCGTCATTGTCCTAGTTTTGGCAAGGATAGATGTGGAATAGCTGGAGAACAACGAACAGGTTGTGAGCGATCCAGACCAAGGGGCCTCACTGTAACAACAGGCTGCAGCTGTGTTCAAGGACATAAGCAAGGCCGAAATGGCCTGAGAAACTACATTCCTGGGCAAAAGATAAAGAAGTTGGACTGTTGAAAACAGGATGCCTACCTAGTGGGAGAGCAGCGCGTGGACACCACACCGGGACCAATCATAGAGGGCAGAAGGACACGTGAACAAGTAGCTTTAGCCTATTAGCAATAAGATAGCGGCGCGTGAAGCTTGTGATAGAGTATAAATTGCTGTGTAGCCTTTAATAAAGTGGCATCAACTTGATCACATTGGTCGTCTAAGTTGTGTCCGGAACTTCCGTGTCGGCAACTGGAGCCCGGACAGGGACCTGAAAGAGCCTCATCGAAAATACGTGAGACTTAAACCCTGGGGAATCGGGACCCTCCCGTCGGTGCCCTCCCGAGCAAGAGAAGACGGCCCAGAGGGGGCAGTATCAGCCGTAGCAGGCGCTGCCCCGGCGCCTGGGAAGACGCGCGCGCAATCGTCGGGAATCTCGCCCTGATCAGGTGAGCGGCTGGGGAGGAGATGGGGTCCGCGCTGGGTAAAGAAGAAGCGGCAGTGGTTAAGCTCCTCCAACACATACTCTCTAAGAGAGGAGTTTCTTATGATGAGGGGAACCTGAGGAGGGTGCTGTTGTGGGCTCGGCAGCACGGACTAATCCCCTCAGAGACCGCAGCCTTTGAACCTGCTACTTGGGAAAAGATCGGCGCGGCACTGTGGGACGGCATTAGTTCAGGTTCTAAAGACAGTGGGAAACTCTCCACTGTGTGGAGATTGGTCCTAGACACTCTGACAGAACTGAAAGCGGAACGGCAGACCCCCGCCTCCGCTTTCGCTGCCTGGTCAGCAGAGGCCGAACGCGCTGGCGCTCAGGATTCCGCCACTGCTGGGACGTTCGCGGGATCCCTGTTCCCCAAGGCGGCTCCTAAAAGGAGGGACGGGGACGCTGCACGCGCAGCACCCGTGCGGCAGGGAAGGCAAGAGCAAAAATCAACAGGTTTACCACCGCTTGAATCCCCCCTCTCAAGCCCAAAAGATCAATCCCCGGAGCGCCCCGCCCCGCCCCGCTCCCGCCGCCGCCGCCTCGCCAGAGGAAGGCGCCGACCCAGCCCTGCCCCCGTCCTCGCCCCCGACACCCCGGTCGGTGCAGGAACAATCTCGTTATGGTTTACAAGATCCACACTTGCGAGACCTAACGAGAAAACTAGAGCAACTTGAAATCCGAATGAAGGAAGCGGCTCAGCCTATTCCTACGGCACCGCCGCCGCCCCCTCTTCCTTTTAACCCCTTTTTTCCCGACACGGGGGGGGGTGCTCAGAGGGAAACGGTGGCAATCGGGCCGCTGCCATCGTCGGCTCAAATGGGAGGGGGGGCACTGGGAGGCGCGGGTGGTAATGGTAATCCAGCACATCGATGGCGGGGAGTTACTCGGGATGCGATAATTGAGGGGCAGTTTAAGGAGCTGGGACCAATGGCGTTCCCAATCCTCTGTATGGGGTGCAAGCTCAAATGCTGATGGGCGCAGGCCCTTTTGCTAGCCCAGACTGGCAAGCAGGGTTTCAACTGGAAGTGTTACGCTTAACCCAAGAATTAGCCCTAAAAACGATTTTAGCTGTACACGATGAAAAAGCGGCGCCAGCATTTACAGGAGTAAGACAGGGGCCCACGGAGCCCTATCCTAAATTTATTGACAGACTACATGCTGCTATTGATGGTAATCCTGACTGAAATGATGAAATGAAAGTTAAATTCCTTGATATGCTTGCTTATGATAATGCTAATGAGAAAACTAAGAAAGTCTTAAGTCTCTTACCCGCCTGCGGCCGAGCCCGGCACCGCACTCTCGGCCCCCCCCCCGCCCCCCCCCGCCAAAAGCGGCAGTTTTTACAGAAGCTGCTGACACTGGGATGCAGCGCCCCTTGTCTGCCAACACCACATAATCAACAAGCAATGGCTTTATATATTCTTAACGCTGTTTTGATGTTTGTAGTGTTTGTCATTTTATGTTGTGTGAGTAATAAGTGTAAGAGGCCTCTTTGTCTGATTGTTCTGCGGGGGTGAGACGCAGCCCAGCAGCAGCTGCGGAGTGTGGAGTTCTCTGACTGAGCACCTTAGTGCCCGCTGGGTCACTGGTGCTGCCTGTTTGTTCGGGCTCAGTGTTTGAAGTGTCATAGGTGAGATATCTCCTCTAGCGGGAGGCAGTAATTCTGTGTTAATTGTTGTCTTGAATCTAGGTGCATACTCTGCAGGGAGAGTGCACCCTTGTACCATCTATCTGAGGGGGATATTGTCAGAAGATCATCTACAACCTTACAGGGGTTGTTCATTTTACCAGGGGTCATAGATGCATGTTCAGTAACAAAAGAGTCAAAAATTACTCAGCTTGTTTATTTTACTGCGGTCCCCCCCCCCCCTTATAGTATGCCAAGAAGGCGGGGTGACTCAGGATTTGGATCAGCACTTACTCCTCAAATATTTTGAGCTCAGACAGTGAGACAAAGTCGACCTCTGATAAAATGTGCCCTCACTAAAGCAGAAGAATCTGTTGAACTGACAGGCATTTTACATACTGGTGCGGATGTGACTGTAATATCTGTGAGCGGGTTGGCTGTTAGCTCGGGTAACTCGAGTGCTTTTCAGCAAAGATCTCATTCATGTAAGGGGCCCAGAAAACTGGGTAGCAAATATTCCTCCATTTATATTGGAAACCCCTATTACATCATGGGGTCGTGACTGTATGGCTCGATGGGGAACTCAAATCAGATCAAATTTGTCTTAAGGGCCACTTCAGCACAACCCACCCTGAAACCCACCCTGAAACTAACCTGGAAAACAGAATCACCTGTGTGGGTGGGTCAGTGGTCCTCGCCAATGGAAAAGTTGTGCCTCCTTAATGATTTAGTTCAGGAACAATTAAGTGCAGGACATCTCGTACCTACCACCAGTCCTTGGAACTCCCTGATGTTTGTTATTTTAAAGAAAAGTGGTAAATGGTGACTTTTACATGATCTCCGACACATTAATGATGCCATGGAGGATATGGGTACGTTACAGCCAGGAATGCCCTCCCCAACAATGATTCCCCGAAACTGGCATCTTGTAATAATTGATCTAAAGGATTGGGTTTTTTTTACCATTCCCTTGCATCAGGATGATGCACCTAAATTTGCCTTTTCTGTTCCCAGTATTAATGTTAGTGAACCTGCAAGACGGTACCAGTGGGTTGTTTTACCATAAGGCATAAAAAACAGCCCCACGATGTGTCAGTGGTTTGTTGCAAAGGCTTTGAGCCCTGTTAGAATGCAGGTCCCCCAGGCTGTTATATATCATTATATGGATGACATCCTTAGAGCAGCAGAGACACAGGAGATCATGGAAAAGGCTCTTGCTTTACCCAAAGACTCAGTATCTCAAATGGGGTTGCAAATAGCACCTGAAAAGGTACAGAGATCATCACCGTGGCAGTACCTGGGGTGGAGAATTTGTGAACAGACCATTGTCCCGCAACAGGTTAAACTTAAAACTGATGTTAAGACTTTAAATGATTTACAGAAACTGTTGGGAGCCATAAATTGGATACGGCCATTGTTGGGCCTAACTAATGATGATCTGCATAGCTTGTTTGATATTTTGCGAGGAGATCCCTCACTGACATCACCCAGAGTACTTACAGAGAAAGCGAAACAAGATCTCCACTGTGTAGCTAACGCCATCTCAGAAAGACAGCAAGCACGGCTTTCACATGCATATTTTTTTTTTTTCTTTCCCACCAAAACGCCAGGGCAATACAAAACCAGTTTTCTTTATCAAGGCCTCAGGCTAAAGACATCATTGCGACTTGCCCTGAATACCAGAGGACTCTCTCTCTTCAACAGCTAGTGGTGTCAACCCTCAGGGACTCACTCCTCAGAATTATGGCAATCTGACGTCATTCACTTTGCTGCATTTGGTTTGTTAAAATAGGTGCCATCAATATTGCGTCACTTCTCGTTGCAGATACCAGATCAACAAGAAGTCCAGGGCAAGGCTCAAGTGTCAGCAAAAAACCTGGAAAGTGGTAACTGGGAAGGACCAGATCCTTTAATAACCTGGGGAAGAGGTTATGCTTGTGTCTCCACAGGTCACGGTCCCCGGTGGTTACCGGCAAGGTGTGTGCGACCACACCTGAGGCGTGAGAGGCAGCTTTTGGTGGACACTCAGGAGCCGGCTGTGGGTGCTGTGGGTGCCCCTGTGCCGACAGTTTGCGGTCTCTTCGACTGATCATTTAAGCAGAATGTATGGGTAATGCTTGCTGCTGCAATAGGACCAAATACACTATCTCTGTCCTTAATCACACTACAGTTGTCAACTCTTTTAAGAGAAAATGCTGACAGTAATTGCAACTCCTTGATGAAATATATAGGCTTACTAGTCACTAGTGAAAGATGTAGCTTAGACAAAATGTAGTTATTAATAAGGATGAAATGCTATAAGAATGTGTGTATTCAACTTCCTTTGTTTAGCAATATTAAGAATTAAGGACTCAAGTGTTTAACCTTATTAGAAACTCCCTTGGTTTTCCCCCTTGAGTGGTGGCCAGGCTCTGGGTGGAACCCAACAGGAGGATGAAATCAGATGTTTCCGCTCAAAGAAAATTGCCAGTTATTTTGGCCTGTTGATTTAGAGGCTGGACCTGCTTGCAGCGATGTTGGATGCCTCACCTACGGATGGACGCATCGCGTAGGGTTTCCGGTTTGCGAGGAAGGGCACTCTAAATTCTCGCTGCATCCAGGGTTCCCCAGCAATTGCGGATCTGAATGTTAGTACCCCATTAATTAAGTGTGGTAGTCTGTATTTTCCTTAGTGTTTATTTTTGTAGTATTTAGTCATATCCCCTAATTATGGGTACTGAAATTAGTCTACTCTTTTTAACTAGCAACTGTAACTGCTGTATTGTTTCTAGCATTCTGTGAAACTGTTTTAAGTACGCTGTGCTTTTTGAAGTTTGCCTAACCCTTAATTGATAAAGCCTTGAAATAAGTCCTGCAGGTGCAGCTGCAAAACAAAGAAAGGGGAGATGTGGGAGGCATTGGCCTGTCAGCCTTACACAGCCTCTGAGCAATAACTAGGCTTTGATGAAGAACAGGCCTTGGAAGATAGATAAGAAACTGCTGAGTTGTGCCAAGGGGGCAGGGAAAAACAGCGGACAGCTGCAACACTGAACTGTGGAAAAGTACTAAGCTGTGAGAAGTTACCGCCGCGGTAGGGCGGAATGTGCCAGGGAATATGGGGAATTAGTTCAATTGACCCGTGAAACTAATAATGGACCAGCCTCTACCTCTCAAAAATTTGCTCCTTTTTTGTCAACTCTGGGGTACACGTCACATCCCAGGTATACCACATTCCCCCACGGGGCACGCCATAGTGGAGAGAGCGCATCAAAACTTTAAAAGCGCTTTGGCAAAAACAAAAAGGGGGAGAGGTCTTGGCTGCTGCAGAACCACTTGCAAAAGCGGTGTATGTGTTAAATTACTTACGGCTCACAGGTGATAGGGAGGAACCACCAGTAGTAATACATAGTATGGGTCTGAAATCCGGTATAAGCCGGTGTGGAGATGGTGCTTTTGCGCAGTACAAAGATGTTGCTATGGGAGAGTGGAAAGGACCTGTGGAACTAACAATGACGGGTCGAGGCTATGCCTGCGTTATTACCGATACCGGCACTAGATGGGTTCCGAGTCGATGGGTGCGACCCTGGAAAAAGGAAGTTAAGAAAGATGAAATGGAAACCGAATGAGATATTAACTTGGAGCAAGGGTTATGTTTGTGTTTTCACAGATGCCGGCTCTCGCTGGGTTCCTGCTCGGTGTGTTCGGCCTGTATTGGAACCTGCCTCAGGGTGAAGGATGGGTGGTCTCACAACCAAGTACCACCGCAAGCCCTGAAAATCCGTTCTCTACATGCTTGGTAGAAATACCTGTGGATACATGGCCGAACCCACTGCAGTTTTGGCTTAGCAAACAAACTAAGGCTACTCCTTTAGCTTTAAGTGGTCTTTTAACTGATGCTGATAGTGTCAGACATGCTACGTTACAGAATAGAGCTGCGATTGATTTGTTGCTTCTAGCGCAAGGACATGGTTGTGCTGAATTTGGAGGAATGTGTTGTATGAATCTATCCGATCATTCAGAATCTATTTTTAAAAGCATTCAGCAACTGAAGGATGGAGTCAAACGCTTAACAGAAGATGATGGCTTGGACTGGCTGACAAGGATGTTTAAAGGTTGGGGATTATCTGGTTGGTTGATAACGTTAATCAAAACTGTCGGAGTAGTCCTTTTGATTGTAGTGACTGTGCTCTTAATGTTGCCTTGCCTTATAGGCCTTCTGCAAAGGGCCCTGCAGAGGACTGTCGGTGCAATGTTTTTAACACAGGAACAAAGGGGGATCTGGAACGCTCAAAAACAAAAAGGGGGATTGACTGTGGCATCG
Source organism: Strix aluco (assembly GCF_031877795.1). Classification (NCBI taxonomy): domain Eukaryota; kingdom Metazoa; phylum Chordata; class Aves; order Strigiformes; family Strigidae; genus Strix; species Strix aluco. Next base: position 14,197,779 of record NC_133970.1, read on the forward strand.
CTGGAGAACAACGGACATGTGAGCGATCCAGACCAAGGGGCCTCACTGTAACAACAGGCTGCAGCTGTGTTCAAGGACATAAGCAAGGCCGAGATGGCCTGAGAAACTACATTCCTGGGCAAAAGATAAAGAAGTTGGACTGTTGAAAACAGGATGCCTACCTAGTGGGAGAGCAGCGCGTGGACACCACACTGGGACCAATCATAGAGGGCAGAAGGGTGCGTGAACAAGTAGCTTTAGCCTATTAGCAATAAGATAGCGGCGCGTGAAGCTTGTGATAGTGTATAAATTGCTGTGTAGCCTTTAATAAAGTGGCATCAACTTGATCACATTGGTCGTCTAAATTGTGTCTGGGACTTCTGCGTCAGCAGATAGAGTTAACTTTCCTTGGGCTGAGAGGGAGCACAGCTAGAGGGCTGGGTCCAGATCGATCATTGGAGCATTCCATATCATGTGACGTCACGTTCAGTGTATAGGCGGACGCGTGTTCTCTCACACCCCATTTCAGTTTCCGCATAGGCATGGCAGGATTTTCTGGTGCAGTCGGGATCGCTGCTGGGGACAGGCTCCGTACCAGTCACCGCTCGGTGAGCCACTGCAGCATTTTACCCATTTTGGACTTACTATTGTCACTGTTGTTTTTGTTACTATTACTACATTTTTTTAATTCAATCTACAAATTTCTTCTTTTGTCCCTCTCCTATTTCACCAGGGAGGTGGTGGGTGAAGTACACAACTGGCCATGTGGCAATTGGCTACTGGGTGAGTTCAAACCACAACAGTCATCACCATAATCTCATTCCTGTATGATCAGCAGGCCTCCCTCAAAATTTTTACATCTTATTAACAATATTAGCTCAGTACTTTTTACAAGTAAAAACATTTCTCCTGAACTGTTTTTTTTTCTTCAAGCATCATGCTGTTCATCCCATAATATTCTGCTGGTGGAAGAGGGCCTGCATAACTTTGATTTTCAGCAGTGATGAAAAAATGATGGAAATAACCTTTGGAGCCCTTGATACCCAAAGCTTGGGTAAGGTTGCTTAGTTTCATCAGTAAAAAAAATAAAGAATCTATAAAACTTTATTGGGTTTACATGTCAAGGTTCTGGTAATAGGAGGGAGGCTGCCAGAGTGGCCTCTGTGAGAAGAGACCAGGGGCTGCCCCTGTGTCACACATAGGCAGGTCTAGAAGGCTTTAAAATAGGCCAAAACTGTGTAAATCAAAAATGCTCGTGGCTCCTCTGTGATAACATATTTGAGTAAGGGTAAAAACCACTGCAAAGCAGCTGTGAGACACAGGAGTGAGAAAAAAATGTGATCGAAAGCCAGTCACAGAGCACTATGACGTTCAACAAAATGGCAGCTCCCTGCCCTGTTGGCAGAATCAAAATGGTGGTTTTGGTTGTATGTAAGAGAAGGGTTTTCTGTGTGTGATGTACTTTTGGATAAACTGGTAGGGGGTGACTGGTTGTGCTAGAAAATTGCAACAGAACATATAACCGGAAAAGAGGAGTGACTTTCAGGGCAAATATCCCCTGAGGCTTCTGGGAGGGGGAGATGACTTCCACTGGAAGCTGGGGACAGGGCACCTGTCACTTCTTCTCTTGTATATCAGTGGTATCATATACTACTAACAGAAGAACTGATCAGTTAATTAATGAAGAAATATTGCTGTTCATTTGTAACATTAAAACAATTATGTAGCAATTATATACAAGGAAATATACTACCTAAGCATTCAACCTAAGTCATCAACACCAAATGATAAATGAATAAAATCAGAGGATTTATCAAACTTTAAATTTCTGTATAAAAAAAAATTCTGAAATACTGTCTCCAAGTGTTAGGCTGTTTTAAAACCTCATTCCTCTTCTAGTTAAGAGTAGTCTTTCAGTTTCTAGTTTAAACTTATTGATGATCAATTTATGTCTGTTCTTCTTTTCGAAGCCTCTTTAGCTTTTCCTCCTCCTTGGGAGCTATAATGAATTCACTGAAAGACTTTTCACTTAGTACTAGCAAATATTGTCTTATTTCATGCTTCAGTCTTCAAAGCTATTCACACATAATCATAGACTCACAGAACGGTTTGGGTTGGAAGGGACCTTTAAAAGTCCAACTCTCCTGCAATAGGCGGGGACATCTTTCACTAGATCAGGTTGCTCAAAGCCCCATCCAGTGTCTACACTCTTTCATTTTAAAACCACTGCCCCTTGTCCTGTCACTACAGGCCCTGGTAAAAAGTGTGTCTCTGTCTTTCCAGTAAGGCCCTTTTAAGTATGGAAAGGCCACAATCAGGTTTCCCAGTAGTCTTCTCTTCTCCAGGCTAAACAACCCCAACTCTCTCAGCCTTTAGGAGAGAGTAGGAGAGGTGTTTCATCCCTCTGACCATTTTTGTGGCCCTCCTCTGGACCTGCTCTAACGGGTCCATGTCTTTCTTGTGCTGAGGACCCCAGAGCTGGATGCAGTACTCCAGGTGGGGTCTCACAAGAGCCGAGTAGAGGGGGAAAATCACCTCTCACGACCTGCCGGCCACACTTCTTTTTATGCAGTCCAGGATGTGATTTACTTTCTGAGCTGCAAGTGCACATTGACTGCCCATGTCCAATTTTTCATCCACCAGTATCCATCTGTGCCTTAGCTTTCCTGATCCCATCCCTATGCATCCATGCAGAGTCCCTATATTCTTCCCAGGATACACATCCCCAGTTCCACTCCCTGTGCATTTCCTTCTTACACTTTAGTTTGACCAGGAGGTCCTTACTGAGCCACGTTGGTCTCCTGCCTTCCTTGCCTTATTTCTTACACATGGGAGTTGAGAACTCTTGCACTCTAATAAAAATGTCCTAAAAGAGCTGACAGCTCTTGACCTCTCCAATTAGTTCATCTGTGTTGGTAAGCAACAGGACTAGTAACGCTTCTCCTCTGGTCAGGCTGTCTATCACCTGGATTAAGAAATTATCCTTTACTCTCTCCAAGGCTTGCTGTGCTGCTTTTCCAGCAGATGTCAGGGTGATTGAAGTCCCTCAGCAGGATCAGGGCCTGCAAGTGTGATGCTACCTGTAGTTGAAGTAAGAACACTTCATGAACAGTATCCCCTTGATTGGGCAGCCTGTAGTAAATTTTTACCCATAAGCTCTGAACCTGTTCATTGATATGTTTCAAAGACAGCTCTGTGCAATCAATCAATTTTTTTACATAGAGGGTATGCTGGTTGTGCTGGGTTTGAGTGAGTGGCCGGGGTTTTTGGTAGCAGGGGAGGGGACTACAGTGGTGGCCCCCTGTGAGAAGCTTTGTGAAGCTCCCCCTGGCTCCAAGTCAGACCCACCTCTGCACCAAGGTTGAGCCAATTAGCTGCACCTCTCCGATAATGTATTTAAGGAGTTGGAGTTGTGAGGAGGAGTTGCGACATCTATGTGAACACTGAGGTCATTGGAAGAAAGAAGGAGGAAGGGGGGGAAGGTGTACTGGTGCAGTCCCCCTGTATCCTGTGGTAAGATGGCAGGGGCTGTCCCCTCCCTGCCACCCATGGAGGACTACAGTGGAGAAGATGCTGACCAGCAGCCTATGGAAGACCCCACACCAGAGCAGGTGGCTGTGCCTGAAGGAGGCTGGGACGCTGTGAGGAGAAGAAGCCCCCACTGTTGTAGTTCGGCACTGGGAGGATTGAAACACTTGGGGGTGACCTATGTCAGAGCCAGGGAAATGCTGCAACCCATGGGAGGGACTCATGTCAGAGAAAGTTTGTGGAGGACTGTCTCCTGTGAGAGGGGGACCACACTGGAGCAGATGAAGAATGCGAGGAGTTCCCCCCCACACTCAGGAGGAGGAAGCGGCAGGACTGACTCAACCCCCCCCTTCCCTGCCCCCTGCGTCTCTCAAGGGAAGGGGGTAGAGAAATCAGGAGCAAAGCTGAGCCCAGGAAGAAGGGACGGGTGGGGGGAAGGTGTTTTTAAGATTTGATAATGCTTCTCACTGTCCTACTCTGTCTGTTAAGTGTTGTTATTGTTAGTGTCTAAATTAAATTTATGTTCTTTTTTTCTTCCCCTAAAGAGTTGGTCTTTTGCCTGTGACTGTAATGGCTGAATCCATCCCTCCCTGTCCTTATCTCGATTCCTGAGCCTTTTGCTTCATTTTGCTCCTTCCCAGTCCTGAGGGGGAAGGAGTGAGTGAGCAGCTGTGTGGTGCTCAGCTGTCCTCTGAGCTCAAACCATGACACAACCATCCCATTTTCTCATGTCTTCTCCATGGTCACGCAGGCAATACCACAGCTTCCCCCGTGGTGTATACTGTTTCTCTTGAGTAAGGGAACACTTGCTCCTAATAGCTGAGATATTGGTCTGTACAGGTGGGGGGCAGAACTTATCCTCAAATAGCTGGAACTCTCAGGACAGTTTCTCCAAGATGTCTGGCAGTTTTTCCACAGCTGAGATGCAGGCCCATAGGGAGGAAAGACTCTTCAAATTTCTGGAGTTGGGTAGCTACTTCATTCACGGTTGGTGCCTCATCATCTTCTAAATCTAGTACTGCCAATGAGTTGGCATACGATGATGGTGCACTCTGTACAACCTTCTGACACATGGGTCGTCCACATGGGTAACCACGTGTTGGTCAGGTCGTAATAAATCAGCTCCTGCACAGCTAGTTCCCTCAGGTACTGGATACCTCTCTCTATATTGACCCACTTGCCTGGATTACATACAATATCTTCCTTGCAGGGATACCTTTCCCTCACACCTGACAAGAGCCACCTCCACAGTCTGTGGGTTTGTGCCCCTTTTCCAATCACTTTATCAATGCCCCCTTCCCTAGCAAGGGACCCCAGCTGCCTGACTTCTTTACCCTCTAAATCCAAGCTACTGGCCCCATTATCCCAGCATCTGAGAAGCCAAGCGACAATGTGCTCGCCTTGATGACAGCTGAAATATTTTCATATATCCCACAGCTCACTGAGGGATAGAGATCGGGTGGTGGTGGTTACTGTCTCATGTTCTCCCTCCTCCTCCTCCTCCTCCTCCTCTTCCTCCTTAGGAGGAGCATCTTCATCCCTTTCTAAACATGATGATTTTCATGTGCGTTTGTTCTTCTGTATGGGGGCAACTGATACTGGTGTGTGTTGGTCCTTTGGTTCAGCTGCAGCGTCTGTCATGGGGGTTGGAGTGGCTGCAGCGCCTGTCATTTTGTTATCAGATCCAGAGACCTTCTCTCCCCCTTGTGGGTACTGAATAGTGTTGAACAGGTCTCGGTAGGCATGGGCCAGGCCCCAGCACATTGCAGTGATTTGTGTCTCTCTGGAATTGCCAGGGTGACAGCATACGTTTTCCAAATATTTTACTAGTTTTTTGGGATTCTGCACTTGTTCAGGGGTGAAGTTCCAAAACACTGGGGGTGCCCACTGTCCTAGGTACTTGCCCATGCTATCCCATACCCCCTGCCACTCATATCTCTCCAGCCTTGGGGTAGATCTCCAGGTGATACTCTTAAATAAGTTGCTTAACCCTGAACAAAGTCTGAATCACATGCAAGAACACGCTGGCTCCCAGCAATAGAACAACCATGTTAGTGTCAACATTCCAAGGATATTCAAAATTTTCAAAATTCTCAAACGCTATTAGGCTAGAGGAGAAGGGGAAGGTGAAGGAAGGTGTCCCCCTCATGGATTGGTTCTCCAAGGAGAAAAGATAAAGGGTGTAATTATTAATACGTTCCGCTAGATGGCCCCTGAAGTACAGAGGCAACGACAATGCTGAGTACAAATACCAGACTAGTCTCAGGACCAACAAATTTATTGCGCCATAAATCAGTGTTACATAGTAAAGCAAAGCAAAAATCTTAATTCACCTCCAAAGGGTGATAAGCAGCATCATAGGGACTATATGTGGCATGTGAGGTGATACATAACACAACTGTAAGAACGAGCGCCATGACTCTAAGAGCCAATAAACCGACATTATGATCAGCAACTATTAAACAAATATAATGAATGCTTAAAACGAATTTGTTGTAATACACTCTGGCCAGATCTGTCGTTATCTCAGCCTTTCGAGCCCTACATTGGGTGACAAAAAGGACTGTCCTGGTTTAAAGACGGCCAGCAGCCAAACACCACGCAGATGCTCACTCACCCTCCCCTGCCTGTGGGATAGGGAAGAGAATTAGAGGGGTAAAGGAAAGGAGACTCGTAGGTTGAGATAAAAACATTTTAAAAATTGAAATAGAATATTAATATTATATTAATTATTATATTAATTATATTAATAATAATAATAATAGAAAATACAAACAGGTAATGCACAATGCAACTGCTCACCACCCGCCAACGGATACCCAGCCTGTTCCCAGCTAGCAATCCCAGAAAAGCCAAGATCCTGAAACTGCAATCCTGGAAGCAAAAGCCCCCACTTCCCGGCTGACCCTCCTCTATATACTGGGTATGACATTACATGATATGGAATATTTCATTGGCCAGTTTGGGTCCGGTGCTCTGGCTCTGCTCCCTCCCAGCTTCTTGTATACCTGCTCATGGGCAGGACATGGGGAGTTGGAGAGTCCTTGATCTCTTAGCAACAACTGAAAACATCAGTGTATTATCAACATTCCTCTCATACCAAATCCCATACTGAATCCAAAACACAGCACTAGCTACTAAGAAGGAAAATTAACTCTATCCCAGCTGAAACCAGGACAGTACAGTAAGCATCAAAAGCAAAAAGCAGCAATTAATGAGCATTAGACGCTAATATACAGTAAGGCAAACAAGCCCCTTAGCAAGCACAGGAGCCTGCCAATTAATACCTAAACAGCTATAACAGCTATGAATTTGATCTAGCACATTCCAATCAAATCTGTTGTTATCTCAAACCCTTTGAGCCCCACGTTGGGCACCAGAAAGGACTGTTGTGGGTTCAACCCTGGCTGGAAACTAAGCACCACACAGCCACTCACTCACTCCCCACACATTGGGATGGGGGTGTAGAATCAAAAGGGTAAAAGTGAGAAAACTCGTGGGTTGAGATAAAAAAAGTTTAACAGGAAAAGCAAAAGTTGCGCATGCAAGCAAAGCAAAATAAGGAATTCATTCACTACTTCCCATTGGCAGGCAGGTGTTCAGCCATCTCCAGGAAAGCAGGGCTCCATCACATGTAACAGTTGCTTGGGAAGACAAATGCCATAACTCTGAATGTCCTCCCCTTCCTTCTTCTTCCCCCAACTTTATATGCTGAGCATGATGCTATATGGTATGGGATATCCCTTTGGTCAGTTGGGGTCAGCTGTCCCAGCTGTGTCTCCTCTCAACTTCTCGTGCACCCCCAGCCTACTCGCTGGTGGAGTGGTGTGAGAAGCAGAAAAGGCCTTGACTCTGTGTAAGCACTGCTCAGCAATAACTAAAACATCCCTGTGTTATCAACACAGTTTTCAGCACAAATCCAAAACATAGCCCCATACCAGCTACTATGAAGAGATTTAACTCTATCCCAGCCAAAACCAGTACGCTTCTACTTTCTGCTTGTGAATAGTAACCAAGTCCCTTTATAAATCGATCTTTATAATTCTTTCTTGCTTTTATTCACAAATAAAAGGAAATTCAAATTCAGAATGAAAGAAAAGGAACATTTTAATTAAGAGCATATAAGTTGTTTTAATTTAAACCAAAATCAATATTCAGAGAAAAAACAGAAGACAGGACATAATTTCATAGAATCATAGAACGGTTTGGGTTGGAAGGGACCTTAAAGGTCATCTAGTTTCAAGCCCCCTGCCATGGGCAGGGACACCTTCCACTAGATCAGGTTGCTCAAAGCCCCGTCCAACCTGGCCTTGAACACTTCCAGGGAGGGGACATCCACAACCTCTCTGGGCAACCTGATCCAGTGTCTCACCACCCTCACAGTAAAGAATTTCTTCCTTATATCTAATCTAAATCTACCCTCTTTCAGTTTAAAACCTCACTCCTTGTTAAACCTTCAACTCCTCACTTTCCTCACTCCTCACTGCCTATGTGGCATTTTACTCTTTCTTAAATATGTTTTCACAGAGGTTACACCATCTTTGCTGATTGGCTCATCTTTGGCCAGTGGTGGGTCAGTTGCTGAGCCAGCTGCAGCCAGCTGTGTCTGGCACATGGCAGCCCCTAACCCCTTCTCACAGGGGGCACCCCTGCAGCCCCCCCCCGCCCCCAAACCTTGCCATTTTCACCCAATACAAGTGTGTAGTTCATGTGGGACCATATCTCCATATTAAATCTTCATTCTTAGGAAACTGTAGCTGACTGTCAACAATGCTCCAAGTTCTTACCTGGACAAAAGCTCAATTGCTCTTACTTTAAGAGAGTGAAAAAAAGTAACACTGTAAATGTATTAGGGTATAACCTCTTTTCAGTTGTGACAAGTTAAAAACAGATATATTTGACTGAGAGCAGAAGTGGATCTTTATCTGCAAGAGTCTATATTCACTTCTTCTGGTACTATGTATCAACAGAAAAAATACCTAGTACTAAGAGAGAACAAGCCAGTATGATACTACTGGATATGTTGCACATATCCAGTACATGTCGGACATGTAGCACATAAAAGGGTTGCAACTCATGCCACAAAGTCTTTAAAAGAAAAAACAGATTCTTATTGTTCACTTCTTTTAAAAGAGATCTATCTAATCTCTTAACAACATCAGCTACATAGGCGGAATCTGTAACTATATTTAGTGGAAGATGAGGAAATCTTTGAAAAGCCATTGCAACAGCTCGGAGTTCCACTAACTGAGGAGACCCTTCTTCTCGTCCGATAAGGTCTTGCCATTCACCATCCTGCTTCCATGTAACAACTGCTTTTCCAGTCTTTCCGGACCCATCAGTAAAGACAGTAAGGCCGGAAAGTGGCACCGGGGAAACCAAAGGGCGTTGCACAATTTGCAATTCCAAATGCATTTGCAGGAGTTTATGTGATGGTAAGTGAAACAATATTTTCCCTGAAAAATCCAACAGTGACATTTGCAGATCTGTACTGTTTGCTAAACACCAATCAAGATAGTCATTTTTTATAGGAACCAGAACGTTTTTTGGATCTTGGCCTGTTAATTGCACACAACGTTGACGGCCTTTACAAATTAATTTTGCTACCAATTCTATGTGAGTGCTTACTGTTTTCTTTGGTTGATAAGCCAAAAATACCCACTCCAATATTAACAGCGGGTCAGTGAGTTGGTCATCCCACTGTCCTAGAATGCCTACTGGGTGATTGTTGTTTAGCATGACATACAGATTAACTTCAAGCTGGTCATTAATCCTATAAACTTGCTTATTTGCAACAGCATCGGCAACAATATTCAAAACAGCTTTTGCCTCTGGGGACAGTTGTTGAGCTGAAAGTAGGTCTGAGTCTCCCTTTAAAAGGTGAAACAGTGGAGCCAAAAAGGAATTTGTAATGCCCAGCAAGGGCTGTAACCAATTGATTGTACTCAATAACTTTTGCACATCATTTAAAGTTTTTAATTCATCATTAATTTGAATCAGTTGTGGCTGGATAGTGTGATCTAATATTTTCACCCCTAGATATCTCCAGGGTGGCAGTGTTTGAGCCTTTTCAGGGGCAATGTGCAAACCATATATTTCCAGCGCCTGTCGTAAAACTGGCATCACTTCCTGCAAATGCATTTTTCTTGGTGCAGCTGTTAAGATGTCATCCATATAATGATAAAAATATACATTAGGGAACTGTTTCCTAACTGTTGAAAGAGCTAAGGCAACATACCACTGGCAAATGGTCGGACTGTTTTTCATGCCCTGGGGCAAGACCGTCCAATGATATCTTTTACAGGGTTCTTGATTGTTTACTGTTGGAACTGTAAAGGCAAATTTCGGGGCATCATCAGGATGCAACGGGATCATAAAAAAACCAATCTTTCAGGTCGATTACACATATGTCCCATTCTCTTGGTATCATCGTTGGTGAGGGCATCCCAGGTTGTAAGGTGCCCATACTTTCCATCACTGCATTGACTTGCCTGAAGTCATGCAGCAGCCTCCATTTGCCAGATTTCTTTTTGATTACAAAGACAGGTGTATTCCGAGGACTATTAGACAGTTCAATGTGGCCTTGGTCTAATTGCTCTTGTACTAAGGACTGCAGGGCACATAGCTTTTCTTGAGACAGGGGCCACTGATCAACCCAAACAGGGGTAGTTGTCAACCATTTCAAGGGAATGGTTGGTCTCTTTGTGCCCTCTGTGACAGTGGCCCCTATGAAAAACCCACTGGCTGTGAACTGATAGTCGTGCCCCACATTCCCAGTACATCTCGTCCCCATAGATTTAGAGGGACTGCCGCTACATAAGGCCGTACTGTGGCCACTTGTCCTTCTGGGTTAACAATCTGAACTGGCATAGTACTCTGACAAGTGGTCGTGGCTCCTCCTCTTCCCGCTAATGCTGCCCCAATATTTATCGTTGGCCAATTTTTGGGCCAATCTTGGGATGATATAATAGTGATGTCAGCTCCTGTATCTATCATCCCCTTGATCCGCACATCTTTTGGAGTACCTTTGGATAACAAAACCATACATGTCATAATAGGACGTAAAGATCTGATGTTCTGCGTCCAATAGATCTGCGGAGTACCTGTGGAGCCAAAACCCCCAGTTCCCCTGCTCCGTTGTTCTGCACCTGGGGCCTGTGAAACAAATGGTACAAGTTGAGCAATAGGACAATTAGCAGGAACAGTTACTGGTGGAGATGGTGTCCACATCATAGCACAAATTTGACCCTCATAATCTGCATCGATTACTCCTGGGAGAACAAACAATCCTTGTAAAGTAGTACTAGAACGTCCTAACAACAAGGCGCTTAATCCATTCCCTAAAGGGCCATACACCAGGAGAGGCACTTTGTGAACTTTCTCATCAGAAATAGTCACTGACGTGGCTGTGGAGACATCCACTCCGGCACTTCCTGAGGTTTTTGCTGTGAGTCCACCACATAGGCCTGAAACGGATTCCGAGGAATTATTTGTGTCACAGCGTGGCCCCCCCCCGCGCTCCGCCCTCCGTTTCCCTGATTATGGTGGAGTATCAGGGGCTACCCTTGCGCATTAGATTTCAAGCGACGGTCCTTGGCATAGTGCCCTGGTTTTTTACATCTTGCACAGAGTATATTTGCAGCAGGAATATTGTTAACATGCTCTTTGCTTGGACAGTTATTTTTAAAATGTCCTGTTCAGCCACAGTCATAGCGAGGTCAATTGCCGACGCAGAAGTTCCAGACACAACTTATACCACCAATGTGATCAAGTTGATGCCACTTTATTAAAGGCTACACAGCAATTTATACTCTATCACAAGCTTCACGCGCCGCTATCTTATTGCTAATAGGCTAAAGCTACTTGTTCACGCGCCCTTTTGCCCTCTATGATTGGTCCCAGTGTGGTGTCCACGCGCTGCTCTCCCACTAGGTAGGCATCCTGTTTTCAACAGTCCAACTTCTTTATCTTTTGCCCAGGAATGTAGTTTCTCAGGCCATCTCGGCCTTGCTTATGTCCTTGAACACAGCTGCAGCCTGTTGTTACAGTGAGGCCCCTTGGTCTGGATCACTCACAACCTGTTCGTTGTTCTCCAGCGATTCCACAGTCGATCCCCCCTTACTGCGACGGCAACTGTTTTTGCCAATGTGATTCATCTGGCTTTTGTTTCATCATAGTCCAGGACAATTTCGGAGTCCCAGTATCTGGTAGTTGAACTAAAGCCTGAAAAGCCAGCTCTTTGACTTGTTGTAAAATCAATGTATGTAATTGGGCTTGCAGTTGTGGGACATTAAGAGGATGGTCTCCTAGCAATTGTGGAAGTCCTGCCCCAAAACAAGGGTCGTCTTGTGGGAATTCCAAATTGGCTAAAGCCTGCTCCTGAGCGAGCTGCCTCCATTTTGCTTCAAACACCATTAGCTGCATAGGAGTTAAACAGACCTGAGCCAAGCTCCGACAATCATGAGGTGTTAATTCGCTAGTATAGATTCCTCACAAAAGCGATTGAGCATAAGGAGAGTCTAATCCATGTTGCATACAAGTGGCTCTCAGTTCCTTTACTACCCCCCAGTGGAACGGTTCCCACTCGTTATGACCGCCGTCCAGGTTAACAAGTACTGGGTATGCATGTTTTTTCCCGGAACCCAAAGCTTGAGCCAGTTCTAAGTCTCCTTCTTGTAGAGCATGCTCCCTTATTTTTAGCCAAAATTTATGGGGGTCAGGAGCCCCTATAGTCACTGTTACCGGTTGTATCGTAAGCAAATCATCTCTTTCAGGCCCCTTAATCGGGATTGGGGGGGCAGTAGGTGGTGGTTGATCAACAGGTCCCCCCACTGAGTCATCAGATAAATCTATTAGTAAATGTCTCGATGCTTTATGGCGTGCCAGCGACTCGGGAGAGTCCTCATCAGAGTCCTCATCGGCAGGTAGTGGACACATGGAAGGGGTCCACGGCCTTACTGGGGGTGTCTCAAGCACAACTATATGATCTGTCCGAAAATCAGATCCAGTAAGTGACATGACATCGGTTGCAGCTACTGCGGCAGTCCGATCACTTTTTAGCTGTTTCAGGGATTCATGTATTTGTTGCCATGTAGTGAAAGATGATGCCGTGATGGTATCCCCCCTTGTGGCCACCTCAAATAAGGTGTTGCCTGCCTCTCTCCATGTTTCAAGGTTAAAAGCAGAGAGTGCATCAGCAGGGACCCCATTCCTTTTACACCAAATAAGCAAAGTGCATATAGCCTTTTCCTCATATTTGGTTCCCCGCTTCTCCAGAATTTTTGTCAAAATATGCAAAATAGATTTTTCCTCTGCAGAAATTTGCGCCCTCATGTTAGCCCGAGCTGCTCACTTTCACTCCAGGTGACTTCAGTTATTTGTCCAGACTAGTCGGCTCACCTCCGCCGATCATAAAGTTCAGCTGGGCTCCGCTACCACCGCTCGGCTTCCATGGTCCTCGCTCTGTCCCAAATTGAGATGGGATTCGCACGTCGGGTTGGATCCGCATGTTGGGTTGGAATTTGCACGTTGGGGTCACCAGTTGTAGTGGCTGAAATAACAAGTCAGAGTGTTCTCTTTTTTTTTTTCTGCAGGGCAGGGGCCATTTATTCTTACACTAGAACATACTTATGCTCTGGTTAAAGCTCTTACTTCATCATTAGCAAATCAGCAATTAGACAGTTATCAACCTTTTCTCCTATCAGCATAAGACCACTCTAACACGCGCTGTGCAGGCCAATCACCTTCTTGTTCATGCGCTGTTCATGCAGCGGTAACTTTTCACAGTTTAGTGTTGCAGCTGTCCATTGTTTTTCCCTGCCACCTTGGCACAGCTCAGCAGTTTCTTATCTTTCTTCCAAGGCCTGTTTTTCATCAAAGGCCTGTTTCTCATCAAAGCCCTACTGCTTCTCAGGGGCTGCGCTGACAGGCCGATGCCTCTCCTACAGGGATACTGAAACAGAAAAAGACCTTGATACTTGGACAGGGCCTTCCACAGCTGTACAACTTGTAAGGGGATTCCAAAGTTTCCTGTTACCAGGATTAATGGATTTAGAAAATCGAGTATCGATAGAAAATTTGACTTGGCAGGTGGAAACTCTGTCAAGAGCGACTCAAAAGGGATTCCAAATTATTGATAAATAGGTCCAAACTAATACTAAAATGACTTTGCAAAATAGATTAGCCTTAGACTTGTTATTAGTTAAAGAACAAGGAGTGTGGATATATTGAGTTAGACAAAGAACACTGTTGTAGCTACATCCCAAACATCACCAATGACCTGCAAGAACAAATAGTTAAGGATGAAAAAAGTAGCGGAAGATAGCAGGGCGATCAGGGATGCAGCAGAAAATAGTTGGCTCAACAAAATCCTCCAACAATTAGGTGGATGGTCTCTAAAAGGATGGCTAGCCACCTTGTTGGAAGGGATGATTTGTGTAGTTATAATTATAGCTATTATAGGAATCTGTATAGGTTGTACTAAAAGAATCATTGAGAAAAATATTTGGAAGCAGTAAGAAAATCTAATTCTTGTCTACCAAATTGGACATGGTTGAAAAACCTGTTTATAATGATCATGGTGATAATCTGTTTCTGTGTTTTAGTGCGTATCATGATTTAATGTTGTAACACTTGTTAGGATCAAACATGTAGATTGATATAGAATGAGACTTACAGGATATTACATTATCCTATAAGTCTCAATGTAAGCCAAAACGTCTTGCTAACATTTTTTTTTTCCTCTTCGTCTTGCTAAATATTATTTACTGAGAATGAAGTAGGTCAATGTCAATGTAGCTTCTGGAATGTGCAGACACAGCTGAAGGTTGGTGCTTTTGTGAAGAAGAAAGGGGTTTGAAGATAAGACAGTTATAAATAAGACAGTTGGGGCCTATTCTTGAAGATAACAGGAACAAGGACAGGACAAATTAAAACAAACCAGCTCAAGACACAACACAGCTGCACAACACCTCCTAAACAGACCTTTGTGAGCATGTGTGAGCACTGAGGGCAACCAGCAGACACGGTGAGGAAGACTGCCAACGACCACCAGGGACCCCCCGAGACCACCACCCAGCAAGAAAGTGCATGTGTGATTAGGATGCAGATATTGTAATTAGTTCCAGGAAATCTAATGCATATGTAACTCATTTCTCAGAAAAGTTACAAATATGTATGATCTCACTGTATATTAGCTGCCACTTATAGATACGGGGGCATGCTCACCTTTGCGAAGCTATTCGCGTGTGCGCCCAGCGCTGCAATAAACAATGCCTGCTTGCTAACACTCCAAAATGAGTCTTAGAGAGTTTCTCTGCCAGCTTTTATGGTAACAGCAGGATGTGTGGACCCATGGAGAGAGGAGCAGGTTTGCTGGCAGGACTTGTGACCCCGTGGGGGACCCATGCAGGATCAGTCTGTTCCTGAAGGACTGCACCCTGTGAAAAGGACCCACGCTGCAGCAGTTCATGAAGAACTGCAACCCATGGGAAGGACCCATGCTGGAGAAGTTCGTGGAGGACTGTCTCCTGTGGGAGGCACCCCACACTGGAGCAGGAGAAGAGTGTGAGGAGAAAGGAGCGGCAGAGACGATGTGTGATGAACTGACCACAGCCCCCATTCCCCATCTCCCTGTGCCACTTGGGGGGAGGAGGTAGAGAAATCAGGAGTGAAGTTGAGTCTGGGAAGAAAAGAGGGGTGGAGGGAAAGTGTTTTAAGATTTGATTTTATTTCTCATTATCCTACTCTGATTTTGATTGGCAATAAATTAAATTAATTTTCCCCAATCGAGTCTGTTTTGCCCATGACTGTAATTGCTGAGTGATCTCCCTGTCCTTATCTAGACCCACAAGCCTTTTGTCATATTTTTCTCCCCCTGTCCAGCTGAGGAAGTGGAAGTGATAAAGCAGCTTGTTGGGCACCTGGCATCCAGCCAAGGTCAACCCACCACAGGTATCTAATGTCAGGGATTTGTATGATTATCGTCATATTTTATTTGAATTGGTAAAAATTTGCTAAATGTCATCAATCGATTTCTAAAATTCATTTTTCTTTACATTAAGTTTGTTTCGTACCTCTCCTCAGAGGCGCAACTGTGTATTCATGTGTAGATCAAATCACTGTTAATTTGGCTTGTTGCTCTTTTTTTCATATACTTTCTAACTCTTTTTTTTTTTTGTCTTTTTACAGCATTTGCTACATTTATAGAAACTTTGCTGGTCTGTTTAATTATTTCAAATGTTAATTTTTTTTACAGCTAAATAAAAATTTTGTTCCAAATCAAGCATAGATTAAGAGCAATACACATGGGCTCTTGTATCTGCACCTACAATTTTGTGGTTAGAATGAGTTGCACATGATAATTTGGCATTTGTTTTTTCAAAATTTTTGAAACCAGTCTTCAAAATTAAGCATCTGTCTAGCTGTGAGAAGAATTACCCAGTTTGCACATGTAATTGCAATATTTCCATATGAAGATTCATGATTCCCTGGTCAAAGTTACAGGCAAAATCCCATTGATTTCTATGGCAGGAGTAGACTCAGAATATGCAGACATACAACTTGCATAACTGGATCAATCTTAATTTTTAAAAGCAGGACTTCAGACATATGATCTCACCTTATCGATATGGTTGATAGACCAACTGAACTGCCTATATACCAGCATGAATAACAAACAGGAGGAGCTGGAAACCACTGTGCAGCTAGAAAGCTACAATCTAATCACTGTCACTAAAACGTGGTGGGATGAATCACATGACTGGAGTGCTGCAGTTGATGGCTGTAAACTGTTCAGAAGGGACAGGCAAAGGGTGGCAGGGAGGTTGTTGCCCTCTATGTAAAAGAATGCATTGACTGCACAGAGTTGTCTTTGAAAAACATTGATAAACAGGTTGAGAGATTATGGGTAAAAATTAGGGGACAAGCCAAGAAAGGAAACCTCATGGTTGGTGTTTACTACAGGCTGCCCAACCAAGGGGAGCCTGTTGACAAAGCAGTCTTAATTCAGCTACAAGAAGCATCACACTCGCAGGCCCTGATCCTTCTGGGGGACTTCAATCACCCTGACATCTGCTGGAAAAGCAGAACAGCAATCTGTAAGAAGTCCAGGAGACTCTTGGAATATGTTGAGGATCTCTTAATCCAGGTGATAGACAGCCTGACCAGAGAAGAAGCATTACTAGACCTGTTGTTTACCAACACAGATGAACCAATTAGAGAGGTCAAGATTGGTGGTAGCCAAATTTTTTTATGATGAGGGTGGTGAGACACTGGAACAGGTTGCCCAGACAATCACAGAATCACAGAATCATAGAATAGTTTGGGTTGGAAGGGACCTTGAAAGGTCATCTAGTCCAACCTCCCCTGCAATGAACAGGGACATTTTCAACTAGATCAGGTTGCTCAGAGTCCCATCCAACCTGGCCTTGACTGTTTCCGGGGATGGGGCATCTACCACCTCTCTGGGCAACCTGTTCCAGTGTTTCACCACCCTCATCATAAAGAAATTCTTCCTTATATCTAGTATAAATCTACCCTCTTTTAGGTTAAAACCATTACCCATTGTCCTATCGCAACAGGCCCTACTAAAAGGTTTGTCCCCATCTTTCTTATAATCCCCCTTTAAGTATTGAAAGGCCACAATAAGGTCTCCCTGGAGCCTTCTCTTCTCCTCCAGGCTGAACAACCCCAACTCTCTCGGCCTTTCTTCATAGGAGAGGTGTTCCATTCCTCTCATCATTCCTGTGGCCCTCCTCTGGACCCACTCTAACAGATCCATGTCTTTCCTGTGTTGAGGACTCCAGAGCTTGGATGCAGTACTCTAGGTGGGGTCCCCTGAGAGAGGAGTAGAGGGGCAGAATCACCTCCCTCAGCCTGATGGGCACCCTTCTTTGTATGCAGTTCAGGATACGGTTGGCTTTCTGGGCTGCAAGCCCACATTGCCGGCTCATGTCCAGCTTTTTATCCACCAGTACTCCCAAGTCCTTCTCTGCAGGGCTGCTCTCAATCCCTTCATCCCCCAGTCTGTACTGATAGTAGGGATTGCCCTGACCCAGGTGCGGGCCCTTGCACTTGGCCTTGTTGAACTTCATGAGGTTCACATTGGCCCACTTCTTGAGCTTGTCCAGGTCTCTGGATGGTATCCTGTCCCTCAGGCGTGTCAACCGCACTGCTCAGCATGGTGTCATCTGCAAACTTGCTGAGAGTGCACTTGATCCCGCTGTCTATGCCACTGATGAAGATATTAAACAGTACTGGTCCCAATATGGACCCCTGAGGGACACCACTTGTCACTGATCTCCATCTGGACATTGAGATGTTGACCACTACCCTCTGGATGCGACGATCCAGCCAATTCCTTATCCACCGAATAGTCCATTCATCAAATCCATATCTCTCCAATTTAGAGAGAAGGATGTTGTGAGGGACCGTGTCAAAGGCCTTACAGAAGTCCAGATAGATGACATGTGTAGCTCTTCCCTTGTCCACTGATGCAGTCACTCCATCATAGAAGGCCACTGGGTTGGTCAGGCAAGACTTGCCCTTGGTGAAACCATGCTGGCTGTCTCAGATCACCTCCCTGTCCTCCATGTGCCTTATCATAGCTTCTAGGAGGATCTGTTCCATGATCTTCCCAGGCACAGCGGTGAGGCTGACAGGTCGGTAGTTCCCAGGGTCCTCCTTTCTACCCTTTTTAAAACTGGGTGCAATGTTTCCCTTTTCCCAGTCACCAGGGACTTCACCTGACTCATGACTTTTCAAATATGATAGAGAGTGGCTTGGCAACTACATCAGCCAATTCCCTCAGGACTCTGGGATGCATCTCGTTGGGTCCCATAGACTTAGTATGTTCAGGTCTCTCAGAACATGATCTTCTCTTACAGTGGGAGGGACTTTGATCCCCCAGGCCCTTTCTTGCGGTCCATCCACTCGAGAGGTGTGGCAAGAGAGGTTGCCAGTGAAGACTGAGGCAAAAAAGTTGTTGAGTACCTCAGCCTTCTCCTTGTCTGTTGTTACCAATTTCCCAGTCATGTTCATCGGGGGGATACGCTTTTTTTGACCTTCCTTTTCTGGCTGACATACCTATAGAAGCCCTTCTTATTATCCTTTGCAACCCTCGCCAAGTTCAGCTCCAGACGCGCCTTGGCCTTCCTGACCCCATCCCTATCCAACTGGGCAATGTCCCTATACTCTTCCCAGGATACCTGTCCCTGCTTCCACTGCCTGTGCATTTTCTTCTTACCGTTTAGTTTGACCACCAGGTCTCAACTCATCCATGCAGGTCTCTCGTCTTCCTTTCCTGATTTCTTACACCTGGGGATCGAGAGCTCTTGCGCTCACTGGAAAGAGTCCGTAAATATCTGCCAGCTCTGTGCTGCTCCCTTGTCCCTGAGGTCAGTTTCCCAGGGGGTCCCGCTGACTATCTCCTTGAACAGCTGGAAGTTTGCTGGAAGTTTGCTTTCCTAAAATTCAGGGTCATGACTTTACTCTTTGCTTGACACATATCCCTCAGGACTGTGATTTCCACCGCTGCATGAACACTACAGCCCAGGCTGCCCCCATCTTGACGTCACCGATTAGCTCACTTGTGTTGGTGATGTCCTGGTTTCAGTGGGGATGGAGTTAATTTTTCTTCTTAGTAGCTAGAATAGTGCTGTGCTTTGGATTCAGTATGGGATTTGGTATGAGAAGAATGTTGATAATACACTGATGTTTCACAGAATCACACAGAATCACAGAATCGTCTAGGTTGGAAAAGACCTTGAAGATCATCCAGTCCAACCATCGACCTAACACTGACAGTTCCCAACTACACCATATCCCTAAGCGCTAAGTCAACTTTACTCTTAAACACCTCCAGGGATGGGGACTCCACCACCTCCCTGGGCAGCCCATTCCAACGCCTAACAACCCGTTCTGTAAAGAAATGCTTCCTAATATCTAGTCTAAACCTTCCCTGGCGCAACTTGAGGCCATTCCCTCTTGTCCTATCACTTGTTACTTGGTTAAAGAGACTCATCCCCAGCTCTCTGCAACCTCCTTTCAGACAGCTGTAGAGGGCGATGAGGTCTCCCCTCAGCCTCCTCTTCTCCAGACTAAACAACCCCAGTTCCCTCAGCCGCTCCTCGTACGACATGTGCTCCAGACCCTTCACCAGCTCCGTTGCCCTTCTTTGGACATGCTCAAGTGATTCAATGTCCTTTTTGTAGTGAGGGGGCCCAAAACTGAACACAGTCATCGAGGTACGGCCTCACCAGTGCCGAGTACAGGGGTAAGATACCTTCCCTGTCCCTGCTGGCCACGCTATTTGTGATGCAACCCAGGATACCATTGGCCTTCTTGGCCACCTGGGCACACTGCTGGCTCATGTTCAGCCGGCTCTCAATCAACACCCCCAGGTCCCTCTCTGACTGGCAGCTCTCCAGCCACTCCTCCCCAAGCCTGTAGTGCTGCTGGGGGTTGTTGTGGCCCAAGTGCAGCACCCGGCATTCGGCCTTATTTGAAACTCCTACAGTTGGCCTTAGCCCATCGCTCCAGCCTGTCCAAATCCTTCTGCAGAGCCTCCCTACCCTCAAGCAGATCAACACTCCCACCCAACTTGGTGTCATCTGCAAACTTACTGAGGGTGCATTCGATCCCCTCATCTAGATCATCAATAAAGATATTAAAGAGAAGTGGCCCCAAAACCAAGGCCTGGGGGACACCACTTGTGACCGGCCGCCAACCAGATTTGACTCTGTTCACCACAACTCTTTGGGCCCGGCCATCCAGACAGTTTTTTTACCCAGTGAAGTGTGTGCCCATCCAAGCCGCGAGTAGTCAGTTTTGCCAGGAGAATGCTGTGGGAAACAGTGTCAAAGGCCTTACTGAAGTCAAGGTAGACAACATCCACAGCCTTTCCCTCATCCAATAAGCGAGTCGCCCTGTCGTAGAAGGATATCAGGTTTGTCAGGCAGGACCTGCCTTTCATAAACCCATGCTGACTAGGCCTGATCCCCTGGTTGTCCATTATATGACTTGTAATGGCACTCGAGATGATCTGCTCCATGACCTTCCCTGGCACCGAGGTCAGACTGACAGGTCTATAGTTACCTGGATCCTCCTTTCTGCCTCTCCTGTAGATGGGTGTCACATTTGCCACCCTCCAGTCCAATGGGACCTCCCCAGTTAGCCATGACTTCAGCTAAATCATGGACAGCAGCTTGGCGAGCACATCTGCCAACTCCCTCAGCACCCTTGGGTGTAACCCATCCGGTCCCACAGATTTGTGTGCATCCAAGTGGTGTAGCAGGTCTCTGACCATCTCCTCTTCAACTGTGCTGACCTCAGTCTGCTTCCCCTCCCCATCTCCCAGCTCATGAGGCTGGGTGTCCAGGGAACAGCCAGTTCCACTGCTAAAGACTGAGGCAAAGTAGGTGTTGAGCACCTCAGCCTTTTCCTCATCCTTAGTTACCATGTTTCCCTCTGCATCCAGTAGGGGAGGGAGATTTTCTCTAATCCTCCTTTTGCTGTTAACGAATTTATAGAAAGATTTTTTGTTATCCTTAACAGCTGTCGCCAAGTTGAGCTCTAGCTGCGCTTTGGCTCTCCTAATGTTCTCCCTGCATAACTTCACTACGACTTTATAGTCTTCATGAGAGGCCTGGCCCCTCTTCCAAAGGCGATAGATTCTCCTTTTGTTCTTGAGATCCAGCCAAAGGTCCCTGTTTAGCCAGGCCGGTCTCCTTCCCCGCCTGCTTGTTTTTCGGCACACGGGAACAGCCTGCTCCTGTGCCTTTAAGACTTCGCTCTTGAAGTATGTCCAGCCTTCCTGGACTCCCATTTCCTTCAAGGCAGCCTCCCAAGGGATTTTGTCAATCAGTCTCTTGAACAGGTAGAAGTTAGCCCTCCGGAAGTCTAAGGTGGCAGTTTTACTAACCCCTCTCTTTGTTTCTCCAAGGATGAAAAATTCGATCATCTCATGATCACTGCACCCTAGACAGCCTCCAAACTTTACCTCCCCCACAAGCTCTTCCCTGTTCACAAGAAGCAGGTCCAGGAGGGCGCCTTCCCTGGTCGGCTCACTCACCAGCTGTGTGAGGAAGTTATCCTCCACACATTCCAGGAACCTCCTGGATTGTTCCCTCTCTGCTGTGTTGTGATCCCAGCAGATACCCAGGAGGTTAAAGTCCCCCACAAGAACAACGGCAAGTGACCGCGAGATTTCTCCCAACTGTTTGTAGAAAGCTTCATCCACCTCACTGCTTTGGTTGGGGGGTCTATAGCAGACTCCCACAGCAAGATGTGCTTTATTGGCCCTTAACCTAATCCACACACTCTCAACCCCGTTATCACTATACTTGATTTCTGAGCTATCATAGCATTCTCTTACATATAGGGCCACTCTGCCACCTCTCCTTCCCTGCCTATCCCTCCTGAAGAGCTTGTAGCCATCAATTGCTGCACTCCAGTCATGTGAGGCATCCCACCACGTTTCTGTTATAGCTACTATGTCATAGTTCTCATGCTGCATCATGGCTTCAAGCTCCCCGTGTTTGTTGCTCATACTGCGTGCATTGGTATAGATGCACTTGAGATGAACTAATGAATCCAACACCCTCTTGTGAGCATGGGCCCCATTCCCTACCAGACCCTTCTCAGGTGCTTCCACGGTTCCTGAACATCTTTCCCTTCTCTCAAATGAAGTGGCAGAGGGAGAGCCCTCACCATTCCACCATCCTTCAAGCTTTGGCACGTTTCCCTTAAGGTTGTTCCTAACATGCCCAGTTATCTCCCCGTCCCCCCTCATATCTAGTTTAAAGCCCTGTCAATAAGCCCTGCTAACTCCTGCCCCAGAATCCTTTTCCCCCTCAGGGACAGGTGCATCCCACCTTCTCATTTGTCGCCAGCAGACCAGGTGCCTTATAAACCTCGCCATGGTCAAAGAACCCAAAATTCTGACAGTGGCACCAGTCAGTTGCTGCTAAGAAACCAAGGACTTTCCAACTTCCCATGGCCTGACAGTGTTCAGGTGTACAAGAAGCTGGGAGGGAGCATAGCCAGAGCACCAGACCCAAATTGTCCAATTAAATATTCCGTACCATATAATGTCATGCTCAGTATATAGAGGAGGGGCGGCCAGGAAGGAGGGGGTTCTCTCTCACTTCTGGGATTGCGACTGCGGGATCTTGGCTTTTCCAGGATTGCTAGCCGGGAATGGGCTGGGTATCGGTTGGTGGGTGGTGAGCAATCGCATTGTGCATTATTCGTTTGTACTTTCTGTTATTGCTATTATTGTTTTATTTTATTTCAATTATTAAACTGGCTTTATCTCAACCAACGAGTGTCTCTACTGTTACCCCTTCAATTCTTTCCCCCATTCCCCAGGCGGAGGAGAGTGAGTGAGCGGCTGCGTGGTGTTTGGCTGCCAGCCGGGTTTAAACCACAACAGGTGACCATAAGGTCCAGTATCGCATCCCCTCTGGGTAGGGCTGTCTATTACCTGGCTTAAGAAGTTATCCTCAATGCACTCCAGGAGTCTCCTGGATTGCCTACAGCTCGCCGTGCTACTTTTCTAGCAGATGTCAGGGTGGTTGAAATCCCCCAGCAGGACGAGAGCCTGCAAGCATGATGCCTCCTGTAGCTGCAGTAAGAAGGCTTCGTCAATAGGCTCTCCTATTGTCAGGCAACCTGTAGTAGACACCGACCACAAAGTTCCCTCTAATTCTTACCCATAAGCTTTCAATCTGCTCATGGCTATTCTTCAGATAGCTCTTCATAATCTATCCATTTCTTGACAAAGGGGGCAACCCCTCCACCCCTCTTTCCTCGCCTCTCCCTTCTGAACAGCCTGTAGCCATTGATAGCCGCACTCCAGTCATGGGATTTGTCCTACCAAGTTTCAGTAATGGCAACTAGGTCGTAGCTTTCTAGCAGCACGATGGCTTCCAACTCCTCCTGTTTATTGCCCATGTTGCGTGCATTGGTGTAAAGGCATTTCAGCTGGGCTGTCGGCCGTGTCACATTCTTAGAGGAACACCCCTTAATTCCTTTGAGGTATTTCACTGGTGTTTGTCTGTTAGCTCCTATTACACCTCAGGAGCCCCCGGCTCATCTCCGTAAGACTTCAGGTGTGCTCCAGTGTACCCAGAACGTCTCAGAGCAACAGGCTGAGTGCCCTCACTAGCACCGCATGCCTCAACTCTTGGCGTGTCATCCCACGGCTTGTCATGGGCAAGCCTTATATTACCCCCTTCAAGTCCAGTTTAAAGCTCTGTCAATCAATCAGCCCCACTAGCTCATGAGCAAAGACCCTCTTCCCCCTTTGAGAAAGATGAATCCCATCTGACGCCAGCAGGCCTGGTGCCATGTAGGCCATCCTGTTATCAAAAACCTCAAAATTCTGGTAGTGACACCAGCCACGGAGACATGTATTAATAGACTGGGTCCATCTGTTTCTTCCAATATTGCTGCCTGCAACTGGAAGGATAGAGGAAAATCCTGTGCCCCGGATCCCCTTACCAACCGTCCCAAGGCCCCAAAGTCTCTTTTGATTGCCCTTGGACTACATGTTGCAGCTTCAGCACCACCCACATGGAAGAGCAATAATGGGTAATAGTCTGAGGGCTAGGAAGTTTCCTAGTGATGTCCTTAACTAAGGCCCCAGGGAGGCAGCAGACTTCCCTAAGAGGAGGGTCTGTCCAACATATTGGACCCTCTGTTCCCCTCTGAAGGGAGTCACCTACAACTGTAACCTGTCTTCTTCCTCGTGGAGGTGGTTGTGATACAGGGGGGTAGGCCTTTCTGACATTGGCAACACCTTTGGTGTAGATGCACCATCATCCACATCATGCATTGACTGGCCTTCCACATCCAGAGCCTCATACCTGTTGTACAGAGGCATCTGAGAAGGCAAGGTGGTCAAGGAGGGGGGTTGTCTGCCACTCCAAGCATGGACTGGCCTCCATTCACTCCTTTCCATTAAGCTACTGCCTTCAGCCTAGCGGGGTGGGATATAGGATCCCCTTGATCTTGTTTTTTTTTTCTGGTGACTGTTCCTGTTTCTATCTCAGGGAGGGCAGAGCACAGTTCATAGAATCATAGAATGTTTTGAGTTGGAAGGGAACTTAAAAATCATCTAGTTCCTACCCACCTGTCTTAGGCAGAGACACCTTCCACTAGATCAGGTTGCTCAAAGCCCCATCCAACCTGGCCTTGAACACTTCCAGGAAGGGGGCAGCCACAATTTCTCTGGGCAACCTGTGCCAGTGTCTCACCACCCTCACAGTAAAGAATTTCTTCCTTATATCTAATCTAAATCCACCTTCTTTCAGTTTAAAACCATTACCGCTCATCCTATGACTACACTCCCTGATAAAGAGTCCCTCCCCATCTTTCCTGTAGGCCCCCTATAAGTACTGGATGGCCACTATAAGGTCTCCTGGGAGCCTTCTCTTCTCCAGCCCCAACTCTCTCAGCCTGTCCTCATAGGGGAGGTGCTCCAGCTCCCCGATCATCTTCGTGGCCCTCCTCTGGACCTGCTCCAACAAGTCCATGTCCTTCTTATGTTGGGGGCCCCAGAGCTGAACACAGTACTCCAGTCAGGGTCTCACGAAAGCGGAGTAGAGGGGCAGAATCCCCTCCCTTGACCTGCTGGCCACACTTCTCTTGATGCAGCCCAGGATATGGTTGGCTTTCTGGGCTACGAGCACACATTGCTGGCTCATAGTCATTTTTCCATCCACTAATACCCCCAAGTCCTTCTCCGCAGGCCTGCTCTCAATCCACTCATCACCCAGCCTGTATTTGTGCTTGGGATTGCCCCGACCCATGTGCAGGACCTTGCGCTTGGCTTTGTTGAACTTCATGAAGTTTGTATGGGCCCACCTCTCAAGCCTGTCAAGGTCCCTCTGAATGTCATCCCTTCCCTCCAGCGTGTCAACTGCACCACACAGCTTGGTGTCCTTTGCAAACTTGCTGAGGGTGCACTCAATCCCACTATCCATGTTGCCAACAAAGATGTTAAACAGCCCTGGTCCCAACACCGACCCCTGAGGAATGCCACTTGTCACTGGTCTCCACTTGGACATCGAGCTGTTGACCACAACTCTTTGAGTGTGACCATCCAGCCAATTCCTTATCCACCGAGTGGTCCATCTGTCAAATCCATGTCTCTCCAATTTAGAGACAAGGATGTCGTGCGGGACAGCGTCAAATGCTTTGCACAAGTCCAGGTAGATGACATCAGTTGCTCTTCCTTTATCCACCAACGCCGTAACCCCGTCATAGAAGACCACCAAATTTGTCAGGCACGATTTGCCCTTAGTGAAGCCATGTTGGCTGTCACCATTCACTTCCTTATTTTCCATGTGCCCTAGCATTGTATCCAGGAGGATCTGCTCCATGATCTTGATGGGCACAGAGGTGAGACTGACTGGAGTTATGTATCCCCTTTTCCAGTCACTGGGAGCTTCACCGGACTGCCATGACTTCTCAGATATGATGGATAGTGGCTTAGCCACTTCATCCACCAGTTCCCTCAGGACCTGTGGATGCATCTCATCAGGTCCCATGGACTTGTGCACCTTCAGGTTCTTTAGATGGTCTCGAACCTGATCTTCTCCTACAGTGGGTGGTTCTTCGTTTTCTCAGTCCCCGCCATTGCCTTCTGCATCTTGGGTGGTGTGTCTGGAGCCCTTGCTGGTGAAGACTGTCCAGTCTCCAGTTCCACCAGTCTATCTCTTTCTCAGACTCCCTGATGTTCCTTAACCTTTCTACTTCCTTTCATAGCTCTGCAACCAGGCTGAGCAGATCGTCCACTTGGTCACACCTCACACAGCTGTTCTCACTACTGCCATCTGTTACCAGTGAAAGACTCTGGTGTGTCCTGAAGCCTGAGACCTGGATGGCTGCATGTTTTCGTGGGAGCTCTGTCTGGGTTGCCACATCCATTCTGGCGAGTGCAGAGGACATAGCTTTCTGTCAGGTGGATACCATAGCTAATCTCCTTCTGAGAGGGTGATCACCACCAGTTGAACTCACCTCTTGAGCTGGTAGGGTGACGATGCCCTTCCTGCACTCCCTTCCACGTGAACTGCCATGGCAAACTGCCGCACTACTCCCTGGTTGACGCGCCACACTCACTGCTGCGCCACACCCTGGTTGATGTGCCATACTCTGTTTATCCGCTCTATTCACAGCGCTCCTGGTCGC
The DNA here is from genome assembly GCF_031877795.1 of Strix aluco. NCBI lineage: Eukaryota > Metazoa > Chordata > Aves > Strigiformes > Strigidae > Strix > Strix aluco. Next base: position 14,224,479 of record NC_133970.1, read on the forward strand.
TAGCACTGCTTAGGCTGCTTTTTATAGGTCTGGGGTGGCTGCTGTTGCCCAGGCCTCGTCAGCGTCCCTCACAAGAGCTGCCAGCTCCTGGTGGGTCTCTCTGCTACCCTGGCATTTCCCTGCCTCAGAAAACCCCCCTGTGTGTGACATCTGCTGCTCTGCTGGCGGCCAGCCATGGTCAACCCACCACAGTCCTTTTTGGTGCCCAATGTGGGGCTCGGGGCAGCGGCAGTTTTCATTTGAATGTGCTATAGCTGCAGTAGTTATTAATTGGCAAGTTTCTGTGCAGGTCATGAAGTTTGCTGGCTGTACTGCTTATCCCTCTATTTTGCTAAACTTGGGAACATGTTGTCCTGGTTTTGGCCAGGATAGAGTTAACTTTCTGTGGGCTGAGAGGGAGCACAGCTGAAGGGCTGGGTCCTCATTGATCGTTGGAGCATTCCATGTCATGTGACGTCAAAGCTCAGAATATAGGCCGGCCGTGTGCTCTCTCACCAATGGGTGTTGTTTGTTTTGGGTTTCTGGATATGTCTGGGCGGAGTTTCTCTGGTGCGGTCGAGATCACTGCTGAGGACAGCTCTGCACCAGTCGCTGTTCAGTGAGCCACTACTGCATTTTACCTGTTTTAGACTACTATCATTACTGTTGCTTTTGCTAGTAAATTTTTGTTATTTAGCCTACAAACTTCTTTTTTTGTCCCTCCCCTATTTCACCGTGGGGGGGGAAGGCAAACAACTGGCCACGTGGTGATTTGCTACCGGCTGAGTTCAAACCACAACACATGTTAATACAAACAATGGCTTTGTCCTGGCATTGATGCCCTTACTGTGCTGGGGGAGCACTTTTTACCAGGGCCTGTAGTGACAGGACAAGGGGCAACAGTTTTAAACTGAAAGAGGGCAGATTAAATGGGACATAAGGAAGAAATTTTTTATGATGAGGACAGTGAGGCACTGGAACAGGTTGCCCAGGGAAGTTGTGGCTGCCCCATCATTGGAAGATTGGATGGGGCTCTGAGCAACCTCATCTAGTTGAAGATATCCCTGCCCATGGAAGTGGGGTTGGACTAAATAATCTTTAAAGGTCCCTTCCAACCCAAACTATTCTATGATTCTATCCATATGCGTCCTGAAGAGTGCAAATTATGGGTTTCCAGGGCTTCCTTTTAGCTTTGTAAAACTACACCATGACCACAACCAACATCATTATTTGGAAAATACTTAGGCCAGAGGTCTGTCGTGCCAAGTACAACATATACAGCAGTCAGTGATAACAGCAAAGAACTTAGATTATAAGTAAACCTTTACTATTCAGGTTTTTCTTTTTTCCACCCCCCAGCCCCACCCGTCTCAGAATATCTCTAGCAGATTTTAAGCCTTTATCTGCATTCTATAGATGAGGGTATCACCTCAGTCTTTTCAGTGGTACAAGATAAATGCCAGTTTCAGGATACCTCTGATAGCCTCCTATAGCAGGCCATACTGGTGAATCTGAAGTTTCATGCACTGACAGTGATGTCTGTTCTTTTATACTGCAGTTCACGGGTGAGCAGAAATCTGATGGACCAGGTGGAATTGCAGTCTCAGTTGGACCACTATAAATATATAATTTTGAAGTAGTATTTGGGCTTATTCAAAGCCCATGAGTCAAAGACTAGAATATACTTTCTTATATCAGTTAATTGTTCAACCTTATCTGGAAAATATCTTAATTCACTTTACACATAAGAAAGGCGAGTATTAGAAAGATCAAGAGATTTAGGGTTTGTTATTTTGTTTCTTTTTTAAATGAGCAAGAGGATCATCTTGACAGACCGAACTCAAAAAGAGGACATCTAAGTTAAATTCTCAGCTTTGCCAGAAATTCCTTGTGTACACTTGGGAAGTAATTTCTCTCTGACTCTGCTTCACATCTTTGAAAGTAGCATAAACACTTTTCCTTCCTCTGTCCTATCTCTTTAGATCATAAACACTTCCTTGGCCTCTTATTGTTTTTCACATTCCTAATACTTCCAGATGTCAATATCATACAAATAATAACCATAGTTTTCATACAATTCCCACTGGGGCAGTGTGAGATAGGCTGGGTCTGACAGGACTATTCCAAAGTCACATAGGAACTCTTTGGGAATGAGAGGCTTTAGGAGAAAAAAAGAAACAGTAACATTTAGGCACACTTGTCAAGTTTTCTGCCAAATCAAATAAACCTTCTATACCTCAGTTTCTCTGTCTATATATATAAAAAAGAAAGATTCTTTACCTCATAAAGGAAATATCAGTATTAATCCACTAATACTTATAGACTCTCTGTTAATTGTAGTAAGCTCCATAGAAAAATCAGATCAGGAGCAAAGCCGCATTTTCCTATCTCATGAATTCTGAACTTTACTTTATCACCTGATAGAAGGGTTCCTTGCCTACCCCAATGAAAACCAGCAGCTTCTAGCACTGTACTGGGGCTTGGCCTGTGCCTATTGAGCAACAATTCAGTACTGTCAATCAGAAGCAGAGACCCAAACTGCATCTGAGAATGCCATGACTGAGAGCAGGATACAAACTACATCCGAGGCCATGATAGTTGAGACACGGACACAAACTGTACCTGAGGACACCATGGCTGAGATAGGGACCCAAAAAACAACTACAGTAATTACCTCAATAGTGAAGAAGAAACAGTGGACAAGGATGTCAATGGGTCCATATCATCGATTAGTAAGGGAGAAGGAGGAGAAAGGGTCTGATGAGGAAGCCAGTATTTCAGCAAAGAAATGGGAGGAAGAAGTGAAAGAAATCAGACAAGAGGCAGAAACTACGTGCTCCCTGACCTCAAAAGAACTTCAAGACATGCAGAAAAATTAGAGCCGTCAGCCAGGAGAGCAGATTTCTGCCTAGCTGTTTCGATGCTGAGATAGCAGGGCCAACAGTCAGCAACTGGAAGGCAAGGAAGCCCAGCAGCTCAGATCTCTTGTTAGAAACCAGGGAATTGACAGAGGAAGAAATTTTCTGTCTCCAGAGACGGCTCCTGTCAAGTGTGAGGGCAAGATATCTGTTCAAGGAAGATCTTGCAAACTACCAAGGAAAGTGGACTACTGCCGAGGAAGGGATCCAGTACCTGAGAGAATTAGCAGTGCTGAAAATCATCTACGGTGACCAAGAGAACAATGAGGCCTCCAAAGATCCAGATGACGTCCTGTGCATATGGACCATGTGAAGGAAAGTGGTCCAAAACACCCCATTGTCATATTCAAGATATAACACATGCGGGACAACCAGATGATCAGGCCCAGTCAGCATGGGTTTATGAAAGGCAGGTCCTGCTTGACAAACCTGATCTCCTCCTATGACAGGGCGACCTGCTTATTGGATGAGGGAAAGGCTGTGGATGTTGTTTGCCTTGACTTCAGTAAGGCCTTTGACACCGTTTCCCACAGCATTCTCCTGGAGAAACTGGCTGCTCGAGGCTTGGATGGGCACATGCTTTGCTGGGTAAAAAACTGGCTGGATGGCCGGGCCCAAAGAGTGGTGGTGAACGGAGTTAAATCCAGTTCGTGGCCAGTCACGAGTGGTGTCCCCCAGGGCTCGGTTTTGGGGCCACTTCTCTTTAATATCTTTATTGATGATCTAGATGAGGGGATCGAGTGCACCCTCGGTAAGTTTGCAGATGACACCAAGCTGGGTGGGAGTGTTGATCTGCTCGAGGGCAGGGAGGCTCTGCAGAGAGACCTGGACAGGCTGGAGCGATGGGCTAAGGCCAACTGGAGGAGGTTCAATAAGGCCAAATGCCGGGTGCTGCACTTGGGCCACAACAACCCCCAGCAGCGCTACAGGCTTGGGGAGGAGTGGCTGGAGAGCTGCCAGTCAGAGAGGGACCTGGGGGTGTTGATTGACAGCCAGCTGAACATGAGCCAGCAGTGTGCCCAGGTGGCCAAGAAGGCCAATGGCATCCTGGCTTGTATCAGAAATAGTGTGGCCAGCAGGGACAGGGAAGTGATCTTACCCCTGTACTTGGCACTGGTGAGGCCGCACCTCGATGACTGTGTTCAGTTTTGGGCCCCTCACTACAAAAAGGACATTGAATGACTTGAGCGTGTCCAGAGAAGGGCAACGAAGCTGGTGAAGGGTCTGTAGGACAGGTCTTATGAGAAGTGGCTGAGGGAACTAGGGTTGTTTAGTCTGGAGAAGAGGAGGCTGAGGGGAGACCTCATCGCCCTCTACAGCTACCTGAAAGGAGGTTGCAGAGAGCTGGGGATGAGTCTCTTTAACAAAGTAACAAGCAATAGGACGAGAGGTAATGGCCTCAAGTTGTGCCAGGGAAGGTGTAGACTGGATATTAGGAAGCATTTCTTTACAGAACGGGTTGTTAGGCATTGGAATGGGCTTCCCAGGGCAGTGATGGAGTCCTGTGGAGGTTTGAACTCAGCCAGCAGCCAGACACCATGTGGCCGGCCGTTCACCTCCCCCTCCCCGCTCTGGTAAGATAGGGGAGGGACAAAAGAAGAGAATTCATGGGTTGAATAAAAAGAAAGAATTTACTAAATATAACAAGAGAACAACAGTAACAATAGTGAGTTCAAAAAGAAAAAGGGGTAAAATGCAGCAGTGGCTTACCGAGCGTGACGACCGCTCCCTCACAGCAACAATACTGAGCAGACAGCGCGTGTGCCAACCCCCAGCGAAAAGCCAAGAGAGGAAGAGCGAGCGAGATAGCCCGTCCACCTGGGTATGACATCACATGGTATGAAATACTCCAATGAAAATTAACTCCATCCTGGTCGAAACCAGGACAGTCTCCACCCCTTATTCCATACCATTGACGTTATGCTCAGGTTTCCACATACATCTTAAGAAATAACCACCCTTTTTTTTCCCAGATCTCACAGATATCATTCCCTTAGTCTATGGGCCATCCTTCCACAATGTTTACTGGGTTCATTTAGTCCATAACTTCGGGTTCCATCTGTTATGACAGTCTATAATGCTGAGGAATGAGGCGGAGTTGGCTCAGTTGGTGGAGCAGGAGGCTTTGGATGTGGCACGGGGATGTTGCAAGGCACTAATTGCAATAACAGGGTTATTTGACAGTCCGGTTCATTGGCTATTCTCACCTAAAATCAAATCTCCCTGAGGCACACATCAGACCTCTCCATCATTCTGCATTACCCACCAAGTGCACCCAGGTCCTTGGGCAAAAGTAATCCCACACATGGGTTTACCTTTACCCAATGCAGGAGTGACCCAGACGGCCTTCACCAACATATTCCTAATGCGCACTATGGGGGCTTTATCCCCATCCATGGTATGTAGGAGGTTTGATTGATCAGGGCCAGCTTGCTTGGCAAAACCTCTGGTATTGACTAACCAGGTGGCTTTTGCTAAATGCACATCCCAGTGTTTGAAAGTTCCACCACCCATTGCTCTCAGTGTAGTGTTCAGCAACCCATTGTATTGCTCAATTTTTCCAGAGGGTGGTGCATGATAGGGAATGTGATATATCCACTCAATATCATGTTCTTTGGCCCAGGAGTCTATGAGGTTGTTTTGGAAATGTGTCCCATTATCTGACTCAATTCTTTCTGACGAGCCATGCCACCACAAGACTTTCTCCTCAAGGCCTAAAATGTTGTTCCAGGCAGTGGCATGGGGCACGGCATAAGTTTCCAACCATCCGGTGGCTGCTTCCACCATTGTAATCACATAGTGTTTGCCATGCCAAGTTTGTGGGAGCATGATATAATCAATCTGCCAGGCCTCCCCATATTTATACTTTGACCGTCATCCTCCATACCAAATGGGCTTTAACCGTTTGGCTTGCTTGATCGTAGCACATGTCTCACATTCATGGATTACCTGTGCAATAACATCCATGGTTAAGTCCACCCCTCGGTCACGAGCCCATCTATATGTTGCAGTTCTTCCCTGATGGCCTGAGGAGTCATGGGCCCAGCGAGCCAGAAATTGTTCACCCTTATGTTGCCAGTCCAGATCTACTTGAGACACCTTAATCTTGGCAGCCTGATCCACCTGTTGGTTGTTCTGATGTTCTTCAGTGGCCTGTCTCTTGGGTACATGAGCGTCTACATGGCGTACTTTCACAACCAGATTCTCTACCTGAGCAGCAATATCTTGCCATAATTCAGCAGCCCAGATGGGTTTGCCTCTGCTCTGCCAGTTGCTCCATTTCCACTACTGTAACCACCCCCACAGCTCATTTGCCACCATCCATGAGTCAGTATAGAGGTAGAGCACTGGCCACTTTTCTCGCTCAGCGATATTCAAGGCCAGCTAGATGGCTTTCACCTCTGCAAACTGACTCGATTCACCTTCTCCTTCAGCAGCTTCAGCGACCCATCGTGTGGGGCTCCATACAGCTGCTTTCCATTTTCGATGTTTTCCCACAATGCGACAGGACCCGTCGGTAAACAGGGCATATGGCTTCTCATTATCCGGTAGCTCAGTATATGGTAGGGACTCTTCAGCACGTGCTACCTCTTCCTCTGGTGCCATTCCAAAATCTTTGCCTTCTGGCCAATTTGTAATCACTTCCAATATTCCCGGACGGCTGGGGGTCCCTATTTGAGTTCGTTGTGTGATTAATGCGACCCATTTACTCCACGTGGCATCAGTCGCATGGTATGTAGAGGGGACGCTCCCTTTGAACATCCAGCCCAGAACCAGCAGTCAGGGTGCCAGGAGGAGCTGTGCTTCAGTCCCATTCACCTCTGAAGCAGCTCAAACCCTTCATATGCTGCCAGTATCTCCTTTTCAGTTGCAGTATAGTGGTCTTCTGATCCTCTGTATCCCTGACTCCAAAACCCCAGGGGTTGACCCCGAGTCTCCCCTGGTGCTCTCTGCCAGAGGCTCCAGGTAGGGCCATTCTTCCCGGCTGCAGTGTAGAGCACGTTTTTAACATCTTGCCCTGTCCGAACTGGCCCGAGGGCTACGACATGAACTATTTCCTGTTTAATTTGCTCAAAAGCCTGTCGCTGCTCCGGGCCCCATACAAAATCATTCTTTTTCCGAGTCACTTGATAGAGATGGCTTACAATCTGACTGTAATTTGGAATGTGCAGTCTCCAGAAACCCACAACACCCAAGAAAGCTTGTGTTTCCTTTCTGTTAGTTGGTGGGGACATAGCTGTTATTTTATTAATCACCTCCATTGGAATCTGATGATGTTCATCTTGCCATTTTACTCCTAAAAACTGAATCTCTTGTGCAGGTCCGTTGACCTTACCCCGCTTTATGGCAAAACTGGCTCTCAGAAGGATTTGGATTATTTTCTCCCCTTTCTCAAAAACTTCTTCTGCTGTATTACCCCATATAATGATGTCATCAATGTATTGTAAATGTTCTGGGGCTTCACCTTGTTCTAGTGCAGCATGGATCAGTCCATGGCAAATGGTGGGGCTGTGTTTCCACCCCTGGGGCAGCCGATTCCAGGTATATTGGACACCCCTCCAGGTGAAAGCAAACTGTGGCCTGCATTCTGCTGCCAGAGGAATGGAGAAAAATGCATTGGCAATATTAATCGTGGTGTACCACTTGGCTGCCTTCGACTCTAGCTCATACTGCAGTTCCAACATGTCTGGCATGGCAGCACTCAGCGGTGGCGTGACTTCATTCAGGCCATGATAGTCTACTGTCAGTCTCCACTCTCCATTAGACTTTCGCACTGGCCATATGGGGCTGTTAAAGGGGGAGCGCGTCTTGCTGATGACTCCTTGGCTCTCTAGCTGATGAATCAGTCTATGGATAGGGATTACAGAGTCTCGATTGGTGCGGTATTGCTGTCGGTGCACTGTTGTGGCGGCAATTGGCACCCATTGTTCTTCAACCCTCAGCAATCCCACAACAGAAGGATCCTCTGAGAGACCAGGCAACACAGACAGCTGTTTAATTCCTTCTGTTTCCAAGGCAGCTATACCAAAAGCCCACCGATACCTTTTTGGGTCCTTAAAATACCCTCTTCTGAGGTAATCTATGTCAAGAATACATGAAGCGTCTGGGCCAGTCACAATGGGGTGTTTTTCCCACTCTTCTCCACTTAGGCTCACCTCGGCCTCCAACACAGTCAACTGTTGAGACCCCCCCTGTCACTCCTGAAATACAAACGGGTACTGCTCCTTTAAAATTTGACGGCATTAGGGTGCATTGAGCACCAGTGTCCACTAGAGCCTTATACTGCTGGGGGTCAGACGTGCCAGGCCATCGAATCCACACAGTCCAGTAAACTCAGTTGTCCTTGTCCTCCGTCTGGCTGGAGGCAGGGCCCCTCTAATGTTGATCATAATACTTGCTAACAACAAATGGGTTAGTGTAGTGTGCACGGGTTTCAGTCTCATCTTGATCACTCACTTCTTGTGAATACAAATCAGGAGTTCTTCTCATAGGATCATGAGTAAAGTCGACCTTTCTGCTCCGTTTGGGCACTTGATTACTGGAAACCGGAGCAGCATTTCTTCTGAAAGGACGACATTCTGTACTTGTTCTTCCTTCCAGCTCACATACTCGCTTTTCTAGGAGGTAGGTAGGTTTTCCATCCCATTTCTTCATGTCTTCTCCATAGTCATGCAGGCAATGCCATAGCTTCCCCCGTGGTGTGTACCGGTTCTCTCATGTAGAGAAATGATGGCTCCTAATAGCCGAGATTCTGGTCCGTGCAGGTGGGGAGTAGGACATGTTCTCTTTAAGTTGCTGGACATCTTGAGATAATTTGTTCACAGCCACGATGATGGGGGAAACGACACTTTCTTTATATTGTCGTAGTTGGTGAGCCAGTTCATCCACTGTTGGTCCCTCTTCGTCTCTCCAGTCCATTACTGCTAATGCATTGGCATATGATGAGGGTGTGCTCCGTACAAACTTCCTCCACGTGGGCCGGGTGCATTGGACTTCATCTGGATCTGTGGGTAGCCGTGCATTATCTGGATCATAGTAAACTACCTCCTGCACAGCTAGCTCCCTCAAGTATTGAATGCCTCTCTCCATAGTGGTCCACTTACTTGGTCGACATGTAAAGTCATCCTTGAAGGGATACTTCTCCCTCACACTTGACAGAAGTCGCTTCCAGAGACTGAGATTTTTTGTCTTCTTTCCAATGGCTTTGTCAATGCCCCCTTCCTTAGACAGCGATTCCAGCTGCCTGGCCTCCCTGCCCTCTAGTTCCATGCTACTGGCCCCACTATCCCAGCACCGCAGCAGCCAGGTAACGAGGTGCACACCTGTATGGCAGCTGTAATCTTTTCTTATGTCTCACAACTCACTCAAGGACAAGGATTGGGTGTCTATCACTGGCTCTGCCTCCTCCTGTTCTTGTGATGGGCCTGGTTCATCATCACCCTGTACACTGCGAGGGGTATTTTGTGTATTTCTTCTTCTGTATGGGAGCAACTGACACTGTCATGGGTTGGTTCTCTGGTTCAGCTGCAGCGCCTGTCCTCGGGCTTGTAGTGGCTGCAGTTTCTGTTACTTGGTTAATCCTAAATAGTAGCTTAACCATAAACAAAACCTGAACCACATGCAGGAAAACAGTAGCTCCGAACATCCCGGTAAACATGTTTTTGTCAACATTCCAAAGATATTTGAACCCCCCAAATTTCTCAAACACAGCTGTAAATAGCCCCAGCACCGATGACTGCACGCTATCATAGATTAGCATCACATAGTACAACAGAAACAAAACCTTAACCCACCTCTCACGGAAGGTGAGCAACAGCATGGGAAACACGTATTGCAAATGAGGTGATAAGATCTTAAGGCGCCAAGCAATCCACATTTTACCCATTTTGTTGTTATCTCAAACAAATAGAGAAGCCTCGACCCCCACATTGGGGGCCAAAAACTGTGGAGGTTTGAACTCAGCCGGCAGCCAGACGCCATGTGGCTGGCCGTTCACCTCCCCCTCTCCCCTCTGGTAAGATAGGGGAGGGACAAAAAGAAGAGAATTAATGGGTTGAATAAAAAGAAAGAATTTACTAAATATAACAAGAGAACAACAGTAACAATAGTGAGTTCAAAAAGAAAATTATCAAAATGCAGCAGTGGCTTACCGAGCGCGACGACCGCTCCCCCACAGCAACAATACCGCTCGACGAGCAGATGGCACTCATGCCAACCCCCAGCGAAAAGCCGAGAGAGAGAGCAAGAGCGAGCGAGATAGCCCGTCCACCTGGGCATGACGTCACATGGTATGAAATACTCCAATTAAAATTAACTCCATCCTGGTCGAAACCAGGACAAGTCCCCATTCCTGGAGGTGTTTAAGAGTTGCGTTGACATAGTGCTTAGGGATATGGTGTAGTTGAGAACTGTCAATGTTAGGTTAATGGTTGGACTAGATGATCTTCAAGGTCTTTTCCAACCTGGATGATTCTGTGATTCTGTGATTCTAACAGCTTGGCAACAATGTATTGCCCAGATATGGATACACCAGCTGTGGAGAGAGCATCTTCCTGGCTCCACCATTTTGAAGAAAAACTCTGTCCCTCCTGTCCTGGTTTGAGTGAGTGGCAGGGGTTTTTTGTAGCGGGGGAGGGTGCTACAGCGGTGGCCCCCTGTGAGAAGCTTCTCGACGCTCCCCCAGCTCCAAGTCAGACCCACCTTTGCACCAAGGCCGGGCCAATTAGCTGTCCCTCTGCGATAATGTATTTAAGAAGGGGATCCTGGGAGGAATGGTGGGAGTTGAGAGGAGGAGTTGTGAGGAGAACATCTGTGTGAACACTGAGGTCAGTGGAAGAATGGAGGACAAGGGCGGGGAGGTGCGCTGGTGCAGAGACTTCTCTGTATCCTGTGGTGAGACAGCAGGGCCGCCCCCCCGCCACGCATGGAGGTCTACAGTGGAGCAGATACCTATTTGCAGCCTGTGGGGTCCCATGCTGACCCAGGTGACTGCACCTGAAGAAGGCCATGACCCTGTGAGAAGGCCCCACAGTTGTAGTTCAGCACTTGGAGGATTGCAACAGGTGAGGGTGACATACACACCCATGGGAGTGACTCATGTCAGAGAGAGTTTGTGGAGAACTGTCTCCTGTGAGAGGGGGACTGCGCTGGAACAGGGAAGGAATGCCAGAAGTTGTTCCCCCCCCCCCCCCCCAAGGTGGAAGAAGCAGCAAGGACTGATTGCACCCACCATTCCCTGCCCCCTGTGCTGCTGTGGGGGAGTAGGTAGAGATATCAGGAGCAAAGCTGAGCCTGGGATGAAGGGAGGGAGGGATGGGGGAAGGTGTTTTCAGGATGTGGTAATGCTTCTCATGGCCCTGCTCTGTCTGTTAATTGTTGTTGTTAGTGTCTGTATTAACTTTGTGTTCTTTTTTTTTTCTTCCCCTGAGGAGTCCTTTTTTTGCCTGTGCTTTAATGGATGAGGTCATCCCTCCTTGTCGTTATCTTGAGTTCCTGGGTCTTTTGCTTCCCTTTTTCCAAGCACTTGGGCGGGAGGAGGGAAATGAGTGGCTGTGTGGTGCTCAGTTGCCATCTGAGCTCAAACCACGACACACCCCCAGCCTACTCACTGGCAGGGCAGTTGGTGGAAGTGATTCAGTAGGTGAAATCTTCTGTCCATGAGTCATCATAGGAGGACAAACCAGTGTTAGGCAATTTGATTAAACCTTTCAGATATGATAATGGTATTTATAAAGGCCTTTAGGAATATGTTGCAACTACATGCAGTCAGAGGGAAGTGATAGGGCTTGAGTACTGAATGTCATTGTGAGTAAGTGTGTGGAGAAGGCAGATTTGTCGAAATCCTCCCTCCTACAGGGCATACTTCATCAGTTCCAAAAGTTTGGTTTGGATGATCTTACTGTGCACAAACTGTCAGTGCTCTGTGTCACACAGTCTTGGAGATCTGATGAAGTGCACTGTCATCCCCTTCTTGCCCATGCATTTTGTTTCCTTCAACTAGCAATAAGTAGGTAGAAAGTGGAAAGGAGAGGTAGAGTTGCATCAATGGTATTGCAGACGAGGCCTGACTGGTCACTGTCCTGGTTTTGGCCAGGATAGAGTTAACTTTCCTTGGTCTGAGAGGGAGCACAGCTAGAGGGCTGGGTCCGGATCGATCATTGGAGCATTCCATATCATGTGACATCATGCTCAGTATATAGGCAGACATGTGCTCTCTCACACCTTGTTTTTTCAGTTTCTGGGTCAGCGTGGTGGGATTTTCTGGTGCAGTCGGATCGCTTCTGGGGAGGGGGTGGGCTACATACCTGTCACCGCGCTCGGTGAGCCACTGCTGCATTTTACCCATTTTGGACTTACTGTTGTTACTGTTGTTTTTGTTACTATTACTAAATTTTTTTAATTCAACCTACAAATTTCTTCTTTTGTCCCTCCCCTATTTCACCGGGGCAGGGGAGTAAACAACTGGCCACGTGGTGATTGGCTACCAGCTGAGTTCAAACCACAACAGTCACCCAGGTCAGGGATTTGGAAAATACTCTAAAGCCCCACAGCTTACATGCACCTAGTAAGAGTTTTGCATTCTATTTAGTGGGACATAGATTTCACTCCAGTATGAGATGTACTAAATCTGTTGCCTCCCAGGGGAAATTTAAGGGGCAGTTGTGGTATCTTGGACCTTACTCTGAAAATATTGCATCATCAATTTTATCAGTGATATCTCTTGAAAGAATTTCTAATTCCTATGCCAAAATAAAATCCTGCCTGGCGGTTCCTTACTGGCAAGAATATGTTTCCTTTAATCTCTTGCATTTTCCTTCTCTTTGATAACATTAAACAACAGAATTTATCTTATTTATTTGGCCATTATGTCACCTGGAACTTCTTGCTTTTAATTTATGATTTCTAAAACTTCAAAGTCTTTACAGTTGTGAATATAATAGGAAAAAGAATACAACTGAGAAAAAAAACCCCAATAAAGTAGTCTGAAAATAAAACCCTGGTGTATTTCTGTTTTAAAACTAGCTTTACTCATTCTGTTTAAACTTTCAGAGCAGGGAAGGCTCCAAAGCTGAGGCACTGCAGTTTGCCAGTCAAGCCTGAAGGGGATGTTTCACTTGAAATTATAAACCTAACAATATTGGAATTGCTGGAACACCCTTAATAATAACCTATCTAAATTGCTATTAGCTTCTCTAAAGTGTATTTTATTCTTTTAGAGCCATTGTATGAAGGATACTAGTGGAAAGAACTTTCCATCATTTTATTCCCCTGTCCTTGACACTTCATACTTCTCTAGAGTGCTCTGAAAATACTGATCTTAAACAGAAGGGCATACTAGAGTGCCTGGTTAAACTTTTTATTGTTTGTTTTTTCTGTTCTAGTTTTTCCTCTCATCACAGTATTCTTAAATTTGACAAGCATCATTGTTCAGGATGAAGTGCTAAGGCTTGGACAACAGGCCCAAGCCAGAGTTGACCTATAGATGAATCCTGTATATTTTATAACTGATAACCATTGCGCTAGTAGGTATTGTACTAAGTTATAACAACCCACTTATGCTGGTGTAAAAAGTGCTAAAGTATTGAAATACTGCAGCCTGAGCAACAGGCCCCAAGCTGAAGCTGCTAACTTAGCATGTAGTCATTAGTGAAATATGTAAACTCGCTAGTGAAAGACAAAATATAATCAGTAGTGAGGAGAGAATGTATCCGACTTTCCTTTCGCAGCCTTGTTCAAGGCTGAGAACCCAATTATTTGGCCTTGTTAGAAACTCCCTTGGTTCCCCCCCCGAGCCCTGGCCAGGCTTTGGGTGGAATCCAACAGGAGAATGAAACCAGAAATTTTCCGCTCAAAACAAAGGTGCCAGCTATTCTGGCTTGCTGATTTTTGGTATATAAGGCTGGACCCGCTCACAGCGACTTTGGAAGCCTCACCTACGGGTGGACGCACCGCGTAGGATTTCCCACTTGCCGGGACAGGCTCTGCAAATCCTCGCTGTAACCGGGGCTGCCCAGCGCCTGCGGGTCTGGATGATGGTAACGTGTGCAAGTGGTGATGGATCTTTCTTAATCACTATTCTCTCTCTCTCTCATGTAGTAATGATTTGATGCATTACCCTGTATTTTCCTGTTTGTTGCTTTAAGTGCACTGTTCTGTTTTTTTCTTACTGCATGTTCTCTGTATTACGCTGTTACATTACTTGGTTATCACTAGTAAAACACGCCTGCTCTTTTCACTCTGGTGTCCGAATTTAATTGGTATCCTTAATCAGCAAAACACAGGACTACCTTGATGTTCTGTGGATATGCCTGTATTTGGAGTGACTTACAGAATTTAAGGTCCCTCTTGGAATGTGTTTGAGTAATTAACAATGATAAGTAGTAATAGTTGCCAGAATAGCTCCACTGCAACAAAAATGCCTTATGGTGATGTTACTGCCAATACTGCTTATTATTTGCTAGCTACTGAAATGCTCATTTTGTATAGGAAAATTGTGACTGAGGTCAGTGTCTGGAAATGTTTGTAAGAAAGAAATATTTGTTTGTGTTGCATACAAAATACTCTTCATGCATGAGCCTTGATTAGAACTTTAAGCCTTTGTCCAGAAAGTAAGAGTGGGAAAACTCCCATCAAAGTCAGTGAAACTGATCTTACGGAGTCACATTTGTTGGGCAGAGGCCTTCTCTCTAAGATATGTACTGGTATTGTTTAAAATTTTAACCTGCCTGATGGATGCTTTTTTGGGTTATGCTTTTGGTCTCCAGTGTTAAGTTCTTTAGGTTCTTAATTTGACCATGACCGTTTGTTCCTCCTATGAAACAGTCATTTCCCTTATGTAGAAAAATTCTAAGCCACAATAAAATGCAGAGTATACCATAAATACTGCTATGATACTGTTTTTTCCCTGTAGGCATAGTAGTGACAGAGTACAAGTAAAGTGTTCCAACTGTGAGCACATTCTGGAGTCTGTCTGTCTGAGGCAGGCAAGCACAGTCAAAAGCCACAAAGACTTTGTGCTGTGAAAGTCACCTGTCAACCTCAACTGTCACCCCTAAGAGTAGTGAATGGGAGGAGAGGGATTACAACTCTGAATGCTACTTACCAAAGCTACCAAATATTTGTAAACTGCTCCCCACACAACATCAATAAGTTGGTCAGCCCATTCATCAAGAGACTTTGCTGGGGTTTTTTTGTTTCTTTTATGTGTGCACTCTTTTATTATGAAGCCATAGTCACTCAGCCTGCATATGCATTCATGTTAGCAAAAATGGCTGTGAAGAGCCAGCTCCTTTGGAGATGCTTTCCTAAAACAGGAGATGGGGTTTGAGCTGATGCTGAAGTATAGGTTCAAAAGCTATTGTTGGGAAGGCTTCTGATTTGGTAATATTTAATAAATATGAGACTCAGAGATGTGTTGTTGTTTTTAAAAAACAACACCAAACCTGATCCAAAGATACGTTTTTTTCCTCTGAAGACAGCATGGAATTACTATGCTGTCTCCTAAAGTACTTGATGTGTCATTTTTGACAAGACCACTCATTATTTACTGAGAATTAGCCATATGAGATGTTCCAGTAGCCTAACAAATTAACTAAGAAATGAACAATGGAAAAGTTAAGAAATTAATTTTGTTTCTCTTTGGATGTTAATTTAACAACCGTGATAACAACAAATGCTTGTTCATATTTGGTCTAGACCCAATCCTTAGCTGTAGATCCCAAAAAAAGCAAGATCCCAAAACCGCAATCCCGGAAGCGAGAGAGAACCCCCTCCTTCCCGGCTGACCCTCCTTTATATACTGAGCATGACGTTACATGATATGGAATATTCCATTGGCTAACTTGGGTCCGGTGCTCCGGCTCTGCTCCCTCCCAGCTTCTTGTACACCTGCTCATGGGCAGGACATGGGGAGTTGGAGAGTCCTTGATCTCTTAGCAACAACTGAAAACATCAGTGTATTATCAACATTCCTCTCATACCAAATCCCATACTGAATCCAAAACACAGCACTATTCTAGCTACTAAGAAAACTTAACTCTATCACAGCTGAAACCAGGACAATACTCTTAGATGTTCTGAGTTATTTGAAGACTTATTTTACAGAATATCAATTGTAAAGGGGGCTGACTATCTGAACTTGAAGTAATATTTGTGGAAATACTGTATCTTATACTTAAGCACCTGGGAAGTTTGAGGAAACTTTCTGTGCTGCAGGTTCCCATTCATTAACTATTGACAATGATGCTTGTTTATTCTTTATTATTTCAGCTGTACTGTGAAGTAATGCTATTTTTCTCTTATCCTGTAAATTGAAAGTGAAGTTTTGGCTTGTTTGCAAATATTTTGATAAAGAATCTTGTATTCCAAAAGACAGCAGCCTTTAGATCCAAAAATGCTTAGACATCATGATGAAAGGCACCGTTGATACAAGATTTTTGAGATAACGCAGTCTACATTTTTTTCTAGAGGATATAGTTCTATTTCCTGTTTCACAACACTATGGTTTTGAAACTGACAGCTAGACAAACTGATTTATGTTGTTATTATGTGTGTTAGCATTCTGTGACTTAGCGGTATAATTTTTTTCTTTATTGGTTTCTCTTGCATTTCCCATAAATATATGTACAGGTGTTGAATGGAGAAAAATAATAAATAATCAAGGACTTTAGAACATTTTTGTTGTTTGAATTGATGTTGATAGCTCCTCCCATTTCTTGTTTCTTATAATATTTAAATAACATTTGAAAAATTGCATAAAGAGGTATTCTTTGCTTAAGAGCAGATGCTCTAGCTTTCAAAGTGATAGAAGGATGACACACAGAGAAAAATCCTTTTCCTTACTTGAACTCTGAATGCAATTGCTGTCAGAACAGACTCTAGCCAAAAATAAATATGGATTTCTCTTTTCTTAAAAGTCTACATATTTTTCCATACTAAATTTAAAAGAAAGTTGTTTATGTGTCTTTACCATGCTAACCATCCCTGTGTTTTTACCAGTTTTTATAGAAATGAGAAAATGTGTTCTTTGAACAATACTTTCCATGAACTTTGCAAATTTTGGCCCATTCTTACAGACCATTCATCTGTGCAGAATTTATGCCAGCTGAGATCTCATATGCAGTCAGTGGAAGTCATATTTCAAAACTCAGAATTGTCAAATTAAGCCCATTTGTAAACTGAGAAAACAATAGCAATAACAAGAGATAAACCACAATCTATATTATATTATAGTAGTATAAATTCAGTGCCTGTATATTCACTGAACATGTAAAACTTTTGGTTTACTTATGTCACTTTGGAGATCAAATTAATACATGGGAGATATTAATGTAATGAGAAAGCAGATCACATTCTGTGAATTGTCACATGTCATTGCAGCCTTTTGAATGTATTCCTAGCTGTTACTGACTGACATCAGCTTTGCAATTAGTGACACAAATGAGTATATACAAGTTCAACATCTGCAGGAGAGAGGCTATGGGTTTTTTGCAAGTTCTGGTGTGTGCAGTGGTGAGATGCACACCATGGCGAAGAGATGACATTTTGGATTTTTTCTCTAATCATCAAATTGTACCAAATTAAACAGCTGCATTCATATTCTGACTGATGCCTCTCCATCAGGATCTTTGCCCAGCCCCAAATCAGTCAAGGATCTTGCCAATTTAGTTAGACAGCTTAGAAATCTCTCTTCCCTTGTTTTATTTTATATGCCTGGTTTTCTCTCAGTGTCTGCAGTAACATGATTAACATTCCAGGCAGCATTTTTAAAAATCTTTTGTCCTTTTTCTTTGTGCCTCATGACTGACTTCACTTCATGGGTGATTTTCCTATTGACAAGAGGAGGAAATACCACTCCAAGTATCACCTTAATGAATAAACAGTTTAAGTACTATAGTGAAATGGGTCTTTTCAGAGTCTGTAATTGGTGACAAGGCATGATAGCTTCATATCAGACAAAGATGTACAACATGGGGCTTATTAATGAGAATGGATCATAGTCAAGAGTATTAAAATTCACTTGAAAAGAGATGTAATGTTTTCAGTTATGAAGACCTAGAAATGACCATAATAAGATTTCATTGTAGATCAAGAAAAAGGGTTTTCATCATGTTAAGAACTCTTCATGGAAATATATATGGAATAAATAATAAAATAACGTGATTAAAAAAGAATTCTTCAAAGATACTAGTGAAGCAATAAGAAATCTATTTGGATATGCTGAAAACTGGTTACTTAGTTTGTTCTGGTGTTTTATTATTACTGGGTTTGTGTATTCTGGGTTTGTGTTTTGGGTGTTTTTGGAAAAACACACTTCTGCAACAACAACACATATTCAAATGAGTGAAATTTCAGGTAAAACAGATAAGACTCTTCCTACTTTTAAATAACAATAGACAATTGTTAAAATAGAGTCTTTTTTTTTTCTTGAGGGACTTCTATAAGGAGAAGGATTTGGTGTAAAAAGGGAGTCCACGCTGAGTATGCTGACATTTTAAGTTTTGTTGAGTTTCTTTTATAGAAAAAATTCTCCATACGTTACCTGGCGTGAACAAAGGCCTGTGGAAACTGTATTAATATCATGAGGTTTGGTAAAAAAAAAATGGCAAAAGAAAGACAATCTGATTCCAAAATGCCTTTTGGTGTCAATCACGAAAATAATTTTTAAAGACCTGCTCCTGTCTCAGAATAAACATTCCCAGAGCACACTTCATAAGAAGTGTATCTCCAAAGTGTTGTCAGTTATATTTAAAACATTAAAATGTAAGTTTTGATTGAAAACACAGTCTGGGGGTTTTGTTGCAAGAGGCTATGTTTTTGAAATTACACCATTTATGACATGAGCAAAACAGGAACATGCCAGACAGCATGTTATTTCATGCATTCCTAATAGTGACTAAATAACACTGTAAGCTTAGCCTACCAACTTCTTTTCCTTTGCTGACGCTAGTCTATCAGGTGGATTCAGAACAATTGCATCTGATGTTAATGTTATTTGTTTGTGGACAGTTGCATGGACAAAATATTGATTATCTTTATCTAAATCATACATCCACTTAAAGAAGTAGAAGACCTGCCTTTCTTTTCATGTAGGTTTCACATACCACTTTTCTTTGAGGCTAACACATTCAATTTTAATATTTTTGTGTGTTAATGATTAAAATAATGACCACAGTCCTTCAAGAGGCCAGATGTGAAAAGGCATGTAATAAATCCACATAATAAAAATTAATTAGTATTTTAGAATTTTGCTTTATTTTCCTGGTTGTGGCTGCATTCATGTCTTCTAGCTTATCTTATGCTTTTAGGTAACTCATGATCCATACACCCTGTAATCTGTTTTTAATATCTAACCAATGGGTGAAGTGCAAAGTGTAGTGAACTAATGTAGCTTGGAATTTCTCATAAATTTTTAGAACAAAATCAGATTTTTTTCAATTGAAGTTTTCATTAAATAATTTCTCAGTGTTTTTAATGAATTCTTATAGAATTGCATCATTATCCTTTATAGGGAAGGAGTAACCTCTTCTCACCTATCAAAAGCAATAGAAGTCTATACATTGACTATAAAGGACCTTGAGTAAAAAAATTGTAATTTTACAGTGCTGCATCCACATCGAATTACTTTGAAGGAATTTCCAAAGGATTAGTGATTTATTTGTGAAAGCCTATTGAAGTAAAGGGACTTTACATAGCATTTTAAATGCAGTAAGATCTGGTATCATTTTTATCTATTTGAGTATAGGAAGGACAATACTCAGGTACTAAGAAGAAGAGAGGGAACACAACCAGATTGTGCTGTAGCAGACACTGTAACCAATGCCCTTATATTATTTCAGGCATTCATTTCAGGTTGTTTCTAAGTTTCTTAATACTCCTACATCCACTATCTGGGAGGGACACTATTGTGGTTTAACGTGGCAAGGCAGCTAAACACCACACAGCCATTCGCTCACTCCCCCCATGGTATGGGGGAGAGAATTGGAAAAAAGGTAGAATTTGTGGGTTGAGGTAAAGACAGTTTAATAGGACAAAAAAGGAAGGGAAAATAATAATAATGATAAGAGAATTTACAAAACAAGTGATGCACAATGCAATTGCTCACTACCAGCTGACTGATGCCCAGCCAGTCCCAGAGCAGTGGGCTGCCACCCCCTGGCCAACTCCCCCTAGTTTTATTGTTCAGCATGACATCATATGGTATGGAATATCCCTTTAGCCAGTTTGGCTCAGCTGTCCTGGCTGTGTCTCCTTCCAGCTTCTTGTGCACCCCCAGCCTCCTTGCTGGCAGAGCAGTGTGAGAAGCTGAAAAATCCTTGACTTAGTGTAAGCACTGCTCAGCAACAACTAAAACATTAGTGTGTTATTGTAAGAGTCAGTCAGAAGATCAGCATTGTCTCAACATTGTCATCAGGGACATGGACAGTGAGGAACCCACCAACGGCCTGTTTGGAGCGCAGTTGCCGATCCCTGGAGTGGAATGTGGTGCAAAGGCTCCTGAATGCAGAACTGTGTGGCACAGCCAGTGCTGTGCTGTTCTCCTGAGTACTGACCCGTGTGGTGCAGGCAGTGCAGTGCTGTTCTTTGGTGCCTGAGCTGTGTAGTACAAAGAGTGCTGTGCTATTGTTCGGTACCTGGGCCTAGCCGGAGCTGTTAGAGATAATTGCATAGCCACTGTCAAAAAAGATGGATCGCGACTGTTGCCATAACACCGATGAAGAAATCATGAACCTCAGATGAACTTTGCTTCATTATAATACCAAAACACACCTCCTGGTTGAAGGTTACCTGCCTCCAAGACTGACCACACCTCGGACACTCCCCCCTGCGCACGCGCGATGGCCTCGCTCGAGAAGGGCGGAGATATGATAATTGAATTCTGAGAAGGGCGGAGACCCCTGAGGCAGAGGTGGAGCAAGGTGTTACTGAGCATAAAAGATGACTTCTGGACAACGAAAATGGGAAGCTTCCCCACCAAGGACCACGACGATCGACGACACAGCATCTGCTGGACCCGGGACCGTTAGGACGTCGTGAGATCAGCGGTGGTAGCTATAACCTCTCTCCCTCCTCTCTCTAAACTTAACTTTACTTTTCTCCTTTCTTTCATCCATCTCTAACTATCACGTGCCGCTTCACAGGCAACACAATAAAGTTTCACTGTTTGATTACTGCTATCCCCTTTGGTGTTGGTCACCTTAATTTTGCACTTTTGAGATCGTAGCAAACGAACCATCACGAGTCCACCAAGTGGACCATGACAGTTATCAACATTATTCTCATCCTAAATCCAAAACACAGCACTATACCAGCTACTAGGAAGAAAATTAACTCTATCCCAGCCAAAACCAGGACAGACACCCACAAGGACTAAGTCACTCAGATCAAACTGAGTTAATGAAGTTGTGCAGCTATGCTTGGTCTTTTTGCCTTGACATGCTTCCGATACTGATGGAGGCCTTCAAGGAACATAAGACACAATTCCTCTCCATCATGTCATATGGATGTCGTGTGAAAAAATGCAGACATATAGCAACCCCATGAAGCAATGAGCAGGTGCCTGTCAAATCACCTGGTGTGAATGCATGCACGTTATGTAACAGGCTAGGGAAGAGCCAATGGACCCCACATAAAAAGGTACAAGGGAGCATTCTGTCAGGAAAAATGATCTAGCTGTTCTTCAATCTGATCTGATAAATCCTGCCAAAAAAAAAAAAAAAAAAAGAAGAGCAGTGTAGCTATGAGTTGAAATAATTGTTAGTGTGATTTTTTTTTTTTGTTTTGGCTAGGATAGAGTTAAATTTCTTTATAGCAGCCCATATGGTGCTGTTTTGGATTTGTGACCAAAACAGTGTTGATAACACACCAATGTTGTATTTATTGCTGAACAGTGCTTATACAGCATCAAGGCCTTTTCTGCTTCTCACACTGCCCCACAAGCAAGTAGGCTGGGGGTACACAAGAAGCTGGGGGGGGACACAGATGGGACAGCTGACCTCAACTGACTATAGGGATATTCCATACCATAGGATGTCGTGCTTAGCAATAGCTGGGGGTGTGGAGCTTGGCAGGGGCAGCAGTTGCTCAGGGACTGGCTGGTCATCAGTCAGTTGGTGGTGAGCAATTGTTTTCTTTTGCATCACTTCTTTTTTCTTGAGTTTTATTTTCCTCTCTCTTTGCTGTGCTTTTTTTTTCTTACTTTTTTTTTTTTAATTATTAAACTATTTTTTTCTCTACCCATGAGTTTTCTCACTTTTACCATTCCGATTCTCCCCCCCCCCATCCCAGTGTGATGCTTAGCTGCCTACTGGGGTTAAACCATGACAGCCATATTGGCAAAAAAGTATTTTACTAGAGTTTCAAGTTCCTGACAGCCTAAAGTGGAACTTGATTATCAACAGCAATCTTAACTTTGTTAAATAAGGACCACATTTACAAATCTACTTAGAACTGGGCAGTTTCCATAATGAAAATCCTGGACAGATTTTCAAAGCATATTAGCCCCTGCTGTATACCCAACAAGCTTAGCTGGTTTGTAAAAATCTGGCAGCCAGTGGTGGTTTTCACTGCATCTGAAAATCAGTGCTGTGATTAAATGGCCATTCATCTTTTTCCTTTCTCTTCAGTTTATAATTTGAATTGGATTGAATTTTTCTATTGTCGTGGTTTTGTTCCATTTTTGGCATATCAATAACTGTTAACTGAATACTGATTTTGTTTTAGACTAAGATAAATCAGTCAGTCCCTTTTAGCTTTTCTGGGTCCCCTAGCATGCAATTGTTCAGCTACAAAGGCATACATTTTTCTTTGGCAAACAACTGCTTAATAACAGCTGGTAATTCACAAATCATAGGATGGGTTATGATCTTGCAGTCTGATTTGTAAGTATGGCCCTTTGTACTCCACCTGAGTTTCACTGAAGATCAACATGGCTCTGTGTGAAACAAACCCATGCATCCACAAGGGGCTGGATTAAAACAGTGAAATAATGCTAATGTAAGCAGTACCCTATTATGGTACAACTTTTATAGATCATAACAATGCCTACAGTGCTATATCCTGAATAGCTTATGAGGGTTTTTATTTTTGTGCTACTGAGTAGAACTGTGATGGGACATCTGGACATTTTAAGTGTCATACTTACACTGCTCTTTTTAGATACCCCTTATTCTTCTTGTCTGAGGAACAGGGCATATAGAATGGAGAACAGCTGCTGTAGCACAGCAGAAAATGGTGATGATACTGACAGCATGAACTTAGTATTCACACTTTTGAAATGGAGAGATTTTTGATACTTTATTAATTACAAACTGACACTTTGGTGGGCACCTGGTGTCCAGCCAGGGTCAACCCACCACATTCCTATTTTCTTTGCTTGCATGCACTGCTTTTGCTTTACCTATTAAGCTGTCTTTATCTCAACCCACGTGTTTTCTCACTTCTACCCTTCTGTTTCTCTCCCCTATCCCACTGGGGTGGGGAGTGAGCAAGCAGCTGTGCGGTGCTTTGCTGCCTACCAGGTTTAACCCTCAACACCTTCTTAACATCCAAGTGAGATAAGAACTTACTCTGACATAGGAACATCCTCTAAATAGCTCCTGAAATGTATCTAATTATGTGGTTAATATAATATTATTTGCCTCCTTTGTAGACATCTAGACAGCTACTAATGAAAAATCCTACACAGAATCCAGCTATCAATTTATTATATTATTTTCACCATTAGTATTATAATCTAATTATTAATTAGTTTATTACATTGTCCCTTCATTAATTTGTTAACAATAGTACTGTATTACAATTTTTAAATGTGTAAGTGCATTATGTACAAGTAAAATTCACCTTTTCTCCTCCCTATCTACCCAGAAAGAGATCCAGTTATTGGGTTGAGTAAGGGAAGTCACCACTGCACACACGTACACATGCATGCTGCCTGCAGCAGAACTGAGCAGAATGCTCTGTGGACTCTATTTCAATCTATTCAGTGCCCCTGCATTTGGGAGAGCTCTAAACCTGATAACAGAATGGACAAAATAGAATTTTTGTGTTATTGAGTGTTTTGCATACTTCAGAAACACTCATTCCATTTGTGTGATCACCCACTGTATAGCTTATACTGTTAGCTATAAAGATCATAGGTCATATATGCTGCATTTTCCAAGTTCTCTTCCCATTTCTACTCACAAACCTCAAAACTTTTGCCCTTTGAAAGAATAGTTTTGGTTAGTTATATTTTTTGCATCCAGTTTCTATTGCTTTACATAAAGACATCAGTTATAGCAGTTTGAATATGGAGAATATAGTGGAGTTATATAGTGGGGTTTCAAGGCCATGAATACATAAATACATATATACATACTGTCGTGGTTTGAACTCGGCCAGTAGCCAATCACCACGTGGCCAGTAGTTTACTTCCCCCCCCCGCCCAGTAAATTTGGGAGGGAAAAAAAAAAGAAATTTGTACGTTGAATAAAAAAAAGTTAGTAATAGTAACAAAACAACAGTAACAATAGTAACTCGAAATGAGTAACACACAATGCAGTTGCTCACTGACCAGCGACCCCAGCAGCAATCCCAACCGCACCAGAAATCCTGCTGCGCCAACCAGAAAATGGAAACGGAAATGAGAGCGCATGCATCTGCATATATACTGTCCATGACATCACATGACATGGAATACTCCAGTGACCAATCTGGGCCCGTCCCTCTAGCTGTGGTCCCTCTCAGCCCAAGGAAAGTTAACTCTATCCTGGCTGAAACCAGGACAGTCTCCACCCCTTATTCCATACCATTGATGTCATGCTCAGGTTCCAAATACATTCTAAGGAATCACCACTCCTTTTCCCAGGTCTCACAGATATCATTCCCTCAGTCACAGAATCACAGAATTGCCTAGGTTGGAAAAGACCTTGAAGATCATCCAGTCCAACCACTGACCTAACACTGACCGTTCCCAACTACACCATATCCCTAAGCGCTAAGTCAACTTTACTCTTAAACACCTCCAGGGATGGGGACTCCACCACTGCCCTGGGCAGCCCATTCCAACGCCTAACTACCCGTTCTGTAAAGAAATACTTCCTAATATCCAGTCTAAAACTTCCCCGGCACAACTTGAGGCCATTCCCTCTTGTCCTGTCACTTGTCACTTGGTTAAAGAGACTCATCCCCAGCTCTCTGCAACCTCCTTTCAGGTAGTTGTAGAGGGCAATGAGGTCTCCCCTCAGCCTCCTCTTCTCTAGACTAAACAACCCCAGTTCCCTCAGCCGCTCCTCATACGACATGTGCTCCAGGCCCTTTACCAGCTTCGTTGCCCTTCTTTGGACACGCTCAAGTAATTCAATGTCCTTTTTGTAGTGAGGGGCCCAAAACTGAACACAGTCATCGAGGTGCGGCCTCACCAGTGCCGAGTACAGGGGTAAGATCCCTTCCCTGTCCCTGCTGGCCACGTTATTTCTGATACAAGCCAGGATACCATTGGCCTTCTTGGCCACCTGGGCACACTGCTGGCTCATGTTCAGCCGGCTGTCAATCAACACCCCCAGGTCCCTCTCTGACTGACAACTCTCCAGCCACTCCTCCCCAAGCCTGTAGTGCTGCTGGGGGTTGTTGTGGCCGAAGTGCAGCACTCGGCATTTGGCCTTATTAAAACTCCTCCAGTTGGCCTTAGCCCATCGCTCCAGCCTGTCCAAATGCCTCTGCAGAGCCTCCCTACCCTCGAGCAGATCAACACTCCCACCCAACTTCCACCCACTCCCACCCAAAGTCTATGGGCCATCCTTCCAAAATGTCTACTGAGATCATTTAGTCCATAACTTTGGGTTCCATCTGTCATGACAGTCTTTAAGGCTGGAGGAATGAGGTGGACCTAGCTCAGTCGGTGGAGCAGGAGGCTTTGGATGTCGCAGGAGGATGTTGGAGAGCACCAATTGCAATAACAGAGTTATTGGACAGTTCGATTCATTGGCTATTTTCACCTAAAATCAAATCCCCCTTGAGGCACACATTGGACTTCTGCGTCCTTCTGCATTACCCACCAAGTGCACCCAGGTCCTTGGGCAAAAGTAATCCCACGCATGGGTTTACCTTTACCCAATGCAGGAATAACCCAGACAGACTTCCCCAGCATATTTTTAATGCGCACTACGGCATGTTTATCCCCATCCACAGTATGTAAGAGGTTTGACTGAGCAGGGCCAGCTTGCTTGGCAAATCCTCTGGTATTGACTAACCAGGTGGCTTTTGCTAAATGCACGTCCCAGTGTTTGAAAGTTCCACCACCCATTGCTCTCAGTGTAGTTTTCAGCAATCCATTGTATCGCTCAATTTACCCAGAGGCTGGTGCATGGTAGGGAATGTGATATATCCACTCAATATCATGTTCTTTGGCCCAAGTGTCTATGAGGCTGTTTCGGAAATGTGTCCCATTATCTGACTCAATTCTTTCTGACGAGCCATGCCGCCATAAGACTTTCTCCTCAAGGCCTAAAATGATGTTCCGGGCAGTGGCATGGGGCACGGCATAAGTTTCCAACCAACCGGTGCCTGCTTCCACCATTGTAAGCACACAGTGTGTGCCATGCTGAGTTTGTGGGAGTGTGATATAATCAATCTGCCAGGCCTCCCCATATTTATATTTTAACCATCGCCCTCCATACCAAATGGGCTTTAACCACTTGGCTTGCTTGATCGTAGCACATGTCTCACATTCATGGATTACCTGTGCAATAGCATCCATGGCTAAATCCATCCCTTGGTCACGAGCCCATCTATATGTTGCATCTCTTCCCTGATGGCCTGAGGAGTCATGGGCCCACCGAGCCATAAATTGTTCACCCTTATGTTGCCAGACCAGATCCACTCAAGCCACCTTAATCTTAGCAGCTTGATCCACCTGCTGGTTGTTCTGATGTTCTTCAGTGGCCCGACTCTTGGGTACATGAGATTCTACATGACATACTTTCACAACCAAGTTCTCTACCTGAGCAGCAATATCTTGCTGTAACTCAGTAGCCCAGATGTGTTTGGCTCTGTGCTTACAGTTGCTCCATTTCCACTGTTGTAATCACCCCCACAGGGCATTTGCCACCATCCATGAGTCAGTATTGAGATAGAGCACTGGAAATCTTTCTTGCTCAGCAATATTCAAGGCCAGCTGGATGGCTTTCACCTCTGCAAACTGACTCGATTCTCCTTCTCCTTCAGTACTTTCAGTGTCCTGTCATGTGGGGCTCCACACAGCTGCCTTACACCTTCCATGTTTCCCTACAATGCGACAGGACCCGTTAGTAAAGAGGGCATATCGCTTCTCGTTATCCGGTAGTTTATTATATGGTGGGGCCTCTTCAGCACGCGTTACCTCTTCACCTGGCACCATTCCAAAATCTTTGCCTTCTGGCCAATCTGTAATCACTTCCAATATTCCCCGACGGCTGGGGGTCCCTATTCGAGCCCGTTGTGTGATTAATGCACCCATTTACTCCATGTAGCATCAGTTATACAGTGTGTAGAGGGGACACTCCCTTTGAACATCCAGCCCAGCACCAGCAGTCAGGGAGCTAAGAGGAGCTGTGCTTCAGTACCAATCACCTCTGAAGCAGCTCAGACCCCTTCACATGCTGCCAGTATCTCCTTTTTGGTTGGAGTATAGTGGGCCTTGGAACCTCTGTATCCCTGACTCCAAAACCCCAGGGGTCGACCCCGAGTCTCCCCTGGTGCTCTCTGCCAGAGACTCCAGGTAGGGCCATTCTCCCCGGCTGCAGTGTAGAGCACATTTTTAACATCTTGTCCTGTACGAACTGGCCCGAGGGCTACTGCATGAACTATTTCCTGTTTAATTTGCTCAAAAGCTTGTCATTGCTCTGGTCCCCATATAAAATCATTCTTTTTCCAGGTCACTTGATAGAGAGGGCTGACCATCTGACTGTAATTTGGAATGTGCAGTCTCCAGAAACCCACAACACCCAAGAAAGCTTGTGTTTCCTTTTCGTTAGTCGGTGGGGACATAGCTGTTGTTTTATTAATCACCTCCACTGGAATCTGACGACGTCCATCTTGCATTTTTATTGCTAAAAACTGAATCTCCTGTGCAGGTCCCTTGATCTTACCCCGCTTTATGGCAAAATCGGCTCTCAAATGGATTTAGATTATTTTCTCCCCTTTCTCAAAAACTTCTTCTGCTGTATTATCCCATACAATGATGTCATCAATGTACTGTAAGTGTTCCGGGGCTTCCCCCTGTTCCAGTGCAGTCTGGATCAGTCCATGGCAAATGGTGGGGCTGTGTTTCCACCCCTGGGGCAGTCGATTCCAGGAGTATTGGACACCCCTCCAGGTAAAAGCAAACTGTGGCCTGCATTCTGCTGCCAGAGGAATGGAGAAAAATGCGCTGGCAATATCAATCATGGTGTACCACTTGGCTGCCTTTGACTCCAGTTTGTATCAAAGCTCTAGCATGTCCAAAACGGCCGCACTCACTGGTGGCGTGACTTCATTCAGGCCACGATAGTCTACTGTTAATCTCCACTCTCCATTAGACTTTCGCACTGGCCATATGGGGCTGTTAAAGGGGGAGTGTGTCTTGCTGATGACTCCTTGGCTCTCTAGTTGATGAATCAGTTTATGGATAGGGATTACAGAGTCTCGATTGGTGCGATATTGCTATCGGTGCACGGCTGTAGTGGCAATTGGCACCTGTTGTTCTTCAACCCTCAGCAATCCCACAACAGAAGAATCCTCTGAGAGACCAGGTAACACAGACAGCTGTTTAATTCCTTCTGTTTCCAAGGCAGCTATACCGAAAGCCCACCGATGTCGCTGTTGAGACGGACACGACAAACACCGAATTGTGCAAAGTGGCTATTTTATTGTTCTAACAAGCCTTTTTATAACTTTATTAAGAATATGTGTCCATATATGATTGGTTTAATTAGAGACTAACAGTTCATGATTGGATGACCTCTTCTCTGTTGCAGCCTCGATAACCTTCCTTTCCTTGTGGTCAGGCAGTTCCGGTCTGGTAGTTCCTTACTCTTGTTTACTCAGCTCTTCTCGGGACTTTCAAGCCTCTTAAGGGTACACGGTTATCTGCTCAAGGTCAATACCAAACTTACATTCTGATCCCTCGGACCAGCCGAGGTCTCCCATAATTCCCCCTTTTTGTATTTGTGCTACAAAAATTGCCTGTGCCGTCCGCTGCAGGGCCCTTTGCAACAGAGACAAAAGACATGGCAACATTAATAACACAACTACAATGATGAACAAAAGCAACAACCCAGTTTTTATCAAAGATAACAACCACCCTGATAGTCCCATTCCTTTAAACAAGTTATTCAACCAATCCCATCCATCATTCGCCTGTAACTTCTTCACTCCTTCTTTCAGAAGCTGGATACTTTTATGTATTGATTCCGAGTGATCTGACAAATTCATACAACACATTCCCTCAAAGTCTTCACAACCATGTCCTTGGGCTAATACCAAAAAAATCTATTGCAGCTCTATTTTGTAATGTAGCATGCCTAACACTATCAACATCAGTCAACAAGCCATAACAGGCCAAATACAACGGGCAGGGTACCAACGCAGCCCATGTTCTGTGGAGACACAAGCATAACTCCTGCCCCAGGTGACTAGGTTATAAGGCTGAGACCATTGCCCCATCTGTAAATCCTTAACACGCACCAAGGCAGTTCCCCGTACCTCCTGAGTTGAAGAAAAAGAGGCAAAATGTCTCTCAATGGGAGGGACCAACCCTTGCTCGGGCATGGTTGAAAAGTTTAATACATAAATGGCCTTTGCCAACCGGGCCTCTGGGGGCTCCCCTTCCATTCCCCCTTTTTGTTTTTGAAGCAGGCATTTTAGGGTACCATGGGCACGTTCAACAATTTCCTGTCCCATAGGGGAATGTGGGATGCCAGTAATATGTTGAATCCCCCATCCATGTAGAAATTCCCAAACTGGTCTGGAGACATATGCATGGCCGTTGTCAGTTTTTACTGTTTCAGGGACACCCAAAACAGAAAACGCCTTTTGCCAGTGTCGAATGGCATCTCTGGCTTTTTCCCCTGTATGTGTGGAGGCAAACATTGCATGTGAAAAACTATCAATGGAGACATGTACATACTTCACCCTTCCAAATTCTGCAATGTGTGTAACGTCTGTTTGCCAGATTTGCAACGCTTGTAACCCCCTGGGGTTCACCCCATAAGAATACGGCACTTGCTGTCCCCGACAATCAGGACATGATGCTACAATGGCTCTTGCCTCTGTAGCTGTAAGATGAAACTGTCTTTGTAATGCTCTGGCACCTTGATGAAAAAATTGATGTGATGATTGGGCTTGTTGCAGAGTATCTGGCACCACGGCTATAAACACAAGCCTGTCAGCCCCTGCATTGCCTTCTGCTAAAAATCCTGGTAGGGTACTGTGACTACGAATGTGCAACACATAATAGGGATTCTCACGTTTTTGGATCAATTCCCACAAGAACCGTAACAAATTAAACAATTTTTCATTATCCACCTGTTTGATGATTGCTTTTTCTAACCGCTGAATCAATCCTGCAACATAAACAGAATCTGTAACCAAATTAAAAGGTTCTGTAAATCTGTGGAAGGCCTCGGTTACCGCTCTAAGTTCTACAATCTGCGGCGACCCTTGGTGTTCTGTGACAATATTGTGCCACTCACCATTCATAAACCATGTTACAGCTGCCTTTCCTGTTTTTCCTGATCCATCTGTAAACGCAGTTAACCCCTCCACTGGCTTCCTGGAATGTAGCCATTTGTGACCAATCGAAATTTTGCGCACCAGTTTCAACATTGGGTGGCTGGGGAGGTGATATTTTATTTGTCCTTGAAAGTCTGCCAATGCAGATTGCAGTACCATGTTATTTGCTAGGCACCACTCAAAATATTCAGCTTGAACTGGAATAACAATGGTTGCTGGATCCCGTCCCACAAGTTCAAGACAACGGGTCCGTGTTTTAATTATCAAGTGAGCCACCAATTCAAAAATACCAGGTGCTGTCTTTTTGAATCGATAGGGTAAAAACGTCCATTCCAGCACATGTGAAGGATCTGCCCAGGTTTCATTCCATTGACAAAGTAATGCATACGGAATCGTGTGATCTGTTAAAACAAAAACTAGCACAACTTCTGTTAGTTCCAGGCGATAAATATATTTGTTCTGTATTGCTTTTTCTACCTCATCGAGTACCTGATGTGCTTCCTTGGTTAACCGTCTTGGTGCACAAATATCAGAATCCCCTTTCAATAATTCCATCAGGGGGCTCAATTGAGAAGATGTCAATCCTAAATAGGGCCTAACCCAATTAACTGCTTCCAATAGCTTTTGGATGTCATTGAGATTTTTTACTTCCCTATTCAGCGTTACTGGCTGTGGAGCTACAGTCTGATCCAATATTTTTGTACCTAGGTATAAACCAAGGACTTGTACGTTGAACCTTTTCTGGAGCCACAACCAACCCATATTGTTTAAGATGACATAATGCTGATCGTTCCATGTCATCCAACTGGGTTGGGTCAGATACTGCAAGAAGAATGTCATCCATATAATGATAACAATAAGAATCAGGGTATTGTTCTCGCAGGCCTGAGAGTGCCTGAGCTACAAACCATTGACAAATTGTGGGAGAATTTTTCATGCCTTGAGGTAACACTTTCCACTGATAGCGTTTCACGGGCTCTGTGTGGTTGATGACAGGAACCGAAAAAGCAAATTTGTTTTTATCTTGTTCTGCTAATGGAATGGTAAAAAAAACCAGTCTTTCAGATCCACAATTAAGATATTTCACCTTGCTGGGATCATAGTAGGTGACGGTAGTCCTGGTTGCAATGCGCCCATACTAGCCATAACGTCATTGATTTGTCGTAAATCATGTAACAATCGCCATTTCCCTGATTTCTTTTTTATTACAAACACAGGTGTATTCCAGGGACTGTGAGAGGGTTCAATATGACCAGCCTGTAGTTGTTCTTTTACCAAGTCCTGGAGGGCATCTAACTTCTCTGGGTTGAGGGGCCACTGATTTACCCAAATAGGTGTATCAGTCAGCCACGTTAAAGCCAGGGTAGGTTGTCGCACGCCCTCAAGCACAGTGGCCCCTGTTAAAAATCCGTTGTAATCCTCACACCCCATGCTCCCAGGACATCTCTTCCCCATAAATTCAGAGGAGCAGCAGTAACATATGGTCGTACTGTGGCAACCTGTCCTTCAGGATTCCAAATTGTTACAGGTTTAGCCGCTATTAAGCTTTGGGTCACGCCTCCCAGCCCCAATACCCCGGTGTCCATCGTAACAACGGGCCAACTCTGAGGCCAATGGAGTTGGGAGACTATGGTAACATCAGCCCCCGTGTCTAACAGCCCAGATACCTTCACCTGTGAGGGGGTGGCACCATCCGTCGCGAGGATGCAAGTCATTTGAGGCCATTTGTCTGAGATGTTTTGTGTCCACATGACTTGAGGGACGCCAGTAGATCCAAATCCACCATCTCCACGCTCTGTTGGATGTGACCTGGGAACACAACTCTTAAAAGGGACAAGCTGAGCAATACGAGTATCTTTTGGAATTGTCAAGGGTGGCGTTGGAGTAGAAACCATAGCACTTATCTGTCCAGTACAATCAGCATCAATAACACCAACATGTACATTGATACCTTGTAAGGTAGCACTTGAACGTCCTATTAACAATGCACTCAGACCTCTGCCAATTGGTCCATGAGCCGCAAGGGGCACCTTTTGCACAGAATGCGATGATATAGTTACTTGCTCGGCGGTGGATACATCCATTCCTGCTGCCCCATTGGTTTGTCCTGCGAGTCGTTTGCAGAGGATAGGTTTGATGGAAATTGCAGGGCCATTGAAGGGAATACTTGTGTTGGAGCGCGTCCCTTCGCGCTCGACTTCCTGTTTCCCAACAATAGTTGTCCATTAATATGGTATTTAGATTTACACTGTTCCACGAAATGTCCCATTTTTCTGCATCGGTGACAAGGCGTTACTATGGGACCAGATGTTTTTATCCCTTTCTTCTCAGGACAATTGGCTTTAAAGTGTCCTGTGTGACCGCAGTGATAACATTTTTGTTCTTTTACTCGGACAGCTGCCATAGCACTGGCTAAGGCTGCCATCTTATGTTCCACTGACCCAAACTTAGCACAAGCAGTAACCATGGTTTCCAGGGTTGGATCCCCTGGCAATGCCTCAATTATCTTTCTAGAATCTTCATTAGCATTATCCCTAGCTAACTGTGTTGTTAATGTTAATCTTAAATTGGCATCATAGACCTGTTTCTCTATGGCTGCTTGTAATTTCTCCACAAATGGCAGAAATGGTTCTTTTGGCCCTTGTCTGGTTTCACTGCTAATAATTAAAGCATATGACTAAGTATTACAAAACAAGGAAGATACAGAATAGCACACTTACTTATGGGGTACTAATATTCAGATCCGCAATTGCTGGGGAACCCTGGATGCAGCGAGGATTTGGAGTACCTTTCCTTGCAAGTTGGAAATCCTACGCGATGCGTCCATCCGTAGGTGAGGCATCCAACATCGCTGCAAGCAGGTCCAGCCTCATATATCTAAATCAGCAGGCCAAAATAACTGGCAATTTTCTTTGAGCGGAAACATCTGATTTCATCCTCCTGTTGGGTTCCACCCAGAGTCTGGCCACCACTCAGGGGGGAAAACCAAGGGAGTTTCTAATAAGGTTAAACACCTGGGTTCTTAATTCTTAATATTGCTAAACAAAGAAAGTTGAATACACAACACAGATTTTACTAATCAAAGCAAAATGATTTCTGTTTAAGAAAATCACAACAATTGCTAAATCATAAAAGTCATAAATCAAAGCCAAAAGTATAAATCCTATACCATAAGCCATTTGCCATTTGCCATTTACCACAGATCCACACCTGATCGATATCGACTAAATTATAGAGAACTCCACACTCCACAGCTGCAGCTGGGCTGCGTCTCACACACGCAAAACAATCATACAAAGGGGCCCCTTACACTTATTACTCACACAACATAAAATGACAAATACTACAAACATCAAAACGCCATTAAGAGTATATAAAGCCAGTGCTAGTTGATTATGTGGTGTATCCAGAAAA
Source organism: Strix aluco (assembly GCF_031877795.1). Classification (NCBI taxonomy): domain Eukaryota; kingdom Metazoa; phylum Chordata; class Aves; order Strigiformes; family Strigidae; genus Strix; species Strix aluco. The sequence goes on from NC_133970.1 coordinate 14,258,519, forward strand.
TTCCCCCTTCTTTGTTTTAAAATCAGGGCTTTTAGTGCACTGACCATCAGAAAGGTTTAAAGTGTCTTTTTAGAATGAACAAGGGACGCCGCATCACAGTGTCAGCACCTTCTGTAAAAACTGCCGCTTTTGGTGTTCGGGGGAGGCGGGATGGACGCACACCGGGGGCATGACGCTAGACTTGGCCACAGGCAGTCACTCTGCGACGTGGGGGGCTCAGGGAGGCCCCGGGGCCGATGTCGCCAATTCCGCGCTTGCAGGTGGGGGGGTGCGAATGCTGAGTACAGCCATGAGCGATTGCCTCCAGTATACCTGCTGTGAGTGAGTTTTTAAGTCCGTCCTCATTAATGCTTTTCTGTAGGTCTTTAATAACAGAAAAATGAAGTCCTTATCAGCAGGTAGTGGACATGTGGAAGGGGCTCGCAGCTCTTCTGGAGGTGTTTCAGCCACAACTGTAGGATCCCTCCGAGAATGGGATCCACTAGGTGACGTGGCATCGGCTGCAGCTGCAGTCCAATCACTTTTTAACTGTTTCAGGGATTGATGTACCAGTTGCCATGTAGTTAAAGATGACGCAGCGATGGTATTCTTCCTTATGACTGCCTTGAATAAGATGTTCCCTGCCTCTTTCCATGTTTTGAGATTAAAAGCAGACAGTACATCAGCAGGGACCCCATTCCTTTTGCACCAAATAAGCAAAGTGCGCGTGGCTTTTTCCTCATTAGAGGGAGGTGGCGGAGCAGAGGGCTCCACGAGGGGAGGTGAAGGGGGGACTGCCTGAGGGGCTTTCTGCTCATTCGTCTTTGTGGAGGAAACAACTCATCTTGTGCTTCCTCATCAGAGTCCTCATACAATCCCCTCGCCCTCAACCGCGGTCTACGTTTAGGACAGACTCCCCCCACTAGGTCCATATCTTGACCTCTTGCTGCCAAGACCCGGACCGTGGATGCCCCTGGATTATAAGGGGTTTCCCCTGAGCTTTCTTTCTCTGCCTTAAAGTCCTTTAAAGTCTCTTTTAACAACCTCCAGGTTGTAAGGAGGTCGGTCGCAGTCTTATTACCCTGAGAAGCACTCTCAAGCAATTTCTGTCCCAGTTCTTCTCATTTGCTCACACTAAATGCAGTGGCAGTGCTAGCTTCATATCCTTGCTTTTTGCTCCACAGCAACATTTTTTGGAGCACTACGTCATCCACTTTGACTCCCCTGCGCTGAAGCAGCAACTTCCATGTTGTCATAATCATACCCTCCTCCTTAGAGATGCTAGCAACCATCGTTTTGTTCCCAGCTGCTCACCTGCACGGTGACAAATTTCAAAAGGTTGTCCGGACTATGCAGCTCTCCCCGTTGCTATGCTTGACTGGGCTCTGTCTCCGCGGCTCTTTCTGCTGCAGTTATTTATTTCCTCGGTGTTGGGATCACGTCGGGGCCACCATTTGTCGCTGTTGAGACGGACACGACAAACACCGAATTGTGCAAAATGGCTACTTTATTGTTCTAACAAGCCTTTTTATAACTTTATTAAGAGTATGTGTCCGTATAAGATTGGTTTAATTAGAGACTAACAGTTCTCTGTTGCAACCTTGATAACCTTCCTTTCCTTGCGGTCAGGCAGTTCCGGTCTGGTAGTTCCTTACTCTTGTTTACTCAGCTCTTCTCGGAACTTTCAAGCCTCTTAATGGTACACGGTTTCACAGAATTTCACAGAATCATCTAGGTTGGAAAGGACCTTGAAGATCATCTAGTCCAACCGTTAACCTAGAACTGACAGTTCCCAACTACACCATATCCCTAAGCGCTAAGTCAACTTTACTCTTAAACACCTCCAGGGATGGGGACTCCACCACCTCCCTGGGCAGCCCATTCCAACACCTAACAACCCGTTCTGGAAAGAAATACTTCCTAATATCTAGTCTAAACCTTCCCTGGCGCAACTTGAGGCCATTCCCTCTTGTCTTATCACTCATTACTTGGTTAAAGAGACTCATCCCCAGCTCTCTGCAACCTCCTTTCAGGTAGTTGTAGAGGGCGATGAGGTCTCCCCTCAGCCTCCTCTTCTCCAGACTAAACAACCCCAGTTCCCTCAGCTGCTCCTCGTACGACATGTGCTCCAGACCCTGCACCAGCTTCGTTGCCCTTCTCTGGACACGCTCGAGTAATTCAATGTCCTTTTTGTAGTGAGGGGCCCAAAACTGAACACAGTCATCGAGGTGCGGCCTCACCAGTGCCGAGTACAGGGGCAAGATACCTTCCCTGTCCCTGCTGGCCACGCTATTTCTGATACAAGCCAGGATGCCATTGGCCTTCTTGGCCACCTGGGCACACTGCTGGCTCATGTTCAGCCGGCTGTCAATCAACACCCCCAGGTCCCTCTCTGACTGGCAGCTCTCCAGCCACTCCTCCCCAAGCCTGTAGCACTGCTGGGGGTTGTTGTGGCCGAGGTGCAGAACCTGGGATTTGGCCTTATTGAAACTCCTCCAGTTGGCCTTAGCCCATCGCTCCAGCCTCTCCAGGTCTCTCTGCAGAGCCTCCCTGCCCTCGAGCAGATCAACACTCCCACCCAACTTGGTGTCATCTGCAAACTTACTGAGGGTGCACTCGATCCCCTCGTCTAGATCATCAATAAAGATGTTAAACAGGAGAGGCCCCAAAACCGAGCCCTGGGGGAAAACCACTCGTGACCGGCCGCCAACTGGATTTAACTCCGTTCACCACCACTCTTTGGGCCCGGCCAGCCAGACAGTTTTTTACCCAGCAAAGCGTGCAATCATCCAAGCCTCGAGCAGCCAGTTTCTCCAGGAGAATGCTGTGGGAAACGGTGTCAAAGGCCTTACTGAAGTCAAGGTAAACTACATCCACAGCCTTTCCCTCATCCAATAAGCAGGTCGCCCTGTCGTAGGAGGAGTTCAGGTTTGTCAAGCAGGACCTGCCTTTCATAAACCCATGCTGACTGGGCCTGATCATCTGGTTGTCCCGCATGTGTTGTGTGATGGTACTCTGGATGAGCTGCTCCATCAGCTTCCCAGGCACCGAAGTCAAGCTGACAGGCCTGTAATTTCCTGGATCATCCTTCCAACCCTTCTTATAGATGGGTGTCACATTGGCCGATTTCCAATCTGTCAGGACCTCCCCGGTCAGCCAGGACTGCTGGTAAATGATGGAAAGCGGCTTGGCAAGCACCCCAGCCAGCTCCTTCAGCACCCTCGGGTGTATCCCATCCGGTCCCATAGACTTGTGTGTGTCTATGTGATGCAGTAGGTCACTGACTGTCTCCTCCTGGATTGCGGGGGGGTCGTTCTCCCAGTCTCTGTCTTCTGGCTGAGGAGGCTGGATTCCCTCAATACAACTAGTCTTGTTATCTGCTCAAGGTCAATACCAAACTTACATTCTGATCCCTCGGACCAGCCGAGGTCTCCCATACACTGATACCCTTTTGGGTCCTTAAAATACCCCGTCCTGAGATAATCTATACCAAGAATACATGGAGCATCTGGGCCAGTCACAATGGGGTGCTTTTCCCACTCTTTTCCCCTTAGGCTCACCTCAGCCTCCAGTACAGTCAGCTGTTGAGACCCCCCGTCACTCCTGAAATACAAATGCGTTCTGCCCCTTTAAAATTTGACGGCATTAGCGTGCAGTGAGCACCAGTGTCCACTAAAGCCTTATTCTCCTGGGGTGCCAGGCCATTGAATCCACAGAGCCAATAAACTTGATTGTCCCTGTCCTCCACCTGGCTGGAGGCAGGGCCCCTCTAATATTGATCATAATACCCACTAATGACAAATAGGTTAGTGTGGTGTGCACAGGTTTCAGTCTCATCTTGGTCACTCACTTCTCTTGAATACAAATCAGAAGTTCTTCTCATAGGATTGTGAGCAAAGTCAACCTTTCTGCTCTGTTTGGGCACTTGATTACTGGAAACCGGAGCAGCATTTCTCCTAAAAGAACCCTGTTTTGTACTTGTTCTTCCTTTCAACTCACATACCTGCTCTTCTAGGAGGTAGGTAGGTTTTTCATCCATTTCTTCATGTCTTCTCCATGGTCACGCAGGTGATGCCACAGGTTCCCCCATGGTGTATACCAGTTCTCTCGAGTAGGGAAACAAGTGCTCCTAATAGCCGAGATCCTAGTCCATGCAGGTGAGTAGGACATGTCCTCTTTAAATTGCTGGAATTCTTGAGATAATTTCTTCACAGCCATGATGAGGTAGGAAGAGAGACTTTCTTCATATTGTCGTAGTTGGCGAGCCAGTTCATCCACTGTTGGTCCCTCTTCGTCTCTCCAGTCCATTACTGCTAATGCATTGGCATATGATGAGGGTGTGCTCCGTACAAACTTCCTCCACGTGGGCCAGGTGCATTGGACTTCATCTGGATCTGTGGGTAGCCGTGCATCATCTGGGTCATAGTAAACCATCTCCTGCACAGCTAGCTCCCTCAAGTATTGAATGCCTCTCTCCATAGTGGTCCACTTACTTGGAAGGCATACAAAATCTTCCTTGAAGGGATACCTCTCCCTCACACTTGACAGGAGTCGCCTCCAGAGACTGAGATTTTGTGTCTTCTTTCCAATGGCTTTGTCAACGCCCCCTTTCCTAGACAGGGATCCCAGCTGCCTGGCCTCCCTACCCTCTAATTCCACGCTACTGGCCCCGTTATCCCAGCATCGGAGCAGTCAGGTAACGAGGTGCACACCTGTATGGCGGCTGTAATCTTTTCGCATGTCTCGCAACTCGCTCAGGGATAAGGATCGGGTGACTATCACTGGCTCTGCCTCTTCCTCCTGTTCTTGTGATGGGCCTGGTTCATCGTCACCCTGTACGCTGCGAGGGGATTTTCTTGTGTATTTCTTCTTCTGTATGGGAGCAACTGACACTGTCATGGGTTGGTTCTCTGGTTCAGCTGCAGCACCTGTCATCCAGGTTGCAGTGGCTGCAGTTTCTGCTGTGGGTTTGGAGTGGCTGCAATATCTGTTATTTTGCTGCCAGATCCAGAGCCCTTCTCTTCCTTTTGAGGGTACTGAACAGTGTTTAATAGCACTCGGTAAGCGTGGGCTAGGCCCCAGCATGTTGCAGTGAGATGTGCCTCTCTGGAATTACTCGGGTGACAACATACTTTTTCCAAATATTTTACTAGTTCTTCGGGATTCTGCACCTGTTCAGGAGTGAAATTCCCGTACACTGGAGGTGCCCACAGTTCTAGGTACTCACCCATGCTACTCCACACCCCCAGCCACTCATAATTCTCCAACCTTGGGGTAGATCTCCAGGTGATACTCTTAAATATTTGCTTAACCCTGAACAAAACCTGAAGCACATGCAGGAACACACTGACTCCTACAAGTAACAGGACCATGTTAATGTCAACATTCCAAGGATATTTGAAATTCCTGCAATTCTCAAACACAATTGTAAATAGCCCCAGGACTGATGACTGCACCGTGTCATAGATGACTATCACATAGTACAGCAAAAACAAAATCCTAACCCAACTCTCATGGATGGTGAGCAACAGCGTGGGGAATACATACAGCAAATGAGGTGATAAAATCTTAAGGAGCCAAGCAATTGACTTTATGACCCGTTCTGTCGTTATCTCAAACTTCAGGCCCCACGTTGGGTGCCAAAAGACTGTCATTGTTTGAACTCGGCCAGTAGCCAATCACCACGTGGCCACTCGTTTACTTCCCCCCCTACCCCCGCTCTGGTGAAATGGGGGAGGGACAAAAAGAATGAAATTCGTACGTTGAACAAAAAAAAATTAGTAATAGCAACAAAACAACAGTAACAATAGTAAGTCCAAACGAGTAATATACAATGCAGTTGCTCACCGACCGGCAACCGGTACGCAGCCCGCCCCCAGCAGCGATCCTGACTGCACAAGAAATCCCTCCCCGCCAACTGAAAAACGGAAACGGAAATGAGAGAGCATGCGTCCCCTTATATACTTGAAGTGCTAAGGCTTGGACAACCAGCCCAAGCCAGAGTTGACCTATAGATGAATCCTGTACATTTTATAACTGATAACCATTGTGCTAATAGGTATTATACTAAGTTATAACAAACCACCTATTCTGATGTAAAAAGTGGAAGTATTGAAGCCTGAGCAACAGGCCCTGAACCAAAGCTGCTAACTCAGTATGTAATCATTAGTGAAATATGTATGGAGGATGTAGCTATCTTGAATGTATATTGATCTTTCTGTGTGCGTGGATAAAATAACAGGGTCATGGAGACAGTTGTCTGGCACTGTGACCTGATGTGTGACCTTGCTCATAATCCAATTAGATAAGCAGAGAAATTCCCTTAGCTTCTCCCTTGAGCCCTGGCCAGGCTCTGGGGGAATCTAATGTGAGATTGAAACCAGATATTTCCGCTTAAAACAAAGGTGCCAGCTATTCTGGCTTGCTGATTTTTGGGTATATAAGGCTGGACCCGCTCACAGTGACTTTCGATGCCTCACCTACGGGTGGACGCACCGCGTAGGATTCCCCACTTGCCGGGACAGGCTCTCCAAATCCTCGCTGTAACCGGGGCTGCCCAGCGACTGCGGGTCTGGATGATGGTAACGTGTGCAAGTGGTGATGGATCTTTCTTAATCACTATTCTCTCTCTCTCTCATGTAGTAATGATTTGATGCATTACCCTGTATTTTCTGATTTGTTTGAGTGCACTATTCTGTCTTTTCTTACTGTATGTTTTCTGTATTATTCTGTTATATTATTTAGTTATTTCTAGTAAAATATGCCTACTCTTTTCACTCTGGTGTCTGAGTTTAATTGGTATCCCTAATCAGCAAAGCAATACTGAGCATGACGTCACATTGTGAGAGATGAAAAACCAAGCCTGCGAAAACACGAACTGAGAAAATCAGCCTGAGAAAGAGATACAAATTTAGTGGGGTTTTGCAATTCATGGACTATCCATACATATGTGGCAACGTGGGCTGGAGGGTACCACCCGCCCTATAGGGTTTCATTCGTGCAGTTACAAAGACACAGAAAAGCGTTACTCGATCTGGGAGAAGGGTCTTTTCGTGGTTAGCCTAGCTTTGCAGGAAGCTGAAAAAATCATACGGCAGCAACCAATCATTCTACGAGGACCCTTTAAGGTCTTGAAACCAGTACTGGCTGGAACCCCCCCTCCTGTGGGGGTTGCGCAGCGAGACACAGTGAGGAAGTGGTATGCACAATTAGATCATTACTGCCACACGCATCAGATAGAGGAGGGGGCACCCAAAGTGCTCAAAATACAAGATCCACCGTCCGACCACCCTGAACCCCCTCCCTCATACATAAAACCTGCTCCCCCATTTGAAACCCACCTAAAGAATGTATGGTTCACCGACGCATCTTCTAGAAGAGAGGGAAAGGTATGGAAATACCGAGCGGTAGCACTGCATGTTGACTCGGGGGACCGAATCATAACAGAGGGTGAGGGAAGTGCTCAGGTGGGAGAGTTAACAGCAGTATGGAGCGTGATTGTTAAAGAAGCTGAGACTACAGAACCAGGATTTATTTTCATGGACTCCTATGCCGTGTTCAAGGGGTGTTCCCAATGGCTCACATTTTGGGAACAAATCCACTGGGAAGTAAATCGGGTACCGGTGTGGCAGCGCGAGAAGTGGGAGGAAATCTTAAACATTGCAAAACGGAAGTCCTTTTTAGTAGGATGGGTCACTGCACACCAGTCAGGAAATCACCCTGCCCACCTGCTAAACAACCAGGTGGATTCAATGACCCGTTTGATGAGAACTGCTACAGAAGGTGAGGAGGAGAAATGGGAACACTTACTGGAATGGCTGCACGTAAAGCGGGGTCATTCAGGAAGCAAAGATTTGTTTAAAGAGGCAATAAGCAGGGGATGGTCCGTAACCAGGGAATTGTGCAATACCATTATTTCAGCGTGTAGTCTATGTCGTACTCGGCTGGGAGAGCACAACCCTCTTAAGGACCAACCCCTACACCTAAGGGACAACAAGGGACTATGGGAAGCCTGACAGGTGGATTATATTGGTCCTTTCCGGCTCTTCGAGGGAAAACGCTCTGTATTGGTAGGGGTGGAAATAGTGTCGGGCCTAACCCAAGCAGAAGCTGTATCTCAAGCAACTGCAGAAAATACAGTGAAGGGGTTACAACATTGGTTTAGCTGCTTGCTGTCCCGATCCAATGTCGGGGGAGGTTTTGATATGATCCCAAGAGCGAGATTAAGACACAAACGAGGTCAAATGCCGTATACCCAAAACAGGTTTTTATTATTAAAAAGGTGAAGAGGGGTAGCGATAGGACAGAATGGAAGGAAAAGACAGAAATAAAGCAAGGATGCGGGATAGGGCTGCAAGAATAGTCACCACCATGGATCCAGCGGCGTCCTCAGTCTTCAGTTCTTCGGTGGTGGGTGCACATGGATCTGGCTTCGATGGTGGGATGCACACTGAGCAAAATTTTCTACTGCCTTTTTAAGTTCATCATATCTGCTGATTAGCATATCTGCTCGCCTTTAGTTTTTTTTCTCTGGTCCCACAGGTTTTGTTGCATCTGGCTTCAGGGCAGGAACGTTTGCCTCTTGTCAGTTCATTAGCAATGCATGCATGGTGTCTGGCCTACACAATAGAGCCACAAATGGCTACAGGATGGGGCCAACTCAGCACACTTCTGCCCCTTTGAGGCTTGTCTAAAGAGTCCGGACAATGCAACCGCAAGGAAGTGGGGGGGTGCATCCTTCAATACACTCCTGCTTCTCTGGGAGACACTCCACAGACCAATTCACAGGCCGCAGCAGCTTCTCTTGGAGGTTTGCGCAGACACAAGCAAGCTTTGAGACAGTCATATGACATTTCAGTCTCTCACACTTGCCTAAGCCCAAATCGATCCAATCAGACAACGGTAGTCACTTTACTGCCGGGCTAGTTCAGGAGTGGGCTCGAGATGAAGGAATCCAGTGGGTTTTCCATACTCCATACTATCCCCAAGCAAATGAGATTGTGGAATGCACCAACGGACTTCTAAAGCAGGCCCTAAAACCCCTCGAACCAGGATGGTCACAACGGGTGCCAGATGCAGTAATGAGGATAAACAGCCGGTGGGGAATTAATGGATGCCCACGACTTACTGTGTTCTGTCCTAAGCCTCTGTCCATACTCGCTGGGAAAAAAGAGACTAAGGACCCTGCAAACCCGCTCCATTATCCTGGACAACCTGTTCTAGTAGACTTGCCCACCATGGGGCAAGTACCCCTAACCCTAAAAACTCCTGTTACTGATTTGATATGTCATTGATTTAATATAGAGTAGTATTAATTGGTTTAATTTTAATAGGGATAAAGAATTATAGGAGATATTTAGTAGAAATCATATGCTGCATTTGCACTCTATACAGGAACCAAGGCTACTACGAAATCCCCTGTACAGCCCTGTACCAAGGGCGAAAGAATTGGTCAGCATCACCTAGTAGGAACATTTAGAACTATAGATAACAGACTTAAGATTCAAGATAATTTGGATATAGCATTTACTTATAAGGTATTTTATAACCTAAAAGAATGCAGAGAGATGTCAGAATCCAGATTAATGGGAAAATGGGGAAATCGACTGAAGCAACATGTAAGTTTAAGCCAAGAAACAGTGTCCTCAGGCAATAGGTAATTCCGGCAGGGGGAGATCGCGACCACCGACTCATTAACCACCGACTCACATTACACCCCAGACCCATTTCCAGGTGCTTCTGGACTCTACTGCGCAAAATAGGAAATAGGAGGGGAGTACGATAATGATTTCCAGGAATTGTTATGTTTATGCATGAATACTTAATGAATATGTATGAATAAGTTCTATATAAGATGTATGATTTTGGTGCATGGTGTGCGTCATTCACCAAACATTCACCCGCGCACCCGGCCATCAATAAAGAAGTGTCTGCTTATCTGCATCAAATTGGTGTCGATTAGTTTTATTTCGAGTTTTTCGGTAACACTCCCATCAATTTTTGTTCGTGGGTTGCTACTGATGCCCATGGGAAAGAATACCGCATCAATACCAGGTGGATTGTCCCTTCTTTCTAACCATTATTGTTTTGTTATGTATAGATTTGTTTTACAGGGCATTGATCCTGGACGACAGGAGACCTATGTTACTTTTAGCGCTTTCAATAGTTATAGGCATTATCGGCTAGTTATTATTTGTAATTTGCTTACATTATTATATGGGAGAAATTGTGGAATCATACCTGCTGGGTGCGGAATAAATCATTGATCCATATCCAAATTTTACAGGTACATTTAATGAGTCCATTTATTGGAAGGCTAACCTGGAGTTGTGCCTTAAGTTACCCTATTGGGAATCACCCACAAAATTGAAGAAACCTGTGAGTCACCTGTGACTGCAAACTGGTGCTTGCAAATACCAAACAGATTTGGGGATCTAACCATTTACAGTGCTAGCTCATATAACTGGATGTGGTCCTTACAACACCACACCTACCAACAGCAAGATGAAGTAATCAAAGACTAGCTGGAGGGGTCTGATCCCACAAATTAAGCATTAATGAATTGTACCTGTGTGGTGGTTTGACCTTGGCTAAATGCCAGGTACCCACCAAGTCACTCTATCACTTCCCCCCCCTTCCCCCTTTTTTCTCAACAGGGCAAAGAGGGGAAAGAAAATAAGACAGGTAAAAAAACAACCCTTGTGGGTAAACCAACAGCAGTTGTAATATAAGCAAAGCGAAGCAAAGGTCCACGCGTGGAAGCAAAAAAAAGAAAACAGATTTATTCTCTACTTCCCATGAACAGGCGATGTCGGGCCTTCTCAGGAAGCAGGGCTCCCATACGCGTAGTGGTTGCCTCGAAGGACCAAGGGTGACCCCACCCCCTTCCTCCTTTCTCCCAGCTTTATACTGAGCAGACGTCAGATGGTCTGGAATATCCCTTTGGTCAGTTCGGGTCAGCTGTCCTGGTTGTGTCCCCTCCCAAGATCTTGCCCACCCCGTCCCACTGTGCGGGGGGAAATGTCGGAAAGAGCCTTGGTGCTGTGTAAGCACTACTCAGCAGTAGCCACACCACCAGTGTGCTATCAACACCCTGCCAGCTCCCGACATCAAACACAGCACCATGAGGGCTGCTACAGGGGAAAACCAATTCTGGCTCAGCCAGACCCAGTACAACCTGAATAGTAAATTGTATTCCCATTTAAATCCTTATAGACCTGCTAATGTGATTGTATAACCTCAAATAGTTTTAGAAAATTTAATTTAGCGATTATATGTACTAAATAACTGAACAAGGTATGACTTTAGGGAATTAAAGGTGCAGACTCAACAAGCATCTAAGATGGCGTTGCAGAATTGGCTACCATTGCTGAAAGAACACGGACTATGTGGTATGCTGAGTCTAACTGAGGGAGAATGCTGCATCACCATCCACAATGCCAATAAATACTATAAATACTATGAAGAGTACAAGTTTTTTAAAAACTAGAGCCCTACAAGTTACAGTATGATACTGAGAGTCAGGAGGGCTGAATTCTGTTGTGGATTTCCTCACTGAAATCCTGAGTAAAGAGTCGTTATGTCATTTCACCTTTCTATGTCACTATTTTCACATCTGGGAAAAAAAAAAACAAACATCAACAAAATTATCCCACAGGGACATTGTGAAAGTTGAAGCTTTAAGATTTGGAATCTCAGGAGAAAGAGAGGCATATGCATTTGCTAATTGATTTTATGGATGCTATTGTAGATTCTGTGATTCTGTGAATCTGTGATTCCAAGAAGCCTGAAAATCAGATCCTCAATTAGGATTTTTCCTTCATTATTCTTCCACATTTTTTATTTATTGTAGGAAGTGCTGAGATGTAGATATTAGTGGCTTTCTAAAGCTTTGAGATTTTGAGCTTTCTAAAGATTTGATGGAGGGGAGAAAGACATAAGAAATTACATAGGTTTATACAAAAGATTAGCTAAAAGTTTTTTAAGGCCAAGTTTTGTCTTTATTAAACATAACTTTTGTTCCTTTAAACATAAAGTATTCTGTGGGACATATATACATGTTGCCATTTATTCTGCTAGCCTGTTGTGGTTTAACACCAGTGGGCAGCTAAGCACCACACAGCTGCTTGCTCTCTCCCCTCCACCCCCCAGTGAGATGGAGGAAAAGGAAAGGAAGAATAAAAGTAAGAGAACTAGGGTGTCAAGATAAAACAAACAAACAAACAAACAAATTGTTTAATAAGTGAAGGATAAGTGGAAGAGAGAAGAAAACAAAATAGAACAAGTGATGCAAAGACAATCATTCACCATGTCCTGTGGGTAGATTGATGCCCAGCCAGTTCCTGAGCAAAAGATGGCTAACCCTCCTAAAACCCCCTCTTTTCCCTTTTATTGCTGAGCATGACGTTATATGGTATGGAATATCTCTTCGGTTAGTTCAGGTGTAACGGGTCTGGCTGAGCCAGAATTGGTTTTCCCCTGTAGCAGCCCTCATGGTGCTGTGTTTGATGTTGGGAGCTGGCAGGGTGTTGATAGCACACTGGTGGTGTGGCTACTGCTGAGTAGTGCTTACACAGCACCAAGGCTCTTTCTGACATTTCCACCCCCCCAGTGGGACAGGGTGGGCAAGATCTTGGGAGGGGACACAACCAGGACAGCTGACCCGAACTGACCAAAGGGATATTCCAGACCATCTGACGTCTGCTCAGTATAAAGCTGGGAGAAAGGAGGAAGGGGGTGGGGTCACCCTTGGTCCTCCGAGGCAACCACTACGCGTATGGGAGCCCTGCTTCCTGAGAAGGCCCGACATGGCCTGTTCATGGGAAGTAGAGAATAAATCTGTTTTCTTTTTTTTTGCTTCCGCGCGCGGACCTTTGCTTCGCTTTGCTTTTATTAAAACTGCTGTTGTTTTACCCACGAGGGTTGTTTTGTTTTCCTATCTTATTTTCTTTCCCTTCTTTGCCCTATTGAGAAAAAAGGGGAAAGGGGGGGAAGTGATAGAGCGACTTGGTGGGTACCTGGCATTTAGCCAAGGTCAAACCACCACATCAGGTCATCTGCCCAATTTTGTTGCCTCCTAGCCTGTTGCGCACCCCCCAATCTATTCACCGGGGGGGGGGGGGGGGGGCGCAGAGTGAGAAACAGAGAAGGCCTTGATGCTGTGCAAACACTGTTCAGAAAAAAATAGAACATGAGTGTGTTGTCAGTACTGGTTTAATCAAAATATCTAAAACACAGCACCATATGAACTGCTATGAATAAAATTAACTCTACTGTAGCCAGACCCAGTACATAGCCATGGAGAACTGGGAAAGTGAAGTTTAAGCTCTTGTCCTCACCCACACCACCTGTGTGGAGAGGGCATTCTCTCCACAGTTGGTACTTCAGGGTCCAGCCAATCCATCATTACCATGATGTTGGCATACAACATCAGTGCATTTTGGACAAACCTCCTCCACACAACCTGCATACACTGGAGGTCATGCATATCTTTGGAGACCTAGTTGTTGTCCAGGTCGCTGTAGACCACCTCCACCACCACTAATTCCCTCAGATACTGGACACCTTCCTTGGTGTTGCTCCACTTCCCTCAGCAATTTACAAGATCATCCTTGAAGGGGTACCTTGCCTTCAAACTTGACAGGAGTCTCCTCCAGAGGCTGTGGATTGTCACTGTGAGAGATGAAAAACAGGCCTGTGAGAAACACGGACTGAGGAAAACAGCCTGAGAAAGAGATAAAAGTTAGCAGGGGGAGTGGAGGCCCTCCGAGCTAAGGAATGCCTCAAACACTCGCGAGTAATGAAACTATAGTCACGGGGTGGATGGTGTGGAGGTCGAAGCTGATAAGGCTGCCTGAATAACACAGGATGTAGCTGGAGCAGGGAGCCCTGTGGAGACAGGACGGCTCTGCTCTGGTGCACCTGGCCAAATTTCAAGGGCCATCTGTCCGGTGAATGACCTTTGCTTCATTATCCACGAAATGCATATTAAAGTTAACACTCCTCAATATGCTAACGAAGACTAACAAGATCATGCTAATTACATCATCCCATGAAACACCTTACCCCTCCCCATACATGGGATACGTAGGTACGTGGGCCGACCTAGGGGACGGACCCAAGGAAAGTGTGCATAAATCAAGGGGGAGGAAAGAGTGGGGGGGCCCGGAGAGTGAAGTGAAGAAGACGGCTGCCTCCTGGAACCCTCGCTGGCAGGATCGACGCAGGACCCAGACCGGTGATCTCTATTCCTCTATCTCCCTCTATCTCCCTCCTTTCCTTTTTCCCCTTTTCCTTCACTACCATTAAGAAATGCAAGGCATACTGTATTGCTTGCCACAACTCGTTATATACTTAGCCAATTATCGTGTGTCTAATTAGTACATTGTGGGAAGTTAATAAACGTCTGGACTTTGAGACTTGTCTCACCGTTGCCCGCTCCGTTGGGGATTTACAAATCTGAGTCACTTGTCTCCCTCATTTGAGCAGGATGTGACAGTCACCTCTTACGATTTGTCATTTCCCTGGTTACTAGTAAGGGATCCCAGCTTCGGGGCTTCCCTAACCTCTAATTCCTGATCTTCATCCCCAGCATTGGAGCAACCAGGCCACAATCTGCTTGTCTAGCTGACAGTCATAATGTTTCTGCATATCTCAAGGTTCACTCAGGGTTAAGGGATGAGTGGTTTCTGCCTCTTGGGTGGTTTTTGTCACTTCGTCCTCCCATTTCCTCACCAAAGGGCCAGCTTCCTGAACAGTCCCTTCCTCCTCCTCCTCCACCTCTTCCCTTACTAACCAACAATATGGACCTGCTAACGTCCCCTTCCACTGTTTCTTTTTGACTACTACAGTGATTACTGTAGTTGGGCTTTGGGTCCCTGTGTCAGCCATGGTGTCCTCAGATGCAGAGGCCCTCCTTCCCTTGCTCCTCTGATGATGCTGGACAATGGCTCAAAAGGCATAGGCAAAGACACAAAACAGTGCTACTAGTTGCTAGGTCTCATTGGGGTTGGTGAGGCACCCTTCTGTCAGGTGGTGCACCAATTCAATGGGATTACATGCCTGTTCAGGCATAAAATCCCAGGATATCCGAGATGATAATTGTCCTAGGCACCTGCCCAAATCCTTCCATACACCCTGTCACCCAAGGATTGACCACCTCAAGTCATGTTTCTCTGTTGCCTTACTAACAAGTTGTTTATCTTTATGTGTCATGGTTTAACCCCAGCCGGCAACTAAGCACCACACAGCCGCTCACTCACTCCCTCCCAGTGGGGTGGGGGAAAGAATCGGAAGAGTAAAAGTGAGAAAACTCGTGGGTTGAGATAAACACAGTTTAATAGGGTGTCATAGTTTGAACTCGGCTGGCAGCCAAACACCATGCAGCCAGACGCTCACCCTCCCCTCTGCCCGGTGAATGGGAGAAGAGAGTGGAGGGACACAAGGAAAACTCGTAGGTTTAGATTAAAAAAACCTCACACAGTTTAGTGATTGTAATAAAACAAAACAATAACAATAATGGAAAGTACAAATGGGTAATGCACAATGCAATTGCTCACCACCTGCCAATTGATACTGAGCCCTCTCCTGGCCAGCGATCCCAAAAAGAACGAAGATCCAGCCATCGAAAAGACCAGAAGTGAGAGAGAACCTGCCTCCTTTATATACTGAGCATAGCGTCACATGATATAGAATCCTCCAATGGCCAATCTGGGCCCGGCACTCCAGCTGTGCTCCCTCCCAGCTCAAGAAAATTAACTCTATCCCAACCGAAACCAGGACATAGGGAAAGCAAAAGCTACGTGCACAAGCAAAGCAAAATAAGGAATTCATTCACTACTTCCCATTGGCAGGCAGGTGTTTGGCTATTTCTAGGAAAGCAGGGCTCCATCATGCATAACGGTTACTTGGGAAGACAAACTCCATAACTCCAAACGTCCCCCCAGCTTTATATTCTTCTTCCCCTAGCTTTATATGCTGAGCACAACATCATATGGTATGGAATATTCCTTTGATCAGCTGGGGTCAGCTTCCCAGCTGTGTCCTCTCCCAACTTCTTGTGCACCCCCAGCCTACTCGCTGGTGGGGTGGTGTGAGAGGCAGAAAAGGCCTTGACTCTGTGTAAGCACTGCTCAGCAATAACTAAAACAACCCTGTGTTATCAACACTGTTTTCAACACAAATCCAAAACATAGCTCCATACTAGCTACTGTGAAGAAAATTAACTCTATCCCAGCCAAAACCAGTACATTATGCCAGGACCAAGCTGGGTTCCACACATCTAACAACAAGACAATGATGTTAGATAATAGGATCAAACAGCTTACATAAATACGTACAATAACCTCAGGAGCAACAAAGCTGGACACGTCAATGCCAGAAGAGAAGAGGGAGGAGTAATCCTTCATTCGCTCCACAAGATAGCTCACACAGCACAAGAATGGCATCATTGACAGGGCTATATGCCAGCCCAGACACATAGCCATTGCTTTTACCAAAATTTTCCCAGGCACAGTGGAATAGAGTGATAAGTAGCACAGCAAACAGCAAGAGCCAAAGGAAACCACTAACAGTAAAGGAAGCAAGCTCCATGACCAGCACAGAAGCCTGCCAATTATTTACAACAGCTATACAATGCTCAAATCTGTCATTGCAGGCTCCATGGTGAGTGCCAAAAAAGACTGGGGGAGGTTGACCCTGGCCAACAGCCAAACATCCCCACATCTACTCACTCAATCCCCTCACCCACAGGACAGGGAGAAAATAGAAGGAAGGCAAAAAGACTTGTAGATTGAGATAATGACAGTTTAATAGGAAAAGCAAACACTGCACACACAAGCAAAGCAAAAAAGGAATTTATTTGTTGCTTCCCATTGGCAAGCAGATGTTTAGCCACTTCCTGGAAAACAGGGCCTCAGCATGTGCTTGGGAATACAAATGACATAACCACGAACATTCCTCCTTCTTTCCCTGAGCTTTTATTGCTGAGCATGACATTGTATGGTATGGAATATCCCATTGGTCAGTTCAGATCAGTTGTCCCAGATATGTCCCCTTCTAATCTCTCGCCCATCCCAGTAATATTCATTGGGTGAGGGTGGGCATGGCAGAGCGGGAGAAAGACGCTGTACAAACACTGTGCAGCCAAAACATTGGTGTGTTATCAACACTGGTTTAGACACAAATACAAAGCACAGCACCATATAGGCTGCTATGAAGAAAGTTAACTCCTTCCCAGACAGACCCAGTATATAATATGTTGTGCACATTTAGATAGAGAATAGACTGTTAATTGCATGAAGTCATTGTCTGCTTCCATCTCTTTAAAATATTACATTTTTAGAACTTTGGTTTTAAACATGCACTATAAATCTGACAGCGAGTGTGACTGAAGTCTCAACTCCAAATATTTTAAAGTAAAAGTTGAATAAATACCCATCTGTGCCAACAATACAGTTTGAAAGGAAGCACTGTAAACACAAAGTAAATTAAATGGGATCTACTTTTTTGCGGTAAATGGCTGCTTAAACTACTTATTATAGAGACAATTTTGTTGTGTGGTGCAACAGCACGTACCCATGTAACTAACCAAAAACTGGTTGAAGAAACAAACCCCACCCATAACTAGGAGCAGTGCCATGACCAGACAACAATTCCTGTGAGACATAATCTTAATTTGCAGAAAATGAAGCACAGGCACTGTCACAGCTCATTAGCCAGTAACAGACATTGCAAAAGAAGAACGTGGAATTGAGTGGATGGTCCAACTTTTACATGTGATGTGAATAAAACAGCCTATTGTTTTTTGATAAAGGAGTATTGTTTTCAGTGTGCCGGGTCACTAAGTAAAGACAGCAGATTTTTTTTGTCAAATATAGTCTCTTGCTTACTGCTAAAGTTCCTAGCTTTTAAATTAGGAACTCAAGGAATTTTTTCTGCACTTTGGCCACAATAACCCCCAGCAGCGCTACAGGCTTGGGGAGGAGTGGCTGGAGAGCTGCCAGTCAGAGAGGGACCTGGGGGTGTTGATTGAGAGCCGGCTGAACAGGAGCCAGCAGTGTGCCCAGGTGGCCATGAAGGCCAATGGCATCCTGGCTTGCATCAGAAATAGCGTGGCCAGCAGGGACAGGGAAGGGATCTTACCCCTGTACTCGGCACTGGTGAGGCCGCACCTCGATGACTGTGTTCAGTTTTGGGCCCCTCACTACAAAAAGGACATTGAATTACTCGAGCGTGTCCAGAGAAGGGCAACGAAGCTGGTGCAGGGTCTGGAGCACATGTCGTACGAGGAGCGGCTGAGGGAACTGGGGTTGTTTAGTCTGGAGAAGAGGAGGCTCAGGGGAGACCTCATTGCCCTCTACAACTACCTGAAAGGAGGTTGCAGAGAGCTGGGGATGAGCCTCTTTAATGAAGTAACAAATGATAAGACAAGAGGTAATGGCCTCAAGTTGCGCCAGGGAAGGTTTAGACTGGATATTAGGAAGCATTTCTTTACAGAACGGGTTGTTAGGCGTTGGAATGGGCTGCCCAGGGAGGTGGTGGAGTCCCCATCCCTGGAGGTGTTTAAGAGTCGGGTTGAAATAGCGCTTAGGGCTATGGTGTAGTTGGGAACTGGCAGTGCTAGGTTAACGGTTGGACTGGATGATCTTCAAGGTCTTTTCCAACATAGATGATTCTGTGATTCTGTGAATTGAAAAAATGTTTACATTCCTGTAGCTGGCTGCAGCAAAGCCAAATAAATGTTTGGCTTAATATTCATCTCTTTCATGAGCCTTTCTTAAACATCTAAGTCAGAAGATAAACCATTTCTATCATTTAATAATTTCATGCTCAAAACTTTGGTTTTCTTTTTTTCCCCTTGTCCTGGTTTCGGCCAGGATAGAGTTAACTTTCCTTGGGCTGAGAGGGAGCACAGCTGAAGGGCTGGGTCCTGATCGACCATTGGAGCATTCCATGTCATGTGACGTCAAAGCTCAGCATATAGGTGGGCGTGTGCTCTCTCATGTGTGTTGTTTGTTTTGGGTTTCCGCATCTGTTGGGTAGAATTCTCTGGTGCGGTCAGATCGTTGCTGTGGATGGGCTCTGTACGGGTCACTGTTCGGTGAGCCACTACTGCATTTTACCCGTTTTGGACTAGTATTATTAATGTTGGTTTTGCTAGTAATTATTTTTTTATTTAACCTACAAATTTCTTCTTTTTTGTCCCTCCCCTATTTCACCGAGTGGGTGGGGGGAGTAAACAACTGGCCACGTGGTGATTTGCTACCGGCTGAGTTCAAACCACAACACCCCTTTTTAGAACTTGTTTAAAAAAGATCCAGTAGGGTCACTGTTGTGGTATTGGGTGTTAGGCTATGTGAAGCATTTCATAACTTAAAGAAATCGTGGCTTCAGTTTCTGACATCAGCTCCAGTTACTAGCATTGTGGGGTTTGCTATTTTTTTAATACCCCAAACTACTGAAAAAGAGGAAAAGAAGGTGGTGTTTTTCATATTAGCTAGTTGCAGTTATGATATGGGTCTAGAAAACTAGCAGTGTATTTAACATTGCAGACCTAACTGTAAAAAACTGTTAAAATTCCTACATTTCTTGAAGGCAATGCTGTATGAATAACATGCCATAAAATTATTAAAACTGTAACAGCAAACAAACAAAAACCAAATATGTATTATTTATTCTGTCAGTGTTTCCTCCAGAAACATGCTTTGTTGTGAGATTTATATTCTGCCCAGCTAGGATCATCAATAAAAGCATGAAGGCAAAACTGAGAATAATCCAGGGTTCAACTACTTGCATGCTTATGCACAGCTCCCCGAAACTGACAGAAGTATGACAGTTATGTGAAAAAATAAATTAGCTAAATAAAATTAGCTAACATTTCTCCTTTTCAGACTTCTTGGAAGTACTGTTAAGACAATATACAAACTAATGCATTGGTCCCTCCTAAAATGTAGGACATTATGGGGTATGGAGTGTGTGTTTGATTGGTGGTCGATTTTGGTTTCGTGTGTGAAGTGCTAAGGCTTGGACAACAGGCCCAAGCCAGAGTTGACCTATAGATGAATCCTGTATATTTTATAACTGATAACCATTGTGCTAGTAGGTATTGTACCAAGTTATAACAAACCACCTATGCTGATGTAAAAAGTGCTAAAGCATTGAAATACTGCAGCCTGAACAACAGGCCCCAAGCTGAAGCTGCTAACTTAGCATGTAGTCATTAACAAAGTATGTAAGCTCATTAGTGAAAGATGCAGCTTAGAATATAATCAGTAGTGAGGACGAAATGCTGAGAGAATGTATCCAACTTCCCTTGTTTAGCCTTGTTCAAGGCTGAGAACCCAAGTGTTTGGCCTTGTTAGAAACTCCCTTGGTCTCCCCCCCGAGCCCTGGCCAAGCTTTGGGTGGAATCCAACAGGAGAATGAAACCAGAAACTTTCCGCTCAAAACAAAGGTGCCAGCTATTCTGGCTTGTCGATCTCTGGTATATAAGGCTGGACCCGCTCACAGCGACTTTGGAAGCCTCACCTACAGATGGACACACCGCGTAGGATTTCCCACTTGCAGGGACAGGCTCTGCAAATCCTCGCTGTAACCGGGGCTGCCCAGCGTCTGCGGGTCTGGATGATGGTAACGTGTGCAAGTGGTGATGGATCTTTCTTAATCACTATTCTCTCTCTCTCTCATGTAGTAATGATTTGATGCATTACCCTGTATTTTCCTGTTTGTTGCTTTAGGTGCATTATTCTGTCTTTTCTTACTGCATGTTCTCTGTATTACACTGTTACATTACTTGGTTATCACCAGTAAAATACACCTGCTCTTTTCACTCTGGTGTCCGAGTTTAATTGGTATCCTTAATCAGCAAAACAGTGTGTGCTTTGCCTCTTAAGCATACTTAAAAGATTTGATTTTTCCAGTAGTGGGTATCTAGGAGCATGGAGTGATGGAGAGTAGAAAGGGAATAAAGAAGGTAGATGCATATGACCTGACCTGCTTGATAAATGGTAGCACCCAGTGCAGAAGAATACATTGTGATTGCCCTTGGAGGGTTAATTGAACCACTACAGCAGATAAACTTGTTTTCTGAGAGTAAATAGACAAGTGCAATCAGAGCAGAATGTCATTTGTTTGGCATATAGCCACTGCACAGTGATGTGGCCACAAACACACCAGCCATGTCAAAAGAGATTTTGCAACAACATGCTTTACTGTGAGCAAGGCTCCTTACATCCAGTCTTACTTCTCTTTGCTAGCTGTGAAAGGGGATAACATTGTGTTCTCATGCTTATATATTAATTTGACTGTGTAACTAGAAAGGTGCACAAGAAGTATTGAAGGGTTGTTACAGTGATTGCGATAGGGTTAATAATATGAGGCAGTCTTTTAATATGTATTTTTCCAATATATTTGCTAGGAGGTGTATTAGCAAGACGTGCATTTTAAGTAGGGAAATCCCTGAAGGGTGTAAAGTTGGGACATCAACTGTCAGAATAAGCTTTAACTAAACTTGAATTTCTAAAGTGTGATCATTTTGACTTTGTTTTTCTTCCTCCCAGTTTATTTCTCTTTTCAAGATGTAGGAAGTTAAAAGATATTTTCAGAATTTTTTTTTTATTAAAACCATGCTTTTTAAACTTATGTCTCCTAAAGCAACTTTTACCTCAAAGTTTGTGTGTATGTCATTATCACAAATTCTGTCTTTCCTCATGTTCTTGATGGCCTGGTTTGAGGTCTTGAACCTCTTATTTTTTGAAAGATGTCCCTCAACATATTAATGCTTATGAAGTTTTAGTGGAACTACTTTAAGATATAAAGATAAGCATATACATAAGACATTTCAAAATTATAGTTTTTAAATAGATAACACATAAGAGATATCACACACCCTGGGAAGTTTAATATTAAACTGCTGTAAGAAATACAACTTCTTATTTTCTGTCTCCTTCTGTAGAAGGTAAGATACATTTTTAGATTTAATAGTTCCTCCTCTTCGATGCTTGAATGATACAAGGAGTTGCTAATCACAATTCTGGCTGAGATCCATGATGAGAAAAAATTTTCTTTCCAATCATATACAACACTAATCAAAGAAAACAAAATACTCTATTGAATTATTTTTATTGAGTTAATATAATAAGCCTTTCTTAATCATTACTGCCAGCACTTGCAATTTTATCACCAGTGACAGGGTATTTGGTGGTTTCCATAAAATCTTCACTCTTTTTCTCAGGCAATTAGATCCAGTATTTTTAAAAGTTTTAGTCCCTTATAAACACTGAAAAAAAAAAATGAATCCTAATAAGAGAAAAGTCAAATAAAAAAAAAATCTCTTTTTTTTTATTGTTAAGCCAATTTCAGTTTTGAGAACCTGGTTCATGATTTCTGAAAAACTGGGTTTGCAGTACTGCTGATTTCATAACATGCACTGATTTCACTGGGTTCCAGTCACCCTTTTTCTCCACTCTACCCCACCCCCATTTTCAGGACCAGTGTTTTGGAGCTTCCATACTGTTCTTGGAATGTCTGACCAAAGCCCAAATGAAAGGCACCAACATCTTGAAAGCTAAAGTCTTCTCAGATTTCAAATAACACTAAGGGAACACCAAATGCTGGTTGTGCTGCCCACAACTGTCATCTATATCAAACTTTAACTGGCAATAGCTGATCTCTAATAGGCAATAGAAAATCTGGACAAATACAAAAAATGCTAAAAAGAGCAGTCAAATTGACAGTGATGTGGAACACTCATGTTGACTTAATAGAATGATCTAGTTCTTCAGCATGGATGAGTTTATGGCTGCTGTTATCCCAGTATAACTATTATTGATCATGCTGCTCTGACAGCACTGGTGTTTTAAGAAAAGTAATACTTCAGAAGGAAATTTCAAAAATATAGACAGTCTGTTTCAATAAAGACACAGTTTTTATACTTAACTGCTAGGCCTGGGAAGCTTGGCTACCATTATCACTGACTCTGGGTATACTTTGATGAACTTATGTTGGTGTAATCCTCAGTGAATGAATCACTCCCTTCCACCAGTACTACTTAGTTTTTTCTTCTTGCTGTGGAAGGGTATGATGGAGACTTAGACTATTAAATGGGAAGAATATTGCCAGCAGCTTTTTTGTTAACACTATACTTCTGGTTTTCTTAGTTCTGGGTCAGGAATGCTTTTACTGTCTTATCAACATGACATGGCAAAGTGTAAATTAAGAATTTTA
Organism: Strix aluco; assembly: GCF_031877795.1. NCBI lineage: Eukaryota > Metazoa > Chordata > Aves > Strigiformes > Strigidae > Strix > Strix aluco. The sequence goes on from NC_133970.1 coordinate 14,281,721, forward strand.
GTGTCAATGGAAAGACTTATCATTAATGAACATTGGATATGGAACACATGTGACATCTGAGAGGATTCATCTTTAGCCATCTAAAAGTTGGGATCTAGTCCACTGGACTCCTGTGGTCAATGGGCCATTTTGAGAGTGCTCATCTTAAGATACTTATCCCAGATATAGTGATTGATGCCTTGGAGGGGCCTACATATCTCCCTTGACTGTAGGGAGAGCCTAGATAAGTACTTTAAACTAGATGCCTGTCTTTTACAGGATTAACACTTGCTAAGATACATCCCACCTCTTTTGTCTTTTTGCCTAACACATGGTAGAATACTGAACTCAAAGCAGTTCCAACTGCCCCAAAACCAACAGTTCTCCCAATAGTTAAAAATTAAATAAGAATTTGTAGGTTGGAACAGCTGAAACAGAAATTAATCAGGATGTTTTTAAGCCATGATTTTGACCACCTCACTTACCACTCTGACAGAATATTTCCTTCAACAAATTAGAAACTGACTTTTTCCTTATTTACTTTTCAAGGATTCCCAAGATTCGTTCACAATGCTAAGCTGCAGTAACATCCAGCATAATGTAAATCACTGTCTCATATTACTTTTCCTTTCTCTCTTTGAATAGAGCTATAAATGCAATGAAAAATAAATTCTTTTGAATGAATCAATAGAAAAATTGGTATCACTCAATGAGTTTAAAAGTCTGACCATCTTTCTAACAGCTAAAGAATGTATTTCCTAAGTTGGATTTTGGCTACACAAGTTCGAATGTTTGAACATTTTTTATTTTAATAAGGAGAGAGTTTTGAAGTGCTGAAACTGGAGATAAGTTAATATTATCTTCTTAGCACATTTAATAAAATGTATTCATGCAGTCCGTATTTCCAACCTCTCTTCCTTGTTTAGCATTAATGCTGCAAATTAATGTATCTTTCTGAACAGCAAATCCAAGTAGTAATGTGGTCATGGGAAACTGGAACAAATGACCAGTTGCTCTGGAAAGCAGCACACTGAGTTTTAAGTCCTTCTTGTTTACATAGTGGATTTGCTCTCAACAACAAGTCACAGCCACAGAAACAGATGCATCAAATATCATGTAGGGCCTCTGTTACGGAGGCTTCCAAATGAGCAACCCACCACCAATTTTAAAAAAATAAATAAATTTATTTTTTAATAAAACAACCAACCAGCTCTCCGTAAGTTACAGATTCGAATGTCCGCAAGAGGAGAACAGAACAACTTTCTGGGGTTTAACAGCAACCCAAAACACTTTACAAAGCCCCACTCCCCAGGGGTTTAATGGCAACCCCAAACGCAAGCTTCACTTCCTGGGGTTTAACGGGAACCCAAAACGTAAAACAAAGCCTCACACCCCAGGGGTTTAACGGCAACCCCAAACGCAAACAAAACTTCACTCCCTAGGGTTTAACGACAACCCAAAACGCTCTATCACTCACCTGATAAGTGAGGGCTCTCAACCTTGAGGACCTGCTCAGGGCAGCTTCCAACCCAAGGCACCTCGAGGAGTTTCCTTGGGCGGTGTCCTGACCCAAGGGGAGAGTCCTCGACCGCAGTGTGCTGCTCCAGGGGACGAGCTCAAAATGGCTCCCCCAGGGGACTCCATTTATACCCAGGCCGAATCTGACCTGTAGTCAATAACGGCTCCCATTGGCCAAAGGTCCCAACTACCGCGAGACCGTGAGAACAAAGACAGCCAGAAGCTGCCACACTTCAGCAGCCAAGAAGCTCTGCTTTCACTGGGAAGATGCACCTGCCACAGCCTCTAAACCTAGGAATGTGCTGTGTGCTGCCAGCAGTGCTCTATATGATCTCAAGCAGCCTGTCTTCCTGAGACGTAGGAGAATTTCAGACATTTCTGACCAGACCTGTTGGGCTAAGGTGACTTTGACAGAAGTCAACTGTGGGAGGCATCAGACTGTCAGCCCTGCACAGCCTCTGAATCAACAGCTAGGCTTTGATGAGAAACAGGCCTTGGGAGAAAGATAAGAAACTGCTGAGTTGTGCCAAGGTGGCAGGGAAAAACAACGGACAGCTGCAACACTGAACTGTGGAAAAGTACTGAACTGTGAGAAGTTACCGCCGCGTGAACAGCGCGTGAACGAGAGGGTGATTGGTCTGCACAGCGCGTGTTAGAGTGGTCTTATGCTGATAGGAGAAAAGGTTGATAGCTGTCTAATTGCTGATTTGCTAATTATGAAGTAAGAGCTTTGGCGAGAGCATAAGTATGTAGTGTTGGAAAAATAAACAGCTTTGCTTGTTATAACTCTGAAAGAGTTGTGCAAGTCTGATATCCTCCCGCAACAAATGGTGACCCCGATGTCCCAGGACGGAGCGCAGAAGATGCCGCAGGAGGATCCCCGGTTGGAGGTACTGTCTGCAGCGGGGCTGTGGCAGGGAGGATGGAAAACAGTCGATCGATGGAAAATCACCCGGGAGAGGTGATCAATCGGGGGCAGCATGGGCCAGAACATGTCCCCAGAGGAGACGGCCACTGTCAGACTCCTGCTGCATATACTCTCTAAGAGAGGGATAACTTATACTCTAAGAGAGGGATAACTTATAAGGAAACTTCTGTACGAAGGTTACTTAAATGGTGCAGAAACCACGGCTATCCTGCCGATACCCTCACAGCCTTTGAACCAGCAAAATGGGCTGAAATAGGTGAAGAGTTGTTGGTTTCGGACACTCTTAAAGCATGGAGTTGGTGGTGACAGCCCCGGGCCTCCCCGAGCCCCCCCGCCGTGGAGCGACTGCCTGCGGCCATCTGGCACCGCGCGATCATCCGTCCCACCTCCCCTGAACACCAAAAGCAGCAGTTTTTACAGAAGGTGCTGACACTGTGATGCCGAGTCCCTTGTCCATTCTAAAAGGACTAACTTTAAACCTTTCTGATGGTCAGTGCACTAAAGGCCTTGATTTAAAAACAAAGAAGGGGGAATTTTCTGGACGCACCACATAATCAACAAGCAATGGCTTTATATATTCTTAATGGTGTTTTGATGTTTGTAGTATTTGTCATTTGATGTTGTGTCAGTAATAAGTGTAAGGGCCCCTTTGTGTGGGTGTGTGACTGTTCTGCGGGTGTGAGGCGCAGCCCAGCTGCAGCTGCGGAGTGCGGAGTTCTCTGACCCGCAGTTCCGTTATCCCGCGAGGGAAGCGGCCGGAGAGGAACGAAGCGCAGGGCAGACTCTGTACCAGTGGGGGGGTAGTGCAGGACCAGTGAACATTCCTTAGTACAGAGCGCCCTAGTGCCCGCCCGCTGGGTCACTGGGGCTGCCTGTTTGTTCGGGCTCAGTGTTTGAAGTGTCATAGGTGAGATATCTCCTCTAGCGGGAGGCAGTAATTCTGTGTTAATTGTTGTCTTGAATTGCTGTAACATTTCAAAGCAAAGATCTCATTCATGTAAGGGGCCCAGAAAACTGGGTAGCAAATATTCCTCCATTTATATTGGAAACCCCTACTACATCATGGGGTCATGACTGTATGGCTCGATGGGGAACTCAAATTGGATCAAATTTGTCTTAAGGGCCACTTCAGCACAACCCACCCCTAAACCCACCCTGAAACTAACCTGGAAAACAGAATCACCTGTGTGGGTGGGTCAGTGGCCCTTGCCAATGGAAAAGTTGTGCCAACTTAATGATTTAGTTCAGGAACAATTAAGTGCAGGACATGTTGTACCTACCACCAGTCCTTGGAACTCCCTGGTGTTTGTTATTTTAAAGAAAAGTGGTAAATGGTGACTTTTACATGATCTCCGACACATTAATGATGCCATGGAGGATATGGGTACGTTACAGCCAGGAATGCCCTCCCCAACAACGATTCCCCGAAACTGGCATCTTGCAATAATTGATCTAAAGGATTGGGGTTTTTTTACCATTCCCTTGCATCAGGATGATGCACCTAAATTTGCTTTTTCTGTTCCCAGTATTAATGTTAGTGAACCTGCAAGATGGTACCACTGGGTTGTTTTACCATAAGGCATAAAAAAGTCCCACGATGTGTCAGTGGTTTGTTGCAAAGGCTTTGAGCCCTGTTAGAATGCAGGTCCCCCAGGCTGTTATATATCATTATATGGATGACATCCTTATAGCAGCAGAGACACAGGAGATCATGGAAAAGGCTCTTGCTTTAACCAAAGACTCAGTATCTCAAATGGGGTTGCAAATAGCACCTGAAAAGGTACAGAGATCATCACCGCGGCAGTACCTGGGGTGGAGAATTTGTGAACAGACCATTGTCCCGCAACAGGTTAAACTTAAAACTGATGTTAAGACTTTGAATGATTTACAGAAACTGTTGGGAGCCATAAAATGGACACGGCCATTGTTGGGCCTAACTAATGATGATCTGCATAGCTATTTTGATATTTTGCAAGGAGATCCTTCACTGACATCACCCAGAGTACTTACAGAGAAAGCGAAACAAGATCTCCACCGTGTAGCTAACGCCATCTCAGAAAGACAAGCATCGCGATGTGTGCCCGGCCATCCGTATCAACTGGTATTATTTAATCCTCCAGGGCTCTGCTGTTTCAGTAGGATGAAACACTTAGTAACCCTCTTGTTATTCTTGAATGGATTTTTTGTTTTGTTTTGTTTTGTTTTTTCTTTTGTCACACCAAATGCACAAGACGGTCACTACTCGTCCAGAAATGTTTGCCAAACTGATCATGAAAGGTAGGCAGCGCCTACTATTACTTGCTGGTCAGGAACCTGTGTGTATCATTGTTCCGGTTACTCTGCACATGTTACAGTGGCTAATACAAATGTCTTTGAGCAAGCACGGCTTTCACATGCATTTTTCCACCAAAACGCCAGGGCAATACAAAACCAGTTTTCTTTATCAAGGCGTCAGGCTAAAGACATCATTGCCACTTGCCCTGAATACCAGAGGACTCCCTCTCTTCAACAGCTAGTGGTGTCAACCCTCAGGGACTCACCTCCTCAGAATTATGACAATCTGACGTCACTCACTTTGCTGCATTTGGAATGTTAAAATATGTACCTGTGTCTGTTGATACCTTTTCTGGAGCAGTGTCTGCATCCTGCCATACAGTGGGGAGTCAAGCATCTGACCGGCATTCCCCACTCACCGACCGGACAGGCCATTGTGGAGCGTACGCATGGCACGCTAAAGAGTCTATTGCAACAACAAAAAGGGGGAGATGGAGGGTATCAATCTACACCTCACGAAAGGCTAAATAAGGCATTATATGTTATGAACTTTTTAAACATTTCCCTGCCTCACAGGTGCCACCAATATTGCGTCACTTCTTGTCGCAGATACCAGATCAACAAGAAGTCCAGGGCAAGGCTCAAGTGTCAGCAAAAAACCTGGAAAGTGGTAACTGGGAAGGACCATATCCTTTAATAACCTGGGGAAGAGGTTATGCTTGTGTCTCCACAGGTCACGGTCCCCGGTGGTTACCGGCAAGGTGTGTGCGACCACACCTGAGGCGTGAGAGGCAGCTTTTGGTGGACACTCAGGAGCCGGCTGTGGGGGCTGTGGGTGCCCCTGTGCCGACAGTTTGCGGTCTCTTCGACTGATCATTTAAGCAGAATGTATGGGTAATGCTTGCTGCTGCAATAGGACCAAATACACTATCTCTGTCCTTAATCACACTACAGTTGCCAACTCTTTTAAGAGAAAATGCTGACAGTAATTGCAACTCCTTGATGAAATATATAGGCTTACTAGTCACCAGTGAAAGATGTAGCTTAGACAAAATGTAGTTATTAATAAGGATGAAATGCTATAAGAATGTGTGTATTCAACTTCCTTTGTTTAGCAATATTAAGAATTAAGGACTCAAGTGTTTAACCTTATTAGAAACTCCCTTGGTTTTCCCCCTTGAGTGGTGGCCAGGCTCTGGGTGGAACCCAACAGGAGGATGAAATCAGATGTTTCCGCTCAAAGAAAATTGCCAGTTATTTTGGCCTGTTGATTTAGAGGCTGGACCTGCTTGCAGCGATGTTGGATGCCTCACCTACGGATGGACGCATCGCGTAGGATTTCTGCTTTGCGAGGAAGGGCACTCTAAATTCTCGCTGCATCCAGGGTTCCCCAGCAATTGCGGATCTGAATGTTAGTACCCCATTAAGTAAGTGTGCTATTCTGTATCTTCCTTATTTTGTAATACTTAGTCATATGCTTTATGGCAGCGATGAGAGTGCTTGTGTGGTGAAGACGATGGCAGTGATGAGACTGCTTGTGTGGTGAAGACGTGTGCTGAATCTGATTTTGTGTGCATCAGTGGTCAGTGTGATGGCAGTGATGAGAGTGTGCCTAATAGATGGCAGTGTGATGGAGATGCAGTGCAGCTCAGGTGAATGCATCCACAAAAATTTGTGCTGTGATGGAGATCCTGACTGCAAGGATGGAAGTGATGAAGTCAACTGCCCTTCTCGGATTTGCAGACCAGACCAGTTCAGGTGTGAAGATGGGAACTGCATCCATGGGAGTAGGCAGTGTAATGGTGTCAGAGACTGTCTGGATGGCTCTGATGAAGCAACTTGTAATAGTGCTATTCAGTGCTCTGGACCTGGCAAATTTAAGTGCAGAAGTGGAGAAGGTATAGATGTCAATAAAGTGTGTAACCAGCAGAGAGACTGCAAGGACTGGAGTGATGAGCCCCTCAAGGAGTTATCTTCTTTATGTTGTAATTATTTTATGTATGTTGTTTTCTGAAGTTTGTCTATTTATACTGTGTTTTTTGAAGTTTGTCTAAACCTTGATTGATAAAGCTTTGCAGGTGCAGCTGTAAAACAAAGAAGGGGGAGATGTGGGAGGCATCGGCCTGTCAGCCCTGCACAGCCTCTGAATCAACAGCTAGGCTTTGATGAGAAACAGGCCTTGGGAGAAAGATAAGAAACTGCTGAGCTGTGCCAAGGTGGCAGGGAAAAACAACAGACAGCTGCAACACTGAACTGTGGAAAAGTACTGAACTGTGAGAAGTTACCGCCGCGTGAACAGCGCGTGAACAAGAAGGTGATTGGTCTGCACAGCGCGTGTGAGAGTGGTCTGATGCTGATAGGAGAAAAGGTTGATAGCTGTCTAATTGCTGATTTGCTAATTATGAAGAGCTTTGGCGAGAGCATAAGTATGTAGTGTTGGAAAAATAAACGGCTTTGCTTGTTATAACTCTGATAGAGTTGTGCAGGTCCGATATCCTCCTGCAACAGTCAACTAAATAAGCTAACAGTGAAGCTTGGCTTTAACTGATAAATATTGTAATAACTCCAACACTAAGAGTGTTTCTATTGGAAGAATTCATTAAAATACATGCATTTTAACCCCAACTAAATTGGTCTTTAAATAACATGAGATAATGGTTTATATTTCTATATATTTATACTTATATGTATGCATATCTGATTCAAAGATGGTAGTCTTTTCTTGGTACACCCTGGGAATGAGTGTCCATACTTTGTGTAGGGAGTTATATAGTCTTCAAATTAAAACTCTGCTTTGTTCTAGGCTTCCAATGGGTCCTTCTTTCTTGTTTAGAAAGCAAAAACACAAAAGGCAACTCAATACTGTCCTGGAGAAGGATCCCCTATGATAAGTGGATGTCCAACACTGTATCATTGCAGGGCTTTATCTGTATGTTTAGCTGACCAGCTTGTGAATCCCTACTGCTACTCCCCAAAAGTCCTACCAGAAACCTTGTCAATGGCCTCAAAACCAGGTTATGGTTAATTTGCAAAGCATCCTTTCCAGTTCTGTCAGTCTTCCTAGGCATCTCAGTAGATTAATTTTACTTTAGATAGATATTTCTACCTTCTTAACTCACACATAACTCCGACTTGTTATGGGTAGCTATCAAATTGGCATATCCAAAAGCACCCATCTCCACCCACCCACCAAGTAGTCCAGGATAGAAGGATGCCTATTACATGAGCCCCTGTTCCAGGGTGTGAAATTCTGAGCTAGAATTTCTGAAATTCTGAGCTAGAATTTCTGAAATAGTACCCTCGGTACTTTCCACAAACATTGCTACCCGCACATAGCCAGTACATAAATTCCTGCTTTTGCAATTCCAAAAGGTCCCTTCTTTATCAGTTTCTTCCTTAACGAGCACATTCTTTTCTTCTGGCCTTCTTGTAACTATTTCTTGTTTTCAGACGTCGTTAATCTTCTGACCCGAGTGCTGGTTGTACTTTTCCATTGTCAGTGTGGGCAGAAAGTTCAGTAAGCCAGCATGCACACCCACATCTCCCCCCTTTCTTTTTATTAAAGCCTCCATGCTATTTTCCACACAAGACAGACAACATCTCATTAAAATAGGAAGACAACATATCAATAATCCCACTATTATTATTGGTCCTGCTAACATTCTCAAAAGCTCTGTAATCCACTTTGGCCACCCTAGACTTCCTAAAACTCATGCAAAGGAGAAGAAACTTGCTGAATCTTATGCATATTATCTTGCAGTTGCTGAAGCTGATTAGATATCGACAGAGTGATCAGAAAGGTTCATACAACACATGCCCTCAAATTCTTCACATCCATGTCCTTGTGCCAGTAACTAAAATCTATAGCCGCTCTATTGTGCAAAACAGCATGTCTTACGCTATCTACATCCATCAACAAATTAATTATTATATTAGATGTTAAATTAAATTGTTTTATACTCCACAAGCCATTTTATTCAAGGTGGATAGGGCTTTTGCAACCCCTACTCCTGGGGCCAAGAGAGAGGCAGCAATAATCTCTCCAGGCCCCCATAATTCCACTTTGTCTCGGCAATCTGGGGTGAGTTCATGATGTGTTATGGCCTGTTTTGATCTTTGATGTTTTTTGGGTTTTTTTAAGATTTCTTATACTAGGGGCAAATAAAGTCAGCCTTCCCAGGTAGCACGGACCTCCAACTACTTTGGCAGGAATCTCTCCCCATGCTTGATCCCCACATATTAAAAAATACCCAGGTGGTAACCTTTTAGCCGAACCATTATTCCATATTCCTCCTTCTTCAAGATGTAGGCCCATTTTAGAAGCGTGCTGACCACCACAAAACCAAGTTTCATTTCTGAGTATCACGACAGGAGTCACATTCTGCCAGTCTTCCCATTTCGATTGATTTTCCCAACCCCAGCGAGCCCACAGTGTATCCCTCCCCCCAAATCGTATACATCCCCAGGGCTGATTCTGTGTGTTATTTCCACTTACTGGGGGAAGAGAGGCTCTCAGCAGCTCTAACTCTTGTAACGGAAGAGGGGCTGTCTGATTAAGATAATACACAATATGTCCCTGTAGCATAGGCAAACCTGCTTGTGGGCCACTTTTCGTTGCCTGTACTGCATTGTTATACAATGCCCAACACGTCCCGTTAACGTCCTCTGTTCCCTTATTTATTCTTGCCATATTTTTAACAAACCCTTCAAAGTCCTGAGCGCTAAAATATGGCATATCAATCAAACAAGTCCGAAATGGGTTGGTAGCAGTTGCTAAACCTAGGCAAAATTCCTCCTGTCCTGACTGATTTGCTCAGGTTACCCAGAAATTCTTCCACGGGTCAATTGAATAATTCCCCATATTCCCTGGCCCATTCCGCCATACAGTGGCGGTAACTTCTCACAGCTTAGTACTTTTCCACAGTTCAGTGTTGCAGCTGTCGGCTGTTTTTCCCTGCCCCCTTGGCACAACTCAGCAGTTTCTTATCTATCTTCCAAGGCCTGTTCTTCATCAAAGCTTAGCTATTGCTCAGAGGCTGTACAGGGCTGACAGGCCAATGCCTCCCAATCCCCTTTCTTTGTTTTGCAGCTGCACCTACAAGACTTGTGTGGTGGTTTAGCCCCTGCCGGGGTCTGAGACCACGTGGCCGCTGCCCCTCCCCCACAAAGGGAGTGAAATACAAAGCCCCAAGACTGAAATAAGGAAAGGTTTAATACAACAGTGCAATAGCAACACAACAAACAACAACAATAACAATAACAGTAATAGTGATAGCAATGAACAGAGCAAAGTAGCTACCAAATAACAGCAGTGAGAAGCACGATGTACAAAACCACGAGTGCACCGCGCTCCCGCGCCAGGAAAAAATGTGACCTGCCAGGATGTGACGTCCGCATGGTATCTGAATAACCCGGCTAGAGCTCCCCCGCCACTGCTGGGGAAACTTAACCCTATCCTGGTTAAACCAGGACATAATCCACCCCTTTATTCTATACCATGTGCGTCACATCCAGCTGCCACTTAGCAATTAGCATTGACAAAGAAAAATTAACAAAAGCACAGTATAACTCACGGTGTGTTTTCACCCACAATCAAGTCCCCTTGTGGCACGCATCAGTCCTCTCCATCCTTCTGCACCACCCACCAGGTGCACCCAGGTCCTTGAGCAAAAACAATCCCGTGGATGGGTTTGCCTTTGCCCAGCGCAGGACTAACCCAGACCATTTTTCCCAGCAGGTCCCTCATGCGCACCACAGGGACTCTATCCCCGTCCACAACACGTGGAAGTTTTGACTGAGCCGGGCCAGCTCGATTGGCAGATCCTCTTGTGTTCACTAACCAAGTGGCCTTTGTCAGATGTGTGTCCCAGTGTTTGAAGGTTCCACCCCCCATTGCTCTCAATGTAGTTTTTAACAGTCCATTGTAGCACTCGATCTTCCCGGAGGCTGGTGCGTGGTAGGGGATGTGGTAGACCCACTCGATGCCGTGTTCTTCTGCCCAGGCATCTATGAGGTTATTTCGGAAGTGAGTCCCGTTGTCCGACTCAATCCTCTCTGGGGTGCCGTGTCGCCACAGGACTCGCTCTTCAAGGCCCAGGATGGTATTTCGGGCGGTGGCGTGGGACACTGGATAAGTTTCGAGCCACCCAGTGGTTTCTTCCACCATTGTGAGCACGTGGCGCTTGCCTCGGCGGGTCTGTGGCAGTGTGATGTAGTCGATCTGCCAGGCCTCTCCATATTTATATTTCATCCATTGATCTCCATTCCGCTGGGGCTTCACCCGCTTGGCTTGTTTGATCGCAGCACACGTCTCACATCCGTGGATGATCTCTGCGATGGTGTCAATGGTGAGGTCCACCCCTCGATCTCGAGCCCACCTATATGTTGCATCTCTGCCTTGGTGGCCCGAGGTCTCATGGGCCCACCGGGCTATGAACAGTTCACCTTTACGCTGCCAGTCCAAGTCCACCTGAGCCACCTCGATCTTAGCAGCTTGGTCCGCCTGCTGGTTATGCTGATGTTCATCAGTGGCTCGACTCTTGGGTATATGGGCGTCCACATGGCGCACCTTCACAACGAGGTTCTCCACCCGGGCTGCAATGTCCTGCCATACTTCAGCGGCCCAGATGGGTCTGCCCTTGCGTTGCCAGTTGTTCTGTTTCCATTGCTGCAACCACATCCACAGGGCACTTGCCATCACCCATGAGTCAGTGTAGATATAGAGCCTCGGCCACTTTTCTCGCTCAGCAATCTCCAAAGTCAATTGGATGGCTTTCACCTCTGCGAACTGGCTCGATTCACCTTGTCCCTCAACAGCTTCAGTGGTTTCTCGTGTGGGATGCCACACTGCAGCCTTCCATCGTCGATGTTTTCCCACAATGCGGCAAGACCCATCAGTGAACAGGGCATATCGCTTCTCCTCCTCTGGCAGCTCGTTATATGGTGGGGCCTCCTCAGCACGTTTCACCTCTTGTTCTGGTGACATCCCAGCATCTTTGCTCTCTGGCCAGTTCATGATCATTTCCACTAATCCTGGGGGGTCGCGGTTCCCTATTCGAGCCCGTTGTGTTATCAACGCAACCCATTTACTCCACGTGGCATCTGTTGCATGATGTGTGGAGGAAACCTTTCCTTTGAACATCCATCCCAGCACCGGCAGTCGAGGTGCCAGGAGGAGCTGTGCCTCAGTGCCGACCACTTCTGAGGCAGCTCGAATTCCTTCATACGCTGCCAGTATCTCCTTCTCAGTTAGGGTATAGTTAGCTTCAGAGCCTTTGTATCCCCGGCTCCAAAAGCCTAGAGGTCGGCCTCGGGATTCCCCATCTGCTCTCTGCCAAAGGCTCCAGGAAGGGCCATTCTCCCCGGCTGCGGTGTAGAGCACGTTCTTCATCTCCTGCCCTGTCCGGACTGGCCCGAGAGCCACTGCCTGGGTAATCTCCTGCTTAATTTGTTCAAAGGCTTGTTGTTGCTCTGGGCCCCATTTAATATCATTCTTCTTGCGGGTTACGTGGTAGAGAGGGCTCACAATCAGGCTGTAGTTTGGGATGTGCATCCTCCAGAACCCCACAGCACCCAGGAAAGATTGAGTCTCCTTTTTAGTGGTTGGTGGGGCCATGGCTGTTATCTTGTTTATCACCTCCATTGGGATGTGGCGACGCCCATCTTGCCATTTTATTCCTAGGAACTGAATCTGCCTTCCAGGCCCCTTAACTTTCTGTCGCTTGATGGCAAAACCAGCCTTCAGAAGGATTTCAATTACCTTCTTTCCTTTCTCAAAGACTTCCTCAGCTGTGTCCCCCCATACAATGATATCGTCAATGAACTGCAGGTGTTCTGGAGCCCCACCTTTCTCCAGTGCAGTATGGACCAGTCTATGGCAAATGGTGGAGCTGTGGTTCCACCCCTGGGGCAATCGATTCCAGGTGTACTGGATACCCCTCCAAGTGAACACAAACTGTGGCCTGCACTCTGGTGCTATTGGAATGGAGAAGAACGCGTTAGCGATGTCAATTGTGGCGTACCACTTGGCTGCCTTCGACTCCAGCTCATACTGGGGCTCTAGCATGTCCGGCACTGCAGCACTCATCGCTGGCATAACTTCATTCAGGCCACGGTAGTCCACGGTCAGTGTCCATTCGCCATTAGGTTTTCTCACTGGCCATATAGGGCTGTTGAAAGGTGAGTGAGTCTTGCTGATCACCTTCTGGCTTTCTAGTCGACGGATCAGCTGATGGATGGGGACCAGGGAATCTCGGTTAGTACGGTACTGTCGCCGGTGCACCGTCTTGGTAGCAATTGGCACTCGCTGCTCTTCAACCTTAAGCGACCCCACCACCGAGGGGTCCTCTGAGAGGCCGGGTAAGGTGGACAATTGTTCAACCTCCTCCAGGGCAGCTATACCAAAGGCCCACCGGTACCCTTTTGGGTCTTTAAAGTACCCTCTCCTGAGGTAGTCTATACCTAGGATGCACGGGGCATCTGGGCCAGTCACAATGGGGTGCTTATGCCAGTCCTTCCCAGTTAAGCTTACTTCAGCTTCTAATAGGGTCAACTGTTGGGACCCCCCTGTCACTCCAGAGATGCAGATGGATTCAACCCCACTGTGGCTCGACGGCATCAGGGTGCACTGTGCGCCAGTGTCTACCAAGGCCTTATATTCTTGTGGTTCTGATGTGCCAGGCCATCGGATCCACACCTTCCAGTAAATCCGATTATCCCTTTCCTCCACCTGGCTGGAGGCAGGGCCCCTCTAATCCTGCTCACCATCACTCACTTGATCTAAGAGTGACTCCTGCAAGAATGACATCCTGGTCCCCTCAAGAGGGTCAAGCATACTGTTGGCCATTCTATTCTGTCTGGGGGATTTCCGACTGGACACTGGAGCTGCATCTCTCTTGGAAGACTCCCCTTTCATGGTGGTCTTCCCTTTCAGCTGCTGTACTCGTGCAGCTAGGGCAGAAGTGGGCTGCCCATGCCACCTTCTCATGTTCTCCCCATTGTCGCGGAGGAAGAACCACAGGGTGCCCCGTGGTGTGTACCTTCTACTGCCCTTCTCTTGGGTGGGGAAACGCCTGCTTCTAATAGCTGAGACATTGGCCCGTGCAGGTGGAATATAGCACATGTCCTGTTCCACTTTCTGGAGCCTCTGAGACAGTTCCTCTACGGCTGAAACCAAAGCATGTTGGGAGGAAGGGAGACTTCCCTCATAGTGCCGGAGCTGCATAGTCACTTCATCCACTGTCTGATTGTCTCGCCACCAGGACGCTACTGCTAATGCTTTGGAATGTGCCTCTGGTACACTTTGCAGAAACTTCCGCCACATCAGCTGTGTACAAGGGACCTGATCTGGATCCATTGGTGACTGCTCATCATTCAGATCACCATAGATCATGTCAAACACAGCCATTTCCCTGAGGTTTTGGATGCCTTTCTCCATGTCGGTCCACTTGCCTAACCGACATAGAGCATCATCCTTGTAGGGGTACCTCTCCCTCACACCGAGCAGGAGTCGCCTCCAAAGGCTGAGGGTTTGAGCCTGTTTCCCTATTGCCTTGTCAATACCAGCCTGCTTGGCTAAAGGTCCCACCTGCTTGGCCTCTCTCCCCTCCAATTCCAAACCAGCAGCTCCACTATCCCAGCACCGGAGCAGCCAGGTGCAAATTTGCTCGCCTGGAAGGCGGCTGAAATCCTTCCGCATATCTCGCAATTCACTGAGAGATAGAGAGCAGATGATTACCTCCGGCTCTTCCTCCTGCTCTCGTGATGGGCCTGGTTCATTATCACCCTGTGCACTGCGAGGAGATTTTTTGGTATATTTGGTTTTCCGTATCGGGGCAACTGATATTGGTACTGCTTGTCCCTCTGGCCCAGCTGCTGTGCTGGTGGAGGCGACCGGCACTGGCGCTGCCTGTCCCCCTGGCCCAGCTGCTGTACCAGCAGGTTCACTTTCAGACCCTGCAGCTCTTTCGCCCCCATGAGGGCAGTGATCAGTGTTAAGGGCGATGCGGTAAGCATGGGCAAGCCCCCAGCACATCGCAAGAATTTGTGTCTCCCGGGGTTTGTCAGATTGGCAGCACACCTTTTCCAAACACTCCACCAATTTATCAGGACTCTGCACTTGTTCGGCAGTGAGATCCCAAAGCATTGGGGGTGACCACTGACTCAGGCACTTGCCCATCTTCTCCCACACACCTTGCCATTTATAACTATCTGCCCTCGAGGCAGGTTTCCGGGTGGTGCTATTGTTGGAGAAGTACCGCATGGCCCAAAACAAGATCTGGCAGACATTTAGAAAGCACAGTGCCGCAAGCACACTGGCCTGGGTGCTCCAGGGATAGCTGAAACTCTCAAAAACCGAGAGGATCTCTTCCCCTGGCTCACCCATGGAGGGGGTGAGACCCCTAACAAAAGCCCAGGCAGGAAACAGGTACCGGTTCACCCCCACAAGCAGTGAAACGAGCCCATTATAAGCAGACAGTAACCAGTAGAGCAGAATAAGACCCTTGATACATTTTCCACCGAGAACAAACACCAGCACTGGAAACACACAGGGGATATAAGGATTAATCCAGCCCCACCACGCAAGCAAATTGCCCAGCATTGTAAACGCTTCTTATCAAACAATACAAGTAAAAACAGAAAAAATTACACCTAACAGATTGCTCTAACACACTTCTCCTTTTGTCCTTATTTCAGTCTTCTCCAGCCTCACGTTGGAGCGCCAAAGTTGTGGTGGTTTAGCCCCTGCCGGGGTCTGAGACCACGCGGCCGCTACCCCTCCCCCACAAAGGGAGTGAAATACAAAGCCCCAAGACTGAAATAAGGAAAGGTTTAATACAACAGTGCAATAGCAACACAACAAGTAACAACAATAACAATAACAGTAATAGTGATAGCAATGAACAGAGCAAAATAGCTACCAAATACAGCAGTGGGAAGCACGATGTACAAAACCACGAGTGCACCGCGCTCCCACGCCAGGAAAAAATGTGACCTACCAGGATGTGACGTCGGCATGGTGTCGGAGTCACCATTAGCCGGGGTCCTTATTTCTCCGTGCGGGAACAGAAACGACGCAACACCAATGTGATGATCAGGTCGTCCATCTTTTTTATTATATATTATTGGTTTTTTTCTATTCCTTTTCTGGTTACATTTATATTCTACTAAGTTCCGTACACGCACTCATCTATCTTCTAATAGGCTATGGGTCATCTACACGCTCTGTTCACGCGCCTCTACAAGCATTTGCATTGGTTAATTGCAATTAGCACGTAAAGCCCAAAACTTGCCAAAACTCCCTTATCTCATACCCTGTTTTGCTCAGACTTGTGTGCTTTTGCTGACCACAGGTGTTTCTCACTTATCTGCTGTCTTGTGTGTTTTTGCCAGCCTTATTTTGCTGGCCTTGTCTTCGTCCTTGCATTCTTCTGTCTGCACTAACTTTCTCCCAGCACGGCCCAGACTCCTACAGCATGGTATCTGAATAACCCTGCTAGAGCTCCCCCCCCACTGCTGGGGAAACTTAACCCTATCCTGGTTAAACCAGGACAACTTGTTTCAAGGCTTTATCAATTAAGGGTTAGGCAAATTTCAAAAAGCACAGCGTACTTAAAACAGTTTCACAGAATGCTAGAAACAATACAGCAGTTACAGTTGCTGGTTAAAAAGAGTAGGCTAATTTCAGTACCCATAATTAGGGGATATGACTAAATACTACAAAAATAAACACTAAGGAAAATACAGACTACCACACTTAATTAATGGGGTACTAACATTCAGATCCGCAATGTTTAAAAAGTTCATAACATATAATGCCTTATTTAGCCTTTCGTGAGGTGTAGATTGATACCCTCCATCTCCCCCTTTTTGTTGTTGCAATAGACGCTTTAGCGTGCCATGCGTACGCTCCACAATGGCCTGTCCGGTCGGTGAGTGGGGAATGCCGGTCAGATGCTTGACTCCCCACTGTATGGCAGGACGCAGACACTGCTCCAGAAAAGGTATCAACAGACACAGGTACATATTTTAACGTTCCAAATGCAGCAAAGTGAGTGACGTCAGATTGTCATAATTCTGAGGAGGTGAGTCCCCAAGGGTTGACATCACTAGCCGTTGAAGAGAGGGAGTCCTCTGGTATTCAGGGCAAGTGGCAATGATGTCTTTAGCCTGACGCCTTGATAAAGAAAACTGGTTTTGTATTGCCCTGGCGTTTTGGTGGAAAAATGCATGTGAAAGCCGTGCTTGCTCAAAGACATTTGTATTAGCCACTGTAACATGTGCAGAGTAACCGGAACAATGATACACACAGGTTCCTGACCAGCAAGTAATAGTAGGCGCTGCCTACCTTTCATGATCAGTTTGGCAAACATTTCTGGACGAGTAGTGACCGTCTTGTGCATTTGGTGTGACAAAAGAAAAAACAAAACAAAACAAAACAAAAAATCCATTCAAGAATAACAAGAGGGTTACTAAGTGTTTCATCCTACTGAAACAGCAGAGCCCTGGAGGATTAAATAATACCAGTTGATACGGATGGCCGGGCACACATCGCGATGCTTGTCTTTCTGAGATGGCGTTAGCTACACGGTGGAGATCTTGTTTCGCTTTCTCTGTAAGTACTCTGGGTGATGTCAGTGAAGGATCTCCTTGCAAAATATCAAAATAGCTATGCAGATCATCATTAGTTAGGCCCAACAATGGCCGTGTCCATTTTATGGCTCCCAACAGTTTCTGTAAATCATTCAAAGTCTTAACATCAGTTTTAAGTTTAACCTGTTGCAGGACAATGGTCTGTTCACAAATTCTCCACCCCAGGTACTGCCGCGGTGATGATCTCTGTACCTTTTCAGGTGCTATTTGCAACCCCATTTGAGATACTGAGTCTTTGGTTAAAGCAAGAGCCTTTTCCATGATCTCCTGTGTCTCTGCTGCTATAAGGATGTCATCCATATAATGATATATAACAGCCTGGGGGACCTGCATTCTAACAGGGCTCAAAGCCTTTGCAACAAACCACTGACACATCGTGGGACTTTTTTATGCCTTATGGTAAAACAACCCAGTGGTACCATCTTGCAGGTTCACTAACATTAATACTGGGAACAGAAAAAGCAAATTTAGGTGCATCATCCTGATGCAAGGGAATGGTAAAAAAACCCCAATCCTTTAGATCAATTATTGCAAGATGCCAGTTTCGGGGAATCGTTGTTGGGGAGGGCATTCCTGGCTGTAACGTACCCATATCCTCCATGGCATCATTAATGTGTCGGAGATCATGTAAAAGTCACCATTTACCACTTTTCTTTAAAATAACAAACACCAGGGAGTTCCAAGGACTGGTGGTAGGTACAACATGTCCTGCACTTAATTGTTCCTGAACTAAATCATTAAGTTGGCACAACTTTTCCATTGGCAAGGGCCACTGACCCACCCACACAGGTGATTCTGTTTTCCAGGTTAGTTTCAGGGTGGGTTTAGGGGTGGGTTGTGCTGAAGTGGCCCTTAAGACAAATTTGATCCAATTTGAGTTCCCCATCGAGCCATACAGTCACGACCCCATGATGTAGTAGGGGTTTCCAATATAAATGGAGGAATATTTGCTACCCAGTTTTCTGGGCCCCTTACATGAATGAGATCTTTGCTTTGAAATGTTACAGCAATTCAAGACAACAATTAACACAGAATTACTGCCTCCCGCTAGAGGAGATATCTCACCTATGACACTTCAAACACTGAGCCCGAACAAACAGGCAGCCCCAGTGACCCAGCGGGCGGGCACTAGGGCGCTCTGTACTAAGGAATGTTCACTGGTCCTGCACTACCCCCCCACTGGTACAGAGTCTGCCCTGCGCTTCGTTCCTCTCCGGCCGCTTCCCTCGCGGGATAACGGAACTGCGGGTCAGAGAACTCCGCACTCCGCAGCTGCAGCTGGGCTGCGCCTCACACCCGCAGAACAGTCACACACCCACACAAAGGGGCCCTTACACTTATTACTGACACAACATCAAATGACAAATACTACAAACATCAAAACACCATTAAGAATATATAAAGCCATTGCTTGTTGATTATGTGGTGCGTCCAGAAAATTCCCCCTTCTTTGTTTTTAAATCAAGGCCTTTAGTGCACTGACCATCAGAAAGGTTTAAAGTTAGTCCTTTTAGAATGGACAAGGGACTCGGCATCACAGTGTCAGCACCTTCTGTAAAAACTGCTGCTTTTGGTGTTCAGGGGAGGTGGGACGGATGATCGCGCGGTGCCAGATGGCCGCAGGCAGTCGCTCCACGGCGGGGGGGCTCGGGGAGGCCCGGGGCTGTCACCACCAACTCCATGCTTTAAGAGTGTCCGAAACCAACAACTCTTCACCTATTTCAGCCCATTTTGCTGGTTCAAAGGCTGTGAGGGTATCGGCAGGATAGCCGTGGTTTCTGCACCATTTAAGTAACCTTCGTACAGAAGTTTCCTTATAAGTTATCCCTCTCTTAGAGTATAAGTTATCCCTCTCTTAGAGAGTATATGCAGCAGGAGTCTGACAGTGGCCGTCTCCTCTGGGGACATGTTCTGGCCCATGCTGCCCCCGATTGATCACCTCTCCCGGGTGATTTTCCATCGATCGACTGTTTTCCATCCTCCCTGCCACAGCCCCGCTGCAGACAGTACCTCCAACCGGGGATCCTCCTGCGGCATCTTCTGCGCTCCGTCCTGGGACATCGGGGTCACCATTTGTTGCGGGAGGATATCAGACTTGCACAACTCTTTCAGAGTTATAACAAGCAAAGCTGTTTATTTTTCCAACACTACATACTTATGCTCTCGCCAAAGCTCTTACTTCATAATTAGCAAATCAGCAATTAGACAGCTATCAACCTTTTCTCCTATCAGCATAAGACCACTCTAACACGCGCTGTGCAGACCAATCACCCTCTCGTTCACGCGCTGTTCACGCGGCGGTAACTTCTCACAGTTCAGTACTTTTCCACAGTTCAGTGTTGCAGCTGTCCGTTGTTTTTCCCTGCCACCTTGGCACAACTCAGCAGTTTCTTATCTTTCTCCCAAGGCCTGTTTCTCATCAAAGCCTAGCTGTTGATTCAGAGGCTGTGCAGGGCTGACAGTCTGATGCCTCCCACAGTTGACTTCTGTCAAAGTCACCTTAGCCCAACAGGTCTGGTCAGAAATGTCTGAAATTCTCCTACGTCTCAGGAAGACAGGCTGCTTGAGATCATATAGAGCACTGCTGGCAGCACACAGCACATTCCTAGGTTTAGAGGCTGTGGCAGGTGCATCTTCCCAGTGAAAGCAGAGCTTCTTGGCTGCTGAAGTGTGGCAGCTTCTGGCTGTCTTTGTTCTCACGGTCTCGCGGTAGTTGGGACCTTTGGCCAATGGGAGCCGTTATTGACTACAGGTCAGATTCGGCCTGGGTATAAATGGAGTCCCCTGGGGGAGCCATTTTGAGCTCGTCCCCTGGAGCAGCACACTGCGGTCGAGGACTCTCCCCTTGGGTCAGGACACCGCCCAAGGAAACTCCTCGAGGTGCCTTGGGTTGGAAGCTGCCCTGAGCAGGTCCTCAAGGTTGAGAGCCCTCACTTATCAGGTGAGTGATAGAGCGTTTTGGGTTGTCGTTAAACCCTAGGGAGTGAAGTTTTGTTTGCGTTTGGGGTTGCCGTTAAACCCCTGGGGTGTGAGGCTTTGTTTTACGTTTTGGGTTCCCGTTAAACCCCAGGAAGTGAAGCTTGCGTTTGGGGTTGCCATTAAACCCCTGGGGAGTGGGGCTTTGTAAAGTGTTTTGGGTTGCTGTTAAACCCCAGAAAGTTGTTCTGTTCTCCTCTTGCGGACATTCGAATCTGTAACTTACGGAGAGCTGGTTGGTTGTTTTATTAAAAAATAAATTTATTTATTTTTTTAAAATTGGTGGTGGGTTGCTCATTTGGAAGCCTCCGTAACAGAGGCCCTACATGATATTTGATGCATCTGTTTCTGTGGCTGTGACTTGTTGTTGAGAGCAAATCCACTATGTAAACAAGAAGGACTTAAAACTCAGTGTGCTGCTTTCCAGAGCAACTGGTCATTTGTTCCAGTTTCCCATGACCACATTACTACTTGGATTTGCTGTTCAGAAAGATACATTAATTTGCAGCATTAATGCTAAACAAGGAAGAGAGGTTGGAAATACGGACTGCATGAATACATTTTATTAAATGTGCTAAGAAGATAATATTAACTTATCTCCAGTTTCAGCACTTCAAAACTCTCTCCTTATTAAAATAAAAAATGTTCAAACATTCGAACTTGTGTAGCCAAAATCCAACTTAGGAAATACATTCTTTAGCTGTTAGAAAGATGGTCAGACTTTTAAACTCATTGAGTGATACCAATTTTTCTATTGATTCATTCAAAAGAATTTATTTTTCATTGCATTTATAGCTCTATTCAAAGAGAGAAAGGAAAAGTAATATGAGACAGTGATTTACATTATGCTGGATGTTACTGCAGCTTAGCATTGTGAACGAATCTTGGGAATCCTTGAAAAGTAAATAAGGAAAAAGTCAGTTTCTAATTTGTTGAAGGAAATATTCTGTCAGAGTGGTAAGTGAGGTGGTCAAAATCATGGCTTAAAAACATCCTGATTAATTTCTGTTTCAGCTGTTCCAACCTACAAATTCTTATTTAATTTTTAACTATTGGGAGAACTGTTGGTTTTGGGGCAGTTGGAACTGCTTTGAGTTCAGTATTCTACCATGTGTTAGGCAAAAAGACAAAAGAGGTGGGATGTATCTTAGCAAGTGTTAATCCTGTAAAAGACAGGCATCTAGTTTAAAGTACTTATCTAGGCTCTCCCTACAGTCAAGGGAGATATGTAGGCCCCTCCAAGGCATCAATCACTATATCTGGGATAAGTATCTTAAGATGAGCACTCTCAAAATGGCCCATTGACCACAGGAGTCCAGTGGACTAGATCCCAACTTTTAGATGGCTAAAGATGAATCCTCTCAGATGTCACATGTGTTCCATATCCAATGTTCATTAATGATAAGTCTTTCCATTGACACTAAAATTCTTAATTTACACTTTGCCATGTCATGTTGATAAGACAGTAAAAGCATTCCTGACCCAGAACTAAGAAAACCAGAAGTATAGTGTTAACAAAAAAGCTGCTGGCAATATTCTTCCCATTTAATAGTCTAAGTCTCCATCATACCCTTCCACAGCAAGAAGAAAAAACTAAGTAGTACTGGTGGAAGGGAGTGATTCATTCACTGAGGATTACACCAACATAAGTTCATCAAAGTATACCCAGAGTCAGTGATAATGGTAGCCAAGCTTCCCAGGCCTAGCAGTTAAGTATAAAAACTGTGTCTTTATTGAAACAGACTGTCTATATTTTTGAAATTTCCTTCTGAAGTATTACTTTTCTTAAAACACCAGTGCTGTCAGAGCAGCATGATCAATAATAGTTATACTGGGATAACAGCAGCCATAAACTCATCCATGCTGAAGAACTAGATCATTCTATTAAGTCAACATGAGTGTTCCACATCACTGTCAATTTGACTGCTCTTTTTAGCATTTTTTGTATTTGTCCAGATTTTCTATTGCCTATTAGAGATCAGCTATTGCCAGTTAAAGTTTGATATAGATGACAGTTGTGGGCAGCACAACCAGCATTTGGTGTTCCCTTAGTGTTATTTGAAATCTGAGAAGACTTTAGCTTTCAAGATGTTGGTGCCTTTCATTTGGGCTTTGGTCAGACATTCCAAGAACAGTATGGAAGCTCCAAAACACTGGTCCTGAAAATGGGGGTGGGGTAGAGTGGAGAAAAAGGGTGACTGGAACCCAGTGAAATCAGTGCATGTTATGAAATCAGCAGTACTGCAAACCCAGTTTTTCAGAAATCATGAACCAGGTTCTCAAAACTGAAATTGGCTTAACAATAAAAAAAAAGAGATTTTTTTTTTATTTGACTTTTCTCTTATTAGGATTCATTTTTTTTTTTCAGTGTTTATAAGGGACTAAAACTTTTAAAAATACTGGATCTAATTGCCTGAGAAAAAGAGTGAAGATTTTATGGAAACCACCAAATACCCTGTCACTGGTGATAAAATTGCAAGTGCTGGCAGTAATGATTAAGAAAGGCTTATTATATTAACTCAATAAAAATAATTCAATAGAGTATTTTGTTTTCTTTGATTAGTGTTGTATATGATTGGAAAGAAAATTTTTTCTCATCATGGATCTCAGCCAGAATTGTGATTAGCAACTCCTTGTATCATTCAAGCATCGAAGAGGAGGAACTATTAAATCTAAAAATGTATCTTACCTTCTACAGAAGGAGACAGAAAATAAGAAGTTGTATTTCTTACAGCAGTTTAATATTAAACTTCCCAGGGTGTGTGATATCTCTTATGTGTTATCTATTTAAAAACTATAATTTTGAAATGTCTTATGTATATGCTTATCTTTATATCTTAAAGTAGTTCCACTAAAACTTCATAAGCATTAATATGTTGAGGGACATCTTTCAAAAAATAAGAGGTTCAAGACCTCAAACCAGGCCATCAAGAACATGAGGAAAGACAGAATTTGTGATAATGACATACACACAAACTTTGAGGTAAAAGTTGCTTTAGGAGACATAAGTTTAAAAAGCATGGTTTTAATAAAAAAAAAATTCTGAAAATATCTTTTAACTTCCTACATCTTGAAAAGAGAAATAAACTGGGAGGAAGAAAAACAAAGTCAAAATGATCACACTTTAGAAATTCAAGTTTAGTTAAAGCTTATTCTGACAGTTGATGTCCCAACTTTACACCCTTCAGGGATTTCCCTACTTAAAATGCACGTCTTGCTAATACACCTCCTAGCAAATATATTGGAAAAATACATATTAAAAGACTGCCTCATATTATTAACCCTATCGCAATCACTGTAACAACCCTTCAATACTTCTTGTGCACCTTTCTAGTTACACAGTCAAATTAATATATAAGCATGAGAACACAATGTTATCCCCTTTCACAGCTAGCAAAGAGAAGTAAGACTGGATGTAAGGAGCCTTGCTCACAGTAAAGCATGTTGTTGCAAAATCTCTTTTGACATGGCTGGTGTGTTTGTGGCCACATCACTGTGCAGTGGCTATATGCCAAACAAATGACATTCTGCTCTGATTGCACTTGTCTATTTACTCTCAGAAAACAAGTTTATCTGCTGTAGTGGTTCAATTAACCCTCCAAGGGCAATCACAATGTATTCTTCTGCACTGGGTGCTACCATTTATCAAGCAGGTCAGGTCATATGCATCTACCTTCTTTATTCCCTTTCTACTCTCCATCACTCCATGCTCCTAGATACCCACTACTGGAAAAATCAAATCTTTTAAGTATGCTTAAGAGGCAAAGCACACACTGTTTTGCTGATTAAGGATACCAATTAAACTCGGACACCAGAGTGAAAAGAGCAGGTGTATTTTACTGGTGATAACCAAGTAATGTAACAGTGTAATACAGAGAACATGCAGTAAGAAAAGACAGAATAATGCACCTAAAGCAACAAACAGGAAAATACAGGGTAATGCATCAAATCATTACTACATGAGAGAGAGAGAGAATAGTGATTAAGAAAGATCCATCACCACTTGCACACGTTACCATCATCCAGACCCGCAGACGCTGGGCAGCCCCGGTTACAGCGAGGATTTGCAGAGCCTGTCCCTGCAAGTGGGAAATCCTACGCGGTGTGTCCATCTGTAGGTGAGGCTTCCAAAGTCGCTGTGAGCGGGTCCAGCCTTATATACCAGAGATCGACAAGCCAGAATAGCTGGCACCTTTGTTTTGAGCGGAAAGTTTCTGGTTTCATTCTCCTGTTGGATTCCACCCAAAGCTTGGCCAGGGCTCGGGGGGGAGACCAAGGGAGTTTCTAACAAGGCCAAACACTTGGGTTCTCAGCCTTGAACAAGGCTAAACAAGGGAAGTTGGATACATTCTCTCAGCATTTCGTCCTCACTACTGATTATATTCTAAGCTGCATCTTTCACTAATGAGCTTACATACTTTGTTAATGACTACATGCTAAGTTAGCAGCTTCAGCTTGGGGCCTGTTGTTCAGGCTGCAGTATTTCAATGCTTTAGCACTTTTTACATCAGCATAGGTGGTTTGTTATAACTTGGTACAATACCTACTAGCACAATGGTTATCAGTTATAAAATATACAGGATTCATCTATAGGTCAACTCTGGCTTGGGCCTGTTGTCCAAGCCTTAGCACTTCACACACGAAACCAAAATCGACCACCAATCAAACACACACTCCATACCCCATAATGTCCTACATTTTAGGAGGGACCAATGCATTAGTTTGTATATTGTCTTAACAGTACTTCCAAGAAGTCTGAAAAGGAGAAATGTTAGCTAATTTTATTTAGCTAATTTATTTTTTCACATAACTGTCATACTTCTGTCAGTTTCGGGGAGCTGTGCATAAGCATGCAAGTAGTTGAACCCTGGATTATTCTCAGTTTTGCCTTCATGCTTTTATTGATGATCCTAGCTGGGCAGAATATAAATCTCACAACAAAGCATGTTTCTGGAGGAAACACTGACAGAATAAATAATACATATTTGGTTTTTGTTTGTTTGCTGTTACAGTTTTAATAATTTTATGGCATGTTATTCATACAGCATTGCCTTCAAGAAATGTAGGAATTTTAACAGTTTTTTACAGTTAGGTCTGCAATGTTAAATACACTGCTAGTTTTCTAGACCCATATCATAACTGCAACTAGCTAATATGAAAAACACCACCTTCTTTTCCTCTTTTTCAGTAGTTTGGGGTATTAAAAAAATAGCAAACCCCACAATGCTAGTAACTGGAGCTGATGTCAGAAACTGAAGCCACGATTTCTTTAAGTTATGAAATGCTTCACATAGCCTAACACCCAATACCACAACAGTGACCCTACTGGATCTTTTTTAAACAAGTTCTAAAAAGGGGTGTTGTGGTTTGAACTCAGCCGGTAGCAAATCACCACGTGGCCAGTTGTTTACTCCCCCCACCCACTCGGTGAAATAGGGGAGGGACAAAAAAGAAGAAATTTGTAGGTTAAATAAAAAAATAATTACTAGCAAAA
This sequence comes from Strix aluco, assembly GCF_031877795.1. Taxonomy (NCBI): domain Eukaryota; kingdom Metazoa; phylum Chordata; class Aves; order Strigiformes; family Strigidae; genus Strix; species Strix aluco. The sequence goes on from NC_133970.1 coordinate 14,307,541, forward strand.
CCAACATTAATAATACTAGTCCAAAACGGGTAAAATGCAGTAGTGGCTCACCGAACAGTGACCCGTACAGAGCCCATCCACAGCAACGATCTGACCGCACCAGAGAATTCTACCCAACAGATGCGGAAACCCAAAACAAACAACACACATGAGAGAGCACACGCCCACCTATATGCTGAGCTTTGACGTCACATGACATGGAATGCTCCAATGGTCGATCAGGACCCAGCCCTTCAGCTGTGCTCCCTCTCAGCCCAAGGAAAGTTAACTCTATCCTGGCCGAAACCAGGACAAGGGGAAAAAAAGAAAACCAAAGTTTTGAGCATGAAATTATTAAATGATAGAAATGGTTTATCTTCTGACTTAGATGTTTAAGAAAGGCTCATGAAAGAGATGAATATTAAGCCAAACATTTATTTGGCTTTGCTGCAGCCAGCTACAGGAATGTAAACATTTTTTCAATTCACAGAATCACAGAATCATCTAGGTTGGAAAAGACCTTGAAGATCATCCAGTCCAACCGTTAACCTAGCACTGCCAGTTCCCAACTACACCATAGCCCTAAGCGCTATTTCAACCCGACTCTTAAACACCTCCAGGGATGGGGACTCCACCACCTCCCTGGGCAGCCCATTCCAACGCCTAACAACCCGTTCTGTAAAGAAATGCTTCCTAATATCCAGTCTAAACCTTCCCTGGCGCAACTTGAGGCCATTACCTCTTGTCTTATCATTTGTTACTTCATTAAAGAGGCTCATCCCCAGCTCTCTGCAACCTCCTTTCAGGTAGTTGTAGAGGGCAATGAGGTCTCCCCTGAGCCTCCTCTTCTCCAGACTAAACAACCCCAGTTCCCTCAGCCGCTCCTCGTACGACATGTGCTCCAGACCCTGCACCAGCTTCGTTGCCCTTCTCTGGACACGCTCGAGTAATTCAATGTCCTTTTTGTAGTGAGGGGCCCAAAACTGAACACAGTCATCGAGGTGCGGCCTCACCAGTGCCGAGTACAGGGGTAAGATCCCTTCCCTGTCCCTGCTGGCCACGCTATTTCTGATGCAAGCCAGGATGCCATTGGCCTTCATGGCCACCTGGGCACACTGCTGGCTCCTGTTCAGCCGGCTCTCAATCAACACCCCCAGGTCCCTCTCTGACTGGCAGCTCTCCAGCCACTCCTCCCCAAGCCTGTAGCGCTGCTGGGGGTTATTGTGGCCAAAGTGCAGAAAAAATTCCTTGAGTTCCTAATTTAAAAGCTAGGAACTTTAGCAGTAAGCAAGAGACTATATTTGACAAAAAAAATCTGCTGTCTTTACTTAGTGACCCGGCACACTGAAAACAATACTCCTTTATCAAAAAACAATAGGCTGTTTTATTCACATCACATGTAAAAGTTGGACCATCCACTCAATTCCACGTTCTTCTTTTGCAATGTCTGTTACTGGCTAATGAGCTGTGACAGTGCCTGTGCTTCATTTTCTGCAAATTAAGATTATGTCTCACAGGAATTGTTGTCTGGTCATGGCACTGCTCCTAGTTATGGGTGGGGTTTGTTTCTTCAACCAGTTTTTGGTTAGTTACATGGGTACGTGCTGTTGCACCACACAACAAAATTGTCTCTATAATAAGTAGTTTAAGCAGCCATTTACCGCAAAAAAGTAGATCCCATTTAATTTACTTTGTGTTTACAGTGCTTCCTTTCAAACTGTATTGTTGGCACAGATGGGTATTTATTCAACTTTTACTTTAAAATATTTGGAGTTGAGACTTCAGTCACACTCGCTGTCAGATTTATAGTGCATGTTTAAAACCAAAGTTCTAAAAATGTAATATTTTAAAGAGATGGAAGCAGACAATGACTTCATGCAATTAACAGTCTATTCTCTATCTAAATGTGCACAACATATTATATACTGGGTCTGTCTGGGAAGGAGTTAACTTTCTTCATAGCAGCCTATATGGTGCTGTGCTTTGTATTTGTGTCTAAACCAGTGTTGATAACACACCAATGTTTTGGCTGCACAGTGTTTGTACAGCGTCTTTCTCCCGCTCTGCCATGCCCACCCTCACCCAATGAATATTACTGGGATGGGCGAGAGATTAGAAGGGGACATATCTGGGACAACTGATCTGAACTGACCAATGGGATATTCCATACCATACAATGTCATGCTCAGCAATAAAAGCTCAGGGAAAGAAGGAGGAATGTTCGTGGTTATGTCATTTGTATTCCCAAGCACATGCTGAGGCCCTGTTTTCCAGGAAGTGGCTAAACATCTGCTTGCCAATGGGAAGCAACAAATAAATTCCTTTTTTGCTTTGCTTGTGTGTGCAGTGTTTGCTTTTCCTATTAAACTGTCATTATCTCAATCTACAAGTCTTTTTGCCTTCCTTCTATTTTCTCCCTGTCCTGTGGGTGAGGGGATTGAGTGAGTAGATGTGGGGATGTTTGGCTGTTGGCCAGGGTCAACCTCCCCCAGTCTTTTTTGGCACTCACCATGGAGCCTGCAATGACAGATTTGAGCATTGTATAGCTGTTGTAAATAATTGGCAGGCTTCTGTGCTGGTCATGGAGCTTGCTTCCTTTACTGTTAGTGGTTTCCTTTGGCTCTTGCTGTTTGCTGTGCTACTTATCACTCTATTCCACTGTGCCTGGGAAAATTTTGGTAAAAGCAATGGCTATGTGTCTGGGCTGGCATATAGCCCTGTCAATGATGCCATTCTTGTGCTGTGTGAGCTATCTTGTGGAGCGAATGAAGGATTACTCCTCCCTCTTCTCTTCTGGCATTGACGTGTCCAGCTTTGTTGCTCCTGAGGTTATTGTACGTATTTATGTAAGCTGTTTGATCCTATTATCTAACATCATTGTCTTGTTGTTAGATGTGTGGAACCCAGCTTGGTCCTGGCATAATGTACTGGTTTTGGCTGGGATAGAGTTAATTTTCTTCACAGTAGCTAGTATGGAGCTATGTTTTGGATTTGTGTTGAAAACAGTGTTGATAACACAGGGTTGTTTTAGTTATTGCTGAGCAGTGCTTACACAGAGTCAAGGCCTTTTCTGCCTCTCACACCACCCCACCAGCGAGTAGGCTGGGGGTGCACAAGAAGTTGGGAGAGGACACAGCTGGGAAGCTGACCCCAGCTGATCAAAGGAATATTCCATACCATATGATGTTGTGCTCAGCATATAAAGCTAGGGGAAGAAGAATATAAAGCTGGGGGGACGTTTGGAGTTATGGAGTTTGTCTTCCCAAGTAACCGTTATGCATGATGGAGCCCTGCTTTCCTAGAAATAGCCAAACACCTGCCTGCCAATGGGAAGTAGTGAATGAATTCCTTATTTTGCTTTGCTTGTGCACGTAGCTTTTGCTTTCCCTATGTCCTGGTTTCGGTTGGGATAGAGTTAATTTTCTTGAGCTGGGAGGGAGCACAGCTGGAGTGCCGGGCCCAGATTGGCCATTGGAGGATTCTATATCATGTGACGCTATGCTCAGTATATAAAGGAGGCAGGTTCTCTCTCACTTCTGGTCTTTTCGATGGCTGGATCTTCGTTCTTTTTGGGATCGCTGGCCAGGAGAGGGCTCAGTATCAATTGGCAGGTGGTGAGCAATTGCATTGTGCATTACCCATTTGTACTTTCCATTATTGTTATTGTTTTGTTTTATTACAATCACTAAACTGTGTGAGGTTTTTTTAATCTAAACCTACGAGTTTTCCTTGTGTCCCTCCACTCTCTTCTCCCATTCACCGGGCAGAGGGGAGGGTGAGCGTCTGGCTGCATGGTGTTTGGCTGCCAGCCGAGTTCAAACTATGACACCCTATTAAACTGTGTTTATCTCAACCCACGAGTTTTCTCACTTTTACTCTTCCGATTCTTTCCCCCACCCCACTGGGAGGGAGTGAGTGAGCGGCTGTGTGGTGCTTAGTTGCCGGCTGGGGTTAAACCATGACACATAAAGATAAACAACTTGTTAGTAAGGCAACAGAGAAACATGACTTGAGGTGGTCAATCCTTGGGTGACAGGGTGTATGGAAGGATTTGGGCAGGTGCCTAGGACAATTATCATCTCGGATATCCTGGGATTTTATGCCTGAACAGGCATGTAATCCCATTGAATTGGTGCACCACCTGACAGAAGGGTGCCTCACCAACCCCAATGAGACCTAGCAACTAGTAGCACTGTTTTGTGTCTTTGCCTATGCCTTTTGAGCCATTGTCCAGCATCATCAGAGGAGCAAGGGAAGGAGGGCCTCTGCATCTGAGGACACCATGGCTGACACAGGGACCCAAAGCCCAACTACAGTAATCACTGTAGTAGTCAAAAAGAAACAGTGGAAGGGGACGTTAGCAGGTCCATATTGTTGGTTAGTAAGGGAAGAGGTGGAGGAGGAGGAGGAAGGGACTGTTCAGGAAGCTGGCCCTTTGGTGAGGAAATGGGAGGACGAAGTGACAAAAACCACCCAAGAGGCAGAAACCACTCATCCCTTAACCCTGAGTGAACCTCGAGATATGCAGAAACATTATGACTGTCAGCTAGACAAGCAGATTGTGGCCTGGTTGCTCCAATGCTGGGGATGAAGATCAGGAATTAGAGGTTAGGGAAGCCCCGAAGCTGGGATCCCTTACTAGTAACCAGGGAAATGACAAATCGTAAGAGGTGACTGTCACATCCTGCTCAAATGAGGGAGACAAGTGACTCAGATTTGTAAATCCCCAACGGAGCGGGCAACGGTGAGACAAGTCTCAAAGTCCAGACGTTTATTAACTTCCCACAATGTACTAATTAGACACACGATAATTGGCTAAGTATATAACGAGTTGTGGCAAGCAATACAGTATGCCTTGCATTTCTTAATGGTAGTGAAGGAAAAGGGGAAAAAGGAAAGGAGGGAGATAGAGGGAGATAGAGGAATAGAGATCACCGGTCTGGGTCCTGCGTCGATCCTGCCAGCGAGGGTTCCAGGAGGCAGCCGTCTTCTTCACTTCACTCTCCGGGCCCCCCCACTCTTTCCTCCCCCTTGATTTATGCACACTTTCCTTGGGTCCGTCCCCTAGGTCGGCCCACGTACCTACGTATCCCATGTATGGGGAGGGGTAAGGTGTTTCATGGGATGATGTAATTAGCATGATCTTGTTAGTCTTCGTTAGCATATTGAGGAGTGTTAACTTTAATATGCATTTCGTGGATAATGAAGCAAAGGTCATTCACCGGACAGATGGCCCTTGAAATTTGGCCAGGTGCACCAGAGCAGAGCCGTCCTGTCTCCACAGGGCTCCCTGCTCCAGCTACATCCTGTGTTATTCAGGCAGCCTTATCAGCTTCGACCTCCACACCATCCACCCCGTGACTATAGTTTCATTACTCGCGAGTGTTTGAGGCATTCCTTAGCTCGGAGGGCCTCCACTCCCCCTGCTAACTTTTATCTCTTTCTCAGGCTGTTTTCCTCAGTCCGTGTTTCTCACAGGCCTGTTTTTCATCTCTCACAGTGACAATCCACAGCCTCTGGAGGAGACTCCTGTCAAGTTTGAAGGCAAGGTACCCCTTCAAGGATGATCTTGTAAATTGCTGAGGGAAGTGGAGCAACACCAAGGAAGGTGTCCAGTATCTGAGGGAATTAGTGGTGGTGGAGGTGGTCTACAGCGACCTGGACAACAACTAGGTCTCCAAAGATATGCATGACCTCCAGTGTATGCAGGTTGTGTGGAGGAGGTTTGTCCAAAATGCACTGATGTTGTATGCCAACATCATGGCAATGATGGATTGGCTGGACCCTGAAGTACCAACTGTGGAGAGAATGCCCTCTCCGCACAGGTGGTGTGGGTGAGGACAAGAGCTTAAACTTCACTTTCCCAGTTCTCCATGGCTATGTACTGGGTCTGGCTACAGTAGAGTTAATTTTATTCATAGCAGTTCATATGGTGCTGTGTTTTAGATATTTTGATTAAACCAGTACTGACAACACACTCATGTTCTATTTTTTTCTGAACAGTGTTTGCACAGCATCAAGGCCTTCTCTGTTTCTCACTCTGCGCCCCCCCCCCCCCCCCCGGTGAATAGATTGGGGGGTGCGCAACAGGCTAGGAGGCAACAAAATTGGGCAGATGACCTGATGTGGTGGTTTGACCTTGGCTAAATGCCAGGTACCCACCAAGTCGCTCTATCACTTCCCCCCCTTTCCCCTTTTTTCTCAATAGGGCAAAGAAGGGAAAGAAAATAAGATAGGAAAACAAAACAACCCTCGTGGGTAAAACAACAGCAGTTTTAATAAAAGCAAAGCGAAGCAAAGGTCCGCGCGCGGAAGCAAAAAAAAAGAAAACAGATTTATTCTCTACTTCCCATGAACAGGCCATGTCGGGCCTTCTCAGGAAGCAGGGCTCCCATACGCGTAGTGGTTGCCTCGGAGGACCAAGGGTGACCCCACCCCCTTCCTCCTTTCTCCCAGCTTTATACTGAGCAGACGTCAGATGGTCTGGAATATCCCTTTGGTCAGTTCGGGTCAGCTGTCCTGGTTGTGTCCCCTCCCAAGATCTTGCCCACCCTGTCCCACTGGGGGGGTGGAAATGTCAGAAAGAGCCTTGGTGCTGTGTAAGCACTACTCAGCAGTAGCCACACCACCAGTGTGCTATCAACACCCTGCCAGCTCCCAACATCAAACACAGCACCATGAGGGCTGCTACAGGGGAAAACCAATTCTGGCTCAGCCAGACCCGTTACACCTGAACTAACCGAAGAGATATTCCATACCATATAACGTCATGCTCAGCAATAAAAGGGAAAAGAGGGGGTTTTAGGAGGGTTAGCCATCTTTTGCTCAGGAACTGGCTGGGCATCAATCTACCCACAGGACATGGTGAATGATTGTCTTTGCATCACTTGTTCTATTTTGTTTTCTTCTCTCTTCCACTTATCCTTCACTTATTAAACAATTTGTTTGTTTGTTTGTTTGTTTTATCTTGACACCCTAGTTCTCTTACTTTTATTCTTCCTTTCCTTTTCCTCCATCTCACTGGGGGGTGGAGGGGAGAGAGCAAGCAGCTGTGTGGTGCTTAGCTGCCCACTGGTGTTAAACCACAACAGGCTAGCAGAATAAATGGCAACATGTATATATGTCCCACAGAATACTTTATGTTTAAAGGAACAAAAGTTATGTTTAATAAAGACAAAACTTGGCCTTAAAAAACTTTTAGCTAATCTTTTGTATAAACCTATGTAATTTCTTATGTCTTTCTCCCCTCCATCAAATCTTTAGAAAGCTCAAAATCTCAAAGCTTTAGAAAGCCACTAATATCTACATCTCAGCACTTCCTACAATAAATAAAAAATGTGGAAGAATAATGAAGGAAAAATCCTAATTGAGGATCTGATTTTCAGGCTTCTTGGAATCACAGATTCACAGAATCACAGAATCTACAATAGCATCCATAAAATCAATTAGCAAATGCATATGCCTCTCTTTCTCCTGAGATTCCAAATCTTAAAGCTTCAACTTTCACAATGTCCCTGTGGGATAATTTTGTTGATGTTTGGTTTTTTTTTTCCCAGATGTGAAAATAGTGACATAGAAAGGTGAAATGACATAACGACTCTTTACTCAGGATTTCAGTGAGGAAATCCACAACAGAATTCAGCCCTCCTGACTCTCAGTATCATACTGTAACTTGTAGGGCTCTAGTTTTTAAAAAACTTGTACTCTTCATAGTATTTATAGTATTTATTGGCATTGTGGATGGTGATGCAGCATTCTCCCTCAGTTAGACTCAGCATACCACATAGTCCGTGTTCTTTCAGCAATGGTAGCCAATTCTGCAACGCCATCTTAGATGCTTGTTGAGTCTGCACCTTTAATTCCCTAAAGTCATACCTTGTTCAGTTATTTAGTACATATAATCGCTAAATTAAATTTTCTAAAACTATTTGAGGTTATACAATCACATTAGCAGGTCTATAAGGATTTAAATGGGAATACAATTTACTATTCAGGTTGTACTGGGTCTGGCTGAGCCAGAATTGGTTTTCCCCTGTAGCAGCCCTCATGGTGCTGTGTTTGATGTCGGGAGCTGGCAGGGTGTTGATAGCACACTGGTGGTGTGGCTACTGCTGAGTAGTGCTTACACAGCACCAAGGCTCTTTCCGACATTTCCCCCCGCACAGTGGGACGGGGTGGGCAAGATCTTGGGAGGGGACACAACCAGGACAGCTGACCCGAACTGACCAAAGGGATATTCCAGACCATCTGACGTCTGCTCAGTATAAAGCTGGGAGAAAGGAGGAAGGGGGTGGGGTCACCCTTGGTCCTTCGAGGCAACCACTACGCGTATGGGAGCCCTGCTTCCTGAGAAGGCCCGACATCGCCTGTTCATGGGAAGTAGAGAATAAATCTGTTTTCTTTTTTTTGCTTCCACGCGTGGACCTTTGCTTCGCTTTGCTTATATTACAACTGCTGTTGGTTTACCCACAAGGGTTGTTTTTTTACCTGTCTTATTTTCTTTCCCCTCTTTGCCCTGTTGAGAAAAAAGGGGGAAGGGGGGGGAAGTGATAGAGTGACTTGGTGGGTACCTGGCATTTAGCCAAGGTCAAACCACCACACAGGTACAATTCATTAATGCTTAATTTGTGGGATCAGACCCCTCCAGCTAGTCTTTGATTACTTCATCTTGCTGTTGGTAGGTGTGGTGTTGTAAGGACCACATCCAGTTATATGAGCTAGCACTGTAAATGGTTAGATCCCCAAATCTGTTTGGTATTTGCAAGCACCAGTTTGCAGTCACAGGTGACTCACAGGTTTCTTCAATTTTGTGGGTGATTCCCAATAGGGTAACTTAAGGCACAACTCCAGGTTAGCCTTCCAATAAATGGACTCATTAAATGTACCTGTAAAATTTGGATATGGATCAATGATTTATTCCGCACCCAGCAGGTATGATTCCACAATTTCTCCCATATAATAATGTAAGCAAATTACAAATAATAACTAGCCGATAATGCCTATAACTATTGAAAGCGCTAAAAGTAACATAGGTCTCCTGTCGTCCAGGATCAATGCCCTGTAAAACAAATCTATACATAACAAAACAATAATGGTTAGAAAGAAGGGACAATCCACCTGGTATTGATGCGGTATTCTTTCCCATGGGCATCAGTAGCAACCCACGAACAAAAATTGATGGGAGTGTTACCGAAAAACTCGGAATAAAACTAATCGACACCAATTTGATGCAGATAAGCAGACACTTCTTTATTGATGGCCGGGTGCGCGGGTGAATGCTTGGTGAATGACGCACACCATGCACCAAAATCATACATCTTATATAGAACTTATTCATACATATTCATTAAGTATTCATGCATAAACATAACAATTCCTGGAAATCATTATCGTACTCCCCTCCTATTTCCTATTTTGCGCAGTAGAGTCCAGAAGCACCTGGAAATGGGTCTGGGGTGTAATGTGAGTCGGTGGTTAATGAGTCGGTGGTCGCGATCTCCCCCTGCTGGAATTACCTATTGCCTGAGGACACTGTTTCTTGGCTTAAACTTACATGTTGCTTCAGTCGATTTCCCCATTTTCCCATTAATCTGGATTCTGACATCTCTCTGCATTCTTTTAGGTTATAAAATACCTTATAAGTAAATGCTATATCCAAATTATCTTGAATCTTAAGTCTGTTATCTATAGTTCTAAATGTTCCTACTAGGTGATGCTGACCAATTCTTTCGCCCTTGGTACAGGGCTGTACAGGGGATTTCGTAGTAGCCTTGGTTCCTGTATAGAGTGCAAATGCAGCATATGATTTCTACTAAATATCTCCTATAATTCTTTATCCCTATTAAAATTAAACCAATTAATACTACTCTATATTAAATCAATGACATATCAAATCAGTAACAGGAGTTTTTAGGGTTAGGGGTACTTGCCCCATGGTGGGCAAGTCTACTAGAACAGGTTGTCCAGGATAATGGAGCGGGTTTGCAGGGTCCTTAGTCTCTTTTTTCCCAGCGAGTATGGACAGAGGCTTAGGACAGAACACAGTAAGTCGTGGGCATCCATTAATTCCCCACCGGCTGTTTATCCTCATTACTGCATCTGGCACCCGTTGTGACCATCCTGGTTCGAGGGGTTTTAGGGCCTGCTTTAGAAGTCCGTTGGTGCATTCCACAATCTCATTTGCTTGGGGATAGTATGGAGTATGGAAAACCCACTGGATTCCTTCATCTCGAGCCCACTCCTGAACTAGCCCGGCAGTAAAGTGACTACCGTTGTCTGATTGGATCGATTTGGGCTTAGGCAAGTGTGAGAGACTGAAATGTCATATGACTGTCTCAAAGCTTGCTTGTGTCTGCGCAAACCTCCAAGAGAAGCTGCTGCGGCCTGTGAATTGGTCTGTGGAGTGTCTCCCAGAGAAGCAGGAGTGTATTGAAGGATGCACCCCCCCACTTCCTTGCGGTTGCATTGTCCGGACTCTTTAGACAAGCCTCAAAGGGGCAGAAGTGTGCTGAGTTGGCCCCATCCTGTAGCCATTTGTGGCTCTATTGTGTAGGCCAGACACCATGCATGCATTGCTAATGAACTGACAAGAGGCAAACGTTCCTGCCCTGAAGCCAGATGCAACAAAACCTGTGGGACCAGAGAAAAAAAACTAAAGGCGAGCAGATATGCTAATCAGCAGATATGATGAACTTAAAAAGGCAGTAGAAAATTTTGCTCAGTGTGCATCCCACCATCGAAGCCAGATCCATGTGCACCCACCACCGAAGAACTGAAGACTGAGGACGCCGCTGGATCCATGGTGGTGACTATTCTTGCAGCCCTATCCCGCATCCTTGCTTTATTTCTGTCTTTTCCTTCCATTCTGTCCTATCGCTACCCCTCTTCACCTTTTTAATAATAAAAACCTGTTTTGGGTATACGGCATTTGACCTCGTTTGTGTCTTAATCTCGCTCTTGGGATCATATCAAAACCTCCCCCGACATTGGATCGGGACAGCAAGCAGCTAAACCAATGTTGTAACCCCTTCACTGTATTTTCTGCAGTTGCTTGAGATACAGCTTCTGCTTGGGTTAGGCCCGACACTATTTCCACCCCTACCAATACAGAGCGTTTTCCCTCGAAGAGCCGGAAAGGACCAATATAATCCACCTGTCAGGCTTCCCATAGTCCCTTGTTGTCCCTTAGGTGTAGGGGTTGGTCCTTAAGAGGGTTGTGCTCTCCCAGCCGAGTACGACATAGACTACACGCTGAAATAATGGTATTGCACAATTCCCTGGTTACGGACCATCCCCTGCTTATTGCCTCTTTAAACAAATCTTTGCTTCCTGAATGACCCCGCTTTACGTGCAGCCATTCCAGTAAGTGTTCCCATTTCTCCTCCTCACCTTCTGTAGCAGTTCTCATCAAACGGGTCATTGAATCCACCTGGTTGTTTAGCAGGTGGGCAGGGTGATTTCCTGACTGGTGTGCAGTGACCCATCCTACTAAAAAGGACTTCCGTTTTGCAATGTTTAAGATTTCCTCCCACTTCTCGCGCTGCCACACCGGTACCCGATTTACTTCCCAGTGGATTTGTTCCCAAAATGTGAGCCATTGGGAACACCCCTTGAACACGGCATAGGAGTCCATGAAAATAAATCCTGGTTCTGTAGTCTCAGCTTCTTTAACAATCACGCTCCATACTGCTGTTAACTCTCCCACCTGAGCACTTCCCTCACCCTCTGTTATGATTCGGTCCCCCGAGTCAACATGCAGTGCTACCGCTCGGTATTTCCATACCTTTCCCTCTCTTCTAGAAGATGCGTCGGTGAACCATACATTCTTTAGGTGGGTTTCAAATGGGGGAGCAGGTTTTATGTATGAGGGAGGGGGTTCAGGGTGGTCGGACGGTGGATCTTGTATTTTGAGCACTTTGGGTGCCCCCTCCTCTATCTGATGCGTGTGGCAGTAATGATCTAATTGTGCATACCACTTCCTCACTGTGTCTCGCTGCGCAACCCCCACAGGAGGGGGGGTTCCAGCCAGTACTGGTTTCAAGACCTTAAAGGGTCCTCGTAGAATGATTGGTTGCTGCCGTATGATTTTTTCAGCTTCCTGCAAATCTAGGCTAACCACGAAAAGACCCTTCTCCCAGATCGAGTAACGCTTTTCTGTGTCTTTGTAACTGCACGAATGAAACCCTATAGGGCGGGTGGTACCCTCCAGCCCACGTTGCCACATATGTATGGATAGTCCATGAATTGCAAAACCCCACTAAATTTGTATCTCTTTCTCAGGCTGATTTTCTCAGTTCGTGTTTTCGCAGGCTTGGTTTTTCCGCATATCTCGCAATTCACTGAGAGATAGAGAGCAGATGATTACCTCCGGCTCTTCCTCCTGCTCTCGTGATGGGCCTGGTTCATTATCACCCTGTGCACTGCGAGGGGATTTTTTGGTATATTTGGTTTTCCGTATCGGGGCAACTGATATTGGTACTGCTTGTCCCTCTGGCCCAGCTGCTGTGCTGGTGGAGGCGACCGGCACTGGCGCTGCCTGTCCCCCTGGCCCAGCTGCTGTACCAGCAGGTTCACTTTCAGACCCTGCAGCTCTTTCGCCCCCATGAGGGCAGTGATCAGTGTTAAGGGCGATGCGGTAAGCATGGGCAAGCCCCCAGCACATCGCAAGAATTTGTGTCTCCCGGGGTTTGTCAGATTGGCAGCACACCTTTTCCAAACACTCCACCAATTTATCAGGACTCTGCACTTGTTCGGCAGTGAGATCCCAAAGCATTGGGGGTGACCACTGACTCAGGCACTTGCCCATCTTCTCCCACACACCTTGCCATTTATAACTATCTGCCCTCGAGGCAGGTTTCCGGGTGGTGCTATTGTTGGAGAAGTACCGCATGGCCCAAAACAAGATCTGGCAGACATTTAGAAAGCACAGTGCCGCAAGCACACTGGCCTGGGTGCTCCAGGGATAGCTGAAACTCTCAAAAACCGAGAGGATCTCTTCCCCTGGCTCACCCATGGAGGGGGTGAGACCCCTAACAAAAGCCCAGGCAGGAAACAGGTACCGGTTCACCCCCACAAGCAGTGAAACGAGCCCATTATAAGCAGACAGTAACCAGTAGAGCAGAATAAGACCCTTGATACATTTTCCACCGAGAACAAACACCAGCACTGGAAACACACAGGGGATATAAGGATTAATCCAGCCCCACCACGCAAGCAAATTGCCCAGCATTGTAAACGCTTCTTATCAAACAATACAAGTAAAAACAGAAAAAATTACACCTAACAGATTGCTCTAACACACTTCTCCTTTTGTCCTTATTTCAGTCTTCTCCAGCCTCACGTTGGAGCGCCAAAGTTGTGGTGGTTTAGCCCCTGCCGGGGTCTGAGACCACGCGGCCGCTGCCCCTCCCCCACAAAGGGAGTGAAATACAAAGCCCCAAGACTGAAATAAGGAAAGGTTTAATACAACAGTGCAATAGCAACACAACAAACAACAACAATAACAATAACAGTAATAGTGATAGCAATGAACAGAGCAAAGTAGCTACCAAATAACAGCAGTGAGAAGCACGATGTACAAAACCACGAGTGCACCGCGCTCCCGCGCCAGGAAAAAATGTGACCTGCCAGGATGTGACGTCCGCATGGTATCTGAATAACCCGGCTAGAGCTCCCCCGCCACTGCTGGGGAAACTTAACCCTATCCTGGTTAAACCAGGACATAATCCACCCCTTTATTCTATACCATGTGCGTCACATCCAGCTGCCACTTAGCAATTAGCATTGACAAAGAAAAATTAACAAAAGCACAGTATAACTCACTGTGTGTTTTCACCCACAATCAAGTCCCCTTGTGGCACGCATCAGTCCTCTCCATCCTTCTGCACCACCCACCAGGTGCACCCAGGTCCTTGAGCAAAAACAATCCCGTGGATGGGTTTGCCTTTGCCCAGCGCAGGACTAACCCAGACCATTTTTCCCAGCAGGTCCCTCATGCGCACCACAGGGACTCTATCCCCGTCCACAACACGTGGAAGTTTTGACTGAGCCGGGCCAGCTCGATTGGCAGATCCTCTTGTGTTCACTAACCAAGTGGCCTTTGTCAGATGTGTGTCCCAGTGTTTGAAGGTTCCACCCCCCATTGCTCTCAATGTAGTTTTTAACAGTCCATTGTAGCACTCGATCTTCCCGGAGGCTGGTGCGTGGTAGGGGATGTGGTAGACCCACTCGATGCCGTGTTCTTCTGCCCAGGCATCTATGAGGTTATTTCGGAAGTGAGTCCCGTTGTCCGACTCAATCCTCTCTGGGGTGCCGTGTCGCCACAGGACTCGCTCTTCAAGGCCCAGGATGGTATTTCGGGCGGTGGCGTGGGACACTGGATAAGTTTCGAGCCACCCAGTGGTTTCTTCCACCATTGTGAGCACGTGGCGCTTGCCTCGGCGGGTCTGTGGCAGTGTGATGTAGTCGATCTGCCAGGCCTCTCCATATTTATATTTCATCCATTGATCTCCATTCCGCTGGGGCTTCACCCGCTTGGCTTGTTTGATTGCAGCACACGTCTCACATCCGTGGATGATCTCTGCGATGGTGTCAATGGTGAGGTCCACCCCTCGATCTCGAGCCCACCTATATGTTGCATCTCTGCCTTGGTGGCCCGAGGTCTCATGGGCCCACCGGGCTATGAACAGTTCACCTTTACGCTGCCAGTCCAAGTCCACCTGAGCCACCTCGATCTTAGCAGCTTGGTCCGCCTGCTGGTTATGCTGATGTTCATCAGTGGCTCGACTCTTGGGTATATGGGCGTCCACATGGCGCACCTTCACAACGAGGTTCTCCACCCGGGCTGCAATGTCCTGCCATACTTCAGCGGCCCAGATGGGTCTGCCCTTGCGTTGCCAGTTGTTCTGTTTCCATTGCTGCAACCACATCCACAGGGCACTTGCCATCACCCACGAGTCAGTGTAGATATAGAGCCTCGGCCACTTTTCTCGCTCAGCAATCTCCAAAGTCAATTGGATGGCTTTCACCTCTGCGAACTGGCTCGATTCACCTTGTCCCTCAACAGCTTCAGTGGTTTCTCGTGTGGGATGCCACACTGCAGCCTTCCATCGTCGATGTTTTCCCACAATGCGGCAAGACCCATCAGTGAACAGGGCATATCGCTTCTCCTCCTCTGGCAGCTCGTTATATGGTGGGGCCTCCTCAGCACGTTTCACCTCTTGTTCTGGTGACATCCCAGCATCTTTGCTCTCTGGCCAGTTCATGATCATTTCCACTAATCCTGGGGGGTCGCGGTTCCCTATTCGAGCCCGTTGTGTTATCAACGCAACCCATTTACTCCACGTGGCATCTGTTGCATGATGTGTGGAGGAAACCTTTCCTTTGAACATCCATCCCAGCACCGGCAGTCGAGGTGCCAGGAGGAGCTGTGTCTCAGTGCCGACCACTTCTGAGGCAGCTCGAATTCCTTCATACGCTGCCAGTATCTCCTTCTCAGTTAGGGTATAGTTAGCTTCAGAGCCTTTGTATCCCCGGCTCCAAAAGCCTAGAGGTCGGCCTCGGGATTCCCCATCTGCTCTCTGCCAAAGGCTCCAGGAAGGGCCATTCTCCCCGGCTGCGGTGTAGAGCACGTTCTTCATCTCCTGCCCTGTCCGGACTGGCCCGAGAGCCACTGCCTGGGTAATCTCCTGCTTAATTTGTTCAAAGGCTTGTTGTTGCTCTGGGCCCCATTTAATATCATTCTTCTTGCGGGTTACGTGGTAGAGAGGGCTCACAATCAGGCTGTAGTTTGGGATGTGCATCCTCCAGAACCCCACAGCACCCAGGAAAGATTGAGTCTCCTTTTTAGTGGTTGGTGGGGCCATGGCTGTTATCTTGTTTATCACCTCCATTGGGATGTGGCGACGCCCATCTTGCCATTTTATTCCTAGGAACTGAATCTGCCTTCCAGGCCCCTTAACTTTCTGTCGCTTGATGGCAAAACCAGCCTTCAGGAGGATTTCAATTACCTTCTTTCCTTTCTCAAAGACTTCCTCAGCTGTGTCCCCCCATACAATGATATCATCAATGAACTGCAGGTGTTCTGGAGCCCCACCTTTCTCCAGTGCAGTATGGACCAGTCTATGGCAAATGGTGGAGCTGTGGTTCCACCCCTGGGGCAATCGATTCCAGGTGTACTGGATACCCCTCCAAGTGAACACAAACTGTGGCCTGCACTCTGGTGCTATTGGAATGGAGAAGAACGCGTTAGCGATGTCAATTGTGGCGTACCACTTGGCTGCCTTCGACTCCAGCTCATACTGGGGCTCTAGCATGTCCGGCACTGCAGCACTCATCGCTGGCGTAACTTCATTCAGGCCACGGTAGTCCACGGTCAGTGTCCATTCGCCATTAGGTTTTCTCACTGGCCATATAGGGCTGTTGAAAGGTGAGTGAGTCTTGCTGATCACCTTCTGGCTTTCTAGTCGACGGATCAGCTGATGGATGGGGACCAGGGAATCTCGGTTAGTACGGTACTGTCGCCGGTGCACCGTCTTGGTAGCAATTGGCACTCGCTGCTCTTCAACCTTAAGCGACCCCACCACCGAGGGGTCCTCTGAGAGGCCGGGTAAGGTGGACAATTGTTCAACCTCCTCCAGGGCAGCTATACCAAAGGCCCACCGGTACCCTTTTGGGTCTTTAAAGTACCCTCTCCTGAGGTAGTCTATACCTAGGATGCACGGGGCATCTGGGCCAGTCACAATGGGGTGCTTATGCCAGTCCTTCCCAGTTAAGCTTACTTCAGCTTCTAATAGGGTCAACTGTTGGGACCCCCCTGTCACTCCAGAGATGCAGATGGATTCAACCCCACTGTGGCTCGACGGCATCAGGGTGCACTGTGCGCCAGTGTCTACCAAGGCCTTATATTCTTGTGGTTCTGATGTGCCAGGCCATCGGATCCACACCTTCCAGTAAATCCGATTATCCCTTTCCTCCACCTGGCTGGAGGCAGGGCCCCTCTAATCCTGCTCACCATCACTCACTTGATCTAAGAGTGACTCCTGCAAGAATGACATCCTGGTCCCCTCAAGAGGGTCAAGCATACTGTTGGCCATTCTATTCTGTCTGGGGGATTTCCGACTGGACACTGGAGCTGCATCTCTCTTGGAAGACTCCCCTTTCATGGTGGTCTTCCCTTTCAGCTGCTGTACTCGTGCAGCTAGGGCAGAAGTGGGCTGCCCATGCCACCTTCTCATGTTCTCCCCATTGTCGCGGAGGAAGAACCACAGGGTGCCCCGTGGTGTGTACCTTCTACTGCCCTTCTCTTGGGTGGGGAAACGCCTGCTTCTAATAGCTGAGACATTGGCCCGTGCAGGTGGAATATAGCACATGTCCTGTTCCACTTTCTGGAGCCTCTGAGACAGTTCCTCTACGGCTGAAACCAAAGCATGTTGGGAGGAAGGGAGACTTCCCTCATAGTGCCGGAGCTGCATAGTCACTTCATCCACTGTCTGATTGTCTCGCCACCAGGACGCTACTGCTAATGCTTTGGAATGTGCCTCTGGTACACTTTGCAGAAACTTCCGCCACATCAGCTGTGTACAAGGGACCTGATCTGGATCCATTGGTGACTGCTCATCATTCAGATCACCATAGATCATGTCAAACACAGCCATTTCCCTGAGGTTTTGGATGCCTTTCTCCATGTCGGTCCACTTGCCTAACCGACATAGAGCATCATCCTTGTAGGGGTACCTCTCCCTCACACCGAGCAGGAGTCGCCTCCAAAGGCTGAGGGTTTGAGCCTGTTTCCCTATTGCCTTGTCAATACCAGCCTGCTTGGCTAAAGGTCCCACCTGCTTGGCCTCTCTCCCCTCCAATTCCAAACCAGCAGCTCCACTATCCCAGCACCGGAGCAACCAGGTGCAAATTTGCTCGCCTGGAAGGCGGCTGAAATCCTTCCGCATATCTCGCAATTCACTGAGAGATAGAGAGCAGATGATTACCTCCGGCTCTTCCTCCTGCTCTCGTGATGGGCCTGGTTCATTATCACCCTGTGCACTGCGAGGAGATTTTTTGGTATATTTGGTTTTCCGTATCGGGGCAACTGATATTGGTACTGCTTGTCCCTCTGGCCCAGCTGCTGTGCTGGTGGAGGCGACCGGCACTGGCGCTGCCTGTCCCCCTGGCCCAGCTGCTGTACCAGCAGGTTCACTTTCAGACCCTGCAGCTCTTTCGCCCCCATGAGGGCAGTGATCAGTGTTAAGGGCGATGCGGTAAGCATGGGCAAGCCCCCAGCACATCGCAAGAATTTGTGTCTCCCGGGGTTTGTCAGATTGGCAGCACACCTTTTCCAAACACTCCACCAATTTATCAGGACTCTGCACTTGTTCGGCAGTGAGATCCCAAAGCATTGGGGGTGACCACTGACTCAGGCACTTGCCCATCTTCTCCCACACACCTTGCCATTTATAACTATCTGCCCTCGAGGCAGGTTTCCGGGTGGTGCTATTGTTGGAGAAGTACCGCATGGCCCAAAACAAGATCTGGCAGACATTTAGAAAGCACAGTGCCGCAAGCACACTGGCCTGGGTGCTCCAGGGATAGCTGAAACTCTCAAAAACCGAGAGGATCTCTTCCCCTGGCTCACCCATGGAGGGGGTGAGACCCCTAACAAAAGCCCAGGCAGGAAACAGGTACCGGTTCACCCCCACAAGCAGTGAAACGAGCCCATTATAAGCAGACAGTAACCAGTAGAGCAGAATAAGACCCTTGATACATTTTCCACCGAGAACAAACACCAGCACTGGAAACACACAGGGGATATAAGGATTAATCCAGCCCCACCACGCAAGCAAATTGCCCAGCATTGTAAACGCTTCTTATCAAACAATACAAGTAAAAACAGAAAAAATTACACCTAACAGATTGCTCTAACACACTTCTCCTTTTGTCCTTATTTCAGTCTTCTCCAGCCTCACGTTGGAGCGCCAAAGTTGTGGTGGTTTAGCCCCTGCCGGGGTCTGAGACCACGCGGCCGCTACCCCTCCCCCACAAAGGGAGTGAAATACAAAGCCCCAAGACTGAAATAAGGAAAGGTTTAATACAACAGTGCAATAGCAACACAACAAGTAACAACAATAACAATAACAGTAATAGTGATAGCAATGAACAGAGCAAAATAGCTACCAAATACAGCAGTGGGAAGCACGATGTACAAAACCACGAGTGCACCGCGCTCCCACGCCAGGAAAAAATGTGACCTACCAGGATGTGACGTCGGCATGGTGTCGGAGTCACCATTAGCCGGGGTCCTTATTTCTCCGTGCGGGAACAGAAACGACGCAACACCAATGTGATGATCAGGTCGTCCATCTTTTTTATTATATATTATTGGTTTTTTTCTATTCCTTTTCTGGTTACATTTATATTCTACTAAGTTCCGTACACGCACTCATCTATCTTCTAATAGGCTATGGGTCATCTACACGCTCTGTTCACGCGCCTCTACAAGCATTTGCATTGGTTAATTGCAATTAGCACGTAAAGCCCAAAACTTGCCAAAACTCCCTTATCTCATACCCTGTTTTGCTCAGACTTGTGTGCTTTTGCTGACCACAGGTGTTTCTCACTTATCTGCTGTCTTGTGTGTTTTTGCCAGCCTTATTTTGCTGGCCTTGTCTTCGTCCTTGCATTCTTCTGTCTGCACTAACTTTCTCCCAGCACGGCCCAGACTCCTACAGCATGGTATCTGAATAACCCTGCTAGAGCTCCCCCCCCACTGCTGGGGAAACTTAACCCTATCCTGGTTAAACCAGGACAACTTGTTTCAAGGCTTTATCAATTAAGGGTTAGGCAAATTTCAAAAAGCACAGCGTACTTAAAACAGTTTCACAGAATGCTAGAAACAATACAGCAGTTACAGTTGCTGGTTAAAAAGAGTAGGCTAATTTCAGTACCCATAATTAGGGGATATGACTAAATACTACAAAAATAAACACTAAGGAAAATACAGACTACCACACTTAATTAATGGGGTACTAACATTCAGATCCGCAATGTTTAAAAAGTTCATAACATATAATGCCTTATTTAGCCTTTCGTGAGGTGTAGATTGATACCCTCCATCTCCCCCTTTTTGTTGTTGCAATAGACGCTTTAGCGTGCCATGCGTACGCTCCACAATGGCCTGTCCGGTCGGTGAGTGGGGAATGCCGGTCAGATGCTTGACTCCCCACTGTATGGCAGGACGCAGACACTGCTCCAGAAAAGGTATCAACAGACACAGGTACATATTTTAACGTTCCAAATGCAGCAAAGTGAGTGACGTCAGATTGTCATAATTCTGAGGAGGTGAGTCCCCAAGGGTTGACATCACTAGCCGTTGAAGAGAGGGAGTCCTCTGGTATTCAGGGCAAGTGGCAATGATGTCTTTAGCCTGACGCCTTGATAAAGAAAACTGGTTTTGTATTGCCCTGGCGTTTTGGTGGAAAAATGCATGTGAAAGCCGTGCTTGCTCAAAGACATTTGTATTAGCCACTGTAACATGTGCATAGTAACCAGAACAATGATACACACAGGTTCCTGACCAGCAAGTAATAGTAGGCGCTGCCTACCTTTCATGATCAGTTTGGCAAACATTTCTGGACGAGTAGTGACCGTCTTGTGCATTTGGTGTGACAAAAGAAAAAACAAAACAAAACAAAACAAAAAATCCATTCAAGAATAACAAGAGGGTTACTAAGTGTTTCATCCTACTGAAACAGCAGAGCCCTGGAGGATTAAATAATACCAGTTGATACGGATGGCCGGGCACACATCGCGATGCTTGTCTTTCTGAGATGGCGTTAGCTACACGGTGGAGATCTTGTTTCGCTTTCTCTGTAAGTACTCTGGGTGATGTCAGTGAAGGATCTCCTTGCAAAATATCAAAATAGCTATGCAGATCATCATTAGTTAGGCCCAACAATGGCCGTGTCCAATTTATGGCTCCCAACAGTTTCTGTAAATCATTTAAAGTCTTAACATCAGTTTTAAGTTTAACCTGTTGCGGGACAATGGTCTGTTCACAAATTCTCCACCCCAGGTACTGCCATGGTGATGATCTCTGTACCTTTTCAGGTGCTATTTGCAACCCCATTTGAGATACTGAGTCTTTGGTTAAAGCAAGAGCCTTTTCCATGATCTCCTGTGTCTCTGCTGCTATAAGGATGTCATCCATATAATGATATATAACAGCCTGGGGGACCTGCATTCTAACAGGGCTCAAAGCCTTTGCAACAAACTACTGACACATCGTGGGGCTGTTTTTTATGCCTTATGGTAAAACAACCCACTGGTACCGTCTTGCAGGTTCACTAACATTAATACTGGGAACAGAAAAGGCAAATTTAGGTGCATCATCCTGATGCAAGGGAATGGTAAAAAAACCCTCAATCCTTTAGATCAATTATTGCAAGGTGCCAATTTCGGGGAATCATTGTTGGGGAGGGCATTCCTGGCTGTAACGTACCCATATCCTCCATGGCATCATTAATGCGTTGGAGATCATGTAAGAGTCACCATTTACCACTTTTCTTTAAAATAACAAACACCAGGGAGTTCCAAGGACTGGTGGTAGGTACGAGATGTCCTGCACTTAATTGTTCCTGAACTAAATCATTAAGTTGGCACAACTTTTCCATTGGCAAGGGCCACTGACCCACCTACACAGGTGATTCTGTTTTCCAGGTTAGTTTCAGGGTGGGTTTAGGGGTGGGTTGTGCTGCAGTGGCTATTAAGAGAAATTTGATCCAATTTGAGTTCCCCATCGAGCCATACAGTCACGACCCCATGATGTAGTAGGGGTTTCCAATATAAATGGAGGAATATTTGCTACCCAGTTTTCTGGGCCCCTTACATGAATGAGACCTTTGCTTTGAAATGTTACAGCATGACCACCAACCCCGAAAAGTGCTTGAGTTACCCGAGCTAACGGCCAATCTGCTCACAGATATCACAGTCACATCCGCACCAGTATGTAAAATGCCTGTCAGTTCAACAGATTCTTCTGCTTTAGTGAGGGTACATTTTATCAGAGGTCAACCTTGAGTCACTGAGCCCAAAATATTTGAGGAGTACCTGTTGATCCAAATCCTGAGTCACCCCGCCTTCTTGGCATACTACTAGGGGAGCCGCAGTAAAGTAAACAAGCTGAGCAATTTTTGACTCTTTTGTTACTGAACACGGGGGTACAGGGGTCCAGGCCATAATTCTGATTTCCCCTTCATAATCGGCATCTATGACCTCTGGTAAAATGAACAACCCCTGTAAGGTTGTAGATGATCTTCTGACAATATCCCCTCAGGCAGATGGTACAAGGGTGCACTCTCCCCACAGAGTACGCACCTAAATTCAAGACAACAATTAACACAGAATTACTGCCTCCCGCTAGAGGAGATATCTCACCTATGACACTTCAAACACTGAGCCCGAACAAACAGGCAGCACCAGTGACCCAGCGGGCGGGCACTAGGGCGCTCTGTACTAAGGAATGTTCACTGGTCCTGCACTACCCCCCCACTGGTACAGAGTCTGCCCTGCGCTTCGTTCCTCTCCGGCCGCTTCCCTCGCGGGATAACGGAACTGCGGGTCAGAGAACTCTGCACTCCGCAGCTGCAGCTGGGCTGCGCCTCACACCCGCAGAACAGTCACACACCCACACAAAGGGGCCCTTACACTTATTACTCACACAACATCAAATGACAAATACTACAAACATCAAAACACCATTAAGAATATATAAAGCCATTGCTTGTTGATTATGTGGTGTCGGCAGACAAGGGACGCCGCATCCCAGTGTCAGCACCTTCTGTTAAAACTGCCGCTTGTGGCTGGGGGGGAGGGGGGGTCGGGCGGGCGGTCGCCCCGCGGCGGGGGGGTCTCGGGGAGGCCCGGGGCCGCCGCCGCCAACTCCGCGCTTGCAGGTGGGGGGGCGCGAATGCTGAGTACAGAGATCCACACGCTCGGTGTCCAGATAGAATACTGTGCCGGCGTTAGTACCGTTTTTAAAAGTGCCAGCCAATCCCACGGGACCAATTGATACCCATGAGCGATTGCCTCCAGTATACCTGTTGTAAAGGAGTTTTGAGGCCTGTCCTCATTAACGCTTTTCTGTAGTTCTTTAATAACAGAAAAATGCAGTCCTTCCCAACGTGGCTGACGTCCCGGCTCATAGATTACAGGAGCAACAATCTTTCTCGCCATGTCCATATCCCCTTGTGCCAAGGCTTCTTGCCTCACTTTTACCCACGGATCATCCCCAGCTAAGGGAGGACACAGGCCAGGTTCTCTTTTAGGATTTACAGTGTCAGGGTCTAAAAGATTATCACAGTCTACAGACTCAGCGTATTCAGCGGCCCCAACTGGTAAAGCAATGGGTGGGGGCGATTCTGTCCGAGTAGTACCTAACTCTCTGTTCCCCAAATCCTTCATTTCAGCAGCCGCATGAAAAATTTGAGCTACAGCAGCATCAGTAGCAGTGTCAGCTTTTATAGTTTCTAACATCTTTTTAACTATTCCCCAAGTCTGAGTTGCCTTTGGTGTTTGAGAATTTTTTATAGTGATCACTTGTCATAGTTCTCCCCCAAAGAGTCCCAAAGTCCTAGGTCAAACATATTTTGTGGTCTGAAAAAAAAAGTCCTGTCCGCTGTCCCCATTTTAATAATCTGGATAGCGCTTCTGGGTTTATTGATAAACCCTGCCGGTCCGCTAATCTCATTAAAAACCCCTGGACCAACTTTTCTTCCGTGGATGCTGCGCTTCCCCTGGGTGCTCACCTTGTGTGCACTTTCGTCTCTTTTTCTTTGTTTCTTCAGCCCGCAGCCGTTTCTTCCCTGCCTTGTGTTTACCTTCTTTAAGAAGGGTGTTGTCCCCACCGTTGACTGAGTTGGTAGTATATCACGTCGATCACGTTGATAGCAGATCACGTCGGTAGTATATCACGTTGATCACGTTGATAGCAGATAACGTCGGGGTCACCATTTGTGGGGACGAAATCCCATGCAGGCCACAGGAGACAAGACCACAGCCAATCAATATGATTGGAAGTCAAGCTCAAAGCTTTATTAGCAAGCAAGCCCTTATATACTCTTGTGCCTTCTAAGAATAGCAGCAAGCCTTTATATATTGTTGTGCATTCTAAAAGTAGCTCCCCTCATTACTTTCCACAAACATTGCTACCCACACACAGCCAGTAGATAAGTTCCTGCTTTTGCAATTCCAAAAGGTCCCTTCTTTATCAGTTTCTTCCTTAACAAGCACATTCTTTTCTTCTGGCCTTCTTGTAACTATTTCTTGTTTTCAGACATCGTTAATCTTCTGACCCGAGTGCTGGTTGTACTTTTCCATTGTCAGTGTGGGCAGAAAGTTCAGTAAGCCAGCATGAACACCAACACCTGGACTGGGAGCCCAGAGAGTTGTAAAGGTTCTGTGATCCCCTCGGGTTAAATTAAGGTGAAACAACACCAGATGTGTGGTAGAAACAGCTTAAACTTGGAAAAGGATAATAAGCAATGTGGTCTCCTATAAATCTATAAGAAAGAAAAGAAAAGAAAAGAAAAGAAAAGAAAAGAAAAGAAAAGAAAAGAAAAGAAAAGAAAAGAAAAGAAAAGAAAAGAAAAGAAAAGAAAAGAAAAGAAAAGAAAAGAAAAGAAAAGAAAAGAAAAGAAAAGAAAATAAAAGAAAAGAAAAGAAAAGAAAAGAAAAGCAGGGAAGGGAGGGAAGGGAAGGGAAGGGAAGGGAAGGGAAGGGAAGGGAAGGGAAGGGAAGGGAAGGGAAGGGAAGGGAAGGGAAGGGAAGGGAAGGGAAGGGAAGGGAAGGGAAGGGAAAGGAAAGGAAAGGAAAGGAAAGGAAAGGAAAGGAAAGGAAAGGAAAGGAAAGGAAAGGAAAGGAAAGGAAAGGAAAGGAAAGGAAAGGAAAGGAAAGGAAAGGAAAGGAAAGGAAAGGAAAGGAAAGGAAAGGAAAGGAAAGGAAAGGAAAGGAAAGGAAAGGAAAGGAAAGGAAAGGAAAGGAGAGAAAGAGTCAAAGAATCCGGATCACCACCCCAGGTTCCAGCGTTGTCTCAGGTCCGATAATCTCAGGTGGTAGGTACACACCCAGAAAATTTTTCTGTAGCCTTTTAAGTTCATCCTATTGGCTGATTTGCATACTAGACAGAGGCAGGTATTCCACGAACTCATTTGCATGAGAGATGAGGAAAAGGCGGAGCATGGGTTCTGTGGGTGCATTGAGGGGGATGGGGTGCATTAACCCCTTTGTCCAGTTGAGTCGGTGGTCATGACCTTCCCCTGCCACCTTTACCTTTTCCTCAGGTTTTGATTCTTGGGCAATTATCCAGCCTTTAGCTCCATCTGGTGCCAGGTGGTTTTTTTTATCAATATTTTAGCTCTTCTTCAAGGCTATAGTCATAAATTAAAGCATAGGCATTAACCTGAATATATGGTTTTACTCAGTCTGTCTCCCCCCTTTGAGGCTGATCTAGGGAACTTGGCAATAGAACTGCAAGGGAACAGAGCCATGAACCCTTCAATACACCCTGTGCTTCCCTAGGCATATAATTAATTCCTTAGACTAACCACAAAGGCCACAACTTGTCCTTGAGGCTTTCCATGTCGATGAATGTTTGAGGCATTAACTCCTTCAGTTCCTCACAGCCCATCACAGGGTGCTGTGGCAACTGAGGCACGGACTCTCCATGAAGTCCAGAAGAAAAAAGAGAATTTATTGTTACAACGGTACATACTTATGCTCTCGGATGCTGTTGGTAAACCTCTTACTTCATAGTTAACAAATCAGCAATTAGACAGCTATCAACCTTTTCTCCTATCAGCATAAGACCACTCTAACACGCGCTGTGCAAGCCAATCACCTTCTCGTTCACGCGCTGTTCACGCGGCGGTAACTTCTCACAGTTCAGTACTTTGCCACAGTTCAGTGTTGCAGCTGTCCGTTGTTTTTCCCTGCCACCTTGGCATAGCTCAGCAGCCTCTTATCTTTCTTCCAAGGCCTGTTTTTCATCAAAGCCTAGCTATTGCTCAGAGGCTGTGTAAGGCTGACAGGCCAATGCCTCCCACATCTCCCCTTTCTTTGTTTTGCAGCTGTGAAGTGAGAAACCTTAACGAAATAGATGCAGGCCTCTCAGAAGGGTGGGCTCTCAGCAGGATGGGCTCTTGAGATAAGGGAGGAGCTGCAACTACTGAGTCCCAAGATAAGGAAGGGGAATTCAAAGAATGCTAAATTGACATGCTGAAGAGACCTAATTGGGTGAAAAGTCATAAGAGGAAGAAGAGGAATCTTCAATCTTCATCCTGAAGACCCCTGCCCAAGACCATCAGGAGACATTGCGCAGGCGCAACGGGGAGGGACTTGGGGCGGGATTTATGATAATGATTTCTCAAAACTAATTGTAATATCTCTCCCTATTCTCGGGATTATCATGAATATGTAAACACTTACGCTATAGAAAGGAGCTGCTTTTCGCTCCAAAATGTGCACGTTTGTGGAGGAGCGATCCCCCATGCACCCAGCGCTGAATAAACATACCTTCTTTATAACCTTACTGGTTGTAAAGTCGTGACTCCGCACGTCATTTTGGCACCCCAGATGGGACTCTCTCTGCTCGGCTGCCGGAACGACTGAGGAACGGACGTCCTAGCCGCGGCCTGGGAATTCTCGGAGGAACTCCGCTCTCAGCCGTTCACTGCGGGGGCAGACAAGAGCCATCTAAACTACAGACAAAGGTATGTTTAAAGAGTAACGGGAGGCTGGTAAGGCGCGCAGAGACGTCTGGCGCACAGCGTAGTCCCATGCGCTGCTGGTAAGGCGCGCAGAGACGTCTGGCGCACAGCGTGGTCCCACGGGTGGCTGGTAAGGCGCGCAGAGACGTCTGGTGCACAGCCTAGAGGGGTACCCAGTCTGGTTAAGGCGCCTCGGAAAGAGCTCTGTTTAGGGTGTTAAACGGGATAGCTATCGTTCATATCATCTGTTGTAACCCATGGGAAATTGAAATATTGAAATTATATGTGTTAAGTTTAAGTTAACTGGCTTTATACCTGTGATAAATGATTAATGGTTTATGATTTATGTGATATGCGAATTTGGCTCTTATCTTAATTGGTACATTTTGTAGCATGAGTGTGAGTAAAAAGCAAGACGGGCCCTTTAAGAAACTGTGTGACTGAGTGCTTGCAGAGTGTGAGTGAGACGCAGCACAGCTGCGAAGCGAGTGTGGAGTTCTGATCCAAGGTTCCGTATTCTCCGCGAGGAGAACGGCCGGAGACGAACGAAGCGAATTCAGCTGCCAGGCGAGCAAAGTGGTCGTAGGGGGATATCCAACTTAACATATTAAGAGTGTATGAGGCTGGTATGATGAGTTGTATGTCCCTGACGACAGTTGGTGGGATAATAGCTGGAATAATAATCGTTGTAATCCTTTGTTGTTTGTTACCATATTCTGTGGTAACACACTGACTCTGTGTATGGTGTAAATGCCGCTGGGTTCGGCTTGTTTTAATTGTAGTAATTGCCTGTACCAATATTACGGTTGTCGCAGTTGAGATAGGTTGTACTTTGGGATAAAATTGGGAAATTTCAAGCGTAAAGAGAAAGTATAGGAGTGTTCCCCGTTTGTTCCCACTTTAATCTGAAACAAACTCTTTAGGATAGAGGTGGGAGCAGGATGGGAAATACCCACAGTAAAAAAGTCCTAAAAAGAAGCCCCTTAGGATGTATACTAATGCATTGGAAAGATATCATTAAGTCTGGGGGTACAGAAAATAAAAAGACTCTCATAAAATATTGCAATCAGTGGTGGCCACTTTATAAACTGGAAAATGAGGCACAATGGCCACTAAATGGAACTTTGGACTATAATACCCTCCTACAATTAATGTTGTTCTTAAGAAGGGAGGGGAAGTGGGATGAAGTATCATATGCAGACATGTTTTTCACTATCCGTAATCATCCAGATTGGCAAAAAGATTGTGGTCTAATCATACCACAAGATCCCCTGGTGCTCGCTTTGGAGCGAGAAAACAATAAAGGATTAAAAGGAAAACTGAGACAGTGTTGCTCAGCATGTAGTTTTGGCCAGAGATGTACAAAAATTGGAAAGGTGCACCAAGGATCAGACCCCGACCTGACAGACTTATTTAAGCCTCCCCCACAAAAGCAGTCTCCTCCACCGCCACAAAAACAAGAACAAGACTCAGATTCAGACCCTACTCCTACCCCCTCTCCCCCAGGTAGCCCGGTCTCTTCCCGCACACGGGGAAAATCTGCTCAAACAATTCTACAGGCACCCCTTAGGGAGGCAGTCCGTCCTGATGGGGGAGCCATGCTAATAAAAATACCCTTTTCCACCACAGATTTAGAAAATTGGAAAAGAGCTGTAAAGGAATTCCGAAGTGACCCAATAAGTGTGACCAGACAATTTCAGTTTATACTGAAACAACATAATCCTGATTGGAATGATATACAGCTACTACTGGATTACCTAACAGAGACCGAGAAACAATTGGTTCTGAAAGCAGCAGGTGATTTGGCCTCAGACTATTGCAGAACCACGGGGAACGAGGTTAAGGATTTCTTTCCCCTTCAGGACCCAAGGTGGAATCCAAACAGTTCTGCTCAAATGGACAGGTTAAAAGGATACCAGGATTTAATCTTAAAGGGATTGGAAAGGGCCATGCCCAAAAATATAAATTGGTCAGCATTATATGCAATTAAGCAGGGTCCTTCGGAATCACCTTCTGAATTCCTGGATCGGCTAAGGGAAGTGATGCGCCGAAATACGCCACTAGACCCAGGATCCGAAGCAGGAATACAACAGCTGGTATCATTATTTTTGGGGCAATCCACAGGGGATATCAGGTGTAAGTTACAGAAACTACGCACCACGGAAAGCAGAAATCTAGAAGTATTACTGGATGAAGCATGGAGGGTGTTTAGCAATAGGGAAAACGAGTATAGGAAGGGGCAACGAAGAGTGGTGGCAGTAATAGATGAACTAAAGGGGAGAAAATTTAAGAAGGGGTTTCTGGATAAAGACCAGTGTGCATTTTGTAAAGAAAGAGGACACTGGAAGGCTGCCTGTCCGAAACAAAAGCGGAAAGGGAAAGTACTTGCATCAATAGATACAGATTGACAGGGACCGGAGGAGTCCACCCTAGCGGATCCACTGGTTACAATAAAGCTAGGGAAAGAACAAAAAGAAATAGAATTTTTAGTAGATACCGGAGCAACTTATTCAGTACTTAATCAAGCTCTGATGCCCCTAGGAGAAGAATATGTGATGGTAAAAGGAGCTACTGGACAAACTGAAAAAGCTTATTTTTGTAAGCCATTAAAATATAAATTGGGAAAGCAAATGGGTATACATAAATTCTTGTATCTACCAAATTCACCTAAAGCTCTTCTGGGAAGAGATCTTTTGGAACAATTGAAAGCTATAATTACATTCAAAAAAGGGGAAGTTACTCTGAAGGTAAATAATCAACAATATATACAAATGATAAGCTTACTTTTAACAGATCTTCCAATAAAAGAAGAAGTAATTAGTAAAGAAATTATGGACCAGGTATACCCCGGAGTATGGGCAACAGATATACCAGGGCAGGCTAAAAATGCTATGCCAGTTATAGTAAAATTAAAAGAAGGGCAAAAACCAGTAAGGATAAAACAATATCCTCTAAAAAGGGAGGATTGGGAAGGCATTCAGCCCATCATTGAGAGATTTTTAGATCAGGGATTGCTGAAGGAATGTGAATCCGATTTCAATACCCCTATCCTTCCAGTAAAGAAACCAGATGGGTCCTACCGGGTGGTGCAGGATCTAAGAGCAATTAATAAAATAACCGAAGATTTATATCCTGTAGTGGCTAACCCTTATACCTTGCTCACCACCTTAACCCAGGAACTAGCCTGGTTTACCGTTCTAGATTTAAAAGATGCCTTCTTTTGCCTCCCTCTCCACGAGTCTAGCCAGAAATTATTTGCTTTTGAATGGGAAAATCACAAAACAGGTCGCAAAACTCAACTAACTTGGACGGTGCTGCCTCAAGGATTTAAGAACAGCCCCACGATATTTGGCAATCAATTAGCTAAAGATCTTGAAAGCTGGGACCAGCCACCTGACAAAGGCAAGATTCTCCAATATGTGGATGACCTGCTTGTCGCTACGGAAACCAGAGAAGGATGTATCACCTGGACGGTGAGCCTCCTAAACTTTTTGGGTCTACAGGGGTATAGAGTCTCCCAGAAGAAGGCACAAGTGGTACAACAACAGGTTGTCTATATGGGCTATGAAATAAGCGCGGGAGTCCGTACCCTGGGGCAATCCCGAAAAGAGGCAATTTGCCAAACACCACAACCCAGAACTGTGAAAGAACTGCGCACCTTTTTAGGCATGACTGGGTGGTGTAGGCTTTGGATATACAACTATGAGCTCCTGGTCAAACCTCTGTATGACCTTATTAAGGCAGGCACAAGCGGAAACAGGTTAGAATGGACCCCAGATGCTGACAGGGCCTATAAGAACTTGAAAAAGGCCCTGATGTCAGCACCTGCACTTGGACTCCCAGATGTGAGTAAACCTTTCTCTCTATTCTCGCACGAAAAACAGGGAATAGCTTTGGGAATCCTAACCCAAGATCTTGGGCCCTATCGAAGGGCTGTGGCCTATTTCTCCAAGCAATTAGACAAGGCTGCAAAAGGATGGCCAGGATGTCTCAGAGCAGTGGCAGCCATAATCTTGAATATCCAGGAAGCTCGTAAATTTACCCTGGGTCAGAAAATGACTGTGTTTGTCTCCCACACTGTATCAGCAGTCTTAGAAGCTAAAGGTGGTCACTGGTTGTCACCACAGAGATACCTGAGGTACCAGGCTACTATCATGGCAGAGCTAGATGATGTAGAAATAGTGGTGACTAACATTGTCAATCCAGCTTCTTTCCTAGATGGCAGGAACGGGGAACTTTTAGAACATGACTGCCTAGAAACTATTGAAGCTGTGTACTCCAGCCGACCAGATCTGAAAGACACTCCGTTGGAGGGAGCCGATGATTGGTTTACCGATGGAAGCAGTTATATGGTAAGCGGTACCCGACACTCAGGGTATGCAGTCACAACAACCAGCAAAGTCCTGGATTCTGGGCCACTACCTGCTTCAACTTCAGCCCAGAAAGCCGAAATAATTGCCTTAACAAAGGCCCTTGAGAGAGCTAAAGGGCTAAAAATCAACATATGGACTGATTCAAAATATGCATTTGGAGTGGTGCATGCTCATGGGGCCGTCTG
The DNA here is from genome assembly GCF_031877795.1 of Strix aluco. Taxonomy (NCBI): domain Eukaryota; kingdom Metazoa; phylum Chordata; class Aves; order Strigiformes; family Strigidae; genus Strix; species Strix aluco. The sequence goes on from NC_133970.1 coordinate 14,338,831, forward strand.
GAAGGAAAGAGGACTTTTGAACTCTCAAGGAAAAACCATCAAACATGCCACAGAGATTCTGAAACTCTTAGAAGCCGTTCATTTACCAGAAAGGGTGGCTATTATGCATATAAAGGCGCACCAGAAAGTACAATCGGACATAGAAAGAGGCAATGAGCTCGCGGACAGAGAGGCAAAACGAGTGGCACGGATGGAACAGGTAACCGAGGGAGCACTAATCCCAGATGGTAAGGTCACACTAGGGGAAAAACCCCACTACAATAAGGAAGACCTTAAACTTATAGAGGATTTAGATGGAAAATATAATCAGGATGGATGGGCTATTACCTCACAGAAGAAAATCATAGTCCCCTCACACATGATATGGGCGGTAGTTTGGGAAGAACATAGAAAGGGTCATTGGGGGACGGAAGCATTATATAAATACTTAATTGGGAAGATTGTTGCAAGAAATCTGTATACGACAGTGAGGCAAGTAACTCAACAGTGTGATCTTTGCCTTCAGACTAACCCCAAAGGAGGCCCAAAATTCAAAGTAGGACACATAGGCAGAGGTAACCTGCCTGGGCAACAGTGGCAAATCGATTTTTCGGAACTCCCAAGGAAAGGGGGGTACCGGTATTTGTTAGTATTAACAGATACTTTTTCAGGATGGCCAGAAGCATTTCCCTGTAGAACGTCAAAAGCCCGAGAGGTCACCAAAGTCTTGCTACAAGAAATCATTCCAAGGTTTGGTGTACCATCAACAATGTCCTCAGATAGAGGATCACACTTTATATCAAAAATAGTTCAACAAGTGAGTTTGCTGTTAGGAATTGATTGGCAGCTGCATACACCTTATCGACCACAATCGAGTGGCCAGGTAGAGAAAATGAATCACTTGATTAAACAACAGATTGTGAAATTGGGACAAGAAGCAAATTTGGCTTGGCCACAGTCTTTGCCTCTGGCACTCTTACGAATCAGGACAAGGCCCAGAGCCAAGGAAGGGATAAGTTCTTTTGAAATTCTATATGGAAGACCGTATTCTGTAAAGATGGGGATATCATCACAAGTAGGGGAGGAAATAATGAATGGTTACCTCATAGAGTTGAGCAAACAACTCAGAAAGATTGAGAAACATGTATACAGTACTAGAGGCAGGGGGCTTGATGGACCCGTACATAAGATATCACCTGGCGATTTTATATATGTAAAGTCTTTTGCAGATAAGGCCCTGGAACCACAGTGGGAAGGACCGTTTCAAGTACTGCTGACCTCTTACACGGCTATCAAAATCAAGGAACAGAACGCCTGGATTCATCACTCACGAGTGAAGAAGACACCTAAGTCCCAATGGAGAATCACGCAAGTCCAGCCAGGGAAATTATTCTTATCTCGGTCATAATATTGAGTCAAGATATGACAGTGGGAAGCAGTTCTTTTTTGTCACCACTGCATATGTTTCGACCAAATAAACAAAAACCACATCTAGCAGTAGTAACAATACAAGCGACTCCATTTCTGAATGACTCATGGGTCTGGGATGAGGAAACAGGAAAGTATGAAATCATGGCAAAAAAAGGAGGAATGTTAGTAGGGTGTGCAAGGAACGGTTTTGAACCGGCAAGTATTATAAGTGTTGTAACTCCGCCCCCTAGTCGGAAACAAATCTCAAGGTTTTCTAAACGATTGTTCGATCTATGGAAATGCTGTGAACTGGGATGCTGTAGCACCCCAGGTGTTAGCAATAACAAGTGGCCATGGTCACAAGCTCATTTGGCGTACACAGAGACAATAGGAAAAAAATCAGAAATACGAGGGCTAACTTTAGCTACTGTGGTCATGTACAAAGAGGGTTCTGGAGGTTATGTATATAAAAAGGGAATATGGAATGAAGATGAAGGAATCCCTCAGATATGGGGGATATCCGGGGAAGAAATTAGCATAGGATGTCGAATGGTGGATGGAACCAAGTATAGTGGGTCCACCCAGATCTCAATTTCAACCTCACAGGGTAAAATTGTTACAGACTGTGGTAGTAGTAAGCTTGAGTGTTGGCACGACCACATTTTAGAACAAAATGTTACAGTGGAATACCTATGGAAACGACAGGGAAATGGGTTAAAATTTAAATTTCGGATCCAAGTCCAAGCTGAACCAACTTGGCTGAGTTTTTCATTAACTGAGACAGTAGAAGTCAGCTGTATATGGAAACGTCCAGATGAAAACATAATTTTTAGAATTAAAAATGGAACAAGGCCAATAAAGCCAACAACAACGACGGTTAAACCAACAATAACAACAATGGTAAAGCCAATAGCTCCCCCATACCCTGGATACCATATTTATGAAACAGGCCCACACATAATTCGGAAAACAGGACAGCAGATTGTATTGTACAATCCTAAATGGTCATTGAAGCAAATAGAATTACATTTGCAACTAGATATGTCAGGTGTCCACCAAAAATGCCTCCCATTTATAAAAGCAACACAGGAGGGATGGAGAGAGTGGTTAAAATCTCGCACTATGAGGTCAAAAAGGGATGTGACAGGGGTCCTAGGAACAGGACTAGGAGTACTAAACAGCATAGACTCAGAAGTAATAATGAACAAGCTAGCATCCGCAACCGGAGAGCTGGTCAAACTAAAACAACCTTTGATATCATCCTTGTTAGCCTTAGGAAATCACGAATGGCTGACGTCTAAACTACTCCCTGATTGGGAAAAAAACAATATTAAGGACCATTTGATGATAGTAGAAGGATTGGAAATGATACCAAAAGACATATCCTGGGCCCTTAGTTGCATCCAGGCACAAATGTGGATGCAAATTGTCATTTCCGATATCTTAAGAGAAGGCGAAGAAGGAATCCTCCCAACAGAGATTAGAAAGATAATTTGGGATAAGGCAAAACCTCAAGAGAGGGAGTTGCAGTCCTGGTGGAAACTGGTGAATTTTACATATGAAAGACAGGATGACAAAATAATTGCCTTTGTATTAACAGTTGTAGAAGCTGCCCAGCATAGCATATACCCTGTTACCTCTATAGGACTAAACCATGGGGGAATGATAATCAGTCCAGTAGGGCATGGGAGATGGGCATGGAAGCAAGGGGATAAATGGCAAACCGTCAACACAGAACTATGCATTAATATGGGCCAGCAGGGATACGTTTGTGAAGGGAACGGCATACAGGCCGAAGACATGTGCTTAGACACACATCAGAAAGAGTGTCATTTTGAAATACAGTCATCCATAAACAATGATACAGTCATGATATATATAGGAGAAGGGTGCATATGTCTTCGTACCCTTTGCACAAGTGTGCTCATAGATGGCTATTTTAAGGTAAAGATAGGAAACTATTCCAATCATTGTGTATGTAATTTCACAAAAATTGAAGGGTGTGATTTTACCTATACTATCCCAGTACTAACCTCTCAGGTAATAAAATCAGATTATACCTTGATTAGAAAAATAGATCCTGTCTCTATAGGAATGAATTTGGATAGGATTAAAGAAATGTTGCAACATAAAGACTTAATCTCCATCCTAGAAGATGTAAAAAGGACAGGAAAAGAAATGTTAGTTGTAGTAAAACATGATACAGAACAAATTCATGAGATTCTAACACAAGTACAGAAAACCACTGATCACCACTGGTGGGATACTCTCCTTGGGTGGTCACCTACAGCTACTGGAATACTTACTATAGCTCTCCACCCAATTATAGCATTGCTAATAGCAGTAGCGATCCTACTAATTCTCACTATAGCCATATATGTCTGGAATTGGAGACTTACCAGACGCATACAGGCTATATACGAGGCTCTTCACTTTACTCCGATACCAAAAAACAATAAGGCCCTGAAAACTAGATTTAAACTATAAGATAAGTATTAGAGTTAGGAATAATTTCAGTAGTTAGTATAAGGATTATGAGTGAATTTTAGCTAACGAAAGAAGTAAAAGAATTTACTACTAGGAAAAGAAAGGGGGGAATTGAAGTGAGAAACCTTAACGAAATAGATGCAGGCCTCTCAGAAGGGTGGGCTCTCAGCAGGATGGGCTCTTGAGATAAGGGAGGAGCTGCAACTACTGAGTCCCAAGATAAGGAAGGGGAATTCAAAGAATGCTAAATTGACATGCTGAAGAGACCTAATTGGGTGAAAAGTCATAAGAGGAAGAAGAGGAATCTTCAATCTTCATCCTGAAGACCCCTGCCCAAGACCATCAGGAGACATTGCGCAGGCGCAACGGGGAGGGACTTGGGGCGGGATTTATGATAATGATTTCTCAAAACTAATTGTAATATCTCTCCCTATTCTCGGGATTATCATGAATATGTAAACACTTACGCTATAGAAAGGAGCTGCTTTTCGCTCCAAAATGTGCACGTTTGTGGAGGAGCGATCCCCCGTGCACCCAGCGCTGAATAAACATACCTTCTTTATAACCTTACTGGTTGTAAAGTCGTGACTCCGCACGTCAGCTGCACCTGCAAGACTTGTTTCAAGGCTTTATCAATTAAGGGTTAGGCAAACTTCAAAAAACACAGCATACTCAAAACAGTTCCACAGAAGGCTAGAAACAATACAGCAGTTACAGTTGCTAGTTAAAAAGAGTAGGCTAATTTCAGTACCCATAATTAAGGCATATGACTAAAAACTACAAAAATAACCAGTAAGGAAAATACGGAATAGCACACTTACTTAATGGGGTACTAACATTCAGATCCGCAATTGCCGGGGAACCCTGGATGCAGCGAGAATTTAGAGTGCCCTTCCTCGCAAAGCGGAAATCCTACGCGATGCGTCCATCCGTAGGTGAGGCATCCAACATCGCTGCAAGCAGGTCCAGCCTCTAAATCAACAGGCCAAAATAACTGGCAATTTTCTTTGAGCGGAAACATCTGATCTCATCCTCCTGTTGGGTTCCACCCAGAGCCTGGCCACCACTCAAGGGGGAAAACCAAGGGAGTTTCTAATAAGGTTAAACACTTGAGTCCTTAATTCTTAATATTGCTAAACAAAGGAAGTTGAATACACACATTCTTATAGCATTTCATCCTTATTAATAACTACATTTTGTCTAAGCTACATCTTTCACTAGTGACTAGTAAGCCTATATATTTCATCAAGGAGTTGCAATTACTGTCAGCATTTTCTCTTAAAAGAGTTGGCAACTGTAGTGTGATTAAGGACAGAGACAGTGTATTTGGTCCTATTGCAGCAGCAAGCATTACCCATACATTCTGCTTAAATGATCAGTCGAAGAGACCGCAAACTGTCGGCACAGGGGCACCCACAGCCCCCACAGCCGGCTCCTGAGTGTCCACCAAAAGCTGCCTCTCACGCCTCAGGTGTGGTCGCACACACCTTGCCGGTAACCACCGGGGACCGTGACCTGTGGAGACACAAGCATAACCTCTTCCCCAGGTTATTAAAGGATATGGTCCTTCCCAGTTACCACTTTCCAGGTTTTTTGCTGACACTTGAGCCTTGCCCTGGACTTCTTGTTGATCTGGTATCTGCGATGAGAAGTGACGCAATATTGCTGGCACCTGTGAGACAGGGGAAATGTTTAAAAAGTTCATGGCATATAATGCCTTATTTAGCCTTTCGTGAGGTGTAGATTGATACCCTCCATCTCCCCCTTTTTGTTGTTGTAATAGATGCTTTAGCGTGCCATGCGTACGCTCCACAATGGCCTGTCCGGTCGGTGAGTGGGGAATGCCGCTCAGATGCTTGACTCCCCACTGTTGAAAGAAAGAAAAAAGAGAAACAGAAACATAAACAGGTCCATTGTCTGTCTTAATCTGTCGTGGCACGCCCAAGGAAGTAAATGCAGCTAAAAAGTGTCTTTGCACATCGTGTGCTTTTTCACCTGTATCGCAGGATGCAAACACTGCTCCAGAAAAGGTATCAACAGACACAGGTACATATTGTAACGTTCCAAATGCAGCGAAGTGAGTGACGTCAGATTGCCATAATTCTGAGGAGGTGAGTCCCTGAGGGTTGACACCACTAGCCGTTGAAGAGAGGGAGTCCTTCTGGCATTCAGGGCAAGTGGCAATGATGTCTTTAGCCTGACGCCTTGATAAAGAAAACTGGTTTTGTATTGCCCTGGCGTTTTGGTGGAAAAATGCATGTGAAAGCCGTGCTTGCTCGAAGACATTAGGTACCACCTGAGCCGCCAGAGTCAACGCATCTGCTCGTCGATTGCCTTCAACCAAAGGTCCAGGTAGTGCAGTATGCGCTCGGATATGTACAATAAAATAAGAAGTCTTGCGGTTATTTAATAATCGTAAAAGGGTGTGCATTATTGAATATAACAGTGGATTATTAATGTCCTTCAGACAAGAATTCTCTATGCGCTGTACAAGATTGGCAACATAAGCAGAATCAGTAACAATGTTAATTGGGGTGTCCCAGCGTTGAAATACACGGACTACTGCAGCTCACTCAACGATCTGTGGCGATCCCGGGGATCGAGTAATGTCCGATTGCCAAATTTGAGTATGTGGGTCTTGCCATACTATGACTGACGTTCCCGTTTTTTCAGATCCATCAGTAAACACAGTCAAGGCTTGCAACAGTACGTCGCTGCACTTTGGCATGGCATATAATAAAAAATTTTGCTGTAATAATTTATGTGATGGGCTGTGTACTAAAAGCTGTCCGGGGTAGTCACAGATCGCTGTCTGGAATTCTAATACTGGCCTCATTTGTTTAAACACATTTTTCTTGGGTGGGTGCCATTGAGTGGAAACAATTTTTCCTGGGAATAGATTTACAAGCATGTCCAGATTAAGTCATGCAGAATATCAGACAGGCTTATCTGATAAAAAATCAGAGGCTGGTTGCCATATACATTTGTAATAGTGTTACATATTAATTGATGAAACGGCCAAAGGAGGGTTGTGAAAGAATGCCAGGAATTGATAAAGGAACTGGTAAAGCTGACAGAGGGACCCTGAAGAAGCAACACTGTGATTAAAACAAAGAAATACTAAGATAAGACCCAGGGATGACCATCAAGCAGGGAAATACCAAGATAAATGCACAGGAACAAAAGCTGCTGATAAAGCTAAGGAGAGAACTACTGGAACTACGAGTGAGCTTTCCTCATTAACATAGTAAAAACCCTCCCTGGAGTAGGAAAAAGGTGCCCACCAAGAAAAGCCCCTTCCTCACTGAACATGTGCAGTTAAAACAGAGGATACTGTGACTTTAAATGTAGAGACGAGACTTCGCTGGGGTTGTATAAATGCTTACCATGTGTTAACCAAGGTGTGCTAGTTTTGTGGGATTACCACCTAGCACCCATCTCTGCACAGATATGAATTAAACAAATATCTTGACTGTGTGTTTTTCGGCTCATTGTGCACCGGGTAAAAGAACCCAGATTTTGGGACAACACTCTCTTCCTTCTTACTCCTTCTCTACCTCCTACCTCAGTCTCTATTAACTACTCCATTCTCTTTCTTAACTTATGGACTTACATATTTCTGAACTTCATATCATTTTCTCTTGTGGTTAGTTTCCTAAACAGTATTCTTCTAATGTCTCTGAAATTTCCCTCCCCACCACTAACAACCACTTAAATGGCCATGTTATCTGAAATAGACTCTCAAAGCCGCCAAAGATTAGTTTAGAGAGGAGGTATTGCTTTATTCTGTGCAGGGTGCTAGGTTGAAAGCATCCACAAATCAAGCACCCCACACAAAAGAATTACAAACTATTTATACACTCCGAACTACATGATTACATATTTTCTATAATGATTATTGGTTAGTTGCTTATTGCTCCTATCCCTTATTGGTTAGTAACATACAGTGGACTTCTCAACTTTCTGCACAAGCTCTAAGGGTAAGGGTCTGTATCCGGGCAGGGGTCTTAAGCTTATTTACGTAAGACAATTTTAAAAAGCTTCCAGGTTCCAGGATGCTTCTCCAAGGACTGTAGCTTCTGATTAGAAGTTCCTTGCTAATTATTGTTGACGGTTTAAGGAACAGGCTGACCTATCTGGTGCGTCCAATTTGTCCTTGTGTTTGATGAGAAACACTTGTCTGGATAACAATACGCACTAAGTGGCCTTGGGTGCAATGAGAAGCATTTGTGGGGCCTGCAATGTGCGATGAGAAAAGGCTTTGCAGCCTACAACTCCCAGTAAACAATACATACTTTCCCATGGGTAGCAAGCACATACAGTTTAAGCAGCTCTGAACAAAAAACTCAGATCTAGATCCAGAAAAAGAAGAAAATGCACTGTCACTAACATATATTCATGGGACAATCTTATCCAAACATTAGAAAGAAGTTGCAGAAGTACAAGGGGGAGGATGCGAGATCTATAAATAAACTGCTAAAGGCAGCTTCGAAAGTGTACAGTAATAGAGAGGAGGAGGAAAGGAAAAGGCAAACGAGGGAACAACTTAAAAGAGAACGATTAATAGCAGCAGCAATAGAGAGAGTGAATCAAGGAAGTAGAAGGTGGAATAGAGGAAATCAGAATCAAACGGGGAGAAATAAGGGTCCTTTAACTTGAAAAAGATCAATGTGCAATTTGCAAACAAAAAGGACATTGGAAGAGGGAGTGTCCGCAAATTAGATCTCGGATGAGACTCCCTAGAATTAATGAAAATCCTAAGCTCACCGAATTGTTGACTTTGGATCAGGATTCCTACTGACCGGGACCAGGGGGTGACTCGGAAGTCTCCCCAACAGAACGCCTGGTTACCCTGAAGTTGGGGAATGAGAGAGTAGAATTTTCAGTTGACACTGGAGAAGCATGTTCAGTTTTAAATACATGTAAAGGTAAATTGAGTAAGCAAAGTTTATCCATTGTTGGTGTCATGGGGAGTAGGCAAGTCAGGCCATTTTTCCAACCTATTAAATGTGGATATGGATCCCATAATTTTATGCATAAATTTTTGTATATACCTGATTGCCCTATGCCTTTATTGGGAAGAGACTCGTTAAGTAAATTGAATGCACAAATCATGTTTGAAGGTAATCACATCCGTGTGCAGATTCCTGAAGAAAAGGCGCTGGAGGCGCAAGTTTTTCTGTTACAGCAGGAAACAGCAGAAGAAATGCCAAAGATACCAGAAGAGGTTTTGAATGCGGTGAATCCCCTTGTATGGGCATCTGAAGTGCCAGGTCGGTCAAAATTAGCTGAACCAGTGAAGACTGAATTAAAGCCAGGAGCCCAACCATTAAGGCAAAACCAATATTCTATAAAATTGGAAGCAAGGAGAGGATTGTAACCAGTAATAGAAAACCTTATGAAATTGTGGTGGTTTGACCTTGGCTAAATGCCAGGTACCCACCAAGTCGCTCTATCACTTCCCCCCCCCTTCCCCTTTTTTTCTCAATAGGGCAAAGAAGGGAAAGAAAATAAGATAGGAAAACAAAACAACCCTTGTGGGTAAAACAACAGCAGTTTTAATATAAGCAAAGCGAAGCAAAGGTCCGCGCGCGGAAGCAAAAAAAGAAAACAGATTTATTCTCTACTTCCCATTAACAGGCGATGTCGGGCCTTCTCAGGAAGCAGGGCTCTGATATGCGTAGCGGTTGCCTCGGAGGACCAAGGGTGACCCCACCCCCTTCCTCCTTTCTCCCAGCTTTATACTCGAGCAGACGTCATATGGTCTGGAATATCCCTTTGGTCAGTTCGGGTCAGCTGTCCTGGTTGTGTCCCCTCCCAAGATCTTGCCCACCCCGTCCCACTGTGGGGGGGAAATGTCAGAAAGAGCCTTGGTGCTGTGTAAGCACTACTCAGCAGTAGCCACAACACCAGTGTGCTATCAACACCCTGCCAGCTCCCAGCATAAAACACAGCACCATGAGGGCTGCTACAGGGGAAAACCAATTCTGGCTCAGCCAGACCCGATACAGTCTCCACCCCTTATTCCATACCATTTACGTCATGCCCAGGTCCCACATAACACTCATTTATTCATTCCGTAAGCTTTCTTCACTCCTCTAGATGTTCAGTGACTTGGCTGCCATCTGTCAAGGTGGATGTTCAGGACAGGAGCAGTATGTTTGACTGTTGGACTCCAGCACCGGCTAGGTTTGGGTCATCATCGCACGTATCTGGTTCACTCTTCGTCGTTCCTACTTCCTCCATCACTTCCTGCAACATACAACTCAGCCCACAGATTATTTCCCCCCCAAGGTTAAATCTCCTTGAGGCACACACTGAGTAGCCCCATTCTCCCGCATTACCCACCAAGTACATCCAGTTCCCTGAGCAAAAACAATCCCACGAGTGGGCTTGCCTTTTCCCAAGGGAGGAGCAATCCATACTGCCTTCCCCAGCCATTTCCCTGTGTGTACTACAGGGACCTTATCTCCTCCCACAGTATGAAGGGGTTTTGTTTGGGCAGGACCAGGACGGTTAACAGATCCTCTGGTGTTAATTAGCCAAGTGGCTTCTGCTAAATTTATATCCCAGTGTTTCCATCCCCCATTGTCCAATGCTCTCAACATAGTCTTCAACAGTCCATTGTATCTTTCAATCTTTCCAGACGCTTGTGGGTAATAAGGGATGTGATACACCCACTCAATGTCATGTTTCTTTGCCCAGGAGTTTATGAGATTATTTCGAAAATGGGTCCCGTTGTCTGATTCGATTCTTTCAGGAGTACCATGTCGCCATAAAATTTGCCTTTCAAGACCTAAGATGGTATTTCGGGCAGTGGCATGATTTACAGGGTACGTCTCAAGCCAACCAGTAGTTGCTTCCACCATAGTGAGTATGTAGCGCTTGCCTTGGCGTGTTCGTGGCAATGGTCCAATATAGTCAATTGGCCAGGCCTCACCCTATCGAAAACTCAGCCATCGCCCTCTGTTCCAGGGAGACTTTACTCGTGTGGCTCGCTTGATTGCAGCACATGTTTCGCATTCATGAGTGACCTGTGAGATGGCCTCCATGGTCAGGTCCACCCCTCGATCACAAGCCCATCTGTACGTTGCATCTCTCCCGAGATGCCCGGATGTTTCATGGGCCCATCGAGCTACAAATAGCTCACCCTTGCGCTCCCAGTCCAGGTCCAGCTGAGCTACTTCAATTTTAGCAGCCTTGTCTACTTGCTCATTGTTTTGATGTTCTTCGGTGGCACGGCTTTTGGGCACGTGGGCATCTACATGACGTACCTTTAGAGCCACGTTTTCCACTCGGGCAGCGATGTCCTGCCACAGTGCAGCAGCCCAGATGGGTTTACCTCTGCGCTGCCAATTGGTCTTCTTCCACTCCTGTAGCCACCCCCACAGGGCATTAGCCACCATCCAGGAGTCAGTGTAGAGATACAGTACTGGCCACTTTTCTCGTTCAGCAATCTTTAGGGCTAGTTGGATCGCTTTTACTTCTGCAAACTGACTTGACTCGCCCTCTCCTTCAGTGGCCTCAACGACTTGTCTTGTGGGGCTCCACACAGCAGCTTTCCACTTTCGATGGTTTCCTACCACACGACAGGATCCATCAGTAAACAGAGCATACCGCCTTTCATCTTCTGGTAATTCGTTATATGGTGGTGCTTCTTGGGCACGAGCCACCTCCTCAGGCAGTGCTCCAAAATCTCTACCTTCTGGCCAGTCCATGATCTCTTCCAGGATTCCTGGACGGTTGGGTTTTCCCAGTCGAGCTCGTTGCGTGATTAACGCTACCCATTTACTCCAGGTAGCACTGGTTGCATGGTGTGTAGAAGGGATGTTTCCTTTGAACATCCAATGTAGTACAGGCAATCGCGGTGCCAAGAGGAGCTGTGCTTCTGTACCAACAACTTCGGAAGCGGCTCGAATCCCCTCATATGCTGCCAGTATCTCCTTTTCAGTTGGAGTGTAGTGGGCTTCTGATCCTCGATATCCCCGGCTCCAAAATCCTAATGGTCGACCCCGAGTTTCACGTGGTATCTTCTGCCAGAGGCTCCATGTGAGGCCATGCTCCCCAGTTGATGTGTAAAGTACATTTTGCACATCTGGTCCTGTCCGAACAGGCCCAAGAGCTACCGCCCGAGCTATCTCCTGTTTGATGTGCTCAAAGGCTTGTTGTTGCTCAAGACCCCACTCAAAATGGTTCTTCTTTCGGGTTACTTGATAGAGAGGGCTCACCAGCTGACTGTAACCTGGAATGTGCATCCTCCAAAATCCCACAAGTCCTAAGAAAGCTTGTGTTTCCTTCTTGTTGGTCGGTGGAGACATAGCTGCTATCTTGTTGACAACCTCCATAGGCACATGGCGGCGTCCATCTTGCCATTTTATTCCCAAGAACTGAATCTCCTGTGCTGGTCCCTTGACCTTGCTTTTCTTTATGGCAAACCCAGCTCTCAGAAGAATCTCAATTACTTTTTGTCCTTTCTTGAACACTTCTTCTGCCTCGTTGCCCCACACAATGATGTCATCGATGTACTGTAGATGTTCAGGGGCATCACCCTTTTCCAGTGCAGTTTGAATTAGTCCATGACAAATAGTGGGGCTGTGCTTCCACCCCTGGGGTAGTCGATTCCAGGTATATTGGACACCCCTCCACGTGAAAGCAAACTGTGGCCTGCACTCTTCTGCCAAAGGAATTGAAAAGAATGCATTGGCGATGTCGATTGTGGCGTACCACTTGGCTGCCTTTTACTCTAGTTCATACTGGAGCTCTAACATATCTGGTACAGCAGCACTCAGTGGTGGCGTCACTTCGTTCAGGCCACGATAGTCTACTGTCAACCTCCACCCTCCGTCAGACTTTCGCACTGGCCATATTGGGCTATTAAAAGGCGAATGTGTCTTACTGATGACACCTTGGGTCTCCAGTTGACGGATCAGTTCTTGGATGGGAGCCAGAGAGTCTCGGTTTGTGCGATACTGCCGTCGGTGCACGGTCCTCATGGCAATTGGCACCTGTTGTTCTTTAACTCGCAACAGTCCTACAACAAAAGGATCTCCTGAGAGGCCAGGCAGATTAGACAACTGTTTGACCTTCTCTGTGTTCACACTGGCCACACCAAAAGCCCATCGGTATCCTTTTGGGTCTTTGAAATACCCCCTCTTGAGGTAGTCAATGCCCAAGATACAAGGGGCTTCTGAAACAGTTACAATGGGATGTTTTTCCCACTTATCCCCAGTCAAGCTAACCTCGGCCTCCAGTACTGACAGTTCTTGACATCCGCCTGTCACTCCCGAGATCCAGATAGGTTCTGCCCCTCTATAGCTTGATGGCATTAATGTACACTGTGCCCCGGTATCGATTAAAGCCTGGTACTTCTGTGGATTTGATGTGCCAGGCCATCGAATCCACACTGTCCAATACACCCGATCATCCCTTTCCTCCTCCTGGCTGGAGGCAGGGGCCCTCTATTCCTGTTCTTGGTCAGAGTATTCACTGTCTGACCCTTGCCGTGCCAGGCCGGAGATTCCTTCATCAGGGCCAAGGGAGGTGATCTCAGTCTTCCTGTATCTGGGAGATCGCTGATTACTTTCTTGCGGTTTCACGCCAGCTACATTAACAACCTTCTTGGATGTTGTCTTCTTGGCAGGGGTCTTTCCTCGCAATTCATGTACACGAGCTTCCAATTTGAAGGTGGGTTGACCATCCCACTTCCTCATGTCCTCCCCCTGGTCACGCAGGAAGAACCAAAGTTCGCCACGTGTCATGCGCCTAGGTTTCCCTTTCCCTCTGACTGGGGTGGAAGAGAACCGATTTCTTGGGGTGCTCCTGACATCTAAGGCACTCGCCCGTAGAGATGAGGAGGTTCCAAGACTCTCTTCAAAGTTCTGAAGCCAGGAAGAGACTGCCTCCACAGTTGGTGTACATCTTAGTCCTTCTCCCATATCCATTTCTGGATAGTACATCGCAGCCAAGACCGCAGAATACGAGGATGGTGCACCTTTAATCACCTTCCTCCACATGGCCCGTGTGCACAGGACATCCTCTGGATTTTTAGGGGCTTCATCATTATCTGGATCACTATAGATGACTTCCAGCACTGCTAGTTCTCTCAGGTACTGGACACCTTCATCCGCAGTAGCCCACTTCCCTGGGGAGTTGTCCGTAAGATCTTCCTTGAAAGGATATCTTGCTTTAACACTTGAAAGGAGCCGTCTCCACAGACTGCAAATTCCTGTTTCTTTTCCAATTCCCCTTTCAATTCCTCGATCTCTAGCAAGGGAACCCAGCTGTTGGGCTTCCTTACCTTCCAGCTGCTGAGCATCAGCCCCGTTATCCCAGCATCGAAGCAGCCAGGCAGCAATCCGCTCACCCGGCTGGCGGCTATAGTCTTTCCGCAGATCTCGCAGTTCTGATGATGTCAGGGACCGGGTAGTTTCTGCCTCCTGTTTGAGTTCTGTTATTCCCTCTTCTGACCCCTTTGCTGAAGGACCCGCTTCTTCCTCCTCTTTTTCGTCCCTTATTAATCGAGGGTATGGACCTGTTGTTCTCCTTGTCCACTGTTTCTTTTTTACTACTGGGGCAATCTCTGCTGTTATTGTTTTTGTTTGAGTTCCCGTTTCCACCACAGTCCTTTGAGAGCACTGAACTGCAGCTCGATAAGCATAGGCCAGGCCCCAGTACAGCGCTAGGAGTTGCTGATTTTCATCGGGATAGACAAGGCACCCTTCTATCAGGTGTTGTGTCAGTTTTGCGGGGTTGCTTGCCTGTTCAGGGGTAAGATCCCAGGCTACAGGAGGTGATAACCGTCCTAGGAATCTGCCCAAATCCTTCCACTCCCCCTGCCACCCAGGGACAGGCCGCCTCAGGGCACATTTTGGTATTCTCTCACCCAAAATTTGCTTTCTCTTACACCAAAAACCTACCGAGCTCCACACAACCCACAATAGGCGAACGGCATTAATGAACAGTATCAAAGAGCTAACATAAGGATTAATAAGTACTTCGGGAGCTTGCAGAATAAAACCACTCATGATGTTCCAAATTTCTTCCAGCATGTTCCCGAGCTTAGCAAAATAAAGATAAGCAGAGCAATAAACAAACCCGTGACCAGCACAAGAGCTTGTCGCTTACTAACTGCTATAGCTATAGCACAATTAATATAAAACTGCCGTTGTCCCGCCCCACGTTGGGCGCCAAAATAGACTGTGGTGGTTTGACCTTGGCTAAATGCCAGGTACCCACCAAGTCGCTCTATCACTTCCCCCCCCTTCCCCTTTTTTTCTCAATAGGGCAAAGAAGGGAAAGAAAATAAGATAGGAAAACAAAACAACCCTTGTGGGTAAAACAACAGCAGTTTTAATATAAGCAAAGCGAAGCAAAGGTCCGCGCGCGGAAGCAAAAAAAGAAAACAGATTTATTCTCTACTTCCCATGAACAGGCGATGTCGGGCCTTCTCAGGAAGCAGGGCTCTGATATGCGTAGCGGTTGCCTCGGAGGACCAAGGGTGACCCCACCCCCTTCCTCCTTTCTCCCAGCTTTATACTGAGCAGACGTCATATGGTCTGGAATATCCCTTTGGTCAGTTCGGGTCAGCTGTCCTGGTTGTGTCCCCTCCCAAGATCTTGCCCACCCCGTCCCACTGTGGGGGGGGAAATGTCAGAAAGAGCCTTGGTGCTGTGTAAGCACTACTCAGCAGTAGCCACAACACCAGTGTGCTATCAACACCCTGCCAGCTCCCAGCATAAAACACAGCACCATGAGGGCTGCTACAGGGGAAAACCAATTCTGGCTCAGCCAGACCCGATACAGAAATATGGACTATTAAGAGAGTGTCATTCTGAATATAATACTCCCCTTCTCCTGGTAAACGAACCTCACTCTAATGAGTATTGGCTGGTCCAGGACTTAAGAGATATTAATCAAATTGTTCAAGATGTGTATCCAGTAGTAGCCAATCCATATACCTTATTGACTACTATAAGGGAAACTGATCAATGGTTTACTGTGCTGGACTTAAAGGATGCTTTCTTTAGTATCCCGCTAGAAGAAGAAAGTCAGAGACTATTTGCTTTTGAGTGGGAAAGCCCTACTACTGGTCGGAAAACACAATTATGTTGGACTGTTCTGCCACAGGGGCTTAAAAATAGCCCAACTATTTTTGGGAATCAATTGACAAAAGAATTAGAAACCTGGCAGAGAGAAAAATGAACAACGTGTCAATCTATTGCAATATGTAGATGACATTCTTTTAAGTTCCCAGACAAAAATGGACTTTATGCAGTATACGATAGATCTTTTGAATTTTCTGGGAGCGTCCGGATATCGAGTGTCACAGAAAAAGGCTCAAATAATGCAAACAACTGTTACTTATCTAGGTTTTACTATCACCCAAGGAGAACACAGCCTGGGAGCAGAACAGAAGGAAGCAATTTGTCAAATACCCGAGCCAGCTTCGAGACAGGAACTAAGAGCGTTCCTCGGAATGGCCGGATGGTGTCGCCTGTGGATAATTAATTTTGGACTGATAGCCAAACCTCTATATGAAGCTATAAAAGGATCTGGGAATCTCCTTGAATGGACTCCAGAATGTCAGCGATCATTCATTCAGTTAAACACGCTTTAATGACAGCCCATGCTCTCGGACTGCCAAACTTAGAAAAACCTTTTGAGCTGTTCCTTCATGAAAGACAACATATTGCGCTTGGAGTATTAACTCAAAAGACTGGATCCTGGAGGAGACAGGTAGGATATTTTTCTAAACAACTGGATCAAGTAAGTAAAGGTTGGCCTTCTTGTTTACGAGCAGTTGCAGCTACAATAAAACTTATACAAGAAGCAAGAAAATTTACTTTGGGGCAGAAGTTAGTTGTTCAAGTACCGCATGCAGTCACAACTGTACTGGAGCAAAAAGGGTTGTGGTTTTCTCCAAGCAGAATGATGAAATACCAGGCAATACTGTTAGAAAAGGATGACATAGAGCTAAAGATAACCTCCGTGTTAAACCCTGACACATTGTTACCTTTGCCAGGATAAATAGAACTGGAACATGACTGTTTGACAACAATTGAACAAGTGTATTCTAGTAGAGCTGATTTGAACAGCATACACCCGGAGCCAGTGGAAATGAACTTGTTTGTGGATGGGAGGAGTTTTGTGGATCATGGAAAAAGAAAGGCGAGATATGCTGTGGTATCAGAAAATGAAACATTAGAAGGAGGTGCACTATCAGATGGCACCTCTGCTCAAAAGGCAGAATTAATAGCCTTAACGAGAGCTTTGGAAATCTCAGCGGGTAAAGCTCTTAATGTCTGGACTGATTCTAAATATGCTTTTGGAGTGGTCCATGCACACGGGGAATTATGGAAAGAAAAAGGCCTTTTATCAGCACAAAGAACTCCTATAAAATATGGGAATTTGATAAGGAAATTATTAGAAGCTGTGAATTTACCAAAACTATTATCAATCATGCACTGTAAGTCCCACCAGATTTGTCATACTTTTGTAGCTGTGGGATTTGTAAAGCATATATGGCTGCAAAATGAGCAGCAGAAGAAGAAATGCTCGGCTTGTGGCATAAAAAGTATCAAAATTTGGGCCAGCCCCCACAGTACACAGAAAGAGATGAGCAACCAATTAAATCAACAAATGCAGAAAAGAGCAAGGATGGTTGGTGGGTGACTGAAGACCAGCGTGTGATACTCCCCAAAAGTCTAATGAGAGAGCTGTTAGGAAAATCACATAAAGAAACTCATTGGGGAATAGAAGCATTAGTGGACAACATGAAGGACTATGCTCTAGGCATAGGAATGACTGGTATAGCAAAGAGCATCATTAACAAGTGTGAAATATGTGAGAAAAACAATCCGCAAAATAAGACCAGACCTCCACCAGGAAAAATGAAGAAAGGAAACGCACTTGGAGATTATTAGCAGATAGATTTTTCTGAACTTCCCAGCAAAATGGGTATCGGTACTTGTTGGTATTAACTGATACTTCTGATACTGATAGTTCTGTTTGTTACACTTCTTGATTACTCATCTAGTTCTGACGAGTTTTCTTAAGTACCTTCCTAGATATGGTTGTTTTGCTGAAATGGCGTAAAATGTCCTTTTTGATTAATTTAGTAACTATCTTAGAAGAAGCACATCCTGGTTTTTTGAAGCTGTTGGAGCAAAAATGGGCCTGAAATTTTGACTCTTCCATGCTTGAGACATACACACCTGAAAAGGACTGAATAAGAAACCTGACTTGAGGAACTTGTACACAGTCATGATGGCTCAAATTTCTGTACTGAGCTTAAAAAAAGTTAGGGGATCAGAAAGCTGAAAATATGAAATCTGCTTCGTTAGTAGGAGCAGAAGATTGACAAGAGGGAAATACACAGCTACAGTAGCAATATGGTAGAATGTGAAATCCAAAATTTGTAAGTGTGCATAACTGTAAGCCCAACAATAAACTTATATACTTGAATTTGCATGCAGCCTTCTCTATACCATTGTGCAGAGTCCTAAAGCAGGAAAAATGTAAACATACGTTTGGCAACCAAGAAAGTGGGCAATATTATGTAGGTTTTTCTAATACAAGACAAGAGCTGGAATTTTGTTCTTGAAGAGAAGGTAAACCAGGAGACAATGGAATAAATATGGGTGGAAGATGTTGGGGAATTTTTACTGCACCCCCTGAGGCAAATTAAACATGTCAGTGCTAAAATATAGAGATTTAATGAACAATGCATTGGACAGAGTCCTACTGTTACCCAAAAAGCAAATTCGTGCCCAGCGTGCAATAAACCAATCTTAACACACTCAGGAGACATACTGTATTTATTCAGGCCTGGGTGCTCGGTGGACTTTTCCACAAATCAAGTACACCAACAGCAGGTTTTCATGCTCCTTTTATACACAAAAATCAGCAATGCTCCCAATACTTTTCATAGAATCATAGAATCATTCGGGTTGGAAAAGACCCTTGGGATCATCGAGTCCAACCATCAGCCCTACTCTACAAAGTTCTCCCCTACACCATATCCCCCAACATCTCATCTGAACGACCCTTAAACACATCCAGGGATGGTGACTCCACCACCTCCCTGGGCAGCCTATTCCACTGTCTGACCACTCTTTCTGTGGAAAATTTTTTCCTAATGTCCAGTCTAAACCTCCCCTGTTGGAGTTTAAAGCCATTCCCTCTTGTTCTGTCACTAATCACCTGTGAGAAGAGACCAGCACCAACCTCTCTACAATGTCCTTTCAGGTAGGTGTAGAGAGTGATGAGGTCTCCCCTCAGCCTTCTCTTCCTCAAACTGAACAGTCCCAGCTCCCTCAATCTCTCCTCATAGGATCTGTTCTCCAGGCCCTTCACCAGCTTCGTTGCCCTCCTCTGCACTCGCTCCAGCACCTCGATATCTCTCTCGTATTGAGGTGCCCAAAACTGGACACAATACTCCAGGTGTGGCCTCACCAGTGCAGAGTACAGGGGGACTATCACCTCCCTGCTTCTGCTGGTCACACTATTTCTAATACAAGCCAGGATGCCGTTGGCTTTCTTGGCCACCCGGGCACACTGCCGACTCATGTTCAGCTGCTTGTCAATTAGAACCCCCAGATCCTTCTCTTCCACACAGCTCTCCAGCCACACCTCCCCAAGCCCGTAGCGATGCATGGGGTGGTTGTGGCCCAAGTGCAGGACCTGGCACTTGGCCTTGTTGAAGCTCATCCCATTAACATTGGCCCACCAATCCAACCTATCCAAGTCCCTCTGTAGGGCCTCCCTATCTTCATGCAGATTGACACTCCCGCTTAACTTGGTGTCATCTGCGAATTTACTGATGATACACTCTATGTCCTTATCAAGATCATCAGTAAAGATGTTGAACAGAAATGGTCCCAACACCGAGCCCTGAGGAACACCACTTGTGACCGGCCGCCAGCTGGATTTAGCTCCATTGACCACCACTCTCTGGGACCGTCCATCCAGCCAGTGCTTGACCCAGCAGACCGTTCGCTCATCCAGGTCATGGGCAGCCAGTTTTTCTATGAGAATCCTATGGGGAACTGTGTCGAATGCTTTTCGAAAATCCAGGTAGATAATATCGACAGCTTTTCCCTCGTCCAATAGTCGGGTCATCTTGTCATAGAAGGAGATCAGGTTTGTCAGGAAGGACCTGCCTTTCATAAACCCATGCTGACTAAGCCTGATCCCCTGGTTGTCCATTATATGACTTTTAATGGCACTCGCGATGAGTGGTCTCAGGACACACCACATAATCAGCTGGCAATGGCTTTATATACTCTTAATTTCTTTAACAGAAATCATTCTGCTTTGACAGCAGCAGAACGTCATTTTAGCACCACAACAGACTCTGCAATTAAACTACGGGTCTTGTATAAGGATCTCGAAGGAGGCCCGACCTGGAGAGTAGATCTGTTGGTGTGGGGGAGGGGGTATGTTTGTGTTTTATCGCCCACAGGTCCCCGGTGGATACCAGCAAGGAAAGTTAAGCTATATCGTGAGCTGGAAGGAGCAACCCTCTAACCCGATGCCACAGACCCCTCAACTAATGAGTATTTGATTATTAACAAAATATATAGGTTTATTAGTTACTAGTGAAAGATGTAGCTTAGACAATTCTCTGTTTAGCAATATTAAGAAGCAATATTAAGAATTAAGAACCCAAGTGTTTAACCTTATTAGAAACTCCCTTGGTTTTCCCCCTTGAGTGGTGGCCAGGCTCTGGGTGGAACCCAACAGGAGGATGAGATCAGATGTTTCCGCTCAAAGAAAATTGCCAGTTATTTTGGCCTGATGAATTAGATAAATGAGGCTGGACCTGCTTGCAGTGATTTTGGATGCCTCACCTACGGATGGACGCATCGCGTAGGATTTCCGGTTTGCAAGGAAAGGTACTCCAAATCCTCGCTGCAACCAGGGTTCCCCGGCAGTTGTGGATCTGAATATTAGTACCCCATTAAGTAAGTGTGCTATTCTTTATTTTCCTTATTTTGTAATGCTTTAATTATTGGCAGTGAAACCAGCCTACTCTTTTCAACTAGTAACTGTGACTGCTGTATTGTTTTTAGCTTCTTGTAGAACTATTTTATGCATACTGTGTTTTTTGAAGTTTGTCTGAACTTTATTTGTTAAAGCTTTGCAGGTGCAGCTGTAAAACAAAGAAGGGGGAGATGTAGGAGAGGCATCGGCCTGTCAGCACAGCCCCTGAGAAGCAGTAGGGCTTTGATGAGAAACAGGCCTTTGATGAAAAACAGGCCTTGGGAGAAAGATAAGAAACTGCTGAGCTGTGCCAAGGTGGCAGGGAAAAACAACGGACAGCTGCAACACTGAACTGTGAGAAGTTACCGCTGCGTGAACAGCGCGTGAACAAGAAGGTGATTGGTCTGCACAGCGCATGTTAGAGTGGTCTTATGCTGGTAGGAGAAAAGGTTGATAGCTGTCTAATTGCTGATTTGCTAATGATGAAGTAAGAGCTTTAACGAGAGCATAAGTATGTACTGTTGTAAGAATAAACAGCCCCTGCCCTGCAGAAAAAAAAAGAGAACACTCTGACTCGTTATTTCAGCCGCTACATAAATCCTTGTATTTTTTGCTTTTAAATGTGATTTTCTACCATGAAGAACACAAGTGACTACTCATAAAACTGAATGTACAAATTGTGGGAAAGCATACTTTAAAATTATAATTTGTCATTATGCCTAGATTTAGTTATTTATGGCATTATAAAATCCTTGAAATCTGACAACAACAAGAACTAATATACTAATAGTAACTCAATATCAGGTGCTTAAAAATAATTACAGAAGATATTACTTCTAAATTTCAGCCACATGTATTCAGAACACTAGTTATAGTGTTAAACAATTTTATTGAGAATTTCTCACAGTTGGGAATCTCCAGTTTCAACAAAACACCCATCAGATACATCAGATGTAAACAGCAGTAGCTTTTCACTGATTTTTTTTTAAGATGGCAATTGTTGGATTTTATTTTTCTGAAAACAGAGAAGCAGTTGCTCTAATTTATGACCCTATTTTAACTAGTAGCGGTAGTATTGCTAGTATGTGACATTGTGCTACTCAGTCATTTTATATAAAACAGTGATAATAATTATTTATCCAATCCTGATAGACCTATTTAGCCATAGCATTGATAAGAGAGACTTTGTTTTATGACTGCAACATGACAATATTGTGTGTTGGTTTTAGAATGTGTTATGCTGCACAAATTCTTTTTAAAATCCATGTTCAGATGAGAACATACCAGATTTTTCTATGAATCACCATCATTTTTTATGCAGGAGGTAAAAAGAAAAACACTGTAAACATGTAGAAATGCAAATAATTTGAGTCTATGAATTTAAAAGAAGGTCCTCATGCAAATAAAGGCAGAATATAATAGGTCACAAAATACAGTACTATAAGCCTGAATCCTGTAACAAATGTGCTTAACTATATATATTATACACTGAAGCCAAAGGGACTACAGAGAGGGTCCAAAGTAAAGCATACACATCAGTCTTTGTATAATCAAAGCCTAGAGTAATATATTCCTATCTACATATTACTAAATTTGAAAAAGCTATGTATGTGTGAGGTTTCTGATTGTTTCCAGAAGTACCTTTTCTTTGATAGTCCTCCTTACATTGTTTATATGTATACATATGTATGTATACAAAAATCACCGTTTTAAACACTTCTGAGAATAAGGCACTGTATAATATATGATGTTCAAATACAGTATTTTTGCTACTCGCTGGTCTGTTACGTTCATCCATAATCCTTGTAATCTGTATATCCTTTTTCTCCCCATAGTCCCCAGGTTTTTTCTTCTCCTTCTTCCTTAAAATTATGCATTTTCCCTTTTCTTCCTTTTTCCTGTTTCCTCAAAACAAGTCATCTTCTTCACCACTTGAACTACTCAGTTCACAGTCTCCTCCATCCTTTCATGCTAAACACACAAACAAAATCAAATGTTGCTATAAAATTGATAACTGGATAAAAGTTACTGTAGGGAGTTGACCAAGTGTCCTAATTATAATTTAGTGTACAAGTAAATTATAATAAATATTTACTGCATCTATAAAGTAAGAAATGGATAGGGAAATATTAATAACATTATTCAGAAGTTTATTTTTAAGAACAAGCCCACAAATATTTCAAGAAATGAGTAAAAGGACTGAAACGTACATTGTCAAAACTAACAGAATTAGGTAGCTAGTTTTAAATATCAGTTGCTGCGCTAATATGAAAAATTACTTAAATCAGAGAGTTAATGAACCTTTCTGTATCTATGTATGCTAAGTAGACCAGCTAATTAATTTCTGAAGGGAAAACAATGTTGTGTTGTGACAGCAGAGATGATAATATCTGTCATTATGCAAATAGGATGTACCTTTATTAAAGTGTTCTTTGATATATGAGAGAGATCAGGAAGTTTAAATCCAAAACCTTATTCTTTAAGAATATAGATTAGTGCAAGTATTACTCAAGATACTTCGAGAAAGAAGTAGTGTTTTCCCTCATTTCATTTTAGAGAAAAATCTCAAACAGTTTTGACAAATTTTTTATAACTAGCAAACATGCACATCTTTCCTTCTAAGAATTTTTGCACCAGAAGCCAAGCTATGTAACACAGAGTAATAGGGAATGCAGAATGTTTTGAACAAATATTTTCACAGTTTTAGTAATGAATTGATATCAGCTCCCTGAGCTTAACAATACTAGTTCTATTGCAAAGGAGTCAGACAAAATATATAAAAAATATATAATAGCATGTAATAAGCATTCCCTATTTCACAAAATTTCATAAATCACAAAATTAATTTTTATCATGTGCAAAATATTTAAGCAATAAAAGACTAGATAAAAATATAAGAAAATACACAAATTATGTTCATATGGTACTAAAATAAAATATGCTTAGTTTTCCTGGTTTTAGCCTGTTTATCTATTTTTATATTTAGATAATTTGAATAGAACAGCATAGAGTTCAATACAGAAGAGAAAACAAATTTGAACAAGATTCACTTAAATTATTTTCAAGTTTTAAAGTTAGTTCCATATTATATTAAAAACATTTACTTGGAAATAAAAATTTAATTATTTTAACACAGAGGTTGGCGTTTCCTTATTTATTTTAAGCTCATCATCTCGCAGCCAACCTGGTAAATGCCCACAATATCTTACATAACGCTAAGCCAATGTTCTCGCCATTTAATCCATTATGACAATGATTCAAAGCTACTGAGGTAGAAAAGCTAGACCTCACTCATTCTGATCTTCAAATCTCTCTTGATTTTCTTTGCATACATTAAAATTTAAGCCACTCTGTTTTATTACTTGTACCGGGTCTGGCTGAGCCAGAATTGGTTTTCCCCCATAGCAGCCCTCATGGTGCTGTGTTTTATGTCGGGAGCTGGCAGGGTGTTGATAGCACACTGGTGGTGTGGCTACTGCTGAGTAGTGCTTACACAGCACCAAGGCTCTTTCTGACATTTCCCCCCCACAGTGGGACGGGGTGGGCAAGATCTTGGGAGGGGACACAACCAGGACAGCTGACCCGAACTGACCAAAGGGATATTCCAGACCATATGACGTCTGCTCGAGTATAAAGCTGGGAGAAAGGAGGAAGGGGGTGGGGTCACCCTTGGTCCTCCGAGGCAACCACTACGCGTATGGGAGCCCTGCTTCCTGAGAAGGCCCGACATCGCCTGTTCATGGGAAGTAGAGAATAAATCTGTTTTCTTTGTTTGCTTCTGCGCGTGGACCTTTGCTTCGCTTTGCTTTTATTAAAACTGCTTTTGTTTTACCCACAAGGGTTGTTTTTTTACCTGTCTTATTTTCTTTCCCCTCTTTGCCCTGTTGAGAAAAAAGGGGAAGGGGGGGAAAGTGATAGAGCGACTTGGTGGGTACCTGGCATTTAGCCAAGGTCAAACCACCACAGTCTATTTGGCACCCAACGTGGTGCTCGACAACGGCAGTTTTATATTAATTGTGCTATAGCTATAGCAGTTATTAAGCGACAAGCTCTTGTGCTGGTCACGGGTTTGTTGATTGCGCTGCTTATCTTTATTTTGCTGAGCTCGGGAACATGCTGGAAGAAATTGGGAACATCATGAGTGGTTTTATTCTGCAGGCTCCCGAAGTACTTATTAATCCTTATGTTAGCTCTTTGATACTGTTCATTAATGCCGTTCGCCTATTGTGGGTTGTGTGGAGCTCGGTAGGTTTTTGGTGTAAGAGAAGGCAAATTTTGGGTGAGACAATACCAAAATGTGCCCTGAGGCGGCCTGTCCCTGGGTGGCAGGGGGAGTGGAAGGATTTGGGCAGATTCCTAGGACGGTTATCACCTCCCGTAGCCTGGGATCTTACCCCTGAACAGGCAAGCAACTCCACAAAATTGACACAACACCTGATCGAAGGGTGCCTTGCCTATCCCAGTGAAAATCAGCAACTCCTAGCGCTGTACTGGGGCCTGGCCTGTGCTTATCGAGCTGCAGTTCAGTGCTCTCAAAGGACTGTGGTGGAGGTGGGAACTCAAACAATAACAACAACAGCAGAGATTGCCCCAGTAGTAAAAAAGAAACAGTGGACAAGGAGAACAACAGGCCCATACCCTCGATTAATAAGGGAGGAGAAAGAAGAGGAAGAAGCGGGTCCTTCAGCAAAGGGGTCAGAAGAGGGAATAACAGAACTCAAAGAGGAGGCAGAAACTACCTGGTCCCTGACGTCATCAGAACTGCGAGACCTGCGGAAAGACTATAGCCGCCAGCCGGGTGAGCGGATTGCTGCCTGGCTGCTTCGATGCTGGGATAATGGGGCTGATACTCAACAGCTGGAAGGTAAGGAAGCCCAACAGCTGGGTTCCCTTGCTAGAAATCGAGGAATTGAAAGGGGAATTGGAAAAGAGCCAGAAATTTGCAGTCTGTGGAGACGGCTCCTTTCAAGTGTTAGAGCATGATATCCTTTCAAGGAAGATCTTACAGACAACTCCCCAGGGAAGTGGAGTACTGCAGATGAAGGTGTCCAGTACCTGATAGAATTAGCAGTGCTGGAAGTCATCTATGGTGATCCAGATAATGATGAAGCCCCTAAAAATCCAGAGGATGTCCTGTGCACACGGGCCATGTGGAGGAAGGTGATTAAAGGTGCGCCATCCTCGTATTCTGCCGGCTTGGCTGCGATGTACTACCCAGAAATGAATGTGGGAGAAGGACTAAGACGTACACCAACTGTGGAGGCAGTCTCTTCCTGGCTTCAGAACTTTGAAGAGAGTCTTGGTACCTCCTCATATCTACGGGTGAGGGCCCTAGATGTCAGGAGCACCCCAAGAAATCAGTTCTCTTCCGCCCCAGTCAGAGGGAAAGGGAAACCTAGGCGCATGACACGTGGCGAACTTTGGTTCTTCCTGCGTGACCAGGGGGAGGACATGAGGAAGTGGGATGGTCAACCCACCTTCAAATTGGAAGCTCGTGTACATGAATTGCGAGGAAAGACCCCTGCCAAGAAGAAGACATCCAAGAAGGTTGTTAATGTAGCTGGTGTGAAACCGCAAGAAAGTAATCAGCGATCTCCCAGATACAGGAAGACTGAGATCACCTCCCTTGGCCCTGATGAAGGAATCTCCGGCCTGGCACGGCAAGGGTCAGACAGTGAATACTCCGACCAAGAACAGGAATAGAGGGCCCCTGCCTCCAGCCAGGAGGAGGAAAGGGATGATCGGGTGTATTGGACAGTGTGGATTCGATGGCCTGGCACATCAAATCCACAGAAGTACCAGGCTTTAATCGACACCGGGGCACAGTGTACATTAATGCCATCAAGCTATAGAGGGGCAGAACCTATCTGGATCTCAGGAGTGACAGGCGGATGTCAAGAACTGTCAGTACTGGAGGCCGAGGTTAGCTTGACCGGGGACAAGTGGGAAAAACATCCCATTGTAACTGTTTCAGAAGCCCCTTGTATCTTGGGCATTGACTACCTCAAGAGGGGGTATTTCAAAGACCCAAAAGGATACCGATGGGCTTTTGGTGTGGCCAGTGTGAACACAGAGAAGGTCAAACGGTTGTCTAATCTGCCTGGCCTCTCGGAAGATCCTTTTGTTGTAGGACTGTTGCGAGTTGAAGAACAACAGGTGCCAATTGCTACGAGGACCGTGCACCGACGGCAGTATCGCACAAACCGAGACTCTCTGGCTCCCATCCAAGACCTGATCTGTCAACTGGAGACCCAAGGTGTCATCAGTAAGACACATTCGCCTTTTAATAGCCCAATATGGCCGGTGCGAAAGTCTGACGGAGGGTGGAGGTTAACAGTAGATTATCGTGGCCTGAACGAAGTGACGCCACCACTGAGTGCTGCTGTACCTGATATGTTAGAGCTCCAATATGAACTGGAGTCAAAGGCAGCCAAGTGATACGCCACAATCGACATTGCCAATGCATTCTTTTCAATTCCTTTGGCAGAAGAGTGCAGGCCACAGTTTGCTTTCACGTGGAGGGGTGTCCAGTATACCTGGAATCGACTGCCCCAGGGGTGGAAGCACAGCCCCACTATTTGTCATGGACTAATTCAAACTGCACTGGAAAAGGGTGATGCCCCTGAACATCTACAATACATCGATGACATCATTGTGTGGGGCAACGAGGCAGAAGAAGTGTTCAAGAAAGGACAAAGAGTAATTGAGATTCTTCTGAGAGCTGCGTTTGCCATAAAGAAAAGCAAGGTCAAGGGACCAGCACAAGAGATTCAGTTCTTGGGAATAAAATGGCAAGATGGACGCCGTCATGTGCCTATGGATGTTGTCAACAAGATAGCAACTATGTCTCCACCAACCAACAAGAAGGAAACACAAGCTTTCTTAGGACTTGTGGGATTTTGGAGGATGCACATTCCAGGTTACAGTCAGCTGGTGAGCCCTCTCTATCAAGTAACCCGAAAGAAGAACCATTTTGAGTGGGGTCTTGAGCAACAACAAGCCTTTGAGCACATCAAACAGGAGATAGCTCGGGTGGTAGCTCTTGGGCCTGTTCGGACAGGACCAGCTGTGCAAAATGTGCTTTACACGTCAACTGGGGAGCATGGCCTCACATGGAGCCTCTGGCAGAAGATACCAGGTGAAACTCGGGGTCGACCATTAGGATTTTGGAGCCGGGGATATCGAGGATCAGAAGCCCACTACACTCCAACTGAAAAGGAGATTCTGGCAGCATATGAGGGGATTCGAGCCGCTTCCGAAGTTGTTGGTACAGAAGCACAGCTCCTCTTGGCACCGCGATTGCCTGTACTACATTGGATGTTCAAAGGAAACATCCCTTCTACACACCATGCAACCAGTGCTACCTGGAGTAAATGGGTAGCGTTAATCACGCAACGAGCTCGACTGGGAAAACCCAACCGTCCAGGAATCCTGGAAGAGATCATGGACTGGCCAGAAGGTAGAGATTTTGGAGCACTGCCTGAGGAGGTGGCTCGTGCCCAAGAAGCACCACCATATAACGAATTACCAGAAGATGAAAGGCGGTATGCTCTGTTTACTGATGGATCCTGTCGTGTGGTAGGAAACCATCGGAAGTGGAAAGCTGCTGTGTGGAGCCCCACAAGACAAGTCGTTGAGGCCACTGAAGGAGAGGGCGAGTCAAGTCAGTTTGCAGAAGTAAAAGCGATCCAACTAGCCCTAAAGATTGCTGAAGGAGAAAAGTGGCCAGTACTGTATCTCTACACTGACTCCTGGATGGTGGCTAACGCCCTGTGGGGGTGGCTACAGGAGTGGAAGAAGACCAATTGGCAGCGCAGAGGTAAACCCATCTGGGCTGCTGCATTGTGGCAGGACATCGCTGCCCGAGTGGAAAACGTGGCTCTAAAGGTACGTCATGTAGATGCTCACGTGCCCAAAAGCCGTGCCACCGAAGAACATCAAAACAATGAGCAAGTAGACAAGGCTGCTAAAATTGAAGTAGCTCAGCTGGACCTGGACTGGAGGTGCAAGGGTGAGCTATTTGTAGCTCGATGGGCCCATGAAACATCCAGGCATCTCGGGAGAGATGCAACATACAGATGGGCTCGTGATCGAGGGGTGGACCTGACCATGGAGGCCATCTCACAGGTCACTCGTGAATGTGAAACATGTGCTGCAATCAAGCGAGCCACACGAGTAAAGTCTCCCTGGAACAGAGGGCGATGGCTGAGTTTTCGATAGGGTGAGGCCTGGCAAATTGACTATATTGGACCATTGCCACGAACACGCCAAGGCAAGCGCTACATACTCACCATGGTGGAAGCAACTACTGGTTGGCTTGAAACGTACCCTGTAAATCATGCCACTGCCCGAAATACCATCTTAGGTCTTGAAAGGCAAATTTTATGGCGACATGGTACTCCTGAAAGAATCGAATCAGACAACGGGACCCATTTTCGAAATAATCTCATAAACTCCTGGGCAAAGAAACACGGCATTGAGTGGGTGTATCACATCCCTTATTACCCACAAGCGTCTGGAAAGATTGAAAGATACAATGGACTGTTGAAGACTATGTTGAGAGCATTGGACAATGGGGGATGGAAACACTGGGATATAAATTTAGCAGAAGCCACTTGGCTAATTAACACCAGAGGATCTGTTAACCGTCCTGGTCCTGCCCAAACCAAACCCCTTCATACTGTGGGAGGAGATAAGGTCCCTGTAGTACACACAGGGAAATGGCTGGGGAAGGCAGTGTGGATTGCTCCTCCCTTGGGAAAAGGCAAGCCCACTCGTGGGATTGTTTTTGCTCAGGGACCTGGATGTACTTGGTGGGTAATGCGGGAGGATGGGGCTACTCAGTGTGTGCCTCAAGGGCATTTAACCTTGGGGGGGAAATAATCTGTGGGCTGAGCTGTATGTTGCAGGAAGTGATGGAGGAAGTAGGAACGACGAAGAGTGAACCAGATACGTGCGATGATGACCCAAACCTAGCCGGTGCTGGAGTCCAACAGTCAAACATACTGCTCCTGTCCTGAACATCCATCTTGACAGATGGGAGCCAAGTCACTGAACATCTGGAGGAGTGAAGAAAGCTTACGGAATGAATAAATGAGTGTTATGTGGGACCTGGGCATGACGTAAATGGTATGGAATAAGGGGTGGAGACTGTATCGGGTCTGGCTGAGCCGGAATTGGCTTTCCCCCGTAGCAGCCCTCATGGTGCTGTGTTTTATGTCGGGAGCTGGCAGGGTGTTGATAGCACACTGGTGGTGTGGCTACTGCTGAGTAGTGCTTACACAGCACCAAGGCTCTTTCCGACATTGCCCCCCCACAGTGGGACGGGGTGGGCAAGATCTTGGGAGGGGACACAACCAGGACAGCTGACCCGAACTGACCAAAGGGATATTCCAGACCATATGACGTCTGCTCGAGTATAAAGCTGGGAGAAAGGAGGAAGGGGGTGGGGTCACCCTTGGTCCTCCGAGGCAGCCACTACGCGTATGGGAGCCCTGCTTCCTGAGAAGGCCCGACATCGCCTGTTCATGGGAAGTAGAGAATAAATCTGTTTTCTTTGTTTGCTTCTGCGCGTGGACCTTTGCTTCGCTTTGCTTTTATTAAAACTGCTTTTGTTTTACCCACAAGGGTTGTTTTTTTACCTGTCTTATTTTCTTTCCCCTCTTTGCCCTGTTGAGAAAAAAGGGGGAAGTGGGGGGAAGTGATAGAGCGACTTGGTGGGTACCTGGCATTTAGCCAAGGTCAAACCACCACATTACTCTAAGAAAACAAGGAGTTAACAGATAAGCGATCAGTTGGAGATTTATAACTAGCCACTATGATATAATTCATTTGCTGGGGAAAACAAAGTTTCAAGTATAATATTCACTACCTTTTTGTACATGAATGCCTTTTTATATCACCCTAAATCATTACTGTAATGCAGAATATGCCATGTAAAATGGAACAATGTGTATTGCCAGTATTATAAAATGTAAAGGCTGTAAAATTTTTTTTCCTGCTTTTCACCTATTTGAAAACAGTTCAGCAACTTTTCACTGCTTAAAAAGATACAAAGGCACTTGATCATATTAAACACAAAATTTAAAAGTCCAAAACACTGAAATAAAGTAGTTTAATATATTTATAAAACTTTTTTCTAAAAAGAGCTAAGAGACAGTCTTTTCTGATATTCAGTGTTGACAAACAAATCCAGTCTATTTTTAGAAACAGTTTTAAATTTCCTTGGGCTAAGTTTCTTTACTGTTTTTCTTATAGTCTTACCTCTGATACAAAGAGTGTTAGAATGGTTTTTCCTATGCACGTGCGGGACTCAAAGGAATCTAACAGGCTTTCTCTGTTAACAGTAAGCCAATATGCTAATCCACATCAAATGCATATGGAACAATTTCCCTTAATTCAGGTGAACCCTGTGGAACTATTGTCTTACAGCCCTATGCCTGCCTATGGTCTAATTCATTTCAGTGTAGAAGGTCAGGGTGGACAGATTTGAGCAGTGGTGACATGATTAGCAACGATGAGAGCTGCTTTGCAGATAAAAATTCTGATGCTGAATGAGTTCAGAAAAATCACTGAATACTGAGAAAATATACCGGGAAGGGAACAAATCTTAGTGAAGTGGCAATATGGTGAGTGTCTCTCACACACTTATCAGTTCCACATTTAAGACTAAACTTCAAACAGCAAAAACGTTTATAGACAATTTAGAGTCAGAACACTTAATTCCTACGATCTACACAAAATTATCTTAAAATAATTCATGCAACACTTGATGAGCTGAATTTTGTTCATTGCTTGGAGTAATCCACTTAAATACACTATTTTGACTTTAAATGGAAAAATAGATGAGCAGGAAGATAAAGGTGAAGGGGAATAACGATGATTTTGTTATTAAATATTATCATACAGTCTGAGAGAAGTTGAAGGAGAAGAAAGAATGTGTCAAACCATATATACCCAATATACAATTTGCAAAGAAACATAATTCTGCTTCTGACAGGCAGCAGGCTACATTTTCTTGCATTGATGAAAAAAATAGCTCTCCCATTTGCTTTTTACTTATTAGTCTAATTTCAAATAAAAGCCATTCAGTTTGTCTAGCAAATGTATTTCTCTTTTTTCTTTGACACCTTCAAAGGTTGGCAACTTCTTTGTCAAAAAGAACGTAAATCACTTTGGAGACCAACAAACCTCCATGGCTGTTTTAGGACTTCAGCAATGCTCCAAATACTTTTCTGAAAGTTCTCACAGGTTGAGGATTACAGTATTAAGTATTTAAAGTTCCTGCTAACTGATAAATTGTATTTACCTAACACAAATCTAGAAAACTAGCACTAGTTAGAAAAAGTACTACAAAACTCAAATAATACTGCAGGCTTTCATTACCTAAAAGAATCTAAAAAGGAATTTAAAATGATTCCAGAAACTTTGTCAAAGTAACTTTTCATAAAAAAGAAACCTTCCAACATAATGATATGGTTACATCCAAACAATTGGCATTTAAAGAAATACAGTTACATGCTGTGGTGTTACAGTCTTCTGCATTTTTTTTCCCAAACTCAAACATTAAAACATATCAGACTGCTTACAAAAAGAGGAGCTTCATTTCTGGTGGGCTTCTCTTCCCTATATGATTTGTCAGAGACAGTGACAGCTGACAGAAGATTGATCTGAGCCTTGAGAAGGGAAAAAACTAATGGACAAATGCAGCAGATCGTTCAATCACACCTATCTCTCTTCTGTACATTCACACAGACATATACATGCACACACACACACACATGCGCACACACTCACACCCAGTATCCCCTCTCTGCAGCATGGAAGAATCTTGATAGAATGGCAGGAAACATGCACAGAGTGGTTAGGGAAGGATATGATGTCAGCAACCATGAACAATAAAAGGTGGGAAGGTGATTCCTTCCCTAAACTGTTCCAGAAGTGCAAAATGGGAACCAAAACTCTCCACTTCTTTCTCCAAGCAGAACTGTCTGAATCTGCTCTGCTGCAAAACCCCAGACAGAGAGTTCTTTGAAGAAGTCACACCAGGGACAAGAAGGAGTATCAAAACAGGAGAGTCAAAATGTTTAATTTATAAACAAAAAGACAGCCAAAGAAAAACTAAGTTAAAATGTGCTAAGGATTAGTATTTTCATGGTTGCTTTACAAAAGAAACAAACTTGCCATAAAGATGTCTCTGTTCCATTAGGCAGCTTGCACTGTCAATGGATTATTCAGATTAAAATTAAAGAATCAAACCAAGTCTTCAAACAAAAAATGCTGTCCCCATTCTCTTACCAACCTTATATTGATAAATAAAAATCAATTAAAGATCTATGAAATCAATGCAAGTCTTTTTGTTTACTCAAAAGTTTTGAATCAGATTCAAAATGAAAATCTAAATGTAGTGAGTAAGAAGGCATCAGCTACTTGTTTGATGAAAAATTAGGTGCAAAGACTACAACAAAACCATGAAAATCCACAGCAGGGAATATATATTCAAATAAAATGATCACGGGAATGTGATCTGTAAAAGCCCTATCTGATCAAGTTCCATATACAGACAACCAGCCATACTTAAAAAAACAAATGGGCAGACTATATCAAAGACACCAAGTCTTTCAAAGTCTGTCACCTTGGGCTGGATAAAGTTGCAATAAATACAGAAAAGAGTGAAAGTAATGTTTATCTCTCATATCATCCCACTGAGATCAGCTGACAATACATTCAAGATAAAAGTGGTCCTTCACATTCAATGTGGTTTGGTTTCATGGTCGTTGCAGAGGACACAGTTTGGCCCATTAACAGGAACTTTACGATAAAATTATATATGTCATCACCACAGCAATACATCAGCAAAGTAGAAATGGCACAATCTACAGTATGGTTATCTAGGCAGAAAGCCATGAACGATGAATCATCTTAAGGTTTCAAACATATGTCCACAACACTGATTTAGAAATTAAATATAACCTACATTTATGTGTTTTGATCTTATATTTATATTTCACTAATTTTACTACTGACTTTGAAAGCATCTGCTGAATTTATAAGATTGTCTTCCATAACTGGTACTCCCTGTATTTATTTGATTTCAAGTGTATTATTGAATCAGACAAGCTAATAATACAAGGGAATAAGGGATTGAAAAATTAATCACCTAATTGGTCTGAAATAGAGAGTGACTAGAAATGTGAACCTGTCTGAAAATGGAGTAGGGAAACTGGACCAGTTGGAATTTCAGCTGGGAGTCTAGATAGTTTTGAGCTAATGATTGGATTGGATTTCATTATAGGTAATAGGTGTACAATAAGTGTCAGGAAAGGCATTTTACAAATTCAGTCATTTATCAGGCTGGAGGGAAAAGGGAAACATTTCAGTGGTCAACAAAGTATGATTTAGCATTTTCGGTGTTTAAAAAGTCTCTTGGAACTACTGGTCTTGGTCTAGCTATATTTAAAAACATCTTTCATACTGGATAAGATAGTAGTTGCAGTAATGGCTGAAAGATGAACTAAGATACAGGAGTAGGGTTACTACTGATGAGCATAACTTCTATGTTCTTAAAGACCTGAATACTTGAATAAAAGACAGTAAAGAACTTTGATGGTTACTGTTTTATGGGGGTTCGCGATTTGTGACCGTGAAAAGTTGAAAACTGAAAGATATTGGGAGAGAGCTCAGTTACAAAAAAAAAAAAAAAAAAAAAAAAAAAGTGTAGAGCCCTAAAGTAAAACTAAACCAGCTTTTGAGTTATTGCCTGATGGGAAAGGTGACTTGAACTGTGAGCTGCACATCAATACTTGATACCGTACATCAATGCTTGAATCTTGCTATGTTTAGAGATATAAGAAATCTTTGTAAACAAGCAGTATCAAGGAAATATCTGAGTCCCTTGTCAGTTCCCATGCCCTAATGGAGACAACCTTTAACACCCTGAATTTGTCTAGCTCTTCAACCCAAAAGGGTGCAATATCTCTTAAGGATGTGACCTAATCTGGGTGCTGGCTGCACAGTTCAGCCTCCTGTCGGGGAACTGAAGCAAGGAAATGTGAAAGCTTTCAAGCAGACGTCCTTGAGCCACAGAAATTCCTCAAAATGTGACTAAATCTGAATTGGAAAAAATAAACGGTCTTTTGGGTGCACAAGCCCTTCTTTGGATCCACAGTGTACCCAGAAGCTCATCTTTTTTTTCCATCTTCATCTTTTTCTAATGACAAAACTCATAAATTAGGATACATCACTGCTTTTAAATATTCAAAGTATACACAATTTAAATAGCAACACATGAACTCAGAATATATCTGTTCTAAAAAAAAAAAAAAGAAAGAAAGAAAGAAAAGGACAATAGCACCAATATAGCAAAGCAACGCTTATATTATGATTACAAAGATTTAATATCTCTTTTAAGCCACAGGATAAGAAGTAATCATTGTATGTATATTATCTGATGTCTCATGTCTGGAATTTTGCATGTTCAGGATAAAACATCTGTTAGAAAAATGGAAGATTCTGACTACTGAGAAGTAAAGCACACTGTCATATTTGATAGTGCTAGCGCACCATTTGCCAAAGCTACTTGATTTCTGCCTCCTGGCTATATCTTGACAAGAGGCATCTCTTGAAACAAAGAGGTTCACTTAACAGTCAGAATTCAATATAACTGTTAAGCAGGTATTCTTCTGGGCAGCACTGGGGATTACTCCACCACGAGTGCTCTGACGAACAGGCAAAATCACAGGGAATATATGTTGCAAAACCATACATATTCAACGGATTTCCGAGAACTAATTTACCTAAACATAAGACTGCCGAGAACTCATTAATATATTCAAATGTCCATCTTCGCATGCGCAGAGGTTCTCTCTGGTGGTCGAGGGATCAAGTAAATACTCTTCCTCACTGTGTTCGCTAGCTGAACTCGGCTTTTGCACATGCTCAATCCTACTTCTTACCTAGCTTACATATCTCTGTTATCTACAAAACCAGTTTGGCTAGTACCACCCCCTTTATCTATTCTATTCAGAGATAGTGTCTCAGAACAGGCTTCCTTATCTACAAACATTTGGCCTAAAGCAATGCAGTTTTAGCAAGAGAAGAACCATATGTCCTTCAGTTAGCCTGGGACAAAGCCTTCAAGGGAAAGCCTTCAAGGTTCCCCTTTACGCAATGGTTAACTATTTACAGCATTCATCAAAGTCTACATGTTTTAACAGCAACTCCTCTTTCAATCCCCCCTTTTCAATATCTTTGCGAATTCTTTCCCAAAAGTTCATATTGTTCATGCTTAAGGACTGTGGGTAAAGCTCAAACTCTTCTAGCTAGTTTGGTTAATTTGCACCACAAAATAAGATTTACTATATGGCAGTTCACATTTGCTTCACATCTGAAATTATCCTGTTGTCTTATTTTTGTATCCTTCTTCCAACTCTGTAGCAATTGAGGCACGGACTCTCCATGAAGTGCAAAAGGAAAGACCCTTTATTATTACAATAATACATACTTATGCTCTGGTTAAAGCTCTTTCTTCGTAATTAGCAAATCAGCTATCAACCTTTTCTCCTATCAGCATCAGACCACTCTCACACGCGCTGTGCAGACCAATCACCCTCTCGTTCACGCGCTGTTCACGCGGCGGTAACTTCTCACAGTTCAGTACTTTGCCACAGTTCAGTGTTGCAGCTGTCCGTTGTTTTTCCCTGCCACCTTGGCACAACTCAGCAGTTTCTTATCTTTCTCCCAAGGCCTGTTTCTCATCAAAGCCTTGCTGCTTCTCAGGGGCTGCGCAGAGCTGACAGGCCGATGTCGACTTGCCTCTCTCCCACATCTCCCCCTTCTTTGTTTTACAGCTGCACCTGCAAGACTTGTTTCAAGGCTTTATCAATTAAGGTTTAGACAAACTTCAAAAAACACAGTATACATAAAATAATTCCACAGAAGGCTAAAAACAATACAGCAGTTACAGTTGCTAGTTGAAAAGAGTAGGCTGGTTTCACTGCTAATAATTAAAGCATATGACTAAATACTACAAAATAAACAGTAAGGAAAATACAGAATGGTACACTTTCTTAATGGGGTACTAATATTCAGATCCGCAATTGCTGGGGAACCCTGGTTGCAGCGAGGATTTGGAGTGCCTTTCCTTGCAAATTGGAAATCCTACGCGATGCGTCCATCCGTAGGTGAGGCATCCAACATCGCTGCAAGCAGGTCCAGCCTCATATATCTAAATCAGCAGGCCAAAATAACTGGCACTTTTCTTTGAGCGAAAACATCTGATTTCATCCTCCTGTTGGGTTCCACCCAGAGCCTGGCCACCACTCAAGGGGGGAAAACCAAGGGAGTTTCTAATAAGGTTAAACACTTGGGTTCTTAATTCTTAATATTGCTAAACAAAGGAAGTTGAATACACACATTCTTGCATGTGGCAGGTGCATCCGCCCAGTGAAAGCAGAGCTTCTTGGCTGCTGAAGTGTGGCAGCTTCTGGCTGTCTTTGTTCTCACGGTCTCGCGGTAGTTGGGACCTTTGGCCAATGGGAGCCGCTATTGACTACAGGTCAGATCCGGCCTGGGTATAAATGGAGTCCCCTGGGGGAGCCATTTTGAGCTCGTCCCCTGAAGCAGCACGTTGCGGTCGAGGACTCTCCCCTTGGGCTAGGACGCCGCCCAAGGAAACTCCTCGAGGTGCCTTGGGTCGGGAAGCTGCCCTGAGCAGGTCCTCGAGGTTGAGAGCCCTCACTTATCAGGTGAGTGATAAAGTGTTTTGGGTTGCCGTTAAACCCTAGGGAGTGAGGCTTTGTTCTGCGTTTTGGGTTGCCGTTAAACCCCATAGAGTTCTTTGTAAAGCGTTTTGGGTTGCCGTTAAACCCTAGAAAGTTGTTCTGTTCTCCTCTCACAGACATTCGAACCTGTAATTTACGGAGAGCTGGTTGGCTGTGTTATTAATAATAAATTTTTTATGTTTTTTATATTGGTGGTTGGTTGCTTATTTGGGAGCCTCCGTAACATTGCAGCATTTCATCCTTATTAATAACTACATTTTGTCCAAGCTACGTCTTTCACTAGTGACTAGTAAGCCTATATATTTCGTTAACGATCAAATACTAATAATGCTAATAGTAATACAGATTTTAGTAATTCAGACTTCTCTAAGTGATAGCTGCAGTCGCCGAGTTCCTAGGGGAATGTAGTCTGCGTGTCGATTCCTGCCTCATCAATTGAGGGGTCTGTGGCATCGGGTTGGAGGGTTGCTCCTTCCAGCTCACGACATGGCTTGACTTTCCTTGCTGGTATCCACTGAGGACCTGTGGGCGATAAAACACAAGCATACCCCCTCCCCCACACCAACAGATCTACTGGCCCTCTCCAGGTCGGGTGTCCTTCGGGATCCTTATACAAGACCCGTGGTTTAATTGTAGAGTCTGTTGTGGTGCTAAAATGACGTTCTGCTGCTGTCAGAGCAGAATGATTTCTGTTAAAGAAATTAAGAGTATATAAAGCCATTGCCAGTTGATTATGTGGTGTGTCCAGAGAATTCACAGAATCACAGAATCAACTAGGTTGGAAAGGACCTTGAAGATCATCTAGTCCAACCATTAACCTAACACTGCCAGTTCCCATCTACACCATATCTCTCAGCGCTATGTCGACCCTACTCTTAAACACCTCCAGGGATGGGGACTCCACCACCTCCCTGGGCAATCCATTCCACTGCCTAATAACCCGTTCTGTAAAGAAATACTTCCTGACATCTAGTCTAAACCTTCCCTGGCGCAACTTGAGGCCATTCCCTCTTGTCCTATCGCTTGTTACTTGGTTAAAGAGTCTCATCCCCAGCTCTCTGCAACCTCCTTTCAGACAGCTGTAGAGGGCGATGAGGTCTCCCCTGAGCCTCCTCTTCTCCAGACTAAACAACCCCAGTTCCCTCAGCCGCTCCTCGTACGACATGTGCTCCAGACCCTTCACCAGCTTCGTTGCCCTTCTCTGGACACGCTCGAGTAATTCAATGTCCTTTTTGTAGTGAGGGGCCCAAAACTGAACACAGTAATCGAGGTGCGGCCTCACCAGTGCCGAGTACAGGGGTAAGATGCCTTCCCTGTCCCTGCTGGCCACGCTATTTCTGATACAAGCCAGGATGCCATTGGCCTTCTTGGCCACCTGGGCACACTGCTGGCTCCTGTTCAGCCAGCTGTCAATCAACACCCCCAGGTCCCTCTCTGACTGGCAGCTCTCCAGCCACTCCTCCCCAAGCCTGTAGTGCTGCTGAGGGTTGTTGTGACCCAAGTGCAGCACCCAGCATTTAGCCTTATTGAACCTCATACAGTTGGCCTTAGCCCATCGCTCCAGCCTGTCCAGGTCTCTCTGCAGAGCCTCCCTACCCTCAAGCAGATCAACACTCCCACCCAGCTTGGTGTCGTCTGCAAACTTACTGAGGGTGCATTCGATCCCCTCGTCTAGATCATCAATAAAGATGTTAAACAAGAGTGGCCCCAAAACCGAGCCCTGGGGGACACCACTCGTGACCGGCCTCCAACTGGATTTAACTCCGTTCACCACCACTCTTTGGGCCCAGCCATCCAGCCAGTTTTTTACCCAGCAAAGCGTGCGATCATCTAAGCCTCGAGCAGCCAGTTTCGCCGGGAGAATGCTGTGGGAAACGGTGTCAAAGGCCTTACTGAAGTCGAGGTAAACTACATCCACAGCCTTTCCCTCATCCAATAAGCAGGTCGCCCTGTCGTAGAAGGAGATCAGGTTTGTCAAGCAGGACCTGCCTTTCATAAACCCATGCTGACTGGGCCTGATCCCCTGGTTGTCCTGCATGTGTTGTGTGATGGTACTCTGGATGAGCTGCTCCATCAGCTTCCCGGGTACCGACGTCAAGCTGACAGGCCTGTAATTTCCTGGATCATCCTTCCGACCCTTCTTATAGATGGGCGTCACATTGGCCAATTTCCAATCTGTTGGGACCTCCCCGGTCAGCCAGGACTGCTGGTAAATGATGGAAAGCGGCTTGGCGAGCACCCCAGCCAGCTCCTTCAGCACTCTTGGGTGTATCCCATCCGGTCCCATAGACTTGTGTGTGTCTATGTGATGTAGCAGGTCAC
The DNA here is from genome assembly GCF_031877795.1 of Strix aluco. Classification (NCBI taxonomy): domain Eukaryota; kingdom Metazoa; phylum Chordata; class Aves; order Strigiformes; family Strigidae; genus Strix; species Strix aluco. Next base: position 14,378,793 of record NC_133970.1, read on the forward strand.
TGACTCTCTCCTGGATTGCGGGGGGGTCGTTCTCCCAGTCTCTATCATCTGGCTGAGGGGGCTGAATTCCCCCTTCTTTGTTTTAAAATCAAGGCCTTTAGTGTACTGACCATCAGAAAGATTTAAAGTTAGTCCTTTTAGAATGTGTATACCTATTATATATTCAGGAACGGGGGGAATCATGACTGAACACAATCGTCTTGGGAGGTTTCCTATTTTCATTTCTATTTATGTTTGTACAGCTTTTCCTGGGGTTCCCATATGTTAAGGAAGGCTCCGCTCCAGCATCAATCAGGGCATTTACAGTTTGTGCGGACCATAATATTGATTCCCCTCCCTTGCCTCCTGCAAAGGGTACAAGTTAGACCCAGGCATTTGTTTTTGGTTGTGCTAGCACTCATACTGAGGAGGTGATACTTCTGAGGAGGACGATAAAAACGGTCACACATTTCGTGCTGGTATCCATTGCGGACCACGATCTGTAGAGACACAAGCATACCCACGTCCCCAAGTAACAAGGTCCCAGGGGCCTTCCCACTTGCGGGAGATAAGATCCCGCACTAGGACTTTGGCACGAGGAACAGATACTTCGCTCGAGCTCTGTAACGACAAAAAATGTGTTAATATTGCAGGGTTATTGGAATATTGTGAGATGGTAAGATGATTCAAAGTATTTATTGCTTTAGCAAGACGGCTGTGTGGCATCTCTCCTTGCATTCCCCCTCTTTGTTTTTCAAGCAATTGCTTGAGAGTAGCATGGGTACGTTCGACAATGGCTTGTCCTGTGGGGGAATGAGGAATGCCAGTTACATGAGATACACCCCATTGGTGTAATATGGATGTCTTTGCTGAGGACTTAAAAACAGTCTTGATTTAACCAAAACCTATACACCCAGAAGAGGAACAATATTTAGCTGTAGAAAATATGCAATTCAGAGTTCAGGACATTTAGTTTGGGCAATGAGTGACGGAACCTGGACAATGCATCTGCCCTTGGATAGTGTCCTGGTTCAGCTAGGATAGGGTTAAGTTTCCCCAGCAGTGGGGAGGGAGCTCTAGCCGGGTTATTCAATACCATGCTGACGTCACGTCCGCGCGCCCAAGCGCGGGGGAATCAGTGAACGCGCGTGTTGTGCGGTCGCTCTCCTCACTGCTGTATCGGTACATTTTTGTTCTGTTTATTGTTATTACTGTTATTGCTATTGTTACTCTTCTTGTTGTTGTTCGGTTTGTTGCTGTTGCACTGTTGTATTAAACCTCTCCTTATCTCAGCCCCGGGGTTTGCATTTCACTCTGCCCCATCCGGTCGGAGGGTGGGGGAGGGGCAGTGGCAACGTGGTCTCGGACCCCGGCAGGGCCTAAACCACCACAGATAGAAAAGTAAAACAGATTATTTTAGGTATGCCAATGTTGTGCCCAATTTGGAACAAATCTCCCTTTAAAGGATCCTTAGAAAATTTAAAATTAAAGCAGGTTAAAAGATCAGAGACAGATGAAACATGGAATGAACCCTCGACAGGAGTAAAAATTGGCTGGGCTCTAGAATCCCTTTTGAATCCCATAGCATCATATAGAAACAGGGAATGGCTGTATTGACTGACTGGACAGGTAGAAAAACTGGCAAATGTCACAAGGAAAGGATTTAAGGAATTAGATTTTCAATTGCAGACAGCCTCAAGAATGACTTTGCAAAACAGAATTGCACTAGACATGCTCTTGCCTAAAGACCATGGAGGTTGTGGATACCTCAAAAATAGAGTAGATCACTGCTGCATACATATCCCAAATGTGACACAAGACATAGAACATGACCTAGGATTACTAGGAAAAATCGAGGAAGATACTGAAAAAGTCCGAGAAGATGTCAGAACATTGCATAGACGAAATTTTTAGTGGATTAGGTTGGAATTTAAGTTCATGGAAAAGGTTGGCACGTTTTTTATCCTGATGGTTGTTTTCTTGATGATAATGTTGATTTATTCCTGCTTGAAGAAACAAATTGCCAGCAAACTTGCGTTCAATCGCACGATCATAAGAGAAATCCCAAGACTCCCACCAGCATACAGTACCCGATTAAACCAGAAGTTAGACGGGGAATTAAGAAATTGATTGACAAATTTTTAGATTATAAAATTCTTGAGGAATGTGAATCCAAATATAATACTCCAATTTTACCAGTTAGGAAACCTTTGGGTGAATATAGGTTAGTACAAGATTTAAGAGCAGTGAATCAGATCGTTAAGGACATTTATCCTGTAGTGGCAAATCCATATACATTGTTGACAGCATTAAAAGAGACCCATCAGTGGTTTACAGTGCTTGATTTGAAAGATGCTTTCTTTTGCATACCTCTGGAGAAGGAAAGCAGAAAATTGTTTGCCTTTGAGTGGGAAAATCCACAAACAGGATGAAAAATGCAATTAACATGGACAAGACTACCCCAAGGATTTAAAAAATAGCCCGACGATTTTTGGAAATCAGCTGGCAAAGGAACTTGAAGTACGGAAACAGGATGATTCACGGCCAAAGCCTGGACACTTACTTTTGCAATATGTGGACGACATATTGATTGCTACAGAAGGAAAATCCACCTGCATAAAGGTAGCAATAGTACTTTTAATTTTTTTTCTGGTTTAATCGGGTACTGTTTAATCTTTACTGGTCTTGCACCCTCCTTCAATTCTATTTTCACAGGTAGTGCTAATTTTGATTTGCCAGGTTTATCTGTTTCCCATACTGTAGGGATTACTACTAGATCTACTTCCTGCAGAATTTCTTTTTCTTTTATTCTTTCTTGTATCATCAGGATTTCTCCTGTCTTTGATTCAGGTATTTTTAGGAAGGGTTCCCCTTCCTCAAAAACAATTTGTGCATTTAATTTGGACAACAAATCCCTTCCTAACAAGGGTATCAGACATTCTGGTACATACAAGAATTCACGTGTAATTATTTTGTTCCCAAATTTTAAATCCAGGGGTTGTAGAAATGGCCTCTTTTCTTCTTTCCCTGTTGCTCCCCTTATGTTTGCTGTTTTCATTCCCAATTTCCTTTTACAGGTATTTAATACTGAAAATGTTGCTCCTATATCTACTAAAAATTTAACTTCTTTTTCTCCCAGCTTAATTACAACCATGGGTTCAGCTGGGTTCCCCTCCGGTCCCCTTCGTTCATCTAGGATCGTTACTCTTGCTGCCTCTTGCTGACCACCCCTCATCTTTGGACATTCTCGTTTCCAATGCACTTCTTCTCTATGATAAGCACACTGATTTATTCCTAGGAGTGCATTAAAATCTCAGTTCCCAGAATTCTGTAGTTAGACTTTCTTGCCCTCCATGCCAGATCATTCCTTGGTCAGGAGTTATCATTTCTGAGCAGTTGCAATTTGAATTTCTCCTTCAAAGAAAATAACTTTAGCAGCACTCAGAACAGATTTGAGGGTAAGGTTATAGAGCAGGGTTAAGGTACTTAAGATGTGATGTCTGGCTGTCACTTTAGGAACCAGTGCACCTAAGGTACATATTCCAGCCCAATTAGGAGGTAAGGTTTTTCGGGCATTATGACCACATAGCCAATACCATCCAGTTCCTTGGGGTGTAGACCAATATCCAGTTGGCTTAATCCTTTTATGCAATTGTGTCACCAAACAGGATAAAAGAACTTATCGACACCAATGTGATGTAGATAAACAGACACTCCTTTATTAACGGCCGGGTGCGTAGGGGAGTCGTCTCACCAACAACGCACACCTAATTCGTAGCATGCTGACTATATAGGATACAGTAATACATAATAAACAAGTTCTCATACATAAACATGATAATTCCTGTAACTCATTTTCTTATTCCCACCTCTTTCTGGTCATGTGCGCTTGAGTCCTGAAATGAGTCGGGGGGATGCTTTTGCGACCACCACAGACTACTGACTCAAAAGAAAGACCTTCCAATGTCCTTGTCTCAAGGACTTTGGCTCACATTACAATTTTAACATGCTTCGAGGCCCTTTCACAATGTATCTTTTAGAACATCCTGGTCTACAGGGCAATAAATCGTCCTTACTGAACAGCTTAACAATAGTACCTGGTCCTGAGTCTTATTCTTTGAATAGAAATACGGTTAATGATTATTACCGGCCTACGTGGCCTTAGTCTGGGACTTTACAAAGGACTTTGTAGCAGCATGACTGGTTGTATGGTTACCCTAAATCATTCCTTAATTTAATCCAAATCACCAAGAATCATTAAAATCAGCTCAAATTACTAAGAATTCGGTAACATTTCCCCCCTTTGAAAGTTTTGAAAATCATTTCAATACTTTTATACCAGAGTCTATTACATTTCTGTCTCACTGTATGCTGGTGGGAGTCTTGGGATTTCTCTTATGATCGTGCGATTGAACGCAAGTTTGCTGGCAATTTGTTTCTTCAAGCAGGAATAAATCAACATTATCATCAAGAAAACAACCATCAGGATAAAAAACGTGCCAACCTTTTCCATGAACTTAAATTCCAACCTAATCCACTAAAAATTTCGTCTATGCAATGTTCTGACATCTTCTCGGACTTTTTCAGTATCTTCCTCGATTTTTCCTAGTAATCCTAGGTCATGTTCTATGTCTTGTGTCACATTTGGGATATGTATGCAGCAGTGATCTACTCTATTTTTGAGGTATCCACAACCTCCATGGTCTTTAGGCAAGAGCATGTCTAGTGCAATTCTGTTTTGCAAAGTCATTCTTGAGGCTGTCTGCAATTGAAAATCTAATTCCTTAAATCCTTTCCTTGTGACATTTGCCAGTTTTTCTACCTGTCCAGTCAGTCAATACAGCCATTCCCTGTTTCTATATGATGCTATGGGATTCAAAAGGGATTCTAGAGCCCAGCCAATTTTTACTCCTGTCGAGGGTTCATTCCATGTTTCATCTGTCTCTGATCTTTTAACCTGCTTTAATTTTAAATTTTCTAAGGATCCTTTAAAGGGAGATTTGTTCCAAATTGGGCACAACATTGGCATACCTAAAATAATCTGTTTTACTTTTCTATCTGTGGTGGTTTAGGCCCTGCCGGGGTCCGAGACCACGTTGCCACTGCCCCTCCCCCACCCTCCGACCGGATGGGGCAGAGTGAAATGCAAACCCCGGGGCTGAGATAAGGAGAGGTTTAATACAACAGTGCAACAGCAACAAACCGAACAACAACAAGAAGAGTAACAATAGCAATAACAGTAATAACAATAAACAGAACAAAAATGTACCGATACAGCAGTGAGGAGAGCGACCGCACAACACGCGCGTTCACTGATTCCCCCGCGCTTGGGCGCGCGGACGTGACGTCAGCATGGTATTGAATAACCCGGCTAGAGCTCCCTCCCCACTGCTGGGGAAACTTAACCCTATCCTAGCTGAACCAGGACACTATCCAAGGGCAGATGCATTGTCCAGGTTCCGTCACTCATTGCCCAAACTAAATGTCCTGAACTCTGAATTGCATATTTTCTACAGCTAAATATTGTTCCTCTTCTGGGTGTATAGGTTTTGGTTAAATCAAGACTGTTTTTAAGTCCTCAGCAAAGACATCCATATTACACCAATGGGGTGTATCTCATGTAACTGGCATTCCTCATTCCCCCACAGGACAAGCCATTGTCGAACGTACCCATGCTACTCTCAAGCAATTGCTTGAAAAACAAAGAGGGGGAATGCAAGGAGAGATGCCACACAGCCGTCTTGCTAAAGCAATAAATACTTTGAATCATCTTACCATCTCACAATATTCCAATAACCCTGCAATATTAACACATTTTTTGTCGTTACAGAGCTCGAGCGAAGTATCTGTTCCTCGTGCCAAAGTCCTAGTGCGGGATCTTATCTCCCGCAAGTGGGAAGGCCCCTGGGACCTTGTTACTTGGGGACGTGGGTATGCTTGTGTCTCTACAGATCGTGGTCCGCAATGGATACCAGCACGAAATGTGTGACCGTTTTTATCGTCCTCCTCAGAAGTATCACCTCCTCAGTATGAGTGCTAGCACAACCAAAAACAAATGCCTGGGTCTAACTTGTACCCTTTGCAGGAGGCAAGGGAGGGGAATCAATATTATGGTCCGCACAAACTGTAAATGCCCTGATTGATGCTGGAGCGGAGCCTTCCTTAACATATGGGAACCCCAGGAAAAGCTGTACAAACATAAATAGAAATGAAAATAGGAAACCTCCCAAGACGATTGTGTTCAGTCATGATTCCCCCCGTTCCTGAATATATAATAGGTATACACATTCTAAAAGGACTAACTTTAAATCTTTCTGATGGTCAGTACACTAAAGGCCTTGATTTTAAAACAAAGAAGGGGGAATTCAGCCCCCTCAGCCAGATGATAGAGACTGGGAGAACGACCCCCCCGCAATCCAGGAGAGAGTCAGTGACCTGCTACATCACATAGACACACACAAGTCTATGGGACCGGATGGGATACACCCAAGAGTGCTGAAGGAGCTGGCTGGGGTGCTCGCCAAGCCGCTTTCCATCATTTACCAGCAGTCCTGGCTGACCGGGGAGGTCCCAACAGATTGGAAATTGGCCAATGTGACGCCCATCTATAAGAAGGGTCGGAAGGATGATCCAGGAAATTACAGGCCTGTCAGCTTGACGTCGGTACCCGGGAAGCTGATGGAGCAGCTCATCCAGAGTACCATCACACAACACATGCAGGACAACCAGGGGATCAGGCCCAGTCAGCATGGGTTTATGAAAGGCAGGTCCTGCTTGACAAACCTGATCTCCTTCTACGACAGGGCGACCTGCTTATTGGATGAGGGAAAGGCTGTGGATGTAGTTTACCTCGACTTCAGTAAGGCCTTTGACACCGTTTCCCACAGCATTCTCCCGGCGAAACTGGCTGCTCGAGGCTTAGATGATCGCACGCTTTGCTGGGTAAAAAACTGGCTGGATGGCTGGGCCCAAAGAGTGGTGGTGAACGGAGTTAAATCCAGTTGGAGGCCGGTCACGAGTGGTGTCCCCCAGGGCTCGGTTTTGGGGCCACTCTTGTTTAACATCTTTATTGATGATCTAGACGAGGGGATCGAATGCACCCTCAGTAAGTTTGCAGACGACACCAAGCTGGGTGGGAGTGTTGATCTGCTTGAGGGTAGGGAGGCTCTGCAGAGAGACCTGGACAGGCTGGAGCGATGGGCTAAGGCCAACTGTATGAGGTTCAATAAGGCTAAATGCTGGGTGCTGCACTTGGGTCACAACAACCCTCAGCAGCACTACAGGCTTGGGGAGGAGTGGCTGGAGAGCTGCCAGTCAGAGAGGGACCTGGGGGTGTTGATTGACAGCTGGCTGAACAGGAGCCAGCAGTGTGCCCAGGTGGCCAAGAAGGCCAATGGCATCCTGGCTTGTATCAGAAATAGCGTGGCCAGCAGGGACAGGGAAGGCATCTTACCCCTGTACTCGGCACTGGTGAGGCCGCACCTCGATTACTGTGTTCAGTTTTGGGCCCCTCACTACAAAAAGGACATTGAATTACTCGAGCGTGTCCAGAGAAGGGCAACGAAGCTGGTGAAGGGTCTGGAGCACATGTCGTACGAGGAGCGGCTGAGGGAACTGGGGTTGTTTAGTCTGGAGAAGAGGAGGCTCAGGGGAGACCTCATCGCCCTCTACAGCTGTCTGAAAGGAGGTTGCAGAGAGCTGGGGATGAGACTCTTTAACCAAGTAACAAGCGATAGGACAAGAGGGAATGGCCTCAAGTTGCGCCAGGGAAGGTTTAGACTAGATGTCAGGAAGTATTTCTTTACAGAACGGGTTATTAGGCAGTGGAATGGATTGCCCAGGGAGGTGGTGGAGTCCCCATCCCTGGAGGTGTTTAAGAGTAGGGTCGACATAGCGCTGAGAGATATGGTGTAGATGGGAACTGGCAGTGTTAGGTTAATGGTTGGACTAGATGATCTTCAAGGTCCTTTCCAACCTAGTTGATTCTGTGATTCTGTGAATTCTCTGGACACACCACATAATCAACTGGCAATGGCTTTATATACTCTTAATTTCTTTAACAGAAATCATTCTGCTCTGACAGCAGCAGAACGTCATTTTAGCACCACAACAGACTCTACAATTAAACCACGGGTCTTGTATAAGGATCCCGAAGGACACCCGACCTGGAGAGGGCCAGTAGATCTGTTGGTGTGGGGGAGGGGGTATGCTTGTGTTTTATCGCCCACAGGTCCTCAGTGGATACCAGCAAGGAAAGTCAAGCCATGTCGTGAGCTGGAAGGAGCAACCCTCCAACCCGATGCCACAGACCCCTCAATTGATGAGGCAGGAATCGACACGCAGACTACATTCCCCTAGGAACTCGGCGACTGCAGCTATCACTTAGAGAAGTCTGAATTACTAAAATCTGTATTACTATTAGCATTATTAGTATTTGATCGTTAACGAAATATATAGGCTTACTAGTCACTAGTGAAAGACGTAGCTTGGACAAAATGTAGTTATTAATAAGGATGAAATGCTGCAATGTTACGGAGGCTCCCAAATAAGCAACCAACCACCAATATAAAAAACATAAAAAATTTATTATTAATAACACAGCCAACCAGCTCTCCGTAAATTACAGGTTCGAATGTCTGTGAGAGGAGAACAGAACAACTTTCTAGGGTTTAACGGCAACCCAAAACGCTTTACAAAGAACTCTATGGGGTTTAACGGCAACCCAAAACGCAGAACAAAGCCTCACTCCCTAGGGTTTAACGGCAACCCAAAACACTTTATCACTCACCTGATAAGTGAGGGCTCTCAACCTCGAGGACCTGCTCAGGGCAGCTTCCCGACCCAAGGCACCTCGAGGAGTTTCCTTGGGCGGCGTCCTAGCCCAAGGGGAGAGTCCTCGACCGCAACGTGCTGCTTCAGGGGACGAGCTCAAAATGGCTCCCCCAGGGGACTCCATTTATACCCAGGCCGGATCTGACCTGTAGTCAATAGCGGCTCCCATTGGCCAAAGGTCCCAACTACCGCGAGACCGTGAGAACAAAGACAGCCAGAAGCTGCCACACTTCAGCAGCCAAGAAGCTCTGCTTTCACTGGGCGGATGCACCTGCCACATGCAAGAATGTGTGTATTCAACTTCCTTTGTTTAGCAATATTAAGAATTAAGAACCCAAGTGTTTAACCTTATTAGAAACTCCCTTGGTTTTCCCCCCTTGAGTGGTGGCCAGGCTCTGGGTGGAACCCAACAGGAGGATGAAATCAGATGTTTTCGCTCAAAGAAAAGTGCCAGTTATTTTGGCCTGCTGATTTAGATATATGAGGCTGGACCTGCTTGCAGCGATGTTGGATGCCTCACCTACGGATGGACGCATCGCGTAGGATTTCCAATTTGCAAGGAAAGGCACTCCAAATCCTCGCTGCAACCAGGGTTCCCCAGCAATTGCGGATCTGAATATTAGTACCCCATTAAGAAAGTGTACCATTCTGTATTTTCCTTACTGTTTATTTTGTAGTATTTAGTCATATGCTTTAATTATTAGCAGTGAAACCAGCCTACTCTTTTCAACTAGCAACTGTAACTGCTGTATTGTTTTTAGCCTTCTGTGGAATTATTTTATGTATACTGTGTTTTTTGAAGTTTGTCTAAACCTTAATTGATAAAGCCTTGAAACAAGTCTTGCAGGTGCAGCTGTAAAACAAAGAAGGGGGAGATGTGGGAGAGAGGCAAGTCGACATCGGCCTGTCAGCTCTGCGCAGCCCCTGAGAAGCAGCAAGGCTTTGATGAGAAACAGGCCTTGGGAGAAAGATAAGAAACTGCTGAGTTGTGCCAAGGTGGCAGGGAAAAACAACGGACAGCTGCAACACTGAACTGTGGCAAAGTACTGAACTGTGAGAAGTTACCGCCGCGTGAACAGCGCGTGAACGAGAGGGTGATTGGTCTGCACAGCGCGTGTGAGAGTGGTCTGATGCTGATAGGAGAAAAGGTTGATAGCTGATTTGCTAATTACGAAGAAAGAGCTTTAACCAGAGCATAAGTATGTATTATTGTAATAATAAAGGGTCTTTCCTTTTGCACTTCATGGAGAGTCCGTGCCTCAATTGCTACAGAGTTGGAAGAAGGATACAAAAATAAGACAACAGGATAATTTCAGATGTGAAGCAAATGTGAACTGCCATATAGTAAATCTTATTTTGTGGTGCAAATTAACCAAACTAGCTAGAAGAGTTTGAGCTTTACCCACAGTCCTTAAGCATGAACAATATGAACTTTTGGGAAAGAATTCGCAAAGATATTGAAAAGGGGGGATTGAAAGAGGAGTTGCTGTTAAAACATGTAGACTTTGATGAATGCTGTAAATAGTTAACCATTGCGTAAAGGGGAACCTTGAAGGCTTTCCCTTGAAGGCTTTGTCCCAGGCTAACTGAAGGACATATGGTTCTTCTCTTGCTAAAACTGCATTGCTTTAGGCCAAATGTTTGTAGATAAGGAAGCCTGTTCTGAGACACTATCTCTGAATAGAATAGATAAAGGGGGTGGTACTAGCCAAACTGGTTTTGTAGATAACAGAGATATGTAAGCTAGGTAAGAAGTAGGATTGAGCATGTGCAAAAGCCGAGTTCAGCTAGCGAACACAGTGAGGAAGAGTATTTACTTGATCCCTCGACCACCAGAGAGAACCTCTGCGCATGCGAAGATGGACATTTGAATATATTAATGAGTTCTCGGCAGTCTTATGTTTAGGTAAATTAGTTCTCGGAAATCCGTTGAATATGTATGGTTTTGCAACATATATTCCCTGTGATTTTGCCTGTTCGTCAGAGCACTCGTGGTGGAGTAATCCCCAGTGCTGCCCAGAAGAATACCTGCTTAACAGTTATATTGAATTCTGACTGTTAAGTGAACCTCTTTGTTTCAAGAGATGCCTCTTGTCAAGATATAGCCAGGAGGCAGAAATCAAGTAGCTTTGGCAAATGGTGCGCTAGCACTATCAAATATGACAGTGTGCTTTACTTCTCAGTAGTCAGAATCTTCCATTTTTCTAACAGATGTTTTATCCTGAACATGCAAAATTCCAGACATGAGACATCAGATAATATACATACAATGATTACTTCTTATCCTGTGGCTTAAAAGAGATATTAAATCTTTGTAATCATAATATAAGCGTTGCTTTGCTATATTGGTGCTATTGTCCTTTTCTTTCTTTCTTTCTTTTTTTTTTTTTTAGAACAGATATATTCTGAGTTCATGTGTTGCTATTTAAATTGTGTATACTTTGAATATTTAAAAGCAGTGATGTATCCTAATTTATGAGTTTTGTCATTAGAAAAAGATGAAGATGGAAAAAAAAGATGAGCTTCTGGGTACACTGTGGATCCAAAGAAGGGCTTGTGCACCCAAAAGACCGTTTATTTTTTCCAATTCAGATTTAGTCACATTTTGAGGAATTTCTGTGGCTCAAGGACGTCTGCTTGAAAGCTTTCACATTTCCTTGCTTCAGTTCCCCGACAGGAGGCTGAACTGTGCAGCCAGCACCCAGATTAGGTCACATCCTTAAGAGATATTGCACCCTTTTGGGTTGAAGAGCTAGACAAATTCAGGGTGTTAAAGGTTGTCTCCATTAGGGCATGGGAACTGACAAGGGACTCAGATATTTCCTTGATACTGCTTGTTTACAAAGATTTCTTATATCTCTAAACATAGCAAGATTCAAGCATTGATGTACGGTATCAAGTATTGATGTGCAGCTCACAGTTCAAGTCACCTTTCCCATCAGGCAATAACTCAAAAGCTGGTTTAGTTTTACTTTAGGGCTCTACACTTTTTTTTTTTTTTTTTTTTTTTTTTTGTAACTGAGCTCTCTCCCAATATCTTTCAGTTTTCAACTTTTCACGGTCACAAATCGCGAACCCCCATAAAACAGTAACCATCAAAGTTCTTTACTGTCTTTTATTCAAGTATTCAGGTCTTTAAGAACATAGAAGTTATGCTCATCAGTAGTAACCCTACTCCTGTATCTTAGTTCATCTTTCAGCCATTACTGCAACTACTATCTTATCCAGTATGAAAGATGTTTTTAAATATAGCTAGACCAAGACCAGTAGTTCCAAGAGACTTTTTAAACACCGAAAATGCTAAATCATACTTTGTTGACCACTGAAATGTTTCCCTTTTCCCTCCAGCCTGATAAATGACTGAATTTGTAAAATGCCTTTCCTGACACTTATTGTACACCTATTACCTATAATGAAATCCAATCCAATCATTAGCTCAAAACTATCTAGACTCCCAGCTGAAATTCCAACTGGTCCAGTTTCCCTACTCCATTTTCAGACAGGTTCACATTTCTAGTCACTCTCTATTTCAGACCAATTAGGTGATTAATTTTTCAATCCCTTATTCCCTTGTATTATTAGCTTGTCTGATTCAATAATACACTTGAAATCAAATAAATACAGGGAGTACCAGTTATGGAAGACAATCTTATAAATTCAGCAGATGCTTTCAAAGTCAGTAGTAAAATTAGTGAAATATAAATATAAGATCAAAACACATAAATGTAGGTTATATTTAATTTCTAAATCAGTGTTGTGGACATATGTTTGAAACCTTAAGATGATTCATCGTTCATGGCTTTCTGCCTAGATAACCATACTGTAGATTGTGCCATTTCTACTTTGCTGATGTATTGCTGTGGTGATGACATATATAATTTTATCGTAAAGTTCCTGTTAATGGGCCAAACTGTGTCCTCTGCAACGACCATGAAACCAAACCACATTGAATGTGAAGGACCACTTTTATCTTGAATGTATTGTCAGCTGATCTCAGTGGGATGATATGAGAGATAAACATTACTTTCACTCTTTTCTGTATTTATTGCAACTTTATCCAGCCCAAGGTGACAGACTTTGAAAGACTTGGTGTCTTTGATATAGTCTGCCCATTTGTTTTTTTAAGTATGGCTGGTTGTCTGTATATGGAACTTGATCAGATAGGGCTTTTACAGATCACATTCCCGTGATCATTTTATTTGAATATATATTCCCTGCTGTGGATTTTCATGGTTTTGTTGTAGTCTTTGCACCTAATTTTTCATCAAACAAGTAGCTGATGCCTTCTTACTCACTACATTTAGATTTTCATTTTGAATCTGATTCAAAACTTTTGAGTAAACAAAAAGACTTGCATTGATTTCATAGATCTTTAATTGATTTTTATTTATCAATATAAGGTTGGTAAGAGAATGGGGACAGCATTTTTTGTTTGAAGACTTGGTTTGATTCTTTAATTTTAATCTGAATAATCCATTGACAGTGCAAGCTGCCTAATGGAACAGAGACATCTTTATGGCAAGTTTGTTTCTTTTGTAAAGCAACCATGAAAATACTAATCCTTAGCACATTTTAACTTAGTTTTTCTTTGGCTGTCTTTTTGTTTATAAATTAAACATTTTGACTCTCCTGTTTTGATACTCCTTCTTGTCCCTGGTGTGACTTCTTCAAAGAACTCTCTGTCTGGGGTTTTGCAGCAGAGCAGATTCAGACAGTTCTGCTTGGAGAAAGAAGTGGAGAGTTTTGGTTCCCATTTTGCACTTCTGGAACAGTTTAGGGAAGGAATCACCTTCCCACCTTTTATTGTTCATGGTTGCTGACATCATATCCTTCCCTAACCACTCTGTGCATGTTTCCTGCCATTCTATCAAGATTCTTCCATGCTGCAGAGAGGGGATACTGGGTGTGAGTGTGTGCGCATGTGTGTGTGTGTGTGCATGTATATGTCTGTGTGAATGTACAGAAGAGAGATAGGTGTGATTGAACGATCTGCTGCATTTGTCCATTAGTTTTTTCCCTTCTCAAGGCTCAGATCAATCTTCTGTCAGCTGTCACTGTCTCTGACAAATCATATAGGGAAGAGAAGCCCACCAGAAATGAAGCTCCTCTTTTTGTAAGCAGTCTGATATGTTTTAATGTTTGAGTTTGGGAAAAAAAATGCAGAAGACTGTAACACCACAGCATGTAACTGTATTTCTTTAAATGCCAATTGTTTGGATGTAACCATATCATTATGTTGGAAGGTTTCTTTTTTATGAAAAGTTACTTTGACAAAGTTTCTGGAATCATTTTAAATTCCTTTTTAGATTCTTTTAGGTAATGAAAGCCTGCAGTATTATTTGAGTTTTGTAGTACTTTTTCTAACTAGTGCTAGTTTTCTAGATTTGTGTTAGGTAAATACAATTTATCAGTTAGCAGGAACTTTAAATACTTAATACTGTAATCCTCAACCTGTGAGAACTTTCAGAAAAGTATTTGGAGCATTGCTGAAGTCCTAAAACAGCCATGGAGGTTTGTTGGTCTCCAAAGTGATTTACGTTCTTTTTGACAAAGAAGTTGCCAACCTTTGAAGGTGTCAAAGAAAAAAGAGAAATACATTTGCTAGACAAACTGAATGGCTTTTATTTGAAATTAGACTAATAAGTAAAAAGCAAATGGGAGAGCTATTTTTTTCATCAATGCAAGAAAATGTAGCCTGCTGCCTGTCAGAAGCAGAATTATGTTTCTTTGCAAATTGTATATTGGGTATATATGGTTTGACACATTCTTTCTTCTCCTTCAACTTCTCTCAGACTGTATGATAATATTTAATAACAAAATCATCGTTATTCCCCTTCACCTTTATCTTCCTGCTCATCTATTTTTCCATTTAAAGTCAAAATAGTGTATTTAAGTGGATTACTCCAAGCAATGAACAAAATTCAGCTCATCAAGTGTTGCATGAATTATTTTAAGATAATTTTGTGTAGATCGTAGGAATTAAGTGTTCTGACTCTAAATTGTCTATAAACGTTTTTGCTGTTTGAAGTTTAGTCTTAAATGTGGAACTGATAAGTGTGTGAGAGACACTCACCATATTGCCACTTCACTAAGATTTGTTCCCTTCCCGGTATATTTTCTCAGTATTCAGTGATTTTTCTGAACTCATTCAGCATCAGAATTTTTATCTGCAAAGCAGCTCTCATCGTTGCTAATCATGTCACCACTGCTCAAATCTGTCCACCCTGACCTTCTACACTGAAATGAATTAGACCATAGGCAGGCATAGGGCTGTAAGACAATAGTTCCACAGGGTTCACCTGAATTAAGGGAAATTGTTCCATATGCATTTGATGTGGATTAGCATATTGGCTTACTGTTAACAGAGAAAGCCTGTTAGATTCCTTTGAGTCCCGCACGTGCATAGGAAAAACCATTCTAACACTCTTTGTATCAGAGGTAAGACTATAAGAAAAACAGTAAAGAAACTTAGCCCAAGGAAATTTAAAACTGTTTCTAAAAATAGACTGGATTTGTTTGTCAACACTGAATATCAGAAAAGACTGTCTCTTAGCTCTTTTTAGAAAAAAGTTTTATAAATATATTAAACTACTTTATTTCAGTGTTTTGGACTTTTAAATTTTGTGTTTAATATGATCAAGTGCCTTTGTATCTTTTTAAGCAGTGAAAAGTTGCTGAACTGTTTTCAAATAGGTGAAAAGCAGGAAAAAAAATTTTACAGCCTTTACATTTTATAATACTGGCAATACACATTGTTCCATTTTACATGGCATATTCTGCATTACAGTAATGATTTAGGGTGATATAAAAAGGCATTCATGTACAAAAAGGTAGTGAATATTATACTTGAAACTTTGTTTTCCCCAGCAAATGAATTATATCATAGTGGCTAGTTATAAATCTCCAACTGATCGCTTATCTGTTAACTCCTTGTTTTCTTAGAGTAATGTGGTGGTTTGACCTTGGCTAAATGCCAGGTACCCACCAAGTCGCTCTATCACTTCCCCCCACTTCCCCCTTTTTTCTCAACAGGGCAAAGAGGGGAAAGAAAATAAGACAGGTAAAAAAACAACCCTTGTGGGTAAAACAAAAGCAGTTTTAATAAAAGCAAAGCGAAGCAAAGGTCCACGCGCAGAAGCAAACAAAGAAAACAGATTTATTCTCTACTTCCCATGAACAGGCGATGTCGGGCCTTCTCAGGAAGCAGGGCTCCCATACGCGTAGTGGCTGCCTCGGAGGACCAAGGGTGACCCCACCCCCTTCCTCCTTTCTCCCAGCTTTATACTCGAGCAGACGTCATATGGTCTGGAATATCCCTTTGGTCAGTTCGGGTCAGCTGTCCTGGTTGTGTCCCCTCCCAAGATCTTGCCCACCCCGTCCCACTGTGGGGGGGCAATGTCGGAAAGAGCCTTGGTGCTGTGTAAGCACTACTCAGCAGTAGCCACACCACCAGTGTGCTATCAACACCCTGCCAGCTCCCGACATAAAACACAGCACCATGAGGGCTGCTACGGGGGAAAGCCAATTCCGGCTCAGCCAGACCCGATACAGTCTCCACCCCTTATTCCATACCATTTACGTCATGCCCAGGTCCCACATAACACTCATTTATTCATTCCGTAAGCTTTCTTCACTCCTCCAGATGTTCAGTGACTTGGCTCCCATCTGTCAAGATGGATGTTCAGGACAGGAGCAGTATGTTTGACTGTTGGACTCCAGCACCGGCTAGGTTTGGGTCATCATCGCACGTATCTGGTTCACTCTTCGTCGTTCCTACTTCCTCCATCACTTCCTGCAACATACAGCTCAGCCCACAGATTATTTCCCCCCCAAGGTTAAATGCCCTTGAGGCACACACTGAGTAGCCCCATCCTCCCGCATTACCCACCAAGTACATCCAGGTCCCTGAGCAAAAACAATCCCACGAGTGGGCTTGCCTTTTCCCAAGGGAGGAGCAATCCACACTGCCTTCCCCAGCCATTTCCCTGTGTGTACTACAGGGACCTTATCTCCTCCCACAGTATGAAGGGGTTTGGTTTGGGCAGGACCAGGACGGTTAACAGATCCTCTGGTGTTAATTAGCCAAGTGGCTTCTGCTAAATTTATATCCCAGTGTTTCCATCCCCCATTGTCCAATGCTCTCAACATAGTCTTCAACAGTCCATTGTATCTTTCAATCTTTCCAGACGCTTGTGGGTAATAAGGGATGTGATACACCCACTCAATGCCGTGTTTCTTTGCCCAGGAGTTTATGAGATTATTTCGAAAATGGGTCCCGTTGTCTGATTCGATTCTTTCAGGAGTACCATGTCGCCATAAAATTTGCCTTTCAAGACCTAAGATGGTATTTCGGGCAGTGGCATGATTTACAGGGTACGTTTCAAGCCAACCAGTAGTTGCTTCCACCATGGTGAGTATGTAGCGCTTGCCTTGGCGTGTTCGTGGCAATGGTCCAATATAGTCAATTTGCCAGGCCTCACCCTATCGAAAACTCAGCCATCGCCCTCTGTTCCAGGGAGACTTTACTCGTGTGGCTCGCTTGATTGCAGCACATGTTTCACATTCACGAGTGACCTGTGAGATGGCCTCCATGGTCAGGTCCACCCCTCGATCACGAGCCCATCTGTATGTTGCATCTCTCCCGAGATGCCTGGATGTTTCATGGGCCCATCGAGCTACAAATAGCTCACCCTTGCACCTCCAGTCCAGGTCCAGCTGAGCTACTTCAATTTTAGCAGCCTTGTCTACTTGCTCATTGTTTTGATGTTCTTCGGTGGCACGGCTTTTGGGCACGTGAGCATCTACATGACGTACCTTTAGAGCCACGTTTTCCACTCGGGCAGCGATGTCCTGCCACAATGCAGCAGCCCAGATGGGTTTACCTCTGCGCTGCCAATTGGTCTTCTTCCACTCCTGTAGCCACCCCCACAGGGTGTTAGCCACCATCCAGGAGTCAGTGTAGAGATACAGTACTGGCCACTTTTCTCCTTCAGCAATCTTTAGGGCTAGTTGGATCGCTTTTACTTCTGCAAACTGACTTGACTCGCCCTCTCCTTCAGTGGCCTCAACGACTTGTCTTGTGGGGCTCCACACAGCAGCTTTCCACTTTCGATGGTTTCCTACCACACGACAGGATCCATCAGTAAACAGAGCATACCGCCTTTCATCTTCTGGTAATTCGTTATATGGTGGTGCTTCTTGGGCACGAGCCACCTCCTCAGGCAGTGCTCCAAAATCTCTACCTTCTGGCCAGTCCATGATCTCTTCCAGGATTCCTGGACGGTTGGGTTTTCCCAGTCGAGCTCGTTGCGTGATTAACGCTACCCATTTACTCCAGGTAGCACTGGTTGCATGGTGTGTAGAAGGGATGTTTCCTTTGAACATCCAATGTAGTACAGGCAATCGCGGTGCCAAGAGGAGCTGTGCTTCTGTACCAACAACTTCGGAAGCGGCTCGAATCCCCTCATATGCTGCCAGAATCTCCTTTTCAGTTGGAGTGTAGTGGGCTTCTGATCCTCGATATCCCCGGCTCCAAAATCCTAATGGTCGACCCCGAGTTTCACCTGGTATCTTCTGCCAGAGGCTCCATGTGAGGCCATGCTCCCCAGTTGACGTGTAAAGCACATTTTGCACAGCTGGTCCTGTCCGAACAGGCCCAAGAGCTACCACCCGAGCTATCTCCTGTTTGATGTGCTCAAAGGCTTGTTGTTGCTCAAGACCCCACTCAAAATGGTTCTTCTTTCGGGTTACTTGATAGAGAGGGCTCACCAGCTGACTGTAACCTGGAATGTGCATCCTCCAAAATCCCACAAGTCCTAAGAAAGCTTGTGTTTCCTTCTTGTTGGTTGGTGGAGACATAGTTGCTATCTTGTTGACAACATCCATAGGCACATGACGGCGTCCATCTTGCCATTTTATTCCCAAGAACTGAATCTCTTGTGCTGGTCCCTTGACCTTGCTTTTCTTTATGGCAAACGCAGCTCTCAGAAGAATCTCAATTACTCTTTGTCCTTTCTTGAACACTTCTTCTGCCTCGTTGCCCCACACAATGATGTCATCGATGTATTGTAGATGTTCAGGGGCATCACCCTTTTCCAGTGCAGTTTGAATTAGTCCATGACAAATAGTGGGGCTGTGCTTCCACCCCTGGGGCAGTCGATTCCAGGTATACTGGACACCCCTCCACGTGAAAGCAAACTGTGGCCTGCACTCTTCTGCCAAAGGAATTGAAAAGAATGCATTGGCAATGTCGATTGTGGCGTACCACTTGGCTGCCTTTGACTCCAGTTCATATTGGAGCTCTAACATATCAGGTACAGCAGCACTCAGTGGTGGCGTCACTTCGTTCAGGCCACGATAATCTACTGTTAACCTCCACCCTCTGTCAGACTTTCGCACCGGCCATATTGGGCTATTAAAAGGCGAATGTGTCTTACTGATGACACCTTGGGTCTCCAGTTGACAGATCAGGTCTTGGATGGGAGCCAGAGAGTCTCGGTTTGTGCGATACTGCCGTCGGTGCACGGTCCTCGTAGCAATTGGCACCTGTTGTTCTTCAACTCGCAACAGTCCTACAACAAAAGGATCTTCCGAGAGGCCAGGCAGATTAGACAACTGTTTGACCTTCTCTGTGTTCACACTGGCCACACCAAAAGCCCATCGGTATCCTTTTGGGTCTTTGAAATACCCCCTCTTGAGGTAGTCAATGCCCAAGATACAAGGGGCTTCTGAAACAGTTACAATGGGATGTTTTTCCCACTTGTCCCCGGTCAAGCTAACCTCGGCCTCCAGTACTGACAGTTCTTGACATCCGCCTGTCACTCCTGAGATCCAGATAGGTTCTGCCCCTCTATAGCTTGATGGCATTAATGTACACTGTGCCCCGGTGTCGATTAAAGCCTGGTACTTCTGTGGATTTGATGTGCCAGGCCATCGAATCCACACTGTCCAATACACCCGATCATCCCTTTCCTCCTCCTGGCTGGAGGCAGGGGCCCTCTATTCCTGTTCTTGGTCGGAGTATTCACTGTCTGACCCTTGCCGTGCCAGGCCGGAGATTCCTTCATCAGGGCCAAGGGAGGTGATCTCAGTCTTCCTGTATCTGGGAGATCGCTGATTACTTTCTTGCGGTTTCACACCAGCTACATTAACAACCTTCTTGGATGTCTTCTTCTTGGCAGGGGTCTTTCCTCGCAATTCATGTACACGAGCTTCCAATTTGAAGGTGGGTTGACCATCCCACTTCCTCATGTCCTCCCCCTGGTCACGCAGGAAGAACCAAAGTTCGCCACGTGTCATGCGCCTAGGTTTCCCTTTCCCTCTGACTGGGGCGGAAGAGAACTGATTTCTTGGGGTGCTCCTGACATCTAGGGCCCTCACCCGTAGATATGAGGAGGTACCAAGACTCTCTTCAAAGTTCTGAAGCCAGGAAGAGACTGCCTCCACAGTTGGTGTACGTCTTAGTCCTTCTCCCACATTCATTTCTGGGTAGTACATCGCAGCCAAGCCGGCAGAATACGAGGATGGCGCACCTTTAATCACCTTCCTCCACATGGCCCGTGTGCACAGGACATCCTCTGGATTTTTAGGGGCTTCATCATTATCTGGATCACCATAGATGACTTCCAGCACTGCTAATTCTATCAGGTACTGGACACCTTCATCTGCAGTACTCCACTTCCCTGGGGAGTTGTCTGTAAGATCTTCCTTGAAAGGATATCATGCTCTAACACTTGAAAGGAGCCGTCTCCACAGACTGCAAATTTCTGGCTCTTTTCCAATTCCCCTTTCAATTCCTCGATTTCTAGCAAGGGAACCCAGCTGTTGGGCTTCCTTACCTTCCAGCTGTTGAGTATCAGCCCCATTATCCCAGCATCGAAGCAGCCAGGCAGCAATCCGCTCACCCGGCTGGCGGCTATAGTCTTTCCGCAGGTCTCGCAGTTCTGATGACGTCAGGGACCGGGTAGTTTCTGCCTCCTCTTTGAGTTCTGTTATTCCCTCTTCTGACCCCTTTGCTGAAGGACCCGCTTCTTCCTCTTCTTTCTCCTCCCTTATTAATCGAGGGTATGGCCCTGTTGTTCTCCTTGTCCACTGTTTCTTTTTTACTACTGGGGCAATCTCTGCTGTTGTTGTTATTGTTTGAGTTCCCACCTCCACCACAGTCCTTTGAGAGCACTGAACTGCAGCTCGATAAGCACAGGCCAGGCCCCAGTACAGCGCTAGGAGTTGCTGATTTTCACTGGGATAGGCAAGGCACCCTTCGATCAGGTGTTGTGTCAATTTTGTGGAGTTGCTTGCCTGTTCAGGGGTAAGATCCCAGGCTACGGGAGGTGATAACCGTCCTAGGAATCTGCCCAAATCCTTCCACTCCCCCTGCCACCCAGGGACAGGCCGCCTCAGGGCACATTTTGGTATTGTCTCACCCAAAATTTGCCTTCTCTTACACCAAAAACCTACCGAGCTCCACACAACCCACAATAGGCGAACGGCATTAATGAACAGTATCAAAGAGCTAACATAAGGATTAATAAGTACTTCGGGAGCCTGCAGAATAAAACCACTCATGATGTTCCCAATTTCTTCCAGCATGTTCCCGAGCTCAGCAAAATAAAGATAAGCAGCGCAATCAACAAACCCGTGACCAGCACAAGAGCTTGTCGCTTAATAACTGCTATAGCTATAGCACAATTAATATAAAACTGCCGTTGTCGAGCACCACGTTGGGTGCCAAATAGACTGTGGTGGTTTGACCTTGGCTAAATGCCAGGTACCCACCAAGTCGCTCTATCACTTTCCCCCCCTTCCCCTTTTTTCTCAACAGGGCAAAGAGGGGAAAGAAAATAAGACAGGTAAAAAAACAACCCTTGTGGGTAAAACAAAAGCAGTTTTAATAAAAGCAAAGCGAAGCAAAGGTCCACGCGCAGAAGCAAACAAAGAAAACAGATTTATTCTCTACTTCCCATGAACAGGCGATGTCGGGCCTTCTCAGGAAGCAGGGCTCCCATACGCGTAGTGGTTGCCTCGGAGGACCAAGGGTGACCCCACCCCCTTCCTCCTTTCTCCCAGCTTTATACTGAGCAGACGTCATATGGTCTGGAATATCCCTTTGGTCAGTTCGGGTCAGCTGTCCTGGTTGTGTCCCCTCCCAAGATCTTGCCCACCCCGTCCCACTGTGGGGGGGAAATGTCAGAAAGAGCCTTGGTGCTGTGTAAGCACTACTCAGCAGTAGCCACACCACCAGTGTGCTATCAACACCCTGCCAGCTCCCGACATAAAACACAGCACCATGAGGGCTGCTATGGGGGAAAACCAATTCTGGCTCAGCCAGACCCGGTACAAGTAATAAAACAGAGTGGCTTAAATTTTAATGTATGCAAAGAAAATCAAGAGAGATTTGAAGATCAGAATGAGTGAGGTCTAGCTTTTCTACCTCAGTAGCTTTGAATCATTGTCATAATGGATTAAATGGCGAGAACATTGGCTTAGCGTTATGTAAGATATTGTGGGCATTTACCAGGTTGGCTGCGAGATGATGAGCTTAAAATAAATAAGGAAACGCCAACCTCTGTGTTAAAATAATTAAATTTTTATTTCCAAGTAAATGTTTTTAATATAATATGGAACTAACTTTAAAACTTGAAAATAATTTAAGTGAATCTTGTTCAAATTTGTTTTCTCTTCTGTATTGAACTCTATGCTGTTCTATTCAAATTATCTAAATATAAAAATAGATAAACAGGCTAAAACCAGGAAAACTAAGCATATTTTATTTTAGTACCATATGAACATAATTTGTGTATTTTCTTATATTTTTATCTAGTCTTTTATTGCTTAAATATTTTGCACATGATAAAAATTAATTTTGTGATTTATGAAATTTTGTGAAATAGGGAATGCTTATTACATGCTATTATATATTTTTTATATATTTTGTCTGACTCCTTTGCAATAGAACTAGTATTGTTAAGCTCAGGGAGCTGATATCAATTCATTACTAAAACTGTGAAAATATTTGTTCAAAACATTCTGCATTCCCTATTACTCTGTGTTACATAGCTTGGCTTCTGGTGCAAAAATTCTTAGAAGGAAAGATGTGCATGTTTGCTAGTTATAAAAAATTTGTCAAAACTGTTTGAGATTTTTCTCTAAAATGAAATGAGGGAAAACACTACTTCTTTCTCGAAGTATCTTGAGTAATACTTGCACTAATCTATATTCTTAAAGAATAAGGTTTTGGATTTAAACTTCCTGATCTCTCTCATATATCAAAGAACACTTTAATAAAGGTACATCCTATTTGCATAATGACAGATATTATCATCTCTGCTGTCACAACACAACATTGTTTTCCCTTCAGAAATTAATTAGCTGGTCTACTTAGCATACATAGATACAGAAAGGTTCATTAACTCTCTGATTTAAGTAATTTTTCATATTAGCGCAGCAACTGATATTTAAAACTAGCTACCTAATTCTGTTAGTTTTGACAATGTACGTTTCAGTCCTTTTACTCATTTCTTGAAATATTTGTGGGCTTGTTCTTAAAAATAAACTTCTGAATAATGTTATTAATATTTCCCTATCCATTTCTTACTTTATAGATGCAGTAAATATTTATTATAATTTACTTGTACACTAAATTATAATTAGGACACTTGGTCAACTCCCTACAGTAACTTTTATCCAGTTATCAATTTTATAGCAACATTTGATTTTGTTTGTGTGTTTAGCATGAAAGGATGGAGGAGACTGTGAACTGAGTAGTTCAAGTGGTGAAGAAGATGACTTGTTTTGAGGAAACAGGAAAAAGGAAGAAAAGGGAAAATGCATAATTTTAAGGAAGAAGGAGAAGAAAAAACCTGGGGACTATGGGGAGAAAAAGGATATACAGATTACAAGGATTATGGATGAACGTAACAGACCAGCGAGTAGCAAAAATACTGTATTTGAACATCATATATTATACAGTGCCTTATTCTCAGAAGTGTTTAAAACGGTGATTTTTGTATACATACATATGTATACATATAAACAATGTAAGGAGGACTATCAAAGAAAAGGTACTTCTGGAAACAATCAGAAACCTCACACATACATAGCTTTTTCAAATTTAGTAATATGTAGATAGGAATATATTACTCTAGGCTTTGATTATACAAAGACTGATGTGTATGCTTTACTTTGGACCCTCTCTGTAGTCCCTTTGGCTTCAGTGTATAATATATATAGTTAAGCACATTTGTTACAGGATTCAGGCTTATAGTACTGTATTTTGTGACCTATTATATTCTGCCTTTATTTGCATGAGGACCTTCTTTTAAATTCATAGACTCAAATTATTTGCATTTCTACATGTTTACAGTGTTTTTCTTTTTACCTCCTGCATAAAAAATGATGGTGATTCATAGAAAAATCTGGTATGTTCTCATCTGAACATGGATTTTAAAAAGAATTTGTGCAGCATAACACATTCTAAAACCAACACACAATATTGTCATGTTGCAGTCATAAAACAAAGTCTCTCTTATCAATGCTATGGCTAAATAGGTCTATCAGGATTGGATAAATAATTATTATCACTGTTTTATATAAAATGACTGAGTAGCACAATGTCACATACTAGCAATACTACCGCTACTAGTTAAAATAGGGTCATAAATTAGAGCAACTGCTTCTCTGTTTTCAGAAAAATAAAATCCAACAATTGCCATCTTAAAAAAAAATCAGTGAAAAGCTACTGCTGTTTACATCTGATGTATCTGATGGGTGTTTTGTTGAAACTGGAGATTCCCAACTGTGAGAAATTCTCAATAAAATTGTTTAACACTATAACTAGTGTTCTGAATACATGTGGCTGAAATTTAGAAGTAATATCTTCTGTAATTATTTTTAAGCACCTGATATTGAGTTACTATTAGTATATTAGTTCTTGTTGTTGTCAGATTTCAAGGATTTTATAATGCCATAAATAACTAAATCTAGGCATAATGACAAATTATAATTTTAAAGTATGCTTTCCCACAATTTGTACATTCAGTTTTATGAGTAGTCACTTGTGTTCTTCATGGTAGAAAATCACATTTAAAAGCAAAAAATACAAGGATTTATGTAGCGGCTGAAATAACGAGTCAGAGTGTTCTCTTTTTTTTTCTGCAGGGCAGGGGCTGTTTATTCTTACAACAGTACATACTTATGCTCTCGTTAAAGCTCTTACTTCATCATTAGCAAATCAGCAATTAGACAGCTATCAACCTTTTCTCCTACCAGCATAAGACCACTCTAACATGCGCTGTGCAGACCAATCACCTTCTTGTTCACGCGCTGTTCACGCAGCGGTAACTTCTCACAGTTCAGTGTTGCAGCTGTCCGTTGTTTTTCCCTGCCACCTTGGCACAGCTCAGCAGTTTCTTATCTTTCTCCCAAGGCCTGTTTTTCATCAAAGGCCTGTTTCTCATCAAAGCCCTACTGCTTCTCAGGGGCTGTGCTGACAGGCCGATGCCTCTCCTACATCTCCCCCTTCTTTGTTTTACAGCTGCACCTGCAAAGCTTTAACAAATAAAGTTCAGACAAACTTCAAAAAACACAGTATGCATAAAATAGTTCTACAAGAAGCTAAAAACAATACAGCAGTCACAGTTACTAGTTGAAAAGAGTAGGCTGGTTTCACTGCCAATAATTAAAGCATTACAAAATAAGGAAAATAAAGAATAGCACACTTACTTAATGGGGTACTAATATTCAGATCCACAACTGCCGGGGAACCCTGGTTGCAGCGAGGATTTGGAGTACCTTTCCTTGCAAACCGGAAATCCTACGCGATGCGTCCATCCGTAGGTGAGGCATCCAAAATCACTGCAAGCAGGTCCAGCCTCATTTATCTAATTCATCAGGCCAAAATAACTGGCAATTTTCTTTGAGCGGAAACATCTGATCTCATCCTCCTGTTGGGTTCCACCCAGAGCCTGGCCACCACTCAAGGGGGAAAACCAAGGGAGTTTCTAATAAGGTTAAACACTTGGGTTCTTAATTCTTAATATTGCTTCTTAATATTGCTAAACAGAGAATTGTCTAAGCTACATCTTTCACTAGTAACTAATAAACCTATATATTTTGTTAATAATCAAATACTCATTAGTTGAGGGGTCTGTGGCATCGGGTTAGAGGGTTGCTCCTTCCAGCTCACGATATAGCTTAACTTTCCTTGCTGGTATCCACCGGGGACCTGTGGGCGATAAAACACAAACATACCCCCTCCCCCACACCAACAGATCTACTCTCCAGGTCGGGCCTCCTTCGAGATCCTTATACAAGACCCGTAGTTTAATTGCAGAGTCTGTTGTGGTGCTAAAATGACGTTCTGCTGCTGTCAAAGCAGAATGATTTCTGTTAAAGAAATTAAGAGTATATAAAGCCATTGCCAGCTGATTATGTGGTGTGTCCTGAGACCACTCATCGCGAGTGCCATTAAAAGTCATATAATGGACAACCAGGGGATCAGGCTTAGTCAGCATGGGTTTATGAAAGGCAGGTCCTTCCTGACAAACCTGATCTCCTTCTATGACAAGATGACCCGACTATTGGACGAGGGAAAAGCTGTCGATATTATCTACCTGGATTTTCGAAAAGCATTCGACACAGTTCCCCATAGGATTCTCATAGAAAAACTGGCTGCCCATGACCTGGATGAGCGAACGGTCTGCTGGGTCAAGCACTGGCTGGATGGACGGTCCCAGAGAGTGGTGGTCAATGGAGCTAAATCCAGCTGGCGGCCGGTCACAAGTGGTGTTCCTCAGGGCTCGGTGTTGGGACCATTTCTGTTCAACATCTTTACTGATGATCTTGATAAGGACATAGAGTGTATCATCAGTAAATTCGCAGATGACACCAAGTTAAGCGGGAGTGTCAATCTGCATGAAGATAGGGAGGCCCTACAGAGGGACTTGGATAGGTTGGATTGGTGGGCCAATGTTAATGGGATGAGCTTCAACAAGGCCAAGTGCCAGGTCCTGCACTTGGGCCACAACCACCCCATGCATCGCTACGGGCTTGGGGAGGTGTGGCTGGAGAGCTGTGTGGAAGAGAAGGATCTGGGGGTTCTAATTGACAAGCAGCTGAACATGAGTCGGCAGTGTGCCCGGGTGGCCAAGAAAGCCAACGGCATCCTGGCTTGTATTAGAAATAGTGTGACCAGCAGAAGCAGGGAGGTGATAGTCCCCCTGTACTCTGCACTGGTGAGGCCACACCTGGAGTATTGTGTCCAGTTTTGGGCACCTCAATACGAGAGAGATATCGAGGTGCTGGAGCGAGTGCAGAGGAGGGCAACGAAGCTGGTGAAGGGCCTGGAGAACAGATCCTATGAGGAGAGATTGAGGGAGCTGGGACTGTTCAGTTTGAGGAAGAGAAGGCTGAGGGGAGACCTCATCACTCTCTACACCTACCTGAAAGGACATTGTAGAGAGGTTGGTGCTGGTCTCTTCTCACAGGTGATTAGTGACAGAACAAGAGGGAATGGCTTTAAACTCCAACAGGGGAGGTTTAGACTGGACATTAGGAAAAAATTTTCCACAGAAAGAGTGGTCAGACAGTGGAATAGGCTGCCCAGGGAGGTGGTGGAGTCACCATCCCTGGATGTGTTTAAGGGTCGTTCAGATGAGATGTTGGGGGATATGGTGTAGGGGAGAACTTTGTAGAGTAGGGCTGATGGTTGGACTCGATGATCCCAAGGGTCTTTTCCAACCCGAATGATTCTATGATTCTATGAAAAGTATTGGGAGCATTGCTGATTTTTGTGTATAAAAGGAGCATGAAAACCTGCTGTTGGTGTACTTGATTTGTGGAAAAGTCCACCGAGCACCCAGGCCTGAATAAATACAGTATGTCTCCTGAGTGTGTTAAGATTGGTTTATTGCACGCTGGGCACGAATTTGCTTTTTGGGTAACAGTAGGACTCTGTCCAATGCATTGTTCATTAAATCTCTATATTTTAGCACTGACATGTTTAATTTGCCTCAGGGGGTGCAGTAAAAATTCCCCAACATCTTCCACCCATATTTATTCCATTGTCTCCTGGTTTACCTTCTCTTCAAGAACAAAATTCCAGCTCTTGTCTTGTATTAGAAAAACCTACATAATATTGCCCACTTTCTTGGTTGCCAAACGTATGTTTACATTTTTCCTGCTTTAGGACTCTGCACAATGGTATAGAGAAGGCTGCATGCAAATTCAAGTATATAAGTTTATTGTTGGGCTTACAGTTATGCACACTTACAAATTTTGGATTTCACATTCTACCATATTGCTACTGTAGCTGTGTATTTCCCTCTTGTCAATCTTCTGCTCCTACTAACGAAGCAGATTTCATATTTTCAGCTTTCTGATCCCCTAACTTTTTTTAAGCTCAGTACAGAAATTTGAGCCATCATGACTGTGTACAAGTTCCTCAAGTCAGGTTTCTTATTCAGTCCTTTTCAGGTGTGTATGTCTCAAGCATGGAAGAGTCAAAATTTCAGGCCCATTTTTGCTCCAACAGCTTCAAAAAACCAGGATGTGCTTCTTCTAAGATAGTTACTAAATTAATCAAAAAGGACATTTTACGCCATTTCAGCAAAACAACCATATCTAGGAAGGTACTTAAGAAAACTCGTCAGAACTAGATGAGTAATCAAGAAGTGTAACAAACAGAACTATCAGTATCAGAAGTATCAGTTAATACCAACAAGTACCGATACCCATTTTGCTGGGAAGTTCAGAAAAATCTATCTGCTAATAATCTCCAAGTGCGTTTCCTTTCTTCATTTTTCCTGGTGGAGGTCTGGTCTTATTTTGCGGATTGTTTTTCTCACATATTTCACACTTGTTAACGATGCTCTTTGCTATACCAGTCATTCCTATGCCTAGAGCATAGTCCTTCATGTTGTCCACTAATGCTTCTATTCCCCAATGAGTTTCTTTATGTGATTTTCCTAACAGCTCTCTCATTAGACTTTTGGGGAGTATCACACGCTGGTCTTCAGTCACCCACCAACCATCCTTGCTCTTTTCTGCATTTGTTGATTTAATTGGTTGCTCATCTCTTTCTGTGTACTGTGGGGGCTGGCCCAAATTTTGATACTTTTTATGCCACAAGCCGAGCATTTCTTCTTCTGCTGCTCATTTTGCAGCCATATATGCTTTACAAATCCCACAGCTACAAAAGTATGACAAATCTGGTGGGACTTACAGTGCATGATTGATAATAGTTTTGGTAAATTCACAGCTTCTAATAATTTCCTTATCAAATTCCCATATTTTATAGGAGTTCTTTGTGCTGATAAAAGGCCTTTTTCTTTCCATAATTCCCCGTGTGCATGGACCACTCCAAAAGCATATTTAGAATCAGTCCAGACATTAAGAGCTTTACCCGCTGAGATTTCCAAAGCTCTCGTTAAGGCTATTAATTCTGCCTTTTGAGCAGAGGTGCCATCTGATAGTGCACCTCCTTCTAATGTTTCATTTTCTGATACCACAGCATATCTCGCCTTTCTTTTTCCATGATCCACAAAACTCCTCCCATCCACAAACAAGTTCATTTCCACTGGCTCCGGGTGTATGCTGTTCAAATCAGCTCTACTAGAATACACTTGTTCAATTGTTGTCAAACAGTCATGTTCCAGTTCTATTTATCCTGGCAAAGGTAACAATGTGTCAGGGTTTAACACGGAGGTTATCTTTAGCTCTATGTCATCCTTTTCTAACAGTATTGCCTGGTATTTCATCATTCTGCTTGGAGAAAACCACAACCCTTTTTGCTCCAGTACAGTTGTGACTGCATGCGGTACTTGAACAACTAACTTCTGCCCCAAAGTAAATTTTCTTGCTTCTTGTATAAGTTTTATTGTAGCTGCAACTGCTCGTAAACAAGAAGGCCAACCTTTACTTAATTGATCCAGTTGTTTAGAAAAATATCCTACCTGTCTCCTCCAGGATCCAGTCTTTTGAGTTAATACTCCAAGCGCAATATGTTGTCTTTCATGAAGGAACAGCTCAAAAGGTTTTTCTAAGTTTGGCAGTCCGAGAGCATGGGCTGTCATTAAAGCGTGTTTAACTGAATGAATGATCGCTGACATTCTGGAGTCCATTCAAGGAGATTCCCAGATCCTTTTATAGCTTCATATAGAGGTTTGGCTATCAGTCCAAAATTAATTATCCACAGGCGACACCATCCGGCCATTCCGAGGAACGCTCTTAGTTCCTGTCTCGAAGCTGGCTCGGGTATTTGACAAATTGCTTCCTTCTGTTCTGCTCCCAGGCTGTGTTCTCCTTGGGTGATAGTAAAACCTAGATAAGTAACAGTTGTTTGCATTATTTGAGCCTTTTTCTGTGACACTCGATATCCGGACGCTCCCAGAAAATTCAAAAGATCTATCGTATACTGCATAAAGTCCATTTTTGTCTGGGAACTTAAAAGAATGTCATCTACATATTGCAATAGATTGACACGTTGTTCATTTTTCTCTCTGCCAGGTTTCTAATTCTTTTGTCAATTGATTCCCAAAAATAGTTGGGCTATTTTTAAGCCCCTGTGGCAGAACAGTCCAACATAATTGTGTTTTCCGACCAGTAGTAGGGCTTTCCCACTCAAAAGCAAATAGTCTCTGACTTTCTTCTTCTAGCGGGATACTAAAGAAAGCATCCTTTAAGTCCAGCACAGTAAACCATTGATCAGTTTCCCTTATAGTAGTCAATAAGGTATATGGATTGGCTACTACTGGATACACATCTTGAACAATTTGATTAATATCTCTTAAGTCCTGGACCAGCCAATACTCATTAGAGTGAGGTTCGTTTACCAGGAGAAGGGGAGTATTATATTCAGAATGACACTCTCTTAATAGTCCATATTTCTGTATCGGGTCTGGCTGAGCCAGAATTGGTTTTCCCCTGTAGCAGCCCTCATGGTGCTGTGTTTTATGCTGGGAGCTGGCAGGGTGTTGATAGCACACTGGTGTTGTGGCTACTGCTGAGTAGTGCTTACACAGCACCAAGGCTCTTTCTGACATTTCCCCCCCCACAGTGGGACGGGGTGGGCAAGATCTTGGGAGGGGACACAACCAGGACAGCTGACCCGAACTGACCAAAGGGATATTCCAGACCATATGACGTCTGCTCGAGTATAAAGCTGGGAGAAAGGAGGAAGGGGGTGGGGTCACCCTTGGTCCTCCGAGGCAACCGCTACGCATATCAGAGCCCTGCTTCCTGAGAAGGCCCGACATCGCCTGTTCATGGGAAGTAGAGAATAAATCTGTTTTCTTTTTTTGCTTCTGCGCGCGGACCTTTGCTTCGCTTTGCTTATATTAAAACTGCTGTTGTTTTACCCACAAGGGTTGTTTTGTTTTCCTATCTTATTTTCTTTCCCTTCTTTGCCCTATTGAGAAAAAAAGGGGAAGTGGGGGGAAGTGATAGAGCGACTTGGTGGGTACCTGGCATTTAGCCAAGGTCAAACCACCACAGTCTATTTTGGCGCCCAACGTGGGGCGGGACAACGGCAGTTTTATATTAATTTTGCTATAGCTATAGCAGTTAGTAAGCGACAAGCTCTTGTGCTGGTCACGGGTTTGTTTATTGCTCTGCTTATCTTTATTTTGCTAAGCTCGGGAACATGCTGGAAGAAATTTGGAACATCATGAGTGGTTTTATTCTGCAAGCTCCCGAAGTACTTATTAATCCTTATGTTAGCTCTTTGATACTGTTCATTAATGCTATTCGCCTATTGTGGGCTGTGTGGAGCTCGTTAGGTTTTTGGTGTAAGAGAAAGCAAATTTTGGGTGAGAGAATACCAAAATGTGCCCTGAGGCGGCCTGTCCCTGGGTGGCAGGGGGAGTGGAAGGATTTGGGCAGATTCCTAGGACGGTTATCACCTCCTGTAGCCTGGGATCTTACCCCTGAACAGGCAAGCAACTCCACAAAACTGACACAACACCTGATCGAAGGGTGCCTTGCCTATCCCAGTGAAAATCAGCAACTCCTAGCGCTGTACTGGGGCCTGGCCTGTGCTTATCGAGCTGCAGTTCAGTGCTCTCAAAGGACTGTGGTGGAAACGGGAACTCAAACAAAAACAATAACAGCAGAGATTGCCCCAGTAGTAAAAAAGAAACAGTGGACAAGGAGAACAACAGGTCCATACCCTCGATTAATAAGGGACGAAAAAGAGGAGGAAGAAGCGGGTCCTTCAGCAAAGGGGTCAGAAGAGGGAATAACAGAACTCAAACAGGAGGCAGAAACTACCCGGTCCCTGACATCATCAGAACTGCGAGATCTGCGGAAAGACTATAGCCGCCAGCCGGGTGAGCGGATTGCTGCCTGGCTGCTTCGATGCTGGGATAACGGGGCTGATGCTCAGCAGCTGGAAGGTAAGGAAGCCCAACAGCTGGGTTCCCTTGCTAGAGATTGAGGAATTGAAAGGGGAATTGGAAAAGAAACAGGAATTTGCAGTCTGTGGAGACGGCTCCTTTCAAGTGTTAAAGCAAGATATCCTTTCAAGGAAGATCTTACGGACAACTCCCCAGGGAAGTGGGCTACTGCGGATGAAGGTGTCCAGTACCTGAGAGAACTAGCAGTGCTGGAAGTCATCTATAGTGATCCAGATAATGATGAAGCCCCTAAAAATCCAGAGGATGTCCTGTGCACACGGGCCATGTGGAGGAAGGTGATTAAAGGTGCACCATCCTCGTATTCTGCGGTCTTGGCTGCGATGTACTATCCAGAAATGGATATGGGAGAAGGACTAAGATGTACACCAACTGTGGAGGCAGTCTCTTCCTGGCTTCAGAACTTTGAAGAGAGTCTTGGAACCTCCTCATCTCTACGGGCGAGTGCCTTAGATGTCAGGAGCACCCCAAGAAATCGGTTCTCTTCCACCCCAGTCAGAGGGAAAGGGAAACCTAGGCGCATGACACGTGGCGAACTTTGGTTCTTCCTGCGTGACCAGGGGGAGGACATGAGGAAGTGGGATGGTCAACCCACCTTCAAATTGGAAGCTCGTGTACATGAATTGCGAGGAAAGACCCCTGCCAAGAAGACAACATCCAAGAAGGTTGTTAATGTAGCTGGCGTGAAACCGCAAGAAAGTAATCAGCGATCTCCCAGATACAGGAAGACTGAGATCACCTCCCTTGGCCCTGATGAAGGAGTTTCCGGCCTGGCACGGCAAGGGTCAGACAGTGAATACTCTGACCAAGAACAGGAATAGAGGGCCCCTGCCTCCAGCCAGGAGGAGGAAAGGGATGATCGGGTGTATTGGACAGTGTGGATTCGATGGCCTGGCACATCAAATCCACAGAAGTACCAGGCTTTAATCGATACCGGGGCACAGTGTACATTAATGCCATCAAGCTATAGAGGGGCAGAACCTATCTGGATCTCGGGAGTGACAGGCGGATGTCAAGAACTGTCAGTACTGGAGGCCGAGGTTAGCTTGACTGGGGATAAGTGGGAAAAACATCCCATTGTAACTGTTTCAGAAGCCCCTTGTATCTTGGGCATTGACTACCTCAAGAGGGGGTATTTCAAAGACCCAAAAGGATACCGATGGGCTTTTGGTGTGGCCAGTGTGAACACAGAGAAGGTCAAACAGTTGTCTAATCTGCCTGGCCTCTCAGGAGATCCTTTTGTTGTAGGACTGTTGCGAGTTAAAGAACAACAGGTGCCAATTGCCATGAGGACCGTGCACCGACGGCAGTATCGCACAAACCGAGACTCTCTGGCTCCCATCCAAGAACTGATCCGTCAACTGGAGACCCAAGGTGTCATCAGTAAGACACATTCGCCTTTTAATAGCCCAATATGGCCAGTGCGAAAGTCTGACGGAGGGTGGAGGTTGACAGTAGACTATCGTGGCCTGAACGAAGTGACGCCACCACTGAGTGCTGCTGTACCAGATATGTTAGAGCTCCAGTATGAACTAGAGTAAAAGGCAGCCAAGTGGTACGCCACAATCGACATCGCCAATGCATTCTTTTCAATTCCTTTGGCAGAAGAGTGCAGGCCACAGTTTGCTTTCACGTGGAGGGGTGTCCAATATACCTGGAATCGACTACCCCAGGGGTGGAAGCACAGCCCCACTATTTGTCATGGACTAATTCAAACTGCACTGGAAAAGGGTGATGCCCCTGAACATCTACAGTACATCGATGACATCATTGTGTGGGGCAACGAGGCAGAAGAAGTGTTCAAGAAAGGACAAAAAGTAATTGAGATTCTTCTGAGAGCTGGGTTTGCCATAAAGAAAAGCAAGGTCAAGGGACCAGCACAGGAGATTCAGTTCTTGGGAATAAAATGGCAAGATGGACGCCGCCATGTGCCTATGGAGGTTGTCAACAAGATAGCAGCTATGTCTCCACCGACCAACAAGAAGGAAACACAAGCTTTCTTAGGACTTGTGGGATTTTGGAGGATGCACATTCCAGGTTACAGTCAGCTGGTGAGCCCTCTCTATCAAGTAACCCGAAAGAAGAACAATTTTGAGTGGGGTCTTGAGCAACAACAAGCCTTTGAGCACATCAAACAGGAGATAGCTCGGGCGGTAGCTCTTGGGCCTGTTCGGACAGGACCAGATGTGCAAAATGTACTTTACACATCAACTGGGGAGCATGGCCTCACATGGAGCCTCTGGCAGAAGATACCACGTGAAACTCGGGGTCGACCATTAGGATTTTGGAGCCGGGGATATCGAGGATCAGAAGCCCACTACACTCCAACTGAAAAGGAGATACTGGCAGCATATGAGGGGATTCGAGCCGCTTCCGAAGTTGTTGGTACAGAAGCACAGCTCCTCTTGGCACCGCGATTGCCTGTACTACATTGGATGTTCAAAGGAAACATCCCTTCTACACACCATGCAACCAGTGCTACCTG
The DNA here is from genome assembly GCF_031877795.1 of Strix aluco. Classification (NCBI taxonomy): domain Eukaryota; kingdom Metazoa; phylum Chordata; class Aves; order Strigiformes; family Strigidae; genus Strix; species Strix aluco. The sequence continues at coordinate 14,413,494 of NC_133970.1, forward strand.
GAGTAAATGGGTAGCGTTAATCACGCAACGAGCTCGACTGGGAAAACCCAACCGTCCAGGAATCCTGGAAGAGATCATGGACTGGCCAGAAGGTAGAGATTTTGGAGCACTGCCTGAGGAGGTGGCTCGTGCCCAAGAAGCACCACCATATAACGAATTACCAGAAGATGAAAGGCGGTATGCTCTGTTTACTGATGGATCCTGTCGTGTGGTAGGAAACCATCGAAAGTGGAAAGCTGCTGTGTGGAGCCCCACAAGACAAGTCGTTGAGGCCACTGAAGGAGAGGGCGAGTCAAGTCAGTTTGCAGAAGTAAAAGCGATCCAACTAGCCCTAAAGATTGCTGAACGAGAAAAGTGGCCAGTACTGTATCTCTACACTGACTCCTGGATGGTGGCTAATGCCCTGTGGGGGTGGCTACAGGAGTGGAAGAAGACCAATTGGCAGCGCAGAGGTAAACCCATCTGGGCTGCTGCACTGTGGCAGGACATCGCTGCCCGAGTGGAAAACGTGGCTCTAAAGGTACGTCATGTAGATGCCCACGTGCCCAAAAGCCGTGCCACCGAAGAACATCAAAACAATGAGCAAGTAGACAAGGCTGCTAAAATTGAAGTAGCTCAGCTGGACCTGGACTGGGAGCGCAAGGGTGAGCTATTTGTAGCTCGATGGGCCCATGAAACATCCGGGCATCTCGGGAGAGATGCAACGTACAGATGGGCTTGTGATCGAGGGGTGGACCTGACCATGGAGGCCATCTCACAGGTCACTCATGAATGCGAAACATGTGCTGCAATCAAGCGAGCCACACGAGTAAAGTCTCCCTGGAACAGAGGGCGATGGCTGAGTTTTCGATAGGGTGAGGCCTGGCCAATTGACTATATTGGACCATTGCCACGAACACGCCAAGGCAAGCGCTACATACTCACTATGGTGGAAGCAACTACTGGTTGGCTTGAGACGTACCCTGTAAATCATGCCACTGCCCGAAATACCATCTTAGGTCTTGAAAGGCAAATTTTATGGCGACATGGTACTCCTGAAAGAATCGAATCAGACAACGGGACCCATTTTCGAAATAATCTCATAAACTCCTGGGCAAAGAAACATGGCATTGAGTGGGTGTATCACATCCCTTATTACCCACAAGCGTCTGGAAAGATTGAAAGATACAATGGACTGTTGAAGACTATGTTGAGAGCATTGGACAATGGGGGATGGAAACACTGGGATATAAATTTAGCAGAAGCCACTTGGCTAATTAACACCAGAGGATCTGTTAACCGTCCTGGTCCTGCCCAAACAAAACCCCTTCATACTGTGGGAGGAGATAAGGTCCCTGTAGTACACACAGGGAAATGGCTGGGGAAGGCAGTATGGATTGCTCCTCCCTTGGGAAAAGGCAAGCCCACTCGTGGGATTGTTTTTGCTCAGGGACCTGGATGTACTTGGTGGGTAATGCGGGAGGATGGGGCTACTCAGTGTGTGCCTCAAGGAGATTTAACCTTGGGGGGGAAATAATCTGTGGGCTGAGTTGTATGTTGCAGGAAGTGATGGAGGAAGTAGGAACGACGAAGAGTGAACCAGATACGTGCGATGATGACCCAAACCTAGCCGGTGCTGGAGTCCAACAGTCAAACATACTGCTCCTGTCCTGAACATCCACCTTGACAGATGGCAGCCAAGTCACTGAACATCTAGAGGAGTGAAGAAAGCTTACGGAATGAATAAATGAGTGTTATGTGGGACCTGGGCATGACGTAAATGGTATGGAATAAGGGGTGGAGACTGTATCGGGTCTGGCTGAGCCAGAATTGGTTTTCCCCTGTAGCAGCCCTCATGGTGCTGTGTTTTATGCTGGGAGCTGGCAGGGTGTTGATAGCACACTGGTGTTGTGGCTACTGCTGAGTAGTGCTTACACAGCACCAAGGCTCTTTCTGACATTTCCCCCCCCACAGTGGGACGGGGTGGGCAAGATCTTGGGAGGGGACACAACCAGGACAGCTGACCCGAACTGACCAAAGGGATATTCCAGACCATATGACGTCTGCTCGAGTATAAAGCTGGGAGAAAGGAGGAAGGGGGTGGGGTCACCCTTGGTCCTCCGAGGCAACCGCTACGCATATCAGAGCCCTGCTTCCTGAGAAGGCCCGACATCGCCTGTTCATGGGAAGTAGAGAATAAATCTGTTTTCTTTTTTTGCTTCCGCGCGCGGACCTTTGCTTCGCTTTGCTTATATTAAAACTGCTGTTGTTTTACCCACAAGGGTTGTTTTGTTTTCCTATCTTATTTTCTTTCCCTTCTTTGCCCTATTGAGAAAAAAAGGGGAAGGGGGGGGAAGTGATAGAGCGACTTGGTGGGTACCTGGCATTTAGCCAAGGTCAAACCACCACAGTCTATTTTGGCGCCCAACGTGGGGCGGGACAACGGCAGTTTTATATTAATTTTGCTATAGCTATAGCAGTTAGTAAGCGACAAGCTCTTGTGCTGGTCACGGGTTTGTTTATTGCTCTGCTTATCTTTATTTTGCTAAGCTCGGGAACATGCTGGAAGAAATTTGGAACATCATGAGTGGTTTTATTCTGCAAGCTCCCGAAGTACTTATTAATCCTTATGTTAGCTCTTTGATACTGTTCATTAATGCTATTCGCCTATTGTGGGCTGTGTGGAGCTCGTTAGGTTTTTGGTGTAAGAGAAAGCAAATTTTGGGTGAGAGAATACCAAAATGTGCCCTGAGGCGGCCTGTCCCTGGGTGGCAGGGGGAGTGGAAGGATTTGGGCAGATTCCTAGGACGGTTATCACCTCCTGTAGCCTGGGATCTTACCCCTGAACAGGCAAGCAACTCCACAAAACTGACACAACACCTGATCGAAGGGTGCCTTGCCTATCCCAGTGAAAATCAGCAACTCCTAGCGCTGTACTGGGGCCTGGCCTGTGCTTATCGAGCTGCAGTTCAGTGCTCTCAAAGGACTGTGGTGGAAACGGGAACTCAAACAAAAACAATAACAGCAGAGATTGCCCCAGTAGTAAAAAAGAAACAGTGGACAAGGAGAACAACAGGTCCATACCCTCGATTAATAAGGGACGAAAAAGAGGAGGAAGAAGCGGGTCCTTCAGCAAAGGGGTCAGAAGAGGGAATAACAGAACTCAAACAGGAGGCAGAAACTACCCGGTCCCTGACATCATCAGAACTGCGAGATCTGCGGAAAGACTATAGCCGCCAGCCGGGTGAGCGGATTGCTGCCTGGCTGCTTCGATGCTGGGATAACGGGGCTGATGCTCAGCAGCTGGAAGGTAAGGAAGCCCAACAGCTGGGTTCCCTTGCTAGAGATCGAGGAATTGAAAGGGGAATTGGAAAAGAAACAGGAATTTGCAGTCTGTGGAGACGGCTCCTTTCAAGTGTTAAAGCAAGATATCCTTTCAAGGAAGATCTTACGGACAACTCCCCAGGGAAGTGGGCTACTGCGGATGAAGGTGTCCAGTACCTGAGAGAACTAGCAGTGCTGGAAGTCATCTATAGTGATCCAGATAATGATGAAGCCCCTAAAAATCCAGAGGATGTCCTGTGCACACGGGCCATGTGGAGGAAGGTGATTAAAGGTGCACCATCCTCGTATTCTGCGGTCTTGGCTGCGATGTACTATCCAGAAATGGATATGGGAGAAGGACTAAGATGTACACCAACTGTGGAGGCAGTCTCTTCCTGGCTTCAGAACTTTGAAGAGAGTCTTGGAACCTCCTCATCTCTACGGGCGAGTGCCTTAGATGTCAGGAGCACCCCAAGAAATCGGTTCTCTTCCACCCCAGTCAGAGGGAAAGGGAAACCTAGGCGCATGACACGTGGCGAACTTTGGTTCTTCCTGCGTGACCAGGGGGAGGACATGAGGAAGTGGGATGGTCAACCCACCTTCAAATTGGAAGCTCGTGTACATGAATTGCGAGGAAAGACCCCTGCCAAGAAGACAACATCCAAGAAGGTTGTTAATGTAGCTGGCGTGAAACCGCAAGAAAGTAATCAGCGATCTCCCAGATACAGGAAGACTGAGATCACCTCCCTTGGCCCTGATGAAGGAATCTCCGGCCTGGCACGGCAAGGGTCAGACAGTGAATACTCTGACCAAGAACAGGAATAGAGGGCCCCTGCCTCCAGCCAGGAGGAGGAAAGGGATGATCGGGTGTATTGGACAGTGTGGATTCGATGGCCTGGCACATCAAATCCACAGAAGTACCAGGCTTTAATCGATACCGGGGCACAGTGTACATTAATGCCATCAAGCTATAGAGGGGCAGAACCTATCTGGATCTCGGGAGTGACAGGCGGATGTCAAGAACTGTCAGTACTGGAGGCCGAGGTTAGCTTGACTGGGGATAAGTGGGAAAAACATCCCATTGTAACTGTTTCAGAAGCCCCTTGTATCTTGGGCATTGACTACCTCAAGAGGGGGTATTTCAAAGACCCAAAAGGATACCGATGGGCTTTTGGTGTGGCCAGTGTGAACACAGAGAAGGTCAAACAGTTGTCTAATCTGCCTGGCCTCTCAGGAGATCCTTTTGTTGTAGGACTGTTGCGAGTTAAAGAACAACAGGTGCCAATTGCCATGAGGACCGTGCACCGACGGCAGTATCGCACAAACCGAGACTCTCTGGCTCCCATCCAAGAACTGATCCGTCAACTGGAGACCCAAGGTGTCATCAGTAAGACACATTCGCCTTTTAATAGCCCAATATGGCCAGTGCGAAAGTCTGACGGAGGGTGGAGGTTGACAGTAGACTATCGTGGCCTGAACGAAGTGACGCCACCACTGAGTGCTGCTGTACCAGATATGTTAGAGCTCCAGTATGAACTAGAGTAAAAGGCAGCCAAGTGGTACGCCACAATCGACATCGCCAATGCATTCTTTTCAATTCCTTTGGCAGAAGAGTGCAGGCCACAGTTTGCTTTCACGTGGAGGGGTGTCCAATATACCTGGAATCGACTACCCCAGGGGTGGAAGCACAGCCCCACTATTTGTCATGGACTAATTCAAACTGCACTGGAAAAGGGTGATGCCCCTGAACATCTACAGTACATCGATGACATCATTGTGTGGGGCAACGAGGCAGAAGAAGTGTTCAAGAAAGGACAAAAAGTAATTGAGATTCTTCTGAGAGCTGGGTTTGCCATAAAGAAAAGCAAGGTCAAGGGACCAGCACAGGAGATTCAGTTCTTGGGAATAAAATGGCAAGATGGACGCCGCCATGTGCCTATGGAGGTTGTCAACAAGATAGCAGCTATGTCTCCACCGACCAACAAGAAGGAAACACAAGCTTTCTTAGGACTTGTGGGATTTTGGAGGATGCACATTCCAGGTTACAGTCAGCTGGTGAGCCCTCTCTATCAAGTAACCCGAAAGAAGAACCATTTTGAGTGGGGTCTTGAGCAACAACAAGCCTTTGAGCACATCAAACAGGAGATAGCTCGGGCGGTAGCTCTTGGGCCTGTTCGGACAGGACCAGATGTGCAAAATGTACTTTACACATCAACTGGGGAGCATGGCCTCACATGGAGCCTCTGGCAGAAGATACCACGTGAAACTCGGGGTCGACCATTAGGATTTTGGAGCCGGGGATATCGAGGATCAGAAGCCCACTACACTCCAACTGAAAAGGAGATACTGGCAGCATATGAGGGGATTCGAGCCGCTTCCGAAGTTGTTGGTACAGAAGCACAGCTCCTCTTGGCACCGCGATTGCCTGTACTACATTGGATGTTCAAAGGAAACATCCCTTCTACACACCATGCAACCAGTGCTACCTGGAGTAAATGGGTAGCGTTAATCACGCAACGAGCTCGACTGGGAAAACCCAACCGTCCAGGAATCCTGGAAGAGATCATGGACTGGCCAGAAGGTAGAGATTTTGGAGCACTGCCTGAGGAGGTGGCTCGTGCCCAAGAAGCACCACCATATAACGAATTACCAGAAGATGAAAGGCGGTATGCTCTGTTTACTGATGGATCCTGTCGTGTGGTAGGAAACCATCGAAAGTGGAAAGCTGCTGTGTGGAGCCCCACAAGACAAGTCGTTGAGGCCACTGAAGGAGAGGGCGAGTCAAGTCAGTTTGCAGAAGTAAAAGCGATCCAACTAGCCCTAAAGATTGCTGAACGAGAAAAGTGGCCAGTACTGTATCTCTACACTGACTCCTGGATGGTGGCTAATGCCCTGTGGGGGTGGCTACAGGAGTGGAAGAAGACCAATTGGCAGCGCAGAGGTAAACCCATCTGGGCTGCTGCACTGTGGCAGGACATCGCTGCCCGAGTGGAAAACGTGGCTCTAAAGGTACGTCATGTAGATGCCCACGTGCCCAAAAGCCGTGCCACCGAAGAACATCAAAACAATGAGCAAGTAGACAAGGCTGCTAAAATTGAAGTAGCTCAGCTGGACCTGGACTGGGAGCGCAAGGGTGAGCTATTTGTAGCTCGATGGGCCCATGAAACATCCGGGCATCTCGGGAGAGATGCAACGTACAGATGGGCTTGTGATCGAGGGGTGGACCTGACCATGGAGGCCATCTCACAGGTCACTCATGAATGCGAAACATGTGCTGCAATCAAGCGAGCCACACGAGTAAAGTCTCCCTGGAACAGAGGGCGATGGCTGAGTTTTCGATAGGGTGAGGCCTGGCCAATTGACTATATTGGACCATTGCCACGAACACGCCAAGGCAAGCGCTACATACTCACTATGGTGGAAGCAACTACTGGTTGGCTTGAGACGTACCCTGTAAATCATGCCACTGCCCGAAATACCATCTTAGGTCTTGAAAGGCAAATTTTATGGCGACATGGTACTCCTGAAAGAATCGAATCAGACAACGGGACCCATTTTCGAAATAATCTCATAAACTCCTGGGCAAAGAAACATGGCATTGAGTGGGTGTATCACATCCCTTATTACCCACAAGCGTCTGGAAAGATTGAAAGATACAATGGACTGTTGAAGACTATGTTGAGAGCATTGGACAATGGGGGATGGAAACACTGGGATATAAATTTAGCAGAAGCCACTTGGCTAATTAACACCAGAGGATCTGTTAACCGTCCTGGTCCTGCCCAAACAAAACCCCTTCATACTGTGGGAGGAGATAAGGTCCCTGTAGTACACACAGGGAAATGGCTGGGGAAGGCAGTATGGATTGCTCCTCCCTTGGGAAAAGGCAAGCCCACTCGTGGGATTGTTTTTGCTCAGGGAACTGGATGTACTTGGTGGGTAATGCGGGAGAATGGGGCTACTCAGTGTGTGCCTCAAGGAGATTTAACCTTGGGGGGGAAATAATCTGTGGGCTGAGTTGTATGTTGCAGGAAGTGATGGAGGAAGTAGGAACGACGAAGAGTGAACCAGATACGTGCGATGATGACCCAAACCTAGCCGGTGCTGGAGTCCAACAGTCAAACATACTGCTCCTGTCCTGAACATCCACCTTGACAGATGGCAGCCAAGTCACTGAACATCTAGAGGAGTGAAGAAAGCTTACGGAATGAATAAATGAGTGTTATGTGGGACCTGGGCATGACGTAAATGGTATGGAATAAGGGGTGGAGACTGTATCGGGTCTGGCTGAGCCAGAATTGGTTTTCCCCTGTAGCAGCCCTCATGGTGCTGTGTTTTATGCTGGGAGCTGGCAGGGTGTTGATAGCACACTGGTGTTGTGGCTACTGCTGAGTAGTGCTTACACAGCACCAAGGCTCTTTCTGACATTTCCCCCCCCACAGTGGGACGGGGTGGGCAAGATCTTGGGAGGGGACACAACCAGGACAGCTGACCCGAACTGACCAAAGGGATATTCCAGACCATATGACGTCTGCTCGAGTATAAAGCTGGGAGAAAGGAGGAAGGGGGTGGGGTCACCCTTGGTCCTCCGAGGCAACCGCTACGCATATCAGAGCCCTGCTTCCTGAGAAGGCCCGACATCGCCTGTTAATGGGAAGTAGAGAATAAATCTGTTTTCTTTTTTTGCTTCCGCGCGCGGACCTTTGCTTCGCTTTGCTTATATTAAAACTGCTGTTGTTTTACCCACAAGGGTTGTTTTGTTTTCCTATCTTATTTTCTTTCCCTTCTTTGCCCTATTGAGAAAAAAAGGGGAAGGGGGGGGGAAGTGATAGAGCGACTTGGTGGGTACCTGGCATTTAGCCAAGGTCAAACCACCACAATTTCATAAGGTTTTCTATTACTGGTTACAATCCTCTCCTTGCTTCCAATTTTATAGAATATTGGTTTTGCCTTAATGGTTGGGCTCCTGGCTTTAATTCAGTCTTCACTGGTTCAGCTAATTTTGACCGACCTGGCACTTCAGATGCCCATACAAGGGGATTCACCGCATTCAAAACCTCTTCTGGTATCTTTGGCATTTCTTCTGCTGTTTCCTGCTGTAACAGAAAAACTTGCGCCTCCAGCGCCTTTTCTTCAGGAATCTGCACACGGATGTGATTACCTTCAAACATGATTTGTGCATTCAATTTACTTAACGAGTCTCTTCCCAATAAAGGCATAGGGCAATCAGGTATATACAAAAATTTATGCATAAAATTATGGGATCCATATCCACATTTAATAGGTTGGAAAAATGGCCTGACTTGCCTACTCCCCATGACACCAACAATGGATAAACTTTGCTTACTCAATTTACCTTTACATGTATTTAAAACTGAACATGCTTCTCCAGTGTCAACTGAAAATTCTACTCTCTCATTCCCCAACTTCAGGGTAACCAGGCGTTCTGTTGGGGAGACTTCCGAGTCACCCCCTGGTCCCGGTCAGTAGGAATCCTGATCCAAAGTCAACAATTCGGTGAGCTTAGGATTTTCATTAATTCTAGGGAGTCTCATCCGAGATCTAATTTGCGGACACTCCCTCTTCCAATGTCCTTTTTGTTTGCAAATTGCACATTGATCTTTTTCAAGTTAAAGGACCCTTATTTCTCCCCGTTTGATTCTGATTTCCTCTATTCCACCTTCTACTTCCTTGATTCACTCTCTCTATTGCTGCTGCTATTAATCGTTCTCTTTTAAGTTGTTCCCTCGTTTGCCTTTTCCTTTCCTCCTCCTCTCTATTACTGTACACTTTCGAAGCTGCCTTTAGCAGTTTATTTATAGATCTCGCATCCTCCCCCTTGTACTTCTGCAACTTCTTTCTAATGTTTGGATAAGATTGTCCCATGAATATATGTTAGTGACAGTGCATTTTCTTCTTTTTCTGGATCTAGATCTGAGTTTTTTGTTCAGAGCTGCTTAAACTGTATGTGCTTGCTACCCATGGGAAAGTATGTATTGTTTACTGGGAGTTGTAGGCTGCAAAGCCTTTTCTCATCGCACATTGCAGGCCCCACAAATGCTTCTCATTGCACCCAAGGCCACTTAGTGCGTATTGTTATCCAGACAAGTGTTTCTCATCAAACACAAGGACAAATTGGACGCACCAGATAGGTCAGCCTGTTCCTTAAACCGTCAACAATAATTAGCAAGGAACTTCTAATCAGAAGCTACAGTCCTTGGAGAAGCATCCTGGAACCTGGAAGCTTTTTAAAATTGTCTTACGTAAATAAGCTTAAGACCCCTGCCCGGATACAGACCCTTACCCTTAGAGCTTGTGCAGAAAGTTGAGAAGTCCACTGTATGTTACTAACCAATAAGGGATAGGAGCAATAAGCAACTAACCAATAATCATTATAGAAAATATGTAATCATGTAGTTCGGAGTGTATAAATAGTTTGTAATTCTTTTGTGTGGGGTGCTTGATTTGTGGATGCTTTCAACCTAGCACCCTGCACAGAATAAAGCAATACCTCCTCTCTAAACTAATCTTTGGCGGCTTTGAGAGTCTATTTCAGATAACATGGCCATTTAAGTGGTTGTTAGTGGTGGGGAGGGAAATTTCAGAGACATTAGAAGAATACTGTTTAGGAAACTAACCACAAGAGAAAATGATATGAAGTTCAGAAATATGTAAGTCCATAAGTTAAGAAAGAGAATGGAGTAGTTAATAGAGACTGAGGTAGGAGGTAGAGAAGGAGTAAGAAGGAAGAGAGTGTTGTCCCAAAATCTGGGTTCTTTTACCCGGTGCACAATGAGCCGAAAAACACACAGTCAAGATATTTGTTTAATTCATATCTGTGCAGAGATGGGTGCTAGGTGGTAATCCCACAAAACTAGCACACCTTGGTTAACACATGGTAAGCATTTATACAACCCCAGCGAAGTCTCGTCTCTACATTTAAAGTCACAGTATCCTCTGTTTTAACTGCACATGTTCAGTGAGGAAGGGGCTTTTCTTGGTGGGCACCTTTTTCCTACTCCAGGGAGGGTTTTTACTATGTTAATGAGGAAAGCTCACTCGTAGTTCCAGTAGTTCTCTCCTTAGCTTTATCAGCAGCTTTTGTTCCTGTGCATTTATCTTGGTATTTCCCTGCTTGATGGTCATCCCTGGGTCTTATCTTAGTATTTCTTTGTTTTAATCACAGTGTTGCTTCTTCAGGGTCCCTCTGTCAGCTTTACCAGTTCCTTTATCAATTCCTGGCATTCTTTCACAACCCTCCTTTGGCCGTTTCATCAATTAATATGTAACACTATTACAAATGTATATGGCAACCAGCCTCTGATTTTTTATCAGATAAGCCTGTCTGATATTCTGCATGACTTAATCTGGACATGCTTGTAAATCTATTCCCAGGAAAAATTGTTTCCACTCAATGGCACCCACCCAAGAAAAATGTGTTTAAACAAATGAGGCCAGTATTAGAATTCCAGACAGCGATCTGTGACTACCCCGGACAGCTTTTAGTACACAGCCCATCACATAAATTATTACAGCAAAATTTTTTATTATATGCCATGCCAAAGTGCAGCGACGTACTGTTGCAAGCCTTGACTGTGTTTACTGATGGATCTGGGAAAACAGGAAAGTCAGTCATAGTATGACAAGACCCACATACTCAAATTTGGCAATCAGACTTTACTCGATCCCCGGGATCGCCACAGATCGTTGAGTGAGCTGCAGTAGTCCGTATATTTCAACGCTGGGACACCCCAATTAACATTGTTACTGATTCTGCTTATGTTGCCAATCTTGTACAGCGTATAGAGAATTCATGTCTGAAGGACGTTAATAATCCACTGTTATATTCAATAATGCACACCCTTTTACGATTATTAAATAATCGCAAGACTTCTTATTTTATTGTACATATCCGAGCGCATACTGCACTACCTGGACCTTTGGCTGAAGGCAATCGACGAGCAGATGCGTTGACTCTGGCGTCTCAGGTGGTACCTAATGTCTTTGAGCAAGCACGGCTTTCACATGCATTTTTCCACCAAAACGCCAGGGCAATACAAAACCAGTTTTCTTTATCAAGGCGTCAGGCTAAAGACATCATTGCCACTTGCCCTGAATGCCAGAAGGACTCCCTCTCTTCAACGGCTAGTGGTGTCAACCCTCAGGGACTCACCTCCTCAGAATTATGGCAATCTGACGTCACTCACTTCGCTGCATTTGGAACGTTACAATATGTACCTGTGTCTGTTGATACCTTTTCTGGAGCAGTGTTTGCATCCTGCGATACAGGTGAAAAAGCACACGATGTGCAAAGACACTTTTTAGCTGCATTTACTTCCTTGGGCGTGCCACGACAGATTAAGACAGACAATGGACCTGTTTATGTTTCTGTTTCTCTTTTTTCTTTCTTTCAACAGTGGGGAGTCAAGCATCTGAGCGGCATTCCCCACTCACCGACCGGACAGGCCATTGTGGAGCGTACGCATGGCACGCTAAAGCATCTATTACAACAACAAAAAGGGGGAGATGGAGGGTATCAATCTACACCTCACGAAAGGCTAAATAAGGCATTATATGCCATGAACTTTTTAAACATTTCCCCTGCCTCACAGGTGCCACCAATATTGCGTCACTTCTCATCGCAGATACCAGATCAACAAGAAGTCCAGGGCAAGGCTCAAGTGTCAGCAAAAAACCTGGAAAGTGGTAACTGGGAAGGACCATATCCTTTAATAACCTGGGGAAGAGGTTATGCTTGTGTCTCCACAGGTCACGGTCCCCGGTGGTTACCGGCAAGGTGTGTGCGACCACACCTGAGGCGTGAGAGGCAGCTTTTGGTGGACACTCAGGAGCCGGCTGTGGGGGCTGTGGGTGCCCCTGTGCCGACAGTTTGCGGTCTCTTCGACTGATCATTTAAGCAGAATGTATGGGTAATGCTTGCTGCTGCAATAGGACCAAATACACTGTCTCTGTCCTTAATCACACTACAGTTGCCAACTCTTTTAAGAGAAAATGCTGACAGTAATTGCAACTCCTTGATGAAATATATAGGCTTACTAGTCACTAGTGAAAGATGTAGCTTAGACAAAATGTAGTTATTAATAAGGATGAAATGCTATAAGAATGTGTGTATTCAACTTCCTTTGTTTAGCAATATTAAGAATTAAGGACTCAAGTGTTTAACCTTATTAGAAACTCCCTTGGTTTTCCCCCTTGAGTGGTGGCCAGGCTCTGGGTGGAACCCAACAGGAGGATGAGATCAGATGTTTCCGCTCAAAGAAAATTGCCAGTTATTTTGGCCTGTTGATTTAGAGGCTGGACCTGCTTGCAGCGATGTTGGATGCCTCACCTACGGATGGACGCATCGCGTAGGATTTCCGCTTTGCGAGGAAGGGCACTCTAAATTCTCGCTGCATCCAGGGTTCCCCGGCAATTGCGGATCTGAATGTTAGTACCCCATTAAGTAAGTGTGCTATTCCGTATTTTCCTTACTGGTTATTTTTGTAGTTTTTAGTCATATGCCTTAATTATGGGTACTGAAATTAGCCTACTCTTTTTAACTAGCAACTGTAACTGCTGTATTGTTTCTAGCCTTCTGTGGAACTGTTTTGAGTATGCTGTGTTTTTTGAAGTTTGCCTAACCCTTAATTGATAAAGCCTTGAAACAAGTCTTGCAGGTGCAGCTGACGTGCGGAGTCACGACTTTACAACCAGTAAGGTTATAAAGAAGGTATGTTTATTCAGCGCTGGGTGCACGGGGGATCGCTCCTCCACAAACGTGCACATTTTGGAGCGAAAAGCAGCTCCTTTCTATAGCGTAAGTGTTTACATATTCATGATAATCCCGAGAATAGGGAGAGATATTACAATTAGTTTTGAGAAATCATTATCATAAATCCCGCCCCAAGTCCCTCCCCGTTGCGCCTGCGCAATGTCTCCTGATGGTCTTGGGCAGGGGTCTTCAGGATGAAGATTGAAGATTCCTCTTCTTCCTCTTATGACTTTTCACCCAATTAGGTCTCTTCAGCATGTCAATTTAGCATTCTTTGAATTCCCCTTCCTTATCTTGGGACTCAGTAGTTGCAGCTCCTCCCTTATCTCAAGAGCCCATCCTGCTGAGAGCCCACCTTTCTGAGAGGCCTGCATCTATTTCGTTAAGGTTTCTCACTTCAATTCCCCCCTTTCTTTTCCTAGTAGTAAATTCTTTTACTTCTTTCGTTAGCTAAAATTCACTCATAATCCTTATACTAACTACTGAAATTATTCCTAACTCTAATACTTATCTTATAGTTTAAATCTAGTTTTCAGGGCCTTATTGTTTTTTGGTATCGGAGTAAAGTGAAGAGCCTCGTATATAGCCTGTATGCGTCTGGTAAGTCTCCAATTCCAGACATATATGGCTATAGTGAGAATTAGTAGGATCGCTACTGCTATTAGCAATGCTATAATTGGGTGGAGAGCTATAGTAAGTATTCCAGTAGCTGTAGGTGACCACCCAAGGAGAGTATCCCACCAGTGGTGATCAGTGGTTTTCTGTACTTGTGTTAGAATCTCATGAATTTGTTCTGTATCATGTTTTACTACAACTAACATTTCTTTTCCTGTCCTTTTTACATCTTCTAGGATGGAGATTAAGTCTTTATGTTGCAACATTTCTTTAATCCTATCCAAATTCATTCCTATAGAGACAGGATCTATTTTTCTAATCAAGGTATAATCTGATTTTATTACCTGAGAGGTTAGTACTGGGATAGTATAGGTAAAATCACACCCTTCAATTTTTGTGAAATTACATACACAATGATTGGAATAGTTTCCTATCTTTACCTTAAAATAGCCATCTATGAGCACACTTGTGCAAAGGGTACGAAGACATATGCACCCTTCTCCTATATATATCATGACTGTATCATTGTTTATGGATGACTGTATTTCAAAATGACACTCTTTCTGATGTGTGTCTAAGCACATGTCTTCGGCCTGTATGCCGTTCCCTTCACAAACGTATCCCTGCTGGCCCATATTAATGCATAGTTCTGTGTTGACGGTTTGCCATTTATCCCCTTGCTTCCATGCCCATCTCCCATGCCCTACTGGACTGATTATCATTCCCCCATGGTTTAGTCCTATAGAGGTAACAGGGTATATGCTATGCTGGGCAGCTTCTACAACTGTTAATACAAAGGCAATTATTTTGTCATCCTGTCTTTCATATGTAAAATTCACCAGTTTCCACCAGGACTGCAACTCCCTCTCTTGAGGTTTTGCCTTATCCCAAATTATCTTTCTAATCTCTGTTGGGAGGATTCCTTCTTCGCCTTCTCTTAAGATATCGGAAATGACAATTTGCATCCACATTTGTGCCTGGATGCAACTAAGGGCCCAGGATATGTCTTTTGGTATCATTTCCAATCCTTCTACTATCATCAAATGGTCCTTAATATTGTTTTTTTCCCAATCAGGGAGTAGTTTAGACGTCAGCCATTCGTGATTTCCTAAGGCTAACAAGGATGATATCAAAGGTTGTTTTAGTTTGACCAGCTCTCCGGTTGCGGATGCTAGCTTGTTCATTATTACTTCTGAGTCTATGCTGTTTAGTACTCCTAGTCCTGTTCCTAGGACCCCTGTCACATCCCTTTTTGACCTCATAGTGCGAGATTTTAACCACTCTCTCCATCCCTCCTGTGTTGCTTTTATAAATGGGAGGCATTTTTGGTGGACACCTGACATATCTAGTTGCAAATGTAATTCTATTTGCTTCAATGACCATTTAGGATTGTACAATACAATCTGCTGTCCTGTTTTCCGAATTATGTGTGGGCCTGTTTCATAAATATGGTATCCAGGGTATGGGGGAGCTATTGGCTTTACCATTGTTGTTATTGTTGGTTTAACCGTCGTTGTTGTTGGCTTTATTGGCCTTGTTCCATTTTTAATTCTAAAAATTATGTTTTCATCTGGACGTTTCCATATACAGCTGACTTCTACTGTCTCAGTTAATGAAAAACTCAGCCAAGTTGGTTCAGCTTGGACTTGGATCCGAAATTTAAATTTTAACCCATTTCCCTGTCGTTTCCATAGGTATTCCACTGTAACATTTTGTTCTAAAATGTGGTCGTGCCAACACTCAAGCTTACTACTACCACAGTCTGTAACAATTTTACCCTGTGAGGTTGAAATTGAGATCTGGGTGGACCCACTATACTTGGTTCCATCCACCATTCGACATCCTATGCTAATTTCTTCCCCGGATATCCCCCATATCTGAGGGATTCCTTCATCTTCATTCCATATTCCCTTTTTATATACATAACCTCCAGAACCCTCTTTGTACATGACTACAGTAGCTAAAGTTAGCCCTCGTATTTCTGATTTTTTTCCTATTGTCTCTGTGTACGCCAAATGAGCTTGTGACCATGGCCACTTGTTATTGCTAACACCTGGGGTGCTACAGCATCCCAGTTCACAGCATTTCCATAGATCGAACAATCGTTTAGAAAACCTTGAGATTTGTTTCCGACTAGGGGGCGGAGTTACAACACTTATAATACTTGCCGGTTCAAAACCGTTCCTTGCACACCCTACTAACATTCCTCCTTTTTTTGCCATGATTTCATACTTTCCTGTTTCCTCATCCCAGACCCATGAGTCATTCAGAAATGGAGTCGCTTGTATTGTTACTACTGCTAGATGTGGTTTTTGTTTATTTGGTCGAAACATATGCAGTGGTGACAAAAAAGAACTGCTTCCCACTGTCATATCTTGACTCAATATTATGACCGAGATAAGAATAATTTCCCTGGCTGGACTTGCGTGATTCTCCATTGGGACTTAGGTGTCTTCTTCACTCGTGAGTGATGAATCCAGGCGTTCTGTTCCTTGATTTTGATAGCCGTGTAAGAGGTCAGCAGTACTTGAAACGGTCCTTCCCACTGTGGTTCCAGGGCCTTATCTGCAAAAGACTTTACATATATAAAATCGCCAGGTGATATCTTATGTACGGGTCCATCAAGCCCCCTGCCTCTAGTACTGTATACATGTTTCTCAATCTTTCTGAGTTGTTTGCTCAACTCTATGAGGTAACCATTCATTATTTCCTCCCCTACTTGTGATGATATCCCCATCTTTACAGAATACGGTCTTCCATATAGAATTTCAAAAGAACTTATCCCTTCCTTGGCTCTGGGCCTTGTCCTGATTCGTAAGAGTGCCAGAGGCAAAGACTGTGGCCAAGCCAAATTTGCTTCTTGTCCCAATTTCACAATCTGTTGTTTAATCAAGTGATTCATTTTCTCTACCTGGCCACTCGATTGTGGTCGATAAGGTGTATGCAGCTGCCAATCAATTCCTAACAGCAAACTCACTTGTTGAACTATTTTTGATATAAAGTGTGATCCTCTATCTGAGGACATTGTTGATGGTACACCAAACCTTGGAATGATTTCTTGTAGCAAGACTTTGGTGACCTCTCGGGCTTTTGACGTTCTACAGGGAAATGCTTCTGGCCATCCTGAAAAAGTATCTGTTAATACTAACAAATACCGGTACCCCCCTTTCCTTGGGAGTTCCGAAAAATCGATTTGCCACTGTTGCCCAGGCAGGTTACCTCTGCCTATGTGTCCTACTTTGAATTTTGGGCCTCCTTTGGGGTTAGTCTGAAGGCAAAGATCACACTGTTGAGTTACTTGCCTCACTGTCGTATACAGATTTCTTGCAACAATCTTCCCAATTAAGTATTTATATAATGCTTCCGTCCCCCAATGACCCTTTCTATGTTCTTCCCAAACTACCGCCCATATCATGTGTGAGGGGACTATGATTTTCTTCTGTGAGGTAATAGCCCATCCATCCTGATTATATTTTCCATCTAAATCCTCTATAAGTTTAAGGTCTTCCTTATTGTAGTGGGGTTTTTCCCCTAGTGTGACCTTACCATCTGGGATTAGTGCTCCCTCGGTTACCTGTTCCATCCGTGCCACTCGTTTTGCCTCTCTGTCCGCGAGCTCATTGCCTCTTTCTATGTCCGATTGTACTTTCTGGTGCGCCTTTATATGCATAATAGCCACCCTTTCTGGTAAATGAACGGCTTCTAAGAGTTTCAGAATCTCTGTGGCATGTTTGATGGTTTTTCCTTGAGAGTTCAAAAGTCCTCTTTCCTTCCAGACGGCCCCATGAGCATGCACCACTCCAAATGCATATTTCGAATCAGTCCATATGTTGATTTTTAGCCCTTTAGCTCTCTCAAGGGCCTTTGTTAAGGCAATTATTTCGGCTTTCTGGGCTGAAGTTGAAGCAGGTAGTGGCCCAGAATCCAGGACTTTGCTGGTTGTTGTGACTGCATACCCTGAGTGTCGGGTACCGCTTACCATATAACTGCTTCCATCGGTAAACCAATCATCGGCTCCCTCCAACGGAGTGTCTTTCAGATCTGGTCAGCTGGAGTACACAGCTTCAATAGTTTCTAGGCAGTCATGTTCTAAAAGTTCCCCGTTCCTGCCATCTAGGAAAGAAGCTGGATTGACAATGTTAGTCACCACTATTTCTACATCATCTAGCTCTGCCATGATAGTAGCCTGGTACCTCAGGTATCTCTGTGGTGACAACCAGTGACCACCTTTAGCTTCTAAGACTGCTGATACAGTGTGGGAGACAAACACAGTCATTTTCTGACCCAGGGTAAATTTACGAGCTTCCTGGATATTCAAGATTATGGCTGCCACTGCTCTGAGACATCCTGGCCATCCTTTTGCAGCCTTGTCTAATTGCTTGGAGAAATAGGCCACAGCCCTTCGATAGGGCCCAAGATCTTGGGTTAGGATTCCCAAAGCTATTCCCTGTTTTTCGTGCGAGAATAGAGAGAAAGGTTTACTCACATCTGGGAGTCCAAGTGCAGGTGCTGACATCAGGGCCTTTTTCAAGTTCTTATAGGCCCTGTCAGCATCTGGGGTCCATTCTAACCTGTTTCCGCTTGTGCCTGCCTTAATAAGGTCATACAGAGGTTTGACCAGGAGCTCATAGTTGTATATCCAAAGCCTACACCACCCAGTCATGCCTAAAAAGGTGCGCAGTTCTTTCACAGTTCTGGGTTGTGGTGTTTGGCAAATTGCCTCTTTTCGGGATTGCCCCAGGGTACGGACTCCCGCGCTTATTTCATAGCCCATATAGACAACCTGTTGTTGTACCACTTGTGCCTTCTTCTGGGAGACTCTATACCCCTGTAGACCCAAAAAGTTTAGGAGGCTCACCGTCCAGGTGATACATCCTTCTCTGGTTTCCGTAGCGACAAGCAGGTCATCCACATATTGGAGAATCTTGCCTTTGTCAGGTGGCTGGTCCCAGCTTTCAAGATCTTTAGCTAATTGATTGCCAAATATCGTGGGGCTGTTCTTAAATCCTTGAGGCAGCACCGTCCAAGTTAGTTGAGTTTTGCGACCTGTTTTGTGATTTTCCCATTCAAAAGCAAATAATTTCTGGCTAGACTCGTGGAGAGGGAGGCAAAAGAAGGCATCTTTTAAATCTAGAACGGTAAACCAGGCTAGTTCCTGGGTTAAGGTGGTGAGCAAGGTATAAGGGTTAGCCACTACAGGATATAAATCTTCGGTTATTTTATTAATTGCTCTTAGATCCTGCACCACCCGGTAGGACCCATCTGGTTTCTTTACTGGAAGGATAGGGGTATTGAAATCGGATTCACATTCCTTCAGCAATCCCTGATCTAAAAATCTCTCAATGATGGGCTGAATGCCTTCCCAATCCTCCCTTTTTAGAGGATATTGTTTTATCCTTACTGGTTTTTGCCCTTCTTTTAATTTTACTATAACTGGCATAGCATTTTTAGCCTGCCCTGGTATATCTGTTGCCCATACTCCGGGGTATACCTGGTCCATAATTTCTTTACTAATTACTTCTTCTTTTATTGGAAGATCTGTTAAAAGTAAGCTTATCATTTGTATATATTGTTGATTATTTACCTTCAGAGTAACTTCCCCTTTTTTGAATGTAATTATAGCTTTCAATTGTTCCAAAAGATCTCTTCCCAGAAGAGCTTTAGGTGAATTTGGTAGATACAAGAATTTATGTATACCCATTTGCTTTCCCAATTTATATTTTAATGGCTTACAAAAATAAGCTTTTTCAGTTTGTCCAGTAGCTCCTTTTACCATCACATATTCTTCTCCTAGGGGCATCAGAGCTTGATTAAGTACTGAATAAGTTGCTCCGGTATCTACTAAAAATTCTATTTCTTTTTGTTCTTTCCCTAGCTTTATTGTAACCAGTGGATCCGCTAGGGTGGACTCCTCCGGTCCCTGTCAATCTGTATCTATTGATGCAAGTACTTTCCCTTTCCGCTTTTGTTTCGGACAGGCAGCCTTCCAGTGTCCTCTTTCTTTACAAAATGCACACTGGTCTTTATCCAGAAACCCCTTCTTAAATTTTCTCCCCTTTAGTTCATCTATTACTGCCACCACTCTTCGTTGCCCCTTCCTATACTCGTTTTCCCTATTGCTAAACACCCTCCATGCTTCATCCAGTAATACTTCTAGATTTCTGCTTTCCGTGGTGCGTAGTTTCTGTAACTTACACCTGATATCCCCTGTGGATTGCCCCAAAAATAATGATACCAGCTGTTGTATTCCTGCTTCGGATCCTGGGTCTAGTGGCGTATTTCGGCGCATCACTTCCCTTAGCCGATCCAGGAATTCAGAAGGTGATTCCGAAGGACCCTGCTTAATTGCATATAATGCTGACCAATTTATATTTTTGGGCATGGCCCTTTCCAATCCCTTTAAGATTAAATCCTGGTATCCTTTTAACCTGTCCATTTGAGCAGAACTGTTTGGATTCCACCTTGGGTCCTGAAGGGGAAAGAAATCCTTAACCTCGTTCCCCGTGGTTCTGCAATAGTCTGAGGCCAAATCACCTGCTGCTTTCAGAACCAATTGTTTCTCGGTCTCTGTTAGGTAATCCAGTAGTAGCTGTATATCATTCCAATCAGGATTATGTTGTTTCAGTATAAACTGAAATTGTCTGGTCACACTTATTGGGTCACTTCGGAATTCCTTTACAGCTCTTTTCCAATTTTCTAAATCTGTGGTGGAAAAGGGTATTTTTATTAGCATGGCTCCCCCATCAGGACGGACTGCCTCCCTAAGGGGTGCCTGTAGAATTGTTTGAGCAGATTTTCCCCGTGTGCGGGAAGAGACCGGGCTACCTGGGGGAGAGGGGGTAGGAGTAGGGTCTGAATCTGAGTCTTGTTCTTGTTTTTGTGGCGGTGGAGGAGACTGCTTTTGTGGGGGAGGCTTAAATAAGTCTGTCAGGTCGGGGTCTGATCCTTGGTGCACCTTTCCAATTTTTGTACATCTCTGGCCAAAACTACATGCTGAGCAACACTGTCTCAGTTTTCCTTTTAATCCTTTATTGTTTTCTCGCTCCAAAGCGAGCACCAGGGGATCTTGTGGTATGATTAGACCACAATCTTTTTGCCAATCTGGATGATTACGGATAGTGAAAAACATGTCTGCATATGATACTTCATCCCACTTCCCCTCCCTTCTTAAGAACAACATTAATTGTAGGAGGGTATTATAGTCCAAAGTTCCATTTAGTGGCCATTGTGCCTCATTTTCCAGTTTATAAAGTGGCCACCACTGATTGCAATATTTTATGAGAGTCTTTTTATTTTCTGTACCCCCAGACTTAATGATATCTTTCCAATGCATTAGTATACATCCTAAGGGGCTTCTTTTTAGGACTTTTTTACTGTGGGTATTTCCCATCCTGCTCCCACCTCTATCCTAAAGAGTTTGTTTCAGATTAAAGTGGGAACAAACGGGGAACACTCCTATACTTTCTCTTTACGCTTGAAATTTCCCAATTTTATCCCAAAGTACAACCTATCTCAACTGCGACAACCGTAATATTGGTACAGGCAATTACTACAATTAAAACAAGCCGAACCCAGCGGCATTTACACCATACACAGAGTCAGTGTGTTACCACAGAATATGGTAACAAACAACAAAGGATTACAACGATTATTATTCCAGCTATTATCCCACCAACTGTCGTCAGGGACATACAACTCATCATACCAGCCTCATACACTCTTAATATGTTAAGTTGGATATCCCCCTACGACCACTTTGCTCGCCTGGCAGCTGAATTCGCTTCGTTCGTCTCCGGCCGTTCTCCTCGCGGAGAATACGGAACCTTGGATCAGAACTCCACACTCGCTTCGCAGCTGTGCTGCGTCTCACTCACACTCTGCAAGCACTCAGTCACACAGTTTCTTAAAGGGCCCGTCTTGCTTTTTACTCACACTCATGCTACAAAATGTACCAATTAAGATAAGAGCCAAATTCGCATATCACATAAATCATAAACCATTAATCATTTATCACAGGTATAAAGCCAGTTAACTTAAACTTAACACATATAATTTCAATATTTCAATTTCCCATGGGTTACAACAGATGATATGAACGATAGCTATCCCGTTTAACACCCTAAACAGAGCTCTTTCCGAGGCGCCTTAACCAGACTGGGTACCCCTCTAGGCTGTGCACCAGACGTCTCTGCGCGCCTTACCAGCCACCCGTGGGACCACGCTGTGCGCCAGACGTCTCTGCGCGCCTTACCAGCCTCCCGTTACTCTTTAAACATACCTTTGTCTGTAGTTTAGATGGCTCTTGTCTGCCCCCGCAGTGAACGGCTGAGAGCGGAGTTCCTCCGAGAATTCCCAGGCCGCGGCTAGGACGTCCGTTCCTCAGTCGTTCCGGCAGCCGAGCAGAGAGAGTCCCATCTGGGGTGCCAAAATGACGTGCGGAGTCACGACTTTACAACCAGTAAGGTTATAAAGAAGGTATGTTTATTCAGCGCTGGGTGCATGGGGGATCGCTCCTCCACAAACGTGCACATTTTGGAGCGAAAAGCAGCTCCTTTCTATAGCGTAAGTGTTTACATATTCATGATAATCCCGAGAATAGGGAGAGATATTACAATTAGTTTTGAGAAATCATTATCATAAATCCCCGCCCCAAGTCCCTCCCCGTTGCGCCTGCGCAATGTCTCCTGATGGTCTTGGGCAGGGGTCTTCAGGATGAAGATTGAAGATTCCTCTTCTTCCTCTTATGACTTTTCACCCAATTAGGTCTCTTCAGCATGTCAATTTAGCATTCTTTGAATTCCCCTTCCTTATCTTGGGACTCAGTAGTTGCAGCTCCTCCCTTATCTCAAGAGCCCATCCTGCTGAGAGCCCACCCTTCTGAGAGGCCTGCATCTATTTCGTTAAGGTTTCTCACTTCACAGCTGCAAAACAAAGAAAGGGGAGATGTGGGAGGCATTGGCCTGTCAGCCTTACACAGCCTCTGAGCAATAGCTAGGCTTTGATGAAAACAGGCCTTGGAAGAAAGATAAGAGGCTGCTGAGCTATGCCAAGGTGGCAGGGAAAAACAACGGACAGCTGCAACACTGAACTGTGGCAAAGTACTGAACTGTGAGAAGTTACCACTGCGTGAACAGCGCGTGAACGAGAAGGTGATTGGCTTGCACAGCGCGTGTTAGAGTGGTCTTATGCTGATAGGAGAAAAGGTTGATAGCTGTCTAATTGCTGATTTGTTAACTATGAAGTAAGAGGTTTACCAACAGCATCCGAGAGCATAAGTATGTACCGTTGTAACAATAAATTCTCTTTTTTCTTCTGGACTTCATGGAGAGTCCGTGCCTCAGTTGCCACAGCACCCTGTGATGGGCTGTGAGGAACTGAAGGAGTTAATGCCTCAAACATTCATCGACATGGAAAGCCTCAAGGACAAGTTGTGGCCTTTGTGGTTAGTCTAAGGAATTAATTATATGCCTAGGGAAGCACAGGGTGTATTGAAGGGTTCATGGCTCTGTTCCCTTGCAGTTCTATTGCCAAGTTCCCTAGATCAGCCTCAAAGGGGGGAGACAGACTGAGTAAAACCATATATTCAGGTTAATGCCTATGCTTTAATTTATGACTATAGCCTTGAAGAAGAGCTAAAATATTGATAAAAAAAACCACCTGGCACCAGATGGAGCTAAAGGCTGGATAATTGCCCAAGAATCAAAACCTGAGGAAAAGGTAAAGGTGGCAGGGGAAGGTCATGACCACCGACTCAACTGGACAAAGGGGTTAATGCACCCCATCCCCCTCAATGCACCCACAGAACCCATGCTCCGCCTTTTCCTCATCTCTCATGCAAATGAGTTCGTGGAATACCTGCCTCTGTCTAGTATGCAAATCAGCCAATAGGATGAACTTAAAAGGCTACAGAAAAATTTTCTGGGTGTGTACCTACCACCTGAGATTATCGGACCTGAGACAACGCTGGAACCTGGGGTGGTGATCCGGATTCTTTGACTCTTTCTCTCCTTTCCTTTCCTTTCCTTTCCTTTCCTTTCCTTTCCTTTCCTTTCCTTTCCTTTCCTTTCCTTTCCTTTCCTTTCCTTTCCTTTCCTTTCCTTTCCTTTCCTTTCCTTTCCTTTCCTTTCCTTTCCTTTCCTTTCCTTTCCTTTCCCTTCCCTTCCCTTCCCTTCCCTTCCCTTCCCTTCCCTTCCCTTCCCTTCCCTTCCCTTCCCTTCCCTTCCCTTCCCTTCCCTTCCCTTCCCTTCCCTCCCTTCCCTGCTTTTCTTTTCTTTTCTTTTCTTTTCTTTTCTTTTCTTTTCTTTTCTTTTCTTTTCTTTTCTTTTCTTTTCTTTTCTTTTCTTTTCTTTTCTTTTCTTTTCTTTTCTTTTCTTTTCTTTTCTTTTCTTTTCTTTTCTTTCTTATAGATTTATAGGAGACCACATTGCTTATTATCCTTTTCCAAGTTTAAGCTGTTTCTACCACACATCTGGTGTTGTTTCACCTTAATTTAACCCGAGGGGATCACAGAACCTTTACAACTCTCTGGGCTCCCAGTCCAGGTGTTGGTGTTCATGCTGGCTTACTGAACTTTCTGCCCACACTGACAATGGAAAAGTACAACCAGCACTCGGGTCAGAAGATTAACGATGTCTGAAAACAAGAAATAGTTACAAGAAGGCCAGAAGAAAAGAATGTGCTTGTTAAGGAAGAAACTGATAAAGAAGGGACCTTTTGGAATTGCAAAAGCAGGAACTTATCTACTGGCTGTGTGTGGGTAGCAATGTTTGTGGAAAGTAATGAGGGGAGCTACTTTTAGAATGCACAACAATATATAAAGGCTTGCTGCTATTCTTAGAAGGCACAAGAGTATATAAGGGCTTGCTTGCTAATAAAGCTTTGAGCTTGACTTCCAATCATATTGATTGGCTGTGGTCTTGTCTCCTGTGGCCTGCATGGGATTTCGTCCCCACAAATGGTGACCCCGACGTTATCTGCTATCAACGTGATCAACGTGATATACTACCGACGTGATCTGCTATCAACGTGATCGACGTGATATACTACCAACTCAGTCAACGGTGGGGACAACACCCTTCTTAAAGAAGGTAAACACAAGGCAGGGAAGAAACGGCTGCGGGCTGAAGAAACAAAGAAAAAGAGACGAAAGTGCACACAAGGTGAGCACCCAGGGGAAGCGCAGCATCCACGGAAGAAAAGTTGGTCCAGGGGTTTTTAATGAGATTAGCGGACCGGCAGGGTTTATCAATAAACCCAGAAGCGCTATCCAGATTATTAAAATGGGGACAGCGGACAGGACTTTTTTTTTCAGACCACAAAATATGTTTGACCTAGGACTTTGGGACTCTTTGGGGGAGAACTATGACAAGTGATCACTATAAAAAATTCTCAAACACCAAAGGCAACTCAGACTTGGGGAATAGTTAAAAAGATGTTAGAAACTATAAAAGCTGACACTGCTACTGATGCTGCTGTAGCTCAAATTTTTCATGCGGCTGCTGAAATGAAGGATTTGGGGAACAGAGAGTTAGGTACTACTCGGACAGAATCGCCCCCACCCATTGCTTTACCAGTTGGGGCCGCTGAATACGCTGAGTCTGTAGACTGTGATAATCTTTTAGACCCTGACACTGTAAATCCTAAAAGAGAACCTGGCCTGTGTCCTCCCTTAGCTGGGGATGATCCGTGGGTAAAAGTGAGGCAAGAAGCCTTGGCACAAGGGGATATGGACATGGCGAGAAAGATTGTTGCTCCTGTAATCTATGAGCCGGGACGTCAGCCACGTTGGGAAGGACTGCATTTTTCTGTTATTAAAGAACTACAGAAAAGCGTTAATGAGGACAGGCCTCAAAACTCCTTTACAACAGGTATACTGGAGGCAATCGCTCATGGGTATCAATTGGTCCCGTGGGATTGGCTGGCACTTTTAAAAACGGTACTAACGCCGGCACAGTATTCTATCTGGACACCGAGCGTGTGGATCTCTGTACTCAGCATTCGCGCCCCCCCACCTGCAAGCGCGGAGTTGGCGGCGGCGGCCCCGGGCCTCCCCGAGACCCCCCCGCCGCGGGGCGACCGCCCGCCCGACCCCCCCTCCCCCCCAGCCACAAGCGGCAGTTTTAACAGAAGGTGCTGACACTGGGATGCGGCGTCCCTTGTCTGCCGACACCACATAATCAACAAGCAATGGCTTTATATATTCTTAATGGTGTTTTGATGTTTGTAGTATTTGTCATTTGATGTTGTGTGAGTAATAAGTGTAAGGGCCCCTTTGTGTGGGTGTGTGACTGTTCTGCGGGTGTGAGGCGCAGCCCAGCTGCAGCTGCGGAGTGCAGAGTTCTCTGACCCGCAGTTCCGTTATCCCGCGAGGGAAGCGGCCGGAGAGGAACGAAGCGCAGGGCAGACTCTGTACCAGTGGGGGGGTAGTGCAGGACCAGTGAACATTCCTTAGTACAGAGCGCCCTAGTGCCCGCCCGCTGGGTCACTGGTGCTGCCTGTTTGTTCGGGCTCAGTGTTTGAAGTGTCATAGGTGAGATATCTCCTCTAGCGGGAGGCAGTAATTCTGTGTTAATTGTTGTCTTGAATTTAGGTGTGTACTCTGTGGGGAGAGTGCACCCTTGTACCATCTGCCTGAGGGGATATTGTCAGAAGATCATCTACAACCTTACAGGGGTTGTTCATTTTACCAGAGGTCATAGATGCCGATTATGAAGGGGAAATCAGAATTATGGCCTGGACCCCTGTACCCCCGTGTTCAGTAACAAAAGAGTCAAAAATTGCTCAGCTTGTTTACTTTACTGCGGCTCCCCTAGTAGTATGCCAAGAAGGCGGGGTGACTCAGGATTTGGATCAACAGGTACTCCTCAAATATTTTGGGCTCAGTGACTCAAGGTTGACCTCTGATAAAATGTACCCTCACTAAAGCAGAAGAATCTGTTGAACTGACAGGCATTTTACATACTGGTGCGGATGTGACTGTGATATCTGTGAGCAGATTGGCCGTTAGCTCGGGTAACTCAAGCACTTTTCGGGGTTGGTGGTCATGCTGTAACATTTCAAAGCAAAGGTCTCATTCATGTAAGGGGCCCAGAAAACTGGGTAGCAAATATTCCTCCATTTATATTGGAAACCCCTACTACATCATGGGGTCGTGACTGTATGGCTCGATGGGGAACTCAAATTGGATCAAATTTCTCTTAATAGCCACTGCAGCACAACCCACCCCTAAACCCACCCTGAAACTAACCTGGAAAACAGAATCACCTGTGTGGGTGGGTCAGTGGCCCTTGCCAATGGAAAAGTTGTGCCAACTTAATGATTTAGTTCAGGAACAATTAAGTGCAGGACATCTCGTACCTACCACCAGTCCTTGGAACTCCCTGGTGTTTGTTATTTTAAAGAAAAGTGGTAAATGGTGACTCTTACATGATCTCCAACGCATTAATGATGCCATGGAGGATATGGGTACGTTACAGCCAGGAATGCCCTCCCCAACAATGATTCCCCGAAATTGGCATCTTGCAATAATTGATCTAAAGGATTGAGGGTTTTTTTACCATTCCCTTGCATCAGGATGATGCACCTAAATTTGCCTTTTCTGTTCCCAGTATTAATGTTAGTGAACCTGCAAGACGGTACCAGTGGGTTGTTTTACCATAAGGCATAAAAAACAGCCCCACGATGTGTCAGTAGTTTGTTGCAAAGGCTTTGAGCCCTGTTAGAATGCAGGTCCCCCAGGCTGTTATATATCATTATATGGATGACATCCTTATAGCAGCAGAGACACAGGAGATCATGGAAAAGGCTCTTGCTTTAACCAAAGACTCAGTATCTCAAATGGGGTTGCAAATAGCACCTGAAAAGGTACAGAGATCATCACCGCGGCAGTACCTGGGGTGGAGAATTTGTGAACAGACCATTGTCCCGCAACAGGTTAAACTTAAAACTGATGTTAAGACTTTAAATGATTTACAGAAACTGTTGGGAGCCATAAATTGGACACGGCCATTGTTGGGCCTAACTAATGATGATCTGCATAGCTATTTTGATATTTTGCAAGGAGATCCTTCACTGACATCACCCAGAGTACTTACAGAGAAAGCGAAACAAAATCTCCACCGTGTAGCTAACGCCATCTCAGAAAGACAAGCATCGCGATGTGTGCCCGGCCATCCGTATCAACTGGTATTATTTAATCCTCCAGGGCTCTGCTGTTTCAGTAGGATGAAACACTTAGTAACCCTCTTGTTATTCTTGAATGGATTTTTTGTTTTGTTTTGTTTTGTTTTTTCTTTTGTCACACCAAATGCACAAGACGGTCACTACTCGTCCAGAAATGTTTGCCAAACTGATCATGAAAGGTAGGCAGCGCCTACTATTACTTGCTGGTCAGGAACCTGTGTGTATCATTGTTCTGGTTACTATGCACATGTTACAGTGGCTAATACAAATGTCTTTGAGCAAGCACGGCTTTCACATGCATTTTTCCACCAAAACGCCAGGGCAATACAAAACCAGTTTTCTTTATCAAGGCGTCAGGCTAAAGACATCATTGCCACTTGCCCTGAATACCAGAGGACTCCCTCTCTTCAACGGCTAGTGATGTCAACCCTTGGGGACTCACCTCCTCAGAATTATGACAATCTGACGTCACTCACTTTGCTGCATTTGGAACGTTAAAATATGTACCTGTGTCTGTTGATACCTTTTCTGGAGCAGTGTCTGCGTCCTGCCATACAGTGGGGAGTCAAGCATCTGACCGGCATTCCCCACTCACCGACCGGACAGGCCATTGTGGAGCGTACGCATGGCACGCTAAAGCGTCTATTGCAACAACAAAAAGGGGGAGATGGAGGGTATCAATCTACACCTCACGAAAGGCTAAATAAGGCATTATATGTTATGAACTTTTTAAACATTGCGGATCTGAATGTTAGTACCCCATTAATTAAGTGTGGTAGTCTGTATTTTCCTTAGTGTTTATTTTTGTAGTATTTAGTCATATCCCCTAATTATGGGTACTGAAATTAGCCTACTCTTTTTAACCAGCAACTGTAACTGCTGTATTGTTTCTAGCATTCTGTGAAACTGTTTTAAGTACGCTGTGCTTTTTGAAATTTGCCTAACCCTTAATTGATAAAGCCTTGAAACAAGTTGTCCTGGTTTAACCAGGATAGGGTTAAGTTTCCCCAGCAGTGGGGGGGGAGCTCTAGCAGGGTTATTCAGATACCATGCTGTAGGAGTCTGGGCCGTGCTGGGAGAAAGTTAGTGCAGACAGAAGAATGCAAGGACGAAGACAAGGCCAGCAAAATAAGGCTGGCAAAAACACACAAGACAGCAGATAAGTGAGAAACACCTGTGGTCAGCAAAAGCACACAAGTCTGAGCAAAACAGGGTATGAGATAAGGGAGTTTTGGCAAGTTTTGGGCTTTACGTGCTAATTGCAATTAACCAATGCAAATGCTTGTAGAGGCGCGTGAACAGAGCGTGTAGATGACCCATAGCCTATTAGAAGATAGATGAGTGCGTGTACGGAACTTAGTAGAATATAAATGTAACCAGAAAAGGAATAGAAAAAAACCAATAATATATAATAAAAAAGATGGACGACCTGATCATCACATTGGTGTTGCGTCGTTTCTGTTCCCGCACGGAGAAATAAGGACCCCGGCTAATGGTGACTCCGACACCATGCCGACGTCACATCCTGGTAGGTCACATTTTTTCCTGGCGTGGGAGCGCGGTGCACTCGTGGTTTTGTACATCGTGCTTCCCACTGCTGTATTTGGTAGCTATTTTGCTCTGTTCATTGCTATCACTATTACTGTTATTGTTATTGTTGTTACTTGTTGTGTTGCTATTGCACTGTTGTATTAAACCTTTCCTTATTTCAGTCTTGGGGCTTTGTATTTCACTCCCTTTGTGGGGGAGGGGTAGCGGCCGCGTGGTCTCAGACCCCGGCAGGGGCTAAACCACCACAACTTTGGCGCTCCAACGTGAGGCTGGAGAAGACTGAAATAAGGACAAAAGGAGAAGTGTGTTAGAGCAATCTGTTAGGTGTAATTTTTTCTGTTTTTACTTGTATTGTTTGATAAGAAGCGTTTACAATGCTGGGCAATTTGCTTGCGTGGTGGGGCTGGATTAATCCTTATATCCCCTGTGTGTTTCCAGTGCTGGTGTTTGTTCTCGGTGGAAAATGTATCAAGGGTCTTATTCTGCTCTACTGGTTACTGTCTGCTTATAATGGGCTCGTTTCACTGCTTGTGGGGGTGAACCGGTACCTGTTTGCTGCCTGGGCTTTTGTTTGGGGTCTCACCCCCTCCATGGGTGAGCCAGGGGAAGAGATCCTCTCGGTTTTTGAGAGTTTCAGCTATCCCTGGAGCACCCAGGCCAGTGTGCTTGCGGCACTGTGCTTTCTAAATGTCTGCCAGATCTTGTTTTGGGCCATGCGGTACTTCTCCAACAATAGCACCACCCGGAAACCTGCCTCGAGGGCAGATAGTTATAAATGGCAAGGTGTGTGGGAGAAGATGGGCAAGTGCCTGAGTCAGTGGTCACCCCCAATGCTTTGGGATCTCACTGCCGAACAAGTGCAGAGTCCTGATAAATTGGTGGAGTGTTTGGAAAAGGTGTGCTGCCAATCTGACAAACCCCGGGAGACACAAATTCTTGCGATGTGCTGGGGGCTTGCCCATGCTTACCGCATCGCCCTTAACACTGATCACTGCCCTCATGGGGGCGAAAGAGCTGCAGGGTCTGAAAGTGAACCTGCTGGTACAGCAGCTGGGCCAGGGGGACAGGCAGCGCCAGTGCCGGTCGCCTCCACCAGCACAGCAGCTGGGCCAGAGGGACAAGCAGTACCAATATCAGTTGCCCCGATACGGAAAACCAAATATACCAAAAAATCTCCTCGCAGTGCACAGGGTGATAATGAACCAGGCCCATCACGAGAGCAGGAGGAAGAGCCGGAGGTAATCATCTGCTCTCTATCTCTCAGTGAATTGCGAGATATGCGGAAGGATTTCAGCCGCCTTCCAGGCGAGCAAATTTGCACCTGGTTGCTCCGGTGCTGGGATAGTGGAGCTGCTGGTTTGGAATTGGAGGGGAGAGAGGCCAAGCAGGTGGGACCTTTAGCCAAGCAGGCTGGTATTGACAAGGCAATAGGGAAACAGGCTCAAACCCTCAGCCTTTGGAGGCGACTCCTGCTCGGTGTGAGGGAGAGGTACCCCTACAAGGATGATGCTCTATGTCGGTTAGGCAAGTGGACCGACATGGAGAAAGGCATCCAAAACCTCAGGGAAATGGCTGTGTTTGACATGATCTATGGTGATCTGAATGATGAGCAGTCACCAATGGATCCAGATCAGGTCCCTTGTACACAGCTGATGTGGCGGAAGTTTCTGCAAAGTGTACCAGAGGCACATTCCAAAGCATTAGCAGTAGCGTCCTGGTGGCGAGACAATCAGACAGTGGATGAAGTGACTATGCAGCTCCGGCACTATGAGGGAAGTCTCCCTTCCTCCCAACATGCTTTGGTTTCAGCCGTAGAGGAACTGTCTCAGAGGCTCCAGAAAGTGGAACAGGACATGTGCTATATTCCACCTGCACGGGCCAATGTCTCAGCTATTAGAAGCAGGCGTTTCCCCACCCAAGAGAAGGGCAGTAGAAGGTACACACCACGGGGCACCCTGTGGTTCTTCCTCCGCGACAATGGGGAGAACATGAGAAGGTGGCATGGGCAGCCCACTTCTGCCCTAGCTGCACGAGTACAGCAGCTGAAAGGGAAGACCACCATGAAAGGGGAGTCTTCCAAGAGAGATGCAGCTCCAGTGTCCAGTCGGAAATCCCCCAGACAGAATAGAATGGCCAACAGTATGCTTGACCCTCTTGAGGGGACCAGGATGTCATTCTTGCAGGAGTCACTCTTAGATCAAGTGAGTGATGGTGAGCAGGATTAGAGGGGCCCTGCCTCCAGCCAGGTGGAGGAAAGGGATAATCGGATTTACTGGAAGGTGTGGATCCGATGGCTTGGCACATCAGAACCACAAGAATATAAGGCCTTGGTAGACACTGGCGCACAGTGCACCCTGATGCCGTCGAGCCACAGTGGGGTTGAATCCATCTGCATCTCTGGAGTGACAGGGGGGTCCCAACAGTTGACCCTATTAGAAGCTGAAGTAAGCTTAACTGGGAAGGACTGGCATAAGCACCCCATTGTGACTGGCCCAGATGCCCCGTGCATCCTAGGTATAGACTACCTCAGGAGAGGGTACTTTAAAGACCCAAAAGGGTACCGGTGGGCCTTTGGTATAGCTGCCCTGGAGGAGGTTGAACAATTGTCCACCTTACCCGGCCTCTCAGAGGACCCCTCGGTGGTGGGGTCGCTTAAGGTTGAAGAGCAGCGAGTGCCAATTGCTACCAAGACGGTGCACCGGCGACAGTACCGTACTAACCGAGATTCCCTGGTCCCCATCCATCAGCTGATCCGTCGACTAGAAAGCCAGAAGGTGATCAGCAAGACTCACTCACCTTTCAACAGCCCTATATGGCCAGTGAGAAAACCTAATGGCGAATGGACACTGACCGTGGACTACCGTGGCCTGAATGAAGTTACGCCAGCGATGAGTGCTGCAGTGCCGGACATGCTAGAGCCCCAGTATGAGCTGGAGTCGAAGGCAGCCAAGTGGTACGCCACAATTGACATCACTAACGCGTTCTTCTCCATTCCAATAGCACCAGAGTGCAGGCCACAGTTTGTGTTCACTTGGAGGGGTATCCAGTACACCTGGAATCGATTGCCCCAGGGGTGGAACCACAGCTCCACCATTTGCCATAGACTGGTCCATACTGCACTGGAGAAAGGTGGGGCTCCAGAACACCTGCAGTTCATTGATGATATCATTGTATGGGGGGACACAGCTGAGGAAGTCTTTGAGAAAGGAAAGAAGGTAATTGAAATCCTCCTGAAGGCTGGTTTTGCCATCAAGCGACAGAAAGTTAAGGGGCCTGGAAGGCAGATTCAGTTCCTAGGAATAAAATGGCAAGATGGGCGTCGCCACATCCCAATGGAGGTGATAAACAAGATAACAGCCATGGCCCCACCAACCACTAAAAAGGAGACTCAATCTTTCCTGGGTGCTGTGGGGTTCTGGAGGATGCACATCCCAAACTACAGCCTGATTGTGAGCCCTCTCTACCACGTAACCCGCAAGAAGAATGATATTAAATGGGGCCCAGAGCAACAACAAGCCTTTGAACAAATTAAGCAGGAGATTACCCAGGCAGTGGCTCTCGGGCCAGTCCGGACAGGGCAGGAGATGAAGAACGTGCTCTACACCGCAGCCGGGGAGAATGGCCCTTCCTGGAGCCTTTGGCAGAGAGCAGATGGGGAATCCCGAGGCCGACCTCTAGGCTTTTGGAGCCGGGGATACAAAGGCTCTGAAGCTAACTATACCCTAACTGAGAAGGAGATACTGGCAGCGTATGAAGGAATTCGAGCTGCCTCAGAAGTGGTCGGCACTGAGACACAGCTCCTCCTGGCACCTCGACTGCCGGTGCTGGGATGGATGTTCAAAGGAAAGGTTTCCTCCACACATCATGCAACAGATGCCACGTGGAGTAAATGGGTTGCGTTGATAACACAACGGGCTCGAATAGGGAACCGCGACCCCCCAGGATTAGTGGAAATGATCATGAACTGGCCAGAGAGCAAAGATGCTGGGATGTCACCAGAACAAGAGGTGAAACGTGCTGAGGAGGCCCCACCATATAACGAGCTGCCAGAGGAGGAGAAGCGATATGCCCTGTTCACTGATGGGTCTTGCCGCATTGTGGGAAAACATCGACGATGGAAGGCTGCAGTGTGGCATCCCACACGAGAAACCACTGAAGCTGTTGAGGGACAAGGTGAATCGAGCCAGTTCGCAGAGGTGAAAGCCATCCAATTGACTTTGGAGATTGCTGAGCGAGAAAAGTGGCCGAGGCTCTATATCTACACTGACTCGTGGGTGATGGCAAGTGCCCTGTGGATGTGGTTGCAGCAATGGAAACAGAACAACTGGCAACGCAAGGGCAGACCCATCTGGGCCGCTGAAGTATGGCAGGACATTGCAGCCCGGGTGGAGAACCTCGTTGTGAAGGTGCGCCATGTGGACGCCCATATACCCAAGAGTCGAGCCACTGATGAACATCAGCATAACCAGCAGGCGGACCAAGCTGCTAAGATCGAGGTGGCTCAGGTGGACTTGGACTGGCAGCGTAAAGGTGAACTGTTCATAGCCCGGTGGGCCCATGAGACCTCGGGCCACCAAGGCAGAGATGCAACATATAGGTGGGCTCGAGATCGAGGGGTGGACCTCACCATTGACACCATCGCAGAGATCATCCACGGATGTGAGACGTGTGCTGCGATCAAACAAGCCAAGCGGGTGAAGCCCCAGCGGAATGGAGATCAATGGATGAAATATAAATATGGAGAGGCCTGGCAGATCGACTACATCACACTGCCACAGACCCGCCGAGGCAAGCGCCACGTGCTCACAATGGTGGAAGAAACCACTGGGTGGCTCGAAACTTATCCAGTGTCCCACGCCACCGCCCGAAATACCATCCTGGGCCTTGAAGAGCGAGTCCTGTGGCGACACGGCACCCCAGAGAGGATTGAGTCGGACAACGGGACTCACTTCCGAAATAACCTCATAGATGCCTGGGCAGAAGAACACGGCATCGAGTGGGTCTACCACATCCCCTACCACGCACCAGCCTCCGGGAAGATCGAGCGCTACAATGGACTGTTAAAAACTACATTGAGAGCAATGGGGGGTGGAACCTTCAAACACTGGGACACACATCTGACAAAGGCCACTTGGTTAGTGAACACAAGAGGATCTGCCAATCGAGCTGGCCCGGCTCAGTCAAAACTTCCACGTGTTGTGGACGGGGATAGAGTCCCTGTGGTGCGCATGAGGGACCTGCTGGGAAAAATGGTCTGGGTTAGTCCTGCGCTGGGCAAAGGCAAACCCATCCACGGGATTGTTTTTGCTCAAGGACCTGGGTGCACCTGGTGGGTGGTGCAGAAGGATGGAGAGGACTGATGCGTGCCACAAGGGGACTTGATTGTGGGTGAAAACACACCGTGAGTTATACTGTGCTTTTGTTAATTTTTCTTTGTCAATGCTAATTGCTAAGTGGCAGCTGGATGTGACGCACATGGTATAGAATAAAGGGGTGGATTATGTCCTGGTTTAACCAGGATAGGGTTAAGTTTCCCCAGCAGTGGCGGGGGAGCTCTAGCCGGGTTATTCAGATACCATGCGGACGTCACATCCTGGCAGGTCACATTTTTTCCTGGCGCGGGAGCGCGGTGCACTCGTGGTTTTGTACATCGTGCTTCTCACTGCTGTTATTTGGTAGCTACTTTGCTCTGTTCATTGCTATCACTATTACTGTTATTGTTATTGTTGTTGTTTGTTGTGTTGCTATTGCACTGTTGTATTAAACCTTTCCTTATTTCAGTCTTGGGGCTTTGTATTTCACTCCCTTTGTGGGGGAGGGGCAGCGGCCGCGTGGTCTCAGACCCCGGCAGGGGCTAAACCACCACACAAGTCTTGTAGGTGCAGCTGCAAAACAAAGAAAGGGGATTGGGAGGCATTGGCCTGTCAGCCCTGTACAGCCTCTGAGCAATAGCTAAGCTTTGATGAAGAACAGGCCTTGGAAGATAGATAAGAAACTGCTGAGTTGTGCCAAGGGGGCAGGGAAAAACAGCCGACAGCTGCAACACTGAACTGTGGAAAAGTACTAAGCTGTGAGAAGTTACCGCCACTGTATGGCGGAATGGGCCAGGGAATATGGGGAATTATTCAATTGACCCGTGGAAGAATTTCTGGGTAACCTGAGCAAATCAGTCAGGACAGGAGGAATTTTGCCTAGGTTTAGCAACTGCTACCAACCCATTTCGGACTTGTTTGATTGATATGCCATATTTTAGCGCTCAGGACTTTGAAGGGTTTGTTAAAAATATGGCAAGAATAAATAAGGGAACAGAGGACGTTAACGGGACGTGTTGGGCATTGTATAACAATGCAGTACAGGCAACGAAAAGTGGCCCACAAGCAGGTTTGCCTATGCTACAGGGACATATTGTGTATTATCTTAATCAGACAGCCCCTCTTCCGTTACAAGAGTTAGAGCTGCTGAGAGCCTCTCTTCCCCCAGTAAGTGGAAATAACACACAGAATCAGCCCTGGGGATGTATACGATTTGGGGGGAGGGATACACTGTGGGCTCGCTGGGGTTGGGAAAATCAATCGAAATGGGAAGACTGGCAGAATGTGACTCCTGTCGTGATACTCAGAAATGAAACTTGGTTTTGTGGTGGTCAGCACGCTTCTAAAATGGGCCTACATCTTGAAGAAGGAGGAATATGGAATAATGGTTCGGCTAAAAGGTTACCACCTGGGTATTTTTTAATATGTGGGGATCAAGCATGGGGAGAGATTCCTGCCAAAGTAGTTGGAGGTCCGTGCTACCTGGGAAGGCTGACTTTATTTGCCCCTAGTATAAGAAATCTTAAAAAAACCCAAAAAACATCAAAGATCAAAACAGGCCATAACACATCATGAACTCACCCCAGATTGCCGAGACAAAGTGGAATTATGGGGGCCTGGAGAGATTATTGCTGCCTCTCTCTTGGCCCCAGGAGTAGGGGTTGCAAAAGCCCTATCCACCTTGAATAAAATGGCTTGTGGAGTATAAAACAATTTAATTTAACATCTAATATAATAATTAATTTGTTGATGGATGTAGATAGCGTAAGACATGCTGTTTTGCACAATAGAGCGGCTATAGATTTTAGTTACTGGCACAAGGACATGGATGTGAAGAATTTGAGGGCATGTGTTGTATGAACCTTTCTGATCACTCTGTCGATATCTAATCAGCTTCAGCAACTGCAAGATAATATGCATAAGATTCAGCAAGTTTCTTCTCCTTTGCATGAGTTTTAGGAAGTCTAGGGTGGCCAAAGTGGATTACAGAGCTTTTGAGAATGTTAGCAGGACCAATAATAATAGTGGGATTATTGATATGTTGTCTTCCTATTTTAATGAGATGTTGTCTGTCTTGTGTGGAAAATAGCATGGAGGCTTTAATAAAAAGAAAGGGGGGAGATGTGGGTGTGCATGCTGGCTTACTGAACTTTCTGCCCACACTGACAATGGAAAAGTACAACCAGCACTCGGGTCAGAAGATTAACGACGTCTGAAAACAAGAAATAGTTACAAGAAGGCCAGAAGAAAAGAATGTGCTCGTTAAGGAAGAAACTGATAAAGAAGGGACCTTTTGGAATTGCAAAAGCAGGAATTTATGTACTGGCTATGTGCGGGTAGCAATGTTTGTGGAAAGTACCGAGGGTACTATTTCAGAAATTCTAGCTCAGAATTTCAGAAATTCTAGCTCAGAATTTCACACCCTGGAACAGGGGCTCATGTAATAGGCATCCTTCTATCCTGGACTACTTGGTGGGTGGGTGGAGATGGGTGCTTTTGGATATGCCAATTTGATAGCTACCCATAACAAGTCGGAGTTATGTGTGAGTTAAGAAGGTAGAAATATCTATCTAAAGTAAAATTAATCTACTGAGATGCCTAGGAAGACTGACAGAACTGGAAAGGATGCTTTGCAAATTAACCATAACCTGGTTTTGAGGCCATTGACAAGGTTTCTGGTAGGACTTTTGGGGAGTAGCAGTAGGGATTCACAAGCTGGTCAGCTAAACATACAGATAAAGCCCTGCAATGATACAGTGTTGGACATCCACTTATCATAGGGGATCCTTCTCCAGGACAGTATTGAGTTGCCTTTTGTGTTTTTGCTTTCTAAACAAGAAAGAAGGACCCATTGGAAGCCTAGAACAAAGCAGAGTTTTAATTTGAAGACTATATAACTCCCTACACAAAGTATGGACACTCATTCCCAGGGTGTACCAAGAAAAGACTACCATCTTTGAATCAGATATGCATACATATAAGTATAAATATATAGAAATATAAACCATTATCTCATGTTATTTAAAGACCAATTTAGTTGGGGTTAAAATGCATGTATTTTAATGAATTCTTCCAATAGAAACACTCTTAGTGTTGGAGTTATTACAATATTTATCAGTTAAAGCCAAGCTTCACTGTTAGCTTATTTAGTTGACTGTTGCAGGAGGATATCGGACCTGCACAACTCTATCAGAGTTATAACAAGCAAAGCCGTTTATTTTTCCAACACTACATACTTATGCTCTCGCCAAAGCTCTTCATAATTAGCAAATCAGCAATTAGACAGCTATCAACCTTTTCTCCTATCAGCATCAGACCACTCTCACACGCGCTGTGCAGACCAATCACCTTCTTGTTCACGCGCTGTTCACGCGGCGGTAACTTCTCACAGTTCAGTACTTTTCCACAGTTCAGTGTTGCAGCTGTCTGTTGTTTTTCCCTGCCACCTTGGCACAGCTCAGCAGTTTCTTATCTTTCTCCCAAGGCCTGCTTCTCATCAAAGCCTGGCTGTTGATTCAGAGGCTGTGCAGGGCTGACAGGCCGATGCCTCCCACATCTCCCCCTTCTTTGTTTTACAGCTGCACCTGCAAAGCTTTATCAATCAAGGTTTAGACAAACTTCAAAAAACACAGTATAAATAGACAAACTTCAGAAAACAACATACATAAAATAATTACAACATAAAGAAGATAACTCCTTGAGGGGCTCATCACTCCAGTCCTTGCAGTCTCTCTGCTGGTTACACACTTTATTGACATCTATACCTTCTCCACTTCTGCACTTAAATTTGCCAGGTCCAGAGCACTGAATAGCACTATTACAAGTTGCTTCATCAGAGCCATCCAGACAGTCTCTGACACCATTACACTGCCTACTCCCATGGATGCAGTTCCCATCTTCACACCTGAACTGGTCTGGTCTGCAAATCCGAGAAGGGCAGTTGACTTCATCACTTCCATCCTTGCAGTCAGGATCTCCATCACAGCACAAATTTTTGTGGATGCATTCACCTGAGCTGCACTGCATCTCCATCACACTGCCATCTATTAGGCACACTCTCATCACTGCCATCACACTGACCACCGATGCACACAAAATCAGATTCAGCACACGTCTTCACCACACAAGCAGTCTCATCACTGCCATCGTCTTCACCACACAAGCACTCTCATCGCTGCCATAAAGCATATGACTAAGTATTACAAAATAAGGAAGATACAGAATAGCACACTTACTTAATGGGGTACTAACATTCAGATCCGCAATTGCTGGGGAACCCTGGATGCAGCGAGAATTTAGAGTGCCCTTCCTCGCAAAGCAGAAATCCTACGCGATGCGTCCATCCGTAGGTGAGGCATCCAACATCGCTGCAAGCAGGTCCAGCCTCTAAATCAACAGGCCAAAATAACTGGCAATTTTCTTTGAGCGGAAACATCTGATTTCATCCTCCTGTTGGGTTCCACCCAGAGCCTGGCCACCACTCAAGGGGGAAAACCAAGGGAGTTTCTAATAAGGTTAAACACTTGAGTCCTTAATTCTTAATATTGCTAAACAAAGGAAGTTGAATACACACATTCTTATAGCATTTCATCCTTATTAATAACTACATTTTGTCTAAGCTACATCTTTCACTAGTGACTAGTAAGCCTATATATTTCATCAAGGAGTTGCAATTACTGTCAGCATTTTCTCTTAAAAGAGTTGGCAACTGTAGTGTGATTAAGGACAGAGACAGTGTATTTGGTCCTATTGCAGCAGCAAGCATTACCCATACATTCTGCTTAAATGATCAGTCGAAGAGACCGCAAACTGTCGGCACAGGGGCACCCACAGCCCCCACAGCCGGCTCCTGAGTGTCCACCAAAAGCTGCCTCTCACGCCTCAGGTGTGGTCGCACACACCTTGCCGGTAACCACCGGGGACCGTGACCTGTGGAGACACAAGCATAACCTCTTCCCCAGGTTATTAAAGGATATGGTCCTTCCCAGTTACCACTTTCCAGGTTTTTTGCTGACACTTGAGCCTTGCCCTGGACTTCTTGTTGATCTGGTATCTGCGACAAGAAGTGACGCAATATTGGTGGCACCTGTGAGGCAGGGAAATGTTTAAAAAGTTCATAACATATAATGCCTTATTTAGCCTTTCGTGAGGTGTAGATTGATACCCTCCATCTCCCCCTTTTTGTTGTTGCAATAGACTCTTTAGCGTGCCATGCGTACGCTCCACAATGGCCTGTCCGGTCGGTGAGTGGGGAATGCCGGTCAGATGCTTGACTCCCCACTGTATGGCAGGATGCAGACACTGCTCCAGAAAAGGTATCAACAGACACAGGTACATATTTTAACATTCCAAATGCAGCAAAGTGAGTGACGTCAGATTGTCATAATTCTGAGGAGGTGAGTCCCTGAGGGTTGACACCACTAGCTGTTGAAGAGAGGGAGTCCTCTGGTATTCAGGGCAAGTGGCAATGATGTCTTTAGCCTGACGCCTTGATAAAGAAAACTGGTTTTGTATTGCCCTGGCGTTTTGGTGGAAAAATGCATGTGAAAGCCGTGCTTGCTCAAAGACATTTGTATTAGCCACTGTAACATGTGCAGAGTAACCGGAACAATGATACACACAGGTTCCTGACCAGCAAGTAATAGTAGGCGCTGCCTACCTTTCATGATCAGTTTGGCAAACATTTCTGGACGAGTAGTGACCGTCTTGTGCATTTGGTGTGACAAAAGAAAAAACAAAACAAAACAAAACAAAAAATCCATTCAAGAATAACAAGAGGGTTACTAAGTGTTTCATCCTACTGAAACAGCAGAGCCCTGGAGGATTAAATAATACCAGTTGATACGGATGGCCGGGCACACATCGCGATGCTTGTCTTTCTGAGATGGCGTTAGCTACACGGTGGAGATCTTGTTTCGCTTTCTCTGTAAGTACTCTGGGTGATGTCAGTGAAGGATCTCCTTGCAAAATATCAAAATAGCTATGCAGATCATCATTAGTTAGGCCCAACAATGGCCGTGTCCATTTTATGGCTCCCAACAGTTTCTGTAAATCATTCAAAGTCTTAACATCAGTTTTAAGTTTAACCTGTTGCGGGACAATGGTCTGTTCACAAATTCTCCACCCCAGGTACTGCCGCGGTGATGATCTCTGTACCTTTTCAGGTGCTATTTGCAACCCCATTTGAGATACTGAGTCTTTGGTTACAGCAAGAGCCTTTTCCATGATCTCCTGTGTTTCTGCTGCTATAAGGATGTCATCCATATAATGATATATAACAGCCTGGGGGACCTGCATTCTAACAGGGCTCAAAGCCTTTGCAACAAACCACTGACACATCGTGGGACTTTTTTATGCCTTATGGTAAAACAACCCAGTGGTACCATCTTGCAGGTTCACTAACATTAATACTGGGAACAGAAAAAGCAAATTTAGGTGCATCATCCTGATGCAAGGGAATGGTAAAAAAACCCCAATCCTTTAGATCAATTATTGCAAGATGCCAGTTTCGGGGAATCGTTGTTGGGGAGGGCATTCCTGGCTGTAACGTACCCATATCCTCCATGGCATCATTAATGTGTCGGAGATCATGTAAAAGTCACCATTTACCACTTTTCTTTAAAATAACAAACACCAGGGAGTTCCAAGGACTGGTGGTAGGTACAACATGTCCTGCACTTAATTGTTCCTGAACTAAATCATTAAGTTGGCACAACTTTTCCATTGGCAAGGGCCACTGACCCACCCACACAGGTGATTCTGTTTTCCAGGTTAGTTTCAGGGTGGGTTTAGGGGTGGGTTGTGCTGAAGTGGCCCTTAAGACAAATTTGATCCAATTTGAGTTCCCCATCGAGCCATACAGTCATGACCCCATGATGTAGTAGGGGTTTCCAATATAAATGGAGGAATATTTGCTACCCAGTTTTCTGGGCCCCTTACATGAATGAGATCTTTGCTTTGAAATGTTACAGCAATTCAAGACAACAATTAACACAGAATTACTGCCTCCCGCTAGAGGAGATATCTCACCTATGACACTTCAAACACTGAGCCCGAACAAACAGGCAGCCCCAGTGACCCAGCGGGCGGGCACTAGGGCGCTCTGTACTAAGGAATGTTCACTGGTCCTGCACTACCCCCCCACTGGTACAGAGTCTGCCCTGCGCTTCGTTCCTCTCCGGCCGCTTCCCTCGCGGGATAACGGAACTGCGGGTCAGAGAACTCCGCACTCCGCAGCTGCAGCTGGGCTGCGCCTCACACCCGCAGAACAGTCACACACCCACACAAAGGGGCCCTTACACTTATTACTGACACAACATCAAATGACAAATACTACAAACATCAAAACACCATTAAGAATATATAAAGCCATTGCTTGTTGATTATGTGGTGCGTCCAGAAAATTCCCCCTTCTTTGTTTTTAAATCAAGGCCTTTAGTGCACTGACCATCAGAAAGGTTTAAAGTTAGTCCTTTTAGAATGGACAAGGGACTCGGCATCCCAGTGTCAGCACCTTCTGTAAAAACTGCTGCTTTTGGTGTTCAGGGGAGGTGGGACGGATGATCGCGCGGTGCCAGATGGCCGCAGGCAGTCGCTCCACGGCGGGGGGGCTCGGGGAGGCCCGGGGCTGTCACCACCAACTCCATGCTTTAAGAGTGTCCGAAACCAACAACTCTTCACCTATTTCAGCCCATTTTGCTGGTTCAAAGGCTGTGAGGGTATCGGCAGGATAGCCGTGGTTTCTGCACCATTTAAGTAACCTTCGTACAGAAGTTTCCTTATAAGTTATCCCTCTCTTAGAGTATAAGTTATCCCTCTCTTAGAGAGTATATGCAGCAGGAGTCTGACAGTGGCCGTCTCCTCTGGGGACATGTTCTGGCCCATGCTGCCCCCGATTGATCACCTCTCCCGGGTGATTTTCCATCGATCGACTGTTTTCCATCCTCCCTGCCACAGCCCCGCTGCAGACAGTACCTCCAACCGGGGATCCTCCTGCGGCATCTTCTGCGCTCCGTCCTGGGACATCGGGGTCACCATTTGTTGCGGGAGGATATCAGACTTGCACAACTCTTTCAGAGTTATAACAAGCAAAGCCGTTTATTTTTCCAACACTACATACTTATGCTCTCGCCAAAGCTCTTACTTCATAATTAGCAAATCAGCAATTAGACAGCTATCAACCTTTTCTCCTATCAGCATAAGACCACTCTAACACGCGCTGTGCAGACCAATCACCCTCTCGTTCACGCGCTGTTCACGCGGCGGTAACTTCTCACAGTTCAGTACTTTTCCACAGTTCAGTGTTGCAGCTGTCCGTTGTTTTTCCCTGCCACCTTGGCACAACTCAGCAGTTTCTTATCTTTCTCCCAAGGCCTGTTTCTCATCAAAGCCTAGCTGTTGATTCAGAGGCTGTGCAGGGCTGACAGTCTGATGCCTCCCACAGTTGACTTCTGTCAAAGTCACCTTAGCCCAACAGGTCTGGTCAGAAATGTCTGAAATTCTCCTACGTCTCAGGAAGACAGGCTGCTTGAGATCATATAGAGCACTGCTGGCAGCACACAGCACATTCCTAGGTTTAGAGGCTGTGGCAGGTGCATCTTCCCAGTGAAAGCAGAGCTTCTTGGCTGCTGAAGTGTGGCAGCTTCTGGCTGTCTTTGTTCTCACGGTCTCGCGGTAGTTGGGACCTTTGGCCAATGGGAGCCGTTATTGACTACAGGTCAGATTCGGCCTGGGTATAAATGGAGTCCCCTGGGGGAGCCATTTTGAGCTCGTCCCCTGGAGCAGCACACTGCGGTCGAGGACTCTCCCCTTGGGTCAGGACACCGCCCAAGGAAACTCCTCGAGGTGCCTTGGGTTGGAAGCTGCCCTGAGCAGGTCCTCAAGGTTGAGAGCCCTCACTTATCAGGTGAGTGATAGAGCGTTTTGGGTTGTCGTTAAACCCTAGGGAGTGAAGTTTTGTTTGCGTTTGGGGTTGCCGTTAAACCCCTGGGGTGTGAGGCTTTGTTTTACGTTTTGGGTTCCCGTTAAACCCCAGGAAGTGAAGCTTGCGTTTGGGGTTGCCATTAAACCCCTGGGGAGTGGGGCTTTGTAAAGTGTTTTGGGTTGCTGTTAAACCCCAGAAAGTTGTTCTGTTCTCCTCTTGCGGACATTCGAATCTGTAACTTACGGAGAGCTGGTTGGTTGTTTTATTAAAAAATAAATTTATTTATTTTTTTAAAATTGGTGGTGGGTTGCTCATTTGGAAGCCTCCGTAACAGAGGCCCTACATGATATTTGATGCATCTGTTTCTGTGGCTGTGACTTGTTGTTGAGAGCAAATCCACTATGTAAACAAGAAGGACT
Source organism: Strix aluco (assembly GCF_031877795.1). Classification (NCBI taxonomy): domain Eukaryota; kingdom Metazoa; phylum Chordata; class Aves; order Strigiformes; family Strigidae; genus Strix; species Strix aluco. Next base: position 14,457,570 of record NC_133970.1, read on the forward strand.
TAAAACTCAGTGTGCTGCTTTCCAGAGCAACTGGTCATTTGTTCCAGTTTCCCATGACCACATTACTACTTGGATTTGCTGTTCAGAAAGATACATTAATTTGCAGCATTAATGCTAAACAAGGAAGAGAGGTTGGAAATACGGACTGCATGAATACATTTTATTAAATGTGCTAAGAAGATAATATTAACTTATCTCCAGTTTCAGCACTTCAAAACTCTCTCCTTATTAAAATAAAAAATGTTCAAACATTCGAACTTGTGTAGCCAAAATCCAACTTAGGAAATACATTCTTTAGCTGTTAGAAAGATGGTCAGACTTTTAAACTCATTGAGTGATACCAATTTTTCTATTGATTCATTCAAAAGAATTTATTTTTCATTGCATTTATAGCTCTATTCAAAGAGAGAAAGGAAAAGTAATATGAGACAGTGATTTACATTATGCTGGATGTTACTGCAGCTTAGCATTGTGAACGAATCTTGGGAATCCTTGAAAAGTAAATAAGGAAAAAGTCAGTTTCTAATTTGTTGAAGGAAATATTCTGTCAGAGTGGTAAGTGAGGTGGTCAAAATCATGGCTTAAAAACATCCTGATTAATTTCTGTTTCAGCTGTTCCAACCTACAAATTCTTATTTAATTTTTAACTATTGGGAGAACTGTTGGTTTTGGGGCAGTTGGAACTGCTTTGAGTTCAGTATTCTACCATGTGTTAGGCAAAAAGACAAAAGAGGTGGGATGTATCTTAGCAAGTGTTAATCCTGTAAAAGACAGGCATCTAGTTTAAAGTACTTATCTAGGCTCTCCCTACAGTCAAGGGAGATATGTAGGCCCCTCCAAGGCATCAATCACTATATCTGGGATAAGTATCTTAAGATGAGCACTCTCAAAATGGCCCATTGACCACAGGAGTCCAGTGGGCTAGATCCCAACTTTTAGATGGCTAAAGATGAATCCTCTCAGATGTCACATGTGTTCCATATCCAATGTTCATTAATGATAAGTCTTTCCATTGACACTAAAATTCTTAATTTACACTTTGCCATGTCATGTTGATAAGACAGTAAAAGCATTCCTGACCCAGAACTAAGAAAACCAGAAGTATAGTGTTAACAAAAAAGCTGCTGGCAATATTCTTCCCATTTAATAGTCTAAGTCTCCATCATACCCTTCCACAGCAAGAAGAAAAAACTAAGTAGTACTGGTGGAAGGGAGTGATTCATTCACTGAGGATTACACCAACATAAGTTCATCAAAGTATACCCAGAGTCAGTGATAATGGTAGCCAAGCTTCCCAGGCCTAGCAGTTAAGTATAAAAACTGTGTCTTTATTGAAACAGACTGTCTATATTTTTGAAATTTCCTTCTGAAGTATTACTTTTCTTAAAACACCAGTGCTGTCAGAGCAGCATGATCAATAATAGTTATACTGGGATAACAGCAGCCATAAACTCATCCATGCTGAAGAACTAGATCATTCTATTAAGTCAACATGAGTGTTCCACATCACTGTCAATTTGACTGCTCTTTTTAGCATTTTTTGTATTTGTCCAGATTTTCTATTGCCTATTAGAGATCAGCTATTGCCAGTTAAAGTTTGATATAGATGACAGTTGTGGGCAGCACAACCAGCATTTGGTGTTCCCTTAGTGTTATTTGAAATCTGAGAAGACTTTAGCTTTCAAGATGTTGGTGCCTTTCATTTGGGCTTTGGTCAGACATTCCAAGAACAGTATGGAAGCTCCAAAACACTGGTCCTGAAAATGGGGGTGGGGTAGAGTGGAGAAAAAGGGTGACTGGAACCCAGTGAAATCAGTGCATGTTATGAAATCAGCAGTACTGCAAACCCAGTTTTTCAGAAATCATGAACCAGGTTCTCAAAACTGAAATTGGCTTAACAATAAAAAAAAAGAGATTTTTTTTTTATTTGACTTTTCTCTTATTAGGATTCATTTTTTTTTTCAGTGTTTATAAGGGACTAAAACTTTTAAAAATACTGGATCTAATTGCCTGAGAAAAAGAGTGAAGATTTTATGGAAACCACCAAATACCCTGTCACTGGTGATAAAATTGCAAGTGCTGGCAGTAATGATTAAGAAAGGCTTATTATATTAACTCAATAAAAATAATTCAATAGAGTATTTTGTTTTCTTTGATTAGTGTTGTATATGATTGGAAAGAAAATTTTTTCTCATCATGGATCTCAGCCAGAATTGTGATTAGCAACTCCTTGTATCATTCAAGCATCGAAGAGGAGGAACTATTAAATCTAAAAATGTATCTTACCTTCTACAGAAGGAGACAGAAAATAAGAAGTTGTATTTCTTACAGCAGTTTAATATTAAACTTCCCAGGGTGTGTGATATCTCTTATGTGTTATCTATTTAAAAACTATAATTTTGAAATGTCTTATGTATATGCTTATCTTTATATCTTAAAGTAGTTCCACTAAAACTTCATAAGCATTAATATGTTGAGGGACATCTTTCAAAAAATAAGAGGTTCAAGACCTCAAACCAGGCCATCAAGAACATGAGGAAAGACAGAATTTGTGATAATGACATACACACAAACTTTGAGGTAAAAGTTGCTTTAGGAGACATAAGTTTAAAAAGCATGGTTTTAATAAAAAAAAAATTCTGAAAATATCTTTTAACTTCCTACATCTTGAAAAGAGAAATAAACTGGGAGGAAGAAAAACAAAGTCAAAATGATCACACTTTAGAAATTCAAGTTTAGTTAAAGCTTATTCTGACAGTTGATGTCCCAACTTTACACCCTTCAGGGATTTCCCTACTTAAAATGCACGTCTTGCTAATACACCTCCTAGCAAATATATTGGAAAAATACATATTAAAAGACTGCCTCATATTATTAACCCTATCGCAATCACTGTAACAACCCTTCAATACTTCTTGTGCACCTTTCTAGTTACACAGTCAAATTAATATATAAGCATGAGAACACAATGTTATCCCCTTTCACAGCTAGCAAAGAGAAGTAAGACTGGATGTAAGGAGCCTTGCTCACAGTAAAGCATGTTGTTGCAAAATCTCTTTTGACATGGCTGGTGTGTTTGTGGCCACATCACTGTGCAGTGGCTATATGCCAAACAAATGACATTCTGCTCTGATTGCACTTGTCTATTTACTCTCAGAAAACAAGTTTATCTGCTGTAGTGGTTCAATTAACCCTCCAAGGGCAATCACAATGTATTCTTCTGCACTGGGTGCTACCATTTATCAAGCAGGTCAGGTCATATGCATCTACCTTCTTTATTCCCTTTCTACTCTCCATCACTCCATGCTCCTAGATACCCACTACTGGAAAAATCAAATCTTTTAAGTATGCTTAAGAGGCAAAGCACACACTGTTTTGCTGATTAAGGATACCAATTAAACTCGGACACCAGAGTGAAAAGAGCAGGTGTATTTTACTGGTGATAACCAAGTAATGTAACAGTGTAATACAGAGAACATGCAGTAAGAAAAGACAGAATAATGCACCTAAAGCAACAAACAGGAAAATACAGGGTAATGCATCAAATCATTACTACATGAGAGAGAGAGAGAATAGTGATTAAGAAAGATCCATCACCACTTGCACACGTTACCATCATCCAGACCCGCAGACGCTGGGCAGCCCCGGTTACAGCGAGGATTTGCAGAGCCTGTCCCTGCAAGTGGGAAATCCTACGCGGTGTGTCCATCTGTAGGTGAGGCTTCCAAAGTCGCTGTGAGCGGGTCCAGCCTTATATACCAGAGATCGACAAGCCAGAATAGCTGGCACCTTTGTTTTGAGCGGAAAGTTTCTGGTTTCATTCTCCTGTTGGATTCCACCCAAAGCTTGGCCAGGGCTCGGGGGGGAGACCAAGGGAGTTTCTAACAAGGCCAAACACTTGGGTTCTCAGCCTTGAACAAGGCTAAACAAGGGAAGTTGGATACATTCTCTCAGCATTTCGTCCTCACTACTGATTATATTCTAAGCTGCATCTTTCACTAATGAGCTTACATACTTTGTTAATGACTACATGCTAAGTTAGCAGCTTCAGCTTGGGGCCTGTTGTTCAGGCTGCAGTATTTCAATGCTTTAGCACTTTTTACATCAGCATAGGTGGTTTGTTATAACTTGGTACAATACCTACTAGCACAATGGTTATCAGTTATAAAATATACAGGATTCATCTATAGGTCAACTCTGGCTTGGGCCTGTTGTCCAAGCCTTAGCACTTCACACACGAAACCAAAATCGACCACCAATCAAACACACACTCCATACCCCATAATGTCCTACATTTTAGGAGGGACCAATGCATTAGTTTGTATATTGTCTTAACAGTACTTCCAAGAAGTCTGAAAAGGAGAAATGTTAGCTAATTTTATTTAGCTAATTTATTTTTTCACATAACTGTCATACTTCTGTCAGTTTCGGGGAGCTGTGCATAAGCATGCAAGTAGTTGAACCCTGGATTATTCTCAGTTTTGCCTTCATGCTTTTATTGATGATCCTAGCTGGGCAGAATATAAATCTCACAACAAAGCATGTTTCTGGAGGAAACACTGACAGAATAAATAATACATATTTGGTTTTTGTTTGTTTGCTGTTACAGTTTTAATAATTTTATGGCATGTTATTCATACAGCATTGCCTTCAAGAAATGTAGGAATTTTAACAGTTTTTTACAGTTAGGTCTGCAATGTTAAATACACTGCTAGTTTTCTAGACCCATATCATAACTGCAACTAGCTAATATGAAAAACACCACCTTCTTTTCCTCTTTTTCAGTAGTTTGGGGTATTAAAAAAATAGCAAACCCCACAATGCTAGTAACTGGAGCTGATGTCAGAAACTGAAGCCACGATTTCTTTAAGTTATGAAATGCTTCACATAGCCTAACACCCAATACCACAACAGTGACCCTACTGGATCTTTTTTAAACAAGTTCTAAAAAGGGGTGTTGTGGTTTGAACTCAGCCGGTAGCAAATCACCACGTGGCCAGTTGTTTACTCCCCCCACCCACTCGGTGAAATAGGGGAGGGACAAAAAAGAAGAAATTTGTAGGTTAAATAAAAAAATAATTACTAGCAAAACCAACATTAATAATACTAGTCCAAAACGGGTAAAATGCAGTAGTGGCTCACCGAACAGTGACCCGTACAGAGCCCATCCACAGCAACGATCTGACCGCACCAGAGAATTCTACCCAACAGATGCGGAAACCCAAAACAAACAACACACATGAGAGAGCACACGCCCACCTATATGCTGAGCTTTGACGTCACATGACATGGAATGCTCCAATGGTCGATCAGGACCCAGCCCTTCAGCTGTGCTCCCTCTCAGCCCAAGGAAAGTTAACTCTATCCTGGCCGAAACCAGGACAAGGGGAAAAAAAGAAAACCAAAGTTTTGAGCATGAAATTATTAAATGATAGAAATGGTTTATCTTCTGACTTAGATGTTTAAGAAAGGCTCATGAAAGAGATGAATATTAAGCCAAACATTTATTTGGCTTTGCTGCAGCCAGCTACAGGAATGTAAACATTTTTTCAATTCACAGAATCACAGAATCATCTAGGTTGGAAAAGACCTTGAAGATCATCCAGTCCAACCGTTAACCTAGCACTGCCAGTTCCCAACTACACCATAGCCCTAAGCGCTATTTCAACCCGACTCTTAAACACCTCCAGGGATGGGGACTCCACCACCTCCCTGGGCAGCCCATTCCAACACCTAACAACCCGTTCTGTAAAGAAATGCTTCCTAATATCCAGTCTAAACCTTCCCTGGCGCAACTTGAGGCCATTACCTCTTGTCTTATCATTTGTTACTTCATTAAAGAGGCTCATCCCCAGCTCTCTGCAACCTCCTTTCAGGTAGTTGTAGAGGGCAATGAGGTCTCCCCTGAGCCTCCTCTTCTCCAGACTAAACAACCCCAGTTCCCTCAGCCGCTCCTCGTACGACATGTGCTCCAGACCCTGCACCAGCTTCGTTGCCCTTCTCTGGACACGCTCGAGTAATTCAATGTCCTTTTTGTAGTGAGGGGCCCAAAACTGAACACAGTCATCGAGGTGCGGCCTCACCAGTGCCGAGTACAGGGGTAAGATCCCTTCCCTGTCCCTGCTGGCCACGCTATTTCTGATGCAAGCCAGGATGCCATTGGCCTTCATGGCCACCTGGGCACACTGCTGGCTCCTGTTCAGCCGGCTCTCAATCAACACCCCCAGGTCCCTCTCTGACTGGCAGCTCTCCAGCCACTCCTCCCCAAGCCTGTAGCGCTGCTGGGGGTTATTGTGGCCAAAGTGCAGAAAAAATTCCTTGAGTTCCTAATTTAAAAGCTAGGAACTTTAGCAGTAAGCAAGAGACTATATTTGACAAAAAAAATCTGCTGTCTTTACTTAGTGACCCGGCACACTGAAAACAATACTCCTTTATCAAAAAACAATAGGCTGTTTTATTCACATCACATGTAAAAGTTGGACCATCCACTCAATTCCACGTTCTTCTTTTGCAATGTCTGTTACTGGCTAATGAGCTGTGACAGTGCCTGTGCTTCATTTTCTGCAAATTAAGATTATGTCTCACAGGAATTGTTGTCTGGTCATGGCACTGCTCCTAGTTATGGGTGGGGTTTGTTTCTTCAACCAGTTTTTGGTTAGTTACATGGGTACGTGCTGTTGCACCACACAACAAAATTGTCTCTATAATAAGTAGTTTAAGCAGCCATTTACCGCAAAAAAGTAGATCCCATTTAATTTACTTTGTGTTTACAGTGCTTCCTTTCAAACTGTATTGTTGGCACAGATGGGTATTTATTCAACTTTTACTTTAAAATATTTGGAGTTGAGACTTCAGTCACACTCGCTGTCAGATTTATAGTGCATGTTTAAAACCAAAGTTCTAAAAATGTAATATTTTAAAGAGATGGAAGCAGACAATGACTTCATGCAATTAACAGTCTATTCTCTATCTAAATGTGCACAACATATTATATACTGGGTCTGTCTGGGAAGGAGTTAACTTTCTTCATAGCAGCCTATATGGTGCTGTGCTTTGTATTTGTGTCTAAACCAGTGTTGATAACACACCAATGTTTTGGCTGCACAGTGTTTGTACAGCGTCTTTCTCCCGCTCTGCCATGCCCACCCTCACCCAATGAATATTACTGGGATGGGCGAGAGATTAGAAGGGGACATATCTGGGACAACTGATCTGAACTGACCAATGGGATATTCCATACCATACAATGTCATGCTCAGCAATAAAAGCTCAGGGAAAGAAGGAGGAATGTTCGTGGTTATGTCATTTGTATTCCCAAGCACATGCTGAGGCCCTGTTTTCCAGGAAGTGGCTAAACATCTGCTTGCCAATGGGAAGCAACAAATAAATTCCTTTTTTGCTTTGCTTGTGTGTGCAGTGTTTGCTTTTCCTATTAAACTGTCATTATCTCAATCTACAAGTCTTTTTGCCTTCCTTCTATTTTCTCCCTGTCCTGTGGGTGAGGGGATTGAGTGAGTAGATGTGGGGATGTTTGGCTGTTGGCCAGGGTCAACCTCCCCCAGTCTTTTTTGGCACTCACCATGGAGCCTGCAATGACAGATTTGAGCATTGTATAGCTGTTGTAAATAATTGGCAGGCTTCTGTGCTGGTCATGGAGCTTGCTTCCTTTACTGTTAGTGGTTTCCTTTGGCTCTTGCTGTTTGCTGTGCTACTTATCACTCTATTCCACTGTGCCTGGGAAAATTTTGGTAAAAGCAATGGCTATGTGTCTGGGCTGGCATATAGCCCTGTCAATGATGCCATTCTTGTGCTGTGTGAGCTATCTTGTGGAGCGAATGAAGGATTACTCCTCCCTCTTCTCTTCTGGCATTGACGTGTCCAGCTTTGTTGCTCCTGAGGTTATTGTACGTATTTATGTAAGCTGTTTGATCCTATTATCTAACATCATTGTCTTGTTGTTAGATGTGTGGAACCCAGCTTGGTCCTGGCATAATGTACTGGTTTTGGCTGGGATAGAGTTAATTTTCTTCACAGTAGCTAGTATGGAGCTATGTTTTGGATTTGTGTTGAAAACAGTGTTGATAACACAGGGTTGTTTTAGTTATTGCTGAGCAGTGCTTACACAGAGTCAAGGCCTTTTCTGCCTCTCACACCACCCCACCAGCGAGTAGGCTGGGGGTGCACAAGAAGTTGGGAGAGGACACAGCTGGGAAGCTGACCCCAGCTGATCAAAGGAATATTCCATACCATATGATGTTGTGCTCAGCATATAAAGCTAGGGGAAGAAGAATATAAAGCTGGGGGGACGTTTGGAGTTATGGAGTTTGTCTTCCCAAGTAAACGTTATGCATGATGGAGCCCTGCTTTCCTAGAAATAGCCAAACACCTGCCTGCCAATGGGAAGTAGTGAATGAATTCCTTATTTTGCTTTGCTTGTGCACGTAGCTTTTGCTTTCCCTATGTCCTGGTTTCGGTTGAGATAGAGTTAATTTTCTTGAGCTGGGAGGGAGCACAGCTGGAGTGCCGGGCCCAGATTGGCCATTGGAGGATTCTATATCATGTGACGCTATGCTCAGTATATAAAGGAGGCAGGTTCTCTCTCACTTCTGGTCTTTTCAATGGCTGGATCTTCATTCTTTTTGGGATCGCTGGCCAGGAGAGGGCTCAGTATCAATTGGCAGGTGGTGAGCAATTGCATTGTGCATTACCCATTTGTACTTTCCATTATTGTTATTGTTTTGTTTTATTACAATCACTAAACTGTGTGAGGTTTTTTTAATCTAAACCTACGAGTTTTCCTTGTGTCCCTCCACTCTCTTCTCCCATTCACCGGGCAGAGGGGAGGGTGAGCGTCTGGCTGCATGGTGTTTGGCTGCCAGCCGAGTTCAAACTATGACACCCTATTAAACTGTGTTTATCTCAACCCACGAGTTTTCTCACTTTTACTCTTCCGATTCTTTCCCCCACCCCACTGGGAGGGAGTGAGTGAGCGGCTGTGTGGTGCTTAGTTGCCGGCTGGGGTTAAACCATGACACATAAAGATAAACAACTTGTTAGTAAGGCAACAGAGAAACATGACTTGAGGTGGTCAATCCTTGGGTGACAGGGTGTATGGAAGGATTTGGGCAGGTGCCTAGGACAATTATCATCTCGGATATCCTGGGATTTTATGCCTGAACAGGCATGTAATCCCATTGAATTGGTGCACCACCTGACAGAAGGGTGCCTCACCAACCCCAATGAGACCTAGCAACTAGTAGCACTGTTTTGTGTCTTTGCCTATGCCTTTTGAGCCATTGTCCAGCATCATCAGAGGAGCAAGGGAAGGAGGGCCTCTGCATCTGAGGACACCATGGCTGACACAGGGACCCAAAGCCCAACTACAGTAATCACTGTAGTAGTCAAAAAGAAACAGTGGAAGGGGACGTTAGCAGGTCCATATTGTTGGTTAGTAAGGGAAGAGGTGGAGGAGGAGGAGGAAGGGACTGTTCAGGAAGCTGGCCCTTTGGTGAGGAAATGGGAGGACGAAGTGACAAAAACCACCCAAGAGGCAGAAACCACTCATCCCTTAACCCTGAGTGAACCTCGAGATATGCAGAAACATTATGACTGTCAGCTAGACAAGCAGATTGTGGCCTGGTTGCTCCAATGCTGGGGATGAAGATCAGGAATTAGAGGTTAGGGAAGCCCCGAAGCTGGGATCCCTTACTAGTAACCAGGGAAATGACAAATCGTAAGAGGTGACTGTCACATCCTGCTCAAATGAGGGAGACAAGTGACTCAGATTTGTAAATCCCCAACGGAGCGGGCAACGGTGAGACAAGTCTCAAAGTCCAGACGTTTATTAACTTCCCACAATGTACTAATTAGACACACGATAATTGGCTAAGTATATAACGAGTTGTGGCAAGCAATACAGTATGCCTTGCATTTCTTAATGGTAGTGAAGGAAAAGGGGAAAAAGGAAAGGAGGGAGATAGAGGGAGATAGAGGAATAGAGATCACCGGTCTGGGTCCTGCGTCGATCCTGCCAGCGAGGGTTCCAGGAGGCAGCCGTCTTCTTCACTTCACTCTCCGGGCCCCCCCACTCTTTCCTCCCCCTTGATTTATGCACACTTTCCTTGGGTCCGTCCCCTAGGTCGGCCCACGTACCTACGTATCCCATGTATGGGGAGGGGTAAGGTGTTTCATGGGATGATGTAATTAGCATGATCTTGTTAGTCTTCGTTAGCATATTGAGGAGTGTTAACTTTAATATGCATTTCGTGGATAATGAAGCAAAGGTCATTCACCGGACAGATGGCCCTTGAAATTTGGCCAGGTGCACCAGAGCAGAGCCGTCCTGTCTCCACAGGGCTCCCTCCTCCAGCTGCATCCTGTGTTATTCAGGCAGCCTTATCAGCTTCGACCTCCACACCATCCACCCCGTGACTATAGTTTCATTACTCGCGAGTGTTTGAGGCATTCCTTAGCTCGGAGGGCCTCCACTCCCCCTGCTAACTTTTATCTCTTTCTCAGGCTGTTTTCCTCAGTCCGTGTTTCTCACAGGCCTGTTTTTCATCTCTCACAGTGACAATCCACAGCCTCTGGAGGAGACTCCTGTCAAGTTTGAAGGCAAGGTACCCCTTCAAGGATGATCTTGTAAATTGCTGAGGGAAGTGGAGCAACACCAAGGAAGGTGTCCAGTATCTGAGGGAATTAGTGGTGGTGGAGGTGGTCTACAGCGACCTGGACAACAACTAGGTCTCCAAAGATATGCATGACCTCCAGTGTATGCAGGTTGTGTGGAGGAGGTTTGTCCAAAATGCACTGATGTTGTATGCCAACATCATGGCAATGATGGATTGGCTGGACCCTGAAGTACCAACTGTGGAGAGAATGCCCTCTCCACACAGGTGGTGTGGGTGAGGACAAGAGCTTAAACTTCACTTTCCCAGTTCTCCATGGCTATGTACTGGGTCTGGCTACAGTAGAGTTAATTTTATTCATAGCAGTTCATATGGTGCTGTGTTTTAGATATTTTGATTAAACCAGTACTGACAACACACTCATGTTCTATTTTTTTCTGAACAGTGTTTGCACAGCATCAAGGCCTTCTCTGTTTCTCACTCTGCGCCCCCCCCCCCCCCCCCGGTGAATAGATTGGGGGGTGCGCAACAGGCTAGGAGGCAACAAAATTGGGCAGATGACCTGATGTGGTGGTTTGACCTTGGCTAAATGCCAGGTACCCACCAAGTCGCTCTATCACTTCCCCCCCTTTCCCCTTTTTTCTCAATAGGGCAAAGAAGGGAAAGAAAATAAGATAGGAAAACAAAACAACCCTCGTGGGTAAAACAACAGCAGTTTTAATAAAAGCAAAGCGAAGCAAAGGTCCGCGCGCGGAAGCAAAAAAAAAGAAAACAGATTTATTCTCTACTTCCCATGAACAGGCCATGTCGGGCCTTCTCAGGAAGCAGGGCTCCCATACGCGTAGTGGTTGCCTCGGAGGACCAAGGGTGACCCCACCCCCTTCCTCCTTTCTCCCAGCTTTATACTGAGCAGACGTCAGATGGTCTGGAATATCCCTTTGGTCAGTTCGGGTCAGCTGTCCTGGTTGTGTCCCCTCCCAAGATCTTGCCCACCCTGTCCCACTGGGGGGGTGGAAATGTCAGAAAGAGCCTTGGTGCTGTGTAAGCACTACTCAGCAGTAGCCACACCACCAGTGTGCTATCAACACCCTGCCAGCTCCCAACATCAAACACAGCACCATGAGGGCTGCTACAGGGGAAAACCAATTCTGGCTCAGCCAGACCCGTTACACCTGAACTAACCGAAGAGATATTCCATACCATATAACGTCATGCTCAGCAATAAAAGGGAAAAGAGGGGGTTTTAGGAGGGTTAGCCATCTTTTGCTCAGGAACTGGCTGGGCATCAATCTACCCACAGGACATGGTGAATGATTGTCTTTGCATCACTTGTTCTATTTTGTTTTCTTCTCTCTTCCACTTATCCTTCACTTATTAAACAATTTGTTTGTTTGTTTGTTTGTTTTATCTTGACACCCTAGTTCTCTTACTTTTATTCTTCCTTTCCTTTTCCTCCATCTCACTGGGGGGTGGAGGGGAGAGAGCAAGCAGCTGTGTGGTGCTTAGCTGCCCACTGGTGTTAAACCACAACAGGCTAGCAGAATAAATGGCAACATGTATATATGTCCCACAGAATACTTTATGTTTAAAGGAACAAAAGTTATGTTTAATAAAGACAAAACTTGGCCTTAAAAAACTTTTAGCTAATCTTTTGTATAAACCTATGTAATTTCTTATGTCTTTCTCCCCTCCATCAAATCTTTAGAAAGCTCAAAATCTCAAAGCTTTAGAAAGCCACTAATATCTACATCTCAGCACTTCCTACAATAAATAAAAAATGTGGAAGAATAATGAAGGAAAAATCCTAATTGAGGATCTGATTTTCAGGCTTCTTGGAATCACAGATTCACAGAATCACAGAATCTACAATAGCATCCATAAAATCAATTAGCAAATGCATATGCCTCTCTTTCTCCTGAGATTCCAAATCTTAAAGCTTCAACTTTCACAATGTCCCTGTGGGATAATTTTGTTGATGTTTGGGTTTTTTTTTCCCAGATGTGAAAATAGTGACATAGAAAGGTGAAATGACATAACGACTCTTTACTCAGGATTTCAGTGAGGAAATCCACAACAGAATTCAGCCCTCCTGACTCTCAGTATCATACTGTAACTTGTAGGGCTCTAGTTTTTAAAAAACTTGTACTCTTCATAGTATTTATAGTATTTATTGGCATTGTGGATGGTGATGCAGCATTCTCCCTCAGTTAGACTCAGCATACCACATAGTCCGTGTTCTTTCAGCAATGGTAGCCAATTCTGCAACGCCATCTTAGATGCTTGTTGAGTCTGCACCTTTAATTCCCTAAAGTCATACCTTGTTCAGTTATTTAGTACATATAATCGCTAAATTAAATTTTCTAAAACTATTTGAGGTTATACAATCACATTAGCAGGTCTATAAGGATTTAAATGGGAATACAATTTACTATTCAGGTTGTACTGGGTCTGGCTGAGCCAGAATTGGTTTTCCCCTGTAGCAGCCCTCATGGTGCTGTGTTTGATGTTGGGAGCTGGCAGGGTGTTGATAGCACACTGGTGGTGTGGCTACTGCTGAGTAGTGCTTACACAGCACCAAGGCTCTTTCCGACATTTCCCCCCCACAGTGGGACGGGGTGGGCAAGATCTTGGGAGGGGACACAACCAGGACAGCTGACCCGAACTGACCAAAGGGATATTCCAGACCATCTGACGTCTGCTCAGTATAAAGCTGGGAGAAAGGAGGAAGGGGGTGGGGTCACCCTTGGTCCTTCGAGGCAACCACTACGCGTATGGGAGCCCTGCTTCCTGAGAAGGCCCGACATCGCCTGTTCATGGGAAGTAGAGAATAAATCTGTTTTCTTTTTTTTGCTTCCACGCGTGGACCTTTGCTTCGCTTTGCTTATATTACAACTGCTGTTGGTTTACCCACAAGGGTTGTTTTTTTACCTGTCTTATTTTCTTTCCCCTCTTTGCCCTGTTGAGAAAAAAGGGGGAAGGGGGGGGAAGTGATAGAGTGACTTGGTGGGTACCTGGCATTTAGCCAAGGTCAAACCACCACACAGGTACAATTCATTAATGCTTAATTTGTGGGATCAGACCCCTCCAGCTAGTCTTTGATTACTTCATCTTGCTGTTGGTAGGTGTGGTGTTGTAAGGACCACATCCAGTTATATGAGCTAGCACTGTAAATGGTTAGATCCCCAAATCTGTTTGGTATTTGCAAGCACCAGTTTGCAGTCACAGGTGACTCACAGGTTTCTTCAATTTTGTGGGTGATTCCCAATAGGGTAACTTAAGGCACAACTCCAGGTTAGCCTTCCAATAAATGGACTCATTAAATGTACCTGTAAAATTTGGATATGGATCAATGATTTATTCCGCACCCAGCAGGTATGATTCCACAATTTCTCCCATATAATAATGTAAGCAAATTACAAATAATAACTAGCCGATAATGCCTATAACTATTGAAAGCGCTAAAAGTAACATAGGTCTCCTGTCGTCCAGGATCAATGCCCTGTAAAACAAATCTATACATAACAAAACAATAATGGTTAGAAAGAAGGGACAATCCACCTGGTATTGATGCGGTATTCTTTCCCATGGGCATCAGTAGCAACCCACGAACAAAAATTGATGGGAGTGTTACCGAAAAACTCGGAATAAAACTAATCGACACCAATTTGATGCAGATAAGCAGACACTTCTTTATTGATGGCCGGGTGCGCGGGTGAATGCTTGGTGAATGACGCACACCATGCACCAAAATCATACATCTTATATAGAACTTATTCATACATATTCATTAAGTATTCATGCATAAACATAACAATTCCTGGAAATCATTATCGTACTCCCCTCCTATTTCCTATTTTGCGCAGTAGAGTCCAGAAGCACCTGGAAATGGGTCTGGGGTGTAATGTGAGTCGGTGGTTAATGAGTCGGTGGTCGCGATCTCCCCCTGCCGGAATTACCTATTGCCTGAGGACACTGTTTCTTGGCTTAAACTTACATGTTGCTTCAGTCGATTTCCCCATTTTCCCATTAATCTGGATTCTGACATCTCTCTGCATTCTTTTAGGTTATAAAATACCTTATAAGTAAATGCTATATCCAAATTATCTTGAATCTTAAGTCTGTTATCTATAGTTCTAAATGTTCCTACTAGGTGATGCTGACCAATTCTTTCGCCCTTGGTACAGGGCTGTACAGGGGATTTCGTAGTAGCCTTGGTTCCTGTATAGAGTGCAAATGCAGCATATGATTTCTACTAAATATCTCCTATAATTCTTTATCCCTATTAAAATTAAACCAATTAATACTACTCTATATTAAATCAATGACATATCAAATCAGTAACAGGAGTTTTTAGGGTTAGGGGTACTTGCCCCATGGTGGGCAAGTCTACTAGAACAGGTTGTCCAGGATAATGGAGCGGGTTTGCAGGGTCCTTAGTCTCTTTTTTCCCAGCGAGTATGGACAGAGGCTTAGGACAGAACACAGTAAGTCGTGGGCATCCATTAATTCCCCACCGGCTGTTTATCCTCATTACTGCATCTGGCACCCGTTGTGACCATCCTGGTTCGAGGGGTTTTAGGGCCTGCTTTAGAAGTCCGTTGGTGCATTCCACAATCTCATTTGCTTGGGGATAGTATGGAGTATGGAAAACCCACTGGATTCCTTCATCTCGAGCCCACTCCTGAACTAGCCCGGCAGTAAAGTGACTACCGTTGTCTGATTGGATCGATTTGGGCTTAGGCAAGTGTGAGAGACTGAAATGTCATATGACTGTCTCAAAGCTTGCTTGTGTCTGCGCAAACCTCCAAGAGAAGCTGCTGCGGCCTGTGAATTGGTCTGTGGAGTGTCTCCCAGAGAAGCAGGAGTGTATTGAAGGATGCACCCCCCCACTTCCTTGCGGTTGCATTGTCCGGACTCTTTAGACAAGCCTCAAAGGGGCAGAAGTGTGCTGAGTTGGCCCCATCCTGTAGCCATTTGTGGCTCTATTGTGTAGGCCAGACACCATGCATGCATTGCTAATGAACTGACAAGAGGCAAACGTTCCTGCCCTGAAGCCAGATGCAACAAAACCTGTGGGACCAGAGAAAAAAAACTAAAGGCGAGCAGATATGCTAATCAGCAGATATGATGAACTTAAAAAGGCAGTAGAAAATTTTGCTCAGTGTGCATCCCACCATCGAAGCCAGATCCGTGTGCACCCACCACCGAAGAACTGAAGACTGAGGACGCCGCTGGATCCATGGTGGTGACTATTCTTGCAGCCCTATCCCGCATCCTTGCTTTATTTCTGTCTTTTCCTTCCATTCTGTCCTATCGCTACCCCTCTTCACCTTTTTAATAATAAAAACCTGTTTTGGGTATACGGCATTTGACCTCGTTTGTGTCTTAATCTCGCTCTTGGGATCATATCAAAACCTCCCCCGACATTGGATCGGGACAGCAAGCAGCTAAACCAATGTTGTAACCCCTTCACTGTATTTTCTGCAGTTGCTTGAGATACAGCTTCTGCTTGGGTTAGGCCCGACACTATTTCCACCCCTACCAATACAGAGCGTTTTCCCTCGAAGAGCCGGAAAGGACCAATATAATCCACCTGTCAGGCTTCCCATAGTCCCTTGTTGTCCCTTAGGTGTAGGGGTTGGTCCTTAAGAGGGTTGTGCTCTCCCAGCCGAGTACGACATAGACTACACGCTGAAATAATGGTATTGCACAATTCCCTGGTTACGGACCATCCCCTGCTTATTGCCTCTTTAAACAAATCTTTGCTTCCTGAATGACCCCGCTTTACGTGCAGCCATTCCAGTAAGTGTTCCCATTTCTCCTCCTCACCTTCTGTAGCAGTTCTCATCAAACGGGTCATTGAATCCACCTGGTTGTTTAGCAGGTGGGCAGGGTGATTTCCTGACTGGTGTGCAGTGACCCATCCTACTAAAAAGGACTTCTGTTTTGCAATGTTTAAGATTTCCTCCCACTTCTCGCGCTGCCACACCGGTACCCGATTTACTTCCCAGTGGATTTGTTCCCAAAATGTGAGCCATTGGGAACACCCCTTGAACATGGCATAGGAGTCCATGAAAATAAATCCTGGTTCTGTAGTCTCAGCTTCTTTAACAATCACGCTCCATACTGCTGTTAACTCTCCCACCTGAGCACTTCCCTCACCCTCTGTTATGATTCGGTCCCCCGAGTCAACATGCAGTGCTACTGCTCGGTATTTCCATACCTTTCCCTCTCTTCTAGAAGATGCGTCGGTGAACCATACATTCTTTAGGTGGGTTTCAAATGGGGGAGCAGGTTTTATGTATGAGGGAGGGGGTTCAGGGTGGTCGGACGGTGGATCTTGTATTTTGAGCACTTTGGGTGCCCCCTCCTCTATCTGATGCGTGTGGCAGTAATGATCTAATTGTGCATACCACTTCCTCACTGTGTCTCGCTGCGCAACCCCCACAGGAGGGGGGGTTCCAGCCAGTACTGGTTTCAAGACCTTAAAGGGTCCTCGTAGAATGATTGGTTGCTGCCGTATGATTTTTTCAGCTTCCTGCAAAGCTAGGCTAACCACGAAAAGACCCTTCTCCCAGATCGAGTAACGCTTTTCTGTGTCTTTGTAACTGCACGAATGAAACCCTATAGGGCGGGTGGTACCCTCCAGCCCACGTTGCCACATATGTATGGATAGTCCATGAATTGCAAAACCCCACTAAATTTGTATCTCTTTCTCAGTTCGTGTTTTCGCAGGCTTGGTTTTTCGTCTCTCACAATGTGACGTCATGCTCAGTATTGCTTTGCTGATTAGGGATACCAATTAAACTCAGACACCAGAGTGAAAAGAGTAGGCATATTTTACTAGAAATAACTAAATAATATAACAGAATAATACAGAAAACATACAGTAAGAAAAGACAGAATAGTGCACTCAAACAAATCAGAAAATACAGGGTAATGCATCAAATCATTACTACCTGAGAGAGAGAATAGTGATTAAGAAAGATCCATCACCACTTGCATACGTTACCATCATCCAGACCCGCAGTCGCTGGGCAGCCCCGGTTACAGCGAGGATTTGGAGAGCCTGTCCCAGCAAGTGGGGAATCCTACGCGGTGCGTCCACCCGTAGGTGAGGCATCGAAAGTCACTGTGAGCGGGTCCAGCCTTATATACCCAAAAATCAGCAAGCCAGAATAGCTGGCACCTTTGTTTTAAGCGGAAATATCTGGTTTCAATCTCACATTAGATTCCCCCAGAGCCTGGCCAGGGCTCAAGGGAGAAGCTAAGGGAATTTCTCTGCTTATCTAATTGGATTATGAGCAAGGTCACACATCAGGTCACAGTGCCAGACAACTGTCTCCATGACCCTGTTATTTTATCCACGCACACAGAAAGATCAATATACATTCAAGATAGCTACATCCTCCATACATATTTCACTAATGATTACATACTGAGTTAGCAGCTTTGGTTCAGGGCCTGTTGCTCAGGCTTCAATACTTCCACTTTTTACATCAGAATAGGTGGTTTGTTATAACTTAGTATAATACCTATTAGCACAATGGTTATCAGTTATAAAATGTACAGGATTCATCTATAGGTCAACTCTGGCTTGGGCTGGTTGTCCAAGCCTTAGCACTTCAAGTATATAAGGGGACGCATGCTCTCTCATTTCCGTTTCCGTTTTTCAGTTGGCGGGGAGGGATTTCTTGTGCAGTCAGGATCGCTGCTGGGGGCGGGCTGCGTACCGGTTGCCGGTCGGTGAGCAACTGCATTGTATATTACTCGTTTGGACTTACTATTGTTACTGTTGTTTTGTTGCTATTACTAATTTTTTTTTGTTCAACGTACGAATTTCATTCTTTTTGTCCCTCCCCCATTTCACCAGAGCGGGGGTAGGGGGGGAAGTAAACGAGTGGCCACGTGGTGATTGGCTACTGGCCGAGTTCAAACAATGACAGTCTTTTGGCACCCAACGTGGGGCCTGAAGTTTGAGATAACGACAGAACGGGTCATAAAGTCAATTGCTTGGCTCCTTAAGATTTTATCACCTCATTTGCTGTATGTATTCCCCACGCTGTTGCTCACCATCCATGAGAGTTGGGTTAGGATTTTGTTTTTGCTGTACTATGTGATAGTCATCTATGACACGGTGCAGTCATCAGTCCTGGGGCTATTTACAATTGTGTTTGAGAATTGCAGGAATTTCAAATATCCTTGGAATGTTGACATTAACATGGTCCTGTTACTTGTAGGAGTCAGTGTGTTCCTGCATGTGCTTCAGGTTTTGTTCAGGGTTAAGCAAATATTTAAGAGTATCACCTGGAGATCTACCCCAAGGTTGGAGAATTATGAGTGGCTGGGGGTGTGGAGTAGCATGGGTGAGTACCTAGAACTGTGGGCACCTCCAGTGTACGGGAATTTCACTCCTGAACAGGTGCAGAATCCCGAAGAACTAGTAAAATATTTGGAAAAAGTATGTTGTCACCCGAGTAATTCCAGAGAGGCACATCTCACTGCAACATGCTGGGGCCTAGCCCACGCTTACCGAGTGCTATTAAACACTGTTCAGTACCCTCAAAAGGAAGAGAAGGGCTCTGGATCTGGCAGCAAAATAACAGATATTGCAGCCACTCCAAACCCACAGCAGAAACTGCAGCCACTGCAACCTGGATGACAGGTGCTGCAGCTGAACCAGAGAACCAACCCATGACAGTGTCAGTTGCTCCCATACAGAAGAAGAAATACACAAGAAAATCCCCTCGCAGCGTACAGGGTGACGATGAACCAGGCCCATCACAAGAACAGGAGGAAGAGGCAGAGCCAGTGATAGTCACCCGATCCTTATCCCTGAGCGAGTTGCGAGACATGCGAAAAGATTACAGCCGCCATACAGGTGTGCACCTCGTTACCTGACTGCTCCGATGCTGGGATAACGGGGCCAGTAGCGTGGAATTAGAGGGTAGGGAGGCCAGGCAGCTGGGATCCCTGTCTAGGAAAGGGGGCGTTGACAAAGCCATTGGAAAGAAGACACAAAATCTCAGTCTCTGGAGGCGACTCCTGTCAAGTGTGAGGGAGAGGTATCCCTTCAAGGAAGATTTTGTATGCCTTCCAAGTAAGTGGACCACTATGGAAAGAGGCATTCAATACTTGAGGGAGCTAGCTGTGCAGGAGATGGTTTACTATGACCCAGATGATGCACGGCTACCCACAGATCCAGATGAAGTCCAATGCACCTGGCCCATGTGAAGGAAGTTTGTACGGAGCACACCCTCATCATATGCCAATGCATTAGCAGTAATGGACTGGAGAGACGAAGAGGGACCAACAGTGGATGAACTGGCTCGCCAACTACGACAATATGAAGAAAGTCTCTCTTCCTACCTCATCATGGCTGTGAAGAAATTATCTCAAGAATTCCAGCAATTTAAAGAGGACATGTCCTACTCACCTGCATGGACTAGGATCTCGGCTATTAGGAGCACTTGTTTCCCTACTCGAGAGAACTGGTATACACCATGGGGGAACCTGTGGCATCACCTGCGTGACCATGGAGAAGACATGAAGAAATGGATGAAAAACCTACCTACCTCCTAGAAGAGCAGGTATGTGAGTTGAAAGGAAGAACAAGTACAAAACGGGGTTCTTTTAGGAGAAATGCTGCTCCGGTTTCCAGTAATCAAGTGCCCAAACAGAGCAGAAAGGTTGACTTTGCTCACAATCCTATGAGAAGAACTTCTGATTTGTATTCAAGAGAAGTGAGTGACCAAGATGAGACTGAAACCTGTGCACACCACACTAACCTATTTGTCATTAGTGGGTATTATGATCAATATTAGAGGGGCCCTGCCTCCAGCCAGGTGGAGGACAGGGACAATCAAGTTTATTGGCTCTGTGGATTCAATGGCCTGGCACCCCAGGAGAATAAGGCTTTAGTGGACACTGGTGCTCACTGCACGCTAATGCCGTCAAATTTTAAAGGGGCAGAACGCATTTGTATTTCAGGAGTGACGGGGGGTCTCAACAGCTGACTGTACTGGAGGCTGAGGTGAGCCTAAGGGGAAAAGAGTGGGAAAAGCACCCCATTGTGACTGGCCCAGATGCTCCATGTATTCTTGGTATAGATTATCTCAGGACGGGGTATTTTAAGGACCCAAAAGGGTATCAGTGTATGGGAGACCTCGGCTGGTCCGAGGGATCAGAATGTAAGTTTGGTATTGACCTTGAGCAGATAACAAGACTAGTTGTATTGAGGGAATCCAGCCTCCTCAGCCAGAAGACAGAGACTGGGAGAACGACCCCCCCCGCAATCCAGGAGGAGACAGTCAGTGACCTACTGCATCACATAGACACACACAAGTCTATGGGACCGGATGGGATACACCCGAGGGTGCTGAAGGAGCTGGCTGGGGTGCTTGCCAAGCCGCTTTCCATCATTTACCAGCAGTCCTGGCTGACCGGGGAGGTCCTGACAGATTGGAAATCGGCCAATGTGACACCCATCTATAAGAAGGGTTGGAAGGATGATCCAGGAAATTACAGGCCTGTCAGCTTGACTTCGGTGCCTGGGAAGCTGATGGAGCAGCTCATCCAGAGTACCATCACACAACACATGCGGGACAACCAGATGATCAGGCCCAGTCAGCATGGGTTTATGAAAGGCAGGTCCTGCTTGACAAACCTGAGCTCCTCCTACGACAGGGCGACCTGCTTATTGGATGAGGGAAAGGCTGTGGATGTAGTTTACCTTGACTTCAGTAAGGCCTTTGACACCGTTTCCCACAGCATTCTCCTGGAGAAACTGGCTGCTCGAGGCTTGGATGATTGCACGCTTTGCTGGGTAAAAAACTGTCTGGCTGGCCGGGCCCAAAGAGTGGTGGTGAACGGAGTTAAATCCGGTTGGCGGCCGGTCACGAGTGGTTTTCCCCCAGGGCTCGGTTTTGGGGCCTCTCCTGTTTAACATCTTTATTGATGATCTAGACGAGGGGATCGAGTGCACCCTCAGTAAGTTTGCAGATGACACCAAGTTGGGTGGGAGTGTTGATCTGCTCGAGGGCAGGGAGGCTCTGCAGAGAGACCTGGAGAGGCTGGAGCGATGGGCTAAGGCCAACTGGAGGAGTTTCAATAAGGCCAAATCCCAGGTTCTGCACCTCGGCCACAACAACCCCCAGCAGTGCTACAGGCTTGGGGAGGAGTGGCTGGAGAGCTGCCAGTCAGAGAGGGACCTGGGGGTGTTGATTGACAGCCGGCTGAACATGAGCCAGCAGTGTGCCCAGGTGGCCAAGAAGGCCAATGGCATCCTGGCTTGTATCAGAAATAGCGTGGCCAGCAGGGACAGGGAAGGTATCTTGCCCCTGTACTCGGCACTGGTGAGGCCGCACCTCGATGACTGTGTTCAGTTTTGGGCCCCTCACTACAAAAAGGACATTGAATTACTCGAGCGTGTCCAGAGAAGGGCAACGAAGCTGGTGCAGGGTCTGGAGCACATGTCGTACGAGGAGCGGCTGAGGGAACTGGGGTTGTTTAGTCTGGAGAAGAGGAGGCTGAGGGGAGACCTCATCGCCCTCTACAACTACCTGAAAGGAGGTTGCAGAGAGCTGGGGATGAGTCTCTTTAACCAAGTAATGAGTGATAAGACAAGAGGGAATGGCCTCAAGTTGCGCCAGGGAAGGTTTAGACTAGATATTAGGAAGTATTTCTTTCCAGAACGGGTTGTTAGGTGTTGGAATGGGCTGCCCAGGGAGGTGGTGGAGTCCCCATCCCTGGAGGTGTTTAAGAGTAAAGTTGACTTAGCGCTTAGGGATATGGTGTAGTTGGGAACTGTCAGTTCTAGGTTAACGGTTGGACTAGATGATCTTCAAGGTCCTTTCCAACCTAGATGATTCTGTGAAATTCTGTGAAACTGTGTACCATTAAGAGGCTTGAAAGTTCCGAGAAGAGCTGAGTAAACAAGAGTAAGGAACTACCAGACCGGAACTGCCTGACCGCAAGGAAAGGAAGGTTATCAAGGTTGCAACAGAGAACTGTTAGTCTCTAATTAAACCAATCTTATACGGACACATACTCTTAATAAAGTTATAAAAAGGCTTGTTAGAACAATAAAGTAGCCATTTTGCACAATTCGGTGTTTGTCGTGTCCGTCTCAACAGCGACAAATGGTGGCCCCGACGTGATCCCAACACCGAGGAAATAAATAACTGCAGCAGAAAGAGCCGCGGAGACAGAGCCCAGTCAAGCATAGCAACGGGGAGAGCTGCATAGTCCGGACAACCTTTTGAAATTTGTCACCGTGCAGGTGAGCAGCTGGGAACAAAACGATGGTTGCTAGCATCTCTAAGGAGGAGGGTATGATTATGACAACATGGAAGTTGCTGCTTCAGCGCAGGGGAGTCAAAGTGGATGACGTAGTGCTCCAAAAAATGTTGCTGTGGAGCAAAAAGCAAGGATATGAAGCTAGCACTGCCACTGCATTTAGTGTGAGCAAATGGGAAGAACTGGGACAGAAATTGCTTGAGAGTGCTTCTCAGGGTAATAAGACTGCGACCGACCTCCTTACAACCTGGAGGTTGTTAAAAGAGACTTTAAAGGACTTTAAGGCAGAGAAAGAAAGCTCAGGGGAAACCCCTTATAATCCAGGGGCATCCACGGTCCGGGTCTTGGCAGCAAGAGGTCAAGATATGGACCTAGTGGGGGGAGTCTGTCCTAAACGTAGACCGCGGTTGAGGGCGAGGGGATTGTATGAGGACTCTGATGAGGAAGCACAAGATGAGTTGTTTCCTCCACAAAGACGAATGAGCAGAAAGCCCCTCAGGCAGTCCCCCCTTCACCTCCCCTCGTGGAGCCCTCTGCTCCGCCACCTCCCTCTAATGAGGAAAAAGCCACGCGCACTTTGCTTATTTGGTGCAAAAGGAATGGGGTCCCTGCTGATGTACTGTCTGCTTTTAATCTCAAAACATGGAAAGAGGCAGGGAACATCTTATTCAAGGCAGTCATAAGGAAGAATACCATCGCTGCGTCATCTTTAACTACATGGCAACTGGTACATCAATCCCTGAAACAGTTAAAAAGTGATTGGACTGCAGCTGCAGCCGATGCCACGTCACCTAGTGGATCCCATTCTCGGAGGGATCCTACAGTTGTGGCTGAAACACCTCCAGAAGAGCTGCGAGCCCCTTCCACATGTCCACTACCTGCTGATAAGGACTTCATTTTTCTGTTATTAAAGACCTACAGAAAAGCATTAATGAGGACGGACTTAAAAACTCACTCACAGCAGGTATACTGGAGGCAATCGCTCATGGCTGTACTCAGCATTCGCACCCCCCCACCTGCAAGCGCGGAATTGGCGACATCGGCCCCGGGGCCTCCCTGAGCCCCCCACGTCGCAGAGTGACTGCCTGTGGCCAAGTCTAGCGTCACGCCCCCGGTGTGCGTCCATCCCGCCTCCCCCGAACACCAAAAGCGGCAGTTTTTACAGAAGGTGCTGACACTGTGATGCGGCGTCCCTTGTTCATTCTAAAAAGACACTTTAAACCTTTCTGATGGTCAGTGCACTAAAAGCCCTGATTTTAAAACAAAGAAGGGGGAATTTTCTGGATACACCACATAATCAACTAGCACTGGCTTTATATACTCTTAATGGCGTTTTGATGTTTGTAGTATTTGTCATTTTATGTTGTGTGAGTAATAAGTGTAAGGGGCCCCTTTGTATGATTGTTTTGCGTGTGTGAGACGCAGCCCAGCTGCAGCTGTGGAGTGTGGAGTTCTCTATAATTTAGTCGATATCGATCAGGTGTGGATCTGTGGTAAATGGCAAATGGCAAATGGCTTATGGTATAGGATTTATACTTTTGGCTTTGATTTATGACTTTTATGATTTAGCAATTGTTGTGATTTTCTTAAACAGAAATCATTTTGCTTTGATTAGTAAAATCTGTGTTGTGTATTCAACTTTCTTTGTTTAGCAATATTAAGAATTAAGAACCCAGGTGTTTAACCTTATTAGAAACTCCCTTGGTTTTCCCCCCTGAGTGGTGGCCAGACTCTGGGTGGAACCCAACAGGAGGATGAAATCAGATGTTTCCGCTCAAAGAAAATTGCCAGTTATTTTGGCCTGCTGATTTAGATATATGAGGCTGGACCTGCTTGCAGCGATGTTGGATGCCTCACCTACGGATGGACGCATCGCGTAGGATTTCCAACTTGCAAGGAAAGGTACTCCAAATCCTCACTGCATCCAGGGTTCCCCAGCAATTGCGGATCTGAATATTAGTACCCCATAAGTAAGTGTGCTATTCTGTATCTTCCTTGTTTTGTAATACTTAGTCATATGCTTTAATTATTAGCAGTGAAACCAGACAAGGGCCAAAAGAACCATTTCTGCCATTTGTGGAGAAATTACAAGCAGCCATAGAGAAACAGGTCTATGATGCCAATTTAAGATTAACATTAACAACACAGTTAGCTAGGGATAATGCTAATGAAGATTCTAGAAAGATAATTGAGGCATTGCCAGGGGATCCAACCCTGGAAACCATGGTTACTGCTTGTGCTAAGTTTGGGTCAGTGGAACATAAGATGGCAGCCTTAGCCAGTGCTATGGCAGCTGTCCGAGTAAAAGAACAAAAATGTTATCACTGCGGTCACACAGGACACTTTAAAGCCAATTGTCCTGAGAAGAAAGGGATAAAAACATCTGGTCCCATAGTAACGCCTTGTCACCGATGCAGAAAAATGGGACATTTCGTGGAACAGTGTAAATCTAAATACCATATTAATGGACAACTATTGTTGGGAAACAGGAAGTCGAGCGCGAAGGGACGCGCTCCAACACAAGTATTCCCTTCAATGGCCCTGCAATTTCCATCAAACCTATCCTCTGCAAACGACTCGCAGGACAAACCAATGGGGCAGCAGGAATGGATGTATCCACCGCCGAGCAAGTAACTATATCATCGCATTCTGTGCAAAAGGTGCCCCTTGCGGCTCATGGACCAATTGGCAGAGGTCTGAGTGCATTGTTAATAGGACGTTCAAGTGCTACCTTACAAGGTATCAATGTACATGTTGGTGTTATTGATGCTGATTGTACTGGACAGATAAGTGCTATGGTTTCTACTCCAACGCCACCCTTGACAATTCCAAAAGATACTCGTATTGCTCAGCTTGTCCCTTTTAAGAGTTGTGTCCCCAGGTCACATCCAACAGAGTGTGGAGATGGTGGATTTGGATCTACTGGCGTCCCTCAAGTCATGTGGACACAAAACATCTCAGACAAATGGCCTCAAATGACTTGCATCCTCGCGACGGATGGTGCCACCCCCTCACAGGTGAAGGTATCTGGGCTGTTAGACACGGGGGCTGATGTTACCATAGTCTCCCAACTCCATTGGCCTCAGAGTTGGCCCGTTGTTACGATGGACACCAGGGTATTGGGGCTGGGAGGCGCGACCCAAAGCTTAATAGCGGCTAAACCTGTAACAATTTGGAATCCTGAAGGACAGGTTGCCACAGTACGACCATATGTTACTGCTGCTCCTCTGAATTTATGGGGAAGAGATGTCCTGGGAGCATGGGGTGTGAGGATTACAACGGATTTTTAACAGGGGCCACTGTGCTTGAGGGCGTGCGACAACCTACCCTGGCTTTAACGTGGCTGACTGATACACCTATTTGGGTAAATCAGTGGCCCCTCAACCCAGAGAAGTTAGATGCCCTCCAGGACTTGGTAAAAGAACAACTACAGGCTGGTCATATTGAACCCTCTCACAGTCCTTGGAATACACCTGTGTTTGTAATAAAAAAGAAATCAGGGAAATGGCAATTGTTACATGATTTACGACAAATCAATGACGTTATGGCTAGTATGGGCGCATTGCAACCAGGACTACCATCACCTACTATGATCCCAGCAAGGTGAAATATCTTAATTGTGGATCTGAAAGACTGGGTTTTTTTACCATTCCATTAGCAGAACAAGATAAAAACAAATTTGCTTTTTCGGTTCCTGTCATCAACCACACAGAGCCCGTGAAACGCTATCAGTGGAAAGTGTTACCTCAAGGCATGAAAAATTCTCCCACAATTTGTCAATGGTTTGTAGCTCAGGCACTCTCAGGCCTGCGAGAACAATACCCTGATTCTTATTGTTATCATTATATGGATGACATTCTTCTTGCAGTATCTGACCCAACCCAGTTGGATGACATGGAACGATCAGCATTATGTCATCTTAAACAATATGGGTTGGTTGTGGCTCCAGAAAAGGTTCAACGTACAAGTCCTTGGTTTATACCTAGGTACAAAAATATTGGATCAGACTGTAGCTCCACAGCCAGTAACGCTGAATAGGGAAGTAAAAAATCTCAATGACATCCAAAAGCTATTGGAAGCAGTTAATTGGGTTAGGCCCTATTTAGGATTGACATCTTCTCAATTGAGCCCCCTGATGGAATTATTGAAAGGGGATTCTGATATTTGTGCACCAAGACGGTTAACCAAGGAAGCACATCAGGTACTCGATGAGGTAGAAAAAGCAATACAGAACAAATATATTTATCGCCTGGAACTAACAGAAGTTGTGCTAGTTTTTGTTTTAACAGATCACACGATTCCGTATGCATTACTTTGTCAATGGAATGAAACCTGGGCAGATCCTTCACATGTGCTGGAATGGACGTTTTTACCCTATCGATTCAAAAAGACAGCACCTGGTATTTTTGAATTGGTGGCTCACTTGATAATTAAAACACGGACCCGTTGCCTTGAACTTGTGGGACGGGATCCAGCAACCATTGTTATTCCAGTTCAAGCTGAATATTTTGAGTGGTGCCTAGCAAATAACATGGTACTGCAATCTGCATTGGCAGACTTTCAAGGACAAATAAAATATCACCTCCCCAGCCACCCAATGTTGAAACTGGTGCGCAAAATTTCGATTGGTCACAAATGGCTACATTCCAGGAAGCCAGTGGAGGGGTTAACTGCGTTTACAGATGGATCAGGAAAAACAGGAAAGGCAGCTGTAACATGGTTTATGAATGGTGAGTGGCACAATATTGTCACAGAACACCAAGGGTCGCCGCAGATTGTAGAACTTAGAGCGGTAACCGAGGCCTTCCACAGATTTACAGAACCTTTTAATTTGGTTACAGATTCTGTTTATGTTGCAGGATTGGTTCAGCGGTTAGAAAAAGCAATCATCAAACAGGTGGATAATGAAAAATTGTTTAATTTGTTACGGTTCTTGTGGGAATTGATCCAAAAACGTGAGAATCCCTATTATGTGTTGCACATTCGTAGTCACAGTACCCTACCAGGATTTTTAGCAGAAGGCAATGCAGGGGCTGACAGGCTTGTGTCTATAGCCATGGTGACAAATACTCTGCAACAAGCCCAATCATCACATCAATTTTTTCATCAAGGTGCCAGAGCATTACAAAGACAGTTTCATCTTACAGCTACAGAGGCAAGAGCCATTGTAGCATCATGTCCTGATTGTCGGGGACAGCAAGTGCCGTATTCTTATGGGGTGAACCCCAGGGGGTTACAAGCGTTGCAAATCTGGCAAACAGACGTTACACACATTGCAGAATTTGGAAGGGTGAAGTATGTACATGTCTCCATTGATACATTTTCACATGCAATGTTTGCCTCCGCACATACAGGGGAAAAAGCCAGAGATGCCATTTGACACTGGCAAAAGGCGTTTTCTGTTTTGGGTGTCCCTGAAACAGTAAAAACCGACAACGGCCATGCATATGTCTCCAGACTGGTTCGGGAATTTCTACATGGATGGGGGATTCAACATATTACTGGCATCCCACATTCCCCTACGGGACAGGAAATTGTTGAACGTGCCCATGGTACCCTAAAATGCCTGCTTCAAAAACAAAAAGGGGGAATGGAAGGGGAGCCCCCAGAGGCCCGGTTGGCAAAGGCCATTTATGTATTAAATTTTTTTACCATGCCCGAGCAAGGGTTGGTCCCTCCCATTGAGAGACATTTTGCCTCTTTTTCTTCAACTCAGGAGGTACGGGGAACTGCCTTGGTGCGTGTTAAGGATTTACAGACGGGGCAATGGTCTCAGCCTTAAAACCTAATCACCTGGGGCAGGAGTTATGCTTGTGTCTCCACAGAACATGGGCCGCGTTGGTACCCTGCCCGTTTGTGGTGGTTTGACCTTGGCTAAATGCCAGGTACCCACCAAGTTGCTCTATCACTTCCCCCCTGAAGTGCTAAGGCTTGGACAGCAGGCCCAAGTCAGAGCTGACCTATAGATGAATCCTGTATATTTTATAACTGATAACCATTGTGCTAGTAGGTATTGTACTAAGTTATAACAACCCACTTATGCTGGTGTAAAAAGTGCTAAAGCATTGAAATACTGCAGCCTGAACAACAGGCCCCAAGCTGAAGCTGCTAACTTAGCATGTAGTCATTAATAAAATATGTACACTTGCTAGTGAAAGACAAAATATAATCAGTAGAGAGGAGAGAATGTATCCAACTTTCCTTTCACAGCCTTATTCAAGGCTGAGAACCCAAGTATTTGGCCTTGTTAGAAACTCCCTTGGTTCCCCCCCCGAGCCCTGGCTAGGCTTTGGGTGGAATCCAACAGGAGAATGAAACCAGATATTTTCCGCTCAAAACAAAGGTGCCAGCTATTCTGGCTTGTCGATCTCTGGTATATAAGGCTGGACCCGCTCACAGCGACTTTGGAAGCCTCACCTATGGGTGGACGTACCGCGTAGGATTTCCCACTTGCCGGGACAGGCTCTGCAAATCCTCGCTGTAACCGGGGCTGCCCAGCAACTGCGGGTCTGGATGATGATGATATATGCAAGTGGTGATGTATTTCTCTTAATTACTATTCTCTCTCTCTCTCATGTAGTAATGATTTGATGCATTACCCTGTATTTTCCTGTTTGTTGCTTTAAGTGCATTATTCTGCTTCTTCTTACTGCATGTTTTCTGTATTACGCTGTTACATTACTTGTTTATCACTACTAAAGTACACCTACCCTTTTCACTCTGGTGTCCGAGTTTAATTGGTATCCTTAATCAGCAAAACACCCCCCCTTCCCCTTTTTTTCTCAACAGGGCAAAGAGGGGAAAGAAAATAAGATAGGAAAAAAAACCCCAACCCTTGTGGGTAAAACAAAAGCAGTTTTAATATAAGCAAAGCGAAGCAAAGGTCCGCACATGGAAGCAAAAAAAAGAAAACAGATTTATTCTCTACTTCCCATGAACAGGCGATGTCGGGCCTTCTCAGGAAGCAGGGCTCCCATACGTGTAGTGGTTGCCTCGGAGGACCAAGGGTGACCCCACCCCCTTCCTCCTTTCTCCCAGCTTTATACTGAGCAGACGTCATATGGTCTGGAATATCCCTTTGGTCAGTTCGGGTCAGCTGTCCTGGTTGTGTCCCCTCCCAAGATCTTGCCCACCCCGTCCCACTGTGGGGGGGAAATGTCAGAAAGAGCCTTGGTGCTGTGTAAGCACTACTCAGCAGTAGCCACACCACCAGTGTGCTATCAACACCCTGCCAGCTCCCAACATAAAACACAGCACCATGAGGGCTGCTACAGGGGAAAACCAATTCCGGCTCAGCCAGACCCAGTACACCGTTTTATTAGGCCTGTTATGGCTTGTTGACTGATGTTGATAGTGTTAGGCATGCTACATTACAAAATAGAGCCACAATAGATTTTTTGTTATTAGCCCAAGGACATGGTTGTGAAGACTTTGAGGGAATGTGTTGTATGAATTTGTCAGATCACTCGGAATCAATACATAAAAGTATCCAGCTTCTGAAAGGAGTGAAGAAGTTACAGGCAATTGATGGATGGGTTTGGTTGAATAACTTGTTTAAACGAATGGGACTATCAGGGTGGTTGTTATCTTTGATAAAAACTGGGTTGTTGCTTTTGTTCGTCATTGTAGTTGTGTTATTAATGTTGCCATGTCTTGTGTCTCTGTTGCAAAGGGCCCTGCAGCGGTGTCACGGTCCACTCGGTGGACTCGTGATGGTTCGTTTGCTACGATCTCGAAAGTGCAAAATTAAGGTGACCAACACCAAAGGGGATAGCAGTAATCAAACAGTGAAACTTTATTGTGTTGCCTGTGAAGAGGCACGTGATAGTTAGAGATGGATGAAAGAAAGGAGAAAAGTAAAGTTAAGTTTAGAGAGAGGAGGGAGAGAGGTTATAGCTACCACCGCTGATCTCACGACGTCCTAACGGTCCCGGGTCCAGCAGATGCTGTGTCGTCGATCGTCGTGGTCCTTGGTGGGGAAGCTTCCCATTTTCGTTGTCCAGAAGTCATCTTTTATGCTCAGTAACACCTTGCTCCACCTCTGCCTCAGGGGTCTCCGCCCTTCTCAGAATTCAATTATCATATCTCCGCCCTTCTCGAGCGAGGCCATCGCGCAGGGGGGAGTGTCCGAGGTGTGGTCAGTCTTGGAGGTGGGTAACCTTCAACCAGGAGGTGTGTTTTGGTATTATAATGAAGCAAAGTTCGTCTAAAGTTCATGATTTCTTCATCGGTGTTATGGCAACAGTCGCGATCCATCTTTTTGACAGTGGCTATGCAATTATCTCTAACAGCTCCGGCTAGGCCCAGGTACCGAACAATAGCACATCACTCTTTGTACTACACAGCTCAGGCACCAAAGAACAGCACTGCACTGCCTGCACCACACGGGTCAGTACTCAGGAGAACAGCACAGCACTGGCTGTGCCACACAGTTCTGCATTCAGGAGCCTTTGCACCACATTCCACTCCAGGGATTGGCAACTGCGCTCCAAACAGGCCGTTGGTGGGTTCCTCACTGTCCATGTCCCTGATGACAATGTTGAGACAATGCTGATCTTCTGACCGACTCTTACAAGTGGACGGCACGGGCAATTTTTGTAGCACAAATACAAAAAGGGGGAATTATGGGAGACCTCGGCTGGTCCGAGGGATCAGAATGTAAGTTTGGTATTGACCTTGAGCAGATAACCGTGTACCATTAAGAGGCTTGAAAGTCCCGAGAAGAGCTGAGTAAACAAGAGTAAGGAACTACCAGACCGGAACTGCCTGACCACAAGGAAAGGAAGGTTATCGATGCTGCAACAGAGAAGAGGTCATCCAATCATGAACTGTTAGTCTCTAATTAAACCAATCATATATGGACACATACTCTTAATAAAGTTATAAAAAGGCTTGTTAGAACAATAAAGTAGCCATTTTGCACAATTCGGTGTTTGTCATGTCCGTCTCAACAGCGACAACCAATGACAGGGGAAATGGGAACAGACACTGTTATTGAAAGCCAAGGATTTCAGAGGAGACGTGGAACAGGTCAAGTAGATGAGAAGATTTTTCAAAGATTATCTAAAGCCCATGTAGAATCACTGTGTAAAGCCTGTGCTATTTAGACATTACACAAGGGCTTAGTGTTCAGGTCTCCATACAGTGTCAGGCCAGTGTCCTGGTTTCGGCTGTGACAGAGTTAATTTTCTTCCTAGTAGCTGTGTTTTGGATTTAGTACGAGAATAATGGTGATAACACTGATGTTTTAGTTGTTGCTAAGTAGTGCTCACCCTAAATCAAGGATTTTTCAGTTTCCCATGTTCTGCCTGTGAGGAAGTGCACAAGAAGCTGGGAGGGAGCTGAAGTGCTAAGGCTTGGACAACCGGCCCAAGCCAGAGTTGACCTATAGATGAATCCTGTATATTTTATAACTGATAACCATTGTGCTAGTAGGTATTGTACTAAGTTATAACAACCCACGTATTCTGATGTGAAAAGTGGAAGTATTGAAGCCTGAACAACAGGCCCTGAACTGAAACTGCTAACTCAGTATGTAATCATTAGTGAAATATGTATGGAAGATGTAGCTATCTTGAATGTATCTTTATCTTCCTTTGTGTATGGATAGGATAACAGGGTCACAGAATCACAGAATCAACTAGGTTGGAAAGGACCTTGAAGATCATCTAGTCCAACCATTAACCTAGCACTGCCAGTTCCCATCTACACCATATCTCTCAGCGCTATATCGACCCTACTCTTAAACACCTCCAGGGATGGGGACTCCACCACCTCCCTGGGCAATCCATTCCACTGCCTAATAACCCGTTCTGTAAAGAAATACTTCCTGACATCTAGTCTAAACCTTCCCTGGCGCAACTTGAGGCCATTCCCTCTTGTCCTATCACTTGTTACTTGGTTAAAGAGACTCATCCCCACCTCTCTGCAACCTCCTTTCAGGTAGTTGTAGAGGGCGATGAGGTCTCCCCTCAGCCTCCTCTTCTCCAGACTAAACAACCCCAGTTCCCTCAGCCACTCCTCATACGACCTGTGCTCCAGACCCTGCACCAGCTTCGTTGCCCTTCTCTGGACACGCTCGAGTAATTCAATGTCCTTTTTGTAGTGAGGGGCCCAAAACTGAACACAGTCATCGAGGTGCGGCCTCACCAGTGCCGAGTACAGGGGTAAGATCACTTCCCTGTCCCTGCTGGCCACGCTATTTCTGATACAGGCCAGGATGCCATTGGCCTTCTTGGCCACCTGGGCACACTGCTGGCTCATGTTCAGCCGGCTGTCAATCAACCCCCCCAGGTCCCTCTCTGACTGGCAGCTCTCCAGCCACTCCTCCCCAAGCCTGTAGCGCTGCTGGGGGTTGTTATGGCCCAAGTGCAGTACCCGGCATTTGGCCTTATTGAACTTCATACAGTTGGCCTTGGCCCATCGCTCCAGCCTGTCCAGGTCTCTCTGCAGAGCCTCCCTACCCTCGAGCAGATCAACACTCCCACCCAGCTTGGTGTCATCTGCAAACTTACTGAGGGTGCATTCGATCCCCTCGTCTAGGTCATCGATAAAGATGTTGAACAGGAGTGGCCCCAAAACCGAGCCCTGGGGGACACCACTCGTGACCGGCCTCCAACTGGATTTAACTCCGTTCACCACAACTCTCTGGGCCTGGCCATCCAGCCAGTTTTTTACCCAGCAAAGCGTGCAATCATCTAAGCCTCGAGCAGCCAGTTTCGCCAGAAGAATGTTGTGGGAAACGGTGTCAAAGGCCTTGCTAAAGTCAAGGTAAACTACATCCACAGCCTTTCCCTCATCCAATAAGTAGGTCACTTTGTCGTAGCAGGAGATCAGGTTTGTCAAGCAGGACCTGCCTTTCATAAACCCATGCTGACTGGGCCTGATCCCCTGGTTGTCCTGCATGTGTTGTGTGATGGTACTCTGGATGAGCTGCTCCATCAGCTTCCCAGGCACCGAAGTCAAGCTGACAGGCCTGTAATTTCCTGGATCATCCTTCCGACCCTTCTTATAGATGGGTGTCACATTGGCCAGTTTCCAATCTGTCGGGACTTCCCCGGTCAGCCAGGACTGCTGGTAAATGATGGAAAGCGGCTTGGCGAGCACCCCAGCCAGCTCCTTCAGCACCCTCGGGTGTATCCCATCCGGTCCCATAGACTTGTGTGTGTCTATGTGGTGTAGCAGGTCACTGACTCTCTCCTGGATTGCGGGGGGGTCGTTCTCCCAGTCTCTATCATCTGGCTGAGGGGGCTGGATTCCCTCAGTACAACTAGTCTTGTTATTAAAAACTGAGGCAAAGAAGGCATTAAGTACCTCAGCCTTCCCCTCATCACTTGTTACCAAGTTTCCTTCAGCATCTAGCAGGGGGTGGAGACTCTCCCTGGTCTTTCTTTTGCTATTGACATACTTATAGAAACATTTCTTGTTATCTTTGATTGCTGAAGCCAGATTAATTTCCAGCTGGGCTTTGGACCTCCTGATTTCCGCCCTGCATAGCATCACAGCCTCTTTGTAATCACTGTGAGTGGCTAGCCCCTTCTTCCAAAGGCTGTAAACTCTCCTTTTCTCCTTGAGTTGCAGCCTAAGCTCCCTGTTCAGCCAGGGTCATGGAGACAGTTGTCTGGCACTGTGACCTGATGTGTGATCCTGCTCATAATCCAACTAGATAAGCAGGGAAACTCCCTTAGCTTCTCCCTTGAGCCCTGGCCAGGCTCTGGGGGAATCTAATGTGAGATGGAAACCAGATATTTCTGCTTAAAACAAAGGTGCCAGCTATTCTGGCTTGATGATTTTTGGGTATATAAGGCTGGACCACCTTACAGTGGCTGTGGGTGTCTCTTCTGTGGGTTAGTGCACTGTGTAGGATTTCCCCTTTGCCAGGAAAGGCTCTTTAAATTTTTGCTGTAACTGGGGTTCCCCAGTGTTTGTGGATCTGGATGATGGTAACGTACGCAAGTGGTGATGTATCTTTCTTAATCACTATTCTCTCTCAGGTAGTAATGATTTGGTGTGTTACCCTGTATTTTTCTATTTGTTTAAGTGCACTATTCTGTCTTTTCTTACTGTATGTTTTTTGTATTATTCTGTTACATTATTTAGTTATCCCCAGTAGAATGTGCCTGCTCTTTTCACTCTGGTGTCTGAGTTTAATTGGTATCCTTAATCAGCAAAACAGGAGCATGGCCAGGACAGTTGACCCAAACTACCCAAAGGGATATTTCATACCATAGGATGTCATGCTCAGTGTATAAACTGTGGGGAGTTGGCCAGGAGGGGTCTGATTGCTGTTTGGGGACTGGCTGGGCATTGGTCAGCAGGTGGTGAGCAATTGCCTTGTGCATCACTTGTTTTCCTTAGGTTTTATTTCTCTCTTGGTTATCTTCCTTTTAGTTATTATAACTGTATTTTATTATAACTATTAAACTGTTCTTATCTCAACCCATGTGTGTTACTTTTTTCTGATTGCCCTCCCCATCCCACTGGAGGGTGAGGGAGGTGCTTAGTTGCTGACTGGAGTTAAACCACCACAGCCAGTCTAGCAGTGGATGAGTCTTCTTTGAAGTGTTAGCATCTAGTATGATGGAATTTCTTTTAAAACTAGCTAAGTATATGCTTTGGATCTCAGTTTTTCACCATCTACCTTCCTTTATGGTACAGAGGGGAAAACCTGTCTCCCAAACTCCTGACTTCTGTCTTTTGTACCCCAAAAAACCTTCCTGTCCCCAATCTTAAGATCAAAAAAGTTTTGCAATGTTTTTAAAGAAATAAATTCATTTTTGCCACTCATTTCTAATACCCTGTTTCTCTTTAATTCCAAGATAGTTCTTTTTTATGAATACTAGGAGATCATAATTTTTATTATAACAGAGTTACTGAATAGACAGACAACTAGACAGAAATACTTTTTAAAGTCTTCATTAAAAGAGTAGGAGGCTGCAAAGGCATGCAAAGCCAGGGCATATGAGTGAGTGTTATGTTAATGTTAAAGTTGCCCAGATAATCTTAATCTCCTCTCCTTTGTGTAATATATATAGTCTTCTGGGCATACTGCAAAATACATCTGTTCAATAAGGTTTTTTGAAAGCAAGGGTAATACAGTTCCTGGAGCGATGTAGGACTTGGAACAGAGCTTTTGTAACTGGCTGGCTAAGTTCTTGTTTGAAATCATTTGTTTTAGTGCTGGGACCTTATATTATTATTAACTATGTGTTAGATGCCTAAAGCCTTGTCAAGGCATTTTTTTTCCCTTAATTATTGTTTAAATTTAAATGGATAAATATTCCACAATTCCTCACAGGCAAGTCATTCTGACTATCTGTGTCTTGGTTTTCTCCTGTGCCAGAGATACTTATTGATCTATTCAGGACCTTTTCATCTGCAAATCCCCCAATGACCAAAGGATGAATGTAAACATACATGCCTTATTTATGGAGGAGGAAGATATCAGACTTGCCTCTGCATGCTGGGATGGAGTA
This sequence comes from Strix aluco, assembly GCF_031877795.1. Taxonomy (NCBI): domain Eukaryota; kingdom Metazoa; phylum Chordata; class Aves; order Strigiformes; family Strigidae; genus Strix; species Strix aluco. The sequence continues at coordinate 14,493,970 of NC_133970.1, forward strand.
AGCTGTCTGTTGCTGGAAATAGTTTCTTACACCTTCACAAAGGGACATAGAGATTTAGTGGCTTAACACCACTTGTGTTACTATCTGTTTAGTTTCATAGACAAAGGAATATGAAATATAAGTCTGATTAAAGGGTTTTATTCAAGATGCCCTGTCTGCAATGGGGTGAAGTACATGTAGAATATCTGATGGCATGCCTTGGCAGTCCCGCTGTGTGGAAGTCACACGTATCTAGAGCTCCGAAGAGCTTCCTGAGCCATAAAGGTCTTATCATGCCTCTTCTGGGGTGACCCATTCCTCATTCTCTTCCATGAGCAATGTAGCACTCCATTAGAGTAATTTCTGCCAACCACCATGATGTGGGAAGGGGACACACATCTGGGTCAGCTGACTTGAATTGGCCAGGGGAATATTCCATACCATATGATGTCATGCTCAGCATTAAAGATTGGGGTAGCAGAAGAAAGGGCTCATGGAGAGCATGATGCTGTCTTAGTAAATTACTCATTCCAAATTTGCCATGAATTAGATTTTTTTTGTGTATTTGTTGACACAGAAGAAAATAAATATGGTTCCAAAAGCATAGCATGCAAGCAAAAGTACTCAAAATTGCCTATGTTGTTCAATAACTAATGAAATGTGTCAACAATACAGATTTTGTTGAAGACTGGAAAATAAGCAACAGACAGTGGGAAAAACAAGGAACAAATTTCCTAAAGGTATTTGCACAATAGGACCTTCAAAAGAATTTTCTTCAGTCTACAGAAATCAATGATAAAACAAAGATAGATAATAGGTGATATACTGGCTGAAGTATAAATCTCTAGAACTGTTTTTGCCAGTCATGAAGGTTTAGATTTTGAAGAAATTACTGCAGAGTGAAAGCTTTTCTAAAGATTTTAGATAATGCATCCATTAATTGTGACTACATTTTTACTCTCTCCTGCAAATTATCTAAATTTGCTGTTTAGTAAACCAACTGAGAGCCTTTGCATCTGTGACTGTTGCAGTTCCTATGTGGTGAAACTGCAACAGTCATCAATAAATCAACTGAAAAGATGAAGAATGGGAACATCATGTTAAGAGAACTTCTAGTGACATGACAAGCAGATGGGTCTTTGCACTGTCTGACACTCAAAAGATGGTAGTCATGATGCTGCCATTATTTTCTAAAAACTCTAGGACATACTAAGCAAGCTATGCATTTTGCCTTAGAATATACAGCTTGCATCATCTCAACTAACATTCTGGAAGCAATGTCCTTCAGGAACAGACTGCTCCAGTGTGGAACCCCCACAGGGTCACAAGTCCTGCCAGAAAACATGCTCCAGCATGGGCTCCTCTCTCCATGGGGTCACATGTCCTTCCAGGAGTCTGCTCCAGCGCAGGATCTCCAAGGGATCACAGCCTCCTTTGGGCATCCACCTGCTCCGGTGTGGGGCTGCAGATGGATATCTGTTGCACCGTGGACCTCCATGTGCTGCAGGGGGACAACCTGCCTCACCATGGGCTGCAGGGGAATCTCGGCTCTGGCACCTGGAGCACCTCTTCCCCCTCCTTCACTGACCTTGGTGTCTGCAGGGTTGTTTCTCTCACATATTCTCACGCCTCTTTTTCAGCTGCTGTTGTGCAGCAGTATTTTCCCCTTCTTAAATATGTTATCCCAGAGGCGCTACTACCATCATTGATTGGCTCAGCTTTGGCCAGTGGTGGGTCCATCTTGGAGCCAGCTGGCACTGGGTCTATTGGCCATGGGGGCAGCTTCTGGTATCTTTGTACAGAAGCCACCTCTGTAGCCGATCTGCTACCAAAACCTTTTCATGCAAATCCAATACAAGAATTTCAAAGGAAGGCAGGTCATGGTATTTAAGGCAGAGGTAGATCAGGAAGTGTGTAATAGACATCACAGACTTTTTAAGGAGAAACCTGTCAGTAGACAAGACAAATGTAGACTTAATTAGTGCGGATAGACAAAGGTGAGGAGGGAGGTTGTGAGCAGTTCATTGAAGAAACATGATACTTCATATAAGAGGGCAGAACAGTGAACAAAGGACAGATGCTTGTAATTTATTTGGGAAACAAATTCTGTGTCACCTCTACCTTCGAGGCAAGCTGTGGGAGACATCGGTCTCTCAGCCTTGCACAGCCTCTGAATCAACAGCTAGGCTTTGATGAGAAACAGGCCTTGGAAGAAACATAAGAAACTGCTGAGTTGTGCCAAGGTGGCAGGGAAAAACAACAGACAGCTGCAACACTGAACTGTGGAAAAGTACTGAACTGTGAGAAGTTACCGCCGCGTGAACAGCGCGTGAACAAGAAGGGGATCGGTCTGCACAGCGCGTGTGAGAGTGGTCTTATGCTGATAGGAGAAAAGGTTGATAGCTGTCTAATTGCTGATTTGTTAACTATGAAGTAAGAGCTTTGGCGAGAGCATAAGTATGTACTATTAGAAAAATAACTAGCTATGCTTGTTATAACTCTGAAAGAGTTGTGCAAGTCTGATATCCTCCCGCAACAAATGGTGACCCCGATGTCCCAGGACGGAGCGCAGAAGACGCCGCGGGAGGATCCCCGGTTGGAGGTACTGTCTGCAGCAGGGCTGTGACAGGGAGGATGGAAAACAGTCAATCGACGGAAAATCACCCAGGAGAGGTGATCAATTGGGGGCAGCATGGGCCAGAACATGTCCCCAGGGGAGACGGCCACTGTCAGACTCCTGCTGCATATACTCTCTAAGAGAGGGATAACTTATACTCTAAGAGAGGGATAACTTATAATGAAACTTCTGTACGAAGGTTACTTAAATGGTGCAGAAACCACGGCTATCCTGCCGATACCCTCACAGCCTCTGAACCAGCAAAATGGGCTGAAATAAGTGAACAGTTGTGGGATGCCATTTCCAAGGGGGATCAGCATGCCAGTGAGCTCGCGACCACTTGGAAGTTGGTTTTGGACACTCTTAAAGCACGGAGTTGGCGGTGGCAGCCCCGGGCCTCCCCGAGCCCCCCCGTCGCAGAGTGACTGCCTGCGGCCATCTGGCACCGCGCGATCGTCTGTCCCACCTCCCCCGAACACCAAAAGCAGCAGTTTTTACAGAAGGTGCTGACACTGTGATGCCGAGTCCCTTGTCCATTCTAAAAGGACTAACTTTAAACCTTTCTGATGGTCAGTGCACTAAAGGCCTTGATTTAAAAACAAAGAAGGGGGAATTCTCTGGGCACACCACATAATCAACAAGCAATGGCTTTATATATTCTTAATGGTGTTTTGATGTTTGTAGTATTTGTCATTTGATGTTGTGTGAGTAATAAGTGTAAGGGCCCCTTTGTGTGGGTGTGTGACTGTTCTGCGGGTGTGAGGCGCAGCCCAGCTGCAGCTGCGGAGTGCGGAGTTCTCTGACCCGCAGTTCCGTTATCCCGCGAGGGAAGCGGCCGGAGAGGAACGAAGCACAGGGCAGACTCTGTACCAGTGGGGGGGTAGTGCAGGACCAGTGAACATTCCTTAGGACAGAGCGCCCTAGTGCCCGCCCGCTGGGTCACTGGTGCTGCCTGTTTGTTCGGGCTCAGTGTTTGAAGTGTCATAGGTGAGATATCTCCTCTAGCGGGAGGCAGTAATTCTGTGATAATTGTTGTCTTGAATTTAGGTGCGTGCTCTGTGGGGAGAGTGCACCCTTGTACCATCTGCCTGAGGGGATATTGTCAGCTTACTTGGGTAGTGTTTTAAGGTAAAGTAGACGAGATGGGCAGCGGCCAGAGTGGGGGAATAGTCAAAAAGAGTCCCCTAAGCTGTATTTTAAAATGCTGGAAGAAGATAGGGGGACCTCCAGGCGCAAGTGTGAACAAAAAGACACTAATAAAATATTGCAATCAGTGGTGGTTTATAATAATTTAGTCGATGCCGATCAGGCGTGGACCTGGCAGCCTCGGAGTCAGTAACATTATTAGATACCACAGTATCCTTGATACCAACAGGAGTACATGGACCATTGGGAAATGGAAAAAGTGCATTATTACTGGGAAGATCATCTACAACCTTACAGGGGTTGTTCGTTTTACCAGAGGTCATAGATGCTGATTATGAAGGGGAAATCAGAATTATGGCCTGGACCCCTGTACCCCCATGTTCAGTAACAAAAGGGTCAAAAATTGCTCAGCTTGTTTATTTTACTGCGGCTCCCCCTAATAGTATGCGGAGAAGCTGGGGCGACGCAGGGTTTGGATCAACAGGTATTCAAATATTTCGGGCTCAGACAGTGGCACAAGGTCGACCTCTGGTAAAATGTGTCCTCACCAAAGCAGAAGAATCTGTTGAACTGACAGGCATTTTAGATACTGGTGCGGATGTGACTGTAATATCTGCGAGCAGATTGGCCGTTAGCTCGGGTAACTCAAGTGCTGTTCGGGGTTGGTGGTCATGCTGTAACATTTCAAAGCAAGGATCTCATTCATGTAAGGGGCCCAGGAAACTGGGTAGCAAATATTCATCCATTTATATTGGAAACCCCTACTACATCATGGGGTCGTGACTGTATGGCTCGATGGGGAACTCAAATTGGATCAAATTTCTCTTAATAGCCACTGCAGCACAACCCACCCCTAAACCCACCCTGAAACTAACCTGGAAAACAGAATCACCTGTGTGGGTGGATCAGTGGCCCTTGCCAATGGAAAAGTTGTGCCACCTTAATGATTTAGTTCAGGAACAATTAAGTGCAGGACATCTCGTACCTACCACCAGTCCTTGGAACTCCCTGGTGTTTGTTATTTTAAAGAAAAGTGGTAAATGGTGACTTTTACATGATCTCTGACACATTAATGATGCCATGGAGGATATGGGTACGTTACAGCCAGGAATGCCCTCCCCAACAACGATTCCCCGAAACTGGCAGCTTGTAATAATTGATCTAAAGGATTGGGGTTTTTTTACCATTCCCTTGCATCAGGATGATGCACCTAAATTTGCCTTTTCTGTTCCCAGTATTAATGTTAGTGAACCTGCAAGACGGTACCAGTGGGTTGTTTTACCATAAGGCATAAAAAACAGCCCCACGATGTGTCAGTGGTTTGTTGCAAAGGCTTTGAGCCCTGTTAGAATGCAGGTCCCCCAGGCTGTTATATATCATTATATGGATGACATCCTTATAGCAGCAGAGACACAGGAGATCATGGAAAAGGCTCTTGCTTTACCCAAAGACTCAGTATCTCAAATGGGGTTACAAATAGCACCTGAAAAGGTACAGCGATCATCACCGTGGCAGTACCTGGGGTGGAGAATTTGTGAACAGACCATTGTCCCGCAACAGGTTGAACTTAAAACTGATTTTAAGACTTTAAATGATTTACAGAAACTGTTGGGAGCCATAAATTGGATACGGCCATTGTTGGGCCTAACTAATGATGATCTGCATAGCTTGCTTTATATTTTGCAAGGAGATCCTTCACTGACATCACCCAGAGTACTTTCAGAGAAAGCGAAACAAGATCTCCACCATGTAGCTAACGCCATCTCAGAAAGACAAGCATCGCGATGTGTGCCCGGCCATCCGTATCAACTGGTATTATTTAACTCTCCAGGGCAGCCCTATGCTCTGCTGTTTCAATGGGATGAAACACTTAGTGACACTCTTGTTGTTATTGAAGGGATTTTTTTTGTCACACCAAATGCACAAGACGGTCACTACTCATCCAGAAATGTTTGCCAAACTGATCATGAAAGGTAGGCAGCGCCTACTATTACTTGCTGGTCAGGAACCTGTGTGTATCATTGTTCCGGTTACTATGCACATGTTACAGTAGCTAATACAAATGTCTTTGAGCAAGCACGGCTTTCACATGCATTTTTTCCACCAAAACGCCAGGGCAATACAAAACCAGTTTTCTTTATCAAGGCCTCAGGCTAAAGACATCATTGCGACTTGCCCTGAATACCAGAGGACTCCCTCTCTTCAACAGCCAGTGGTGTCAACCCTCAGGGACTCACCTCCTCAGAATTATGGCAATCTGACGTCACTCACTTTGCTGCATTTGGAATGTTAAAATATGTACCTGTGTCTGTTGATACCTTTTCTGGAGCAGTGTTTGCGTCCTGCCATACAGTGGGGAGTCAAGCATCTGAGCGGCATTCCCCACTCACCGACTGGACAGGCCATTGTGGAGCATACACATGGCATGCTAAAGCATCTATTGCAACAACAAAAAGGGGGAGATGGAGGGTATCAATCTACACCTCACGAAAGGCTAAATAACGCATTACGTGTCATGTAATGTCTCACAGGTGCCACCAATATTGCATCACTTCTCATCGCAGATACCAGATCAACAAGAAGTCCAGGGCAAGGCTCAAGTGTCAGCAAAAAACCTGGAAAGTGGTAACTGGGAAGGACCATATCGTTTAATAACCTGGGGAAGAGGTTATGCTTGTGTCTCCACAGGTCACGGTCCCCCGTGGTTACCGGCAGAATGTGTGCAACCATATGTGAGGCGTGAGAGGCAGCTTTTGGTGGACACTCAGGAGCTGGCTGTGGGGGCTGTGGGTGCCCCTGTGCCGACAGTTTGCGGTCTCTTCGACTGATCATTTAAGCAGAATGTATGGGTAATGCTTGCTGCTGCAATAGGACCAAATACACTATCTCTGTCCTTAATCACACTACAGTTGCCAACTCTTTTAAGAGAAAATGCTGACAGTAATTGCAACTCCTTGATGAAATATATAGGCTTACTAGTCACTAGTGAAAGATGTAGCTTAGACAAAATGTAGTTATTAATAAGGATGAAATGCTATAAGAATGTGTGTATTCAACTTCCTTTGTTTAGCAATATTAAGAATTAAGAACTCAAGTGTTTAACCTTATTAGAAACTCCCTTGGTTTTCCCCCTTGAGTGGTGGCCAGGCTCTGGGTGGAACCCAACAGGAGGATGAAATCAGATGTTTCCGCTCAAAGAAAATTGCCAGTTATTTTGGCCTGTTGATTTAGAGGCTGGACCTGCTTGCAGCGATGTTGGATGCCTCACCTACGGATGGACGCATCGCGTAGGATTTCCGGTTTGCGAGGAAGGGCACTCTAAATTCTCGCTGCATCCAGGGTTCCCCAGCAATTGCGGATCTGAATGTTAGTACCCCATTAAGTAAGTGTGCTATTCTATATCTTCCTTATTTTGTAATACTTAGTCATATGCTTTATGGCAGTGATGAGAGTGCTTGTGTGAAGAAGACGTGTGCTGAATCTGACTTTGTGTGCATCAGTGGTCAGTGTGTGCCTAACAGATGGCAGTGTGATGGGGATCCGGACTGCGAGGATGGGTCTGACGAGAGTGCTGAACTGTGCCATAGGAGAACATGCCAGGTAAATGAAATCAGCTGTGGTCCTCAGTCAACCCAGTGTATCCCAGTGTCCTGGAAATGTGATGGTGAAAAAAATTGTCCTACTCTTTTCAACTAGTAACTGTAACTACTGTTTTTAGCCTTTTGTAGAATTGTTTTAGGTATACTGTGTTTTTTGAAGTTTGTCTAAACCTTAATTGATAAAGCTCTGAAACAAGTCTTGCAGGTGCAGCTATAAAACTGTGGTGGTTTGACCTTGGCTAAATGCCAGGTACCCACCAAGTCACTCTATCACTTCCCCCCCCCTTCCCCTTTTTTCTCAACAGGGCAAAGAGGGGAAAGAAAATAAGATAGAAAAAAACCAACCCTTGTGGGTAAAACAAAAGCAGTTTTAATAAAAGCAAAGCGAAGCAAAGGTCTGCGCATGGAAGCAAAAAAAAGAAAACAGATTTATTCTCTACTTCCCATGAACAGGCGATGTCGGGCCTTCTCAGGAAGCAGGGCTCCCATACGCGTAGTGGTTGCCTCGGAGGACCAAGGGTGACCCCGCCCCCTTCCTCCTTTCTCCCAGCTTTATACTGAGCAGACGTCATATGGTCTGGAATATCCCTTTGGTCAGTTCGGGTCAGCTGTCCTGGTTGTGTCCCCTCCCAAGATCTTGCCCACCCCGTCCCACTGTGGGGGGGAAAATGTCGGAAAGAGCCTTGGTGCTGTGTAAGCACTACTCAGCAGTAGCCACACCACCAGTGTGCTATCAACACCCTGCCAGCTCCCAACATAAAACACAGCACCATGAGGGCTGCTACAGGGGAAAATCAATTCTGGCTCAGCCAGACCCGGTACAGTCTCCACCCCTTATTCCATACCATTTACGTCATGCCCAGGTCCCACATAACACTCATTTATTCATTCCGTAAGCTTTCTTCACTCCTCCAGATGTTCAGTGACTTGGCTCCCATCTGTCAAGATGGATGTTCAGGACAGAGCAGTATGTTTGCCTGTTGGACTCCAGCACTGGCTAGGTTTGGGTCATCATCGCACGTATCTGGTTCACTCTTCGTCGTTCCTACTTCCTCCATCACTTCCTGCAACATACAACTCAGCCCACAGATTATTTTCCCCCCAAGGTTAAATGCCCTTGAGGCACACACTGAGTAGCCCCATCCTCCCGCATTACCCACCAAGTACATCCAGGTCCCTGAGCAAAAACAATCCCACGAGTGGGCTTGCCTTTTCCCAAGGGAGGAGCAATCCACACTGCCTTCCCCAGCCATTTCCCCGTGTGTACTACAGGGACCTTATCTCCTCCCACAGTATGAAGGGGTTTGGTTTGGGCAGGACCAGGACGGTTAACAGATCCTCTGGTGTTAATTAGCCAAGTGGCTTCTGCTAAATTTATATCCCAGTGTTTCCATCCCCCATTGTCCAATGCTCTCAACATAGTCTTCAACAGTCCATTGTATCTTTCAATCTTTCCAGACGCTTGTGGGTAATAAGGGATGTGATACACCCACTCAATGCCGTGTTTCTTTGCCCAGGAGTTTATGAGATTATTTCAAAAATGGGTCCCATTGTCTGATTCGATTCTTTCAGGAGTACCATGTCGCCATAAAATTTGCCTTTCAAGACCTAAGATGGTATTTCGGGCAGTGGCATGATTTACAGGGTACGTTTCAAGCCAACCAGTAGTTGCTTCCACCATGGTGAGTATGTAGCGTTTGCCTTGGCGTGTTACAAGTTGTCATTTGTAACAAACTGACTAATAATTATTAGGTATTAGGGGAAAGTGTGTGACACATACCCAGTTGGCTAATTTTTGTTGTCAAATAGAATAAATGTCCACAGCTTGCTCAGTCTGCTTCTCCATCTGACCTCCTCTTAGTTGCCATCATTGTTGGAAGCCTCTGCAAATGCCAAGGACAGACTGAGTCCAGAAATCAGCCCCTATTATTCAGTCCCTCCAAATCACAACTGTAGCATATCATTAGTGAAGGAAGACCATTGCCAAGAATAAAACTATTCAATGCATAAATTAAGGAATCTTCAGGGATGCATAAATAGCTCTGTTCTTCATACTAGATTAATTTTAACATATCGCAGTCAGTCTATAAGGACAATATGTGTAGCAAGTAATTTCTATGATTGTGAAGAAGTGACTATCTGTAAATATGAGTTTTTTTCTTTTACTAAAAAAAATCAAAATAATCTATTTAACTCAGTATTGTCTTACAGTACTGCTGCCTATTACCATAGTACATGAATTTCTTCTTAGGGAAAAACTGATAATAAATGCTAATAATGGCTAATAGTGCTAATATTTTTTTTTATTTGAATATCTGGATCTTCCGTTTCTGAGCAAAAACTTCAAGTAGAATTTTATGGTTTAGTTGCTGTTGTTTATTTAATTGCATTATTTTCCTCCATTTTTAAAGGCTGAGTTGATTTTGGGGGCAGTGAAGGAAGCAAATGGTTGCTTTTAGGAGATTGAAAGGACTATCAGTTTTGTTGTGAAAAAAAGTTTTTAAAAGAAAAAAGTGTATTTTCGAAAGACAGGTAGATGTTTCAGTTAATCTCTTCTGGAAATTTGATGGATATTATTTTATCTGGTGCAGCAATAATATTAATATTTAAAGGAATATTCAACTGATACTCCATAGAGTGATCAAATGCTGATTTCTGGCCTAGCAAATATTTGTAACTCTGAACTCTATCAGATATGAGGGAGTAGAAGAGGCAACGCAAATTCCTTACTCATAGTTTTCTTAAAAATACTTCCTTCCACCACTGAAGTTAATTCTGTCAGCAAAAGTATTCACCCATTTATAGCTGAAATAAGGTGTTATGAGTTAGTCTGTTGGATAGACTCTCACTTTCCTGTTGGATGTCATCCTCAGAGATAAACTGATGCTTTCATCCACTTTGCAAAATCATAAATACATAATCTGAATTTCTAAATGTATGCCTAATACGTTTTTAAATCTCATAAATATTTTTGAAGTGCACATATTAACTTTGAAATCATTACAAACTGGTCCATACTTCTCATCTCTAGTGAGTGTTCTGGATTGTACTTTATGGATTAAAGATCCTATCCTGTTTCTAGGAAATTTTGTGGAATTCTTGTAATTAGTTATGCCCTAAATCAAGAGATCTTACTGCATTAAGAGAAACACTGACCTTACAAGATCACCTCTAGCTCAGAAAGTGAAGTTATTAGGATGTCAATATGACATAAGGAAGAGTCATAGCATTATATCTATATAGGGCAGCAAAGTTTAATACACTATGGCTTTACATTTTAACTTTAAAATAAAAAATATGTCATCACAGTATTGTTCAAGATTTGTAAAAGTTATATAGTTCAACATAAAGGTTTAGTGAAATTAATGCAAAGAAAAGTAATCATAAACATATCTTTTGTTTTTCATTTTTGCACCCCTGTAATGTATTCATTTATTTGGTTAATTGTTAAATACATTCTAACAACAACAGTAATGTTGTCTTGCAGTAACTCGGGCTGAGAAAATGAATGTCTAAATTGCAGACTATAGCTTTTTTTATGAGGAGTTTATAAATATCTGGAAAACTTTGGAATGGTCAAAACTAGATCTAAGAATGGGGGAGAGAGGTTGGTCCAAGTCCTATAATAGCATTATAACATTTAGTATCTAACATTTACCTCTAGTGTTCTAAACACAGCAGGAAAAAAAATAGTACTACAGGTTACTTCCAGCCATTTTGATCGTACTCCTTCAAAAGCCTATAACTCTGAGAATGGACTTCTAATTTGGTTTTATGAATTGTCTATTCTGGCAACATTATACAATAGACCCTTTGATACAGTTCGGTAGAAGTAACTGAACATCTAACTGTTGTACTTAACAACTGTTAAACATGAAATCACAAAGGAAGATTATTGTACCCATATCTATGGAGGAAGAAGAGTTTAGTTCAGAAAATTATCTTGATTGCAGCAATACTTAGGCAAATTTAAAGATGTTTTTGTTTTTCACTAATTTAGAGATTCCTTTTTATTTTACTTCTGAATTTCAGTTGTTGAATACTAGAGAAAATGTTTCTCATGCTTAGAAGTTTTGAGGAAAAGTAATTTCTACTGAAAATTTAGACAAAACCAAAAAAACCCAATATTTTATAAAGAAAAAATATTTATTCCCATATTTTGGAATGAGTAATCACAAGGACAGAAGGAGAATGGTGGTGTGGGAGGCAAGCACCTGGCAGCAGAAACAAGATCCCTGGTTCTTAATCATAATGAATAACAGCTTTGAAATAGACAGCTGACATCTGAAATTGCTGCTGCTGTTTTCTGCTAATATCACAAACTGAGTTTTACTCTCAGTAGCAATAAAACTCTGTCACTGAGAGGGGCCTGTTACATTTTGTATAGTCAATCTCAGTCCATTTATACATATAAATTTCCCTTCCCTTTATGGATTAGTTTTCCTTATGCTTGCCAATCAAAGTAGGAGTAGGTGAACAAAAGCAATGGGTGAGGGGAATTTACCCAGGAAGTTTTGTTCAAGAGCTCCATTCTGGAAGAACAATGACCACAGATTATAATCTAGGCATCTCTAATGTATGGAGATCTGAATTTTCAGTCTCACCTCTTTGTGTAGGGAGGATCGGGCCTAGGGATTTGAGTAGCAAATTTTCATTGTGAGACATTGTTTGTCCTGGCATTGTTTTTCCAAACCTGGTTCTGCCCTACCTGTAATGGGTGAAAAATCAGGGGGGGGCTATTGCTTTATAAATTAAGGTTACAATAAAGCCTTGTGCTGAGAAGTTGTCTGGGGTGTTACAGAATTCACAGCATTATAGACCAGACTAGCTTAAATTGACCCTTTGTGTTTTCAGTAATTACTTTTAAAGAGCTTCCCGGATGAGGGTTTCAACTTCTCTTTTGAGTCCCACCTTTTTAAATTGCTGTACAAGATTTTGAGAGCTACATTCGATTGATTACTTAACCTCACTTTTTCACAAAAATTTCAACAAATTGTGTACTGCCATTGCAACAAATCCTGCCCTGGCCATAAGCAGGCACTAGCTGGTGAAGGCACTCTCTGGGATGAGCTGATTCTTTGGAAACATATCGCTAGTTAAATGGGGTGCATATATCAAGGCTCAAGAAATTCTGGAGCGAACAGGACCCACGTGGTTTCCCCTTTTGGCTAGTGCTGGCTCCCGAGAATAACTTTTCAACACAGGGCAGGGATGGGGACGGGGGCCGATGGTAGATGACCTGCCTGTTAGCAGTAATACCTGCTAGCAACAATTAAAGTTACCTTGGACATGTTTACATGAACTGCAGATTTACCTTTACCTATTGCAAGCACTCTGAACAGTCAATGCAAAATGTTAAACACAGCACACAAATGCAGAATAAATGTAGCCCAAGTTTGCTAGAGCTAAGCAGTCTGAGATTCCCAAAACCAGGGACTCCAGGAAACTGGAGTTCCATTTGTATGCATAGATGGGAACATTAATGGAACATGTAAAGCCTTGGGTCTGCATTAGTGAATTTATGAGGAATAGGCTAGGTTTGTCACTAGAGACATGACCAATTTCTTCCTGCTGCCTACAGGCTAAAGGATTGTTTTATAATTGTTGCTCTTCCCTGCTTCTTAGCCCCTATTCCTCCTCAGTGTTATACCTATTGAAATGTAGGTATTGCGTGTGAGCTAGGGTTAGGTATGAATGGGACATATCTACAATAAGCTAAAGTCTGTAGTTAAACAGAATCAGTAATCTGTGCTCTCTTGTGTGAGACATATTCAACAATTGTCCCAGCATAGTATTCAAAAGTGTTCTGTTGTATGAATGCCATATTCTGAAAGGATGCTGTTGGCCACCTTTGCCATGGGAGTGCATTGCTGGCTCGTGTTCAACTTGGTGCCCACCTGGACCCCCCAGGTCCTTTTTTGCCAAGCTGCTTTACAGCTGGGCAGCCCCCCAGCATATATTGGTGCATGGGGTTGTTCCTCCCCAGGGGCAGGACTTTGCACTTCCCCTTGTTGAACTGCATGAGGTTCTTGTCAGCCCATTTCTCCAGCCTGTCGAGGTCCCTCTGGATGGCAGCGTGACCCTCTGGCATATCAGCCGCTCCTCCCAGTTTTGTGTCATCTGCAAACTGGCTGGAGGTACTCTCTGCCCCATCATCCAGATCATGAATGAAGGTGTTGAACAGGACTGGACCCAGTATCAACCCCTCCAACTAGACTTCATGCCACTGATCACCACCCTCTGAGCCCAGCCATTCAGCCAGTTCCACCTCACTCCAGCAGATGAGCAGATCTCTGTGAGGATCTTATGGGAGACAGTGTCAAACTCTATTCAGTGATTAAAATCCAGGCTTCACTGAAGTTAGAGACAGGATTTCAGTTTCAAATAAGTGAGGGTATCTGGCCATTAACTTATCTGGTTCACAATTCTGCTTGTAAAGTGAGAGTAATGGAATTTCTCTAACTTTGTGGGATGATGTATGGTGGGGCATTAACATTTGTGAGGCACTAAGATGCTCATGGTGTGTGATCGATCAACGAACCCCTACAATGGAAGAAGGCTCAGAGAAGATATGCAAGAATTATGAGCTCATGAACCTCAGAAAAGAATGTAGGAAGTGACCACAGCTATCATAAAGGAATCTGAACTTATCTCAACACCAAGGGGACCAAAGGGTGGCCTTTTTGGTGGATAAACAACTGTATCAGTTGAGTGGGTCAACTGGTTATGTAAATGGCCTTCCTAAAATAATCAATAGAAAGTATTATCTTCCAGAGCCAGCCAGATGGGGGAAGGGTATATGTGGCTCAGCCTAACATAGAGTATAAAAATCAAATAGCCAACAAAATGAACTTTGAAGAGAACAACAAGCTTGAGCTGGTTTCAACCCACATATTCCTTCCCAGTGATTGGAGACACCCAATGTTGTGATGGTCAGCATATAGATACTGGTAATTGGGAATCATATTTGTACTGTGATTCAACTGTATATTGCAGCGTTGATTCTTTCATGTGTTACAGCACAAAACATTAAAAATGGAACATTATTTAATTTAATAAAAATTACACCATATACACTGTATCACTAAGAAAGCCAGTAAATTTAGTGATTTGTCTGCAAAATACAAATTCTACCTTATTTCCAGCAGAAGGATCTTTTGAAATTTTCTCATTTTTGTTCACTACAGACAGCTGAATTAAGTAACTTGAGATACACAGATGTGGTTTAACTTAGTTATCTTGTCATCTAGTGGCGACCAAGTCCAGCTTATGCCACTGTGAGCCTCTATTTTAATATTTGTTGCAAATGCTTGTATGCCCCCATTTATAAGCTATTTTATAATTACCATTTTTTTATGGAGACAAATCCCCAGGAAAAAGAAAGAAAAAAGGATGCAACAAATCATCTGAAGTAATCCAAGTGTAATGCCTATGGTAACTCAGGTCTGACATTACTTATTTCATAAAAGACTCTGGTACTGCATTATTTTAATGAGTTATTAAACTGACCTCTTTGAATCAAACTGAGGTATGGATCAGTCTGAGGTATGAGCAGGGACAGTAAAAAAGCAACACCTGATTATGAAAATAATCAAAGGGATACTTTTGATGAAGAAGGTCTGTGGCTCAAAGCTTGGATTGTTCCACATCTTTGGTAAAAATATATTAGCAAATTCCTTTTAGTACATCTACAGTCTGAAGCATTCTAACAAACACCAATGTTCCATCAGTCCTTCAAGACACCTGTAGTGGCAGGAAATTAATGCCATATAACTGATGATATTACAGCAGATAACACAAATAGGAACAGATGAAGTATGTCATGTTTAGGCAACATCCTTTATTGAGGTTTCAAGTGGCTTTTAAAAAATTGCAGAGCATTTACCTTCAAGGCAAAGGAAAAGGGAAAACAAACCAGCTTTGCTAGTACTATAAATAAAAGAATGAGGGTATATGGGATAATACATACAATAAAAAAGGGTTGACATCCTTGAAAACAGTTTATGACTTCTTTTATTCTTATGTCAGCTTTACCTGAAAAAGATCTGAGGACAACAGATATTTTTATGTTATTCATTAAAATTTGCTGAATTCCTCTTTTGGGAAAAATATAAGCCATTTTGTTATAAAACACAACTTTTGAAAAACATTGAAATGACAAAAACTTTACTGTGAATGACTCAATGCATACAATATACGGATTGTGCAGAATGGGCATGTCATATAACTGTCACCAGCAGTTAGACATTAACTGCCAACACCTTTTAATAGAGGTTAACTTACTTATAATAATACTTGGAGATGTCTAGAATGACACTTCAAGTGTTTGCACTTGCAATTAAGAATGTTACCTAAAACATTATATAACATGGGTTAAGGTCAAGTAAATGTTAATACTCTCAGGGCTCTGCCCCAAACTCCTTAAATACAAAGGAATCACACAATAAACCCAAATTACCTTTGCAAATAAAATAAATGGTAAGGTACACAAAAGAAAGGTAGACAGTTATAGTTTACAGAAAGTGACTTCACAATAAAAGCTGTGCTTCTTTTCATTTTACATCAGCTTACAAATATGCATTATCCCCCACTGTCTTGACACTATATGTTAGTTGCCCTCAGTAGCAGGAACAAGAGGGTTGACTGGTATCCATTTTCATGTGATTCTGTTCTGTTTGTGTTCATATAAAAATTTTTGACAGACTTAATATAAATTGCCCAGGCAATACCTTTCATACTAGTTTCTGCTTAGTTACTTGCAGTAATGTATTACACTGCATCTCCCTTAAAAATGCTATCTTTCCTTTTTCATGTGTTGCTGAGGCAAATTGCAAGGTGAACTATTAATATGGCTGTTCTTCATATTTCAGTAGACTGACTCCTCCACCCCCACCAACAAGTTTCTACTACAATACTGATAAAGTTGTATTTTTTGTTGAAATGACAAGGTACATTTGTGATATATTTGCATATTTTTGACAGACCAAATTTTAAAATTCTCAGGAGAATATGAGTATAGGTTCCTCTGAAGGAGAAGAAAGTGTTTCTGAAAAGCTGTTTTGTGTTTTAAAATTAATTATGGGCCCCATTTTCACTTAACCCCCCCACATGCATGTCTTTTTACCCTCCAGACTGCTACATGAGAGAAGATGAATGCATTAGTAGCACAGTATTCTGCTTAAAAAATTTCCAAATTATGCACTAGCCCCTGCATGGCTGAGAATACCTGTAAGACAGGATTATATAAGGGCATAAGGGAAAATCATAGGTCAGAATGCACACTGTAGTCTATTCATCGTTTGCTAATACAGAGAGGTAAACTCTACCATTGAGCAGCACACAGCAACTGCATGTATAGATGGGAAATAGAGGATGTATTTCCCTTAACAAAATCTTCAGTGTTGATATTTAGCTATTGCAACTATATCCTTCACCATAGTGTTAATGTATGTAAGTGAGAGTTGGAATGACTCCTGGAAAAAAAAGATAAATATTACCAGTTTTACTATGGCACTAACATTTTGCTTAAACACCGTTTTCCTCCAACAGAAGTTTAAACTGAAACAATTGAATATACCATCTTCTTCTAATAAACAAGAGGGACAAAGAGGAACTGGTCAGCCTAATTTAGTCAAAGGAAAAATATGAGGCAGGAGAAAATGTAGATGCCATATGCTGAAGCAAATCTTGTTAGGGTGTAAATACACAGGGAGTGTTGTTCAACGATATTTCCACTGTGAGATAATGTGACCAAAGAGGTCCATGAAAACAACGATGATGTAATGGCCAATATTGGTTGTGTAAGATAAATTGACTTTTGAATGGTCCTTTAATTGATAATCTCTCTAAAATTTTTAAATCTGTGAGAGAAGGGAGTTATCTAGATAATAGGTGTGTTTGTGCCAATCCCTCACTTTTTACTCTGTCTACCACTTCTGGAAATATTCACCTGCACTCACATAACTGACAGCTGTTAGGGTTGTACATCCAGCTCTAACAGGCAGAATACCAGCTTCATTTATGAGAAAGGGCCAAGTTATGCCACTTTGTCATTTTACCCATGGAAAACTACAAGATACACAGGATGTAAGTAAGAGAAGGGCCCTTAACCTATTACAATGAACAAAACAGCATGAAAGAACTAATCAGTGTATACAGATCACAGTTCACCCAACTAGTAAAATGTTGTATTAAAATGATTTAGGTTGTTACACCATGGGTAAATTCTAACTTTTTACAGATCTCTCTTTCAACAGATGACTTGGATATGTAAAATGTATGCCTAGTAAAAGAAAACTGAAAGAAAAGAGTTAAATGTGCAACTGCACAAATATAAGTCCCCCTCTATTAACAAAGATAACAAAAATTTTTGCTATTAGCATAATTATTCTATATATTATAAAGCTATACACAAGCATGTCAATTTCACAGATTTTAAAAAGAGATTATTAATATTTTATATAATTAGTAATACACATTTCAAAAACAAAACTTCTGCAAAGAGAAAATGGTTATCTTGGTTAGCAAAGCATCTAGTTCTTCATGGCTTAGGGTAGCGCTTTCTATACAAAAAGTCCTCTGTTTTCTTCAGGACTGTTAAAAAGATTAGGAAAACTATCAAGGAAAAAAGAACACATTTTGGCTTAAGGAAACTACAAAAGCCACAAATGCTTTGCAAACTGTCTTACTGTTAAATATGAAAATAAGCAAAATATAATGTACATTTTTTTTAAAGAAGTGATGCAGAGCCAGAATTTTAAAAAATAAATATGTTTGCCCTCAAACTCAACAGTTTTAGAAGTATGGTCCTCTTCAAATGTCTTTGATCCTTTTTAACTGAGGGTCATATGCTAATAATGTGCCTGTATGTTTGTGAGCATTTTAGGCATGTTAGGTGACTAAGTCTCTTCCTAGCATTGATTCATAGCCACTCAACTGCTGGGTCTGTCAAAACACCTGTACAATTTCTAGATGTTGCATAACAGCTGCTTTCTCTCTCAGTAAAGATCTGCCACTTCTGGCAAATGTTTTCCTTTTGTCTATTTACACGTAAATAATGTTGAACCTCTAACATGATGCTATCTATTGTAACATGCATTTTGCAAGGGAGCACAACAGTGAAAAGACGTTAGTCTTAAAAAATCTATTTTATACAAGTGTTCAACTCAGGTGCTAAGCTTATCTCAGCATTTCTATTTATCCTTATACTGTATCATTGAGGCAATTTAAAAGTACTTTTACAAAACAGAGTACCTGACTTTTTTTTCCCACACATGGCACATAATGCATATTGACCTCCCTCCCCCATTAAGGTATAGCACACATGAACTACAAGAAAAAAATGTAATAAGGTTATCGTGTTGCCCATTCCTTCAGAGCACCACATGTGCTTGACAGAGGGACTTTCTCTTTTGTCCGGTGAAGGTCTGGTGAGTCCAGTGGGGGAATGGAATTCGTTCTGGTGATCTTCTCGGTCACTTCCATCATATGAACTGCTACAGCTGCTCAAACTGTCAACAGGAGATCTCCATGCCTCATGGCACATATGCTGTGGGTATCTTGAGGGTGTGTTGGCACAGTCTCTAGGAGGAGAAACAGGTTCTGACCTGACGCTGAGGCTTTGAGTAGAAGGCAGGGAGATATTTGTACTCTGAGATAAATGAGTGCCAGTGCAAGTTCTGTAGGAGGAAAGGAAAAACCCAATTACAGACTGAGGAGGCATGGAGCCCCTGGAAATGCACAAACACACAAAACATCAGTGTAAAGGCTCATGCAGTACTGGTGGATGCTGAGAGAATGAGGACTATTTACTAGGAGGTGTTGTGAAAAAAAATCAGAGAGATGAAAACATCACAACAGACATGGTTCTCTTGAGTGGCTCTGGGATACGCCTTGGGACTGAAAGAAAGTCTTTCTCTTTTGTTCTCTCATAACAAATAATATATCAACATATTTGTCATAACAAATTTTGGAAGCTGAGCCTTTGCACCGTTGGAACCACCTGTAGGTTTCTTTAGTGTGTATGCACTGGCTGACATATGGACTTTCAGCTGGGATTAATTTGATTAGTTCAAATGCACCAAACATTTTTATCACTGTTCATTTTGACATGCAACTTTAGATGCAAACTGTATAACAAAAATTTGGGATCTGTACATGTTATACCTTTTGGAATGCAGTTAAATTTACTGGTCCTCAGATTAACACTAATAAAATACCACAGACAAGTAAGGATTTAGATATTATTTTATGGTATAAATGTATGAATTCATAATTCACACCAGAATTTTTATGAATAAACTACCAAAGAGAAGCTGAAAAGTAGTGGAAGGTATCAAAAGAGTATATTGATTTGCATGTAGGAGAACCCGACTCAGAGGATGTTGCTTTAAAACTTTTAAAAAGATGAGCTATATACCTATTCTAAGTTCATTTTCTTTTTGTGGGCAGATTATGGCAGAAGAAAGCTGAAGTAGGTGGGGGAGGAGAGTGAATACTGAGAATGCATTTTATGTCTAAGGTAGAAAATGAAATCACTTGCATCTGATGAATGTTTTGTACAGAAGCACACCTACTGGTAAAATCTGACTTTTCTTTTTATTATTAAAATACAGTTCTCAATATGTAATTCCCATTATGTTCTTAGACATTGTTCCAGTTCACAGACCATTTACTAGTCTGAAGTTAGTGCCTAATCCCAAACACACAGTTTCAAGGTTTCTAATAGTGAAGATTTATACAGGGAGAGATTGAAGGTAATAGGGGCAATAGGCAACTCAGTCACAGGAGATTTTAAAAACAAAGGAGTGTGCAGACATTTTTACAGGAAGCAGAAGACATTTTGGAATTTGGAAGTATGTTTTAAACATGTAGGAGAAACTGTTAAGTTTAGACGTGGTCATTTCCATTTATTGAAATATTCCACTTTTTCTGATACCTCATTGACTGAGTTGAGCTTTACTTAGGCAACATGTACTATAACTTTCATGAAAGGCAAAATGTTTTATTTTTTTTTACACATTTATACTTGAAACTATATGGCTTCATTATTGAATGATATCAACTGCTTTTATCACTACTTATTGCAAAGTTAAATAACAGATGGATCTTGTTAGACAACAGAGGAAAACAAGATGTTCTATCTCCAATTGCTTTCTTCATTCCTATAGAGACAAGTTTGTCAAAATTTGCAGCAATCCCTTTTGTAACTCACAGTTAGTGATTAATAGCCCTCACTGTAGCAAATGTAGGTATTTTTTTTTGCAAACAGGACATTTTTTGCTTTTGTAACTATTAAATAAACTGTATTGGGTCTGGCTGGGATGGAGTTAACTTTTCTCATAGCAGCCCTCATAGACCCACGTGGTTTCCCCTTTTGGCTGGTGCTGGCTCCCAACTTTTCAACACAGGGCTGGGATATGGACAGGGGCTGACAGTAATGACCTTCCCCAGTCTCGGCCACGAGCTCCTTCCCTTTGGATATCCCCAGCCGCCTGCATGAAATCTCAGCTCATCACTGCATCGGGGCAAAGCACGCCAAGAGGGAGAATACCCCAGAGCTCGGGGCGAGAAGGTGTGAGGCTGGCCAGGAGCAAAAATCCCCCCAGCCTTCCCGAGGGTGACTGACCCAAGCAAATGATTGAGGAAAATATAAATTCTGGTCCTTGTCCACGTCAAAATTCAATCCTAGCACAGCTGCCCTTGAAGTGTGGGATGATTTGATCCCGCATAGCCTTTCTGGCAGGCGAGGCTCCGGCAGTGCTTGCTGCCCAGACCGGCAAAACGACCCGGGGAGCCCCAACCTCAGGGCCCCGCTGTTCTGCCGGGCACTGCCCACCTCTAACTCCGTGCCCACGTTAAAGGCTGGGCTGCCGGATCTTGCCACTCTGAATCAGCGCACACAGAAACTCCTGTGCCAGCAGTTCCCGATATACTAATATCACTTGTCCTGGGAGGGGAAATAAAAACAAGTCACACTGCAATTGTGCGCGCACAGGAAGGCAGGCAGGCACACCCAGCCGCCCTCCGCGTACACCGCCCAGCTCCGCGGCCTTCCGTGCCCTGCCCCGCGCGGGGAGACCTCCTTTGCTGCCTGTAGTTCGGTGCAAGTTTGGTTTCTCTGCTGAAGACCGACAGCTGCAGATATTGCTTAGCTCCTGTAGGTATGGGAACCCGGGAGCCGTGTTCCGCAGCGCTGTAGTACCGCGGAAAGTCCACGCCCTCACCCGAGACCTCCGCGAAAGTCCTGGGGGGGAGTACGAGTGCGCGGTATATCTCTGCCCTGACTGATGGAAACTACTTGCGTTGAAGAGAAGATAAAAATCCAACAAATAAAAGACATTAAGGAGCGAGAAAGCTGCCCTTTCCTCGGCTCTGGGAGATTTTTCACATTTCTGTTTCATGTCTTCCTTTTCCTGCATTTCTTTCCATCATATCAGTCAGTTGCTTCATTGTGTCCGCAACTGCGTTTGGTTCCAGACAGTGATCTCGGTTTAATTTCCCCACAGTGAAATTCTCTAAATGCTTTTGTCCCCATTCCTTACTCCTCGGATCCCCCCTTTTACACAATGGGGTGAATGCTTGTCGCCAAGGGCTCCTCTCCACGCTTCTGGCAGAGCCATGCCAGGGCGATGCAGGGGTCCTCCTCCAGCAGCGCTGGCAGCCGCGCCTCTTTGCACACTGTCCGCCCTGCTCCAGGCAAGTACCTATGTCAGCAGACGGCTGAGGGGCGTTAGCATGATTTTCAAGTTTCTTCCTTTTTTATACTACTTAGCTTTGAATTCTTGCTGCGCCAACAAGACTTTGCGGCATTTGCGTGAACCTCATCCGTGGGAAGTACCCGCGCTTGCTTCATGCCCCTGTCTTGTTCTTATTTTTACATTTCTCGACGTTTTTCTGAAGTTTCTGGCAACTCTTAAGAACCAAAATGCCTCCTTTAGTTAACGTTTTAGACTTATTTCGATTTAGTTTTTTCCACAGAATATGAATATTGCTGAGTGCTTTTTGTTTTTTTCCCCTGCGTTATCTATATTGCTTTAGTGTACCTTTTTTTCCCTCTGCCTTTTCTGATATTTATGTATTCCACGTATTTCTTTCTTTCTTACGAAGCTCCAACACTTAAAACAGTGGTAAAAAGGTCTAAATCTGGGCTATTTGTACAAGGTTTGATATTTAGAAATTGCTGATAACTAGGCTTAGCTTTAAACGAACTAGTAATTTTTTACTTTGTCCCGCAGCTGCCTGATACCTGTGAAACAATATGAATAAAAACAAAAGGGGGGAAATGCTGCTATGTTTATGTATCCAAAGAACCATTAATACCAGCCCCTTATGGTTTCTTCTTTGGAGCCATTTCGCTCGTCCCGTCTAGGTCCCAGGACGCTCCGGTGGCCACTGGACGCCTCTCAGCCCCGCGGAGAGGAAGTGCCGGGGCCTCGGCTCCCCTCTGCAAAGGGTGGAGTGGCCGTATCCCCTTATGGACCACGCATACATCCTGTCCCGCCGCACTGCTGCACTGACCCGGGCCAGCCTGAAGGTGGAAGCTGAGGACCGGGGCCAAAGGCTGCCCCTGCCTTCAGCACTGCCCCCACACCGTGGAGTTCAGGCCGGCGTTTTAGGGCAGAAATTACTTTGCCTGGTGTTGCGGGCTGAGGGCCGCCCGCGCTTCTCTGTGGGGGTTGCGCTGCTCGAGCTGCCCCGCGTGGGGCTCTGCAAGTTGCTTATTCCCTTGCACGGCGTGCTGGCAGGACGGACCTAGCAGTGCGAGGCTCCGTGGGTGCGGAGCAGATCTGGCACGGCACGGCACGGCACGGCACGGCACGGCACGGCAAGGCAAGGCAAGGCAAGGCAAGGCAAGGCGCAGCTCCGCCAGGGGGCAGCAGCGTCGCACTGCACCACACCTCCCCCGCCCGCGCGCTCACCGCTTCTCGCTCAAATTAGCATGGCTGTAATTAACGCCGCGACCGTTCTTTGGCTCGTGTAGCTTAGCTGGTCCCGGTGCGTGCGCGTCTCCGCACATACCACTTGCTACAGCCCGTCACACCCTGCAAAGTGAGAGGCGCGCATCTGAGCGATCGAGGCAAGATAGTGGTGTGGCTTGCCTACGTCTACTCAGGGCCGCGGCGGGGGAGACCGGCCCAGGCCCAGGCCCCGGCCATGGCAAAGGGGGGATCGCCCCTCCCGGACGTAGGCTGGCAGAGTGCTCGCGGCCCGGCGTGGTGCCCAGGTCCCGCCCAGGGAGGCCGGTGGGGCAGGCCGGACCAGCGAGGCGGCAGAGAGAGGTTCTCTATGTACGTGCGTAGGGTGCGGTGGGTTCCTGTGTGCGCAGTATTCCTGAGCTCATGGGGGGGTCCGTGAGACGTTTAACCCGTTTGTTCTCAGGGGAACTCCTTCAGCCAGCTGTCCAAAAAGCGTCTTAAAGTTGGTCTGGGAGGAGGCTGCCCTGCGCGTAGGGGCCGTGTGAGTAGAGGAAGCGGTAACAAGCCGCCGCCCGGGATTACAAGTCCCGACGTGGTATCGCTTCCCACGTCCGGGCAGGTCGTTTCGTGACGCCAAGAAGTTTATCCTTTTCGGGAACGGTTTGTACTTCAGGGTCAGCGAAGAGGCTCAGTACGGGGCAGGCTCACGACTAAGCCTGGAGAGTCGGGGAAGGGTAGGCGGGCTTTTATCCGGTAAGGTTCCCAGACGTGCGGCCGGGGCAGCCCCGGTCCCACCGGGCGGCCCCGCAGGGCCTCGACTGTGCCTAGATCCCTGCGCCTCTTCGCCCCGTCCCCCGCCCAGCACTGCCACTGCAAGCCCGCTCCCCATGAAGTCAGTCGTGCTGCTTGTCTCCTGCCCTTCTCGGCAGCCAGGTACAGGGCTGGTTTTGATTGTTGTCTAAGAGATGGGTCTGATTGTTTTGACGGGTTTGTTTCTTATTCTTTCTTTAATAAGTGCGTCGATCTCTTTTCACTTCTTCAGGAGTTGTCTGGTGCGAGGCATTTACTGGAATTGAAGTAGGAGGTCTTCATAAAGTGCCTGTCTGAGCAGATAATTATTTAACTGCCTCAAAGGAAGAGACGTGTTTAGACGGGTCAAACATTGATCTGGTCTTGGCAACTCAAAAAATCAGACAGAAACACTCTTGCGTCAGAATTTAAAAAGCAGTATTAACACAACTTTTAAAAGTGCTTATTTTTTATTTCCTTAACGTTATTAATTTCACTCTGCTAAAGTTTCCAAAGCTAAGCCTAACTCTTTGATACCTCTGCCTCTCAGTCTTGAAGGCAGTGAGATAGAGGTATAAATACGTAGGTATAAACGATTTGACAATAGCACCTAACAAGCTCTTTGCAGCATGTGTGTATGGAGATGTATGTACCGCACATGCACGGGCAGCTTGGTTAAATGGTGTTTTCTCCGTACTGGAAGATCTGCCTCACAGACCCAACACATTCAAGTGAAAGCCAAGCATGAAAGGAGATGGGCTCTCACTTGCAGAGGTTCCTGCTCTGGATGTCACTGTCTTCTGGATTTGCCACTCCAAGCTCTTACCAAACGAAACAAACGATACCACCACTCCTGGAAGTTACGTACCTCATTTTCAGCAGCGTATTCTGCGGTCCTTCCCATCAGAGTTGCCTGGGAACTTGTGTGCGAGAAAAAGGGCTTGAACCAGGAAGAAATAAGCAAGTTCTGACTTCTGATACAGTGTATCTCAAAAGAAACTCATAGTGCAGAATGCATGGGTTTCCTTACTTAGCAGGAACTTCTGCAAGGAAGTGCCTGGACTCCTTTCTCAACATAGCTTTGCATTATATAATCCAGGTGCTCAGTTTTTATTATATATTTTCATGTTGGTATGATAGCATCTATGTTTAATAATATGTAATCATAGAGATTATATGCATACTATATTGCATATTACACATTATATGGGTATCTGTAGATCAATAGACACACATGAAATTCCTGCAGTGTCATATAACGTCTAAATGTGGATTTGTGGGCTCGATCCTACAAATTGTTGATTACATCCTCCAGGTGGATCACTGCCCTCAGGTTCACGTTCAATACACCTGAAGGCTTTAAATACTCTTTAAGATAAAAATTGTTTCCTTTGATGTTCAGTAAGTCTAGTTGTTCATTTGGGAGATGCAAAAAAAAAAAAAAAGCAGGAAAATAGTGGACTACCTTTTGCAAATTACTCCTGTCATTTCTGCACCACTTGGGGGAAATGATCCCCCTTAAATGTGTCTGGAAAGTGCCATCACCCCCAAAAAAACCCACCTCCATTATGTCAATTCATATAACTTCATTTTCCTCCTGTAAGAATAATGATCTCGGCTAAAATAGGATAGTGATGAAGCTCATGAAATCGTTTGATTCTTCTCACATTTTTGCTTAGAAAGAATTGGTTAATACCGTTTTAGTTGGTGAAAACCCACATTCATTTTTGAAGCTAGTTAAGCTCACTCCTTCTTCGTTCATACAGAAATTATAAAGATAACATAATGTCTTTCCTGATGTAGAGATCCTGCATGAATCAGCACACATATCAGAGCCCTGGCTTTCAGGTGTGCCTCGAAGAGATACACAAATGAGATCCAAATTGTGTTTGTGTGTAAACAAAAGCAATTTAAGGGCCCTTCTTACTATCATGGAAAATAATAGGATTTTGTATTTTACTTCAGTGGGAACAGAATCTTACCTAATTTTGCAGAGTTTAAGAAAGCCAAACATGTACAGTCAAGGCATGTTCAGAAGTTCTCACTTTATTACTTAAATACATTTTAATAATGGCATCAGGTTCAAACTTTTTAAAACTTAACTTCCAAAGAGAACATCAAACTTTCTATCTTGGTTTTTGAGACTATTTAATTCCTCCCTTGGAAAAGCATCCTCTGACCTAATGGAAGTTTTGTGCCAGTATGAATTAAGCGGATGAAGTCTTTCTTAAATTATTCAAATAGCTAATGCAAAAATAATATATCTTACACTTATCATGTACTTCAAGTGATTAAGTCTTGTGAAGAGAAGGACAAAGTGTGTCTTTTTATTTTTAAGCTGAATTCTCCAGTGGCTTCAATAGGGAGTCTTATAGACACATCGCTCCTATTGCAAGGCATGTACTGACTGAGGACTGTGATTCCAGCTTTGGTAATTTCATTGCTTGGCCAGATCATTTTCAGAGTGGCCTATTTTCTGCTCAGAAATGCAGGTGTACTATTTGCAAGGAGAGTTCTGAGGAGAGAAATTCATTAGAGAAAAGATGGAAATAGAATCAAAGCATTACACCTCTCCAGAATAATTATTTTAAATGTTTTATCTCTGTTTTTCCAGTAGTTGCAGTTGTATGAAAGATAATTTTTAGAAGTAGTCTTGTCAAGAGGCTAGTGCTATACAATCTAATGAATTTTGGGAGTAAATAATTTTAAATTCAGTAGTTTTTCCCCCTCCTTAAATTCCTGTGAAAACACTACTGAATAGCTTGCTTTCACCTTTATATATAAAGTCTGTAAGGTTAACAAGAGATAGGCTTGAGAACTACATTTTTATACCCATAGCTACACACCCTTATAACCTGATCAACAGAGCCAAATTCTGCCCCTTTGAAATAAATTCCACCATTTTTAATTACTTTAGAACAAATTTGGTGATTATTGCCTACTTCATAATCCACTTTTTTCTCCACTTGAATTATTAGAGCTCGACAGCAACTGGAAAGTCACTGGAACTGACTTGCCCAGAAGGCTTAGCTGATTTCTGAAGGTCAAAAGCAATTTTCATGTATACCTATATGCATGTTGACATTATCGTATATCTAGTAACTCCTTTAAAGAAGATTAAACCTGAGTGTGAATGCATTCTGAAAGATGTAGACATCAGATAATAGATGGTCCATACAAGAAAGCGAGTACATGTAATCACATAGCAATGTTTATAGGCAGTGTAAGAAAAAAAACATTTGCCAATTCCAGAGCTTGCATGATTGTATTTATGTGCTTCAGGTAATGGCACGGTATAGAAAAAATATGCAGACAATTATTCTAATATTAATTTTTATGATTTGAAAGGAAATCCGTTCTAACATGTTTTAATGTCTGTTTTGAAAATAAGTAAATTAGAAGAGAAACATTTCCATGCTCATTAGAATGGAAAACATTATTTGATGGATTTTATTTTGATAATTTAAATAATAGTAACTTTCTACTTAGTCTGACTCAACTGTTTCTATTTATTATAATAATCATTTTATATAACACCAAAATCGATACAAAATCAAAGATATTTTTATGCTTCTGAACAAAATATAGGATTTTTACAATATATATTGGGGGGTCTGTTTATCCTAAAGCATCAAAGACATTTTTACTGCAGTGCAACCTATTTTTAAAATATAATTTAATTCTTATTTATTAATTTTACTTCAACACCATTAATATGATCTCTTATTAAATTATTTTGTTTATTAGGATATAGCATGTATCGGGTAAAAGCATCCTAAAACACGTTGTCAAATTTGCCATAATTAATGTTTGTTATTTTTCACTCTGTATAAACATGAAACTTACATAACCCTATAGAAACCAGTCTTGTTGATGTACTGTTCTTTGCTCCAATTAGTTATATGGCAAATCATATTTTGCCGTCATTTGATTACAAAGGAAAGGAGGCTTAGAATTATGCCATCTCTAATGTGCAAATTGTTAACAATTTGTTCTATGTGTAACAATTACAAATGCGAGGATTTGATTTCAGACGAGGTCTACTCGGGCATTTTTATTCTGCATCATCTCTGGCGGATATAAATGAAAACGTATTTTCGTGTGTCGATAAATCTTTTGGAAAAATTTGCAATTCACCAAATAAAATTTTAACAGAGAAAATCGGAAGGACGATTACCGTGTCTTACTGTGTCTGCAATATTGAAACTTTCGACTGGGTCCACCGTCAGCGCCCCACCAACTCCAGCCTCTCACAGATATAGGTGTGCTGCGAGTATGTCTGCGAAAGAGCGAGGGAGGGACCATAATTCATAAAGCCCCCTGTATAATTAATCACGAGAGCCTGCGTTATTGTATTTAGTTGGGAACTGAAGATGTTACTGTACTAATAAGCAGACAGCAGACCTCACCTTTGACGAAGCAAAAAGTCTCCGTTCCCTGCGGAGACACTTCCTAGTGTTCCTAATCTATTGTTTAAAACAGCTACTCTTGCTCCTCAGCCCCAGCTGTCAGTTTGCATTTGCAAAGATCTTTAAAATTTATTATTAGTATCATTAGGAATAATAATATTAAAAATAACAACAGGAAGGAGAGGAGGTGATGCCCGCCGGAGACGGCAGCCTATTTGTATCCCGGACAGCAGCCTCGCACCATGAGGCTCTGCGCGCCCCACGTGTGGCATGTGACCCCCATCCGGGTAGGAGGGCGGGCATGCCTCGGGCAGTCCTTCAACCCTTTCCTCCCCCTTTTCTCCCCAAACGCTGAGCCCCACAGGCAGAGTCCCCGGGACGCCTTGGCGGGACTGAGGCGTGGAGTCCGTTGCGCGGGTGCGGAGGGAGCGCCTCCATCGAAGCCCCAGTAGCCAGCGCGAATCCGTGTGTCGTCCCTTCCTCCCGCAGCTTTCTGATTTGGGGCGGGAGGAAGGAGGTGAGTGGGTGGGAAATGCCAGGGCGAAGGGGAGGGGGGAAGTCATGTTGCAGTTCAGTGTGAGGCAGCACCCGTGGCCACCCCTCTCCCTCCATCGCCCCTTATGTTTTCCTCTCCTGCCTATCACTCGAAAAGTCACAACTAATCTTTGCGAGGATGTGTGTGACGTATGTGTCTTGCTGAGGGGATGCAGACGGGAGCGGATCGGTGTCAGGCATCGCGGGGGTAAGTACCGGGGCGCGGAGCAGCCCTGCCACCCTGCGCCGCGGCAGCCTCGCCGCTCCTACACACACAAACACACACACACACTCTCGTAGGGGCTCGGACTTTGCTGGGGGCTTGGTAAGGCCAGGCGATGCCCCGCTGGGCTCCGGAGGAGGCTACGCTGTGTCACCCACGGGGCAGGAAGAGGGTGTCCGGGGAGGGCGACCCTGCCCGCAACCTCCCGAGGGCTTGGGGGGGAGAGGCAGGGTATCAGCAGGGACAGCTTTCCCCCCGTCCCCCACCGGTCTCCTTACACCTTGTCGCCCTGCGATTCCTCGGATCTCTCGTTGACTTTCTATGGCACTTCAAGTCTTCTGAAAGTTTATGCTGGGCTGAGCGGGTTGCGACGGACGCAGTAACCCCAGACGGCAGCAGAGCGAGCTGACGAGGCCGTTTCTCCTGAGCAGGGAGAGATTTCTCTGTGCCCCCCTGCCTTTTGTCCTTACTCCCCTTTCCCTAATTTTATACTCTTAATGATAAATCTTATTTAACCGCACAAAGACTATTGGATTACAAGCCTGATCACCTGATAGCGACTTACCTATTGGTTTGCTAAACACAATCGGGGGTTGCATTGAGCTGGAAGCGGTAACACTTGTAGGGAAATTGGTATTCACACCGTTTTGGGCAGAGCTGGCACATACACACACACACACACACTTGTATCGCATCACATTTGTGAGAGGTCGGGTGCGAGCACATTGTCAAGTTCCCAGCTGGCTGCCTTTTAACAAATAATCAGAATAAATAAGGGCTTGCTGCTGGTTAGGGTGAGGTGGGAGGGTTTGGGGTTTTGATTGCTCTGGGTGTATAAGGCTGACAATTGCTTTTCCCAGGACCGTCTGTCCATTAGTTGGAAAAAAGGAAGTGCTATCGGGAAAATAGTACTGTCTATGTGAGGGAGTCAGGTGGAAGGAAATAAAAGTTCTGCTTGGTTAGGTTAGCAGAGTAGTTTAGCTTCAGAAAGTCTTTTAGAATGAATATGCAGGTTTTAAAGCCCATAGATACACTTCTTTCTACTCTCACTGAGTTTAATTTTGGTGGTGTGAGGGGAGGCGCCCTGGAAAGGTATGTGACCTTCCTTTTATCCCACTCTCTGAGTCTGTTGGTCAGCTGCAAACTGCACTCCTTTGCCAGCCATTCCCAGGTTTTCTGTAATATGTCTACTGCTATAAGGCTGCTGTCTCAGCCTTGACGATTCTTTAACTTGACGATTGAAGATGATAGGTTTACATTCATTGGTATTTGAATATGCTGCTCTAGTTCTTGATTCATTCATTGCTACTGAAAATCTGGGAAAGAAAAGGGGGGGGGGGGCACGCACACACTTGTAGGGCAAGGGGCTATAACGATTTTGTGTATTTGGACTGTCTAGTACCCTGTGGTGTTTTGTTAAATAAGTAGTCCTTGTGTCATCAGACATGAGAGAGAAATATATTAGATGTCTGACACTTCTTGCCAAATAGTCATGCGCACAGCTCTCAGCAAAATGGCAAGATTTTAAAGAAGGTGCTCTCAGGGGGTTCTCCTAGAGCGTGGGAACGTGTGCGAGCAGCGGCGTCGGTCAGCTGCAGGGCCGGCGCCCCGTCGATCCGCTCGTGCGTCCTGCCGGCACGTCACAGAGGTGTGCGACCGCCAGCCCGGCTCGCTGCTCTCTCTGAGTTTGGGAGATGAGGCAGGATGGGATGGGAAGACGTCGGCGTGTCTAGGGCAAAATGAAAGACACCTCTTACTATTATTTTAGTGTAAAAATGATCATCACCAGTTCCTGGAGTTGCTAAAAGAAGAGAACAATACCCTTCGGAGAAAAAGAGCCAGGAAAATGTTAGTGCTGTGTCTTATTCTTGATTTTGGACTAAATGTGATCAACCAGTATTTAGAGACCTCTTCAGTACTTGAGTATGCAAGAGCTGATTTTTCGTTGATTTTAATTTATATTTTCCCATCACTCTAAGCGAGATCGTTATTCAGATGATATGTTGGTTCCTTTTAGTAGACGTACATTTTCTAAGAATGAATCCTCGGTCTTGTGATGCTACTAGCGACGAACTCATTTATTCTCAAGTTTTATGACCAGGGAGATTTAGCGAAGTTTTGCTCATTTACCTTAATGCACATTTAGAAAACGTACTCGAAGAGCTACTTTGAGTCCCTGCATTTATGTTTACGGTACGAAAGTTAAAACCTCTGAAAGGTAGTTGCCGCAAGTTGTGCCACACCCTTTCCTCACTGTAAAAGAACTTCATGTTGTTATTTTTTCGGGCAAGAGGTACCTTCAGGTGCACAAAAAATGTAATTTGAAACAGCCACATTATTATTTTCTCCAACTATAGCCCGTTGAGAAAAGCCTATTGAGATACGAAACAACCAAAATTCCTAGAATGAGATCTCGGAAATCAATTATCAAAGCACACCCGGCTAATGAACTACTAAAATAACAACAACATAAAGTGGCGGTTAATCCAATCAAATGTAGCCTCCAACTTCTCGGATGTGTGTCTTTCCTCCTAAAAACATGATTAGTGTTCCTTCACTGCCATTTGTACTTGTAAAAATGCATTTTGGTAACATAAATTTGGCCCTTTCATTTTAATGATTTTTTTTTTAATTATTAAAAAGAGGAAAGGATAATAGGGATAAGGTAAAGAGTAATACGATCGGCTGGAAAGTGTTTCCAATAAAAAGTTCTTTCCGCACAGCATCAATACAAAAATTAAATAAATAGGGCCATTCCGCAGGGGCAAATACTAAAATTATACCCTTGCTTAGAATATTATTGTCGTCCCCCTCCCCACGGTTTGTAAGCCATGCTTTTCTTCAAACAGGAATCCACAAAGTGAGCCTTTTTTTTTTTTTTTTGATCCTGGGAATTAAAAAGCGCGGAGGCGGCGGCGATTATTCCTGCTGAAATGTGTTTCTCGAATATTGCCTTTCCCGGTGTATATAAGACAATACGAATAAGAGGAAAGAGGCTGGGCTGAGAAGGTAGCGACAGGGAGAACACACAGGTGCTGCTCTTCGCTCTCTGCGCTCAGCGTGTCCTTCACGAGCTTATCTGGGAAGACTTTTCTCGCAGTGAGGCGTTTATCATTATCCCGATCAGGTCTCTAATTTTTGTGGGATACAGCCCAGATCTGGAGGCGGGAGCGTGTGTATGCGGGGGAGAAGCGAGATTTCAGCCGCTGTAGCTGAGGGTTGCGGTCCCAAGGAGGCGGCAAGGACAGCATCCTCACTTGTTTCAGAAGGCGCGTTGCAAATACTAAAAAACACACTTGTTTTTTCGTGGAATTTGTCTGATTTCTGCCCACTGAAACCATCGCTATAATAGAGCTGAATTCTTGCTTTAGAGCGGATCACACGGAGGAGAACGCTGCCGTGATGTCTTTTCCCCAGGCTACGCTAAATTGGGCAAGGGAGAGCGGTGCGGTGTGGCCCTTCCTCGCGCCCTAGCCCCGCCGATCGCTCGCCGGGGCCGTGCGGAACACCAGTAGGTGTCGCTGTCTCTCTGCCGGACGCGGCCTCTGCGGGCGCTAGAAAGCTGCGCCGTCTGGGACACCTCGGCCTGGTTCGGGTCGCCTGGACTGCAGGCAGCCGGCCTCGGGCGGCGGCATCCCCCTCCTGATCTCACCGCCGAGCAAGGCTTCCGCGTAGCCGGCCACAGAGCGGAGCCAAGAGGGGCACTTTAGGTAGGAAATGCCTTTTCGAGGAGTCATGGAGCTGAGGGACACCCACGCCCTGCCAACCTTTTCCACTTGATCTGTGCCAGGAAATCAGAGGTGGTCTTCGGCAATCCAAGCTGATGTAAAGGGAAAAATAATCCAAACCGAAACAAAAACAGGTTTAGTCCTCTCTGTGAGCCAGTTATTGTGGAAACCAGCGAAATAACAGTTCCTTTCAAACCTTAATTTATTGATTGCTTATTTTATGCCAAATTATAAACTGATTACGCAAATAGAACAACAGAAAAGCCATCAGGGAAATGTGGCTAATTCTGTTAGTGCTAAAAGCTATGAACATCTCGTGTATGGAAACTCAACTGCATTGGCTACTTATCCTAGATTAATGCTGAAGTTAACGTTTTGAATGCTCACTAAAACGTATCTAATAGAGTTTACTGTATGTCACCCCTTCGCTCTCCTCCCCGGAAATATATCAAGTTAGCAATTATTTTAAATATGCATGAAGGTCCTGAATATTAACATTCTCACCCCCCTCTTCCCCCGCCACTCCTTTTGGTTTCTAGCTTTCCACCTCTAATCAGGGGAGACATTGTTAATCAAAGAGAGATTGGTAGGGCTTTGTATTTTTTTTCCAAAGGATGTGTATTATGAGGTGTAACTGGTATTATGAGGTACACTGGACGTGTAAGGACGTCCAAATTATGATTTTTTTGTGAAGGTAAAAATCACTAAATTCAGCCTTTTCCTTACTAAAAGAAAAATCAATTTGTTTCTCATTTCAACTTCCGGTTATTTTACCTAAAATTACATGGTTGTGATTTTACAATTTTTCGTTCAAGGGTTTAAATCTTGCGGGGGAGAAAAAAAAAAAAAAAAAAGACGTTTTTCTGTACCTGTATCTCCCTTCTTCTAAACCAATCTGTAAATAATGCCGAAACATGTATGTTCACGTGTAGAGCATATCGGCGCAGATCTGATTATGTACGGTTTGATTAAAAGATAGATAGAGAGGGCTGAAGAGAGGGAAAAATCTAAGTGTAAAATGTTGAATATTTAGATTATTCTAGCCATTAAAAGCGTTGCAAAAAAGACAAGGGAGGGGATCTAGTTAATGTATTTATTTTCAACCCGACGCCCTCTCTCATATGTAATGATCAGCTGTAACGATTACCCCAAATTTAAGTATTATTGATGGTACTTCTTTTTCTGTCTGAAATCCGTGAAATCGTCACTTCAGTGGCATTTTGAAACCGTGTGTGAATTGTACGCGCCTTTATTTTTAGCTTTAAAAAGCTGGGTATTAGGTAACGAGTTGGGGGGGAGGGGTATTTATTGTTCATATTCTACCCGTCAAATTAGCGTTAAAGTGGCAAGTGACTGAGGCACAGCTGTCCTCACGATGCCTGTGGCACATGCAGGGCAGGGGGAGCGGGGGAGGGGCGGACGGGCTGGGGAAGCGGCCCGCGCAGAGCACTGTAGCTGCAGGAGCTGGCGCTGCTGCTGGCTGCGGGGCTTATTCAAATGTCGCCCGTTGCCTCTGTGATTCGCGGGGACCCAGCCTCCGTATGGTAATACGGGGTGGGGGGGCAGGTGTGTGGCTGCGGCGACGGATGTAGAGACTGGGGGGGGGGGGGGCTCCGGCACTGCTCCCGCGGCAGCCCAGCTGGGGCAGAGCACCAGCGGCGGCGCCTTCCGTTCCGTCCCGTCCCGCCAGGTGCTGTCCCGCTGGGTGCGGTGCCGTCGGGGGCAACGGCGGCGCGCAAGCGAGGCGGCGGCGGGGGTAAGCAGCAGCGGCAGCACGGGGAGTGGCGGGGCGTGGGGTCGTTGCCCTGCGCCACCGAAGGAGCCGGGGGCAGGGAGGCGGCCAGGGCCGCGCTGCCGCGGGAGACAACCGCACCGCCGCACACTTGTGCCGCGGGCAGAGGGGCATTATGTAACGTATCCGTGTACCCCCCGCTCACCAACACCTACACACGCACACCGCTTTCCCTCTGTGCCGTCTGCTACCTGCGCACACATCCAAACTTGGGCTAGGCACTCATCTCTGTGGGTCTGTCTGCATATAT
Organism: Strix aluco; assembly: GCF_031877795.1. Classification (NCBI taxonomy): domain Eukaryota; kingdom Metazoa; phylum Chordata; class Aves; order Strigiformes; family Strigidae; genus Strix; species Strix aluco. The sequence continues at coordinate 14,528,953 of NC_133970.1, forward strand.
TACTACAGATCTATAGAGGAGCGCGATTCATGTGTGCTAATCAAAAGCAGTGGAAATAATAGGTTTCCTTTCGTGGGCTAAGAGTCCCCAACATCACTCGTAAATAGGCACCTGCACACAAATGTGTAGTCCTACCGCTATTCATAAAAATGTGTTTAAAAAAAGTACTTTCCTATATTAATTATTGCTCTATATGGTAAGATAAGAACTAACCTAATAGATGATAGTATCTGTTTCCGGGATTTTTTAATGTTTTACGGGTGGCCTTCTGTCCACTTTTTCTTGGGTGACATATATGATCACTTTAGTGTAGGGCTTGTACAACTGGAGCTAGATGTAGCGCTGGAAATACCATAATAAATCTAAAGAAAGTATACGTGTTGTGAAATAGGTACCGAGGAATACAAATCGAGTATGACATTCTGATCTTTATTTTAAAAATATATATGCATGGCAGTCTTGGAGGAGAGGTAATTTTCGCCTTATACGTTTATGCAGGTAAGTCACTCATGGTGTAACTAATTATCTATGCATGTACTTAGACTTTTCCTAAAGAAAAAATGTGTGTATGGGTGGGCATTGTTCTTATGGAAAACATTACTCGTTTAAAAATATAATATTTCTGGAATATAACAAGAGAGTAATGTTCTGGTTTTAATCAGGTTTAAACTACTCTTTTTTAAATAAGAATTTACCCATTAAGGTAAATTGATATGAGCTAATATTGGTTTTAAATGTAATTCAATGCCTGTGGATTTTCAGATAAAGAAAATGTAATGATAACGGCAATATTTTAAAATAACCTTTAAAAATGCCTTTTCAGTAAAGACTTAGGTAGTTGCTTTAAAACTACACATTTTAACATGAATTGTAATACATTTAATAATGTAGCAGTTAAGACAGAACGTACAAAATGTCTTCCCTAGAGAAAGCATTCCATACCTGGGTGTACGTTTTAAGATAATATTCTGAAATAAAACATTCCTGAAATCAACAGAGAGTGTGTATATAGGTCGTAATTCTTCAATGAAATATTATAAATCCTTTGAATCAGTCCCCATTACACGAATTATCTATATTGCCTTATACCTTAAACCAGTATTTTTTTCCTAATATAAAATTAATTAGGCGATCAAATTTCCAGGTTCGACCTATTGGTATTATATCTGAACATGGCAATGATATGTGCCTCTCCTCTTAAGACCCAATAAGCATGTTTGTGCACCTTTGTTTGTTTTATTAACTTCGTGCATATTTTGTAACCTTATACAAACAGAATCGGGGAGGAAACTGCATATAAAGGCACATACACAGCAAAGTCATGTCAAAAAGGGGAGGGGAAGGGGGGGGTAAAGAAAGGGAGGAAAGATCAGAGAAAAAGCGGTAGCTTCTAACCTTCGTTTAATTAAAAATGCAAATATAGGTTTACATATGCATCAATATTAAAAATAATACACGGTGGAACCAGGAGGAGAAGAAGGAGGAGAAGAAAGGAGAAGAAGAAAAGAAGAAAGGAGAAGAGGACGACGAAGAAAAGAGGACGACGAAGAAAAGAGGACGACGAAGAAAAGAGGACGACGAAGAAAAGAGGACGACGAAGAAAAGAGGACGACGAAGAAAAGAAGACGGAAGAAGAAGACGAAGAGAGAATGGCGCAGCGGTGCCCTGATTATGCATAGGGAGCCATCTGAGCAGCCTGCTCTGAGCCGGGCTCTTTTTCGTGCCGCGTCACAGCCGGCCCCGGCCGACGCAAAGCCGGTGCGCCCCACCCTTCCCGTGCCTAACTGATATTTGTTATTTCGGGGGGGTTTTTTGTTGTTGTTGATGATGTTTGGCGGAGGGGAGGAAGGGAGAACGGACTGATTGTTCCTTTAATTGCGATCTTCATTAATAGGGGCTATCGCTCCAAGAATCTTCAGTCTCTCCTTCAAGCAGTAGGATTTGGATATTTTTTTTAATGCCCTAATTTCCTTGATGTATGTAAATGTAGCCGGACGTACAGTAAACATCAAACTGACATCAATAAACATGACCTTGCTGTTAAACCTTGAACGTGAAGCGAGGATGGGTGACGCGGCAGCGGCGGGGGCTCAGCCGGAGCTGCTCAAGCCGAGCCGAGCCTCATCGGCCCGCGCTGGGCCAGGCCAGAGCGGCGGCCGCAGCGGGGAGGTGGCCGGACCGCCGGTAGGCACCGTCCGCAGCTGCGTTGCTGCTTGGTTCCGCTCGCCGCTTTGCCACACTGATCAAAGCCTCTGCTCAATAAAATAAACATTAACAAAAACATTAACCCGGCTCGCCCGCCCTCTCTTCCCGCACGGCGGCAAAACGAAGCCCACCCTCGCGCTGCGCTATCACCGTCCCAGGGAACGCCGCCGCTCCTCTTCAACCAGATGATGAACGGGAAATAGAAAACACCTATCAAGTCACAAAAAATTCCCCCCAATATTTCACGACACACGGTGCAGGTAAATCATAATTTCGAATGACTGTATCGATACAGTGTTAGCGGTTTGGTGTAAGGGATTCGCTGATATCAGTGACGGTTTAAGGAAGAAGAGGCAGAAAATGGAAAAGTCTAGGCTGTAGACGAGCCGTTCGCTCCTCCAGCCGATCTGATCTGCAAGTCAAAAGCAGTCTCCTGCCTTTGCACTGATTTCTCCCCTTTGGAAAGAGAAGCGGTATTAAAGGGCTCTCTGATATCTGACTGCAGAAAGTTGGCTTTGTTTTGATACTAAGGTAGAAAAGGGTAGATGTGAGCAGTTTTCTAAGCTGTCTCCTCTATATTTTTCCCTGTACCCTTTCTCCCTTTAGAAACACCTCGGTTTATAATGATGTTTGGAGAACTTTTACCCCTAGGGGCATTTCTACTGGTGAGGCTGTAGAATTAAACGCAGTCGATGTTTTGAAAATGAATGGTATTCTTTATTAGGATCTAAGTTTTTCTTCTTCTTATGTTTGTTTGTTTGTCTATTTTGTTATGTTCCAGAGCATCTCTCCTGAACTTGGCACATGCTCACTCTTAGAGCAAACCAGCTGCAAGCTAGCGGCTACACACATGCACACATACATGCTCACACCCACACCCACTCACGCGCCGCTTCTCTATTCAAACATCTTGACTAAACTTAAATGTCCAAGCCAGGGAATGGAAACGCGAGTGTATTTCTGACTGAAAGACTGATCCAGACTTTTATAAATCCTCTCAGCAGTTTTGTGTAGCCAGGGTTTACCCTGAATTTCATTAGTTTAGTCTGAGATTGCATTTTTATTCTTATAGAGTTCTGTTGGTCTGCCTTGTCCCCACGGGCTGTGTTGGTAGGAGGATCCATGGGTGCTGTGCGCGGCTGGGCTGAGACAGGGGCTGTGAAGGGCTGCGGCCAGGACGGGGTGGCCAGACTGCTGTCCCTGGCAGTAGTTGAGGGGAAATTCGCGCCTCTGGGGACCGACTACCCTCTCCCTGGAGTCGTACTCTGGCCGTAACTCCCATATGACATATATATATATAAAAATATATGTGCGACATGCACATATGGTGTAATATGTATATATATATATACTTAGTATTGACCCTCCCCCAGTCCTCCCCCCCCTTCCCCCCGACACATTCTTCACACATGCTCACACTCCTTGACACCTGCCCACACGGCTACAACACATCACTCTATGGAAAACACCATGTGTGGATGTCGTGCAAATTCGCCCCAGACAGGGACAGGCTGTCTGGCAGACTCCCAAACCCCTGGCCCTCCCCTAACCCCCGCCGGCACCGCTGCCCTGCAACCACCCCTGCCAGCCCACCTCCTGCTCACCCCAAACGGCGAGCACAACCCTATCGCTGCGTCCTCCCGGGCACATACCAGAGAGCGGTCCTCCCTCCTTCCCCACACACCTCCCGTGGTCAGGCACACACCCAAACTTCTCCCAATGCACCATGCAGTTCTATGACACTGGTTTTGAACCTGAAGCGTTGAATGAGAAGGAAAAGAAGGAAACCACAAAACTTTAAGAAAGTCTTCTTCCAGCAATTATTGTGTTAACGAGACGTCACGCTACAAGTTTCACGATATCAAATTGGAAGGGATTTTTGTTGTTGTTGTTATTGTTGTTGACCAGTTGATCAATTTTGACAAAAGTTACACGAAATGGTAATACCTCCCAAAAACAGGACCCGGAATAAACTCTTCTTCAGAAGTTAGCTGGAGGAAAACACCTTAGAAAAACACAACCATTTGGTGCAAATTTTTTTGTTTCCAAAGAAATAGGAGCTTTCCTTCTCTAGGAAAATGTAGCCATTGCTTTTCTTTAGACTAGACATTTTTAATTTGTTCCGTCTGTCAAAATGGGACTATGAGAGGTTTTGGTGTAAATTCATTATCTCTGGCAACGCATAACATATAGTAGGGAAAGGAAAAGACCGTGGCAATGGATGAACAAAAGGGCTTCAGTTCATCAGCAACAAAAGCGTTGGGAAAATCGATTGAATTTCAGAGCACGTCCTTCTTAGCAGAGAGGGCTGGACTAGACCTTGCCCCCCCCCCCCCCCCCCCAAAAAAACCAAAACAAACTTGCAGAGCCTCACATACAACACTTCACTTTCTACTCTGGGGCTTAGGAAGCAATATGGAAAAAGGAAAAAAAAAAAAGCCCACACCCTTTTGCCTTTCTCACTCCCCTCCTTTTTTTTTTTTTTTTTTTTTTTTTTGATGGAAGCTTTCTAACTATTTTAGAACCAATCATGCAAGAATTAAACCATGGAACTAAGCAGCACTTTTAAATAGAGATGACGAGGGGAAAGATCTGAATTTCTGGAGGTATGAAAGAACCTCCTTTCTGTGCTTTAAAGGGGTCTTGACCGTGGTGGGAATCTTTGTTTTCTACTGGAGATTCACCTAACCATTTAGATCTGGGGTCAAATCTTTATTTTATAAAGAACAAATGTAAGTATCGTGAGGGGGATATACAAACCCTGAATTTGTTATAAAAAGGAGAGAGCTAAACTTCATTGCACGTCCGTGTTTTCTTATTGAGAGAGTGGGTGTATGTGAACCTGAGCTCGGTTAGCAGCTCTGTGTCAGGTTCAGGGGTAGGGTCTGCCTCGCCCAGTCAGACAGAACAGTTCATCTTGGTAGGGCTCCAGGAACTTCCACTGGCGACCACGACGGAAATCTGAATAACAAGGCAGGGTTTTATGCGTTAACACGACGGCTTATATTGCTTAGCTGATTTTTTATGTTTTATGCTAAACTTGTGGGTCTTGTGCATGGTTAGGTGTGGGAACTTTTAATTATCAAGCAGATTGCCAGTAAAAACAGAGCTATACGTAGCAAAGAGGAAGCTTTTTAGCAGTACCTGGGTACCTTTCGAAGGTGTATAGACATAGGAACAATCGTTCACTGGTTTTTAAATTAGCATATGGGAACTAACTCCTGTTGACTCTACATTTTCGAGCTGTTTTTAAAAAGTAAATATTAAAAAGTCGAACTCATATTTTTGAGATTGACAACGTGGAGGAGATTATTCACTGTAGTTAATAAATCCATCTGCTTCTGCTTAGTGGGTCACTTCAAGTGAGCAGCCATCACTTACTGGGTTGTCCAAAATGCAGCCTGATCAAAATATGTATCCCTTTGAGCGGGGGTAATTTAATAAATGTTTCATGAGGTTGTAATTATTCCCATCTTGGCAGGGGCAGCTGCGATGTGTCTAGCATAGACTCAGCCTGACTAAAACGCACACCTTTTTGAGGAAGGAGGAGGAGGAGGGGGAGGCGGCCTACGCCATGACGCGGCTCTAGGTGCTGCTGCCCCGGGAGTCCGGGAATGTCTGCTGTGGCACGGCATGGCACAGTCCTAGCCGCCGCGGGGTCAGGCCTGGGGCGCGGGACTGCCCCCACGGCGGGCCAGGCCAGGCCAGGCCACTAGACGCCCTGGAGCGGGCCCTCCGGGACGCCGGTAGGCAGAGCGCGAAATTGAAGCAAGGGACTTATACAACGGTGCTTCTATTTTAGTCCTCCCTCTCACCCACCCACCAAAACACCCACCCACCAAGTAGCATACCTCTCCAAGAACAACTCTAGCCCAGGATTCATGAAATGTGGGAAATAACTTACCATAAAATAGAAGAACACAGTTAGCTTGTAAAAAATAATATGCTTTTATACTAAGGCTGATGTAATGGATATGATTCAATGACAGTGATTAGACTGTTATATTTATTTACACATACAACTCTTGATATAGTAACAATTTTGTAAATATAAACCATGCCTTTCTAATGATCCCGATTTCAGGACATCGGTGATCTGAAAGACACAGAAATTCTATCGGGAAAACACTGGCTTAATGTGTTTTGCATGTTTTGAACTGAAGGGTAGATGGAGCCTCCATCCTTTATTAAGTAACTGGCAGCTTACAGTATGCAAATATTATATATGCCTCTTTAGCTTTCAGCATCTCTATTCAGCAGCCCCAAATATTCTTAAACTTTTTTTTTAATCATAGGTCTCCACAAATAATTGTGGAATTTGTTTTTATTGTTCATAGTTATGTCCTGTAAATATTAATTACCACATTTAACCCTGCAGATACTGGAGTACATTACTTGTATCTGTTTTATGTCATATTAGATCATCTGCAGGAAATGTGGCTAGTTGTTTCCCTGTTTAATCTAGAGTCAAGCGTTTTAGTAATTTATTCAATAATCTCCAAATGTTGATATACACAGCACCTCCTGAACACACATGCATTTATCTATTTACATACATTTCACGAACAAGAACAGTGAAATTGTTTAAATTATGATCCTTTGCCTTTTTTTGTTGCTATTTTTCAGATTTATTCATTGCAGGAAGACCACAGAAAATTACAATCACGACAAGAAATGGTATTTTTATTTTTTTGTTTAATAATAAAAGTCAGAAGATAGAACATGTTCTTTAACAGCACACAGTGTATCCATGTGAAATTACTGTGTGGTTTTATTTTTTTCCCAAGATTTTGAATTCTTGATAGTCTGCCTTTTCTTATTTCATAATTTGGATTTGTATTAGATGTCCCTTTGCATACCATATGTTCAGCATAACAGAAATATAACCTGCAGTTGCCTGTAAAATTAAATTGTGGTCACAAAAGAAATTATAAGACACTTCTATTAGAATGCAAGCCAGTCAAATGACTTACCTGGCTGAAAGGAAAGGGATATTATGCAGGAAATACTTGCCTGGATTGTATTGGTGTGACATGTTTTAAATTTATGTGAATTCTATTCTAATTTAGTATGAAAAGAGGATTCATATAATGTTATACAGTTGTGTACTTCATAGTAGTTTAAATAGGGTTCCTATGTGTATTCCATACAGAAGATGGGGATACTGACATTGGAACAAGTCTCTGTAATAATTAGAGAATCATAAGTATTCCTCTTTAAAGTAAATAGAGATTGTTTATTCTTAAAAAATACATGGAAGATGTTTCTTCTTTACATCACAGCTATCTGGAGACCTATAAAAAGATTAGAAAACAAGAATGGCAATCACATACCAATTTAAAGGCCATTAATGGGAATTTATTAGGGAGGCAGGAGGAAAAAATAAACGTTTGGATTCCATATTTTCCAATATGCAGATCATTCTAAAGTGATTTTGGAAAAAATCAACAACTCCTGTATAGATTATTTTGTTATATATATTCACAATAAGCAAATATTTTTGTGCAGTCTTACTGGGCACCCCTCGATTTCAAGGCCCTGCTAGATGACTGAAAGTTAGAAAAATTAATTGACAATATGTCTAATGAATCATCATGTTGGCTCTTTTGCTTTCTGAGGCTCCAATGATTAATCGACAAAATGTGACAGGTGTATTGCAGTTACTTCTTAAGTCAGTGTGTAAGGTGGTCCTGAGAACAGAGCTTGATGTTTTAAAGGCATATTTTGCATCTTTGAAACATACTAATTTACAGTAAAATGTCTTGCATTTAACTGCAAATCCTGTAACATGGCGACATGCTTTAATGCACACATTAATGTGTATATGTGTCTGAATATGTATTATATATAGAAATATCTATATAAGCATAGACATACACAAGGAATACCTGAGTTTTCATGCCTCTGACAATGTAATGCATAAATTCACAATCCTATTGTATGTAACACATGCCTAACCACTAATACTGCTGCCTCTAGCTATTGCAAGAAAAAACATCTTTTTGTCTAACTGTCAATTCAGAGAAGCTCATTAGAATTTTACATAATATCAAAATGATCACGTGCCTTTAGATATAGATGTCTAATTGTCATCCTTGTTGTGCTTGAACAGCCTGAGAAGTAATGAAGCAGCACAGTAATGAATAGTACAGTGTTATAAGAATTCCAACCATTTTATGCCAGACTGTATAATCTGAAAAGAGCACTGGCACAATTAGCTCATACATCTCATATATACCAAGCACTGGTGGCAAACTGTAGTGTTTCCTTATAGCAGAGTATCTAACACTCATTTAGAAAAATAATGCTCAATTTCAGAGGCTGATAATCTGAAAGCACAAATGAATGGCCTCATTAGTAATATCACTACTAAATTCAGGATTTGGCACATTAGTAATGTCTATGTGTTACTTCTTGGTGGCACTATTGATTTTGGGCCTTGTCTGATAAATTATATTGCTTTCCCATTTTCATGCTTTTGTAATATTAATCTATGATAAAAATTTGACTGTTTTATATAGTTGTAATTTTACAGTGTAACCACATATTATATATATATTTAAATGCAAATACCTATACACACATGTACTTAGTCCTACACATGTATACACGGTTCCTCTGTGTACATACAAGCACAAATGTGCTTTAGTATATGAGCAGGCTATACAGTCAGTATAGAACAACAAGAATTTCAGTTTAACTCCATGCATTTAAATATTTCCCCTTAAAAATAGTAACAATGCAAACAGCTTAATTTACAAAGAAATCTAAATGCAGATGTATTCCCTATAACTGTACAGGAACATAAGGCATGATGTATTATGTTTTATTTTATACCTTAAAAGAATAGTAGCAGCATGAATTTTAAGTAATAATTCCTTTAGAAGTGGAGAGCAGTCTATATTCTGTCTGTGCTGAATTCTTCAATATGTATCTTATACCAACCACAGTATGTATGAGCTGTTGAAGTACATTTATTAATTTCAACAGTAAATATTGTAGATCTCAGTCTGGAGTTTCATTGTATCACGTATAGTCAAGAGACCTTTATTGTTTGCACTTTAGACTTAGAAAAATTCTATACAAATTATAATGTTAAACAATTCAAAGTATAATGTGGGGGAGGGATGAATTGAGAGACTTAAATCCTAAAACTGTATATAATGCATTCTAACACTTTAGAAACACTTGCCTTCATCAATTTCTTGAGTAATGTAAGCATGCATTTCTTCACTCTAAGTATGAGGTTAATAAAAATAAACAATAAATCAGCATTTTTATTAAGGCATTTCACCATTTTCTGCAATGTTCACCTGTGTTGCATTCTAACACACCACACCCATACACCCCACCCCACACACACTGGGAAACGGTGACGAGAGAGAGAATAGATGGTATAGAATACACTGGAGACAAGCCAGAGCCTGCTGCTAGCAGCATTCTGAATAAACATATAGAGGAAAATGCATTGCACAGTCATCCCAGTGTAAATACCTGCAAATCACTATAGACACAAAACATGACCAAGCTGTGAAGCCATTAAAAACACATCACAGCAGGGCAAATTGTCAGTGTAATTACACATCGACTCACTGCGTAACACAGATCTGATCCCCAGTCTCAGAAAGCAAGGCCCTACTTTAAGCTATAGCAAAGTGCCTCACATCTCTCTGTACAAGCAGAGGCTGCCAAAAGAGAAATGCAGGCAAAAATGTTCCGCAGATCTGAAACGCTTTTATCTGTCCAGTCTTTGGATATTAGAGTGATCTACGCTAGCAAGAAGGAAAGTAAAGGTGTCAGGTGGATTTTCCTGCATTCGGGAGTGGTAAAAGAGGCAATGTTGGGCTTAGTCCCAGGCTGCCGCTGCCGCTGGCAGGGGCAGATCACTGATCACTCATGCATATCAATAACCGTGTGTACTTGAAATTTCTCATGACATCATCATTACCTTGGTCTCCTGCGGTCCAGGACCTCTGACCTTGCCGGACTGGTCCACATTTTGGCACTGAAAAGCCCTCCAATGATGCCCCTTTTCTCCTCTTTCAGACCGGGGGCAGCAACAAGCCAGCAAGACTGCATCTTCTTCCCAGCTCTAGGAGCCCTGAGAAAGGGAGGATCTTCCCCCCCTAAAACACACATACATGCAAGATATTTGCAATCAAGCTGCCACCATTTGATAAAAAGCTCTATACCATGCATAATCTAAAAGGATCAGGAGTTGGATCCTCGAATCATCTTGTCACTTTCTACTGAAATGGAATTTTTTTCCTCCTTACACTGCACTGGAAGTTGCCGATGACTTTACATCTTTATAGAGTCTAAAGAGTCTTTCGTTAGACTGAAGAAATTTACAATGCAAATAGAGGCTTGTGAAGGGATGGATGCTTTTCAGTCTTATCACAGCTTGATGCACCTTAATATCTGGGTTTATTTTCTGATATTAACAGATGAATTCTTGACTATCGCTGCCGGAAATTACTGGCTGAAAGGAAAAGTTCGGAATAAACTTTGAAGGCAACAGATCTCTTTTGGATGTTATTAGCTGCGCACGTGCACACACACGTATCAGGTCACAATTGCATAAAAGGATGACTATTTTAAAGCAGCACTAGTACTCTTGGAGGAAACTACACGTCTATCAGAAAAAAAATCTGGATTCTAGCAAGGAAAAAAAAAAGCAGCTTTGAGGGAAGTGAGTTGTTATCTTTGGTTATCTAGCTGTATGAGTGTTTTGGTCTTCATAAAGCTAGATAACCGAAAGTAAAAACTCCTTCAAGATCATCGTACACCGTGTGAAAATGAAAGACTACTGCAAGAGACAGTAAAAAAAACCCAAGAAAGGTCAGGAATGCTTATTGAATCTAACATTTTTACAGATAAAGGTGGGAGTGGAGGGAATTAAATGGCATACTTAGTCCAAAATATAGTGTTGTCAGATGCTAAATGATGCAACGAGGAAATGGTACTGATGGTAAACAGTGCATGTGCAACTATTGCTGTTAAATAAATAAAGAGAAACCCAGACCAGTTAATGTTTAACTGGGCTTAGACGATTTTTTTTTAGAAAGCTATTTGGAAATGCTGTTTCATTTTGCAAAATGATTCATTGCAATGAAATAGCTTTAAAAATAAAGCTGGTAGTTGCTTAGGATGAAGATGATGGTTGTTGTTGGTGGTGGTGATGATACAGTGTGGACTGAACTGGAAAAAAAGATCAGTCTGCATTCACCTTAGACAAAGCATTGAGGGGTTTATTTCAAATAATATGAAACCAGGCTTTCAAAAAAGTTTACACTGAAGTGTAGGCAAGCTTAACAATTTATATCTATTGAAAACTCGGTGGAGCTGCACAAGGATGAAAAAAGTGATGGTTGATTTTTATTCTTCTATTCAAAATCCGAGCACAGATGCTCTGTTTCGAGGTTTCCTTGAGGAGGCTATTGAAGCAGAAAGACATGATGGAGACGAGATCGCCTCCCCCCTTGTCAAAGTGTTAAAAATGTTCTGTGTCTTACTCTGCGCCTAGCACTGGGAATGAAAGTGACATTTACTCCAAAAATTCACGTGTGCGCCTCTTCTCTTTTTGTTTAAGGATGATCAGATCTATCCAGGAAACAGCTCTGGCATCCAAAACTGAAATAATTAGGACGTATATAGACCTGACAGAAATGGAAAGGGGGTGGGGAAGCTGACGGTCTGTCTTGCCTAATTGATTCTGTTAAACGGCGTGCAGGAGATGTGAACGGCTGGGCGCTCCCATTCCCACGCTCGGGGCAAGTAGCAATTCCATGTCCCGGCATCTCCTGACAGACAGCCCTGCTGGGGGCTGGAGGATGAAAAAAACCATCAAGTGCATTATACCATACTCATCTCCATCGCCTCCGTAAGTGGAGGTATTTCCCACCCACAGCCATCTGCAGGCTCCCAAGTGAGAACACCAACTGTTCTGTGGCTACACACTGTCTCTTTCTGTTAATTCTGCAACCTCGGTTGCACCAACTGCTCCTTGGGAGCAAGTTTCACTTTTTCTTCCGTGGCCCAAGTCTCGCAGATGATTTAGGAGAGGCAAGGCAGAGGCAAGGCAACCTGGGAGGTGCAGCTATAGAGACTGTGCCTCTCTTCCCTGATGGAAAAAAATAGCAGACATCATGTGCTGACCTTACAAGCATCTCATGGTTTTTAATAAACACTTGTTTGGATGCTATTCATCTTCATAATTATTGCAGTTTAGGCACCTTTTACAGTGAAATTGATCAGGATTAATTTTTAAGGGTAATATTTTCCTTTGGGCTTGACCTAAACATCTTTCCAGAGGCACACTAGTGTATACTACTATCTTAGAAACTGAACATCTCTAAGGTAGATTAAAGTAAGATCAGAGATAAGGGAACAATTCTCAACGTTCTTCATAAATTAAAGGGCTAATCTTGTACAGGCTGTTTTTTTGTTTGTGGTTTTGGTGGTTTGGTGGGGTTTTTTTTAAATTTTTAATTTGGAATAGGACGGCTCACATAAAATATTGTTTGGGGGTTTATAATGGAAATATTTACCTTTACGTCATACTCTGAGAGGAAGGAAGCAGAGAACCATCAAACAGGTCCTAGAAACACCACGCACATTGACTGAAAATAAGGAATTAGCCTCCAAAGTCATCTCATCTTCCCTGTAGTTCCAAATATATTCTATAGGATTTTCAGTCTAAAGGGCTTACTCAGTGGCTTTTTTACTGAGATTCAGCTAGTACCCCAGCCAAACTGTATTTACATAAATTCCCACTTTAGCTGATGTACACGTGCCAAAGTTTTACTACTGTAGTGACCGATGAGAAGCCCCTTGTTTATTTACATTTGAATCACTGATTGTGCGACCAATGTTTCATTGTTGGGTGCCTGTATGCCTTTCATTTACTGCTATCCAGGGGTGCTATTTACCTAGAGCCATTGTCTACTACAATTAACATTTACATTACAAAGTATGTGGTTTTCTTTCTCAAAGAGCTTCAATTAAGGCAATAAGCTGTTTTCTGGGGAAACCTATTGCTTACTTAGGCATTCAATGGAGTCAATTTACTTAAGCTTTTGCTTTTGTCTTGTTCTTTTATGTAAATTTGTTAAGAAAAACACCCAGGAAAAATATCAATATTATAATCGTGTTAGCCATTGTAATATTAATTTGATTTATACCTTATTTACGTTACATGACTATCAATTAATAAAATACATTTGATATTATTATTCCTTCATTGCTTAGAAGCAAACCACTGCATTTCTTCCCCCTTTTGTCCTGCAAATCTGACTTAGGAAAAGAGAGCATGTTAAAATGTAGTAGCATGCCCTCCAAGTTTATACTTGCCTCATGTAGCAAATAATGTTATATAAAATTATCTATCATCTGTAAAATGCTGTTTCCTTAAAACTTATAAAAAAGATCAAGCAATATACAGCTTTAAATAAAAAGAAGTGTAAATATCAGTTGAGCAGTCCTCTGAAGGCTAGTTTTAGTACTGGGGAAAACCAGATCAAGTTTATTTAGCATACCACGCCATTGTAAAACAGTTGGAGTGAAGTTGCAGGTTGCGTGAGTATGCATGTTAACTAGTAGGAACCCAGGCTTATTCTTTGTGAAAAGGGAGCAGCAGATTGCTGTGCAAGGCCAATGTTAAAAAGGCAGCTGAGTTTAACACCATCTGGAAGAAAAGATCCCTTCAGAACTTTCTCACACCATCAGACAAAACTAGTGTCTTGTTCTGGGCCCTTGTCTATGCAACCATACAATACTGAGTCATTATACTTTTGCTGAGAGAAAATTTGAGAACACAATATGGGTAACCAGTGAATGACCAAGTTTCATTGTGCCTGCTTAAGTCAATTGAAATCTAGGTCTAGAGCTATGAATGGCAGTATTGTTTTCCTCACCAGGGCTGTACTAAATGTCAGCACAGTGTAAAGAAAAACTTGAAATCTGCAAATAACTTACCAGGTCTCAATTATAATATTTTCCCACACTAGAACTAATATCATTGATAAGGTCTACAATGTCCAAAATCCAAAAAGAATCAGAGAAAAATGAGTTAATTTACATTTTAGTCAGATAAACTTTTTAATTTTCTTATGGGAACTTGAATTCAGCATGTAGAGCTGGCTTATCGTTTCCTGAGAAGTTCAAGTTACAAACCTGCTTCTTATGTAATTAAGAAAATAAACTGTGTCAGGAAGCTTGTATCTTGCAACTATTCCATCTCTCTAGCTTGAGACTGATAAAACATAAATAAGTGTACTTGATATTACATGGGTTGCTTCTGAGTTGAGCCTAGGGAAAGATTTCTCCTTGAATATTTAGAAGAAATAAGGCTGAAGTTGATGAACAAAGTAATGGGTAATATATTTCTGTAGGTGTTGGCAAAAATCTATTAATACATCTTAGTGTAGATCCAAGTACCAGAAGAAATGTTTCCAGTTCTCTCAGTTTTTATTACCCTTTTTTTTCACTTGATAATAGTTTCTATTATAAGTGCTATTCAGTTTAGTCCTCTAGCATTTGTATATCAATTGACATTATTCACAGCACAGACTAAGAAAAATAAACAGTCCAAATGCATTACAAGGAGTTAGTTATATATTTTATTAGAATTTCTGTGGTTTTAATCTAATTGACTGTGATTTTGTTAGTTTCATAAAATGTCATACAGTTCTTAGCCTAAAACTGCAAAGCAATAAGTAACTACACTTTTGATGAATAATACATCTGTGCCAACCACATTACCTAGTAAATTTCTAAGCAGGAACAATATCTACAGCATTTGACATTTGTAATTCTATTGTGTAATACTGACAGAGAGACCCCTCAGAGTGGCTTGTGAAAAGTTAATGTTAGAAAAATTGTATTTCCTTAATTTCTTATGTAACAAATTGTAGTTAAGAACAATAATAGCAATTAGAATAGTTCAGACTTAGAAAGAAAAGTCAAAACTCTGTAAACCTTCTGTAAGCCCTAGTGCTGGTGGGGCTGTTGCACTGACAGTAACAAAAGCTGAGTATTGTATAAAATATGGCAGTTAGGGAAGCTATATTTACCAGTCCAGAATTTGGTTGTATGAATGGACATATTCATGAGTGCATCTACTCCTTCCTAAAGTTGCCATTGATATGCATTAACACAGAAGAAATTAATTATTTGTTTCAATTAAAATTGAAATGTTTCAATTTCAATATGTGAAATATTTAATTTTATAAAGAATTTAAGTGTGCTGTCTTTTAGGGCAGATCTGGCCTTTCCTGTGTGAATTAGAAGTTGTTTTCTCATTTCTGTTGACTAGCTCCAGAAGGGAGGGTGAAGTAGCAGTCCCACAGAGACACAATGAAAAAGTCCATTTATATTTTTAAAATGCACAACACTTTCATAGATTGCACACTCTGAGATGAACACATTAATTAGCCCTTACCTCCTTCATTATTTTAATTTAGAGGAAAGAAAATGCCAGACTTCTGACAATTAAGTTTCCCCACTAAATGGTAAATGCATGAAATAAGAATTAATACATTTTATGTACCTTTCTTGGAGGGAATGGGAAAGGAGAAGGAGAAAGGAGCCCTTTGGCTTTGCAGTTGTCTACTAACAATAACCTATTTTGTTCTTCTTGAACCTGTCACATGTAGTTAGATATATACATATGTACATGTATATACAGACCTATACATTTATAGTGTGTTGTGTAAAGCAGGTGTGAAGATTACCTTCAAGGGCCAGAGTCTAATCTGTGAAATTGTGCTATTAGCTTTGCTGGGAGCAGGACTGAGTCTCATACAAGAGTGTTGTCTAGCAAATTTATATACATACATATAGTAGGAGAAAGGAAGGGGAGTGAGGTGTTCATTCTGTGTCATTAAAGGTAATGCAATTTTCCCCCTAATTCAATATGATTAAGACTAAGCTATTAATGAGCCAAGTCTTGCAGTTCTTGTTCTTAGAACTGCCACTGAAAGAAAGATTGGATTCATGGTTGCCCACTCCTGTATGTGTTGAAGACACTGTGATTTGGTTTTGGATCAGATGGAGAATAGGTCAATAAAATAGCTATCATTAGTCTTCATAGATTTGGGTCTTGATCTTGTGTCATATCTGACTATTAATTGGGGAAATCTATTATTAAAGTATAGTTTGCCACGGAAGGAGCTCTGGCACCATTCCCCCAATCTGTTGTCTACAGTGGATAAACACATGGGGCAGGGGAGAAGAAAGATTCTTTGGGACCCCAATGGCCCTGTGCTTTGGCCCTGTAGAGTCCATGCATGAGGGTTCTCTTCTAGAAAATGAAGAAGTTGTGGGTAGCGCTGGCAGGGGACCTGTGCCTGCCACCCTCCCACCCCACCTCTCCCAGCATGGGGCCTGGCCACCCTTGGCAAGCTTGAGGGTTACACAGGCTGCTGGCCTCCCAGGGAGGGGGCACTTGACCCTTAACAACTTTTCCATCTGAATTCAACTGGAGATGAACTGAAACCTTGGTGTTGGAACTCGCTTGCTGCCCTGGTCTCCTCAGTCTGCAACAAGGGCTGTGTGGGAGGCACTACAGCAGGACTGAAGACAACCCCTATGATCTCCCACTGATGAGGGCCGATGCTATGCCAAGATGGCAGTCCACTGCCTGTGGAGCATTGCATGCCTCCTGCAACTGGGGTGCTGATTAGTGTTTCCTGGGAGACCAGCGGCTGCGGCAGGGCTCTCCTAGGTGCTGCTGGGCCAGGTTAGTCGTGCCTGGGATTACCCTCCCTCGTGTCCCCGTGGCTGCTGACCTTTCTTCCTTACCATAGTCTTATATATAGTTACATGCATATGTATTTAGCTTATATACTTATATATAGTTATATATGCTTGCAATTAATAATTTAGGTTCTTCTATCTGTTGGGCTACAAAGTGTGCATTATTAATTACAGCTATTAATTGTTGTTAGCGATTATTATTAATTAGCACTTCCTTTACTAAGAAGCAGTCATTTGTATCCACAGGCTCACATGAACAAGCTGTAAAAGCAGCAAGTCCTCTCCCACCAGATATCATATTGCAAAGTAATTGAGTTATTATTATATTGATTTGTCATTATGCCAAGTGCTTTCATTTGCATGTGGAAAACTCCTCCTGTGAATAAAGTGAAAACTCTCCAGGTGGGCAAGTCCCTTGGCTTGAGGGTTGCCTTGCAGCCCCTTGCCTGGTGCACCTTGCTGCCCAGCCGCGAGGACTGCACGAACAGTGTGCCGAAGGAGATACTGGTGGCTGTTAATGGTTCTGGCGTGCCTTTGTGCAAGTACGTGGCGATGGGGGTGGTTGGTAGTGCTGGGAGCTGCTCCCTGCCCCCCTTCCCTCCTCACACCTCAGGAAAGCCTCCCAGGCCGTGGAGAGTTACCTCCAGATTGGTGTGTCATCAGAAGGCTGAGCTCTCCCCTCCTGGTAGAAAGAAGTTGACCAGAGGTTGTTTATAAAAAAATTATGGGTCTTAAGTGCTTACTAAAGCCAGTTAATAACATCATGCATGGACATTTAAACTTCTTGTAAATTCCAGAAAGTATTAGAGAGAAATCACACTGTGCGCAGCTAATGATACCATCTTAACTCTTCAATTCTTTAAGGTGGAGCTAAATCCACCTCAGTATGGCCCACGGCTGCTTTCCTTTTTGCCTGCGTGAAGGCCAAGGAAGATGAGGATTAAGGTCAAGCATGATACGAGGACACCTGGTCAGACAGGGACACTCCTTCTCAGTTCCAGCTGCTTGTTATTGTCTTTTCTAGTTCAGTACTCCATCAACAGTCAAGGTAAAGCTGTATTTCTAAAATGCACATTAATGACTAATGTTGCCTACCCAGCATCAAGGCCTTGCTAAGTTTTTCTTTCATAGGTAAACAGCAGCAGTTCCAACAGATCTCAGAATTACTCTTTCCTAGGGCTCTGACACAGGCTGATAATGAAGGCTAATTTTTCCATGCTAGACTGTTTTGCTTTAATTAACTCTGAGGCAATATTTGATACAATGGAAATGCTGCTGGTTCTTCACTGCATCAGTAGTAGATTTCCAGCATCTTATAAGAAGCATCATTTTGAAAATGATTTTTTGCTACCCCAACCATTTGTAATGTTATTCAATTTTATATCTATAACCTCTTGTCTTTATTTAGGTGTAGCCCAGATGCAAACAAAATCAGAGGTATTTGTAAAATAATTTATAGTAGAATGGTAAACACACATGTAATTAATGTAGACATAATCATGGGATGTATAGCATTCAGAGCAAGATCAAGGTTGTTCCTCCAGGTGTAGGTGGTTTCTTACCTGTTGTGAGTACATCTTTTTCAGTCTGAGGCTTATAATATGGGAAGATAATGATGAACTCATATTTATTCACTTACCCTAAATACTGATTATTTAAATATATATGCTAAAGTGCAATGTGATAAGAACACAGGTCATCTTCATTTGCTTAATGTTTTGTAGACTATTATGGCTTTGATGATGTTGAAAGCCATGTAAGGTCACAGCAGTGAGCAGGACCACCAGCCTCCTCTGATGCAGAAACTAAGGAAACTGCCAATAGAAAAGATTTATGTAAGGAACTGCCTTCTGTTTAGCTTTTCCACTTCCAGTTTGTGCATCAGTATGGAGAAAATAGAAACTAGGTCAAATGAACTTCATAAACAAATGACTATGAGAAATGATCAGTAATTTGTCTTGTTTAAAGTCTAAGAAAAATAAATGTCTCATGCTTTGGGTCAAAGCTTGGTCAGTCTATCTTTGGACTTGAATAGTACCAGCATTTGGACCTTTGTAAAGAACCTGTATGGTCTGATCAGGATAATTTTAATTCCAAAATAAACTCTGTGCAAAGACAGTGGCATACAGTTGTTTTTTAAAATCAGAATTTTTAAGAGACATCTTTTCAAATAAGTTACATTTATTCTGTTAATAATGTCAGTTCTCGGAAAAGGACATTAACATAAAAATACTCCACTGTTATTGTCATGTAGAATATTTACTTTAGGAAACAAGAGTTTGGGGTGTTATAAAAGAATAATAAAAGAATATCATTATCATGATAATATCGGTAATAGTTTAATGTAATTGGAATCTAACACAGTAATTTTGTATGAGAAAGCTGAAGTCAGTAACAGAAAACCTGCACAATAAGGATAGAATGTACATGTGTGATTTCTTATTACCTAACTTAGCAGCATCTGTGATACATCAAAAAATGTAAAATTAGCACTCTTTTGTATAAATATAAATAATTGTCTTTAGCTGTTTTCTGTCACAGAAAGCAATTTCTATTGAAGCACTGTAAAATTCTCTGTAGGTGCATAGAAAAATATAACCTTGTGGCTACCAACTGAAATGGAACTGGAGGTAATTCTTCACTGATTTTTCTGTATGGAATATTTGCTCAAAAAAAGACCATTAAAACCTCCTTTTCTATGGCTGTAGTTGATGTAAGCATACATTATATAGGTTACTGTTTAGTTGAGTACTGAGGATTTTATGAAGTACCAATATTTTACCAGTAGCTGTAAATATATTGTTGTAAATATATGAATATTAATTTCATATCTTCCTCTAAATCCACATAATTCTCAAATGGCAGAAATTAGTTTCATATGACAGATATGCAGATTCTGTTTTTATTTTAGAAACATACATATACAGAATTGACATAGGCACTCGAACTTGTTTGTGTGTATGTGTATGCATATGTAAGTTTAAATACTTAAAAAACTATGATCTATATATGCATGTGCGCTTTCATGAAATAAGTTCACTACATTCCCAGTAACCATAAGCTCTACCACATCTGCCTCAAAAAGACTTCATGTGCTAAGGGAAAATTCATAGTATGACTGAGTTAACAAGAGTGAGTTTCCTCTATCACTAGTCTGTCTACACTAACAAGTCAGAAAACTTCCATTTCTTTCCTGCATTGTTGTTTACCATTGATTGCCAATGTGATAATGTAAAATAATAAACAAAATCAAATAACTGTTTAATGGTATTGTGGTAATAAAATCAATGTTTCTTCTGACAGTTGAAAAAGAGAGACTTAAGGATTTTATTGTAAATTATACTTAAATTCACTTACATTCTATTAGGAACAATATTTTATTTGCTATAGAATATTCTAATCATATTCTGTATTTAAAAGTTGTATTTTTCATAAAATGAAACTAAAAAGAGAAAAGAGTATTTATGCTTTCATAATTTAAAAATGATTAATCAAATGTAGTCATATTAGATATTATAACATCTTGCACACCGCTACATTATTAAGTAAATCTAATGCCCAGAGTCATTGTGCATGTTCCTGGGTGTCTTTCTGATATCTCTTCAGTCCACTGGGTTTTGAAGTGTGATTATGTAAATTTTTCACTGATAAATAAATTACTGTAATTGTAGTTGGAATACCACTGAAATTCTTAAGACCATTGTATCTAAAGAATATATTATGCATTACTTAATTATTTATCAAAACTAATTATAAATAACTGTAGGGTAAAGCATAAATTTATTTTCAAATAGTCCTTTTTTTGCACCAGGTACAAAAATGTTCCAGATGTGTAAAAAAACCCCAAATAATCCCCCCAACACCCCCCCCAAAAAAAAACCCAAAACAACCCCCCAAGTTTCCTTCATTAAATGCAATATTTTTGTTTGGATTAATAATATTGTTACAGTGATGCTATTCTTATTGTGACCATGCTATCAATTCAAATATATGTCAGTTGATATATATAATTTTTATTAACAGGAATACAAGAATGGAACAATTAATGTGGGTGGGAGGTGAGTGCATATAACAATAAGAATAACATTTTTAACTTGCACTGAGAAATAGTGAGGAGCTGGCAAGATTTTGGTGGCTATAGATTTAGCAGTGAGAGTCAGAGATATATAAAATATTGCAAAATTAAAATCATGGGCTATGTGTATTTTAAACTTAACATTCAATACTAAATGTGAAAAGTCTCAGTGAACTGCCTGGTGGTTATTAGCAGTACTAGACTGCTTTCAGGGAGGCTATTTAACTGTACTTCATAGAAGCATAGAACGGTTTGTGTTGGAAGGGACCTTTAAAGGTCATCTAGTCCAACCCCCCTGCAATGAACAGGAACATCTTAAACTAGATCAGGTTCCTCAGAGCTCTGTCCAACCTGACCTTGAATGTTTCCAGGGATGGGGCATCTACAACCTCTGTGGGCAGCCTGTTCCAGTGTTTCACCACCCTCATTGTAAAAAATTTCTTCCTTATATCTAGTCTGAATCTACCCTCTTTTAGGTTAAAACCATTACCCTTTGTCCTATTGCTACAGGCCCTATTAAAAAGTCTGTCCCCATCTTTCTTATAAATCCCCTTTAAGTATTGAAAGGCCGCAATCAGGTCTCCCTGGAGCCTTCTCTTCTCCAGGCTGAACAGTTCCAGCTCTCTCAACTTGTCAAGGAACTTTAATTTTGTGCAAATTCTAATTCTAGACTGGGTTCTAATCATCATCATAGGTATCATAAGTTTGCAGTGTATACACAATAGTTTTTCCTTTTCACAACAGACCTTTATCTAGTTGCTAATGAAATGCAGGATATTGATTGCAGAAAACCCATGAGGGCATATTTACTGTTCCATATATAGTAAGCCCTTTGATGCATTAGCATTTAGCCATTTTATGTAAATTTAGTGAGAAAAAGACTCATGTATATGATTTAATATGTATCAGCAGTAAATCATAACATCCTTATAAGAGGAAAGAAATTAAAAATTCATTAGAAAACTAGAATAGTGTCACTACATGGTTAAAACATTATTAAAGCATTTTTCAGTGTTTTGCTTACACTAGTTTTCTCATCATGGTGCCACCATTTCATGACAAAGAGCACAGAGGAGAAAACATTCAGCTTAAAATGTCTGCTGGCACACATTGCTGAATTTGTATGTTGCTAAACAATGGATGAGCATAGACTTGAATACCAACTATTTAATTAGCACTTTAACTATTCATACATAGAAAATAGGTCATTTACATGCACCATGCTTAGCTATTATTCCCATAAAAAGCTACAGATATTTTGTCTAATGTATGTAGCATTCTAGTATGCCATCATAAGAAAATCAAAACATATGTTGTTATTTTTAAAACCTTGACACTCAAAAATTTACTTAAAGCATGTAAAGTCTTTATATTTCTCTTGGAAGTTTATTTTAGTTATGTAGTTTAACCTTAAGTCTGCCATAAAAGGCTGGATACAACTAATAATTAAGAATGTCAAAGGGCAACAGAAACCTTCTAACAGTCCCCAGTTTAATTAAAGGCTATTATTACAAACCTCTTGAACATAGTTACATTTAATGACAAATGGTGACTTGCAAATGCTGCATTTGAAAGATACTGCTCTTATTCTAAACACTGTTGATAGATGATGCTGAAACAAAAGTTCCCCCAGTGAAATAGTCTATTTTGAACATAAATGGGATACATTTGTGAGCATTTTACTTAGAAATATTCATTAGTTTTGTCCATGCTTCTCAGTATCTGCACAACAAATAGAATATTATTGAAGGAAAAAAGGTATGCCAGTTAATGTAAATTAAAGTCAGTCACTTGAGCACATTTTGCTAATAATGTACAGTATAGAAATACACACACTTGCTGTACAAATGATAAACATAAGATACTATATTTAACACAAATATTTTATTTGTTACATTTAGCTTATAATATTATTCCATGCTGACCTAAGAAAAATTAAGTTTTGGTGTATTTAACCTGTGTTTTTGCAAACAATATACACCAAAGTATCTGTAGGAATGTAGGCCAAAATATCTGCCAAATCAAAAGACTGTACAAACTATTGCTTATGTATAGACCCCAATCCTGTAAGCTCCCAGTTTTTCAGGTAGTCATTACTTACATAAGGTGTTTCTTTGGTTTAAATGAAGCAGTTCCTATAAATAAGAACTAGGTTGAGCCTACCATACAGAAAATTAAAATTGCTCATTAGTGGATACAAGTATGTTTATGCTGAGTTTTCAAACTGATTTTGACATGTTCTTTCTGTGTCTTCATCCCTGTGGTTTTCCTACCTAAAATCAAACCCAAGCCTGTATTTAACTAGCCATTAATTAACCAGAATGTTAAAGACCAGAGGATATTTGAAGTCTCAGGTGTAATATGACCAGTTCACCTAAAAATGAACAAAGGAATATGTAATTTTAATGCTTTAATAAATTTACAAATTAACAATGCAATTTTTTCAAAAATGCTTATATAATTAGAATCATAGAATGGTTTGTGTTGGAAGGGACCTTGAAAGGTCATCTAGTCCAACTCCCCTGCAATGAACAGGGACATCTTAAACTAGATCAGGTTCCTCAGAGCTCCATCCAACCTGACCTTGAATGTTTCCAGGGATGGGGCATCTACAGCCTCTCTGGGCAACCTGTTCCTGTGTTTCACCACCCTCATTGTAAAAAATTTCTTCTTTATATCTAGTCTGAATCTACCCTCTTTTAGGTTAAAACCATTACCCTTTGTCCTATCTCTACAGGCCCTATTAAAAAGTCTGTCCCTATCTTATAAACCCCCTTTAAGTATTGAAAGGTCCCTATAAGGTCTCCCCGGAGCCTTCTCTTCTCCAGGCTGATCAACCCCAACTCTCTCATCCTTTCTTCATAGGAGAGGTGTTCCATCCCTCTGATAATTTTTGTGGCCCTCCTCTGGACGCACTCCAACGGGTTCATGTCTTGTACTGAGGACTCCAGAGCTGGATGGAGTACTCCAGGTGGGGGTCTCACAAGAGTGGAGTAGAGGGGAAGATATACTTCCCTCAACCTGCTGGCTACGCTTCTTTTTATGCATCCCAGGATACAGTTGGTTTTCTTGGGTGTGAGTGCACATTGCCGGCTCACGTCCGGTTTTTCATCCACCAGTGCCCCCAACTCTTTCTCTGCAGAGCTGCTCTCAATCCACTCATCCCCCAGCCTGTATTGATTCTGGGAGTTGCCCTGACACATGTGCAGGCCCTTGCACTTGGCCTTGTTGAACCTCTTGAGGTTTGCATAGGCCCACTTCTTGAGCTCGTCCAGGTCCCTCTGGATGACATCCCATCCCTTGGGCATGTCAACTCCACCACTCAGCTTGGTGTCATCTGCAAATTTTCTGAGGGTGCACTCAATCTCATTGTCTATGTCGTTAATGAAGATATTAAACAGTACTGGTCCCAATATGGACCCCTGAGGGACACCACTTGTCACTGATAGCCATCCAGACATTGAGCCGTTGACCACTACTCTCTGGATGCGACCATCCAACCATTTCCTTATCCACTGAATAGTCCATCCATCAAATCCATGTCTCCAATTTAGAGATAAGGATGTTGTTTAATGATTTTAGGAAAATTTATTACCTATTTCTATGAATACTGAATTTAGAATCTAATAATTTGGAGAGTACAAATGAAGCAACTCAAGTTATTGTATTTGGAGATGCTGTAAGTGCTTGTGGGAAAAAGAGAAAGAATAAAACTAACCAAGACAGGTTAGCAATATTGTCTAGAAATCAAAATATAAGATTTAACATGGAAAAATATACAAGGCAATGGATACCTGGGAGAAAAAATAAATTTGAAACATATATTCAATGCAAATAGATGCTAAGTAATAGCAAGGGACCTGAGGGTGAAACTGGGCAGAAAATTGGATACAAGGTTAAAATATGATTTGTTAAAAAAATAGCAGCAATGTTTTTTATGCAGGATATGTAATAGCATCATATTGGGAACCAATAATCTCCACATGGCAATATTAGATAGTACCAAGAATACAGCATGTAGTTCAAAAGCTGTAGTGAGTCAAATTGATGAGATTCAAAGGTGTATTGGGTATACATGACAAGGTTTTGGCAGCAAGAGGGCTGCAGGAGTGGCCTCTGTGAGAAGAGGTCAGGGGCTGCCCTGTGCCAGGCACAGCTGGTTCCAGCTGATTTGGCAATAGACTCACCGCAGGACAAAGCTGAGCTAATCAGCGAAGTTTGTGGTGCCTCTGTGAAAATATATTTAAGAAAGGGCAAAAAATGACAGACAGAGAGAGGAGGAGGGAACAAAATGAGTGAGAAACAGCAGAGGGAACACCAAGGTCAGAGAAGAAGGAAGATGACATGCTCCATGGTGCTGGAGCAGATATTCCCTGCAGCCCATGGAGGACTCATGCTGGAGCAAATGGATGTTTCTTGAAGGAACACAACCAATGCTCGAGCAGGGAAAAGCATGAGGAGGAAGGAGCATCAGAGAGAGAGGAAATAATGGTGACTCCATTGTCTGAGTCATTTAAATCTAGCATGTAGGATACTCTAGAGCAGTGGTCTCCAAACTGTTTTTATCATGTAAATGTATCAAAATGATCATGTATCAGTAAAAATTTTTTGAGTGTGCACCACCGATATATGTATATTTATTTATTTATAAATTATATACATGTACTGTACATTATAAATCATACACAAAAATAGAAATTAAAAAAGATGAGATAAAGATGGTATAAACAATATTTGCAATTTAAGAAATTATTTTATTTATTAATGGTACAAAAAAATCTTTTGGCTTTCCCCCAAAATATATTATTAATAATGTTTTTTTTAAAGTGAGAGCTATGTGATTGATTATTTTTGAAAATTTTGGTTTAACACTTTGTGATGCAGTGATTCAAAGGTCTGTTTCTAAGTTCAGTTTATTTTGATGCTGATAATTTCAATTTTTTGAGGCCAAGTTTTTGTCAGATCTGATTAGGTCGTCACTGTTTTTACTTCGACAAAGAACTCATACTAGAAGTAGGAGAAGTGTCAAGTCTGCCATTTTCTTGTTCCCTTGTGCTTGCATTATCAGTATTATCTTCAATCCGTGGTTTCTTTGCAGGAATCTTTGTAAGACACTTGTCCATACTGAGAGGGTTAGCTTAGTTAAAACTAGATACTATAATCCGTAAATCCATTTAACCGGCCACATGTGAACTGCAATACACTGAAAGCAAAGGAACAAGTGAGAGCACCACTGTCAACCCCTCCGCATTGTGGAACACCCTCAGGATACCTCATGTACCATACATGTCTTGTCTGACATATAGACCGAGGGAGGGCGCCAGTGTCAATCCATATATTAAATATTAGTAAAGCTGAATTTCTTTCTTAATTTTTTAGATAAAAAATAAATATAAGTAGAAGTTTTAACATTTTCTTCCTGCACTCTAATGGCTCATCTTGCACACCTCCTGGGGTGCATGCATCCCACTTTGGAGACCACTGCTCTAGAGAACCCATTGTAGGTTACTTAAGAGGATTGACTAAATCGACTTTTAGATAATTTTTTCATCTCTAAATTATTTGATTATATAGTCATTTGATTCCAGGTGTTTCTTTTGCCTTCAAATAAAATGTTTTCTAAAGATAAATCTTGATAGTGCATTTGCACACTGGTTTTGAGAAACATATGATAGAGACCTATTGTGATAGTATTTCCTGCTTAGGTACCATCATGGGAGTAGTAGGAATACAAACATTGGCTTGAAATATAAATTTTAAAATCAGAAATGAATGTAGCTAATGTAGAGCTAACAGATATTTTTAATATGAAATGTTCTAACCTGCCTATTATTGAGGGATTCTTACTTTCACTGAAGGCATTTATTATGCCCTTTCAGAATCAGGCCAAAAGAGATCATAGGAATCAAAGTGACTGGGAACAAAGCTGATGGAAAAAAAAATACTGTTGAAAATTTCCGAGTTTGCTGAAATGCTTTGATTTTCTTCAGGAAAAACTAAATAAAATGTTTTTGGTTTATTATTATTAAATTATATCTCTCCATGTTCTAATATTGTTTCATGGAAGTTGAAGGCTGGATTCCTTTTCTCATATATGAATGGGGTTCTAATGCAATATGCTTGCCTAATCAAGTTCTAAGATGCATCATTGGAGTTGCATGGCTGCAAGTGCATGCACACTGAGCAACAAACTCAGTGTATAAAGGAAAAAATAACTGGATTACAAGACTTTTAAGAAAACAGGGTACAGGATTTAAACATGGGAATATCAGATATTGCAAATAGATTTTAAAATGAAAAAAATTAATAACAATAATGGGAAAATGACTTTTTATATTTTATTTTTGAGCTTGGATAGATTATTTTACATATGTGTTCTAGAGAACAGATGTCCTTATTTCGCACAGAGACAAGAATCAGGGACAGATTTAAATAGAAGGAAAAAAGAAATCAACATGTGTTAAAAATGGCAAAAAAAATATAATTGAGCATACTAACTAGCATAGCTAACAACCTAAGTTATAATATCATAACCACTAAAACCAAGAAAAAATCATCTTAATCTAGAGAAAATCTATGAAACGTAACTTAGTTTCTTTGTGCAGATGTATTCTTGTTTAGGTTAAGCAAAAAACTAAGAGCTACTGGTTTTTGTTTCCCCAAATTACGTATCCACTTCAGACATCCATTCTGTCAGTTTGGGCAATAGAAATAAAGTCAAGATCAGTGGCTAGTGTAGATAAAATGTGGCTGAGTAGTGAAAGGCAAGATTCTTTCTACTGTGATGATGAATAGTTTAAGCAATGCTATTGATTCCCCTGTGACGAAAGCTGGTAGATTCTCAGCCTAGACCAATGAAGAACAAAGATAATGTGTTTATTTTAAAAAGTGATTTTACTCACAATAATTGCTGTTAATTTTAACAATACCTTGGTAATGCATATGAGCAGAACTTGAACTCAAGCCTGCACTTTTTAAAACACATCTATTATTCCATGCAGACAAACTAGTGCAGACCTCAATTAATGCCTTAATTTTACATTTGCATCCCTCTGTTGAGGACATTTGATTTTCCCTGCATTGGCCTTTGGCACAAAGAGAAGAGTCCCCAGTCTTTATAAAAGCAAGTCTGAAATTGCTGTGGCTATTACATGTGGCCATTTTTACTCATTAAAAAGCTTCTTCTGAACATAAATTACAAAAAAAAACCCCCAAAATAATTTCCCTTCTTATTCCCACCTAGTGAATGAAGGGAAGGTGGTCAATGTAGTTTTTCTGGATTTTAGTAAGGCTTTTGATACTGTCCCTCACAGCATCCTTCTAGACAGGTAGTCCAACTGTGGGATGAGCAGGTACGCAGTGCGCTGGGTGAAGAATTGACTGTTCCTCAGGGCTCAGAGGGTTGTAGTGAATGGGGCTACATTTGGCTGGTGACTGGTCACCAGTGGTGCTCCTTAGGGCTCAATTCTAGGGTCAGTTCTGTTCAATATTTTTATCAGTGATCTGGATGCAGGAGTTCAATGCACCCTTAGTAAGTTTGCTGAGGTTTTTTTCTGTAATATCTGAGACACTGGAAGACTCCTGCAAATCTTTTGCATGTATCTTCCTTTACTGTTGTTTTTTTGATCTAATTTTCACACAGCTTATTGTATATTTTGCTCTCTCACTGAGTCTCAGTGAAGCTCATACCTCTTTCTTCCACACACCTTTTGACTTTTCTACTCTTCTTATTCAAATACTGGAGGATGATCTTTTTCTTACATTAGTGACATATCTCTGAGTGTAGATTGCTCATGCCATAAGGTTATATGGTTATCTGTCACACCAGCCAGCAATTCCAAATTGGTTTAGTACATTTAATAAACAGGCTATCATAAATATGTGAAAATTATGCCCTTCTTTATGTGAATAGAAAAACCCGTATATTGTTGGGATTGTTATTTTAAAACTTTCCCAAGTGACAAGAATCACAAGACCAAGATTGCAGTGCATTTTATGCATACTTAACCATCATAGAAACAGTAAAAGGTGAGACAAATTTATAACCCTCAAGATAACCTCCACATATGCATACTACAGAATGCGGAAATTTTAAAGGTGGGCTAAAATCACTTCAAATCTTTTGCTATCAAAACAATGTATTGAAATGGTAGCAATGTCATAAAATGCTTTTCTTAACTCAATGTTTTGTTACAGTTCACTGGAGTCTTTAAAAATTCATATCCAATAAAAAGATATATAAACACTAACAATAACAACACTTAACAGACAGAGTAGGACAGTGAGAAGCATTGCCACATCTTAAAAACACCTTCCCCCCACCCCTCCCTTCTTCCCAGGCTCAGCTTGTTCCCCATTTCTCTACCTCCTTCCCCCGAGCAGCGCAGGGGACAGGGAATGGGGGTGTGTGGTCAGTCTCACCGCTCCTTCCTCCTCAGGGGGAGGACTCCTCGCATTCTTCCCCTGCTCCAGCATGGTGTCCCTCTCACAGGAGACAGTCCTCCATGAACTTTCTCCGATGTGATGCCTTCCCACGGGCCACAGCGTTTCCCGAGCTGCTCCCCCGTGGGTGCCTCCCACATGTTTCAGTTGTCCCAGTGCCGAACTACAACTCTTCCCTCAGAGTCCCGGCCTCCTTCAGGCTCAGCCACCTGCTCCAGTGTGGGGTCCTCCACAGGCTGCAGGTCGGCATCTGCTCCACCATGGACCTACATGGGTGGCAGGGGCCTGCTGTCTCACCACAGGCTGCAAGGGAGTCTCTGCACTGGTGCACCTCTCCCCCTTCCCCCTCCTTTCTTCCACTGACCTCAGTATTTGCATAGGTGTCCTCCTTGCAACTCCTCATCACAACTCCTACTCCTCCTCCCAGGTCCCCCTTCTTAAATATGCTATCGCAGAGGCGCAGCCACCGTCACTAATTGGCTCGGCCTTGGCCAGAGGTGGGTCTGACTTGGAGCTGGGGGAGCTTTGAGAAGCTTCTCACGGGGGGCCACTGCTGTAGCCCCCTCCCCTGCTACCAAAACCACCTGCCACACAGTCAAACCCAGCACAGAAGTAAAATATCTTTAATATTAAAAAAAAGTCTGTTAGCTCTACATTAGCTACATTTGCTACTCCTTTCTTAACCAAAATAATCAATTACATTTTAATCTGAATGTTGAGAACTATTGCTTACTCAGCATCAGATGGGTGGAAGAATAGTTTCAGGAACACCAAATTAGCCTCAGTATAAATTGAGGACCTTTGGAGGTTGCTATATAGTTTTTCTTGAATACAAGATGTTCTTCTGAAACATTATCACTTCTTACATGGTGAAAGATGTAGGGAAACCAAGAATAGATATATTAAAATATGCTATTTACCTTCTTTCAACTGCTCTGGCTCAGTGTCTGGCTTTTGGTTATGCTATATGCATAGGGATTACACATTTCTCTTTACTAACAAAAATAGATTTTAAACACATAGATATATATTTCAAAATAAAAATATAGGATTCCAACAACCAAAGAAATTCAGGAACTAAAAATGACAGCCTGTTTCTGAAATAATTTTGCCCTGAAGAGGTTATTATTATGGGACTATGCTGATATCATTGATAATACCCTTAATGAAGATAACAGCAATAAGAAAATTACTGTCAAAAACATTTAGTCTGGGCCTCTGTTTTAAATGATTTCTCTGATTTTTTTTTCTGTTCCTATGTCAGTGCTCAGAATATAAACAGAACATCAGTGAGAAATAACAAAACCAAAAACTGAGGGGGAAAAATAATGCTTGCCAAATCAAATACAGGAACTCTGGAGGGGACATTAAAGCTATCTGCAGACTTCTAATTAAAAGAAGGTGTGGAAAATGAAATTCAATGACTGTAGAAGAGAGCTGAACTTGTCCCATTAAATACTGATTATTAGCTACAATTGTCAGGTATGCTACAAGGAACAGTGCTACATGGTTAAGGCAGCTGCACCCCCTTGTAGGGAAGATCCCTGGAATTTTCTTAATATATTTTCAGAAATACATGTGTAAGTATTATTACAAAAGGCCAAAGTGGAATGAATGGCACATATAGTGCCATTTTGAAGTTTTTCCACTATAGTAGCAAACAGGCCCTTGCACTGGTTGTGTGACATTTTTAGTCCTGACTATTGATCATAATCTTTCCCTTGTTGTACCTTTATCTCGTTGAGAGCAGGCATAGGACCAAATGAGTTTTACTTCACTTTCCTTATGCTATTTTAGGGAAGAGTGCTATCAAAATAAAAATCTGAAACTGAAGAACAGGGCAACAAAAGTTCTATGTACCCACTTCTTACCTCCTTGTGATACTGTAGGTTTTTCTTTCTGAAGGATGGAAAGCAGACTGCAACTTTTCATAGATTAAGAGAGTGACAGTGATGAAATGCAACTTAGCAAGGCTACATTTTACACTTCATACTTCTGTTTGAGGCTTATGAGTCTGAACCTCAAATACAGGTATAACAGTATTCCAGTTACTGGGCTTTGTACCAACACTTCTCTGTTGCTTCAAATTGTATCATGACTGACTATTTTAATTGATATAAATTAGCACAGAAATATTTTTAAAAAGATTTTTCATACTGTTCTTTTAGAAGCTAAATTTCAAAATTGGCCACAAAGGATTAATGACAAAAAATCTATTCAATAATGATTAACTAGGAATTTTATTAATTTTTCTTTTAGTGTGACTATCAGTGTAAACCAATATTTGGCACAAAGAAAGTTAATGCAGTATATTGCTCTCAGACATTTGATTGCACTTCCATGCAAATGTATCATATTCTGATTCAATATTCCTGTTACATGGCATGTGGTATTATCTTGTTATGTTGGTATGTTACCTATATTATGACCTATTGTTTCTTATTTCATGAGACTAGAATAAATTATCTAAACAGATGTGTAGTCTGTTCTGTAATAGAACACTTGCATGAGTATGTATTTGCAGAAGTACCAATGTTAGCATTTATGGTACTTCCGCTTCTGCCAAAGTAACAAAGATTTAACTGCTTAAATGTTCACAGGTCACACCAACATTAATGAAGCAAAAGATTTTTAGTAAATGAATATTTGTGGTTTCTTACTGCTGCTGTCTGTCTCTATTCAGTTCCATAGTAATCAAAGATAATGATCATCTTCACCATTAACCAAAGATGGTGAATAAGTTATCTAATGCTTTTCTTTGCCAATTTATGATTATTCCTTATAGTATGTTCTTTGGTGTTTTGTCTTGTGTTATAAAGAACAGGTCTCCACCATTTCCCCATGGAAACTTTTCAACAGCCTGATAGGATTCACCATTAGGAACATTTTCCTTTTGCTCAGCTTACATTTTCTTCCTTTTCTTAATTTTGTTCAGATACTTCTATTTAATGATAATAATCTGACAATCACACTGTATCATCTTTCCAGATACATTCCAAAACAATTGGAACCTAGTTCTGCAGTCATTACTAATGCACAATGTCCCATTGATGATGAAAATTCACTCTTCAAATGCAATTCTACAACATGTTGAGCACATCCTACAAAGTCTTGTATGTGTCTCAAATTCAGCACTTCCTTAAGTTTAGGATTCTTGTCTTCATATTCAAACCTCTTCATAATATTGTCCTACCTTATTTGACCTAGAAATTTGACCTGCCTCTGCCCTCTCTTTTCTACTAATGATGTTACTCTTGGTGCCCTGGCTGGTTGTTTCTCTTCTTGTCTGTCTTTCTGTCTTCTTCCTGCTATTTGCATAGAACATCCTTAGTGAACTGTGTTACAAACCATCCACCTTCCCCTTAGTCATATCTCTGGTTAAACTCCAGTTTTCTGCATTAAAATTAAAGCAACCTAGGTGATCTTTTTGAATGTTTGGGAGTTTATTTTATTTTATGAGTTATACACATTGAAATAAACAACCGTAAGGTAAACGTACTTTCACTAAATAACCATAGCAAATAACCATAATTAGTTATTTTTTATCATGAAGTTTGTGTCTCTCCTCTCTGTTCTCAGACTTACGCTGTCTTCTGATTTTAGTAAAAGTAAACTTCTCTGGGAAAAGAAAATGTTTGCTTTGGGAGTACCATGTCTAACTTAAAAAAGAAATGAGGCATTCTTAGTAAAAATCAGTAGTAATATTAGTTTCACCCTGAGATTCTAAAACAAAGTCTGTAATTTTCAATGGGCTTTGTACTTCAACATCAAATTAGGCTTAGACCTCATGTAAATTAATAAATAGAAAGTAATTAGAGCAAATTTAATTTCTGAGTGCAGCTGTCTTGAGTAAACATTATCTGTACATACAAACACTGCTCAGTTGTAAAAAGCACAAAGAATGATTTTGGATGCTGAAGTCTAGTGATGATTTATCTATTTCATATGAACTGTAGAAGTATTTGCTCTCAGTCTGAGCTAGACTTTGAACTGTATCTGCAAATTCACAGTTATTTGATCAAATGTTATGGGTGCCTTTTTATAAGCTCTGTCAAAGCTCTTTGATAGATATGTATCTATTGCTCTCTGTTGGAAGTTTCCTCAGACTTTTTAGGTTGATGTGCATGGTGAATTTGAAGATGAATCTGATTTGTTGTGAAAGGTTATTTGAGGGAAGTAAGGCAGTAGAAGTACTAGTGGTATATCCAATGATCCAATGATCCTGGGTTGAATGAATGACCAGAAGTGGTCATTAAAAAAAACCCTGCAACACACCCTCCATCCCCCCCCGCCCCCCCCCCCCGGCTATTTTTCCATGTTCTTTCTGGTCATGCCAGAAAAAAATCTGGAAAAAACATCTTCTCCTAGTTTTAGCCCTAGTCCTGTTACTATCTTTTATTACCTTCTGTAACTCCTTTGGGAACTGTCTTGCTTTTATTTTTTATTTGACCTGACATAAGTATCTCTCAATTTTACAAGACATTTATTTGTTTCACTGATACCTAAATTTTCT
Source organism: Strix aluco (assembly GCF_031877795.1). Taxonomy (NCBI): domain Eukaryota; kingdom Metazoa; phylum Chordata; class Aves; order Strigiformes; family Strigidae; genus Strix; species Strix aluco. The sequence goes on from NC_133970.1 coordinate 14,562,945, forward strand.
TCTGCTATCTGCCTCAGGCCTGTGTTGTAGTGTTTCTGAACAGAAACCTATGCACATAGTGTGCAGTCTTATGGCTCCCTCAGCCTATGAGCAACATCTTTAAATTATCATCACTTAATAGTTTGACAAGTGTCCTCTGTTACTACAAGGGAAACCAATTTGTTTCACTGTTATTTATATATCAGAGATTTCCTGTGTCCTTAGACTGTGACATAGATCTTAACAAAATATAAAATTTCATAATTTGATTTATGAAAATATTTTTATAATTTTAATATTAAATTATTTTCCCACTCTGTTTTTAAGGTCTTGTGTTTTAGCATTTCTGCCAAATCAATCCACTCAGAAATCAGCCTTCAACAGATTACTTAAAAATAAATCTGAGAAAAGAGTACACCTAAGCACCTTTGTTACTTTTCCTTTTCTTTGAGCCTACAGGCAATAAATATTGAAGCTTTCCTCTACAGACTTTGGTTTAGGGATGATGATATCCTTATACATGGAACAGAGAAACCTCCTTTGCTATGGTTCCTAGCTACACAGCAGAGCTTAATGCCTTCCTACAAACTCTTAATTGAGGAGATGGAATTATACTGAAGTCAAAGTAGACAATATCCACCATTCTCCCCTCATTTACCAGGCCAGTCATTTCATCGTGGAAAGTTATCAGGTTGATTTAGCATAGCTTCCCCTTTGTAGATCCATGCTGACTACTCCTAATCGTCTTCACAGGGATTGAGGTGAGGCTGACTGGCCTGTAGTTCCCTATTTCCTCCTTCTTGCCTTTCTTGAAGATAGGAGTGGCATTTTCTTTCCTCTACTCCTCATGCACCTCTCCCAGTTGTGATGTTCAAAGATTATCGAGAGTGGCCTCGCAATGGCCCTCAGCACTCGTGGGTCCATCCCATCAGGGACCATGGACTCATGTAGATCTGATTTGCTTAAACACTCCCTGACCTGATCCTCTTACACCGAGGGTAAGTCTTCCTTACTCCAGCCTTTTCCCCTGGTGTCTGGGACCTGGGATTCCTGAAGGCCGGTCTTGCTAGTAAAGACTGAGGTGAGAAGACATTAAGTATCTCAGCCTTTTCCATGTCCTATGTCACCAGGGCCCCTGCCTCATTCAGTAGTGGTCCCACATTTCCCCTAGTCTTCCTTTTGCCACTTATGTACTTAGAGAAGCCCTTCTTGTCTTTGACATCCCTTGCCAGATTCAATTCTGGCTGAGCTTTGGCTTTCCTAACTGCATCTCTGCACGCTTGATCAATGCCTCTATATTCTTTCTAGGTTACCTGTCCCTGCTTCCACATTCTGTATACTTCTTTTTTGTGTTTGAGCTTTGCTAGGAGCTCCCTGTTCATCCATGCAGGCCTCCTGTCATTTTTGTCTGTGTCCTGTTTTAGCTAGGATAGGGTTAAGTTTCCCCAGCAGTGGGGGGAAGCTCTAGCCGGGTTATTCAATACCATGCTGACATCATGTCCTGGCGCCCAAGCGCGGAGTGTGGGAGAATCGGTGAACGCGTGTGTTATGCGATTTTCTCTGCTCTTACTGCTGTATCGGTAGATAACTTGCTCTGTTCATTGTTATTACTGTTATTGTTGTTGTTTGTTGTGTTGCTGTTGCACTGTTGTATTAAACCTCTCCTTATCTGAACCCCGGGGCTTTGTATTTCACTCCCTTTGTGGGGGAGGGGCAGCGGCCGCGTGGTCTCAGACCCCGGAAGGGACTAAACCACCACAACTTTTGGCGCCCAACGTGGGGCACGAGAGGGCTGAGATAAGGACAAAAGGAGAAGGTGTGTTAGGTGCAATTTTTTCTGGTTTTATTTGTATTGTTTGATAAGAAACGTTTGCAATGCTGGCCAACTTGCTTGCGTGGTGGGGCTGGATTAATCCTTATATCCACTGTGTGTTCCCAGTGCTGGTGTTTGTTCTAGGTGGAAAATGTATCAAGGGTCTTGTTTCGCTGTACTGTCTGCAGACTGCTTATAATGGGCTTGTATCACTGCTTGTGGGGGTGAACCGGTACCTGTTTGCTGCCTGGGCTTTTGTTAGGGGTCTCACCCCCTCTATGGGTGAGCCAGGGGAAGAGATCCTCTCGGTTTTTGAGCGTTTCAGCTATCCCTGGAGCACCCAGGCCAGTGTGCTTGCGGCACAATGCTTTCTAAATGTCTGCCAGATCTTGTTTTGGGCCATGCGGTACTTCTCCAATCATAGCACCACCTGGAAACCTGCCTCGAGGGCAGATAGTTATGAGTGGCAAGGTGTGTGGGAAAGGATGGGCAAGTGCCTGAGTGAGTGGTCACCCCCAATGCTTTGGGATTTCACTCCCGAACAAATGGAGAGTCCTGATAAACTGGTGGAGTATTTGGAAAAGGTGTGCTGCCAATCTGACAAACCCCGGGAGATGCAACTTGCTGCAATGTGCTGGGGGCTTGCCCATGCCTACCGTGTCATCTTTAACACTGTTCACTGCCCTCAAGAGGGAGCGAAAGAGCTGCAGGATCTGAATGTGAACTTACTGGTACAGCAGCTGGGCCAGGGGGACAGGCAGTGCCAGTACCAGTCGCTTCCACCAGCACAGCAGCTGGGCCAGAGGGACAAGCAGTACCAGTATCAGTCGCCCCGATACGGAAAACCACATATACCAAGAAATCGCCTCGCAGTGTACAGAGTGATGATGAACCAGGCCCAGCACGAGAACAGGAGGAAGAGCCAGAGGTAACCATCGGATCTCTATCCCTGAGTGAGTTGCGAGATATGCGGAAGGATTTCAGCCGCATTCCAGGTGAGCAAATTTGCACCTGGTTGCTCAGATGCTGGGATAGTGGAGCTGCTGGTTTGGAATTGGAGGGGAGAGAGGCCAAGCCGCTGGGATCTTTACCCAAGCAGGCTGGTATTGACAAGGCAATAGGGAAACAGGCTCAAACCCTCAGCCTTTGGAGGCGACTCCTGCTTGGTGTGAGGGAGAGGTACCCCTACAAGGATGATGCTCTATGTCGGTTAGGCAAGTGGACTGACATGGAGAAAGGCATCCAAAACCTCAGGGAATTGGCTGTGTTTGACATGGTTTATGGTGATCTGAATGATGAGCGGTCACCAATGGATCCAGATCAGGCCCCTTGCACACAGTTGATGTGGCGGAAGTTCCTGCAAAGTGCACCAGAAGCACATTCCAAAGCATTAGCAGTAGCGTCCTGGTGGCAAGACAACCAGACTCAAACAGTGGACGAAGTGATTGTCCAGCTCCTGCAATATGATAGAAATCTCCCTTCCTCCCAAGATGTCTCGGTTTCAGCTGTAAGGGAACTGTCTCAGAGGCTCCAGAAAGTGGAACAGGACATGTCCTATATTCCACCTGCACGGGCTGATGTCTCAGCCAATAGAAGCAGGCGCTTCCCCACCCACGAGAAGGGCAATGGAAGGTACACACCACGGGGCACCCTGTGGTTCATCCTCCGCGACCATGGGGAAAACATGAGAAGGTGGCATGGACAGCCCACTCCCGCCCTAGCTGCACGAGTACAGCAGCTGAAAGGGAAGAACACCATGAAAGGGGAGTCTTCCAAGAGAGACGCAGCTCCTGTGTCCAGTCGGAAATCCCCCAGACAGAATAGAATGGCCAACAGTATGCTTGACCCTCTTGAGGGGACCAGGAAGTCATTCCTGCAGGAGTCACTCTTAGATCAAGTGAGTGATGGTGAGCAGGATTAGAGGCGCCCTGCCTCCAGCCAGGTGGAGGAAAGGGATAATCGGATTTACTGGAAGGTGTGGATCCAATGGCCTGGCACATCAGAACCACAAGAATATAAGGCCTTGGTAGACACTGGCGCACAGTGTACCCTGATGCCATCAAGCCACAGTGGGGTTGAACCCATCTGCATCTCCGGAGTGACAGGGGGATCCCAACAGTTGACCCTATTAGAAGCTGAAGTAAGCTTAACTGGGAAGGACTGGCATAAGCACCCCATTGTGACTGGCCCAGATGCCCCGTGCATCCTAGGTATAGACTACCTCAGGAGAGGGTACTTTAAAGACCCAAAAGGGTACCGGTGGGCCTTTGGTATAGCTGCCCTGGAGGAGGTTGAACAATTGTCCACCTTACCCGGCCTCTCAGAGGACCCCTCGGTGGTGGGGTTGCTTAAGGTTGAAGAGCAGCGAGTGCCAATTGCCGCCAAGACGGTGCACCAGCGGCAGTACTGTACTAACCAAGATTCCCTGGTCCCCATCGATCAGCTGATCCGTCAACTAGAGAGCCCAGAGGGTGATCAGCAAGACTCACTCACATTTCAGCAGCCCTATATGGCCAGTGGGAAAGTCTAACGACGAATGGAGACTCACCGTGGACTACCGTGGCCTGAATGAAGTTACGCCAGCGATGTGTGCTGCAGTGCCAGACATGCTAGAGCTCCAGTATGAGCTGGAGTCGAAGGCAGCCAAGTGGTACGCCACAATTGACATCGCTAATGCGTTCTTCTCCATCCCAATAGCACCAGAGTGCAGGCCACAGTTTGTGTTCACTTGGAGGGGTATCCAGTACACCTGGAATCGATTGCCCCAGGGGTGGAACCACAGCTCCACCATTTGCCATAGACTGGTCCATACTGCACTGGAGAAAGGTGGGGCTCCAGAACACCTGCAGTTCATTGACGATATCATTGTATGGGGGGACACAGCTGAGGAAGTCTTTGAGAAAGGAAAGAAGATAATTGAAATCCTCCTGAAGGCTGGTTTTGCCATCAAGTGACAGAAAGTTAAGGGGCCTGGAAGGGAGATTCAGTTCCTAGGAATAAAATGGCAAGATGGGCGTCGCCACATCCCAATGGAGGTGATAAACAAGATAACAGCCATGGCCCCACCAACCACCAAAAAGGAGACTCAATCTTTCCTGGGTGCTGTGGGGTTCTGGAGGATGCACATCCCAAACTACAGCCTGATTGTGAGCCCTCTCTACCATGTAACCCGCAAGAAGAACGATTTTAAATGGGGCCCAGAGCAACAACAAGATTTTGAACAAATTAAGCAGGAGATTACCCAGGCAGTGGTCCTCAGGCCAGTCCGGGCAGGACAGGAGATTACGGACGTGCTCTACACCGCAGCCGGGGAGAATGGCCCTTCCTGGAGCCTTTGGCAGAGAGCAGATGGAGAATCCCGAGGCCGACCTCTAGGCTTTTGGAGCCGGGTATACAAAGGCTCTGAAGCTAACTATACCCTGACTGAGAAGGAGATACTGGCAGCGTACGAAGGAGTTCGAGCTGCCTCAGAAGTGGTCGGCACTGAGACACAGCTCCTCCTGGCACCCCGACTGCCGGTGCTGGGATGGATGTTCAAAGGAAAGGCTCCCTCCACACATCATGCAACAGATGCCACGTGGAGTAAATGGGTTGCGTTGATAACACAACGGGCTCAAATAGGGAACCTCGATCGCCCAGGATTAGTGGAAGTGATCACAAACTGACCAGAGAGCAAAGATTCTGGGATGTCACCAGAACAAGAGGTGAAACGTGCTGAGGAGGCCCCACCATATAACGAGCTGCCAGAGGAGAAGCGATATGCCCTGTTCACTGATGGGTCTTGTCGCATTGTGGGAAAACATCGACGATGGAAGGCTGCAGTGTGGCATCCCACACGAGAAACCACTGAAGCTGTTGAGGGACAAGGTGAATCGAGCCAGTTTGCAGAGATGAAAGGCACCCAATTGGCTTTGGATATTGCTGAGCGAGAAAAGTGGCCGAGGCTCTATCTCTACACTGACTCGTGGGTGGTGGCAAGTGCCCTGTGGATGTGGTTGCAGCAATGGAAACAGAACAACTGGCAACGCAAGGGCAGACCCATCTGGGCCGCTGAAGTATGGCAGGACATTGCAGCCCGGGTGGAGAACCTCGTTGTGAAGGTGCGCCATGTGGACGCCCATATACCCAAGAGTCGGGCCACTGATGAACATCAACACAACCAGCAGGCGGACCAGGCTACTAAGATCGAAGTGGCTCAGGTGGACTTGGACTGGCAGCGTAAAGGTGAACTGTTCATAGCCCGGTGGGCCCATGAGACCTCGGGCCACCAAGGCAGAGATGCAACATACAGGTGGGCTCGAGATCGAGGGGTGGACCTCACCATTGACACCATCGCAGAGATCATCCATGGATGTGAGACGTGTGCTGCAATCAAACAAGCCAAGCGGGTGAAGCCCCAGTGGAATGAAGATCGATGGCTGAAATATAAATATGGAGAGGCCTGGCAGATTGACTACATCACACTGCCACAGACCCGCCGAGGCAAGCGCCACGTGCTCACAATGGTGGAAGCAACCACTGGGTGGCTCGAAACTTATCCAGCGTCCCACGCCACCGGCCAGAACACCATCCTGGGCCTTGAAGACCGAGTCCTGTGGCAACACGGCACCCCAGAGAGGATTGAGTCGGACAATGGGACTCACTTCCGAAATAACCTCATAGATGCCTGGGCAGAAGAACACGGCATCGAGTGGGTCTACCACATCCCCTACCACGCACCAGCCTCCGGGAAGATCGAGCGCTACAATGGACTGTTAAAAACTACACTGAGAGCAATGGGGGGTGGAACCTTCAAACACTGGGACACACATCTGACAAAGGCCACTTGGTTAGTCAACACAAGAGGATCTGCCAATCGAGCTGGCCCGGCTCAGTCAAAACTCCCACGTGTTGTAGACGGGGATAAAGTCCCTGTGGTGCGCATGAGGGACCTGCTGGGAAAAATGGTCTGGGTTAGTCCTGCGCCGGGCAAAGGCAAACCCATCCACGGGATTGCTTTTGCTCAAGGACCTGGGTGCACCTGGTGGGTGATGCAGAAGGATGGAGAGGTCTGATGCATACCACAAGGGGACTTGATTGTGGGTGAAAACACACCGTGAATTATACTGTGCTTTTGTTAATTTGTCTTTGTTATTGCTAATTGCTAAATGGCAGCTGGACGTGACGCAGATGGTATAGAATAAAGGGGTGGATTATGTCCTGGTTTAGGTAGGATAGGGTTAAGTTTCCCCAGCAGTGGGGGGAAGCTCTAGCCGGGTTATTCATATACCATGCTGACGTCACCTCCTGGCGCCCAAGCGCGGAGCGCGGGAGAATCGGTTAGCGCTTGTGTTATGTGATTTTCTCTGCTCTTACTGCTGTATCAGTAGATATCTTGCTCTGTTCATTGTTATTACTGTTATTGTTAGTGTTGTTTGTTTTTGTTGCTGTTACACTGTTGTATTAAACCTCTCCTTATCTCAGCCCCGGGGCTTTGTATTTCACTCCCTTTGTGAGGGAGGGGCAGCGGCCACATGGTCTCAGACCCCGGCAGGGACTAAACCACCACAGTCTGACTTCTTGTTCATTGGGATGGGCTGCTCTTGAGCATAGAGGAGGTGATCCTTGAATATTAACCAGCTTTCTTGGTCTCCTCTTCCCTCTAGGGCCTTATCTTATGGAACTCTTCCAAGCAGATCTTTGAAGAGGCTAATGCCTGTTCTTCTCTCAAGTCCAGGGTTGTGAGCTTGCTTTTTGCCTTGCTCCCTTCTCTCAGGATTTTGAACTCCACTATCTCATGGTCACTGCAGCCAAGGCTGCCTTTGACCTTCACATCCCCAATGAGCCCTTCCTTGTTTGTATGAGGTTCAGCACAGCACCTCTCCTTGTTGGTTCCTCTATCATTTGGATAAGGAAGTTGTCATCGATGCTTCCTGGATTGCTTATGCCCTGGCTGTGGTGTCCCTCCAGCAGATATTGGGGTGGTTGAAGTCCTCCATGAGGACCAGGGCCTGCAAATGTGAGACTGCTTCTATCTGTCTTTGGAAGGCCTCATTCACTTGTTCTTTCTGATGAGGCAGCCTATAGCAGACACCCACTACAGTGTCACCCAGGCTCTTTAATCCTTACCCATAAGTTCTCAACAGACTCCTCATCTATCCCCAGGCAGAGCTCCATGCTTTCCGGATGCTCTCTCATATAAAGGGCAACTCCACCTCCTTGTCTTCCCAGCCTGTCCTTTCTAAAGAGCCTGTATCCCTCCATTGCAACACTCCAGTCATGACAGCCACTCCAGCTCATCTCTGTGATCCCAACAAGATCATAGCCCTGCAATGGCACACAGATCTCTAATTTCTCATGTTTATTCCCCATGCTGTGTGTGTTAGTATACAGGCACTTGAGACAGGCACCCCAGCATGCTGATTTCCCAGAAAGGAAGCGCACAGCTATAAAAACCCATACAATTATATGTAACATATCCAATATATGCATATATAGAAATATATACATAAAGGGGTGTACAAATATGTATAAATATATATATTATTTATTTATTAATAGATACACTATTTTTTATATATATTCGTATATGTATATGGGCAAATATATATTTGCCCATGGTTGTGCAGGATCTTACAGCTACCTGTAAGATTGTTGTGTGGTGCAGGCTGGTGCTGTATGTCTTTCCCTAGGGAAATGCTGCAAAGCGGCAGAGGACTGAGTATGCAGTCAAGATTGTCCTGTTAGACAATGATTACTGCAAAAGCAGCAAGATGCAGGCTTTGGGACACAGGTTGCAGCCCCATGCTCTTAGAGACCACAGCTACTGCAGAAAGAACAAGCAGATCAGTAAGAGCAATGGGAGTATTGCAGAGCTGAAAGACCATGATTATCTTTTGGGCACAGATGAGTGGCAGACAGGATGGTGGTGATAAAAGGGCTGGTGGGGCTATTAGTTCTGGGGCCTTGGTTTACAGGCTAGCAAAACAGAAAAAAATGTTACAAGAAAGTGCTAATTAGGAAAATTAAACAAAACTTGTGTTTCTTCAAGTATCGTGTTGGCAAGGGGTTACAGGGACCATAAGGCCCCTTCAATGCAAACTGCTTTTCTGAACCTGATGGGCCAGTGAACATGTCTCCCACTAGGGTAGAAAATCTCCCCCTTCACTACATGAAGCATATGAAACATATGTTTGGGGTGTAGAGCAAATTTTTGACCTTTTATGCCAGCTGTTTGAACCTGGTGATTATGCTCAGCTTTGTCTTGAAGCTGTCAGCATGCATGACTCTTTATATTCTCCCACTATTAATTTAAGCAATATGAATGCAGAGAGAATTTTAGACTGAATCAGTACTTTCCTGCAAAGTAAGAGAGCTGTGTTCTGATCAGACTTTCCACCTGGCTATCATTATTGTAAAAGCTGTTGGGGGTGAAATACTGGGAGTAATGCATATTCCAGCAGTAGTAACAAACACCTAAGGATTTATAATCAACTAAGGAAGAACATTCAGTCTGAAATCCATCTACCCTATGTGGAAACCAAACCAAATGAACCAAATTTATCTCCCTGCTTACAAACTTCAAAAGCTTCAAAGATTACTTCCAGTACCTACAGCTGTTGCCTATTTTTTGCATTAGAGGCTGGTGGAATACCTTGTATAATTTTCAATAAATATTTGTTCATATTTTTAAGTGATTCACTGTAATTTGCTCCACTCTTGTGTGTAGCGGCCAAAATAACGAGTCAGTGTTTTTTCTTTCTGCAGGGCAGGGGCCATCTTCTTTCTTTCTTCTTTTTTTTTTTCTTCTTACAACAGTACATACTTATGCTCTTGTTAAAGCTCTTACTTCATAATTAGCAAATCAGCAATTAGACAGTTATCAACCTTTTCTCCTATCAGCATCAGACCACTCTCACACGCGCTGTGCAGACCAATCACCCTCTCGTTCACGCGCTGTTCACGTGGCGGTAACTTCTCACAGTTCAGTACTTTTCCACAGTTCAGTGTTGCAGCTGTCCGTTGTTTTTCCCTGCCACCTTGGCACAACTCAGCAGTTTCTTATCTTTCTCCCGAGGCCTGTTTCTCATCAAAGCCTATCTGCTTCTCAGGGGCTGCGCAGAGCTGACAGGCCGATGGCGACTTGCCTCTCTCCCACACTTGTGCATGAATATTGTAAGAAAGTAGTTCACTGGAAGAAATAGTCACTGCAACAGAAAATTTAAAACAAATATTACCAAATACTCATGGAAAGAAAATATTTCATTCATATTCATGAACATCAGTGTTAAAAGCCTCATTCCAACAGTAGCATTAGTTCAGTCAGAGACAAGCAACATACCATGTTATTTACATGTACACATAAGGCTATAGATTAAGAATTATTTTAGAAATAATTATTGAAGGTATTTATCAAGTAACTATAAATAACAAATATATCATAGATAACATAAGACAATTTGCAAACAGAGATATTTACATATATTTATATCATATTAGATTTCTTGTTAATACTCTTCTCTACACCCTTGCACTCTGGGCCATATAATGTATAGTAGCTTCTCTAGCTAAGTCACCTACAAACTCCTGCAAGGAAAGATGACACAGCCTTGGGCACAACCCTTTATCTATTATAACTTGTGGTGGGTTAACCTTGGCTAACGGCCAGACTCCCACCCATCTGCTCACTCCATGCCCCTCCTCAGCAGGACAGGGGAGAAAATAGGAAAAAAAACGAGGAATGAGAAAACTTGTGGACTGAGATAAAAGACAGGGAAATTTCTTACCAATTACTGTTGCAAGTAAACAAGACTCAACTTGGGTAAAATTAATTTAATATATTGTCAATTAAAATAGATTTGGGTAGTGAGAAACAAAAAGACAAAAATTAAAACAGCACCTTTCCCAGGCTCAACCACTCCTCTACCTCCCTGAGCAGCACAGGGAAGACTGGATGAGGGAGGTTTATGATTCAATACATAACAGATTTTCTCTCTCTGCCACTCCTTCCTTCTCACACTTTTCCTCTGCTCCAGCATGGGTTCTCCCCACAGGCTGCAGTCCTTCAGGAAAAAAAATCTGTTCCAGCTGCAGGAAATAGTTGCTCCAGTGCCATGAAGCGTGTCGTCTTCCTCCTTCTCTGACTTTGGTGTTCCCTCTGCTGTTTCTCACTCATTTTGATCCCTTCTCCTCGCTTCGTCTGTCATTTTTTGCCCTTTCTTAAATATATATTCAGAGGCACCACAAACTTCGCTGATTAGCTCAGCTTTGTCCTGCGGTGAGTCTGTTGCCAAATCAGTTGGAACCAGCTGTGCCTGGCACAGGGCAGCCCCTGACCTCTTCTCACAGAGGCCACTCCTGCAGACCCCCCCAACTTACCACATATATACAATATACTCAGTATTTGTTTTTTAGTAGCACTACCCAATTTGTTAACCATTGTACACAGGTCTAATATTTCCTGAACAGGTGAAGCCCCAAGTAAATGCTTTGTTATAGATTATAGTCTTTCCTCTGTTGCTATATTCCCACAATTGACACTCTTGTAGGAAACTCTTCATAATCACATACCTACTGCAAGGGGCAATTACTTTCCCTATCTCATAACTTAATGGTGTGAATGGTCATAGGAAGGTAAGGTGTATAAAGGTTACCTTTGGGTCTGTTTTTCTCCTCTAGTTTATTTTCAAAATCATCAGCTTGGAAGAATGTGATGACTCACTGTACCGGGTCTGGCTGAGCCAGAATTGGTTTTCCCCTGTAGCAGCCCTCATGGTGCTGTGTTTTATGTTGGGAGCTGGCAGGGTGTTGATAGCACACTGGTGGTGTGGCTACTGCTGAGTAGTGCTTACACAGCACCAAGGCTCTTTCTGACATTTCCCCCCCACAGTGGGACGGGGTGGGCAAGATCTTGGGAGGGGACACAACCAGGACAGCTGACCCGAACTGACCAAAGGGATATTCCAGACCATCTGACGTCTGCTCAGTATAAAGCTGGGAGAAAGGAGGAAGGGGGTGGGGTCACCCTTGGTCCTCCGAGGCAACCACTACGCATATTGGAGCCCTGCTTCCTGAGAAGGCCCGACATCGCCTGTTCATGGGAAGTAGAGAATAAATCTGTTTTCTTTTTGCTTCCGCGCGCGGACCTTTGCTTCGCTTTGCTTATATTAAAACTGCTGTTGTTTTACCCACAAGGGTTGTTTTGTTTTCCTATTTTATTTTCTTTCCCTTCTTTGCCCTGTTGAGAAAAAAAGGGGAAAGGGGGGGAAGTGATAGAGCGACTTGGTGGGTACCTGGCATTTAGCCAAGGTCAAACCACCACACTCACAGCCACATTTTCTTTAAAATTCTTCCTCAGCTGACTGATTTCTCTCATTTTTGTAGTAATCTACTAAGAGAATGCACCCTTTCAACACCATTCCCAAGAGCTTGATCCTCCTAAATTTGCAGATGCACAGTCCTGAATAGTGCATTTGTATGAAGGTTCCATAAAAGTTAAACATTTCACCATGGAATATGAGTTTACATTTGAAATTCTGAAGCATGACTCAACAATTTGAAGCGGGATGTTTACTGGTGGAAAGCTCATGTTACAGACTGGAATTCTCATGTTACAGACTGGAATTCTCAGCCCTCCAGAGGCTTAGAGTTCTGCCAAGGCACCTTTTGCCTCATGACCTGACATTGTTTTTGCAACAAGGTTTTTCCATAAATCAACTTGAGGATACAGTCCATGTATCCCTGTGATGGGTTAACCTCAGCCAACAACCACACACCCACATAGCCACTCCTCACCCCCCTCTCTCCTGTGGGACAGGGAGAAAATAGAAGGAAGGTGAAAAGAAAGTTAACTCCATCCCAGCCAGATCCAGTACAATCTCCACCTCTTATTCCATGCCATTTGCATCATGCTCACGTCCCACATTATGTAATACATCTAAGTATCCACTCACCATCCTATTCATATATTGTTTCATTTCTATACCCTAGTCTAACCTTTCCACTTTCTTATCTAACCCACACTGCATTACATATGATCCTTCTGTCCCATACCTTTCTTTTCCCTTTCCATTCTATCTCCAATTGCTGAAGTTACTTCTTACCAATACTTACAACTTATACTACATGCTTAAACCATCTTTACATCCAACAGTCAGGTTTATACATCCTCATTAACCACCATCTCCTGTCCCTTGACATATACACAGATACTATTCCCCCATTCCATGGGCCCCCCAACTACATGTCCATAAGAACAGTTGATGACTTGGGCCCCATCTGTCAAGGTGATAGCTTGGGGCAGAAGAAGTAGCATCTTGGATTGTTGGGTGCCAAGACTGGCTTGGGTTGGGCTGCCACCACCACACTCACCTAGTTCCTCATGAGGCTTATCCTCTGTTGATTCAGGTGATTCCTGATGTATTACTTTCTATAACATACAACTCAAATCCTGGATTATTTTCCCCCAAGGTTAAATCCCCTTGAGGTACATACTGGATTTCCCCATCCTTCTACATTATCCACCAAGTGCACTCAGGTCCTTGAGCAAAGACAATCCCACGAAGGGGCTTGCATTTTCCCAAGGGAAGAGCAATTCAGACTGCCTTTCCCAGACATTCCTCTACTGACACTACATGAACCTTATCTCCTCCCACAGTATGTAGGGGCTTTCTTTGGGCAAGACCAGGTCAGTTAGCAGATCCTCTGGTGTTAATCAGCCAAGTGGCTTCTGCTAAAGTTGCACCCCAGTGCTTCCATTCCCCAGCCCCTAATGTTCTCAGAATAGTTTTTAACAGTCCATTATATAGCTCAATCTTTCTGGAGGCTGGTACATGATAGGGGATGTGATACATCCAATCAGTGCCATGTTTCTTGGCCCAGGAGTCTATGAGGTTGTTTTGGAAATGAGTCCCATTGTCGAACTCAATTCTTTTTGAGGTACTGTGTCACCACAGAACTTGCCTTTCAAGGCTCAAAATGGTGTTTTGGGTGGTGGCATGGTTTACAGGGTATGTTTCTAGCAACTCAGTAGTTACTTCCACCATGGTGAGCACATAGCGCTTGCCTTAATTCACAGCAGTGGTCCAATATAGGCGATCTGCCAGGCCTCACCATATCGATATCCCAGCCACTGTCCTCTATTCCAGGGAGACTTTACTTGCATGGCTTTCTTGATTGCGCACGTTTTACATTCATGAATGACCTGCGTGATGGCCTCCATTGTCAAGTCCACTCCTTGGTCTGTATGTTGCATCTTTCCTTAGATGTCCTAATGTTTCACATGCCCACTAAGCTACCAATAAGCTCAGTGTTACATTCCCAGTCCAGGTTCACCTGAGCCACTTCAGTTCTGGCAGCCTGGTCTACCTGCTCATTGTTTTGATGTTCTTTGGTGGTGTGTCTCTTGGGCATGTGAGCATCTACTTTTAACAGCAGCATTATCTACCTGGGCAGCGATGTCTTGCCACAATGCAGCAGCCCAGAAGGGTTTACCTCTGTGCTGCCAAATGATCTGCTTCCACTGCTGTAGCCACCCCCATAGGGCATTTGCCACCATCCATGAATCAGTATAGAGATAGAGCACTGGCCACTTCTCTCATTCGGCAATCTCTAGGGACAGCTGCACAGCTTTCCAATGATTTCCCACAACATTACAGGATCCATCGGTAAACAGAGCATCTTTTGAGAACTCATTATATGGTGGCACCTCCTGGACATGAGTCATCTCCTTTTGCAATGCTCCAAAATCTCTGCCTTCTGGCCAGTCCATGATCTCTTCCAGGATTCCTGGGTGGTTGGGGTTCCCCATTCTAGCCTGTTGTGTGATCAGTGCTACCCACTTACTCCATGTAGCACTGGTCGCATGATGTGTAGAGGGGATGTTTCCTTTGAACATCCAGTACAGCACAGGCAATCGCAGTGCCAAGAGGAGCTGTGCTTCTGTACCAACAATTTATGAAGTGACTCGAACCCACTAATATGCTGCTAGTACCTCTTTTTCAGTCAGGGTGTAGTGGGCTTCTGATCCTTGATACCCCCAAAACCCTAGAGGTCGACCTTGAGTCTCTATGGGTGTTTTCCCACAGAGGCTCCAGATGAGGCCATGGTCTCTGGCTGCAGTGTAGAGCGTTTCTCACAGCTGGTCCTGTCCGGACTGGACCAAAGGCTATTGCATGAGCTGCGTCCTGTTTGACATGTTAAAAAGCCTGCTGATGATTTGGGCCCCAGTTGAAATAATAGTTTTCTTTCGGGTCACTTAATAGAGAGGGCTCATACACCAACTGTAACCCAGAATATGCGTTCTCCAGAAACCTACAATGCTTAAGAAGGCTTGTGTTTCTTTCTTGTTAGCTGATGGGGACATAGTTGCTATCTTATTGATCACATCCATAGGGATGTGAGAACATCCCTCTTGCCATTTTATTCCCAAGAACTGGATCTCCTGTGCAGGTCCTTTGACCTTCCTTTTTTTTTTAATGTCAAAACCACCTTTGAGTCCAGTTCATATTGGAGTTCTAGCATGTCCAGTATGGCAGCACTCCACAGCAGTGTGACTTTGTTCAGACCACAGTAGTCCACTGTTGACCTCCACCCTCCATCAGACTTTCACACTGGCCATATGGGGCTACTAAAGGGTTAGTGAGTCTTGTTGATCACTCTTTGGCTCTCCAGTCAATGTATCAATTTATGGATGGGAACCAGGGAGTCTCGGCTGGTGCGATTTTGCTGCCACTGCACCATCCTGGAAACAATTGGCACCTGCTGTTCTTTGATGCACAGCAACCTCACAACAGAGGGATCCCCCAAGAGGCCGGGCAAAGTAGACAGCTGTTTAATCTTCTCTGTATCCATGGTGGCTATACCAAAGTCCTAGAAATACCCTTTTGGGTCCTTGAAGTGCCCTCTCCTGAGGTAGTCTATGCCAAGGACACACGGGGCCTCTGGGCTAGTCACACTAGGATGCTTCTGCCACTTGTCACCTGTTAGGATCACCTCAACCTCCAATAGAGACAACTGCTGGGATCCCCCTGTCACTCCGGAAATCCAGATGGATTCTGATCCCTTGTACCTTGATGGCATTAGGATATACTGTGTACCAGTGTCCACTAGAGCCTTATACTCCTGTGGATCTGATGTGCCAGACCATCGAATCCACAGAGTCCAGGAAATCCTATTGTTCCTTTCCTTTGTTCCTGGTCAGAGCATTTACTATTTGAATCCCATCACCAAAATCAGGAGGAGAGGCATTCTCAGACCTTCTTCTGCATCTGGGGGATTGCTGCTTGCCTTCCAATATCTCAGTAGCAAATGGTGCGGCAGCCTTAGCAGATGTCTTCCCCTGCGTTTCACATATGCTGGTTTATAGCTTTGAGGTGGACACATCATCCCACTTCACACTGGAGGAACCATAGGGTGCCATGCAGAATGCACCTGGGGTTCCTCCTCCTCCCTTACTAACAGACTGTATGGATCCATCAACCTCCATGCCCATTGTTTCATTTTGACTACTGGGGAAATTACAGTAGTGGGGGTTTGGGTCTCTATCTCAGCCATGTTGTCCTTAGATGCAGAGTCCCTCCTTCCCCTGCTCTTCTGATGGTGCTGGACAGAGGCTTTATAGGCATAGGACAACCCCCAAAGCAATGCTAGAAGTTGCTGTGTCTCATAGGGGTAAGCAAGTCACCCTTCTGTCAAGTGGCGCACCAATTCAATGGGATTACATATCTGTTCAGGAATAAAATCCCAGGCTATTGGAGGTGATAAGTGCCCCAGGCATCTGCCCAAATACTCCCACAAACCCTGCCACTCAGGGATCAAACAGCTCGGGGTATGTTTCTTTCTTTGTCACATCACCAACCAGTTGTTTACTTATACGCCAGGACCAAGTCAGGTTCCACACACCTAACAACAAGCCAACCACGCTGGATAATATGATTAGACAGTTTACATGAGGATATATAAGAAACTTGGGAGCCCATACAGCAAAGCTAAACACGTTCATCCTGGAGGAGAAATCTAAAGATAGGCCCTCAGATTCTATTTTTAGCAACAGTAATATCAATCTGAAGAAACCCCACTAATTTCGGAGCAGCTGCCTTGGATTTACATATGAATTACAGATGTCAAATCAGTCTTTAGTAAGGAGCAGCAGAGACGAAGTGTTGTGAACTGACTGCAACCACTATTCCCTATCCCCTCTGAGCTGCTCAGAGTGGGGAGGATGTAGAAGAGTTGGGAATCATAGAATCCCAGGTTGGAAGGGACCTCAAGGATCATCTGGTCCAACCTTTCATGTCAAAAGCATGGTCTAGACAAGATGGCCCAGTGCCCTGTCCAGCTGGAATGAAGGAGCGTAGTTGAGACTGGGAAGAAGGGTGGGGGAAGGTGTTTTTTAGTTTTGTCTTTGTTTCTCACTACCTGAATCTATTTTTAATTGGCAATAAATTAATTTTACCCAAGTTGAGTCTGTTTTGCCAGTGATGGTAATTGATAAGTGATCTTTATCTCGACCCATGAGGTTTTCCATCTTATTTTCTCCCCTTGTCCTGTTGAGAGGAGGGAGTGAGAGAGTAGCTGGGTGGGCATCTGGCAGCCAGCCAAGGTCAACCCACCATAATTACTAAATACAAATTTCTGATTCTGTAAAAAACAGCTGCAAGTTAGCTCATGGAGCACAGAAATGGCAGCAATGCCACAGCCATATGCCAGCCCAAGCACATGGTCATTGTTATAAAAAATGTTCCCAGTCACAGCAGAGTACAGTGATAAGTGGTACAGTAAACAGAAAAAGCTGACAGCAGCCACTAACAAGATCTGGACTCTATTATACAGGAAAGTAAGCAAGCCCCGTGACCAACACAGGAGCCTGCCAATTAACAACTGAACAACTATAAATGCAGTCTAATATGCTCCAATCAAACCTGTCATTATCTTAAGCCCTACATTAGGGACCAAAAAGGACTATGGTGGGTTGATCCCAGACAACAGCCAAACACCCACACAGCTGCTCACTCACTCCTCTCTCCCACAGGATGGGGAGAAAATAGAAGGAATGTGAGAAGAGTTGTGGATTGAGATAACGACAATTTAATAGGGAGAGCTTACAAGCAAAGCAAAAAGAGGAATTCATTCACTACTTCCCATTGGCAGGCAGATGTTTAGCCACTTCCTGGGAAGCAGGGCCTCAACATGCATAAAAGTTGCTTAGGAAGACAAATGCTATAACCATGAATGTCTCCCCTTCCTCATCCTTTTCCTAAGCTTTTACTGCTGAGCATGATGTCCTATGGTATGGAATATCATTTCATTTCAGGTCAACTGTCCCAGTGGTGTCTCCTCCCAACCTCTTGCCCACCCCCAGCCTACTCACTGGGTGGGGGTGGGGGGCAGGGCAGAGTGGGAAAGAGAGAAAGCCTTGATGCTGTGCAAGCTCTGCTCAGCAATAGCCAAAACATTGGTGCGTTATCAACACTCTTTTATCCACAAATGCAAAGCACAGCACCATATGGGCTGCTATGAATAATGCTAACCCCATCCCAGCCAGACCCTTCACAATCCCTGACTGAACAAAGCTGAACAGGAAAAGTATCATGATATTTAAATTATTGTAGGTATCGTAGGCTAGGTTCTGCTCTCTCGCTAGGCTGGATTCTGCTCTATTGCTGACTTTATTCAGATGGAAAACACTTTTACAAATTCTGACCATAATATTTGAACTTGATCTTAATTTCCTTACATAGGAAAAATTTCTAGGATGAGATCTAGATGGACTTCTTAGGCACATCAAACTAAAGCTTTGTAATATGTAAAAAAAAAGTATTTTAAGGTAGAATGATAAACGTGCCTAGACTTCCTCAAGAGACACAGAGTGAAACAGGTAATTTTGAAGGTCACCTTTCAGCCCTCCACCTGTGCTTGGTAAGGACTCATTTGAAGTAGCCAACAGGAACTCCTACATTCTGTGGAGAAGGACTGTCTATCAGCTCCTTGTTCAATGTGGAGTTTTCTGTGGATTTTCATTCTGTCAATTACACACACTTACAGCAAAGAAAAATTGCTGTTAAAAAACTAGCATAATAATATGAATGCCAAGACAAAGCCTCTAGGCCTAAATTTTCTAAATATCATTTATAACCTGTATGAAACTATTGCCACAGAGAACAAGATTCTAGTTCTGGACAGACTACTCATGGGGGATTGGTACAGATTTATAGAGCTCACTGAATATTCAGTAGTTTGCTTGCTGTTTTGAAGACTCAGAGTCCAATAATCCATATTCCTAGTTTTTGTGGACTATGACCCATGCAAAATAAATGTTATGAGAATAAAAACAACTGTTATATGTCATGTATGAAAGATGTTCTAATTAATCACTGCAAAAAATATTTGAAACAGAGAGAAAATAACATAGCAATTAAAAGCACCACACAGTGCATTATTTTATTTAAGTATGCACTGAATATAGCTGTCTTTGAACCAAATGATTGTGGCAGCTCCTGGGAAGGTGCAGGCAAATTCTTAAAGGTAATCTTAAGGAGGCAGATGTTTCCTCCTCTAAATTATAGAGCTATTTTATCTATGTGACAACATATCAATGAGTTGTAAACCAACTTTGCTAGGACATGCTCTGAAACAAGGAGATGAGGGCATGATTGTATTCTTTAAGCTTAGCTTGAGAGATATCCTCCTTTCAGAAAGAAAAGAAGTTTTTGTTTTCTAGTTTCTTGGAGGAAGGTGGTATTGTATCATGGCCAATCAGTTTAGCACTACTAAAAATCATTCTTGTTTAGAAAGAAGTTTAATTATGTTGTATTTGATTAATTCCATATTTCCATGGGATGTCAGAAATTAAAAAAATGGTTAATGATGTTCCATGTAGGAATTCTACAGAACTGAAGGTACTTAGTATCATGAAAGATAAAGCTCAAGCAGCCAAATTATTCCTTCCTTTTGCATCCTAAAAATGCTGAAAGCAAAGAAAATGTTTTTATTTTGTGAAATTATATGTCTGTCAACATGGACTCAGTTGTGTTCCCATTGCAGTCAGTGGGAGTTTACCATTCCCTTTTGAGTGGGCTACATTAAACCCTCTATCACCAACTTGAATAGAAACCAAGGACCTAATTCTGAAACATTCCCTCTGGTTAGCAGATATATTGAAATCAATGTTATAAAGCTGGATGAATCAACCTCAAATTTTCATAACATCAAAATATACCATGACAGTGCAGTAGAAGAAAAACCTGAAATTAATAATAGGATGTAGTCTCTTTGTTTTAAGATCCAAGGAAAGCAGAAGCTCTTGAAATTGAAGGTTAGCTGTCCATATTGAAGCTTATATGAGCAATTCAAAAATATTTTTTATATCACTTTATCAAGATACATATCAATAGGTATATAGTAGATATCTCACTCGTCATAAATATAATAATACTTCTTACCTGTTACCTATGGCTACTATATTTGCTTAAACATATATCAACAAAAAACCTCAATGTATTACTAAATCAAAAGATTTTTGGAGGCAGTTTAGACAGTAGCTTTTCATTTTCTTAAATAATTGTAAATCCATTATTATTTCATAAGCAAGAACATACATTTGATTTAAGGTTGAATTGATAAATTAAATTCTAATATCACATGGCTGGAACAATTTTAAAGAGAAAAAAATATCTCTGTATACAGGTTTTGTTTTGCACTGTGCTGTATTCTATATCAGTAGAACAAAGGCTATATGCATAATGAAGCCATGTAAATGCAGTGAAATCAGCAAAAGTACAGTGGAGGAGGGGGTAAAATATGGCCATCAGTATAATGACCAAGGAGTAGAGAATTTAAATGTTTAATGCTTGCACATTCAAGTTCATTTTTCTGTCATCTTTTTGAATGGGTAGACTGAGACTCTTGAAAGAGCAGAATGAGAAGATCTCTGTTTTGGACCAAAAGGTTTAATAACATTCTTTAACAGACTGTCCAGATATACCTTTCTAGCCTACAGCAGTTTACCTTTATTTTTAAAATAAAGAAGAATGGTAATAATTTAGTGCGGATAATGGAGGAGAGGGAGAACCCCCATTTTCTGTGTTTTCAGTGAGTGGGCTTTTTGCCCTGTCTGGATGCCAGCTCCCCATGTCTCAGCCATGATGGAAGCTTAGAGTACAATAGAAGCACAGCAACAATATGAATTACAAATACATGTATATCTTACTGCATGGCCTCCCTCCCTGAAATTAATGTAGTCTAAAAATATCCTCCACTCTAAATTGCTTTACTACTGAGGCAGACTTGCAAAACCACTACACTTACAAAATAAAAATCCAAACCCCAGATGATAATCTTGATGTGAATTGTTTTGCTTCTGTTTGAAAATTCACTTTCTTTTTGAAACATATTAGTCTCATTTAATAATATAAGGTGCATGTCTATATTAAGAACAACAGTATTTTACTTATAGTGAATTTATGGGGAATATCTTGTTATTTCAAATAATAAATGGGAAAAATGTAGGAACTATACATGATCAATATATATAGTGATATTTTTTATTGCTGTAGCCTGATAAAGCTAAATAATATCAGCTCTTGGAAAAGAATTAATGTCAAATATTTGTTCACAAGTGAACCTCTTGAGGAAAAAAAAAGAAAAAAATACACTGAAATAATAAATGGAATGCATATTGAAATTATTTTTTTATTTTAGAGCCTGATTCAGTAAATTGACTTACAAGGAACTAGTCATATGAGTAACCCCTTTGATATTAAGAGGTTTACTCAAGTAAGGATAGTTACTCGTGTGCCAGAACCTGCAGAATCAAGCCCTTGTCAGTAAATATTTAGAAAATAAAACATTGCTGAAACATGTTACATCTTTCCATTTACAAGATGAAAGCATCAATTTGGAAACTGCAAAATGTGCTTCAGAAATGCTTTCTGAAAAAAGTGAAAATTAGCTAAGTATGAATGACTTCCTTTGAATTAGTTAAATCCACTCTTTAGTTGGTACCAAAAGAAAAACTAAAATGAGTAACTTCAGCATTTTAACTCTTTCTCTAAAATCTTAACACTGCCAATGTCAGAGTATGGGGCTTAATCAGCAGGTCCATAAACCTTTTAAAATTGTCTCTTTAAAAAAACCCAGCTAAATTATGGAAATTCAGACTGCATTATTTGAATACCTGCCAGTTATATCTTGATTCTTATTTGAAAAGCCCACAAGAAGATAGGCATGCCAGCAATATAAACCATAGAAACAGAAAAAAGTAGAACACAAAAACTTGTAATTAAATCCATGGATATCAAGAAGCAGAAATGCTAAGATTATGCATTTTACCAGTACACTTCTATGCTTGTAAACCATAAAGTGAGATATTGGTGAGATGCAGCATTGCCAGCTCTACACAGAAGGGGGGGGAAGTGAGTTTATGTGTGCTCATGTGCATGTGTATGCATGTATGCGTGTGAAAAAGAGTCAAGGAGGGAGGGAGGAGGAAGGGAGAGGTGCAAGGGGGAGAGGAAGAGAGGTGGGGACCATCAGACACAATAAAGCATAATAACATTTCTGCATGTCTAATAGCTTAAGTATGCTATGTCTCTCTATCCTATTGCTGTCTATATTGCAAGTAGAGTCAAAGAATTGGTTAATATTTCATCAGTAGTTCATATTTGATTCAAGTACTTTTTACAAAAAAAGAGGAAAAAAAGATTTGTTGCTTCCAAGTAAAGGGAAAAATTAAATGTTTAACAATATTTTCAAGATACAACAGTGTTTGCATAATTCATGCTTAACATGGTGCATGCCAATCATAAAATGGTAACATTAAATTATATTTTAGTTAACTAGTGCACCTTATTATTGGTAAATTAATATTAATTGTTCCAACTTATCTTTGAATAATAACATATTTAAAAATATTACAATTTTAAAGATGAAAAATAAAGCCAAGCCCATAACTAGTAAAGTCCTTTTTTGATGTTAATTTGCTTTATGGTTGTTATTTTATGGAAATACATTATTTTATTTTTTTTTATTTGACAAATACTGCAGCTTTAACAAAGAATGACTGAATTGTCTTAAAGAAGATGAAGGCTGTGTGTTGATTACAATAAAATAACCACCTTCCAGATCTCTTAAATCCACAGTATATGTAGTGCAGGTCCTGAGTGGCTTTTGTTTTCAATGTGTTTTGTAAGCTTTTAGGGTTTTTTCTGCATCAAATATGTCAAGTTAATTTACAGGGCACTATTACTGATATGTTACCTTGGTTTGTGGTTTTCTGTGAAAGGCAGGCAGCTGAGACCAAGTCTTCAGATGGAGGGGGAGGGGCAGGAGGAGAACATATACACATATAGTGTGCCAGTGTCTGTAAATTGGCATATGACAGCAGGCCAGGAGAAACCTCCAGTATCCATTTGCATGCTGAAGAATATCCAGGATTAAACCAAACTGATTTTCATACAGGATTTAGACCTGACATTTATTATTCAGTTCACAGACTTCTTGAAGGAAAGTTTATTTTCCATTCATAGATTAAAAATCTTCTAAGATAAATAAAGGCTGGTTTAGCATTAACAGTAAATAAATATCTTTCCTGTATTTCTTATGAATTTATCTTATATAATTACTAAACAGATGTTTGCCACCAAATTATTATATTTTGTTCCTCAACAATTCAAAAGAAAAATATCTATCATACTTACTATGTGGCATTTGTAAAATGTGTCTATTTAATTCCAGAAGTTTGTTTTCCATAAAAAAAATTATAGATCATGTTTTTTAAAATGAATCATAAAATATTTTGGTGATGCTTAGCATTCAAGTCTTGATAGCTGGTACTGATAGAAACTCATAATCTAATACAATAAAATTTTAAATAAACTAAGCCTTCTCTTTTAATGAGAGCTAGTACAATGCTTTGACTTGTCACTAATTTAAAGGAATATATTACAAATTTTCAAGGTGATGCTCTCCAGATAGCTCTTCCAATAATTTTGACAGGATGTTGATACCTTCTGTGAGCTACTTAATGTCTTGCAGGATCAGGGCCTTAGTAAGCATATCCACTTAAACATTACTTCAAAGCCTCAAAATCTTTAAAAGCTGAACAGCTTTTAAAACTTAGCTTAGTCTGAAAACTGAAAACAGAACAAATGCAGGCTCAGTTTAATGGCCAATTCTTCAAGAATTAGAATATACTATCATTAAAAAATGTACTGAAAATATATAGGGACAAGTCCCTAGCTGATGTAAATTTTCCTAGTATATTTCATTCATATGGGTTGTGATAATTTACATGTGTCTGAGAACTGTGTCCTAATATTTGTTTCGGTCTGATGTCTGTAAGGCACTGAGCATCTCCAAGGGCACAGCTCTCAGTTCACTAGTGTGAACCACAATGAGAGTTTGTGTTAAGTGGTGTTCAGGTTTGGACCCTTTATGAACACAGAGCAGAACAGGATAAATGTTAGACACTCCTTCTATGACTTCTGAATACAAAATACATATTCAAAGTAAACAGATAAAATTCCTACATTTATGTATTTGGATATCCATGTTTTCTGAAAAAAACCCACATGTAAAGACATTCTTTTGGTCTTCATGGATGTTTTGATAGATTATAAATTTTATCATTTAAAATATAATACTTGGGAGACATATTGTTTTGTTCAGGTGTAATGCACATGCATACACACACACATTCACACATGTGCATACCCATTCATTTGGGTATGTATAGTATTTTTTATTCCTTCATATGCAATAACACAGTTGTGAGTTATTTTTGTAGTGTGTTGCAGTCAAGTTTATACTGTATGTACATACAGTCACTTGAAACAAATAAATGTAAAATACTAGTTTTAACACTGTTATATAAAGCAAAGGTTTTCCACTTATTCCATTGTTTCATTACTTCCTGGCTAATTTCCCCAATTAAATTTAAGATCTCATATAATAACAAAAGACAGGACTTTCTCTTCTGTTACATTGTTACACATGAAAGACAGAATAGGGCTTATGTCCATTAAAAAAATTCTATAGTAAAATATTAATGAATAAAACAAAAATTATGGCTTCTTTCATGAGTGCAAATGCAGTGATTTATGTATCTACAACACAATGAAGTATAGTCTTAAATTTTATGAACAGACAGTAAGTTCAACTAAGAACATATACAATTAAAATTGTGCTTTCTCTTTAATTTGGCCTGCAATATTTTTTAAGTTTAGGTATATAACCATAGAATAATTTCTGTTAAGGCTGAAGGATTCATATAGGACTGATATTGCATGCACTGTTTTGTGAATATTTTGAGGCATGTGGCAGCCTAAATAGCACATATGTTTTTGCAAATTAATTAACTCTATAACAGTATTTAGTAATATTGTATTTTCAGTGTAACAGGCAATTTTACTTCATTTTTTATAAAAAGATAGACTTCTCAATCTTACTGTTGCATACTAATATATGGTGAGTATCTACTGATATTTTGAGGTCTTACAATGCATTATACCTTCATCTGCAAGTAACTTTACTGATTTCAAATGAAGTCATGTCATGAATTTGAAGGTCTAGATGATGTGCTAGCTGCTTAAAATCTACAGAACAAAAATTATCATATTTAAGAGTCATTATTAGTAATAATTACAAATAGGAAATTCTTAGGCTAGGTCCCAATTAATTTCTTTAATAAAAATCATATCCAAATCTCTAAGATGTGCAACAGATTGAGAACATAATTCCAGTATGTCGTAGTTATCAAGAGACAATTTAGTGTCATTGTTTCAAAAGTCTGCACTTAAAATAAAAATGAGAAGCTTGCTAAATCATTCTATCAGGTGGGTGATCAGATTATTGAAGTAATTAGGTCAAACTCATTTTCAGAAATCAGTCCAATATAAGAGACATTTTACCCTTCATTGTTATCTATAGGTAACATAATAAATAATATGCAAAATATCTACAAAAATATTTTAATCCCTTCCATGTAAATAATTCATCTTAAGGTAAGACAGACTATCTTACATGCATGCACACATATCGCATGTATATAAAAAACCTGAAGATTTAAAAAGTAGTATACTAGTAAAGTAATTGACTTTTAAAATATTTTATTCAAATTCCTACCAGTTTACACTGCTCCCAGGAGAGACTGAAGAAATATTAAAAATACAATAGAAATAAAAAGGATAAGATATTTGTCACTCTCGTTTAAATTGATGTATGCTGCTGGCCTATAAATGTCACATCAGATAACCCTGAAAAATTACCACGGATCTCCATAATTATGCATATTCATGATGGTGTTTTGCATAGTGCTAGCAGCAGGCTGCATGGGGGTATATGAAGGGAGGAGGGTGAGGAAAGACCAAAAGATTTGACAGACTAAAATTACTACCAGCATCCTAGAAACAGACTCAGCAACAGTTTCAGTTTGCTTGGTTTACAAAAATAAAACAAAATCCGTAGCACTATCCTTATGATGCTTACAATTCATCAGTATTTTTGTGCTATAAATTTAGCCATAAAAATTTAATATGGATAAATTGCTGAAAAATGCCAGTGCTAATTCTTTTTATTACCGACAGTTGTAAAGAAAACCAGGAATGAAAAATCAGATGAGTACTTTTCAGAACTGCCTTTTTTTGTTGCATTTCCAGCATCAGACCAAAGCACAAATTTCTCATTTGTTCACATGATATAGATGAGTGTGAATTAAGGTGCATTGTTGTTTCTGCGCCAAATATGACACCTAAGCAATATTCAGTAAACTATGAGACTTAAGTAAACTAAAAGATTATGAGAGATAGAAAAGTTGTCCTGTGTCTAGCTCAATAGTTATTTGTGCTGAAGCAGAGAGCAGAGCTAATCAGAAGCTTTAGAAGTAATTATCAACAGCATTTGGGTAGTACAAATACTTGGGTAAACAGCAATTATTCTTTCCACAAGATCCGATCCCAAATAGAAACAACAGTACTGGTATTGTCTTCCACTACTCATTAAGGGGATTCAGGGATGGAGCCGAGCGCTCTGAGGTGGATGGGAAACTAACAGGCAAACTGTATTCTGAAGGAATCTCTCATGATCCCACTACAACAGACTCAGGCTTTGACCTCATCAATGCCAGCTGCACTAGGAGAAGCCAAGCCTGTCATACCATCTTCTCATCAAATCTTCAATGCAAAGGCAAAAGCATAGTTAGACCTTAATGAAGAAACAAATACAAAGGAGAAGATTAAGCCTTGTTAACACTTGCATTCATTTGTCCCTATAAAAAACCTGCAATGGACTTCTTTACACATTTTTTTTATAAGAAGAGAATTATATTAATGAAGTGTTGTTTTTATAAATGTTTTTTATAGATCTTGCTATGACCACATAACTATAACCCAGCAATTTGTTTTGTGAAAAATTCAATTTCTAGCAATTCTGTTAATGACAACAGTCAGTCCATAAACATATACTTCAAAAATGTAGATATTGATAATTTTGTACCTCTTCCATCTGAAGTGCTTACTTACATACTTTACTGCATGGTTTTGGAAAATAATGTGGAAATTTATGCATTGTTACTGAAGTTAATCTGTTCTTCAGGATGAACATTGGCATGTGATGGTTACAAATTACTCTAAGATCAAATTATGAGCTCTTATCCCTGAATAATACTTTCCTTCATGAGTAGTTTTATTGATTTCAGCAATGCTTCTTGTGGGGTAAAATGCTATACTGCACCCTCAGTAAGTTTGCAGATGACACCAAGTTGGGTGGGAGTGTTGATCTGCTCGAGGGTAGGGAGGCTCTGCAGAGAGATCTGGACAGGCTGGAGCGATGGGCTAAGGCCAACTGGAGGAGTTTCAATAAGGCCAAATGCCGGGTGCTGCACTTGGGCCACAACAACCCCCAGCAGCGCTACAGGCTTGGGGAGGAGTGGCTGGAGAGCTGCCAGTCAGAGAGGGACCTGGGGGTGTTGATTGACAGCCAGCTGAACATGAGCCAGCAGTGTGCCCAGGTGGCCATGAAGGCAAGTGGCATCCTGGCTTGTATCAGAAATAGCGTGGCCAGCAGGGACAGGGAAGTGATCTTGCCCCTGTACTCGGCACTGGTGAGGCTGCACCTTGATTAGTGTGTTCAGTTTTGGGCCCCTCACTACAAAAAGGACACTCGAGCGTGTCCAGAGAAGGGCAACGAAGCTGGTGAAGGGTCTGGAGCACATGTCGTACGAGGAGCGGCTGAGGGAACTGGGGTTGTGTAGTCTGGAGAAGAGGAGGATGAGGGGAGACCTCATTGCCCTCTACAACTACCTGAAAGGAGGTTGCAGAGAGCTGGGGATGAGCCTCTTTAACCAAGTAACAACTGATAGGACAAGAGGGAATGGCCTCAAGTTGTGCCAGGGAAGGTTTAGACTAGATATTAGGAAGCATTTCTTTACAGAACGGGTTGTTAGGCGTTGGAATGGGCTTCCCAGGGCAGTGCTGGAGTCCCCATCCCTGGAGGTGTTTAACTTTTCTTGAGCTGGGAGGAGGCACAGCAGGAGTGCTGGTCCCGAATTGGCCACTGAAGTATTCCATATCATGTGATGTTATGTTCAGTATATAAAGGAGGTGGGTTCTCTCTCACTTCTGGTCTTTGCGACAGTGGGATTTTTGTTCTGTCGCGATCGCTGGCCGGGAGCAGGCTGGGTAGCGGTTGGCGGGTGGTGAGCAATCACATCGTGCACTACCTGTTTTTTACTTTCCATTATTGCTATTGTTTTGTTTTATTTCCATCACTAAAATGCTTTTTTATCTCAACCTATGAGTTTTCCTTGTGTCCCTTCACTTTCTTCCCCATTCACCAGGCGGGGGAGGGTGAGCAACTGGCTGCCTGGTGTTTGGCTGCTGGCCAAGTTCAAACCATGACAAGTCCTTTTTGGCACCCAACATGGGCAAGAAGGGTTGAGATAATGACAGATCTGATCAGCATGTGTGGTGGTTTAGGCCCTGCTGGGACCCGAGACCACGTTGCCACTGCCCCTCCCCCCACCCTCGGACCGGACGGGGCAGGGAGTGAAATACAAACCCCAGGGTTGAGATAAGGAAAAATTTAATACAACATTGTAACAACAACAAACTGAACAACAACAATAACAGTAATAACAATGAACAGAACAAGAGATATACTGCACGGATACAGCAGTGAGGGGACCGACCCGGACCAAAACCATCCCTGCTCTTCCCGCGCTTGGGCACCCAGACCTGACGTCAGCATGGTATTGAATAACCTGGCTAGAGCTCCTTCCCCACTGCTGGGGAAATTTAACCCTATCCTAGCTAAACCAGGACATAATCCACCCCTTTATTCCATACCACCTGGGTCATGCCCAGCTGCCATTTAGCAGTTAGCAATAACAACAAAAAAAAAATTAACAAAAGCACAATATAATTCATGGTATGTTCTCATCCAAAATCAAGTCCCCTTGTGGTACGCATCGGACCTCTCCATCCTCCTGCATCACCCACTAGGTGCACCCAGGTCCTTGAGCAAAGGCAATCCCGTGGATGGGTTTGCCTTTGCCTGGCGCAGGACTAACCCAGACCATTTTTCCCAGCAGATCCCTCATGCGCACCACAGGGACTTTATCCCCGTCTACAACATGTGGAAGTTTTGACTGAGCCGGGCCAGCTCGATTGGCAGATCCTCTTGTGTTCACTAACCAAGTGGCCTTTGTCAGATGTGTGTCCCAGTGTTTGAAGGTTCCACCTCCCATTGCTCTCAATGTAGTTTTTAACAGTCCATTGTAGCGCTCGATCTTCCCAGAGGCTGGTGCGTGGTAGGGGATGTGGTAGACCCACTCGATGCCGTGTTCTTCTGCCCAGGCATCTATGAGGTTATTTCGGAAGTGAGTCCCATTGTCCGACTCAATCCTCTCTGGGGTGCCGTGTTGCCACAGGACTCGGTCTTCAAGGCCCAGGATGGTGTTCTGGCCGGTGGCGTGGGACACTGGATAAGTTTCGAGCCACCCAGTGGTTGCTTCCACCATTGTGAGCACGTGGCGCTTGCCTTGGCGGGTCTGTGGCAGTGTGATGTAGTCGATCTGCCAGGCCTCTCCATATTTATATTTCAGCCATTGATCTCCATTCCACTGGGGCTTCACCCGCTTGGCTTGTTTGATTGCAGCACACGTCTCACATCCGTGGATGATCTCTGCGATGGTGTCAATGGTGAGGTCCACCCCTCGATCTCGAGCCCACCTGTATGTTGCATCTCTGCCTTGGTGGCCCGAGGTCTCATGGGCCCACCGGGCTATGAACAGTTCACCTTTACGCTGCCAGTCCAAGTCCACCTGAGCCACTTCGATCTTAGTAGCCTGGTCCGCCTGCTGGTTGTGTTGATGTTCATCAGTGGCCTGACTCTTGGGTATATGGGCGTCCACATGGCGCACCTTCACAACGAGGTTCTCCACCCGGGCTGCAATGTCCTGCCATACTTCAGCGGCCCAGATGGGTCTGCCCTTGCGTTGCCAGTTGTTCTGTTTCCATTGCTGCAACCACATCCACAGGGCACTTGCCACCACCCACGAGTCAGTGTAGAGATAGAGCCTCGGCCACTTTTCTTGCTCAGCAATATCCAAAGCCAATTGGGTGCCTTTCATCTCTGCGAACTGGCTCGATTCACCTTGTCCCTCAGCAGCTTCAGTGGTTCATCGTGTGGGATTCCACACAGCAGCCTTCCATCGTCGATGTTTTCCCACAATGCGACAAGACCCATCAGTGAACAGGGCATATCGCTTCTCCTCCTCTGGCAGCTCGCGATATGGTGGGGCCTCCTCAGCACGTTTCACCTCCTGCTCTGGTGACATCCCAGAATCTTTGCTCTCTGGTCAGTTTGTGATCACTTCCAATATTCCTGGGCGGCTGGGGTTCCCTATTCGAGCCCGTTGTGTTATCAACACAACCCATTTACTCCACGTGGCATCTGTTGCATGATGTGTGGAGGGAGCCTTTCCTATGAACATCCATCCCAGCACCGGGAGTCGGGGTGCCAGGAGGAGCTGTGTCTCAGTGCCGACCACTTCTGAGGCAGCTCGAATTCCTTCATACGCTGCCAGTATCTCCTTCTCAGTCAGGGTATAGTTAGCTTCAGAGCCTTTGTGTCCCCGGCTCCAAAAGCCTAGAGGTCGGCCTCGGGGTTCCCCATCTGCTCTCTGCCAGAGGCTCCAGGAAGGGCCATTCTCCCCGGCTGCGGTGTAGAGCATGTTCTTAACCTCCTGCGCTGCCCAGCCTGGCCCGAGTGCTACTGCCTGGGTAATCTCCTGCTTAATTGGTTCAAAATCTTGTTGTTGCTCAGGGCCCCATTCAAAATCGTTCTTCTTGCGGGTTACATGGTAGAGAGGGCTCACAACCAGGCTGTAGTTTGGGATGTGCATCCTCCAGAACCCCACAGCGCCCAGGAAAGACTGAGTCTCCTTTTTAGTGGTTGGTGGGGCCATGGCTGTTATCTTGTTTATCACCTCCATTGGGATGTGGCGACGCCCATCTTGCCATTTTATTCCTAGGAACTGAATCTCCCTTCCAGGCCCCTTAACTTTCTGTCACTTGATGGCAAAACCAGCCTTCAGGAGGATTTCAATTATCTTCTTTCCTTTCTCAAAGACTTCCTCAGCTGTGTCCCCCCATACAATGATATCATCAATGAACTGCAGGTGTTCTGGAGCCCCACCTTTCTCCAGTGCAGTATGGACCAGTCTATGGCAAATGGTGGAGCTGTGGTTCCACCCCTGGGGCAATCGATTCCAGGTGTACTGGATACCCCTCCAAGTGAACACAAACTGTGGCCTGCACTCTGGTGCTATTGGGATGGAGAAGAACGCGTTAGCGATGTCAATTGTGGCGTACCACTTGGCTGCCTTGGACTCCAGCTCATACTGGAGCTCTAGCATGTCCGGCACTGCAGCACTCATCGCTGGCGTAACTTCATTCAGGCCACGTTAGTCCACAGTTAGTCTCCATTCGCCATTAGGTTTTCTCACTGGCCATATAGGGCTGTTGAAGTGTGAATGAGTTTTGGTAATCACCTTCTGGCTCTCTAGTTGACGGATCAGCTGATGGATGGGGACCAGGGAATCTCGGTTAGCACGGTACTGCTGCCGGTGCACCGTCTTGGCGGCAATTGGCACTCGCTGCTCTTCAACCTTAAGCAACCCCACCAC
This sequence comes from Strix aluco, assembly GCF_031877795.1. NCBI lineage: Eukaryota > Metazoa > Chordata > Aves > Strigiformes > Strigidae > Strix > Strix aluco. Next base: position 14,594,897 of record NC_133970.1, read on the forward strand.
CGAGGGGTCCTCTGAGAGGCCGGGTAAGGTGGACAATTGTTCAACCTCCTCCAGGGCAGCTATACCAAAGGCCCACTGGTACCCTTTTGGGTCTTTAAAGTACCCTCTCCTGAGGTAGTCTATACCTAGGATGCATGGGGCATCTGGGCCAGTCACAATGGGGTGCTTATGCCAGTCCTTCCCAGTTAAGCTTACTTCAGCTTCTAATAGGGTCAACTGTTGGGACCCCCCTGTCACTCCGGAGATGCAGATGGATTCAACCCCACTGTGGCTTGATGGCATCAGGGTGCACTGTGCGCCAGTGTCTACCAAGGCCTTATATTCTTGTGGTTCTGATGTGCCAGGCCATCGGATCCACACCTTCCAGTAAATCCGATTATCCCTTTCCTCCACCTGGCTGGAGGCAGGGCCCCTCTAATCCTGCTCACCATCACTCACTTGTTGTAAGAATGACTTCTGCAAGAATGACTCATAGGCCCCCTCAAGAGCGTCAGGCATAACGTTGACCGTTCTATTCTGTCTGGGGGATTTCCGACTGGACACTGGAGCTGCGTCTCTCTTGGAAGACTCCCCTTTCATAGTGGTCTTCCCTTTCAGCTGCTGTACTTGTGCAGCTAGGGCGGGAGTGGGCTGTCCATGCCACCTTCTCATGTTTTCCCCATGGTCGCGGAGGATGAACCACAGGGTGCCCCGTGGTGTGTACCTTCCACTGCCCTTCTCGTGGGTGGGGAAGCGCCTGCTTCTATTGGCTGAGACATTGGCCCGTGCAGGTGGAATATAGGACATGTCCTGTTCCACTTTCTGGAGCCTCTGAGACAGTTCCCTTACAGCTGAAACCCAGACATGTTGGGAGGAAGAGAGATTTCTATCATATTGCAGGAGCTGGACAATCACTTCGTCCACTGTTTGAGTCTGGTTGTCTTGCCACCAGGACACTACTGCTAACGCCTTGGAATGTGCTTCTGGTGCACTTTGCAGGAACTTCCGCCACATCAACTGTGTGCAAGGGGCCTGATCTGGATCCATTGGTGACCGCTCATCATTCAGATCACCATAAACCATGTCAAATACAGCCAATTCCCTGATGTTCTGAATGCCTATATGACATAGGACATCATCCTTGTAGGGGTACGTCTCCCTTACACCGAGCAGGAGTCGCCTCCAAAGGCTGAGGGTTTGAGTCTGTTTCCCTATTGCCTTGTCAATACCAGCCTGCTTGGGTAAAGATCCCAGCTGCTTGGCCTCTCTCCCCTCCAATTCCAAAACACCAGCTCCACTATCCCAGCATCTGAGCAGCCAGGTGAAAATCTGTTCGCCTGGAAGGCGGCTGAAATCCTTCCGCATATCTCGCAACTCACTCAGGGATAGAGATCGGGTGATCACCTCTGGCTCTTCTTCCTATTCTCGTGCTGGGCCTGGCTCATCTCCATCCCTTACTATGCGAGCTGACTTTTTGGTATATTTGGTTTTCCGTATCGGGGCGACTGATATTGGTACTGCTTGTCCCTCTGGCCCAGCTGCTGTGCTGGTGGAGGCGACTGGTACTGGCGCTGCCTGTCCCCCTGGCCCAGTTGCTGTACCAGTAAGTTCACATTCAGATCCTGCAGCCCTTTCTCCCCCTTGAGGGCAGTGAACAGTGTTAAAGATGACACGGTAGGCATGGGCAAGTCCCCAGCACATCGCAGCGAGTTGTGTCTCCCGGGGTTTGTCAGATTGGCAGCACACCTTTTCCAAATACTCCACCAGTTTATCAGGACTCTCCATTTGTTCGGGAGTGAAATCCCAAAGCATTGGGGGTGACCACTGACTCAGGTACTTGCCCATCCTTTCCCACACACCTTGCCATTTATAACTATCTGCCCTCGAGGCAGGTTTCTGGGTGGTGCTATTATTGGTGAAGTACCGCATGGCCCAAAACAAGATCTGGCAGACATTTAGAAAGCACAGTGCCGCAAGCACACTGGCCTGGATGCTCCAGGGATAGCTGAAACGCTCAAAAACTGAGAGGATCTCTTCCCCTGGCTCACCCATAGAGGGGGTGAGACCCCAAACAAAAGCCCAGGCAGCAAACAGGTACCGGTTCACCCCCACAAGCAGCGAAACGAGCCCATTATAAGCAGTCAGTAGCCAGTACAGCGAAACAAGACCCTTGACACATTTTCCACCGACAATAAACACCAGCACTGGGAACACACAGTGGATATAAGGATTAATCCAGCCCCACCACGCAAGCAAGTTGGCCAGCATTGCAAATGTTCCTTATCAAACAATACAAATAAAAACAGAAAAATTGTACCTAACAGATTGCTCTAACACACTCTGGTCAGGGTTTGTCTCTTTTTTTTTTTTTTTTTTTCTTTTTTTGTCCTTATCTCAACCGTCTCGTGCCCCACGTTGGGCACCAAAAAGGCTGTGGTGGTTTAGGCCCTGCCGGGACCCGAGACCACGTTGCCGCTGCCCCTCCCCCACCCTCCAACCGGACGGGGCAGGGAGTGAAATACAAACCCCAGGGTTGAGATAAGGAGAGGTTTAATACAACAGTGTAACAGTAACAGAACGAACAACAACAATAGCAATAACAATGACAGTAATAACAATGAACAGAACAAGAGATATACCGCACGGATACAGCAGTGAGGGGACCGACTGACAAAAGCCGTCCCTCCTCTTCCCGCGCTTGGGCGCCCAGACGTGACGTCAGCATGGTATTGAATAACCCGACTAGAGCTCCCTCACCACTGCTGGGGAAACTTAACCCTATCCTAGCTGAACCAGGACAGCATGTCATAATGTATTTGTTTTAAGCATTCATTACATCAGCTTATCAGTTCCTGTTCATAATGTCAATCGCTTGGCTCCTTAAAATTTCATCAGCTCATTTGCTGTTTACCACATGTAGGATTTGGATTAAGATTTTCATTTTGCTGTACTATGTAGCTGATTTATGGCACGATGAAGTCATTGGTCCTTAAGTTACTTAGAATTGTGTTTGAGAATTTGAGGAACTTCTAATATCCTTGGAATGTTGACACTATTATGGTCGTCTTACTGCTGGGAGCCAGTGTGTTCTTGCACGTGGTTCAGGCTTTGTTCAGGGTTAAGCAACTATTTAAGAGTATCACCCAGAGATCTACCCCAAGGTGGAAGAATTATGAGTGGTTGGGGGTATGGGATAGCATGGGCAAGTACCTAGAACAGTGGGCACCTCCAGTGTATTGAAACTTCACTCCTGAACAGGTGCAGAATCCTGAAGAAATAGTAAAATATTTGGAAAAGGTATGCTGTCACCCTGGCAATTCCAGAGAGACAGAAATCACTGCAACATGCTGGGGCCTGGCCCACGCTTACCGAGTGCTATTAGACACTATTGAGTACCCTCAAGGGGAAGAGAAGGGCTCTGGATCTGCTAACAAAGTAACAGACAGTGCAACCACTCCAAAGTCCAGAACAGAAACTGCAGCCAGTCCTACCCCTGCGACAAGTGCTGCAGCTACTCCAACTGTGACAACAGCTATTGCAGCTAATCCGACCCTGACAACAGCAGCTGTGGAAGAACTATCCCAAGAATTCCAGCAATTTAAATAGGATATGTCCTACTCCCCACCTGCACGGACTAGGATCTCGGCTATTAGGAGCAAGAGTCTCCCTACTCAAGAGAACTGGTACACACCACGGGGAAACCTGTGGTATCATCTGTGTGACCATGGAAAAGACATGGAGAAATGGGATGGAAAACCTGCCTACCTCCTAGAAGAGTGGGTATGTGAGTTGGAAGGAGGAACAAGTACAAAACGGGGTTCTTTCAGGAGAAATGCTTCTCCAGTTTTCAGTAATCACTTGCCAAACAGAGCAGAAAAATAGACTTTGCTCCCAATTCTGTGAGAAGAACTTCTGACTCGTATTCACAAGAAGTCAGTGACCAAGATGAGACTGAGACCTGAGCATAACACATTAACTCATTCGTTGATAGCAGATATAATGACCAACATCAGAGGGTCCCTGCCTCCAGCCAGGTGGAGGACAGGGACGACCGAGTTTACTGGACTGTGTGGATTCGATGACCTGGCACATCTGACCCCCAGGAGTATAAGGCTCCAGTGGACACTGGTGCTCAATGCACCCTAATGCCATCAAATTTTAAAGGGGCAGAACCCGTTTGTATTTCAGGAGTGACGGGGGTGCTCAACAGCTGACTGTGTTGGAGGCTGAGGTGAGCCTAAATGGGAATGAGTGGCAAAAGCACCTCACTGTGACTGGCCCAGAAGCTCCGTGCTTTCTTGGTATAGATTATCTCAGGAGAGGGTATTTTAAGGACCCAGAAGGGTATCGGTGGGCTTCCAGCATAGGTGCCTTGGAGACAGAGGAAATGAAACAGCTGTCTGTGTTGCCCGGTCTCTCAGAGGACCCTTCTGTTGTGGGATTGCTGAGGGTCAAAGAACAATGGGTGACAATTGCTATTACAGCAGCGCACCCACCAATGGCAATATCGCACCAACCGAGACTCCATAATTCCTATCCATGAACTGATTCATTTACTACAGAGCCAAGGAGTGATCAGCAAGACTCACTCACCCTTTAACAGCCCCATATGGCCAGTGCACAAGTCTAATGGAGAATGGAGGTTGACAGTACACTATCGTGACCTTAATAAAGTCACGCCACTGCTGAGTGCTGCCATGCCAGACATGCTAGAACTTCAGTATGAACTAGAGTCAAAGGCAGCCAAGTGGTACTCCACAACTGATCTTGCTAGCGTGTTCTTCTCCATCCCTTTGGCGGCAGAGTTCAGGTCACAGTTTGCTTTCACCTGAAGGGGTGGGTGTCCAATACACCTGGAATCAACTACCCCAAGGGTGGAAACACAGCGCCACCATTTGTCATGGACTGATCCAGACTGCACTAGAATAGGGTGAAGCCCCGGAACACTTACAGTACATTGATGACATCGTCATATGGGGTAATACAGCAGAAGAAGCTTTTGAGAAAGGGGAGAAAATAATCCAAATCCTTCTGAGAGTCAGTTTTGCCATAAAGCGGAGTAAGGTCAAGGGACCTGCACAGGAGATTCAGTTTTTAGGAATAAAATGGCAAGATGGACGTCATCACATTCCAATGGAGATGATTAATAAAACAACAGCTATGTCCCCACCGACTAACAGAAAGGAAACACAAGCTTTCTTAGGCGTTGTGGGTTTCTGGAGACTGCACATTCCAAATTACAGTCAGATGGTCAGCCCTCTCTATCAAGTGACCTGGAAAAAGAATGATTTTATATGGGGCCCTGAGCAACAACAAGCCTTTGAACAAATTAAACAGGAAATAGTTCATGCCGTAGCCCTTGGGCCACTCCAGGCAGGACAAGATGTTAAAAATGTGCTCTACACTGCAGCTGGGAAGAATGGCCCTACGTGGAGTCTCTGACATAGAGAACCAGGGGAGACCCGAGGTTGACCCTTGGGTTTCTGGAGTCTGGGATATAGAGGATTTGAAACCTGCTATACTCCAACTGAAAAAGAGATATTGGCAGCATATGTAGGGGTCCGAGCTGCTTCAGAAGTGATTGGGACTGAAGCACAGCTCTTTCTGGCACTGACTGCCGGTGCTGGGCTGGATGTTCAAAGGGAGGGTCCCCTCTACACACCATGCAACTGATGCCACGTGGAGCAAATGGATTGCACTGATCACACAACGGGCTCGAATAGGGAGCCCCAGCCATCCAGGAATACTGGAAGTGATCACAAATTGGCCAGAAGGCAAAGATTTCGGAATGGCGCCAGAGGAAGAGGTGATGCGTGCTGAAGAGGCCCCTCCATATACTAAACTACTGGATAATGAGAAGCAATGTGCCCTGTTTACCGACGGGTCCTGTCGCAATGTGGGGAAACATTATAGGTGGAAGGCAGCTGTGTGGAACCCCACATGATGGGTCACAGAAGCTGCTGAAGGAGAAGGTGAATCGAGTCAGTTTGCAGAGGTGAAAGCCATCCAGCTGGCCTTAGATATTGCTGAGTGAGAAAGCTGGCCAGTGCTCTACCTCTATACTGACTCATGGATGGTGGCAAATGCGCTGTGGGGGTGGTTACAGTAGTGGAAACGGAGCAACTGGCAGCGCACAGGCAAACCCATCTGGGCTGCTGAATTATGGCAAGATATTGCTGCTCGGGTAGAGAACTTGGTTGTGAAAGTACATCACATAGATGCTCATGTACCCAAGAGTTGGGCCACTGAAGAAAATAAAAAAAACCAGCTGGATCAAGCTGCTGAGATTAAGGTGGCTTGAGTGGATCTCGAATGGCAACACAAGGGTGAAAAATTTATGGCTTTCTGGGCCCATGACTCCTCAGGCCATCAGGGAAGAGATGCAACATATAGATGGGCTCATGACCAAGGGGTGGACTTAACCATAGACACTATTGCACAGGTTATCCATGAATGTGAGACATGTGCTACGATCAAGCAAGCCAAACAGTTAAAGCCCATTTGGTATGGAGGACGATGGTCAAAATATAAATATGGGGAGGCCTGGCAGATTGATTATATCACGCTCCCACAAACTCAGCATGGCAAACACTATGTGCTTACAATGGTGGAAGCAGCCACCAGATGGTCGGAAACATATGCCATGCTCCATGCCGCCATCTGGAACACTATTTTAGGCCTTGAGAAACAAGTCTTGTGGCGGCATGGTACCCCAGAAAGAATTGAGTCAGATAATGGGACACATTTCCGAAACAGCCTCATAGACACTTGGGCCAAAGAACATGGTATTGAGTGGAAATATCACATTCCCTATCATGCACCAGCCTCTGGGAAAATTGAGCGGTACAATGGATTGCTGAAAACTACACTGAGAGCAATGGGGGGTGGAACCTTCAAACATTGGGACACGCATTTAGCAAAAGCCACCTGGTTAGTCAATACTTCTAACCAGGCTGGCCCTGCTCAGTCAAACCTCCTACATACAGTAGATGGGGATAAAGTCCCTGTAGTGCGCATTAAAAATATGCTGGGGAAGACCGTCTGGGTTATTCGTGCCTCGGGTAAATGTAAACCCATGCATGGGATTACTTTTGCCCAAAGACCTGGGTGCTCTTGGTGGGTAATGCAGAAGGACAGAGAAGTCCGATGCGTGCCTCAAGGGGATTTGTTTTTAGGTGAAAATAGCCAATGAATTGAACTGTCAAATAACCATGTTATTGCATAGCGTCATCGGTATGGTTGATACATATTATACTTATGGCATCAACTTAATAAAATGATGAGGTTTGATGGAGTCAGTACTGATTTCAGTAATTGGTGCCCCGCATCATCCTTGAGATCAACATCTTTGTCCCACAGACTGTGAGCATGGACTGTGCCAGATACATCAGCTATGAGCTCCAATTGTAGCAGAGACTACACGCCATCCGCCTGCCACATCCAAGGTCACCTGCTCCACCAACTGAGCCAACTCCGCCTCATCCCTCCTGCCTTTAAAGACTGTCATGACAGATGGAACCCGAAGTTATGGACTAAATGAACTCACTACACATTTTGGAGGGATGGCCCATAGACTAAGGGAGTGATATCTGTGACACCAGGGAAAGGGATGGTGATTACTTAGAATGTATTGGGAATCTGAGCATAACGGAAATGGTATAGAATAAGGGGTGGAGACTGTCCTGGTTTTGGCCAGGATAGAGTTAACTTTTTTGAGCTTGGAGGGGGCACAGCTGGAGTGCCAGGCCCGGATTGGTCACTGGAGTATTCCATATCATGTGATGCTATACTCAGTATATAAAGGAGGTGGGTTCTCTCTTGGTTCCAGTGGCAGGATGTTCATTCTGTCTGGATTGCTGGCCGGGAGCAGGCTGGGTAGCATTCGGTGGGTGATGAGCAATCGCATTGTGCATTACCCATTTTTACTTTCCATTATTGCTATTGTTTTGTTTTATTTCCATCACTAAAATGCTTTTTTATCTCAACCTATGAGTTTTCCTTGTGTCCCTTCACTTTCTTCCCCATTCACCAGGCGGGGGAGGGTGAGTGACCAGCTGAGTGGTGTTTGGCTGCCAGCTGAGTTCGAACCTCGACAGTGACCTTAATCTGGTTCCAAACCTAAACATTTTTTGCATATCATATTTCTATTGAAGCCAATGGGAATTTTTTGATTGGAGAGTTTGAAGAATGAAAGCCCCAGTCTTTAAACCTGTAAACTACACTGTCTGCAGTGGAAGATTAGTCTGAACAGGGCCATTAAAAAATGAAAATATGTTGAAAGTATCTTGTAGAACTATGTCCTCAATAAGAATTCAGGATTTGGGCCTGTATTAACATGTTTAATATAAAGACATGCTTAAACCTGGTGTAAGCTTGCTTGTTTGAATGTGTATCACTGAAACAATGAATTGGGGAAAAATATACACAAAATTATTTTTGTTAAATTTATATCAATAGATAATTTAAATATTTACATTCATAAACGTATGTATGTACGTACTTCTATGTACATATAGATAGATATATGTGTACATAGAAATATTACAATTTAAATGTCAGGGTATTTTATTTGTTTTCATAGCTAAATATACTTGAAAAGAAGTGAAACATTAGAAACAATTCTTAAGTCTTTCTTGCACAGACATATGTACATACCAGAGAGTGGCCAGGAACTTTGACAGTCATAACACCACAATTATTTTAATTGCTGTATGTAAGGTGTGTTGTATGTATATCCAATGTAAAGTTTGTCTTTGTTTATGCTACATTTAGCTATCTGTCAACCATAGGATACTGATAGAGTATATTTTAAAAGTTAATACTCTAAAGAAAACAGAAGAACCTTAACTGAATTATGTTTATCATGCTGCAAAGTGTGTGTAGAACCTGTACATGAAAGAAGCATAATAAATTTACATCTTTAAAACCTTAGATCCATGTTTGATAAAGGTAGATGGAGGTAACCTACTGCTAGAAGACAACAATGAAGAAGAATATACACTGTATTTTGTGCAGAGAAATATCTGATTTTTAAATGGGAATTTTGGAATTTTTTTTATATATTCTCCTTTGGTCTGTTAAATTTTGTGCAAAGATGACTTGAGAATTGATTGTGATGTTCATCTTCTTTTCAAGTGTATTCTGCTATAGAAACAAAATGCACAAACATTTAAAGTGCATGATAATATATAGTTTTATGAATGCTAGTATGTAAAAAATAACATGTCCCTAAAAGGGTAGAATACTATTTTTATCTTATATTTACAAAAACTTGGATCTCAGTATATTTATTTCCATATACTGACACACTCCTGCTTAGGTGGCAAGAAAAGTAAAAAGTGTTTATGATGTATTTGAACTGCAAAAATAAGACCTACTTCAAAAGGACTCTGCCCCTGGGATCTCAGTGAATTTATGTTAGATTTTAATTTTCCAATTTTTAGTACCATTAACGGACATAGAATAGAATAAAATATTTCCAGTTGGAAGGGGCCTAAAACGATCATCTAGTCCAACTGCCTGACCCATTCAGGGCTGACCAAAAGTTAAAGCATATTATTAAGGGCATTGTCCAAATGTCTCTTAAACACTGACAGGCATGGAGCATCAACCACCTCTCTAGGAAGCCTGTTCCAACATTTGACCACCCTCTCAGTAAAGAAATGTTTCCTAATGTCCAGTCTGAACCTCCCCTGGTGCAGCTTTGAACCATTCCCACATGTCCTATCACTGGATCCCAGGGAGAAGAGATCAGCACCTCCCTCTCTGCTTGCCCTCTTCAGGAAGCTGTAGGGAGCAATGAGGTCACCCCTCAGCCTCCTTTTCTCCAAACTAGACAAACCCAGAGTCCTTAGCTGCTCCTCATAGGACATGCCTTACATCTCCTTCATCGGCTTTGTTGCCCTCCACTGGATGCATTCAAGGACCTTCACATCCTTTTTTGATTGTGGGGCCCAGAACTGCACGCAATACTCAAGGTGAGGCCACACCAATGCCGAATAGAGAGGGATAATCACCTCTTTTGACTGGCTGGTTATGCTGTGTCTGATGCACCCCAGGATGCAGTTTGCCCTCTTGGCTGCCAGGACACACTGCTGACTCATATTGAGCCTGCTGTCAGCCAGCACCCCCAGACCCCTTTCTGCAGGGCTGCTCTCCAGCCACTCCTCTCCCAGTTTATACTTGTGCCCAGCAATGCTCGGTCCCAGGTGCAGAATCCAGAATTTGGACTTGTTAAATTTCATGCCATTGATGATTTCCCAATGTTCTAATCTATCCAGATCCCTCTGCAGGACTTCTTGTCCCTTGAGAGAGTCAACAGCATTTCCCAGTTTGGTATCATCAGCAAACTTGTTAATGGTGCATTCAACTCCTGCATCCAGATCATCGATAAAAATATTGAACAGAACCAGCCCTAGGATTGAGCCCTGAGGAACCAGGTGACCAGTTGCCAGCCAGATGTAGCCCCATTCAATACAATCCTTTAAGCCCTGCCATCCATCCATTTCTTCACCCAGCACAGCATGTACCTGCTCATCCCACAGTTGGACACCTTGTCCAGAAGGATGCTGTGAGGGACAGTATCAAAAGCCCTACTAAAATTCAGAAAAACTACACTCACTGCTTTCCCTTCATCCACCAGGCGGGTGATCTTATCATAGAAGGATATCAAATTAAACAGGACTTTCCCTTTGTGAACCCATGTTGACTGTGCCTGATTAATGCATTTTTCTTTAAATGCCTTTCAATAGCATCCAGTATGAACTTTTCCATAATTTTTCCAGGAACCGAGGTTAGACCAACAGGTCTGTAGTTTCCTGGGTCTTCCCTCATACCCTTTTTTTAGATTGGAATAACACTGGCTAGCTTCCAGTCAGCAGGGACCTCCCCAGACTCCCAAGATCTTTGGTAGATGATCGAGAAGGGGCCTGCTGTAACATCTGCTAACTCTTTCAGCCCCATGGACTGATACAGCTGGTCCTTTACAATTTCAGTGTCCACAAATGGAAAGTCACTTCTCCCACAGCCATGGTCTGCTGACTCAGAGGACTGGGCAGCACAAGGTCTATCAGTATTAATAAAGACTGAGGCAAAAAAAAAGCACTGAATGCCTCTGCTTTTTCTTCATCCCTATTTATCAAGTGTCCAACAAGTATCAGTTCAATGTTTTCCTTAAACCTACTCTTGCTATTAACATACTTAAAAAAGCCTATCTTGTCTGACACAATACTGGCCATTTTCAAGTCTAATTGAGCTTTGGCCTTTAGTGTCTTCTCCCTGCATATGTGAAGCATGGTTTTGTAATCTTCCTGCAAAGCCTGACCTTGCTTCCAGAGATCATACAATTTCTTTTTCCTCTCGAGTTCCAAGAGGGGTTCCCTGTTCAGCCAAGCTGGTCTTCTGCCCTGATTGCCTGACTTGTGGCACAATGGGATTGCCTGCTCCTGTGCTTCTAAAAGGTGGTTCTTAAAAACTGACCAGCACTTGTGGACCCTGAGATTCATGAGATTCCCAGGGGACACTGCTAAATAGCTCCCTGAATAGCTTAAAGTTTACTCTCTTGAAATCCAGAGTAGCAGCTCTGCTGACCTTTTTTCTCATTACACTGAAAATTTTGAACTCAACCATTTCATGATCACTGTGGCCAAGACAGCCACCTACCATCACATCTCCCATGAGTCCTTCTCTATTCACAAATAGCAAGTCTAGGACGGCATCTTTCCTAGTTGGCTCACTGAGTACCTGTGACAAGAAGGTCTCTCCTACAAACTTCAAGAATTTCCCAGACATCACAGTAGTATAATATTCCCAGTTGATGCCTGGGAGTTGATGTCCCATAAGGACAAGGGCTACCGATCCAGAGATTTCTCCTAATTGCCTATAGACTCATCAATGCTTACATCCTGGCTGGGCAATTGGTAGTACATACCCACTACGACATCTGCTTTGTTTTCCATCTCCCTAATCCTCACCCAGAGGCTCTCAACCACATCATCCCTAACTGTAAGGGCTGTACAGCCAAACCTTTCCCTAACATACAGCGCAACTCCTCCACCTCGCCTGCCCTGCCTATCCCTTCATCCCAGCATTCCAGTCATGGGACTCATTCCACCAAGTCTCACTAACACCAATGACATCATAGCTCTGGGAACTGACCAATGCTTCCATTTCATCCTGTTTGTTTCTCATGCTGCATGTGTTGGTGTACAAGCATTTCAGATACACTCCTGAGCCCTCAGTGCTCCTCAGAGCAGTGTAAATGTTCCCACTAGCATTTCTACCTTCAGGCAATGCCATGCCAGCCCTTGGCTTACCTTCAGCTCTCCTGTTGGTATTCCCTTCCCCACTGATTCTAGTTTAATAGTCCTTTTCTTTTCTTTTCTTTTCTTTTCTTTTCTTTTCTTTTCTTTTCTTTTCTTTTCTTTTCTTTTCTTTTCTTTTCTTTTCTTTTCTTTTCTTTTCTTTTCTTTTCTTTTCTTTTCTTTTCTTTTCTTTTCTTTTCTTTTCTTTTCTTTTCTTTTCTTTTCTTTTCTTTTCTTTTCTTTTCTCTCCAAATAGGTATTACAACGCCAATAAGTTTAAGACACACGTATAGTAACAAAATAGTAGAGAGGCTAGGTGCATAACCAGTCAGGAGAATATGATCATGCAATGAGGCTGTGCTTATATGCTTGGCCTCCTTAGGCAAATTTCCTATTGTTTTATTGTCAGTATGGGGTGTTCTCAACCAGTGAGATCTGTCTTAGTTTGAATCTTCAGGTCACATCAACCCTGAGCTCATAGTCTCGGGTAGCATTCGTTCTTCTAAGCAAGTCGTCTTGACTTTCACAGAAGTTACTCACACCTATAAGTTTTGACACGAATGGGCCCTTAAACTGCCATGAGAATCTTTACACGGATAAAGTTTGTGAGTAAGTAATTGTTTTGTAAGTAATAGTTTCCAGGAATAAGCCCAGATACAATAACTGTGAACATGACAGAAACAGAAGCAGTTTGCAGAGATGTCAGTTCACGATGAATGTTGGTACATTTGGAAAAGGTACTTTACTGTCTGGCATTCATAAAATTTGGACCATAACTGTATATTGTATCAATATAAATATAAAAACCCTGTAGGTAATATATTTCTAGAGTGAACGTAATTCACATAAACATCAATGATTAAAAATAAAAGAAATAGCACCAAGTGCCCAGAATTGCAAACACGGAAGCACTCAAAGCACCTGTTGTCTTCTGTGGGACTAGTTATATGATGGAAGTTACTTATATTCTTAAGTGTTCACAATATTGTATTCTAATAATGTTATGTCTCTTACAAAAAGCACTAGCACCCTTTAAAAAGAATAAAGATCTTGCTGAAGTATCAGTGCAGGTAAAGCTCACTGAATCATTTATATTAGAAAGGAAAGCATTTGTGATTTTCTTTTAATTGATTGTTCTTTTAGTTAGACTACTTATACAACCAGCTCTGTCTAAGCAGTAATGTGTACTGATTCATTTCAGAGAGACTTCTAGGAAGTCACAATTTTTTATTTTGTCCACCCCTTTCTTCAGAGAATACTAATCTGTAGGTGACCTCTTCCAATAGTAAATTATCCCTTACCCCTGCATCACTGTGCCTCCTAGAAATCTCAGGTATGTTGATGAGGCCTTGTCTATTCCCTATGCTTAGCTCACTCTGTACCTGATACAAGACATTTGTGTTAGGGAGTTGAGAAGTGCTCTTACCAGTATCTGGTATGCTACAAATAACCTTCTTTATTATTTTCTGGAACTTCCTGTTAGTAGATAAAGCTAATTGAAACATTTTCTTTCTCTCTAGATGATAAAACAATTTGCCAATTTTGCTTTATTCATTTCACTTTTGTGTTAACACTGAAAGTGCAATTATTATTGGGTAAAAATATAAAACTAATGCATTCCATTCACAAAGAAATTTACTTAAGATGGAAAAAAAGAAAAGAAAATGCCATAAGGCTCTCCCCAGAATTTTCTCTGAAATTTTCTACTAAGGGAAGGAACTGTAGCCCCATGCAGAGGGAATGGGATGAGGCCTATGAATTCAGCAGATCCTTCAAACAGGTGAAAGACAAAAGGTGCTGAAATAAATGCACTGGCTGTAGAGTTTTATATAAGTACAATAATACAACTGACTTAGAAGTCATGCTGGCAAAACCTTTCCTAATGTTGTGATAAACAGTGCACAAGCCCATTTGGAAAACAACACAAAAACTGAGGATGTAAGTTAATGCTGATAAACTGGCAATTCTTTGCAGAATTCTGTGGAAATCTGCAAGGAAAGTATGCTATGAAGACTAATAAGAATTCCTAGCTTCAAACTTTTCTTGTTATCATTTTATGGAGGCTGCTTACATGACTTTTAGGGGAATTCTTCTGGTTTCACTTGCTACCATCCTACTTATACTCTTTTTGTTGTTTATATAAGGGAGAAAAGCACCAGGCTGTCTTGTTACTCCATGTACTTAGAAAAGCTATGGCTCTTTATATTTTGATTTCAGTATGACTAAATATTTGTCATCTACATCTCAGTATGAAGTTATTGCACTAATTTGCTTATTCTACAATATTCTTGAATTCTTTTCCTTAAAGTACAGACTCTGATTGATCCATTTATGACATAAATCTTAAATGAATATTCATTTTTTTTACTACTATACTATTGTAGCACTTAGCATTAAAACAGCAAGTAAACCAGCTAGTCTTGTTTATGATCACAATTTAAGGTACTTACTTATTTCATCCTATAAATGAAAAATTTTTGTTCTTTTATATTTTAAATAATAAATATTATATAGTTTATTATAATCTGTTAAAATATTTTTTCAAACACTAACAGCATTTTAAAATTAAAAATATTTGGAAAAGCATTCATCAATTTTTCCAGAATGTATAATTGAGAATGAAGACAGACAATGTTTGTTAACTAAGCCAGGTTTTTAATTTTTAATGAAAAAATTGTAGCCAGAAATAGACTTCTAAAATGGAAAATGTTTTTGATTTTGGCTTTGGTGCTTCACTGAAATATACCATTTTCTTTCTGTCTACTGCTATTCCAGGGCCAAACAGGAGGTTGGATTTGTCTCTATAACATTCAGCAAAAATATTCCAACTAGTTCCTAATTTATGGAAGATGTGGTCCCAGCAAGAAATTGATCATGATCTATAATTCATTTTAAGTTGTGTTCATTTATGCCAAAAACTGTGTCTAGTTACTGTCTGCCATATGTAAAGGATAGGACCAAATTAAGACAGTATTGCCACAATGCATCAAAAACTGACTGCATTTTCAGTTAATCCTAAATTATAAGCTTACAAACATGTTGTTTGACTGGTCAGTGGGCTTGGCACAACTAGGTGGATGCTTGAGAAAGAAAAATGTCTGGTTTATGTCACAGAAATTTATTTCTGATACCAATTTATCAATAAATTAATATTCAATGCAAACAAAATAACATTGCTATTTATATATTATCCCCTCTGCCCATGAAAAGTAATTTGCCATTTTGTCAACATAACTGCATGAGACTGGGATGAGGAACGGGGAGAATTAATTCTGCCTTCCTCAACATGGATATTTGTCTTCGCATTCCTCCTAGAAGTGAGGGCAACATAAGAGTGACTGAAACATAACCTCCGTATAGGATAAATCTTTCCAATATTAACTCCTCATCCCAGCATTTAAGTGTACAAGATGGGGCTTGAGAATAAACTCAGTTTCCTTCCTCTCACTCACCCCCAGTGAACTGCGAAGATCTTCCACAGCAACACAGGCTTCCTTCATGGCATTCACTGAAATTCTGATCTCACTAATATCAGTGCACAAAACAAATGTCTTCCAAAGTATATATGATTTAAAATTGGCCATCCACCAACATTCTTTCTTTCTTGTTTCTTCTTTGTACCACATGACACATAGGCTTTGTACATTTTGTTCAGAAGAATGCTAACATGCAAAGGGATTCCATTGCTTGCTTGCCTCTACTAATGTGCTTTGCCACAAAGAGCTTTGCAGGTCTCTGCTGCATAGTGTGCATATCTTACTAGTAGCATACCATTAATGCTAAAGGCATATTTAATCTGCAAGGCTGATCTTTAGGAAAATTCTTTTGTTTTTCATTAAAAAATACTGTATGCCAAATACTAATTATTCCTTCTTCACAGTGTTTTAACCAATCATGTTATTTATATCGATAAAGCAGATAAAGTCTCTTATTGCTTCATAACAGAGCAGCTTGTGCCTTTTTTGGATGCATATTCTTATATGCTTACATTTTATCAGTGGTTACTGGCTTTGTTTTACTTTGTGTTTTCTGCTTTATAAATGCCAGTGATAGTCTGATTAGAATGCTGAACATGTTAGCAACATCACTAATAAGTGAATGTTCCCTGATGCTTATTAGCAGGATCTAGCAATGTGGTGAAATTGTCAGTTAAACGCTTGGAGTCTGAACAAAGGAAATGACAGGCAATGCCACAGATCCAGCTGCAGTGCATGTCTCCACTGCAGCTGGAATCACTGAAATGGTGAAACCAGTTTAAGTTCAGGGTTGTGGCTGACATTCAGCTGCTATGGCTTCATTGTCTATATGTCTTCCCTACAGTGACACATTCAAGGGTACTTCATAGCAACCACAAAGAGCTAGTCAATTGATACTATTACATTTCATGCACACACGCGCCACATGCTTGTTGATACAGTCTAACTTTTATTCATTAATGGAGTCATTGAAATTGCTACTTGCCCAACACTACTCCTAACAACATAGACTTACTTGTTTAGTCCAAACATTTAGCTATGTCATTTTAAAGTTTTACACAGCATTCTCTAATTGAGGTAATATTATCTGCATTTTAATGCTAGGTTATTTGTGTCCAATGAAAGATTACCTGAAGAACCCTGCCATTTACCATGCCAATTTAAATACAGGCAGTTGCAATGAAAAAAATATACACAAAACATGTAAGCAAGGAAAAAAAGATAGATATTTATTTGTGCCACAGAAATCCAATTGCTCAGAAATAGTCTAGTGAAAAAGTGGAAAACATAAGCTTGGGTCAGGGAAGACACAGTGATTAGCTCCACTGTTAGGGGCTTTTTGAGCTTCTTTGGCCCACTAATGAGTCTATTGAACTTGCAAAATTTGTGTGGAATACAACCTAAGTTATGGTGCTTATCTAAGATGTAGTCGCAAAATATGCTGATACAGAAAATAGCAAATATGCATCTTTATTAACTGCTTTGCTATACAAATAATAGAAAAAATGCTTAAGATTGTTTATTCTGCAAATGTGCTTTTCCTGTAAGTGCAGTTCTTTTATTGAAAATTCTAATTTTGAGAAACCAGTGTACAGAGGATAAAAAGATAAAATAAACTAGGTCTGGTGTTAGGTGTTATAAACTTTAAAACTCCTTTTACTACTGTTTTCAGAATGAGGCCAGATGAAAATTTATTTTCTTTGAATTTTTTTAGGAGACATTTATTTTAGAGTATGGCTGGATGCTTGATAATGACTTGAAATGTGTACAGTCAAACCTCACAACCACAGTTAACTTTGCAATTGTATTAATTGTATATAAAAGGCTATTGCTCACTAAATGTTCTACTAAAAAATACAGGTTTTACTTTATAAAGCTATTTCCTTATGTATATTTTCCCCATCTGCTTTCTTGTACACTGCACTAGGCTGAATTCCTTTGTCACAAAACTAGTGTAGCAGAGGCTGCAGCAGATCAAACTTCCCACGTGCTGCCCTGCCAATCTGCCTCATCTGATCAGGAATGACCACCTCTAGAGGCTAGAGGCTGAGACAGACAACAGGGGTGCCAATTAGTGTCAGTTGTTGACATAGTTCTGTGATATGGACACATGTCCATTTGGAACCAGCCTGAGACCACCAAACTAATTTGACAGAAATCAATGAATGATCAACAGCTGCAAACAATCTCTGCTTACATAGTGACTATCTGAACTGGCCTGATAACAGTAGAAGGCCATGCATCATTGCCAGTATAAGGTGAAACACCATCCCAGCACAAGAAAACATGCATTGTCATGTAAAAGTATGAAACACGTGACCCCCACCTGGTATTCAGCTGGTGGTGTGATTGAGCCCAGGAGGATAGGAAAGTAATGGTTGTGACCAGATTGGACATCATTGATCCTCTGCGGAGAGTCTCACACAGCATTCAGTTGGCTTAGACTTTATGAGCCAGACCTCACCTGAAGCTCTATCATGGATCTTGAGTGGAAAGCCACAATCCCAAACACTCAGTCTTCAGTGGGTCAATTAGTAGGTTTTAAAATCACCAGATGGGATATCTAGCAACCTGCCTCAGCAGAGGTCAAGAGAAACTTGAGGAGTGGACAGAAAAATCTGGCTGTGACTGACAGGTTTTTTGCCTTTTTCACAGCCACAACAGGACAGAAGTGGTAGCCAAAGGCCTAGCTACTTTAAGTGTTACAACTCAAATAGAGATCTGGCTTTAACTTCTCAAAAGCCAGTGCAGATGAAAGCTAAAACAGCTGTTCCTTAGAGATATAGTATCTGGTAGTAGATTGCTCCTTTAGAATTCTTATAAATAAAAATGAGGCAATTTAATTCCTTTTAGTCTATATAATCCTTTTTTTGTATGTCCAAAACAGTGAAACAGTTCCTGTATTCAGTCATGGTCATATCACCAAAGGTTCACAAGTTTGTTACCATGTGCTTACAGGTACATAAACCTTGAGTTCACATAAAATTACACCAAAGTAACTGAATAGGTTTAACTGCACCTTTTCTCCATTTCTACCAGTTTTCCTTAAACCAATGCATCTTGATGTATAGATGAAGCCAAAGATTTCCTGCCGCTTGCAAGAAAGCCTAAATCTGAATATATGCATTGACTGAGTTCCCATTGCTCTAGAATGTTTTAGTCAAGTTCTGCAACTCCTTCTTGACAGACATTTGGGTTTAACCTGAACACTGTGTGTTTCTAGACAGTTTCTAGCTTTCTGGGTTACAGTGCAATCCAGAACCTTAAATGTCCAGGTAGGAATAGCAGCCTTTTGTGAGGATATTAGTAGACTGTCAAAGGGATATTTCATGCTTCATATCCATCCCCAAACACACTTTGGCCAGGCAACAGAAAAAAGTTCAATTGCATCACAAGGAACACTACTTTTGAGTCCCAAGGAGATGGAAGTACCAGCTACATTGTGCACTTGACTCTGCTTGTAGGAGATGATTTAAGCAGCAGCATAATATTGATCTGGACTCGGACTCAGATAAATCTGCTATGACTACTCTTTCTGTTACGTTTGTTGGGAGAATTAAGAAAAGAGAAAGCACTGCTAAATTACTGTAAAATAAAACAACAGCAAAGAGCATCACTGTAGTACATCAAGGTTATCTGCATGTCATGGTTTAACCCTGGTAGGCATCTAAGCCCCACACAGCCACTTGCTCACTCCTCCCTACAGTGGGATGGGGGAGAGAATCAGAAGGGTAAAAGTGAGAAAACTCATGGGTTGAGATAAAGACAGTTTAATAGGTAAAGCAAAAGCTGTGCACACAAGCAAACCAAAATAAGGAATTAATTAATTACTTCCTATAGGCAGGCAGATGTTTAGCCTTCTCCAGGAAAGCAAGGCTTCATCACCCATAACAGTTACTTGGGAAGACAAACATCATAACTTCAAACATCCCCCCTTCCTTCTTCCCCACGGCTTTTATTGCTGAGCACATCCTATGGTATGGAATATCCCTTTGGTCAGCTGGAATCAGATGTCCCAGCTGTGTCCCCTCCCAACTTCTTGTGCACCCCCAGCCTATTCGCTGGTGGGGTGGTGTGAGAAGCAGAAAAGGCCTTGACTCTGTGTAAGCACTGCTCAGCAATAACTAAAACATCCCTGTGTTATCAACACTGTTTCCAGCACAAATCCAAATCATAGCCCCATACCAGCTACTATGAAGAAAATTAACTCTATCCCAGACAAAACCAGTACACTGCATAACAAATTTTCCTCTACTTTGTATGTTTTGTGCAGATACAAATACACTACCAAAACCACAGCATTACTTATACAGTATATGTGTGGGTGTTTTTCTAGCATTGGCATCTGTATTTCCAGATGAATAACCAGGCAGTGTTAGTCAAAAACAAAAGTCTAAAATTAGCCTGTTTTGAAGGTGCAGTAAAAACAGCAGTACTTATTGGTTTTAATAGGAGTTGCAATAACCAACATTTTTGAAAATCAGGTTATTTAGTAGTATAATTTTCAAAATCCCCTAAACAGGTTTATAAGAGAGATAATATCTTTTATTAAACCAACTGACATGTTGAAAAAACAGGGAAACTTTCAGTTTCATGAACTCTTCCTAAGGTTCTCAGCCTAATAAAAGATATTATCTCTTCCTGTAAACTTTTCCTCATGCACCCAGGCCATCATGACCATAACAAAATGACTACAAAATTGACTTAGATAATTTAAACATTTTGGTTTTAGCGGTCTAAATTTAGTCTCCAGTTTTTGATTGACATGACCATAGTACATTCTTGCTTAGGGCATTCCTGATTTTTAGTCATTGTGTCTTGGGATAAAGCTGGCAACTGTTTTTCAAGGCCACATTATTCTTCTGTTTCTTCCTGTTTTCTTTATTCTTATTTTCTTTTCTTATATTCCATTTTGTCCTGAAAAACCTTATATTCCAATAGCTTTTTTCCATTTTGTAGACCTAAATCTGCTACTGATAAAATCAGTGAGACCTACATCACTCATGTCTGAAGAAATATGACAAAGCCCTCATTTGGATAAAATATACCAAGCGAAGGGGCTTCTTGAAATTTTAAAGGCTGGTTCATGCATCATTTTCTTTTATAGTTAAACTTGGCTCCTCACTGACACAATTCATTTGCACACTTCTGCTTTTTAAGTAAGGAATAAACAGCATAATGTATCAGACATTCTTCTGTACAGGTAAGGATAATCATTAATAAAGGAAGTGTTTAGCTGCAGCAATATTGCAAAAATAATGGTTGGCCTTTTGTGGATGAAGGACAAAGAGAGTTCTGTATTTAACAATTAAGAATAGCTCTGGTGGTCTTGGCACACTGATGTAAATTATATCGTAAACCAAGCACTCTAATTCCCTCCCCCTTTTTTGACTAAGAAGTCTATATCTGGCTTTAAATGTAATACTGATTATTTTCCTTTTTGCTGTAGCTTGCTAATTACACCAACTCTTACTCATATTGCTGGAGGAAAGTTAATTAAGAGCAATCAAATTAACCTTCTGAAACTCAAACTGCAATTAGACAAGATTGTAGCACCTTTCAGTTGTAATAGACACATTTTGTGTTGTTCAAAACCAGACATTTTAATTGCATTATCTGATTCTTTAGAAAAACAGAAATAATTTTTAAGAGATAAAAGGCTCACTGGTATAATTTTAGTTTACCTTTCAACAGCACACAGCCAAACCAAGAAGTTTACAAAGAAGGGCTTTAGATAATTTTGTTCTTACAGATGAAAAAATGGGAGGGGGGGGCAGATAGGGAGGGAAGAGGCAAAGGGGGTGGGAACAGTTTACTATTCTAATAGTGCAGTCTTTTATGGAAGGATTGCTGAAATACTCTTTGAGTCAATTTTTAATCTAGAAGGAGAATTATTTGATGGGTTTACCCAGTAATTAGCAAGATCCATAATCAAGATAACTGATTTTTTTCTTATTGGGCAATCTAAGAAATTGAACACATCTGTTACAGCACACAGTCAAGTAGTGTACAACTGACCTGCTTTGTCATACTAATGCTAGTAGTGTCTGATAAGAAAAAAGACAGCTATCACTGTATTAATAGCTAGGTTTATGTAAAAATAAAAAATATTTATCCAATAATAACAAGTGTGGTGTATTATTGAATTGGGTGTCCTACAGTATAGTTAGCAATAAACACAACCAGACATTTTGAGCTATGCCTGGTATAGACAAGTGGCTTGTAATATCTCAAAATAGTCCCAGAGTCAAATAACTTTTAATATTTAACTTGAATAATTTGCAGGTTGGAAATGATTTGAGCTTTTTTTGGTAATCTTGTAGCAAATAACTGTCAACAATTTCAGTGTTTTAGGGTTGTTTATTGTTTGGATTTTGCTGATGCTTAGCAGAAGAGACACTTTCAGGTTCTGTTCTAGGAACCTCAGGGCTCTCCTTTAGGCAGTTTAGCCTAATGGATTAAGTCTGACATGTTTCAACTCTGTTTTTTATAAAATAAACATAAAATAATGGTTTAGCTATCTAATAAAACTCTTGAACCATGAGACTAAAACTTTCCCTGCTCTTTTACACATCTGTAAATAAAGACCATAAAAGAAGAGTACAACAGGATAAATCAACATGAATTTGAAATCCATTGCAGCATATTACATGGTGCAGTCTCACTGAAAGAGACGGTGACCCCACGGCTTCTTGCAGTTTGAAGCTAATTGTTATAGTCAGGATGGGAACATCTGGAAGTCACTGCAGTGTCCCACCAGCAAGACTTTGGTAACTGAGCCAGCCTGCAGAGAATGGATCCACTTTGTAGCAGCACAGTGGGCTCAGACACCACCTATTCTGTTCTCCAAACTGTCATGCATAACAACTTCATTGTGCTAAATTGAACTTGAAAGCAACCAAAGGCTATGAGAAGAAGAGGCTATGAGAAAAGCATGCTGTCAGTGTTGGCAAAGGCTGGCCTGGAAAGCAAGCTTAGAGACAAGAGAATAAAAGACCAAGGCCCACGAACACAGCATATTGTTTCATTTTAAAGTATGATTTCCATACGAGAGAAAGTAGAAAATGTGATGTAAATTTATTTAAATAGATTCCCCCACTTAAAAGTTTGCCAGCCGCTCTTATCCAACTTTCCCAGCTCTCTGATTCGTTACTTACAGTGGGAATATAATGACATATAGTCATCATTGTAACAACTTCTTTGCAGGGGCGCAATGATGATTAATAGCTCGCAGCAAATTTTCACATGGGCTCTAAAGCACTATAGCATTAAGCAGCCAAACACTCCCAAATCCCCCTATTCTGTTCCACTTAAAAGTCCTCTCTTTGTGTCTTGTAGATATGAACAAAGCCTATCATAATTCCAATTAGATTTTCCTTATTCAAAGAAACATTCTTTTTTTTTTTTTCATAATTGATACATGTGCATTTTTTTAGTCTTTCACTGGGCCTGAAGGTTATTTTGGCAGGGGGGAGGGAGGAAATAATTTCAGCAATAATTTGTTTTGTTTTGTTTTTCCCTCCAAAATACTTCTCAAGATATTTCTCAATTGGTTGAACTATGCACATTAAAAAAAAAAAAGAAATACAAAACTGAAAAAGAATCCTTAACATTCTTTCTCTTGTAAGATTATTAACCAATAACACTGAGGGATGAGCTCAGAGAAACAACTCTAGTAAAGTAAATCAAAGACTGGAGAGCAACAACAATAAGCTGCTTTTATTTATTGTATTAATTCTCATTCCCATAAGAAACTTACAACTGAAACTGAAATGGATTATTTTTTCTGTGCAGAATTACTGTAAAGACATCCCATTTGGAAATATTTTATTTCTCTTCTAATGTTCATTCACTGATGTGAAGTTTTTGGGTTTCCACAAATATCCTTTCCAGATATAGAAAGAAAAAAAAATACTTATTCAGTCTTCCTTTCATCAGTTTCACTATGATATAACTACACTTTGTGGAAATTATGCTTGATTTACATCAGAATGAGCATAAGCCAGGTCAACAGGATTCATTTTTTCATTTGGGAAAACACTTTTAAAGACAAAAGAAAATTTCAAATATTACATAACTAAAATTTACAATTAATATCAGTCTATTTTGCTACTCCCATAAAGAAGGTTGAGTGTACCCTCAGCAAGTTTGCTGATGACACCATCCTGAGTGGTGCAGTTAATTCACTTGAGGGAAGGGATGCCATTCAGAGGGACCTGGACAGGCTTGAGGAGTGGGCCCATGTGAACCTCATGAAGTTCAACAAGGCCAAGTGCAAGGGCCTGCACCTGGGTCAGGGAAATCCCCAGTATTGATACAGACGGGGGGGATGAATGGATTGAGAGCAGCCCTGTGGAGAAGGACTTGGGGGTACTGGTGGATGAAAAATTGGACATGAGCTGGCAATGTGCGCTTGCAGCCCAGAAAGCCAATTGTATCCTGGGCTACATACAAAGAAGTATGGGCAGCAGGTTGAGGGAGGTGATTCTCCCCTTCTACTCTGCTCCTGTGAGACCCCACCTTGAGTACTGCATCCAGCTCTGGGGTCCCCAGTACAAGACAGACATGGACCTGTTGGAGCTGGTCCAGAGGAGGGCCAAAAAATGATCAGAGGGCTGGAACACCTCTCCTATGAGGAAAGGCTGAAAGAGCTGGAGTTGTTCAGCCTGGAGAAGAGAAGGATTTGAGGAGACCTGATTGCGGCCTTTCAATATTAAAAGGGGGCTTATAAGAAGGATGGAGAGACACTTTTTACTAGGGCCTGTAGTGACAGCACAAGGGATAATGGTTTTAACCTAAAAGAGGGTAGATTTAGATTGGATATAAGGAAGATATTTTTACGATGAGGGTGGTGAAACACTGGAACAGGTTGCCCAGAGAAGTGGTGGATACCCCATCCCTGGAAGTGTTCAAGGCCAGGTTGGATGGGGCTTTGAACAACCTGATCTAGTGGATCTAGACCCCCCCATGGCAGGGGGGTTGGACTAGATGATCTTTAACAGTATCTTCCAACCCAAACCATTCCATGATTCTATGATTCTGATTCTATAGCTCTACATATGCATCACATAAACACTTAATGTTTAATTGATACACTTTGCACATGATTGGTGTTCCACTCATGAACTGCTGCATACTACATTTGATCTATGCAATCCAGGAAAGTATTTCCTATCCATTTGCATATTGAATATAATGTAAAAAAGAATTGTTTTTGAAATCAGTGTAATATCTAGGAATAAACAGCATTTGCTGAAATCACTTTATACAATTTGTGAGATGAAGAAATAAATATATTTATATCAATCTTCTTTTTCATATTCTTTAAGAAAACACTAGTCAAATTGCCCATAAATTCATCAAGTTTATTTTCTAGAAAAAGCTAAAATTTTCACCTTAATTTTGCTCCCAAAATATTCTTTTGAGAAAACAGTAATATCTTTGAACACTTTCACTTCTTTTTCTTTTGTGGAAAATTTTCATTCGGTTAATTTTGTTTCAAAACCCAAACCTTTTAGTTAGATAAAGAGCTTCACAGATTCAGTTTAAGATTTTCACTGAAAATTTCTTAAGATTAGCTAGGAAATAGAATTGCATATCAAATTCTCTCTCGAGATCAAATTTCTGCTCAATATCTCTGTGTTGCAGCATTTTGCAAGCAGGTTTGCTCCTTTTGTATGTCTCACAGATTTTTTACCTTCATGTAATTTAGCAGAATTATATATAATTTATTACAAATTACCCAAAATTTGAATCAGGCTAATAGAATTTTTGCTAAGCATTATTATATTAATGTTCAGTGAAGTAAAATTTGGATCAAAAAGCTGGGATTCTTTTGCTGTATCAGTGTCTGACATTCCTTTAATTGAAAGATATACTATATTCAATAAAACTTTATATTGTTTTCTACAAGCAACTTCACTTTGTTTTGACATTTAATTGAAATGGGTTAAAATAATGCAAATTTAAATATACATCAGTAACTTGTATTACATAATATTTCTATTAGTGCATTGGATTTATGTGGCAAGGCTTTGGTAGCGCGGGGGTGCAGGTGTGGCTTCTGTGAGAAGATACCAGAAGCTGCTCTCATGGCCAATAGACCCAGTGCCAGCCTGTTCCAAAATGGACCCACTGCTGGCCAAGGCTGAGCCAATCAGTGATGGTGGTAGTGCCTCTCTGATAACATATTTAAAAAAGGGTAAAAACTGCTGTGCAACAGCAGTCGGAAGAGGAGTGAGAAGCAACTCTGCAGACAACAAGGTCAGTGAAGAAGGAGGGGGAGGAGGTGCTCCAGGTGCCAGAGCAGAGATTCCCCTGCAGCCCGTGGTGAAGACCATGGAGGACCACAGTGGAGCAGATATCCACACTGCATCCCGTGGAGTACCCCATGCTGGAGCAGGTGGATGTGACCTGAAGGAGGCTGTTATCCTGTGGAGAACTCGTGCGGGAGCAGGCTCCTGGCAGAACCTGCAGCCCTGTGGAGAGGAGTCCACGCTGGAGCAGGTCTTGTGGCAGGATCTGTGGCCTGTGAGGGACCCATGCTGGAGCAATCCTATCCTCAAGTACTGTAACCTGTGGAAAGGACCCATACTGGAGCAGTTCGTGAAGAACTGCAGCCTGTGGGAAGGGCCCATGTTGGAGAAGTTTGTGAAGGACTGTCTCCCGTGGGAAGGACGTCACACTGGAGCAGGAGGAGAGCGTGAGGAGGAAGGAGCAGCAGAGATGAATTGTTATGAACTGACTGCAACCCCTATTCCCCATCCCTCTGTGCTGCTCAAGGGGAAGGAGAGAGAAGATTCAGGAGAGAAGTTGAGCCTTGGAAAAAGCAGGGGGTGGGGGGTGTGAGAGATGAGAAACCAGGCCTGCGAGAAACTAAGAAAAACAGCCTGAGAAAGCAAAAGTTGAGGCTTTTCGAAGAAATGCCTCAAACACTCGCAAGACAAAACTATGAGTCACAGGGTGCATTCTGTGGAGGTCGAAGCTGATAAGGCTGCCCCAATAACACAGGATGCAGCTGGAGGAGGGAGCCCTGTGGAGACAGGACGGCTCTGCTCTGGTGCACCTGGACAAATTTCAAGGGCCATCTGTCCCGTGAATGACCTTTGCTTCATTATCCACTAAATGCATTTTAAAGTTAACACCCCTCAATATGCTAACGAGGGCTAACATGATCATGCTAATTACATCATCCCATGAAACACCTTACCCCTCCCTGTACATGGGATACGTAGGTATGTGGGTCGACCTTGGGGACGGACCCAAGGAAAGTGGGTATAAATCAAGAAGGGGGGCCCGGGAGAGCGCAGTGAAGCGAAGAAGACGGATGCAAGTGAAAAAGACGGCTGCCTCCTGTGCCTCCTGGAACCCTCGCTGGTGGGATCAGCGCAGAAACCCAGACCGGTGATCTGTATTTCCCCATTCCCTCTATCTCCTTCTTTTCCCTTTCCTATTAAGAAATGCAAGGCATATTATATTGCTTGCCACAACTTGCTATATACTTAGCCAACTATCGTGTGTTCAATTAGTACATTGTGAGTAGTTAATAAATGTTTGGACTTGGAGACTTGTTGTCCGCTCCA
The DNA here is from genome assembly GCF_031877795.1 of Strix aluco. Taxonomy (NCBI): domain Eukaryota; kingdom Metazoa; phylum Chordata; class Aves; order Strigiformes; family Strigidae; genus Strix; species Strix aluco. The sequence goes on from NC_133970.1 coordinate 14,622,236, forward strand.
TTGGGGATTTGCAAATCTGAGTCACTTGTCCCCCTCGTCTGAGCGGGACATGACATTAAAATTGGCGTAGTCGGCAGGATCCCCTTCGGTGTCGGAAAGTCTTATGAGATACTGGTTCTCTATCCAACAAACTTGGACAGGGAGAACTGGGAATTGGCCCCTCAGCTATATTCTGGGAAAGGGTCGGAGGGATACCGATTCTCTATCCGATAAGGACAGGGAGAATTGGGAAGTGACCTCTCAGCTCTAAGCCAGGAGAGGTTTGAGCAGTGGCAAGCCATGACTGGCCAGGAAATGTCGGTGCTTGACTGCTCCCCTATTTTTGAGAAACTGAAGGAGTATAAGGCTTGTCCTCCTCCTTTAGTAGAGGTTTGGGCCCACGATAATTGGCATAATCCAGAAGCAGTGGCAAGCTATATCAGTGTGCTTGCGGGGCTGCAAGGGTCGTGACCAGGCAAAGGAAAAGCTGTAGTGTGCGCTGTATTGGGGGCAGCACTGACTGCAGCCCAAAAAAGAGAAACATGTTAAGAAACAACTAGAAGGGGAAATGATCAAATCCTTACAAGATCTGGTAAAAGCTCTCCAGGATCAATTGGTTGAGGAACGTAAAGTTACTGAACAAAAAGCTAAACTCTGGCAAGAGCAAACTGAAGTTCTGAAAAGCCAATTAGCTGATGAGCGTAACACCTCTCAGCGATTTCACACGGCTCTGTTAGATGCCTTGGACCGAGCAAAAATCTCACGGTCCGAAAAAGAGGGGAATGAACAAGAAACCTGCAACCGGACAGATCTCGGCTCTGTTCCGGATAGTGAACAGGGAGTTACGAGTCTGGCAAAAGCAGCAGCCAGACCCTTGTATCCAACAAAGGAGTTAGAGATAAGCCGAGAAACTTTTTACCTTGAAAATGAGGGGGCAAATTTAAGACCATTAATTAAAACAGAGACCACCGATGGTCACGGTGGAAGAGCTCCGCAGGTCACCATTCGAACTACACCATATCCAGCGACTGAGCTTGTGAAAATTCAGGACAAATATACCAGACGAGCTCAGGAAACTGAGACTGAATACGTGTGGAGGGTATCTTTGACTGGTGGCGACCGAATCTTGTTATCAGAAGATGAGGCCCAGGGGTACTGGGGGCCAGGGGTTTTCTTAGTTACTGACGACCAGACAGAGCCGTGGTCGTTAACTCAACGAGCTGCTTATTGGGCTGGGGGTCTGGACCCCTTGGAAAGGGGGATCCAGTATGTATTGAGACCCCAACCGTAAATCATTTGACTGAAAGTCTGCAGAAGGCTGCTTGTCTCCAATTAATGCATGACAGGCGTTTGGTTCCGCAGCAGCCTTCCCCGATGCTATTAATTGCTAACCCCGATCAAATGACTCCCCTGATTCGGGGCTTGCCGGACTCTTTGAAATCACATGCAGTACAACTACAAGATCGTTTGCAGAATGCATTAGCCCCACGAGGGGGGAGACGGGCGGGGGGAGAAGCCATGACCTGGGGAGAGATAGCTCAGGACTTAATAAATTATGGCCAGAGAATGGGCCTTACCAGGGGAACAGGTAAACCTAAACCCTCGGTACAGCAGAGTGGAACAGCAGGAAAATCCACCTCCTTCCCCTCTGCAAGTTTTAAGAGCAAAGAGAAACCTCTTGTGGACTGAGGGAATTGGACAGGGGATTCCCTGAGAGTTAATGGACGGTATGCCTGCTACAGTTTTAGAAAAGCTCATTCAAGGCTGGAAAGGCAAAAGGAAGCTGCCCCCCCCGCCCCCCCCAACCGAGCAGACCTTTCGGTCGAAGGGAGGGACAGAACTGAAAACTAATGAGATGGTGGTAATTGCTTCTCAAACACCAACTGCCCCTGAAGAGGACTTGATTGATTTAGGGTCGGGAAACTGGATGCGCCATCCCCAGTAAGTGAGCCGGGGGATGGCGGGTGGGTCCACTTAAGGCGGCTCATAGAGAATACTAAAGGAGACTTGTTGATTACCTTTCCGCTCAGCGCCCTTAAAACTCCAGTTACATTTCTAGTAGATACGGGTGCTCAGATCTCAGCACTCCAAACTGAGGTTGCCAAGCGGAATGGCATAATTGCTGACAAAAAGCAGATCTGGGTTACAGATGTTTTCGGGGACTCTAAGCCACAGCCGACTGCTCGGGTGAAATGCTGGTTACCTGGGAATGAAACTGCAACAGAGGCTGTTATGATCCTGGGAAATTTCCCCACGAATATCCTGGGACTTGACCTATTGAAGGGACAAGCCTGGGTGGATTCAAAAGGAAGGGAATGGAAATTTGGGTCCCCAACTGCCTCTATATGACTTTTACAGCAAGCGCCTGCACTTCCTCCTTCTAAAACTGTTAATGTGAAACCTTACGCCTTACCGTTAGGTGCCAGGGAGGGGATCACTCCGGTAATAGCAGAGCTGCGGGAGCAAGGGATAATCGTTCCAACTCACTCACCCTATAATTCCCCAGTGTGGCCAGTCCGTAAACCTAACGGAAAGTGGCGACTGACAATTGACTATCGGCGATTAAATGCCAATACAGGTCCTCTAACAGCTGCAGTGCCTAACATAGCTGAACTGACTGCAACCATACAGGAACAAGCCCACCAGATCTTAGCAACTATTGATGTGAAAGATATGTTCTTTATGGTCCCCATACAGGAGGCAGACAGAGATCGCTTTGCCTTTACATGGGAAGGCGTGCAATTTACTTTTACACGTCTCCCCCAGGGATATTGTCATTCGCTGGCCATCGCTCATTATGCACTAGGGCAGGAGCTTGCTCAAATCCCTCCTAGGGATGGGGTCAGGGTATATCAATATATTAATGATGTTCTGACTGGTAGCTCTGATGCTGCTGCAGTGGGACAGATCCAGTCAGGAAATCACCCTGCCCACCCACTAAACAACCAGGTGGATTATATTGGTCCTTTCTGGCTCTCTGAGGGAAAACGCTCTGTATTGTTGGGGGTGGAAATAGTGTCGGGCCTAACCCAAACAAAAGCTGTATCTTGAGCAACTGCAGAAAATACAGTGAAGGGGTTACAATGCTGGTTTAGCTGCTTCCCTAAGCCCAAATCGATCCAATCAGACAACGGTAGTCACTTTACTGCCGGGGTGGTTCAGGAGTGGGCTCGAGATGAAGGAATCCAGTGGGTTTTCCATACTCCATACTATCCCCAAGCGAATGGGATTGTGGAACGCACCAACAGACTTTTAAAGCAGGCCCTAAAACCCCTCGAACCAGGATGGCCACAATGGGTGCCAGATGCAGTAATGAAGATAAACAGCCAGTGGGGAATTAATGGATGCCCACGACTTACCATGTTCTGTCCTAAGCCTCCATCCATACTCGCCAGGAAAAAAGAGACTAAAGACCCTGCAAACCCGCTCCATTATCCTGGGCAACCTGTTCTAGTAGACTTGCCCACCATGGGGCAAGTACCCCAACCCTAAAAACTCCCAACAGTATTTGTTCATGGTTGGCTATTGATGCCCATGGGAAAGAATACTGCATCAATACCAGGTGGATTGTCCCTTCTTTCTAACCATTATTGTTTTGTTATGTATAGATTTGTTTTACAGGGCATTGATCCTGGACAACAGGAGACCTATGTTACTTTTAGCACTTTCAATGGTTGTAGGCATTATTGGCTAGTTATTATTTGTAATCTGCTTGCATTATTATATAATTTGTGGAATCATACCTGCTGAGTGTGGAATAAATCATTGCCAATCAATTACAATCAACAATCCAGGAAATTTTACAGGTACATTTAATGAGTTCACTTATTGGAAGGCTAACCTGGAGTTGTGCCTTAAGTTACCTTATTGGGAATCACCTCCAAAATTAAGGAAGCCTGTGAGTCACCTGTGACTGCAAACTGGTGCTTGCAAATACCAAACAGATTACAGTGCTAGCTCATATAACTGTATGTGGTCCTTACAACACCACATCCATCAACAGCAAGATGAAGTAATCAAAGACTAGCTGGAGGGGTCTGATCCCACAAATTAATCATTAATGAATTGTACCTGAATGTTAAATTGTATTCCCATTTAAATCCTTATAGACCTGCTAATGTGATTGTGTAACCTCAAATAGTTTTAGAAAATTTAACTTAGCAATTATATGTACTAAATAACTGAACAAGGTATGCCTTTAGGGAATTAAAGGTGCAGACCCAACAAGCATCTAAGATGGCGTTGCAGAATCTGGCTAGCATTGCTGAAGGAACATAGACTGTGCAGTGTGCTGAATCTAACTGAGGGAGAATGCTGCATCACCATCCACAATGCCACCACCTCTATAGAGGAGACCCGTGCCATGATGAAGAAGATCACCAACAGGACCAGAGAACTTCTTTGACTGATGGACTGGTTTGATGGATGGAACCCTGGGTCATGGGTCACATCACTGGGATCCTCAGGACTCACAGGGTGGGGAAGATGGCTTGTAAATATTAGTATTGTGATATTATGCAAATTTTTGTTTTTAACAGTATGCCTTGCAGTAGTTAGATATATGCTCTCTCACCTTCTGTCTTCTTTTTCCCTAGACCTTTTGAGATCACAACGGTCAATGAAGAACCTGGAGTGTTTGAGTCACGGCATGGAGGGTGTGAGAGATGAGAAACCAGGCCCGTGAGAAACTAAGAAAAACAGCCTGAGAAAGCAAAAGTTGAGGCTGATCGAAGAAATGCCTCAAACACTCGCAAGACAAAACTATGAGTCACAGGGTGCATTCTGTGGAGGTCGAAACTGATAAGGCTGCCCCAATAACACAAGATGCAGCTGGAGGAGGGAGCCCTGTGGAGACAGGACGGCTCTGCTCTGGTGCACCTGGACAAATTTCAAGGGCCATCTGTCCCGTGAATGACCTTTGCTTCATTATCCACTAAATGCATTTTAAAGTTAACACCCCTCAATATGCTAACGAGGGCTAACATGATCATGCTAATTACATCATCCCATGAAACACCTTACCCCTCCCCGTACATGGGATACGTAGGGATGTGGGTCGACCTAGGGGACGGACCCAAGGAAAGTGGGTATAAATCAAGAAGGGGGGCCCGGGAGAGTGCAGTGAAGCGAAGAAGACGGATGCCAGCAAAAAAGACGGCTGCCTCCTGTGCCTCCTGGAACCCTCGCTGGTGGGATCAGCGCAGAAACCCAGACCGGTGATCTGTATTTCCCCATTCCCTCTATCTCCCTCTTTTCCCTTTCCCATTAAGCAATGCAAGGCATATTGTATTGCTTGCCACAACTTGCTATATACTTAGCCAACTATCGTGTGTTCAATTAGTACATTGTGAGTAGTTAATAAATGTTTAGACTTGGAGACTTGTTGTCTGCTCCATTGGGGATTTGCGAATCTGAGTCACTTGTCCCCCTCGTCTGAGCGGGACGTGACATGGGGATGGTATTTTTAGATGTGTTTTTATTTCTCACTATCCTACTCCATTATTACTTGGTGTCCTGGTTTCAGACATGATAGAGTTAACTTTCCTTGGGCTGAGAGGGAGCACAGCTAGAGGGCCGGTCCTGATCTATCTTTGGAGCATTCCATATCGTGTGACGTCATGCTCAGTATATAGGCGGACGTGTGCTCTCTCACACCCGTTTTTCGGTTTCCGGGTTGGTGTGGCAGGATTTCTGGTGCAGTCGGGGTCACTGCTGGGGACGGGCTCCATACCGGTCGCCATTTGGTGAGCCACTTCTGCATTTTACCTGTTTTGGACTTACTATAATTAATGTTGTTTTTGTTAATATTAGTAAATTTTTTTTATTCAACCTACAAATTTCTTCTTTTGTCCCTCCCCTATTTCACCAGAAGGGGGGAGGGGGGGGGGGGGAAGTAAACAACTGGCCACGTGGCGATTGGCTACCAGCTGATTTCAAACCACAACAGTTTTTGGCACCCAACGTGGGGCACAAGATTTGAGATAATGACAGAATGGGTAAAAATGTTGATTGCTTGGATCCTTAAGATTTAATCACCTCATTTGCAATATGTATTTCCCATGCTGTTGCTCACAGTCCGTGAGAGTTGGGTTAATATCTTGTTTTTGCTGTACTATGTGATGCTCATCTATGATGGGGGGCTGTCATCGGCACTGGGGCTATTTACAATTGTGTTGGAGGAATTCAGGAATTTCAGATACCTTTAGAATGCTGATATTAACATGGTCGTCTTACTGCTAGGAGCTAGTGTGTTCCTGCATGTGGTTCAGGTTTTGTTCAGGGTTAAGCAACTATTTAAGAGTATCACCTGGAAACCTACCCAAAGAATGGAGAATAATGAGTGGCTGGGTGTGTGGAGTAGCATGGGCAAGTACCTAGAACAGTGGGCACCTCCGGTGTATTGGAACTTCACTCCTGCACAGGTTCAGAATCCTGAAGAACTAGTAAACTATTTCGAAAAAATGTATGTTGTCACCCGAGTAATTCCAGAGAGGCACGTCTCACTGCAACATGCTGGGGCCTGGCCCACACTTACCGAGTGCTATTAAACACTGTTCAGCACCCTCAAGAGGAAGAGAAGGGCTCTGGATCTGGTAACCAAGTAACAGACAGTGCAACCACTCCAAAATCCACAACAGAAACTGCAGCCACTACAAGCCCGAGGACAGGCGCTGCAGCTGAATCAGAGAACCAACCCATGACGGTGTCAGTTGCTCCCATACAGAAGAAGAAATACACAAGAAAATCCCCTCGCAGCGTACAGGGTGACGATGAACCAGGCCCATCACGAGAACAAGAGGAGGAGGCAGAGCCAGTGATAGTCACCCCATCCTTATCCCTGAGCGGGTTGCGAGACATGCGAAAAGATTTCAGCCACCATGCAGGTGAGCAACTCATTACCTGGCTGCTCCGATGCTGGGATAACGGGGCCAGTAGCGTGGAATTAGAGGGTAGGGAGGCCAGGCAGCTGGGATCCCTGTCTAGGGAAGGGGGCATTGACAAAGCCATTGGAAAGAAGACACAAAATCTCAGTCTCTGGAGGCGACTCCTGTCAAGTGTGAGGGAGAGGTATCCCTTCAAGGAAGATTGTGTATGTCATCCCAGTAAGTGGACCACCATGGAGAGAGGCATTCAATACTTGAGGGAGCTAGCTGTATGGGAAATGGTTTACTATGACCCAGATGATGCACGGCTACCCACAGATCCAGATGAAGTCCAATGCACCCGGCCCATGTGGAGGAACTTTGTACGGAGCACACCCTCATCATATGCCAATGCATTAGCTGTAATGGACTGGAGAGACGAAGAGGGACCAACAGTGGATGAACTGGCTCGCCGACTACGACAACATGAAGAAAGTCTCTCTTCCCCCCTCATCGCAGCTGTGGAGAAATTATCTCAAGAATTCCAGCAATTTAAGAGGACATGTCCTAGTCCCCACCTGCACGGACTAGAATCTCGGCTATCAGGAGCAGATATTTCTCTACTCCAGGAAACCGGTACACACCACGGGGGAAGCTGTGGCATCGCCTGCGTGACTATGGAGAAGACACGAAGAAATGGGATGGAAAACCTACCTACCTCCTAGAAGAGCGGGTATGTGAGTTGGAAGGAAGAACAAGTACAAAACGGGGTTCTTTTAGGAGAAATGCTGCTCCGGTTTCCAGTAATCAAGTGCCCAAACAGAGCAGAAAGGTCAACTTCGCTCACGATCCTATGAGAAGAACTTCTGACTTGTATTCACAAGAAATAAGTGATCAAGATGAGACTGAAATCCATGCACACCACACTAACCCATTTGTCATTAGCGGATATTATGACCAACATTAGAGGGGCCCTGCCTCCAGCCAGGCGGAGGACAGGGACAATCAAGTTTATTGGCCTGTGTGGATGTGATGGCCTGGCACCTCTGACCCCCAGCAGTATAAGGCTTTAGTGGACACTGGTGCTCAATGCACCCTAATGCCGTCACATTTTAAAGGGACAGAACCCATTTGTATTTCAGGAGTGACAGGGGGGTCTCAACAGCTGACTGTATTGGAGGCTGAGGTGAGCCTAAGTGGAAAAGAGTGGGAAAAACACCCCACTGTGACTGGCCCAGACGCTCCATGTATTCTTGGCATAGATTATCTCAGGAGAGGGTATTTCAAGGACCCAAAAGGGTATTGGTGGGCTTTTGGTATAGCTGCCTTGGAAACAGAAGGAATTAAACAGCTGTCTGTGTTACCTGGTCTCTCAGAGGATCCTTCTGTTGTGGGATTGCTGAGGGTCAAAGAACAACGGGTGCCAATTGCCACCACAACAGTGCACCGACGGCAATACCGCACCAATCGAGACTCTGTAATCCCTATCCATAAACTGATTCGTCAGCTAGAGAGCCAAGGAGTCATCAGCAAGACACACTCCCCCTTTAATAACCCCATATGGCCAGTGTGAAAGTCTAATGGAGAGTGGAGATTGACAGTGGACTATCGTGGCCTGAATGAAGTCATGCCGCTGCTGAGTGCTGCCGTGCCAGACATGCTAGAGCTTCAGTATGAGCTAGAGTCGAAGGCAGCCAAGTGGTACGCCACGATTGATATTTCTAACGCATTTTTCTCCATCCCTCTGGCAGCAGAATGCAGGCCACAGTTTGCTTTTACCTGGAGGGGTGTCCAATACTCCTGGAATCGACTGCCCCAGGGGTGGAAACACAGCCCCACCATTTGCCATGGACTGATCCAGACTGCACTGGAACAGGGGGAAGCCCCGGAACACTTACAGTACATTGATGACATCATTGTATGGGGTAATACAGCAGAAGAAGCTTTTGAGAAAGGGGAAAAAATAATCCAAATCCTTCTGAGAGACGGTTTTGCCATAAAACGTCGCAAGGTCAAGGGACCTGCACAAGAGATTCAGTTTTTAGGAGTAAAATGGCAAGATGAACATCATCAGATTCCAATGGAGGTGATTAATAAAACAACAGCTATGTCCCTGTCGCGGATGAAAGTATTGACATGGTAATGATTTAGTAAGAAATCTAGATTTATTAATAACTAACAGCAATTTATTATTATTACAAAATAATTCAGAAATGCTGAAAGAAAGGAAAGCGACTTATTCACAGATTCTAAAATGACAAGATTCACACTAACTTACTTAACGGTACCTTAATTTATACATATATACATGCACATACACAAAACATACACACACACAGACAAAAGTATTTGGATCCAGTAGAATGAACTCAAAACGTACAAACACACACACAGAAACGAATGTATCTGGATCCAGTAGAATGAAGTACGTACCCACACACCAATAAACAGAGAGAGAACGGGTGAAAGAGAAGCTAGCTCAAAGGAAAATTTCCCTCTCGAGTTTAGAGTAAATACTCACAATGCCTTGGCATTCCTCAACGGGCGATAATTGAGACTCGAGCGGGGGACTTCGCCCTGGCCTTCCGTCTGGAGCAGACGACACCTTAAGGGTTTGGTACCTGAGAGGCGTCCCAGCTCAGGGGAGATGCTGGTCACAGGCCTGCTGCGATCCAGGAGAGCTCAAAGGGTCTCACTTGGGGTCGCCATTTATAGGGTCCAAGATAATTGACTTTTGTCAGATACCATCTGTGGCAGGTGCATCCGCCCAGTGAAAGCAGAGCTTCTTGGGTGCTGAAGTGTGGCAGCTTCTGGCTGTCTTTGTTTTCAAGGTCTCGCGGTAGTTGAGACCTTTGACCAATGGGAGCCACTATTGACTACAGGTCAGATTCGGCCTGGGTATAAACGAAGTCCCCTGGGGGAGCCATTTTGAGCTCGTCCCCTGGAGCAGCATGCTGCGGCCGAGGACTCTCCCCTTGGGTTCGGGATGCCGCCCAAGGAAACTCCTCGAGGTGCCTTGGGTCGGGACGCTGCCCTGAGCAGGTCCTCGAGGTTGAGAGCCCTCACTTGTCAGGTGAGTGATAGAGCATTTTGGGTTGTCGTTAAACCCTAGGTAGTGAAGTTTTGTTTGCATTTGGGGTTGCCGTTAAACCGCTGGGGTGTGGGGCTTTGTAAAGTGTTTTGGGTTGTTGTTAAACCCCAGAAAGTTATTCTGTTCTCCTCTTGCGGACATTCGAATCTGTAACTTATGGAGAGCTGGTTGGTTGTTTTATTAAAAAAAAAATTTATTTATTTTTTTAAAACTGGTGGTGGGTTGCTCATTTGGAAGCCTCCGTAACAATTGGCGTAGTCGGCAGGATGTTGATAGAGGAGTTGTTACAGAAATATAGTCGTGCCCCTTCTCCTTTAGAGATACAATGGGCGAAGGAGAGGCGGTTTGATCCGGTAGAAGTTGCGAGAAAGTTGGAACAAAGCCCTGGAAGTTGGTGGATAAGCGGAAGTGAAGGACAAATGTGTGTCATATTATGTGCCTGCTTGATTCAGGCGCAGGATTATTTTGTAGCAGTGGAGAGAGATGCCCTGGAGGAGCAGTTGGAAATTGATCGTTTAAAGACAGAGTTATTATGAGAAAGAGAGAGAAGGTTGTTATTAGAGAAAAAAATTGAAATTATGCTGGCACGAGCAAAAAAGCCCCCTAGTGTTGTTCAGATTCGAAAGTTAATTACCAGTGTAGATCTTGAGGTGTGGGATGGAGATATTTGGGGAGAGTTTGATGAAAGTGGCTCGGAGGAAAGAAAGGAGTTGGAGGAAAGACATGTGCGACCTTTCATTGAAACAGAAAGGCATACAGGTCCACAAGGTGGGAACCCCTGAACCACTGTTCGCACAACCCCCTGGACGGGACGTGAGCTTCAGGTTAAATATTCACGTAAACCCGTGTTTTGCTGATTAAGGATACCAATTAAACTCGGACACCAGAGTGAAAAGAGCAGGCGTGCTTTACTAGTGATAACCAAGTAATGTAACAGCGTAATACAGAAAACATGCAGTAAGAATAAGCAGAACAGTGCACTTAAAGCAACAAACAGAGTAATGCATCAAATCATTACTACACGAGAGAGAGAGAGAATAGTAATTAAGAGAAATACATCACCACTTGCATATATTATCATCATCATCCAGACCCGCAGACGCTGGGCAGCCCCGGTTACAGCGAGGATTTGCAGAGCCTGTCCCTGCAAGTGGGAAATCCTACGCGGTGCGTCCACCCGTAGGTGAGGCTTCCAAAGTCGCTGTGAGCGGGTCCAGCCTTATATACCAGAGATAGACAAGCCAGAATAGCTGGCACCTTTGTTTTGAGCGGAAAGTTTCTGGTTTCATCCTCCTGTTGGATTCCACCCAAAGCCTGGCCAGGGCTCGGGGGGGGAGACCAAGGGAGTTTCTAACAAGGCCAAATACTTGGGTTCTCAGCCTTGAAGAAGGCTGCGAAAGGAAAGTCGGATACATTCTCTCCTCACTACTGATTATATTTTGTCTTTCACTAGTGAGTTTACATATTTTATTAATGACTACATGCTAAGTTAGCAGCTTCAGCTTGGGGCCTGTTGCTCAGGCTGCAGTATTTCAATGCTTTAGCACTTTTTACACCAGCATAAGTGGGTTGTTATAACTTAGTACAATACCTACTAGCACAATGGTTATCAGTTATAAAATATACAGGATTCATCTATAGGTCAACTCAGGCTTGGGCCTGTTGTCCAAGCCTTAGCACTTCAACCCGGTGAAACTGAAACTGAGTATTTGTGGAGAGTTTCTTTGACGGGGGGGATCGAATTCTGTTGAGTGATGACGAGGCGGGAGGTTTCTGGGGTCCCAGAGTGTTTTTAAGTGATGGACCAGCAGGTAACCAGTCGATAACATCTCGAGTGGCTTACTGGGCTGGGGGTGTGGACCCGAAGGAGAGGGGCGAACCTGTTACCATTAAAGTAAAGGGACTGTCGGACCTGACGGAGGGATTACAAAAGGCGGCTGGCATTCAGGTGATGTATGAGAGGGGACGGTGCGGAATCCCACTTGCGGCGCCGGTGGATCCCAGCCACCTTAAACCTCTCATCAGAGGGCTCCCGGATGCCTTAAAGATCCATGTCCAGTCCCTCAGAGAAAGGGTGCAAAGAGCTATTGAATGTAATCAGCGAAACCCCTCCAATCCTCATGTACATGTGTTAACGTGGGCAGAAGTATTATATGATCTGGTTGCTTATGGACGAGAGATGGGCTGGACTGATTTGAGTGGGAGTGGGGGTGAAGATAGGAGGGTTCGACAAGTCAGTTGAACGACCTCCCCCGCTGAACAGCCTTTTGGTAGAGAGTTTGAATCGCCCCGAGATAAGCCAGGTCGATTTTATGAGTCAGGAAGGAATGATCTCTGGCGGAAGGCGTTGGCACTGGAGGTACCCCGGGCAGCCGTTACATGGACAATCTACTGATAATATCTTAAAGTTGGTGGAATTGCTGGAGGGGAAAACTCGAGAACAAAGGGAAACACAGGTAACCATACTCCCTCAGGAAGGGAAAATTAACCCTTTTGTGGCATCGAGGGGGGATTTTGAGAGAGTCAAAAAACTAGTAGCTGCAGTTTGGGGATCGGGCCGCCCACTCCGCATGGTGAATTCCTGCCAATGGTCCGCTGACAAGGAACCTTATATACATATCCCTGTGGGTCCTAAACGGATAAGTTTGGAGTTTTTAATTGACACAGGGGCTCAAGTTAGTGTTTTAAATAGACAACAAGCCACTGAATTAGGACTTAAACCATCGAGGAATTTTATAAATATAGTAGGTGTGATGGGGGCAATAGAAAAATCTCCCCTAGTGAGAACACAATTTTGGTTACCAGGGGAAAAGAGGATGACAGTGTTGGAAGTGGCTTTAAGTCCTTACAAAGGAAATATATTGGGGTTTGATGTTTTGGCAGGTAAACAGTGGTGTTTGCCAGATGGCAGAGTGTGGAGTTTTGGAGGTAGGGGTATAGGAACTGTTCATGTAAAAACTTTGCAGGTTGCTCCTTTATTACCACAATCTAAAGTCACCTGTGTTTCACAATATCCATTGCCAACTGCTGCTAAACAGGGCATTTTAGAAGTGATTAATGATCTTGAAAAAAGAGGAATTATAAGTCAAACACATTCCCCTTATAACTTTCCAGTTTGGCCAGTCCGCAAGCCAGATGGGCATTGGCGGTTAACAATTGATTATCGGAGATTGAACAGTAATACCCCACCTTTAACAGCTGCTGTCCCAAATATATCATCAGTAGTAGCAGCAATACAGGCAGCTTCTCACCTATGGATGGCTGCTTTAGATGTTAAAGACATGTTTTTTATGATTCCTCTGAGAGATGAAGATAAGCCTCAGTTTGCTTTTACCTGGGAGGGGATTCAATATACTTTCAATCGACTCCCACAAGGGTATAAGCATTCTCGCACTATTGTTCATAATGCTTTGGCCAAGCTTCTCAACACGGTGGAGGTGCCGTTGGGTGTTCACATATACCAGTATATAGATGATATATTGGTGGGTGGAAATACTAAAGAACAGGTAGGACAAGTGGCTGAGATCATTTGGGACCTGTTAACTAAAAATGGGTTAGATATTCCACCCTCTAAGTGTCAAGGTCCTGGACAAGAAATTAAATTTTTAGGAGCTTGGTGGGTGGCCGGAGCAATTGCAGTACCTGATGATACTTTATCAGTTATTGAGAAGGGACAGATACCAGGTAATAAGGTAGAACTACAAAAACTGCTGGGTACGTTGGGTTATTGGAGGAAACATATACCAGGGTTTTCAGTAATTGCTTGCCCTTTATATGATTTGCTTCGGAAAAATAGAGAGTGGGCTTGGACGTTACAGTATACAGAGGCCCTGAATGTTTTAAAGGATGAACTTAAAACCTATCAGAAGTTGGGGCTCTTTCATCCACAGGACCCGTTGAGGGTGGAGTGGGGATTTGCAGAACATGCCTCCTATTGTGGTGTGTTCCAGAAGGGACCACAAGGACTGGCCAGACCTCTGCTATTTTCTTCCACTTCATTTAAGGAGACTGAACAGCGGTATACAGAGTAGGAAAAGAGACTCCTCTCACTTGTTAGGGCAGTTAAGGAAACAGAGAGATTACGTACCACACAGGATATTGTAGTACAAGGCCCTTTTCTTCTTTTAAATTCAGTTCTTAAGGGGTCATCTCCCCCTGAAGGGGTAGCTCAGAAGGCTACGGTACGTAAGTGGTATGCCTATTTAGAGGGAGTTAGCCAGTTATTGCAGTTAAGAGAGGGCCCAGTTAAAATCTCTAAGCTCCAGCAACCTATAAATTTAGATTTGGCTTTGTTAAGTCAACCCTATAAACCTTCCCCAATCAAGGAGGCACCTGAGTTGACTATAGATTCAGATATACAGGGAGTTTGGTTCACTGACGTATCTGCCTGTCGGGTGGAATCGAAATGGCAATATAAAGCAGTAGCTTTAGAAATTGGTACTGGTAAGACAATTATAGAGGAGGGAGAAGGTAGTGTGCAGTGGGGGAGTTACGTGCTCTTTTGCTAGCAGTAGAAAACGGTGCCACCATGATTTATACTGACTCCTATGCAACTTATAAGGGTGCTACAGAGTGGATATGCCAGTGGGAATCTAATCAGTGGCAGGTAGGTCGTATAGAGGTGTGGAGAGCTGGGGATTGGCAACGATTGTTGGAAATAAGTAGATCGCGACCCCTGAAGGTGGGGTGGGTAAAGGGCCATGCAAGAGATGGAACCCGTGCTGCAAAATGGAATCAACAAGTAGATCATTTGGCCCAAATTAGGGTAATTAATAGTGATAAAGGAGATTGGGATCGATTGGCTGAGTGGCTACATATTAAGCGAGGTCACTCAGGGAAAACAGATCTCTATTATGAGTGTCGGTCATGAGGATGGCCTGTGTCAATGAAGATGTGTGAAGCAATTCTTACGGCTTGTCCACAATGTCAAGTGAGGCTTAAGATTAACCATCCAAATCAAGCACCAGCCCAACATATTAAAGAAGGTAAGGCACTTTGGAGCACCTGGCAAGTTGATTATGTTGGTCCTTTAAAGCCATCTCATGGAAGAAGATACATCTTGGTGGGAGTAGAGGTGGTATCGGGACTAAATATGGCTACAGCTGTTAATGTAGCTACTGGAGACCAAACAATCCGAGTTTTAAGAGGATGGTTTGGTATTTTGCCCATTCCTGAATGTATTCAGAGTGATAATGGGTCACATTTTACAGCTGCAGTGGTGCAAGACTGGGCACGAGGGGAAGGTATCAAGTGGGTGTTTCATACACCATATTACCCTCAAGCTAATGGCATGGTTGAGCGAATTAATGGCTTGATTAAGAAACATGCCAATGTTTCACGGCCTAATTGGGACATGAGATTGGCACAAGCGGTTTTTATTGTTAATAACCGCTGGGGACATTATGGGAATCCAAAAATACGAGCATTTTGTCCCATGGGATTGTCAGGTGGTGATGCTCCTGTATTTGACAATCATAAGGGCCAGTGTCCCCTGAAAATATATGCAGGCCAGCCTGTCATGGTGAAGTTGCCCTCAGTTGGCATTGTGCCTATGACCCTGGTAAAATCTAGGGGTTTATATGCCTGGGAGGCTTTAGATAAAGGTGGGAAAACCCACCGAATTAGTGCCCGATGGATAATCCCTGATTTTTAACTTGATGCCTGGGTTTTGATCCGAGGCCTAGTTCTGGTTTTTTTATTAGGATTTTGGAGGAATAGATGATTTCGACATCCTGCCTGGCCGTGGGGATCCATATGGACAATCAAGACTCGGATGACAACGGGGTGGTGAATGAGTCTTGTGAAATTGGAAGTCCTCAGAAGAATGTGATTGGACTTGGTGTTGCTATATTGGGCATTGATTGATTAATTGGATATGTTTGAATTTTCTTTGTTGGGATGGTTAATCAGCTTCCTCAATTTTGATTGTAAAATGTTGTATGGTTGGAGGGTTGGTTGTTTAAGACTTGATTGTATAATCATCTAGGGATGACAATCCATAACGAGTATGGAGACTCACCAGGACCGCACTCCCTTTTAACCTTGGAGGCAAGAGGTGACTGCACCACCACTTCAAGGAAACCAGCCGAATCATGACTGTAGTCACGGGGTGGATTGTGGCAGGTGCATCCGCCCAGTGAAAGCAGAGCTTCTTGGCTGCTGAAGTGTGGCAGCTTCTGGCTGTCTTTGTTTTCAAGGTCTCATGGTAGTTGAGACCTTTGACCAATGGGAGCCACTATTGACTACAGGTCAGATTCGGCCTGGGTATAAATGGAGTCCCCTGGGGGAGCCATTTTGAGCTCGTCCCCTGGAGCAGCACGCTGCGGCCGAGGACTCTCCCCTTGGGTTCGGGACGCCGCCCAAGGAAACTCCTCGAGGTGCCTTGGGTCGGGACGCTGCCCTGAGCAGGTCCTCGAGGTTGAGAGCCCTCACTTATCAGGTGAGTGATAGAGCGTTTTGGGTTGTCGTTAAACCCTAGGGAGTGAAGTTTTGTTTGCGTTTGGGGTTGCCATTAAACCCCTGGGGTGTGAGGCTTTGTTTTATGTTTCGGGTTCCCATTAAACCCCAGGCAGTGAAGTTTGTGTTTGGGGTTGCCGTTAAACCCCTGGGGAGTGGGGCTTTGTAAAGTGTTTTGGGTTGTTGTTAAACCCCAGAAAGTTATTCTGTTCTCCTCTTGCGGACATTCGAATCTGTAACTTATGGAGAGCTGGTTGGTTGTTTTATTAAAAAAAAAATTTATTTATTTTTTTAAAACTGGTGGTGGGTTGCTCATTTGGAAGCCTCCGTAACACCATCTGGTGCCTTCCAACAGTTGCACAAGAACTTCATGAATGTGCAACTCTGTTATTGTTCCCATTTGACCACATCCCAGGCACAGGTGTGACAGGCCTTTAGGAGATGATGGGCCATTTTAACTGTTTCTGAGCATTCGGGAGGGGCAGGAGCCAGGCTCATTATCAGTCCTTATCTCCACAGATTGGTGTATAGCTCCGGGGATGTGGGTGGAATCGCAAGTAGCACCAAGCAGCCCAACAAGGATGGGCAGGGAGGGGTAAGAATTGCACCACCACAATCCACCCCGTGACTAAAGTCAATTTATCTTGTCCATAGAGTGGCAGTGTGGTTGCCTCTTGCCTCTATGCCTATAAATAGAGGATGCCATAATCCAATTACAGTTGAAGGAAATTTTGTGTTTGATTAGCTTCAGAAAAAAAAACAACCCTATTTTGGGATAGTATATACACACGGGGATACTTTTGTAACTGAGTAGTCTGTTTAACCATCCTCCAAACCTTAATATACAATATGATTATGAGCAGTAAACATATTCAAATTAGAATTAAGAAAATCATGACCGGGTGGAACATGGAATTAAACAGTCCTGTTGTGGTTAGTGACCATCCAAATAAGCTTTCCCACCATAGATGTTCTCCATCCCTTTGACTCTCGTTAGCACTTGGATGTATTTCTTTTATATCATGCTGGACCGTGATAAAAGTCTTTTGTCCAGGTTTTAAAGGGTAGGCACAGTTCTGCAGAGACTCTCATATTAAAGACGAGGATTGTTTTCACAGGGCTACTGGTGGGCTTGCTGGATGTGGTGTTTGTTTCCACGATGTTGTTGATGGAGTTGGCTATTTCTGAAAAGGAAAGAAAAGAGAATGGTCTCGGGGCAGGGGGAAGGTGAACAGGTTACCCCTTAGGATGCAGGATAAATCCATCTAGTACTGATTTTGTTTTACTCCATTATTGTCAATAGCATTCCATGCTAGAAATAGGGGGGGGTGCATCTAAAATTGGTGAAGGTTAAAGGGTTGTTGTAATGCTAGTGGGTCAGTATTAATAGGCATTTGTAATTTAGAAACTTTTGTGTATCCTTCAGCCAATCACATTTCATCTGCCACGCCCACTAGATAGGTATACCATTTCCTAATTGTAGGGTTTTGTGCAATTCCCTCTGGGGGGAGGGGTGTTTTGCTGATTAAGGATACCAATTAAATTCGGACACCAGAGTAAAAAGAGTAGGTGTATTTCACTGGGGATAACTAAATAATGTAACAGAATAATACAGAAAACATACAATAAGACAGAATATTGCACTTAAAGCAAACAAATAGGAAAATACAGGGTAATGCATCAAATCATTACTGCCTGAGAGAGAGAATAGTGATTAAGAAAGATCCATCACCACTTGCACACGTTACCATCGTCCAGATCCGCAGTTGCTGGGCAGCCCCGGTTACAGCGAGGATTTGGAGAGCCTGTCCCTGCAAGTGGGAAATCCTACACGGTGTGTCCACCCATAGGTGAGGCTTCCAAAGTCGCTGTGAGCGGGCCCAGCCTTATATACCAGAGATCGACAAGCCAGAATAGTTGGCACCTTTGTTTTGAGCGGAAATATCTGGTTTCAATCTCACATTAGATTCCCCCAGAGACTGGCCAGGGCTCAAGGGAGAAGCTAAGGGAGTTTCCCTGCTTATCTAGTTGGATTATGAGCAGGATCACACATCAGGTCACAGTGCCAGACAACTGTCTCTGTGGCCCTGTTATTTTATCCACACACAAAGAAAGATAAAGATACATTCAAGATAGCTACATCTTCCATACATATTTCACTAATGATTACGTACTGAGTTAGCAGTTTCGGTTCAGGGCCTGTTGTTCAGGCTTCAATACTTCCACTTTTTACACCAGCATAGGTGGTTTGTTATAACTCAGTATAATAGCTACTAGCACAATGGTTATCAGTTATAAAATATACAGGATTCATCTATAGGTCAATTCTGGCTTGGGCCGGTTGTCCATGCCTTAGCACTTCAGGGAGCAGTCCTCTTTAAAGGGACCTCTAGTTTGGACAGCTTGTTCTTGATGTGTTTTCTTAACTTGTGTAATTCCACAGACTAAAGACAAAAGATCCTTTTCCCACTCCGAATATTTTTGTTCTGTCTTTTTAAATGCAGTTGAGCTAAACAGTAAAGGTCTCCTTGGTCACTCAGGACCGATTTGAAATAAACTACAGTAAGTGCCATGTTCTGCAAAACCCAGTTTTGCTATGATAGGGTCACGAGGATGGACAGGTCCTAAGAATTTATATGTTTTTAATTCTAGTATCAGAGTTTTAATCACTTCTTCATGTTCTGAATCCCAACTCCACGGTTTTCCTTTTGTAAAGCGAATACAGTGGACAGGCAATGGAGGATCCAGGTACATGTTTTCTCCAATATCCTAAAGTTCCCATTAGCTGTTGTAATTTTTTTTCTAGATTGGGGCATTTCTGATTGTTCTATTTTATTTAGAGTATCTGGTGGAATTGCTGCGCTTCCAGCAATCCACTAAGTGCCCAGAAATTTCACTTCTTTACTTGGTCCCTGACATTTTTCAGGTGGAATTTCAATTTTTGCCTCATGCAATGTTTGCCAAACTGTTGCTGCCACTTCTCCCACCTTGTTAGGAGGGGGTCCTCCAATTAGAATATCATCTATATACTGATATAGTTTTACCTCTTCAGGGAGTTAAACTATCAGTAAAAGTTCAGCAAGTGCAGCATGAGCAATTGTGGGTGAGTGTTTATACCCCTCTGGGAGTCTGTTAAAGGTATATTGGATGCCCTCCCATGTAAAAGCAAATTTTTCTTTATCATCTTCCCATAAGGGAAGAACATGTCTTTCACATGTAGCACTGCCAGCCAAGGATGTGCAGGGACTTGCAGTGTAGCAGTTAAAGCTGCAATGTTGGGAACTGCCGCTGTCAATGGGGCTGTACTGGCATTTAAACGCCGATAATCGACTGTTAAACGCCACCTCCCGTCTGGTTTGCGGACTGGCCAGACAGGAGAATTGTATGGGGGGTGAGTTCTGAAAATAATCTGTCATTTTTCTAAATCTGCAATTACTTCAGAAATTCCAATTCATGCTGTAGCAGAAACTGGATTCTGTGGGACGTTAGTAATTTTTGATTTAGGAAGTGCTGGAGCTGCACGGAGTACATGAACTGGGGCAGTACATCGATTTTTATTAGGGTTAGGGTTGCCAATTGAACCAAAAGTCCACAGACTACTGTCTGGCAAACACCAGGTCTGGCCATTCAATGCCATCAAAACCCAGGATATTTTCACAGTCCTCCTTGATCGCAAAGCGATGTTATACTTTTTTTTCAGGGAGCCTTAAATTAACTTTTGCTGTCTGGCACACAGCGCTGGTTCCTGTAACTCCGGCAATTTTAACCTTTTGCCATCCAGGTCATATGCCTAGTTTATCGGCACCTCGCTGTGTAATTACTGAAATTTGTGCACCAGTATCAATCATAAATTTTGTTAATTGTTGTTGAGGACCAAATGAAATTAAAATGTAAGGGCCGTTCTCATTTAACCACTGATAAGCTTTTACTTGCCGTCCAGGCAGGCCCAATTGCCATCCAGGCTTTACCAGGTTTTTTTTTTGATCTTGTGTTTTGCAACTGATCCCCTTGAGGGAGGAAAGAGTCATCTCTTTCTCTGGGAGTTGGCACATTTGAAGCGTTACATTTTTGAAATGCCTGAATCAGACTCAGAATGACGCCGGTAGGCTGTCTCTGAATCGCGGCTCTAGGAATTCCTAGTGACAATGCTTGCTTCCACAGTTCATTTCTCCACTCCTGACCCCTAGACTGTCGGTCAGAGGGTTTTTGTTCCTGAGAATTATTTTGATGCAATTGTTTAATTTGCCTAACAGTGCAACCTATATTTTTTTTGTTTCATTGGGAATTTTATTCCGTCCCATTTCTCGGGCATGATTTATAGTTTCATGCATTAATGTTGCCCAAGTGGGTAATACTCTTGGTTCTAATTCTCCTCCCCACTATTTCCAACAGTTTGTGTTAGATTTACCAATTCCTTATAATTTAAGTCTCTCTGGATCTCACCCCATTTTGCAATGGTAAAAGGTTTGAGCATGGCAGGGGCTCCTTTTATCAGCAGTTTGAGTATAGCAGGAGCTACAGCTGCTGAAACAGGTACATCAGTAGGATTACACTGATGCATGGCTGGAATACAGGCAGCTTTTGTAAAAGCTGCAGAGAGGTCATTTAGATATTTGATAGGTATTAACAGAGGTTCTCCTCTCTCTAAGGCATCAATGCCACCAGCTCAATATGCCACTCTGCTTGTTAGTGAGTGGGGGTCATTCGGGGGGTTGGGACCAGCATCCAAAAAGACACCAGGACCCCAATATCCACTGGCTTCATTGCCATCTAGTAAAATTCTATCTCCCCCGTTTAGAGAAACTCTCCATAGGTATTCAGTTTCAGTTTCTCCAGGCTTACGGCGGTAACAATCTTGTAAATGAGCTATTTGAATTGGATCAAAAGGGGTTGTTTTGCTGATGCGACTTCTCACACCACCCCGAGGTCCTGTTCTTTCTTCTGTTTTAATAATTGATCTGATTGGAAGTGGGGGAGACTCAGGTGGTTGAAAATAATTATTTTCATCTGAGTCATTATTGTGTATATCGCTCCACATGTTACCATCCCAGTCTTCAGAGGACACAATTAATTTTCTGGTTTCAACTATATCAGGGGGTTCGGAGACTGCATTAGCATCATTAAAACACGTTCCCCCAGTTTTTGTTGTTTTAGTTGGGATTCCTTAAGTTGTTTTTGCAGCTGCTCTAATTTAATCGATAAGAGCAGATTGGTGGATTTGTGCCCTGTAATCTCATCTTGTAAATTTTGTATTTTACGATTAACCTTCTCTCGTTCATGACAGGCAGCTTCGAGGCACACTCCCAGCATTTTACAAATCATACCTTTATTTTTTCCAAATTTAGTTGCACCTCTAGCATTAGTTAACCATTTTTCTACCTGTGGTGGTTTGACCTTGGCTAAATGCCAGGTACCCACCAAGTCGCTCTGTCACTTCCCCCCCTTTCCCCTTTTTTTCTCAACAGGGCAAAGAGGGGAAAGAAAATAAAATAGGAAAACAAAACAACCCTTGTGGGTAAAACAACAGCAGTTTTAATATAAGCAAAGCGAAGCAAAGGTCCGCGCGCGGAAGCAAAAAAAAGAAAACAGATTTATTCTCTACTTCCCATGAACAGGCCATGTCGGGCCTTCTCAGGAAGCAGGGCTCCCATACGCGTAGTGGTTGCCTCGGAGGACCAAGGGTGACCCCACCCCCTTCCTCCTTTCTCCCAGCTTTATACTCGAGCAGACGTCATATGGTCTGGAATATCCCTTTGGTCAGTTCGGGTCAGCTGTCCTGGTTGTGTCCCCTCCCAAGATCTTGCCCACCCCGTCCCACTGTGGGGGGGAAATGTCAGAAAGAACCTTGGTGCTGTGTAAGCACTACTCAGCAGTAGCCACACCACCAGTGTGCTATCAACACCCTGCCAGCTCCCAACATAAAACACAGCACCATGAGGGCTGCTACAGGGGAAAACCAATTCTGGCTCAGCCAGACCCGGTACACTACCTCTTCCCAGTTGTGCCAATTATTATAAGCCCAATCCTCTGGGAAGGCGGGATATGGTGGGTGTCCTGGTTCAGCTAGGATAGGGTTAAGTTTCCCCAGCAGTGGGGAGGGAGCTCTAGCCGGGGTATTCATATACCATGCTGACGTCATATCCGGGCGCCCAAGCGCGGGAAGTTTGGTAGAACGCGCAGTGTGTGTGGTCGCTCCTCTCACTGCTGTATCGGTACATCTTTTGTTCTATTTATCGTTATTACTGTTATTGCTATTGTTATTGTTCTTGTTGTTGTTCGTTCTGTTACTGTTACACTGTTGTATTAAACCTCTCCTTATGTCAACCCTGGGGTTTGTGTTTCACTCCCTGCCCTGTCCGGTCAGAGGGTGGGGAAGGGGCAGCGGCAGAGTGGCAGTGTGGACTTGGGTCCCGGCAGAGCCTAAACCACCACAGCCTTTTTGGCGCCCAACGTGGGGCATGAGAGGGTTGAGATAAGGACAAAAAAAGAGAAGGTGTGTTAGAGCAATCTGTTAGGTGCAATTTTTCTGTTTCTATTTGTATTGTTTGATAAGGAACATTTGCAATGCTGGCCAACTTGCTTGCGTGGTGGGGCTGGATTAATCCTTATATCCACTGTGTGCTCCTAATACTGGCGTTTGTTGTCGGGGGAAAACGTGTCAAGGGTCTTATTTTGCTGTACTGGCTACTGTCTGCTTATAATGGGCTCGTATCGCTGCTTGTGGGGGTGAACCGGTACCTGTTTGCTGCCTGGGCTTTTGTTTGGGGTCTCACCCCCTCCATGGGTGAGCCAGGGGAAGAGATTCTCTCGGTTTTTGAGAGTTTCAGCTATCCCTGGAGCACCCAGGCCAGTGTGCTTGCGGCACTGTGCTTTCTAAATGTCTGCCAGATCTTGTTTTGGGCCATGCGGTACTTCTCCAACAATAGCACCACCCGGAAACCTGCCCCGGGGGCAGAGAGTTATAAATGGCAAGGTGTGTGGGAAAAGATGGGCAAGTGCCTGAGTGAGTGGTCACCCCCAATGCTTTGGGATTTCACTCCCGAACAAATGGAGAGTCCTGATAAACTGGTGGAGTATTTGGAAAAGGTGTGCTGCCAATCTGACAAACCCCGGGAGACACAACTCGCTGCGATGTGCTGGGGACTTGCCCATGCCTACCGTGTCATCTTTAACACTGTTCACTGCCCTCAAGGGGGAGAAAGGGCTGCAGGATCTGAAAGCGAACTTACTGGTACAGCAGCTGGGCCAGGGGGACAGGCAGTGCCAGTACCAGTCGCTTCCACCAGCACAGCAGCTGGGCCAGAGGGACAAGCAGTGCCAATATCAGTCGCCCCGATACGGAAAACCAAATATACCAAAAAATCCCCTCGCAGTGTACAGGGTGATAATGAACCAGGCCCATCACGAGAGCAGGAGGAAGAGCCGGAGGTAACCATCCGATCTCTATCCCTGAGTGAGTTGCGAGATATGTGGAAGGATTTCAGACGCCTTCCAGGCGAGCAGATTTGCACCTGGCTGCTCTGATGCTGGGATAGTGGATCTGGTGTTTTGGAATTGGAGGGGAGAGAGGCCAAGCAGCTGGGATCTTTAGCCAGGGAGGCTGGTATTGACAAGGCAATAGGGAAACAGGCTCAAACCCTCAGCCTTTGGAGGCGACTCCTGCTCGCTGTGAGGGAGAGGTACCCCTACAAGGATGATGCTCTATGTCGGTTAGGCAAGTGGACCAACATGGAGAAAGTCATTCAGAACCTCAGGGAATTGGCTGTGTTTGACATGGTTTATGGTGATCTGAATGATGAGCAGTCACCAATGGATCCAGATCAGGCCCCTTGCACACAGTTGATGTGGCGGAAGTTCCTGCAAAGTGAACCAGAAGCACATTCCAAGGCGTTAGCAGTAGTGTCCTGGTGGCGAGACACCCAGACTCAGACAGTGGATGAAGTGGCTGGGCAGCTCCTGCAATATGAAGGAAATCTCCCTTCCTCCCAACATGTCTGGGTTTCAGCTGTAAGGGAACTGTCTCAGAGGCTCCAGAAAGTGGAACAGGACATGTCCTACATTCCACCTGCACGGGCCAATGTCTCAGCCAATAGAAGCAGGCGCTTCCCCACCCACGAGAAGGGCAGTGGAAGGTACACACCACGGGGCACCCTGTGGTTCATCCTCCACGACCATGGGGAAAACATGAGAAGGTGGCATGGACAGCCCACTCCCGCCCTGGCTGCATGAGTACAGCAGCTGAAAGGGAAGACCACCATGAAAGGGGAGTCTTCCAAGGGAGATGCAGCTCCAGTGTCCAGTCGGAAATCCCCCAGACAGAATAGAATGGCCAACACGATGCTTGACCCTCTTGAGGGGACCAGGAAGTCATTCTTACAGGAGTCACTCTTAGATCAAGTGAGTGATGGTGAGCAGGATTAGAGGGGCCCTGCCTCCAGCCAGGTGGAGGAAAGGGATAATCGGATTTACTGGAAGGTGTGGATCCGATGGCCTGGCATATCAGACCCACAAGAATATAAGGCCTTGGTAGACACTGGCGCACAGTGTACCCTGATGCCATCAAGCCACAGTGGGGTTGAACCCATCTGCATCTCCGGAGTGACAGGGGGATCCCAACAGCTGACCCTATTAGAAGCTTAACTGGGAAGGACTGGCATAAGCACCCCATTGTGACTGGCCCAGATGCCCTGTGCATCCTAGGTATAGACTACCTCAGGAGAGGGTACTTTAAAGACCCAAAGTGTACCACTGGGCCTTTGGTATAGCTGCCCTGGAGGAGGTTGAGCAATTGTCCACCTTACCCGGCCTCTCAGAGGACCCCTCGGTGGTGGGGTTGCTTAAGGCTGAAGAGCAGCGAGTGCCAATTGCTACCAAGACGGTGCACCGGCGGCAGTACCGTACTAACCGAGATTCCCTGGTCCCCATCCATCAGCTGATCCATCGACTAGAAAGCCAGGAGGTGATCAGCAAGATTCATTCACCTTTCAACAGCCCTATATGGCCAGTGAGAAAACCTAATGGCGAATGGAGACTAACCGTGGACTACCGTGGCCTGAATGAAGTTACGCCAGCGATGAGTGCTGCAGTTACAGACATGCTAGAGCTCCAGTATGAGCTGGAGTCGAAGGCAGCCAAGTGGTACGCCACAATTGACATTGCTAACGCGTTCTTCTCCATTCCAATAGCACCAGAGTGCAGGCCACAGTTTGCATTCACTTGGAGGGGTATCCAGTACACCTGGAATCGATTGCCCCAGGGGTGGAACCACAGCTCCACCATTTGCCATAGACTGGTCCATACTGCACTGGAGAAAGGTGGGGCTCCAGAACACTTGCAGTTCATTGACGATATCATTGTATGGGGGGACACAGCTGAGGAAGTCTTTGAGAAAGGAAAGAAGATAATTGAAATCCTCCTGAAGGCTGGTTTTGCCATCAAGTGACAGAAAGTTAAGGGGCCTGGAAGGGAGATTCAGTTCCTAGGAATAAAACGGCAAGATGGGCGTCGCCACATCCCAATGGAGGTGATAAACAAGATAACAGCCATGGCCCCACCAACCACTAAAAAGGAGACTCAGTCTTTCCTGGGCGCTGTGGGGTTCTGGAGGATGCACATCCCAAACTACAGCCTGATTGTGAGCCCTCTCTACCATGTTACCCGCAAGAAGAACGATTTTAAATGGGGCCCAGAGCAACAACAAGCCTTTGAACAAATTAAGCAGGAGATTACCCAGGCAGTGGCCCTCGGGCCAGTCCGGGCAGGGCAGGAGATTATGGACGTGCTCTACACCGCAGCCGGGGAGAATGGCCCTTCCTGGAGCCTTTGGCAGAGAGCAGATGGAGAATCCCGAGGCCGACCTCTAGGCTTTTGGAGCCGGGGATCCAAAGGCTCTGAAGCTAACTATACCCTGACTGAGAAGGAGATACTGGCAGCGTACGAAGGAGTTCGAGCTGCCTCAGAAGTGGTCGGCATTGAGACACAGCTCCTCCTGGCACCCCGACTGCCGGTGCTGGGATGGATGTTCATAGAAAAGGCTTCCTCCACACATCATGCAACAGATGCCACGTGGAGTAAATGGGTTGCGTTGATAACACAACGGGCTCAAATAGGGAACCTCGACCCCCCAGGATTAGTGGAAGTGATCATGAACTGGCCAGAGAGCAAAGATGCTGGGATGTCACCAGAACAGGAGGTGAAACGTGCTGAGGAGGCCCCACCATATAACGAGCTGCCAGAGGAGAAGCGATATGCCCTGTTCACTGATGGGTCTTGTCGCATTGTGGGAAAACATCGACGATGGAAGGCTGCAGTGTGGCATCCCACACGAGAAACCACTGAAGCTGTTGAGGGACAAGGTGAATCGCAGAGGTGAAAGCCATCCAATTGGCTTTGGAGATTGCTGAGCGAGAAAAGTGGCCGAGGCTCTATCTCTACACTGACTCGTGGGTGGTGGCAAGTGCCCTGTGGATGTGGTTGCAGCAATGGAAACAGAACAACTGGCAACGCAAGGGCAGACCCATCTGGGCCGCTGAAGTATGGCAGGACATTGCAGCCCGGGTAGAGAACCTCGTTGTGAAGGTGCGCCATGTGGACGCCCATATACCCAAGTGTCGGGCCACTGATGAACATCAACACAACCAGCAGGCGGACCAGGCTACTAAGATTGAAGTGGCTCAGGTGGACTTGGACTGGCAGTGTAAAGGTGAACTGTTCATAGCCCGGTGGGCCCATGAGACCTCAGGCCACCAAGGCAGAGATGCAACATACAGGTGGGCTCGAGATCGAGGGGTGGACCTCACCATTGACACCATCGCAGAGATCATCCACGGATGTGAGACGTGTGCTGCAATCAAACAAGCCAAACGGGTGAAGCCCCAGTGGAATGGAGATCAATGGCTGAAATATAAATATGGAGAGGCCTGGCAGATCGATTACATCACACTGCCACAGACCCGCCAAGGCAAGCGCCACGTGCTCACAATGGTGGAAGCAACCACTGGGTGGCTCGAAACTTATCCAGTGTCCCACGCCACCGCCCGGAACACCATCCTGGGCCTTGAAGACCGAGTCCTGTGGCGACACGGCACCCCAGAGAGGATTGAGTCGGACAACGGGACTCACTTCCGAAATAACCTCATAGATGCCTGGGCAGAAGAACACGGCATCGAGTGGGTCTACCACATCCCCTACCACGCACCAGCCTCTGGGAAGATCGAGCGCTACAATGGACTGTTAAAAACTACACTGAGAGCAATGGGGGGTGGAACCTTCAAACACTGGGACACACATCTGACAAAGGCCACTTGGTTAGTGAACACAAGAGGATCTGCCAATCGAGCTGCCCCGGCTCAGTCAAAACTCCCACGTGTTGTAGACGGGGATAAAGTCCCTGTGGTGCGCATGAGGGACCTGCTGGGAAAAATGGTCTGGGTTAGTCCTGCGCCGGGCAAAGGCAAACCCATCCACGGGATTGTTTTTGCTCAAGAACCTGGGTGCACCTGGTGGGTGATGCAGAAGGATGGAGAGGTCCGATGCGTACCACAAGGGGACTTGATTGTGGGTGAAAACACACCGTGAGTTATACTGTGCTTTTGTTAATTTTTTTTTTTGTTATTGTTAATTGCTAGATGGCAGCTGGACATGACACAGATCGTATAGAATAAAGGGGTGGATTATGTCCTGGTTCAGCTAGGATAGGGTTAAGTTTCCCCAGTAGTGGGGAGGAAGGTCTAGCCAGGTTATTCAATACCATTCTGACGTCACGTCCGGGGCGCCCAAGCGCGGGAAGTTTGGTAGAACGCGCGGTGTGTGCAGTCGCTCCTCTCACTGCTGTATCGGTACATCTTTTGTTCTGTTTATCGTTACTACTGTTATTGTTATTGTTCTTGTTGTTCGGTTTGTTGTTGTTACACTGTTGTATTAAAACTCTCCTTATCTCAACCCTGGGGTTTGTATTTCACTCCCTACCCCGTCCGGTCGGAGGGTGGGGGAGGGGCAGTGGCCGCGTGGTCTCGGGTCCCGGCAGGGCCTAAACCACCACAGTTTGATACCGTGTTTTTGTAAGTATTCGGTGATTTTGCTTGTCATCC
Organism: Strix aluco; assembly: GCF_031877795.1. Taxonomy (NCBI): domain Eukaryota; kingdom Metazoa; phylum Chordata; class Aves; order Strigiformes; family Strigidae; genus Strix; species Strix aluco. The sequence goes on from NC_133970.1 coordinate 14,650,714, forward strand.
TGCCGACTACGCGAATTTGTCGTGGATGAAAGTATTGACACGTAATGATTTAGTAAGAAATCTAGATTTATTAATAACTAACAGCAATTTATTATTATTACAAAATAATTCAGAAATGCTGAAAGAAAGGAAAGCGACTTATTCACAGATTCTAAAATGACAAGATTCACACTAACTTACTTAACGGTACCTTAATTTATACATATATACATGCACATACACAAAGCGTACGGTCCCCACTGACTAGCAAAAAGGAAACACAAGCTTTCTTAGGTGTTGTGGGTTTCTGGAGACTGCACATTCCAAATTACAGTCAGATTGTCAGCCCTCTCTATCAAGTGACCTGGAAAAAGAATGATTTTATATGGGGCCTGGAGCAACAAGAAGCTTTTGAACAAATTAAACAGGAAATAGTTCATTCTGTAGCCTTTGGGCCACTCCGGGCAGGACAAGATGTTAAAAATGTGCTCTACACTGCAGCCGGGAAAATGGCCCTACCTGGAGTCTCTGGCAGAGAGCACTAGGGGAGACCTGAGGTTGACCCCTGGGGTTTTGGAGTTGGGGATACAGAGGATCCAAGGACCGCTATACTCCAACCAAAAAAGAGATATTGGCAGCATATGAAGGGGTCCAAGCTGTTTCAGAAGTGTTTGGGACTGAAGCTTAGCTCCTTCTGGCACCCTGACTTCCAGTGCTGGGCTGGATTGTGTACCGTGACAATTGGCTCCCGGCTGAGTTCAAACCACAACACTTGGCAATAAATTAAATTAATTTCCCCAAGTTTAGTTTGTTTTGACCATGACGGTAATTGGTGAGTGAACTCGCTGTCCTTATCCAGAATCACAGAATCATCTAGGTTGGAAAATACCTTGAAGATCATCTAGTCCAACCATTAACCTAACACTGACTATTCTGACTTATCTTGACCCATGAGCTGTTTATCGTATTTTCTCCCCCTTTCCTGTTGAAGAAGGGGAGTGATAGAGTGGCTTGGTGGGCACCTGGTGGCCAGTCAAGGTCAACCCACCACAATTAGGTATTTAAAAGAGACTATAATTGAAAATATTCCTGGAAAAGTAGAAACTCAAAAGTGCATATGGATGATGATCCATTCATTGGTTTATGGTCCCCAAATTCCTTAGAGTCACAAATCTAACTGGTGTCCTTGAGTGCTGCATTTTGTATTTGGAACTCTGAGTTATCTGCAAAATATGTAACATCTTATGTCATCAGGGAACTCCTCTTTGACTATGCATCTGAAAAGCCTTACGTAATTTTTTTATTTCAGTAAATACATAGACATATATTATACATAATAATAATAATACATAATAATACATATTTTATTACAGTAAATACATTCTGCACTTTGGCCACAACAACCCCCAGCAGCGCTACAGGCTTGGGGAGGAGTGGCTGGAGAGCTGCCAGTCAGAGAGGGACCAGGGGTTGTTGATTGACAGCCGGCTGAACATGAGCCAGCAGTGTGCCCAGGTGGCCAAGAAGGCCAATGGCATCCTGGCTTGTATCAGAAATAGCGTGGCCAGCAGGGACAGGGAAGTGATCTTGCCCCTGTACTCGGCACTGGTGAGGCCACACCTCGATGACTGTGTTCAGTTTTGGGCCCCTCACTACAAAAAGGACATTGAATGACTCGAGCGTGTCCAGAGAAGGGCAACGAAGCTGGTGCAGGGTCTGGAGCACATGTCGTACGAGGAGCGGCTGAGGGAACTGGGGGGTTTAGTCTGGAGAAGAGGAGGCTGAGGGGAGACCTCATCGCCCTCTACAACTACCTGAAAGGAGGTTGCAGAGAGCTGGGGATGAGTCTCTTTAACCAAGTAATAAGTGATAGTACAAGAGGGAATGGCCTCAAGTTGCGCCAGGGAAGGTTTAGACTGGATATTAGGAAGCATTTCTTTACAGAACGGGTTGTTAGGTGTTGGAATGGGCTGCCCAGGGAGGTGGTGGAGTCCCCATCTCTGGAGGTGTTTAAGAGTCGCGTTGACATAGCGCTTAGGGATGTGGTGTAGTCGGGAACTGTCAATGTTAGGTTAATGGTTGGACTAGGTGATCTTCAAGATCTTTTCCAACCTAGATGATTCTGTGATTCTGTGAACTCCTCCACCTCGCCTGCCCTGCCTGTCCCTCCATCCCAGCATTCCAGTTGTGGGTCTCATTCCACCAAGTCTCACTAATACCGATGACATCATAGCTCTGGGAACTGACCAATGCTTCCATGTCATCCTTTTTGTTTCTCATACTGTGTGTGTTGGTGTACAAGCATTTCAGATGTGCTCCTGAGCCCTCAGTGCTCCCTGGAGCAGCATAAATGCTCCCACTAGCATTTCCACACTCCAGTGATGCCATGCCAACCCTTGGCTTACCTTCAGCTCTCCTGTTGGTATTCCCTTCCCCACTGATTCTAGTTTATAGCCCTCTTGATCAGTCCTGCCAGATTATGAGCAACCATGTGTTTCCCCCATTGAGACAGGTGGATCTCATCAGCCCCCAGCATACCTTGTGTCTCAAAGACTCTTCCATGGTTATAAAAACCAAATTTCTTGTGGAGGCATCAGTCCTGGAGCCAGGTATTGATGTCTTGGGCACACCTGTTTCTTCCAAAGCCTCTCCCCATTACTGGGCAGATTGAGGAAAACGCTACCTGTGCTCCTGAATGTGTTAGCATTCTTCTCAGGGCCCTGAAATCTCTTTTGATCGACCTTGGACTTCTTGTTGCAACATCATTAGTACCCACATGAAAGAGTAGGAATGGGTAATAGTTCAAAGGCTGTATTAAGCTCATCAGTCATCTGGTAACATCCCTGATTTGGGCCCCAGGGAGGCAGCAAGCTTCCCTGAAAAGCAGGCTTGATCTGCAAATGGGTGCCTCCATTTCGCTCAGGAGGGAGTCACCTATGCCTGTAACTCACTGCTTTTTGTTCTCAGCACTGGAATTAACGCAGGTCTTGTTGTAAGGGGTTGGTTGATCTGACCTTGGTGAGAGTACTTGCACAGGTTCCTCCTCACCTATCTCATCATGCACTTTGTCTACCATATGCAGAGCCTCGTAGCCGAGAGGGTAAGGAAGGGTTCCTCTTACATCTTCATGCAGTAACCTGCTTCCGCTCCTCCCTATTCCTCATAATCCTGCCTTCCTCCTGGCACAAACCAAAACCTGGACCCACCTCTATAGTGACCATGCTGAATTGTCTTGTGTACCAGAGATAGCAGAGCACAGCTCCATTGGTCTATCTTCTTCTCAGATGCTCCTCAGTCTGCCCACCTTCTCCTGAAGCTTGGCCACAAGGCAGAGCAGTTCATCTACCTGGTCACACCTCCAACACATGTGCTTGTTATCATCCTCCATCTCCAGGAGTATCGTCACATACACTCCACAGTCTGAAGCCTGTGTGAGTCACATGCCCTGACAGGAGCTCTGTCTGTGTGGATGTATTGGTTCTACTGGGTACTAGATGCTCAGAAAAGCTAGAAAACAACTCTGCTGCCTTTTTTTTTTTTCTTTCTTCTTTCCCTCTGGGTTGTCACCATACTGCCACATACCTGCCCACTGGGAATATATACCGTGCGTTGCAAATGGTGGGTTGATTGTTTTAGCCTGTTTAAATCACCCGCGCCGCCGGGTACAGGCTCCGCCCCTTGGTGGCTCGTCCACTCAGCAGGTCCGGGCTCAGTCACTCGGGAACGACCCCTCTTCAGCCGTAGTCTCTCCTTGTGTGTTTCCCGCTGTTGCTTGCTGGCGCCGCTGCTGGTGCTTCTCACACTGCTCCGGTGTCCGTTGCAATCTTTAACCTTTTACTTTCTGACTCTCATATGATCATGCATCACCAGACATTGTATGCTCGTCCAACAAAGGACTGTCTCAGAATGGAATCTCCTACTAAATATGATGCATCTTATTCCTTCAAACTCTTAAAGCAAACAGTCATCTGCAAAGAAAATGAGCACTTTGTATCCTTTAATAAATATGGAAGCCAATCTTTCATCATTTATGGACAGAGTCAGCATATGTTGCCTCTTGCCCGAACATAATGCAAAACAAAGCTTCATAAAGAATGTGAAAGGGAGCTGAGGATACTGTAGAGGAGTTATTTAGAAGATGTGAGTGAAAACTGAGGGGAATTATTGTGGCAGGAAGCCTGTTTATATTGTGATGGGGAGGACAGAAGACTCAGAAAGGACGACAAGTACCATAACTCCCAGTGCCCCCCCCCCTCCCCCCCTTCCTCCTTCTTCCCCCAGCTTTATATGCTGAGCATGATGTCATATGGTATGGAATACCCCTTTGGTCAGTTGGGGTCAGCTGTCCCAGCTGTGTCCCCTCCCAGCTTCTTGCTTAATCCCAGCTTTCTCGCTGGTGGGGTGGTGTGAGAGGCAGAAAAGACCTTGACACTGTGTAAGCACTGCTCAGCAATAACTAAAACATGCCTGTGTTATCAACACGGGTTTCATCACAAATTCAAAACATATCAACATATGAACTACTATGATGAAATTTATCCCACCCAAAGCCAATGCATTCTCCATCCCTTATTCCATACCATTTACATCATGCTCAGGTCACACACTATCCAATACATCCTCATTAACCACCACCTCTCTTCTCATCCTTTGATATATACACAAGATATCATTCCCTTAGTCTATGGGTTATCCTTGAAAAATGTCCATAAAATGCTGATGTCTATGAAATGTCCACTGAGTTCATTTAGTCTATGACTTCGTGCTGCATCTGTTATGGTGGTCAGTCAGGATGGGAGAGGTGGTGTGTTGCATAGACCCGTGGAGTTATTGGGCACTGAAGCCAGCTCAGGTCGGGTCACTGCTGAACTTGCACTCCTTCTTGTGAGGCTCATCTTCTGTTTCTTTGGGTGGTTCCTGCTATAGTACTTCCTATAACATGCAACTCAAATCATGGGTTACAACAATTTAAAGGTATATCCATCACAATCTCCACCTCTGGTCCCTTTGGACCAGGCCATAGGGTTTAATATTGCAATGAACTCTCCCCTTACCCCTGCTTTGGCATGGGCTTATCTGCAGGCCACAGTCCCTTAGGGTTGTACCTGCTCGAAGTGGAACCTTATCTATGAGCCACAGTCTCTTCAGGGGTATACATGCTGCGGCATAGATTTATCCACAGCCACAGTCACTTTGAGGTGCAACTGTTCCAGCGCAGCCTTATCCATGGGCCACAATGCCTTCAGAGATATACCTGCTATGGCACAGACATAACCACAGCCATGGACGCTTCAAGATGTACCTGCTCTGGTGTGGACTTATTCATGGTCACAGATGCTTCAGGGTGTCCTTCTCCTGCATGGACTCATCCACAGGTCACAGTCCCTTTGACTTGAATTTACACTGGAGTTCCATCCCATCCAGTACAGCAGCACAGAAACAGCAGTGATGCCCTGGCCATCTGCCAGCCCAGGTGCATTGCCATTGCTGTTATCAGAATGTTCCCAGGCACAGCAGAGTAAGATGATAAGCAGTACAGCAAGCAGCAAAAGCAGAAAAGCAGCCACTAACGAGCACTAGACTCTAATATACAGTAAGGCAAGCAAGCCCCATGGCAAGCACAGAAGCCTGTCAATTAATAGCTAAACAGCTATAAATTCGATCTAGCACATTCCAATCAAATCTGTTGTTATCTTGAACCCTTCGAGCCCCATGTTGGGCACCAAAAAGGACTGTCATGGTTTCACCCCAGAGCCAGCAACTAAGCCCCACACAGCTGCTCGCTCACTCTCCCCTGGTGGGATGGGGAAGAGAATTGGAAGGGTAAAAGTGAGAAAACTCATGGGTTGAGATAAAGACAGTTTAATAGGTAAAGCAAAAGCCATGCACACAAGCAAAGCAAAGCAAGGAATTCATTCACTACTTCCCATTGGCAGGCAGGTGTTCAGCCATCTCCAGGAAAGCAGGGCTCCATCATGCGTAACGGTTACTTGGGAAGACAAAACACCATAACTCCATACATCCCCCCTTCCTTCTTCCCCCAGCTTTATATGCTGAGCATGATGTCATATGGTATGGAATATCCCTTTGGTCAATTGGGGTCAGCTGTCCCAGCTGTGTCCCCTCCCAGCTTCTTGTGCACCCCCAGCCTATTCGCTGGTGGGGTGGTGTGAGAAGCAGAAAAGGCCTTGACTCTGTGTAAGCACTGTTCGGCAATAACTAAAACATCCCTGTGTTATCAACACTGTTTCCAGCACAAATCCAAATCATAGCCCCATACTAGCTACTATGAAGAAAATTAACCCTATCCCAGCCAAAACCAGCACAGTTTGTTAGCCCTGAGCTAGCACCTCTGGATACATAAGGCAATATAAGAACCAGACCATTCTGTTTTTTTCCTACTGTCTTGCAACTTGTGTCTTGCTAAGCTTTTATTATGCGTACTCTGGTATATATTCCTCTCTGTGCTTGACCCACAAGGAAATTTAGTTTGGTACAGCTTCTAACCACAGAGGCTGACCTTTTATCTTTAGCTGTAAGACTAATGTTTAATTTTAGAAGCTCTCCGTTCAATAGCTTGTGTTGGCCAAAACTATAGCTCTCACAAAAGAATATGATATTGTTATCCAGAAATTGTGCATTTAGTATGTATCACTGAGCCATTTCAACATTAGATCATCTTCATGTATTAATTATTAGCTTTTTTTAAGTTACATTGCTTTTTTTGGTTTGGTTTGTTCACGTACCTTGCCAACGTGGAAGTCTTGGACACGACTTAGACGACCAATGTGATCAAGTTGATGCCACTTTATTAAAGGCTACACAGCAATTTATACTCTATCACAAGCTTCACGCGCCGCTATCTTATTGCTAATAGGCTAAAGCTACTTGTTCACGTGTCCTTCTGCCCTCTATGATTGGTCCCGGTGTGGTGTCCACGCGCTGCTCTCCCCCCAGGTAGACCCCCTGTTTTCGACATTCCAACATCTTTATCTCTTGGGCAGGAATGTAGTTTCTCAGGCCGTCTCGGCCTTGTTTGTGTCCTTGAACACAGCTGCAGCTTGCTGTTACAGTGAGGCCCCTCGGTTTGGATCGCTCATAATATGTCCATTATTTTCCAGCCATTCCACAAATCCCCCTTTTTGTTTTTGAGCAATCCAGACTTCTCTTTTCTTAAACATTTGTTCAACCAGACTATTCAACATCCATCGCAAACACTGAAACAGACAGGGAAGATGCAACATCAAGATTAGTAAACCTACTAGCACTATCAATGCTCCTTTGACCAAGGTCTGCAACCAGCCCCCCCATCCCGAGTCTAGTGAGCCAATCGGAAAAGGGGTCATGTCCTTCAGTAATATGTTTCATATTCTCACGCAGTTTTGCTAATTGCTGGTGTATGCTCTGTGAATGGTCAGACAAATTAAAGCAACACGTCCCTTCAAAATCTTTACATCCGTGTCCGTGTGCTAATAATAAAAGATCTATAGCAGCTCGATTTTGTAAGGTAGCATGTCTAACACTATCAACATCAGTGAGTAATGCGCTTATCATTTGCGAAGTCAAATTAGATTGTTTCTCACCCCAACAAGCCAATCGCTGTATATTTTTTGCATTTATGGCAGCCATTCCTCCTGGGAGGAAAAAGGATGTGAGTATAATTGTGGCTAGCGATGGTAGCTGCACTTCATCATTGCATGTTTCAACAAAGTTTCGAATAGATCTGCGTGATCTTCGCCCCTGACTCTGACTGGGATTTAGCAAATCTCTCATGTGGGGAGCAAACAATGTTAGTCGTCCAAGATAACAAGGACCACCGACAGGTCGTATAGGAATACCAGGCCATGCTCTATCCCCACAAATCAGAAACACTCCAGGTGGAAGTTTAAAGCCCCCTGTGGTTTCTACGGAGAATCCTCCTGTTTTCAAATTATTCCAAGAAGAATGCCCTGTCACATTTTGATAACCTACAAACAAATCTTGGCGACCATTCTGAGCTAACCAAATATGCCATGGGTCTCCGAACCAAACCACTCCTGTGCCATTCACTGGCTGCAGCTGAGGAACCACATTATGGCAGTTTGGCATTCCGGTAACATCAACATACTTAACAGGTGTAACACTGGCCAACAAATCCAATTCTTGCAAGGGTAAAGAAGTTAACTGGTTTAGATTCTCAATGACTGTCTTTTGCCAAGCTGCATTACGCATGGAGGGCCAATTTAAAACGAAACAACTATCATCATCTGGTCTGCCAATCAGGTCCACTCTCTGTTGTTTCCAATATCCTTCAAAATCAGTTTCATTTTCCTGCAACGGAATGCCAATTAAACAGGTTCTAAAAGGATCATCTGCTTGTTGTAGACTCAAACAGAAATCCTTTATCCCAGATGTGTTTGCCCAGGTTACCCAAATGTTTGCTCTGGGTTCGATGTCAAGAATCCCTTCACTGCTTAATATGAGCCAAACCAGAACAAATGTGATCCACGTTTGACATATAGCCATCACTTCACCTCCCTTTCTCAGGTGTCCTGGTACACCTGCCAGCTTCGAGGACAGTTCTTTCCCAACACCACAACTCTTATCTACTATCTTATTGTTCTAATTAACACACTGCAAAGCCAAGCGTCTACAAAGCTTCAAAACCAATTTCTGCTAAAATCCTTTATCTAAGGTTTTCAATTAAGCCTATAACTTTAACAAACTACTGCTGCTTTCTAAAAACTAAGCCTGCCTTTCTGTAACTAAAAGCGGATTGCTGATATGTTGGCTCGTTGGCAAAGTCAGACAACCAACTTGCTTCAGTATAAACTTCTGATCTGTGATAAGCTAAGCGGCTGTATTCAAACAGCCATGCAAAACGACTGCAAGCCCAGGAAAAGACAAAAGGCTTCTCTGTTTGCTGGATGTAGTGCTGTCAGCAACGAGGTCAGAACCAGGTTCAGTCGATGTTGGCATCTCTGAAGTGCCTCAAAACACAGGGTGCTTCGTCCAGTTCGCAGAGGCCTACGTAGATGAATTGTTACCTGTAGAGACACAAGCATAAACCCCTGCCTAGGACCTGTGAGTGAGCCTAGTGCTCTGCGTCGTTCTTCCTGACTTCCCCTTTCCAGGGCCGCACCCATTGACTCAGTACCCATCTGACGCCGGTATCTGTAACAACACAAGCATATCCCCGACCGGTCATTCTTAGTTCTGCAGGTCCTCTCCATTCTCCTGTAACGACATCCCTGTATTGAACAAAAACATTATTGTCACATTGGTTTATACCAGATTTCAAACCCAAACTATGTATTATTACTGGTGGTTCATTTCTATCACCTGTGAGCCGTAAGTAATTTAACACATACACCACTTTTGCAAGTCGCTCTGCAGCAGCCCCAAGACCTCTCCCCCTTTTTGTTTTTGCCAAAGCGCTTTCAAGGTTTGATGCGCTCTTTCCACGATGGCTTGTCCTGTGGGGGAATGCGGTATTCCTGTGATGTGACGTATACCCCAGAGTTGGCAAAAATGAGTAAATTTCCGAGAGGTGTAGGCCAGACCATTATCAGTTTTGATCTCTGCAGGCACACCCAGTGCCATAATTGCAGCATGCATATGTTTGATGACATGCTGTGCTGTTTCTCCTGTTTGTGCTGTTGCCCAAAGGGCTAGAGAAAAGGTATCAATAGAGACATGCACATACTTAAGCCTGCCAAATTCTGGGATATGGGTCACATCCATTTGCCAGAGTTGTAGAGGTTGGAGTCCTCAGGGGTTCACTCCCAAACCGAGGCCGACTCCTACCTTCTGGCAATCGGGACAGGATTGCACAATTCCTCTAGCATCAGCCACAGGAATGTGAAATTGTCTGGCTAACATTTTTGCTGACTGGTGAAAAAACTGGTGTGACAGCCTGGCCTGTTCAAAGGTGTTAACGGCAGGGCCCGTCCAGGCTGGAGCGACAAGCTGATCGGCTCGAGCGTTTCCCAGCGCAAGGCCTCCACATTGTTGATGACTGCGAATGTGCATAATGAAATATTCATTCTGACATTGGTTCAAAAGTGTTAGCAATTGTAACAACAAAGTATGTAATACAGGATTTCGCACCGGTTTCACCATGCTGTTTTCCAGACGTTGTACTGTACCTGCAACATACAATGAGTCTGATACTATATTGAGAGGTTCTTGAGACCAGCGTTGAAATGTCCAGATAACAGCTCGAAGTTCTAAAGTCTGTAAAGAGTCACCAGGTACTCCAGGGAGTATTTGATGTTCCCAGGTGTCCCCTTCCTTCCAGGTGACTGCAGCCCTTCGAGATTTCCGTCCAGCATCAGTGAAGACAGTTATCCCTTCTACTGGAACCTCTGATCGCAGGGGTAAATGTACAAACCGCTGATGGCATAATAGTGACAAAAGCTTATCCGATGGGTAACTATTGGTGATAGTACCTAAGAAATCAGCAATTGCTATTTGAAAGACAGTTGAAGCAGATAATAACCAACCTAAATAGAACTGAGATACAGGTATGTAGATGACTTCTGGTTCAATGCCTGAGATGTCTAAAATTCACTGCCTCCCTTTTATGACAAGCTGTGAAAATAATTCAGGACGTGTAACAACTGTGTTTCTGGGCTGGAAAGGGAGAAAAATCCATTCCAAAATTTGTAAATTTGGTTTTGTTTCACTCAACTGAATAATAAGCCCCAATGGGTGTTCACGTTCACCCCCAGAGTTAACTAACATAAAAGAAAGAGCTTTATCATCCAGTCGCCTGTGAGTATGAGTTGTCATGATTTTATTGCTAATTACTTGTAAGGCTTGCTGTTGATCCTCATCCAGTTGACGGCGCTCCTGAGCTTGTACAGACATGCCCAGGAGTGGCATCAAAGGTTTCAGATCATCGTTCGTAATTCCACAGATATTACGAACCCACTGGATATCCCCAATTAATCTCTGCGCATCAGACAATGTTTCCATTTTTGTGTTGATTTTAATCTTTTGAGGACGAATCATTGCATTTGTAATAATCCAGCCCAGATACAGCCATGGACCCTGTTTCTGAATTTTCTCTGGTGCTATCTCTAATCCCCTCTCCCTGAGACTGCATGTTAGCTGGCCCAATATTGTCTCGCAGTCTAGTTGTTTTCCTGCCACTAAGATCTCATCCATGTAATGATAAATGAGTAAATGAGGATACTGTTTCCGAATGGGTTCCAGAGCCCATGCGACGAAAGACTGACAAATCGTGGGTGAATTTTTCATCCCTTGTGGTAGCACCACCCAATGATACCTCTTTGCTGGTTCGGCCTTATTAATCGATGGCACTGTAAAGGCAATCTTTTCAGCATCCTCTGGATGTAAGGGGTTTGTAAAGAAGCAGTCTTTTAGATCGATAACCACCAGATCCCAGCCTTCAGGTAACATTACTGGGGAAGGCAAACCAGGTTGTAAGGTGCCCATGTCACAGATAACAGCATTAATTGCTCTCAAATCATGTAACAGACGCCATTTCCCAGACTTTTTCTGAATTGTAAAAATGGGAGTGTTCCATGGGCTAGTTGAAGGCAGGATATGTCCGGCATCTAGCTGTTCCTGTACCAAATCATTGATAATTTGCAGCCGGTCCAGTTTCAGCGGCCACTGGTCGATCCATATGGGATCATCAGTTTTCCAGGTTAATTTTAGGATTGGCTGCTCTACCGTGGCCGCGCCTAAAAAGGCGAAGTAATCAATCGAGCTCCCATTTGACTGAGCAGATCTCTCCCCACCAGTGCCACAGGTGAGTGCATCACATAGGGACGTGTGGTTACTAGCTTGCCATCCGGAAACATAAATGCTATTGTGTCTCTGCTGATGGATGTGACTTGAGTTCCTCCAACCCCTAGAATTCCTGTAGTCGCTGGCACTAAAGGCCACTGTCTAGGCCACAGATAAAGGGGTACAATCGTGACATCTGCTCCAGTATCAATGAGCATTCATAATTTACTCGTCTGTCCATTAAGGTGTCTCATTTCCATCTGCTCCTCTGGCTTCCCCCGACTAATGTCCATGGCTAACAAAACATCTGGTTGTCCGGTGGACCCAAAGCCTTTTTCACCTCTCTTCTTTTGTTCTGCATTAGGCACTTTTGATTCAAATGGAATTAGCTGAGCAATTTTCGATCCCTCCATGATAGTCAAAGGAGGAGTAAGTGTGTATACCATGATTTTAATTGTTCCCTCAAAGTCAGCATCAATAAGGCCTGGGATGACAAAAATACCTTTTGTAGATGCCGAAGAATGTCCAATTAATAAGGCACTTAAACCATGTCCCAGAGGCCCCACCAGATTAGAATCAACCAGATGTATTGTAGTGTCTGTGAGTGTAACAGCTACTGCTGTTGCCAAGTCCACTCCTGTGCTTCCGGAGGTGGCAGCGGAGCAGCGGTCCAAGCACCCTGGACTTGTGTCGTCGCGCGAGGGCGGGGCGCACTCTGCCTCCCGTTTCCCCTCTTACGAGACACGTGAGCACGACATTCTGATTTAAAATGACCCAGTTGCCCACAGTTAAAGCACTTCTTATCTCGCTTGCCTTTGACGTGTTTGCCTCTGACAATTGGTGTTACTGCAGCGCCTACCACAGCAGCCATAAAGGCAGCTTTCTCCTGATCAAGCATTCGCTCTGCTGCCTCCAGCAGCTGACCTGCAGTAGATTGTCGTGGGAGAAGGCTTAAGGCTTTCTTAGTTTTGTCGTTAGCATTGTCATAAGCAAGCATATCAAGGAATTTAACTTTCATTTCATCACTTAAATCAGGATTGCTGTTAATAGCGGCATGTAATCTGTCGATGAATTTAGGATAGGGCTCCGTGGGCCCCTGTCTCACTCCTGTAAATGCTGGCGCCGCTTTTTCATCATGTATGGCTAGAATGGTTTTTAGAGCCAATTCCTGGGTTAAACCGTAACACCTCTGGTTGAAATCCCACTTGCCAATCTGGGCTAGCAAAAGGGCCTGCGCCCATCAGCATCTGAGCTTGCACCCCATACAGAGGATCTCCTTGCTGACGGGGTGTGGCTGCCGCAGCCTCGCAGGCCACTTGCCAGCGCTGGAAAAATTGCAATTGTTGGGAAGCTGTTAGTAAGGTTTGTATAATCATGCGTATGTCATACGGAGTTAATAAATGTGCTGTAAAGATATGCTGAATTACTGAATTAGTATATGGTGATTTTAACTCATATTGTGTTACTGCTAATTTGGCCTCCTTAATCACTTTCCAGTCTCAGGCCTCCCACTCATTGCCTTGTGGGGTTACTGTTACCAGGAACGCCATTGGTCCCAGCTCCTTAAACTGCCCCTCAATTATCGCATCCCGAGTAACTCCCCGCCATCGATGTGCTGGATTACCATTACCACCCGCGCCTCCCAGTGCCCCCCCTCCCATTTGAGCCGACGATGGCAGCGGCCCGATTGCCACCGTTTCCCTCTGAGCACCCCCCCCCGTGTCGGGAAAAAAGGGGTTAAAAGGAAGAGGGGGCGGCGGCGGTGCCGTAGGAATAGGCTGAGCCGCTTCCTCCATTCGGATTTCAAGTTGCTCTAGTTTTCTCGTTAGGTCTCGCAAGTGTGGATCTTGTAAACCATAACGAGATTGTTCCTGCACCGACCGGGGTGTCGGGGGCGAGGACGGGGGCAGGGCTGGGTCGGCGCCTTCCTCTGGCGAGGCGGCGGCGGCGGGAGCGGGGCGGGGCGGGGCGCTCCGGGGATTGATCTTTTGGGCTTGAGAGGGGGGATTCAAGCGGTGGTAAACCTGTTGATTTTTGCTCTTGCCTTCCCTGCCGCACGGGTGCTGCGCGTGCAGCGTCCCCGTCCCTCCTTTTAGGAGCCGCCTTGGGGAACAGGGATCCCGCGAACGTCCCAGCAGTGGCGGAATCCTGAGCGCCAGCGCGTTCGGCCTCTGCTGACCAGGCAGCGAAAGCGGAGGCGGGGGTCTGCCGTTCCGCTTTCAGTTCTGTCAGAGTGTCTAGGACCAATCTCCACACAGTGGAGAGTTTCCCACTGTCTTTAGAACCTGAACTAATGCCGTCCCACAGTGCCGCGCCGATCTTTTCCCAAGTAGCAGGTTCAAAGGCTGCGGTCTCTGAGGGGATTAGTCCGTGCTGCCGAGCCCACAACAGCACCCTCCTCAGGTTCCCCTCATCATAAGAAACTCCTCTCTTAGAGAGTATGTGTTGGAGGAGCTTAACCACTGCCTCTTCTTCTTTACCCAGCGCGGACCCCATCTCCTCCCCAGCCGCTCACCTGATCAGGGCGAGATTCCCGACGATTGCGCGCGCGTCTTCCCAGGCGCCGGGGCAGCGCCTGCTACGGCTGATACTGCCCCCTCTGGGCCGTCTTCTCTTGCTCGGGAGGGCACCGACGGGAGGGTCCCGATTCCCCAGGGTTTAAGTCTCACGTATTTTCGATGAGGCTCTTTCAGGTCCCTGTCCGGGCTCCAGTTGCCGACACGGAAGTTCCGGACACAACTTAGACGACCAATGTGATCAAGTTGATGCCACTTTATTAAAGGCTACACAGCAATTTATACTCTATCACAAGCTTCACGCGCCGCTATCTTATTGCTAATAGGCTAAAGCTACTTGTTCACGCGCCCTTCTGCCCTCTATGATTGGTCCCGGTGTGGTGTCCACGCGCTGCTCTCCCACTAGGTAGGCATCCTGTTTTCAACAGTCCAACTTCTTTATCTTTTGCCCAGGAATGTAGTTTCTCAGGCCATTTCGGCCTTGCTTATGTCCTTGAACACAGCTGCAGCCTGTTGTTACAGTGAGGCCCCTCGGTTTGGATCGCTCATAATATGTCTGTTATTTTCCAGCCATTCCACAGTACCTGGTTTGTTTGTTCAGTCTGTACTGAATTGACATCCTGACTCATAAAATGTAATAGATATGATAGCTCATAGGATGTATGAACACAATAATATGTAGGGAGCATGTGTTACAAAATCACCTACACAAGATAGCTCTAAGGATCATGAGCAAAGGTTAAGCTTTATTAAAATAGGTGAGTTAACAGTAGATGCTTCAATAATCTTTTCAAGGAAACTCACTGATCAGGAGTAGCCTCTTGAAGAGGGAAGGATTTTATCTAATTTACAATCTATTGACTAGTCCTAGAAAGCTGTTAGCCAAACAGATCTCAGATTATGCAGGAAGGAGTTGCTTTTATATATAGTCAAATGGATTTAAGAAGTTGCTACTGGCTGGTGACCCTCTTGCTGTAAAGATTATTTGCATATACTATGTTGTTTCCTCTGTTTACATACAGTTAAAGCCTTTGTGCCATTTTCCTTACAACTGCCAACTGTGCAGCTACTGCCACATCAGCTCTAAATTACTCAGGTTTTATGGCTCACTGTATTTTTAAATTTCATAAGTTAGCGTATTATTTTGGTAATGTGTAAAACTCCCATCTTAACTCTTTGAAGATTATCAGTTGCAAATAAAGGGAATGCTTTTAAAGCAGGAATAGATGAAATTAGAACAGAATATAATTTGACTGTTGGAAAATTCAAAGCAATTACCCTTTAAAATAATTCTTTGCTGTTATTTTCACAAATTCAAACACAAATTCAGTGGGGAGATTTTCTAAGAGTGTTGCTTTGGGGTTTTCCTGAGAGATGGGAGGAAGAAATGAGTGGCTGGGTGAAGGACACCACAAGCCTGTCTCTTTTTTCAGATAGATGTTCAAAAGGTAAATTAGAAACTGCCTCTAAAGCACAGCCAGAGTGGTTGCATGAATATAAGACAGGTGCATTGAAAACCATGGCAAAGGACTGCAGCACTGGTGTGAGTCGAACCTGTACAATACCCACAGGTAGGGCTGACACACACACACCTGCCCACACACACATGCATGCATGGACACACATGCACAACTCTGTGTGGGTATAAGCACATGGGAGGGAGGGGCAGAAGGGCATCCCACTTCAGAGCCAAACCAGCTGGTCGAGTGGGAGAAGACATAACAATTGTCTAGAAGAGATAATAATTGGCCTGTCCTTTGTGGCCAAGCAACCCCTCCCGCTGGGGAAGGTGATGGGGAAGAGCCCTAAAGAGCAGTGGAGGGGCATGGAGTTGAGTCAGGCCATTGTCTGGGGCAGAGCCTGAGAGACAAGATGGCCCAAGGATGGCACCCACATTCTGCCCACGTTTTCCTGCTGTGAATGTGCCAGTGGAAATGAATGGACACTTTGAAATAGTCCTTAGGAAATGTCCTTGAGAAAAGAAACAGCCCATGCTTTACATATAATCATTGGCTGCCCATCTTCTTCATAAGTATTCAAATATTACTTTAATTATTGCTAGTGCAGACTTTTATTCAAGTTCAGGGGTTATTTTTTTATTTATTTTACCACCAAGCATGAAGATCTACCTACATTTTGTACACCCCCAGACTGATGGATCTCCCTGTTTTTTTGTTTTGTTTGGCAAAAGACTGATTTTGAACCAGAGGGACATTACAGTTGCCTTGTCAGTGTGATTTGAAAGTAAGTCCGTGCAGTGTTTTAGCCTGCCCTCAATAATCAGGCTTTAGATTTTAAAAGCTTTGATTGTAGGAGTTGCCTTATTTGCATTGATGAGGATGAACCAGCTGCTGGAGCATACAAAACTGCACCTGACACAATAACTGAGTTCAGGATTAGCACAGGGAATCAAGAATCCACTGTGCTATATGGCAATTTCAGCCCTACATTAGAGTCACTCATGCAAAATGACACAAATTTGCAATGAGCACAATTAGCAATCCAAAGATGTGTGTTAATTTAGGGTCTGACATTTTCTAGCATTTTACTTATTAAATATAATGATTATGTGCAGCTTAGTATTCAAAACTGAGGACAAATATCTGAGCTTTTTCCTCCTCCGTGAGCCCTCCCTACAACATCCTGACTATAGTCCCTTATATTTGGGCCAGGCAAGAAGTTTTCTACTCTGCAACTCAAAAGATTTTTTTTTTTAATTTGTTCATTGTTTACAATAATAAAATAGAAGGGACTTATTTTTCCTTTTTTTTCTCCAATAAGTGATCGCTTCCAATTTATAGGACAAAACACTGCTCTGTTATCCCCCCCTCATCTTCAAAACATATGCATGCCTAAATCACTCATGTTTCATCTCCATGACAGGGGGATGTTTCACCAAAGTTAAACTGCTTAGGTTAGAATCTAGCAAAGTAGTTTCCCTCTGCACCCCCCAAGGTTGTTGAATTTATAATAGAATTCAAAATCAGGGATCTATTTTCCCACATCTTTTGTGCATATAGATACTGAAATACTCACCTATGCTTTGAAAAACATCTTGCAAAAAAATGGAATAAATGATAATTTGAAGCAAAAACATGTGGTTCAAAAACTAAAGCTCCCATTGGAGAACAGAAAATTTAATGAGTTTTTAATGGAATTCAGTGCTCAGAGTAGTAAATTATTTGTTAGCTGATGATGCAATCGACATGCTGATTAAGGTTGCTTGTTTTTTACTAAATATTAAATAAATGGAAAAGGTTAGTCCTTGTTCTGCTTGGGGGGCTTTCATGAAGCAAATGGACATTTAAGACAGAGATTGTCAGTAAGGTTTGTCATTTGAATATGGTGATAAAGTACTTCTGATAAATATTTAAAAGCATTTTAAATCCACAATGTTCACCTTGTGTATAGTGAACTCTGTTTAAAGAAACAATGGGCCTAAAAAGGCCATCCATGAATCCCTGTTTCTCTCTAGGAAGACAGATATATTTTATTTGGTATTTTTTTAGTATTACCTTCAGAATGCACATTTCCATGTAAATATAAGCAAATTACAGAATTTGGAGAGTAAATTACAAGAGGAAATACAAATTATTTAAAGGAGAAATAACTATTCAATGACTAGATTAGAAGTATAATTAAAGATCTTCTAAATCTACCTCTGATATTTATGCACTTAAAATTAGGTATTTTTAATGTTAAAACCTGTTTTTTTTATGAAGGGAAATAAATCCCATCATCTTTACCCTGGAATGAGATTCCTTTTTATTTTAGTGGACTCCAAGAAAAGCAACAAAACAAAACTCCAGTGGCATTAACACTACAGTAGGGAGGATGGTTATTGTTCTTTTATGTATGTTGACTGTAAATATTTAGTCTATTGAATCATTAAACAAGTCTTGGATGGCACAGATCAATCCACATATTGACTGAGTATGGGTCTGTTTTAAGACAATGTTAATCATTCTGGTTGCCCGTCTGCTTTGATTTATAGATTTATGACAGACAGAAAGGCAACTTAAAAAAAGAGTAATTATTATAGGCTTGAAGCTTTACATTTTATTTTAACAACTATAGAGTTCCTCTTCTATAAATCACAATTGGTTAAATCATCCCATCATTCACTCACCATGATCAGATACCTTTTAAATTCGATAAATAACTATCTGTGTGTTTTAACTGTTCCTGTTTATAACCCAAGAGGTTAAAAGCCTTAGACTGTCATTTGACTTCTGACCTCATATAAATGTTATCTTATCAGTTCCTGCTTGTTAACTTGTATTGAGTGCTTGTCCCTGATGGCTTTTAGATAAAGAGGTTTTATTATGTTTTCTATTGAAACTGAACCGTTTGCTTTGTTCTTCATCTGTACTCTCAGCCTACATAGTAACCTTGTAACCTAACAATTTTGCTTAATAGACTAAAATCCAAACTATTGTACCGGGTCTGGCTGAGCCAGAATTGGTTTTCCCCTGTAGCAGCCCTCATGGTGCTGTGTTTTATGTTGGGAGCTGGCAGGGTGTTGATAGCACACTGGTGGTGTGGCTACTGCTGAGTAGTGCTTACACAGCACCAAGGCTCTTTCTGACATTTCCCCCCCCACAGTGGGACGGGGTGGGCAAGATCTTGGGAGGGGACACAACCAGGACAGCTGACCCCAACTGACCAAAGGGATATTCCAGACCATCTGACGTCTGCTCAGTATAAAGCTGGGAGAAAGGAGGAAGGGGGTGGGGTCACCCTTGGTCCTCCGAGGCAACCACTACGCGTATGGGAGCCCTGCTTCCTGAGAAGGCCCGACATCGCCTGTTCATGGGAAGTAGAGAATAAATCTGTTTTCTTTTTTTTTGCTTCTGTGCGCGGACCTTTGCTTCGCTTTGCTTATATTAAAACTGCTGTTGTTTTACCCACAAGGGTTGTTTTGTTTTCCTATCTTATTTTCTTTCCCTTCTTTGCCCTATTGAGAAAAAAGGGGAAAGGGGGGGAAGTGATAGAGCGACTTGGTGGGTACCTGGCATTTAGCCAAGGTCAAACCACCACAGTCTTTTTTGGGGCCCAACGTGGGGTGGGACAACGGCAGTTTTATATTAATTGTGCTATAGCTATAGCAGTTAGTAAGCGACAAGCTCTTGTGCTGGTCACGGGTTTGTTTATTGCGCTGCTTATCTTTATTTTGCTAAGCTCGGGAACATGCTGGAAGAAATTGGGAACATCATGAGTGGTTTTATTCTGCAAGCTCCCGAAGTACTTATTAATCCTTATGTTAGCTCTTTGATACTGTTCATTAATGCTACACCACATAGACACACACAAGTCTATGGGACCAGATGGGATACACCCAAGGGTGCTGAAGGAGCTGGCTGGGGTGCTCGCCAAGCCGCTTTCCATCATTTACCAGCAGTCCTGGCTGACCGGGGAGGTCCCGACAGATTGGAAACTGGCCAATGTGACGCCCATCTATAAGAAGGGTCAGAAGGATGATCCGGGAAATTACAGGCCTGTCAGCTTGACTTCGATACCCGGGAAGCTGATGGAGCAGCTCATCCAGAGTACCATCTTACAACACATGCGAGACAACCAGATGATCAGGCCCAGTCAGCATGGGTTTATGAAAGGCAGGTCCTGCTTGACAAACCTGATCTCCTTCTACAACAAAGTAACCTACTTATTGGATGAGGGAAAGGCTGTGGATGTAGTTTACCTTGACTTTAGCAAGGCCTTTGACACCGTTTCCCACAACATTCTTCTGGCGAAACTGGCTGCTCGAGGCTTGGATGATCGCACACTTTGCTGGGTAAAAAACTGGCTGGATGACCGGGCCCAGAGAGTTGTGGTGAACGGAGTTAAATCCGGTTGGAGGCCGGTCACGAGTGGTGTCCCCCAGGGCTCGGTTTTGGGGCCACTCCTGTTCAACATCTTTATTGATGATCTAGACGAGGGGATCGAATGCACCCTCAGTAAGTTTGCAGATGACACCAAGCTGGGTGGGAGTGTTGATCTGCTTGAGGGTATGGAGGCTCTGCAGAGAGACCTGGACAGGCTGGAGCGATGGGCTAAGGCCAACTGTATGAAGTTCAATAAGGCCAAATGCCGGGTGCTGCACTTGGGCCACAACAACCCCCAGCAGCGCTACAGGCTTGGGGAGGAGTGGCTGGAGAGCTGCCAGTCAGAGAGGGACCTGGGGGTGTTGATTGACAGCCGTCTGAACATGAGCCAGCAGTGTGCCCAGGTGGCCAAGAAGGCCAATGGCATCCTGGCTTGCATTAGAAATAGCATGGCCAGCAGGGACAGGGAAGTGATCTTACCCCTGTACTCGGCACTGGTGAGGCCGCACCTCGATGACTGTGTTCAGTTTTGGGCCCCTCACTACAAAAAGGACATTGAATGACTCGAGCGTGTCCAGAGAAGGGCAACGAAGCTGGTGAAGGGTCTTGAGCACAGGTCGTATGAGGAGCGGCTGAGGGAACTGGGGGTGTTTAGTCTGGAGAAGAGGAGGCTGAGGGGAGACCTCATCGCCCTCTACAACTATCTGAAAGGAGGTTGCAGGGAGCTGGGGATGAGTCTCTTTAACCAAGTAATAAGTGATAGGACAAGAGGGCATGGCCTCAAGTTGCGCCAGGGAAGGTTTAGACTAGATGTCAGGAAGTATTTCTTTACAGAACGGGTTATTAGGCAGTGGAATGGATTGCCCAGGGAGGTGGTGGAATCCCCATCCCTGGAGGTGTTTAAGAGTAGGGTCGATATAGCGCTGAGAGATATGGTGTAGATGGGAACTGGCGGTGCTAGGTTAATGGTTGGACTAGATGATCTTCAAGGTCCTTTCCAACCTAGTTGATTCTGTGATTCTGTGATTCTGTGATTCTCTAATGCCGTTCGCCTATTGTGGGCTGTGTGGAGCTCGTTAGGTTTTTGGTGTAAGAGAAAGCAAATTTTGGGTGAGAGAATACCAAAATGTGCCCTGAGGCGGCCTGTCCCTGGGTGGCAGGGGGAGTGGAAGGATTTGGGCAGATTCCTAGGACGGTTATCACCTCCCGTAGCCTGGGATCTTACCCCTGAACAGGCAAGCAACCCCGCAAAATTGACACAACACCTGATCGAAGGGTGCCTTGCCTATCCCAGTGAAAATCAGCAACTCCTAGCGCTGTACTGGGGCCTGGCCTGTGCTTATCGAGCTGCAGTTCAGTGCTCTCAAAGGACTGTGGTGGAGGTGGGAACTCAAACAAAAACAACAACAGCAGAGATTGCCCCAGTAGTAAAAAAGAAACAGTGGACAAGGAGAACAACAGGGCCATACCCTCGATTAATAAGGGACGAGAAAGAGGAGGAAGAAGCGGGTCCTTCAGCAAAGGGGTCAGAAGAGGGAATAACAGAACTCAAACAGGAGGCAGAAACTACCCGGTCCCTGACGTCATCAGAACTGCGAGACCTGCAGAAAGACTATAGCCGCCAGCCGGGTGAGCAGATTGCTGCCTGGCTGCTTCGATGCTGGGATAATGGGGCTGATGCTCAGCAGCTGGAAGGTAAGGAAGCCCAACAGCTGGGTTCCCTTGCTAGAGATCGAGGAATTGAAAGGGGAATTGGAAAAGAAACAGCAATTTGCAGTCTGTGGAGACGGCTCCTTTCCACTGTTAAAGCAAGATGTCCTTTCAAGGAAGATCTTACGGACAACTCCCCAGGGAAGTGGGCTACTGCGGATGAAGGTGTCCAGTACCTGAGAGAATTAGCAGTGCTGGAAGTCATCTATAGTGATCCAGATAATGATGAAGCCCCTAAAAATCCAGAGGATGTCCTGTGCACACGGGCCATGTGGAGGAAGGTAATTAAAGGTGCACCATCCTCGTATTCTGCCGGCTTGGCTGCGATGTACTATCCAGAAATGGATATGGGAGAAGGACTAAGATGTACACCAACTGTGGAGGCAGTCTCTTCCTGGCTTCAGAACTTTGAAGAGAGTCTTGGTACCTCCTCATCTCTACGGGTGAGGGCCTTAGATGTCAGGAGCACCCCAAGAAATCAGTTCTCTTCCACCCCAGTCAGAGGGAAAGGGAAACCCAGGCGCATGACACGTGGCGAACTTTGGTTCTTCCTGCGTGACCAGGGGGAGGACATGAGGAAGTGGGATGGTCAACCCACCTTCAAGTTGGAAGCTCGTGTACATGAATTGCGAGGAAAGACCCCTGCCAAGAAGAAGACATCCAAGAAGGTTGTTAATGTAGCTGGTGTGAAACCACAAGAAAGTAATCAGCGATCTCCCAGATACAGGAAGACTGAGATCACCTCCCTTGGCCTGGATGAAGGAGTTTCCGGCCTGGCACAGCAAGGGTCAGACAGTGAATACTCCGACCAAGAACAGGAATAGAGGGCCCCTGCCTCCAGCCAGGAGGAGGAAAGGGATGATCGGGTGTATTGGACAGTGTGGATTCGATGGCCTGGCACATCAAATCCACAGAAGTACCAGGCTTTAATTGACACCGGGGCACAGTGTACATTAATGCCATCAAGTTATAGAGGGGCAGAACCTATCTGGATCTCGGGAGTGACAGGCGGATGTCAAGAACTGTCAGTACTGGAGGCCGAGGTTAGCTTGACCGGGGACAAGTGGGAAAAACATCCCATTGTAACTGGCCCAGAAGCCCCTTGTATCTTGGGCATTGACTACCTCAATAGGGGGTATTTCAAAGACCCAAAAGGATACCGATGGGCTTTTGGTGTGGCCAGTGTGAACACAGAGAAGGTCAAACAGTTGTCTAATCTGCCTGGCCTCTCGGAAGATCCTTTTGTTGTAGGACTGTTGCGAGTTGAAGAACAACAGGTGCCAAGCGCTACGAGGACCGTGCACCGACGGCAGTATCGCACAAACCGAGACTCTCTGGCTCCCATCCAAGAACTGATCCGTCAACTGGAGACCCAAGGTGTCATGAGTAAGACACATTCGCCTTTTAATAGCCCAATATGGCCGGTGCAAAAGTCTGACGGAGGGTGGAGGTTAACAGTAGACTATCGTGGCCTGAACGAAGTGACGCCACCACTGAGTGCTGCTGTACCAGATATGTTAGAGCTCCAATATGAACTGGAGTCAAAGGCAGCCAAGTGGTACGCCACAATCGACATCGCCAATGCATTCTTTTCAATTCCTTTGGCAGAAGAGTGCAGGCCACAGTTTGCTTTCACGTGGAGGGGTGTCCAATATACCTGGAATCGACTACCCCAGGGGTGGAAGCACAGCCCCACTATTTGTCATGGACTAATTCAAACTGCACTGGAAAAGGGTGATGCCCCTGAACATCTACAGTACATCGATGACATCATTGTGTGGGGCAACAAGGCAGAAGAAGTGTTCAAGAAAGGACAAAAAGTAATTGAGATTCTTCTGAGAGCTGGGTTTGCCATAAAGAAAAGCAAGGTCAAGGGACCAGCACAGGAGATTCAGTTCTTACCAGCACAGGAGATTCAGTTCTTGGGAATAAAATGGCAAGATGGACGCCGCCATGTGCCTATGGAGGTTGTCAACAAGATAGCAACTATGTCTCCACCGACCAACAAGGAGGAAACACAAGCTTTCTTAGGACTTGTGGGATTTTGGAGGATGCACATTCCAGGTTACAGTCAGCTGGTGAGCCCTCTCTATCAAGTAACCCGAAAGAAGAACCATTTTGAGTGGGGTCTTGAGCAACAACAAGCCTTTGAGCACATCAAACAGGAGATAGCTCGGGTGGTAGCTCTTGGGCCCGTTCGGACAGGACCAGCTGTGCAAAATGTACTTTACACATCAACTGGGGAGCATGGCCTCACATGGAGCCTCTGGCAGAAGATGCCAGGTGAAACTCGGGGTCGACCATTAGGATTTTGGAGCCGGGGATATCGAGGATCAGAAGCCCACTACACTCCAACTGAAAAGGAGATTCTGGCAGCATATGAGGGGATTCGAGCCGCTTCCGAAGTTGTTGGTACAGAAGCACAGCTCCTCTTGGCACCGCGATTGCCTGTACTACATTGGATGTTCAAAGGAAACATCCCTTCTACACACCATGCAACCAGCGCTACCTGGAGTAAATGGGTAGCGTTAATCACGCAACGAGCTCGACTGGGAAAACCCAACCGTCCAGGAATCCTGGAAGAGATCATGGACTGGCCAGAAGGTAGAGATTTTGGAGCACTGCCTGAGGAGGTGGCTCGTGCCCAAGAAGCACCACCATATAACGAATTACCAGAAGATGAAAGGCGGTATGCTCTGTTTACTGATGGATCCTGTCGTGTGGTAGGAAACCATCGAAAGTGGAAAGCTGCTGTGTGGAGCCCCACAAGACAAGTCGTTGAGGCCACTGAAGGAGAGGGCGAGTCAAGTCAGTTTGCAGAAGTAAAAGCGATCCAACTAGCCCTAAAGATTGCTGAATGAGAAAAGTGGCCAGTACTGTATCTCTACACTGAC
The DNA here is from genome assembly GCF_031877795.1 of Strix aluco. NCBI lineage: Eukaryota > Metazoa > Chordata > Aves > Strigiformes > Strigidae > Strix > Strix aluco. The sequence continues at coordinate 14,675,377 of NC_133970.1, forward strand.
TCCTGGATGGTGGCTAATGCCCTGTGGGGGTGGCTACAGGAGTGGAAGAAGACCAATTGGCAGCGCAGAGGTAAACCCATCTGGGCTGCTGCACTGTGGCAGGACATCGCTGCCCGAGTGGAAAACGTGGCTCTAAAGGTACGTCATGTAGATGCCCACGTGCCCAAAAGCCGTGCCACCGAAGAACATCAAAACAATGAGCAAGTAGACAAGGCTGCTAAAATTGAAGTAGCTCAGCTGGACCTGGACTGGGAGCGCAAGGGTGAGCTATTTGTAGCTCGATGGGCCCATGAAACATCCGGGCATCTCGGGAGAGATGCAACGTACAGATGGGCTCGTGATCGAGGGGTGGACCTGACCATGGAGGCCATCTCACAGGTCACTCATGAATGCGAAACATGTGCTGCAATCAAGCGAGCCACACGAGTAAAGTCTCCCTGGAACAGAGGGCGATGGCTGAGTTTTCAATAGGGTGAGGCCTGGCAAATTGACTATAGCGGACCATTGCCACGAACACGCCAAGGCAAGCGCTACATACTCACCATGGTGGAAGCAACTACTGGTTGGCTTGAAACGTACCCTGTAAATCATGCCACTGCCCGAAATACCATCTTAGGTCTTGAAAGGCAAATTTTATGGCGACATGGTACTCCTGAAAGAATCGAATCAGACAACGGGACCCATTTTCGAAATAATCTCATAAACTCCTGGGCAAAGAAACACAGCATTGAGTGGGTGTATCACATCCCTTATTACCCACAAGCGTCTGGAAAGATTGAAAGATACAATGGACTGTTGAAGACTATGTTGAGAGCATTGGACAATGGGGGATGGAAGCACTGGGATATAAATTTAGCAGAAGCCACTTGGCTAATTAACACCAGAGGATCTGTTAACCGTCCTGGTCCTGCCCAAACCAAACCCCTTCATACTGTGGGAGGAGATAAGGTCCCTGTAGTACACACAGGGAAATGGCTGGGGAAGGCAGTGTGGATTGCTCCTCCCTTGGGAAAAGGCAAGCCCACTCGTGGGATTGTTTTTGCTCAGGGACCTGGATGTACTTGGTGGGTAATGCGGGAGAATGGGGCTACTCAGTGTGTGCCTCAAGGAGATTTAACCTTGGGGGGGAAATAATCTGTGGGCTGAGTTGTATGTTGCAGGAAGTGATGGAGGAAGTAGGAACGACGAAGAGTGAACCAGATACGTGCGATGATGACCCAAACCTAGCCGGTGCTGGAGTCCAACAGTCAAACATACTGCTCTGTCCTGAACACCCATCTTGACAGATGGGAGCCAAGTCACTGAACATCTGGAGGAGTGAAGAAAGCTTACGGAATGGATAAATGAGTGTTATGTGGGACCTGGGCATGACGTAAATGGTATGGAATAAGGGGTGGAGACTGTACCGGGTCTGGCTGAGCCAGAATTGGTTTTCCCCTGTAGCAGCCCTCATGGTGCTGTGTTTTATGTTGGGAGCTGGCAGGGTGTTGATAGCACACTGGTGGTGTGGCTACTGCTGAGTAGTGCTTACACAGCACCAAGGCTCTTTCCGACATTTTCCCCCCCACAGTGGGACGGGGTGGGCAAGATCTTGGGAGGGGACACAACCAGGACAGCTGACCCGAACTGACCAAAGGGATATTCCAGACCATATGACGTCTGCTCAGTATAAAGCTGGGAGAAAGGAGGAAGGGGGTGGGGTCACCCTTGGTCCTCCGAGGCAACCCCTCCGCGTATGGGAGCCCTGCTTCCTGAGAAGGCCCGACATCGCCTGTTCATGGGAAGTAGAGAATAAATCTGTTTTCTTTTTTTTTGCTTCCGCGCGCAGACCTTTGCTTCGCTTTGCTTATATTAAAACTGCTGTTGTTTTACCCACAAGGGTTGTTTTGTTTTCCTATCTTATTTTCTTTCCCTTCTTTGCCCTATTGAGAAAAAAGGGGAAAGGGGGGGAAGTGATACAGCGACTTGGTGGGTACCTGGCATTTAGCCAAGGTCAAACCACCTCAACTATTTACACTTTATATGAAACCTTATTTCTGTCTAAACTCCCTAGTTTAAATCTAATGTTTTGTAATATAGTTTGGTTTTATTAAGCTTCTAATTTATGATTATAAATCCAATGTTGAACTTACCTTTATTTTAATGCTATCATTTTTAATAATTGTAGATTTCAGGCCAAGAAGAGAGGAGTTAATAAAATCATACAAAGAAATATTTTTCTTGCTCAAACCTCAAAAGCCTTTCTAAAGAAAGCCTAAAGATATGTTTTAAATATTCTGATATATTATTCACACTGCATTTTCCCATCTGCTAAAATAATGTAGTTGTTACACGCATCTATCCTAATTCTGCTTTTCATATTGAAGTGTTCTCTTCTATCTTACATATTCTTCCACATCTTACTGCCTTTCTCATGCACCCAAACTTGTAGATATTAGCATGACTAACATGTGCAGTAGGCATTGCTTCAGACACATATATGCATATATAATGTGTGTATGTGTGTATATATATAATGCTCTTTTGTATTTATATAAGCCTAAATGTGCTTAATACATTGTATTAGTTTGCAGATGTGTTACAAGAAAGCAACCATAGTTCCTCTGATTTGCTAAAGAACATTTTACATTAATTTTCTTATAGAAATGTTACTATAATCATAGAGAAAGAATGAAAAGGCAGACATCTTGTGGGTGTCATCTTGCACTTTTTCTCCTTGGTTCTTTTTCAAACGGTCTTTCTTTTGCTGTGATATTGCCTTTTACCTTAATCAGCCTCGAAGATAATACTTTATATGTAAAAACATAATCTCATCATTCCATATACTAGAGAACAGTTGCATTTCCCTTTGGCATTCAGGCAGTCACTGTCTACTGGTTACAAGCAAACCATATCTGCCTTTATATTTACTCAAACATATGGATGAAACATAGTTTTTCCATTGTATGGTTCTCTGTTGAAATGTATTTACAAAAACCAAATATGTAAGCAAAATATTATTCTTGTGAATGAGATTAATTTGTCTGCAAGTTAGCATGCTGGTATACCATTCAGGAATGACAAAAAAATGCTGGATGCTCCTTTTTCCAAATTAACTTAATGCTGTGTAATATTCCTGATATGTATTGAAAGACTCATTTACTGTTTAAATTGTTTATAATATCTCTGGAGAAAGCTTAAGAGCATTAGTTCCTGTTAATGTCAATTCTATTTCAATGTGTTGATCATATTTTAACAAAAGTAATATTTCATGCAATTCCTAACTTTGTACTAAAGCTATTGTATAAAGATCATCTCAAAAAAAATTTTTTCCCTACAAATTCTGTTTACTATATAAGTTAATAATTACAAGACCTACTATTATACAATTTTTGTCTTGTTATAGCTTTTTTTTTTTTTAAGAAGGAAAACAAAATTCTAGAGCTCAAAATTCTATCACCAGGGAGTGAAGTTATTTGTCAATGAAATAAATGCCATCAGCAGCATCATCAGACTGTTTGCTTCAAGATTAGCAGTTGCAGAGCTTATTGATTATGCCACTATTGGCAATTTACGAACAAGCTTTCAATAGCAGGTTGAATGTAGTGGGGTTTTATTTGTTTGAAAACTTGCAGGAAAATTGAAAACTTTTTCTCTTTAAAAAACGTCTTAAAATATAAAACAAAATAGCAACCCTAATTAGTGTATGTTTGCTCAGCTCTTTGTAAATGCAAAGCGCGTCGGGGGAGGGGGAGAGAGAGAGGTAAAAGGAGAGACAGAGAGAGCACGAGCTAAAGAGGGAGAAAGAGGGCGAAAGAGAGAGAGAAGGGGGGGAGAAAGCCAGGGCGAGAGAGAAAGGGAGGGAGAAAGAGGAAAAGAAAGAGGGAGAGAAAGAGAGCACACAAGCAGCGGGAGAAAGAAAGAAAGAAAGAAAGAAAGAAAGAAAGAAAGAAAGAAAGAAAGAAAGAAAGAAAGAAAGAAAGAAAGAAAGAAAGAAAGAAAGAAAGAAAGAAAGAAAGAAAGAAAGAAAGAAAGAAAGAAAATGAAAGAAAGCCCTCTTTCTTCTCTTGCAAATTAACATAAACCAAACTTTTGTTTCTCCTGATTTCGGATAATCTTTTAAAAGCTTTATAGACAATTGACGAGATCCATTTCCAAAAGGGAAAATAAATGCGGATTAGGAGGAAAACAATTGTCACCTCTCCCCCCAACTCTGCCTCCCGACCCCGAAATAAACCACTTTCCAGTGTGTATCAATACAGGAATCGACAAAAAGGAATCTCCGTGCTTATTTATCAGATAAGCCTGAACCTGTCTATGGCACAAAAAAATCCTCTTTTAATAAAACTTAACCCTGAAAAAAAAGTATGTGCATGTATGCCTTCGTTGGTTGGGGTGGAGTATTTTTATTTCCAGTGTAAGCAAATTAGTCTCACATCTAGTTTTTTTATCCATTGTTGTTATGCGATGAGAAAAAGTTACTCCGTCCCAGGGGCGGCCTGACGGACGTGGAGCTCTGCAGAGACGAAAGCGCCTCCCCTTTCCCCCCCTCGCCAGCGCGGATAGGCGGTGGTGGCGGGGGCCGTGACGCTGCGCTCCACCAGTTCAGGGTACCTCCGCCATAATCTTGCGCGCCTGCCTTTTCCTCGTCAGCTATCGTACGGATTCATAAGGGAGGCTTTCTTCTTTCCTGAATAAGAGCAGATCACATCCTCTAATAGATTGATTTCCTTGTGTATAAAACTCATTTTTCTTCTCTTAATGGTATTATCTATGATATTTTGCAGAATTATATTAATATATCTCTTTGTGCCCAGACTTCAAATCTGAGACCTTGTGAACTATTTTAGTTCAGCTCCTTCTTGTCCTTGTCCTCAGATATAGGTGGCAAAACTATTCTTCTCAGGTAATTTACCCTCCTGCCCAAGAGATACACGTGGCTTCTGCAGGAAGATCACCAAAAACAGTGGGCCTGTGGGATTGTAGCATTTCACAGGCAGGGGGGCTATCCTATGCCCTTTGTCTCGAAGTACCCTAAATCAGACCCAAATGGCTTCTCCGGTGAAAAGGGAGGCAGGTAGCTTTAGAGTCTGATAAGACACGTAAATCTTGTCCTGGGCTTTTTTTCAGAGCAGGGGTGAGGGTTTGAACCTTTGGCTCTCAGTAACTCCCAGACTATAGCATTAATGCCCTGGGCCTCCCTGAGTGCTACCCTTCCCAAACACCTCCAGCACAGGAAAAGTCAAGTTTGGAGAACTCCTGATTTTCATTTTGTAGTCAAAACCAAATACATTTGGGATATTATGGTCGGACAGATTCCTTAAAAAGATTATTTGAACTACAAAAGCATTCATTTAGTACTTGTGATGTCACAGAAAGGGCCTGCTAAAAATTAGCAGCTTGTCCTGTATTTGGAGAACAGAACAAGAGTGACAACTTATTGGAAGTTCTCAAGGAATCATTTATATTTCACACTCCAGCAGGCAGCTGATTTGAAATTGTCCATTAGCATAACAAAGGCTCTGAGCCTGTGAACTTCAGAAACCTTTCGACCTCTTAGCTGCTGGCATGAATAGCCCTCAGCCCTGCCTATAGAGATCTTCCAAGGCTTCCCTGGTCGTGGATAAATTGTTAATCAGGGTAATTTAATATAGTTTTCAATATGCTTAATCTCCTATTGAGCAAGGTATTCACAGATCTCGCCCTCTCCCAAAAGAAAAGTTCTCCTTTATTCAAGTGCGAGTGGGGCAGCTGCAGAGCGCCTCCCTCAGCCCGGAGGGCGCTGCGCCGCGCCGCGCCGCGCCGCGCGGCGTTGCGCGGGGCGGGAGATAACCCTTGCACGGCACCCACCCCCTTCCCAGAACCCGATCCCTCATGGTCCAGCCTCCAAGAAGCCACAGCACAGCATCTGTAACCCCGACCCACCCCGACGCTTCTTTTAACCCACTGCCCCGAGCCCTGGTGGAGCGTTATAGCCGCGGAGGCGCAGCCCGCCCCCGCGCGCAGGAGAGAAGCGATGCACCCGTCGCACCCCCGGAAGCCCCGGGATAGACCAGGCAAGGGTGCCTCGCCCTCCCCCCCTCACTGTGGGGCGGCCTCTTTGTGGCTGCCAGCTTGGCTGGTGACCCTAACATTAAACCTTCACTTGATTTTTGTCCTTAATTATATAACTTCATTTAGTCCTCGTAGTTCTCCGTGGGCGACATCTGGATTTTAATATTGCAGTGCGTGAGCTGTAGTTCGGCCTGTTCCTTCCAATGCATTTCTGGGCAGAGTTGGGGGGGGGGGGGGAAATCTCTTTCCCCACCTCACGCTCCCCTCCTGTTACTTGAGTTTTCTCTCTGTCCTTTCCATCACTCAGCCTGCAAAAGTTGCTGGAACCAAAGTTTCTATAGTGAAAACTTAAGGAATGAGATGCACTAGTGTTTGGGGGAGATTTTTTTTGGGTTTAATATATGCCTGGTATTTGACTTATTGGCATACTTTAGACTTCTAATATTTGTCAAAACTGCAAGATTGGGGGAAGAACTTGCTTACAACATTGGTAAAATGGTCATGCAAAGATATGCTCTGTTATTGATTAATTGTAATTTAGTGGGAAATAACCACTTCTCAATTTTTAGTGATGAATAAAATTTTATTAGCAAGCGGCGAGTGAGCAAAACAGCGCTGGGTGTGCCGGGAGTCTCTGCTCTACCAGGACACACACCTTACAGGACAGAACTGAGTCCCTTTCTAGTGTAGGCTTCATCCATATTCATGATGGGCGTACCCTGAGGGGGCTGCAAAGGTGTAAACAAGTTTTCCCGGGCTTTTCTCAGGTTTTCGCGGGCTTTTCTCAGGTTTCCATCACAGAAGGGGGGATGACTCAGCACAGGGGTTTTTGTAGTGGCTTGAAGATGGGGGCCATTTTAGCTCCCTTCTAACAACTGATTTTAACAATAGAAACTACATACATATATCTTATTTCTTATTTACATAAGAGAATTACAAAACTGTTCGGCCACAACATCCTGACTACATCTTCTTTTTCCCCCTTGAGATTTGAATAACAAATACCATATATGTTTTATTACAATTCCCCCCTTTTCTTTTAATTAATTTTGTTTTTTAAATCTCCTTAACACATCACAGACTTGTTAAATATACATGGTCCGAAAGTTAACCCAATTAATAATAACACTAGGGGTTTCATAAAATGGAGGTTTAGCATCAAAATTGCGATTCCTCCCACAGCCCAAATGACCACTATAGTGAGGAGAGTTGGTGGGTTCATCTTCCAATTACTAGCTAATTGTACAAACGTGTCCCCTTTCTGTCTTGCAACAGGATTTGCATGCTCAGATCTTTTCCTTCCCCATACTTTCCAGTTCTCCTTGCCACAACAATCACCCGAACTGGTTGCTTCGAGGCCTTTCTTATTTTCCCCTCTCCATACGTCTCTGCCTCCTCCGCCTACTCCATTCCTTAGAGCAGCGGGGCTTTCCATCTTCTCAGCAGCAGTCGTATTCTTTGGGGTTAGGGTCTCATTGTCGACACCTAAACACCTCCCAGTTCCAGGCTTTTACTTGTGGGATTGTACAGGGCACTTGGAGTATTTGGAATTTGCAAAGAGTTTGTACTATATTCACGTTATGGGGCTTAGGTTCATTGGTACGCACACACCCTTTTTTAGGATTTATCCCTTTTATAAATATACTCCACCATTTATGGGACTCCTTTACAATTTTTCCTGTTGATACCCCCACTCGTAAGGTTTGACTGGTTAATTTTCTTTCTCTTATATAGCACTGGTCACAGTATTCCTTTGGGGAATAGCCGTGGACGCAGTGCGCCCACCAACTTTCCTCACAAGTAGTGCATTTAAAACACACAAAAGGATAACAAACACAGTTAGGGGTTTTACAAAATTCATTTAGTCCTTCTTCCTTCGCAACACTAGTTTCAGATCTCCTGATGTTTCAGCTACTTCCCAGTGATCAGGCGTTAAGGGTCCTTTCACTCTGGTAGCATGAGTCCATCCCTTTTCAGCAGTCCGGACAGCAGTCTCTGTTGTGAGTATAACAAGAAACGGTCCCTCCCAACGAGGGGTAAGAGAGGATTCTTTCCAAGTTTTTATTAACACCTTGTCTCCAGGTCTTATGGAGTGCATACAAATTTCTAATGGAGGTCTCTGTACTACCATCCCTTTTTTGCGTAGTTCTTTCCTCCTATTCATGAGGTTTATTAAGTATGGTTGCAAATTGTCTTTTTCCAATACTGGGTGATCAGTGGGAAATTCCATATCATAGGGCATACCATATAGCATTTCGAACGGGGATATTCCAGTATCAGTTCGGGGCTGGGTCCGGATATTCAGAAGTGCTAGGGGTAAACACTTAACCCAAGACATCTTTGTTTCTAACATGAATTTGGTAAGTTGTTTCTTGATTTCCCCATTCATTCTTTCTACTTTTTCTGAGTTTTTTTTTTTGGATGCCAGGGAGTGTGGAATTCCCACTTGGTCCCCAGGGAAGTCAATGTCTCTCTGATTATTTTAGACAAAGTGGGGACCCCTGTCCGAATCGATTACTTCTATATTTCCATACCTAGGGATGATGTTTTCTAAGACTATTTTTTTACCACAGTATTTGTTGTAGCTCGAGTGGTGGGAAAGGCCTCCACATAATGAGTGAGATGATCTACCAATACTAGGAGGTATTTGTACCGTCCTATTTTTGGTAGTTCTGTAAAATCGATTTGAATTCTTCCAAATGGTCTGTATGCCATATCCCATCCCCCTTGAATCTTTTCTCTTAATTGGTGCTTATTAATTTTCTGGCACGTTAAACAGCTTTTTATTATTTCCTTAGCAACATTATAAATCTCTATGCACATGTATTTAATAGCAAACTGATCTACTAATGTTTGTACTCCCCAGTGAGTTTTAGTATGGAAATCTTTCATAACTCTCCAAGCCACTGTCTTCAGGAGAACCTTCCTCCCATCAGGTAGTTCAAGGAGCTGCCTAACCTGTTGTTTGTTTTTGGGAGTCTGGAGAGAAAGAATTCCATTTACCCTCTCTGGGTCTAATTTCTTGCTTTCTTTACCGATCCAGTGACCTAAATACTTCACCTCTTCTACAAATTGCAATTTAGATTTGGATACTTTTAATCCTTGGAGGCTTAAGAAATTTAACAACTTAATGTTTTCCTTTCGTACCATACTAAAGTAACACCTTCCCCCAAGTTATAATCTTTTAAGATGTGTTCGAGGGCTTGTCCAAAGAGGTTAAGGGACTCAGTAAAACCCTGAGGCAAAACTGTCCACCTCAGCTGTTGTTTCCTAAAGGTATCTGGGTCTTCCCATTCAAAAGCAAAATAATTTCTACACTCCTCTTTTAGAGGACATGTCCAAAAAGCATCTTTCAAGTCTATTACGCTATACCACTGATTTTCAGGATTCAATTGATTAAGTAAAGTATGGGGGTTTGCTACTACAGGAAATCTGGTTACAGTTCTTTTGTTGATTTCTCTTAAGTCATGCACTAATCTGTAACTCCCATCTACCTTCTTAATGGGCAATATTGGAGTATTAAAAGGTGACATACAAGGTTCTAATAGCCCCTGATTAAGGAGTCTCTCTTTCAGGCTTTAAGCCTCTCCTGCCTTCTTGTGGTAAGTGATACTGTTTGATTCTAGTCAGGATCTCTGGGTTCCTAATGGTGACTTCGAAGGGGGTGATATCCAATCTACCCACTGTCTCTGGGGTATACCATACTTCTGGGTTAATCTTTTCTTCATCCGCCACTGTGAGGGGGCATAATCTGACTTTGAGTTCTTTTTCTTCTACTTCCAGATTAATTCCCAATTCTATAATCAGATCCCATCCAAGTAAATTATAATCTGCTTCTGGTAATAATAAAAATGTTCTAATCACATATTTGCATTTTGATTCAACAATCACATCATGAAGAACCGGGGCCTCAAACGGTTCACCTTTAGCCCCTATTACACTGATTTTTTTCTGATGATACTTTACAGCCTGGAGGCAGAGCCTGAATGGTAGATCTTTCGGCTCCTGAGTCCGCAAGGAACTCTACCTCTTGTCGCTGAGGACCCACTTTAAGTTTTATCAAGGGCTTTTTGTTCTTTGGGTCCCCAGCACATAGAGTTCCTGACCCCACTAATCTTCAGAAAACATTTTCTCATCTTGGATTCTTCTCCAGCAAACCTTCTTCACATGCCCCTTCCTTTTGCAATAAAAACATTCCACTTCCTTCATATTAAAGCAGGCAGAACCATTCAATGAATGAAAATCTCTGATCCCAAAGAAACCATAGTCTCCAGGTAATCATCACATAAAACATCCATGTTCTGCACAGCTTTATTACATGCAGGTACTGGGGAACAGTTTTCAGGCTAAAATAATGCAGTTTGCTGCATGTTTGAGTTGTTACACACTCTGCATTGCCTCCTCTCAACCTGAAACTCCTACTCCTGGGTCTAGACATTTAGAGCAAGGGCAGTTTAAATCTACCGAGACTGTTGCCCATGTACTTCCAGATGCCATCAAATAAAGCATCTGGGCAGCTATACCACACACGCGCTGCGCGGTGTTTACATAGCACATCACAAATTACAAAACTGGTAAGCTCTAGGCCACGGCCTGTTGAGGAGAAAGTCTGCAAAGGGCACAGCAGCATCCTCATTCTTTGGAAAAGACACAACATTTATGAGCTGTCTAGTCACTGTGCTACAATTATGTCAGTTCCCCATCTTTTGGCTAAGAAGTACAAACCAGATTAGCAGCTCCAAAAGAATGTGGTCTGGGGGCAAATTAGCTTGAACTTGGCTCCCCAGCCCATATACCTGCCTGTATGCTAGAACCCTGATTCTCTTTTTTTTTTTTCCCCAACTCCTGCCAATGATGTTCATCACTGTTAAGAAAAAAAAAAAAGCTGCTGAAGCTAGCCAAGGGCTTGTATCTATCACAGTATCTTTTGATCCTTGTCTACAGTCCTTAAAATACCAAGAGGATAGAAAGTTCTAAGCTGTCACCTTCTGATCACCAAGTCAAGCAGGCAAAGGTATACTGAATAATAAACGAGTTATGAAGAGGTGAAACAACATTTAAATAGATCATTATCTGGGTATCCAAACTGATAACGAGAACAATACCACCACTTCAAGTAGGAATCCACCTAAACTTTCTGAGCTTCTCTCAGCAATTCCTCTCCCTTGCCAATCTTCTATCTTTTCTAGCTTCTTCCTAATATTTGCCCAAGACTTAGCCACAAACTGAGTCTTTAATAATGTCTGCCCCACAGGGGTGGCAGGATCTATTCCTGAGTACAACTGTTATTAATATTCTGCCCTTGGGGAACTGACTCTCTAATTCCTTGAATTATGATCATTCTTAAATTTGCCATGTGGGTTTGGTGGCCTGGGTCTTGATTATTCCAGTTGGGTTTTACCAACAGCCACTTGTTATCTGCTGTGGGACCCACTTGATGTTGCTGGTCCCAAAGTCTTATACCTGCCCTCCTGATCATATCTCATTCCTCCATAGTAAATAGAATTCCTAGGATAGATTGTAATTTATCCCAGGTATATAAATCTGGGCCAAGAAACTGGTCCACCTGTTTGGCTACGCCAAGCGGGTCCTCTAATAAGTTCCCCATTTCTTTTTTAAAAATCTCTCACATCTCCAGTGTTGAGGGGAACAGCGACATACCCCGCTCCCGGTTCCCCTTGTGCCCCCACTCCTGGCACAAGCATTTCTCTAAGGGGGTATAATCTCCCTTCCTTAACTTTGCTTCGGGTAACCCGCTGAGGGGGTCCGGGAGATTCAGGGTCAGAATCATTGGTTACGAGTATGAGCGGGTTAGAAGGGGGAGGGGGGCTCAGCACAGAGCCCCCTCGAGACAGTTTACTGCAGCCTGTCTCTGAGCAGACACCTAAACGCTAATTTGGGGCCGCTCGGTGCCCCCTGCCCCAGCCCCAACCCCCACCCCGGGGCAGCTGGGTGCTCGGGACAGGCCCTCCCGGCTGGGGAGTGGGCAGCTCTGCCCCCCCCCTCCCCCACGCTGGGCCAGGCTCCGCGACACTGCTCCAGGGCTCGGCTTGGGCACGCTGCTCGGGTCGGGCGGTGGCGCCCCGGGAACAAGCCCTGTCCCAGCTGGAGCCAGCAGCGGGAGGAGTTCAGCTGCCCCCTGCCATGGATCCAGAGGGCTTGCTTTCCCTCTGTCCCATCTTCCAGAGTGCCACTCACTCGCACTCTGGGATTATCAACCTCCTAGTGGGATATCCGGCAATTCTTCCTTGCCCCCACCCATGGATCCAGAGGGCTTGCTTTCCCTCTGTCCCATCTTCCAGAGTGCCTTCTTTCACACACACACACGCTCCCCTTATTCGTGACTCGCTCCCTCACGGGCTACGAGAACTGCACTACTAAAGGGTCCACACTCGGGTGATCTCTTCGAGACCTCTCACTCACTGGCACTCTGGGATTACCAACCCCAACCGAACGGATAACTGCACAAACGCAAACACTTACTCCTCCCCGGAGTCTTCGATCGGTCTTCGTGCACAAAATTTAAGGGGTTCTGCAGATTCTTTTGCTCACTCCCGAGTCCGAATTAAAAGGGGTTCGGATATCCAGCGTTTTGGCCACGAGATCCTCAGACTGGGGCTATCCGAAGATAGGGCGCCTCCCCTATCTGGGGTTTCGCACCAAAAGATCTGGATCCGAGTCACGGCACCAAATTTGTTATTGATTAATTGTAATTTAGTGGGAAATAACCACTTCTCAATTTTTAGTGATGAATAAAATTTTATTAGCAAGCGGCGAGTGAGCAAAACAGCGCTGGGTGTGCCGGGAGTCTCTGCTCTACCAGGACACACACCTTACAGGACAGAACTGAGTCCCTTTCTAGTGTAGGCTTCATCCATATTCATGATGGGCGTACCCTGAGGGGGCTGCAAAGGTGTAAACAAGTTTTCCCGGGCTTTTCTCCGGTTTTCGCGGGCTTTTCTCAGGTTTCCATCACAGAAGGGGGGATGACTCAGCACAGGGGTTTTTGTAGTGGCTTGAAGATGGGGGCCATTTTAGCTCCCTTCTAACAACTGATTTTAACAATAGAAACTATATACATATATCTTATTTCTTATTTACATAAGAGAATTACAAAACTGTTCGGCCACAACATCCTGACTACATCTTCTTTTTCCCCTTGAGATTTGAATAACAAATACCATATATGTTTTATTACATGCTCCAGGTACTGCCCCAGTTGTGAGACAGTGTGGCTTTTTCTATTGACATGAATTGCAGTATATGTGGACTCTCAGCGTGCAATATAAATAGCTATCATTCTGCTGTGAGAGTCACACTCTTTAGTTAGTCAAGATAATATTTCTTTTAAATGTTTAAAATCATGTTTCACTCCTATTCATATCTAAAAGTCTTGAAATAAATTGTTCTTGAAATAAAAGAACAAAAGAGCAAAAAATATAGCACATAACTGTAAATATGGTCAAATCACAAATATATTTTCTGTAGTTTACTTTCCTAAAGTAGGGATTTTACTTCTTTGCATTTTATTTGCACATTTTGACTTCTATGTTTGTGTTTGTGGACATCTGTGATACAAACAATATTCTTAATTCCCTTTTTTTTTTTTGAAGCTCCAAATTTGTGCTTGATTTCCTTGATAAAATGTTCATAGATTATTACAGTTTTTTTCACATATTTTACAAAATATATAGAGCAAGTTTTAATCAAGATAAGTTTAGGCTTCTAGTATTTATCAAATATCTTTTGAACTATCAAAAAAATCCAAATAAATAAGATAGCCTCTACAGAAATTCAAGAAATAACCTCTGGTTCCTTTTAATTGTGAGACGGTAAAATGACAGCATTTTTTCCTTGCTTTTTGCTCATTAACACTTTTTTCTTTTTTTATTACATTTTTTCCTTCATTAGAATTTATGATTCATAGCTATCATTACACTTTCACATCTCTGAGTTTCTGTTAAATTTTCTTTGAGTGGTTAATAAACATACAGAATAAGATGCCTTTGCTCTACGTCCATGCAAAACTATATTTTCAGAAATTTTTTTTCCAAATTATTTTTAGTTTCCTAATTAAAATAATTATTTTTTTTTGAAAATCAAATTAATTCCAATTTGATTTTAAAATTATGTGTTTTTTCCTTCCAGCAATTAAAGAATGGGGGGTTTGTGCATTAGGAGGTATTTGCTTAGGTTGTTGTTTCAGAGCTGCTTCTATCTAATGGTACAGTTTGGGCCTATTGTATTGAAAAACGGATCTATATTTGGGATTATGTTTGACAGGAGGAATGAACACAGACACCAGAATAATTATATTACAGTCCCTTTTGGAATACCAGCACCAAATTTAGCCAGACCGATGGGGTGCTGTCTAGACAGTCCTTTTTTGTGTATCAGCTGTTTTTTCCCTGCTTTATTGTCCAGCTTCAATATATGACTGGAACCTGCATATAGAGCCCAAACATAACCATTCTTGCAGCCATACTTTGCTGCAAAAAACAAACCACCACCCCCAAAGTCTCAGTATTGGAATAAAACAGAAAAGCAAACAAACTATGCTTTTGCACAAAATATGTGTGTACATATGTATGCACACATATGTTTACAGATAACTATTCTATAATTAAAAATGCAATTCAGTAGAACTATCACTTGAGCTCAGCAGTGGATGCATAATCTTGGCTGTAGCTCTATTTTTTTGTGGGGAGGAAGTTGGGGGGGTGATTTCGAAGGGAGTATTGTTTTACAAAAGTCATGTAGATGAGGGTAGAAATATTGCTCTCTTTTTATGTGCTCCACCTCTTCCCAAAAGAAAATTGAAAATATAAAACAAGCAGGTTTGTGAAGAGGCAATTAGGAACTATTGTACATATAAATTGCAACCTTTCATTTCTGAGAAGGGCAAAGGATAAAAAGAAGAAATATTTATCAAATGTTTACACTGTAATTAGCAGTACATGCTGCTCAGCTTTTCACTTGCTGAACCTAATACTGAGCTGGAATTAAGCCTGTTCTAAAGACTCATAGGATTGCAGGCCATTTCCTTTTTTTTTTTTTTTTTTAAAGTAAAAAGCATCAGAAACCTATGATAAAGAAATTGCTACAAAACTTAACTCTATCAATTAATATGCATCAGGCCACTCTGTCACAAAAGGATTTTTTTTTTACCACTAATACCTAAAAGTATCTTAGCAAGAAACAACCACTGATAACAAAAAAAGCCCACAACCCTCTCAAGATATTATGCTGAAGAAGTTTTAGGAACTGCACTGCACACAGTCTGGGAAAAATCTGTGGAAAGCAGATATGTGCAGCAAACTTTCTAGGCCTGTACCTTCATTATCTGAAAAATGGCACTCAATAAGTAGGCAGTCCCTGAGATTATTTTGTTTGGCCTTGGCAAGATGCCTACTACTTATCATGCTGAGCAACAATGGCTTATTCTTCACTCATCTTACCCATCTCTACCCATTTTTTCCTTTTTTAAAATTGTAAGCTCTTTGAGGAAAGGGCTATCTTTTATATTTATTCTGGTTATGTTTGTATCTTTTTATTATCTGGTTATGTTTATATCTTTTATATATATTCTGGTTTTGTTTATTTATTCTGGTTTATGTTTATTCTGGCCATGATTAGACAGGGGAATTGGTAATAATGGACTTTTTTGTTTACATGCTTAATTGCAAAATTTACTTGCTTCCTGTCAAGGAGATTATTGCCATGGTCCTTCTGCACTTTTTTAGACCACCTTTTGGAGTGTACCAGTCCTTGGAACTATGACATCTGGAACCATTCTGTACTTAAATTGATAGTGCTACTTATAAAGTAGCACAAGAAGTCAGCTATTATGGTTTTATAATTGAGTCATATGCTCTTCTGGTCTGTAGTCTGAAAAGCCTAATAATTACTAATACATATAATGTGTTGTACTGTGGAATCACTGCTGTGCTTTCATGACCTGACACAAAGAGAAGGAAAGGATCAGAAATCTTTATAACAGCATCTATAATTCCTAGAGTGAAGGGCATTTGTTGTGCAGCATGTTTCTCACTCTCTGTGTGTTTGCAGGTGTCCCTTCATGCTATAGTTTTGATAATGGCCTTGCAGAGCTCAGGAGCTATATCAAATTACTTGGAAGTAGGCATATAGAAATGGTTACTTCTTAACAAATAAATGTTTATGGAGGGAAGCGGAGGCCTGATATATCTGACAGAAAAATCCAGCAAAGAAGTGATTTTTGCAAATGGAGCACCACGAAATTAAACTAATCATCTTAACTCACCACGAAATTAAACTAATCATCTTAACTGAAATTAACCTACGAGACTCTGGTTAGATCCTAATAATCATCAATTCACGATCTCCTCTTACTATTACTGTGACTCTGAGATTAGTTATGCTGTTCCTGTAAAGCAAATAAAAATCTTTGCTTTCTTTCTCTTTTTTTCTCCTTCCTCTCCCTCCACTCCCCCCACCCACTGCAAAGATGATGCCTCTGAGGTTAAAATTAAAAGTATAAAAAAGCACTTATATCTTAGCTATATGAACTATTCTTGACCTGTTGATAAATAGAAGAATCCAGTTTTCCAAGCCAAGATTTCCTAGCCCTTCCTGCTTCCTCAGGGTCTAGCACAAAACTTCTTGCTTTGGGCACATAGGTTCTGATCCATCTATGTAGGGTGTTAAAAAAAAAAAAAAAAGAGTTTGTTTCCTGGTGAACACAGAAGGTTGCACAAACCCACAGAGTCATTTACTGTTTGTTCCTTTCATGTCAGGTGAGTTAAATGGTTGTAGAATTATGATTGTAATTATATGACTTAGCAGCTAGAAGAAGAAAAGCCGATGTACAATATGGCATGGTTCAGAGTGACTGATAGCTGTCACTGTAGATGCTGGGATGGATACCACTATGCATACTACTGATGCAGAGCCAGCTTGGTTCTGCAAAAGAGATCATGAAGAAAATCAGCTTTGGTGGAGAATAACCACAGCTATCTAATGGTGGGGAGGGCACCAGAGAACCTTACTAGTTGGCACAGTACAAAGATCAACTTTGCTTAGTATGAGGAACATTCATCTGCCTACTGGACAGTAAATGTGGCTTGACACCACTGCCCCATCCACAGCCAAAGACACAGCTCAAGGCTGTTCAGTGCAGTAATATGAGGAAAGGTGGGAAAGCTCATAAGCAGAATTGTCCTGGGAGCTGCACATTATTTATATGTGAATGCCAATTGAAAGTGCTATACACACTATTCTGATTAAAATCATTCACAGAATCATAGAATATTTTATGTTAGAAAGCACCTCTGGAGGCCATGTTGTCTAACCCTGTACTCAGAGCAGTCCGGTTAGATCAGGCTGCTCACGGCCATGTCCAGCTGAGCTTTAACTAGCTCCAAGGATGGAGATGCTAGTACCTTTCTGGCCAACCTGTGCCAGTGTTCACTCACCTCCCTGGTAAAAAAAAAAAAAAAAAAAAAGAAAAATCTGTATATATAATCAGAATTTCCTATGTTCCAGTTTGTGTCCACTGCCTCTTATCCTATTACTGATGTACAACTGGCTGACACAATACCCACTATACATATGTGTTGCATGACATGTCTGTATGTGCAGAATGCTGTGGTCATGTAGTGTTTTTTCTCTGGGGAAGTCACAAGTAAGGTATACTTCTCTTGGGAGTGTAGCAGAATGTGGCCATGACACAGCTATGTGAGGAGCTAGATGCACCAGTTGAGGGTGTCTGGCATAGCAGGACCACTTGCTGCACTGGACAAGGATGTAGAGCTAGGTGATGGATATTCCCTGTGTAGGTCTTGTCTGCATAGCACCTTGCACAGCCCAGTGTACTGGTGTTTGTGGAGCACTTGTTGCAGGATGAGGAGAGAGGGGAATGGCAGTGCAAGCTGTGTAACCTGGTACCGGAAGTAGTGGCTTGCTGCTCCACACACCCTAACAGATCTGCTACAGGGAGTACTGTTTTTTAAAGGTAATGGTTTCCATTGCCATATAATCAGGTAAAAAATTGAGACTATAATTAAGAAACTATAACACTGTGGTGGTTTGACCTTGGCTAAATGCCAGGTACCCACCAAGTCACTCTATCACTTCCCCCCCTTCCCCTTTTTTCTCAACAGGGCAAAGAGGGGAAAGAAAATAAGATAGGAAAAAAACCCAACCCTTGTGGGTAAAACAAAAGCAGTTTTAATATAAGCAAAGCGAAGCAAAGGTCCACACGCAGAAGCAAAATAGAAAACAGATTTATTCTCTACTTCCCATGAACAGGCGATGTCGGGCCTGTTATTGATTAGTTGTAATTTAGTGGGAAATAACCACTTCTCAATTTTTAGCGATGAATAAAATTTTATTAGCAAGCGGCGAGTGAGCAAAACAGCGCTGGGTGTGCCGGGAGTCTCTGCTCTACCAGGACACACACCTTACAGGACAGAACTGAGTCCCTTTCTAGTGTAGGCTTCATCCATATTCATGATGGGCGTACCCTGAGGGGGCTGCAAAGGTGTAAACAAGTTTTCCCGGGCTTTTCTCCGGTTTTCGCGGGCTTTTCTCAGGTTTCCCTCACAGAAGGGGGGATGACTCAGCACAGGGGTTTTTGTAGTGGCTTGAAGATGGGGGCCATTTTAGCTCCCTTCTAACAACTGATTTTAACAATAGAAACTATATACATATATCTTATTTCTTATTTACATAAGAGAATTACAAAACTGTTCGGCCACAACATCCTGACTACAACTTCTTTTTCCCCTTGAGATTTGAATAACAAATACCATATATGTTTTATTACAGGGCCTTCTCAGGAAGCAGGGCTCCAATACGCGTAGTGGTTGCCTCGAAGGACCAAGGGTGACCCCACCCCCTTCCTCCTTTCTCCCAGCTTTATACTGAGCAGACGTCAGATGGTCTGGAATATCCCTTTGGTCAGTTCGGGTCAGCTGTCCTGGTTGTGTCCCCTCCCAAGATCTTGCCCACCCCGTCCCACTGTGGGGGGGAAATGTCGGAAAGAGCCTTGGTGCTGTGTAAGCACTACTCAGCAGTAGCCACACCACCAGTGTGCTATCAACACCCTGCCAGCTCCCAACATCAAACACAGCACCATGAGGGCTGCTACAGGGGAAAACCAATTCTGGCTCAGCCACACCCAGTACAAACACAAACTCCAAAAGTTCAGCTATCACACCAATGAGCATAATACAAATGTCCATAAAAACTATATTAAGAAGCGTTGTTTTAATAAAATGCTGAGAAACCTTCACAAGAATTAATCTGAGTTGAGGAGTGCATGCATATATCCCCTTTTCATATGGTGATGCTTTAATGTGACAATACTGGAGTTATGAGAGTAGGCATGATGCATAGCCACATTCTCCATCTTTGTTTTCCTATTACCAATCAGCAATTGTCTCTTCTTTCTTTCTCTCTTCCTTTCTTCTTTCTCATTTCTTAAATAATCCTTTCAAATCAGCACAGCTAAAAGAGTTTTTATCAAGCTGGACTCTTAGTCTGTCATAATTTTGTTTTTTTCAAATCATCCTGTTTAAGTCAAAATAAAACTATTTAAATCAATTTATTGTAATCTTGCGTTACTTATAGATAAAAATATTTACATGTTTGTGGGCTATCTGATGTGGGCACAGTATTACTGGAGGTTTTTCTTTGGGGATTACACCACCATTTAAGTTTATTTTCTTGTTTTCCACAAGATACAATGCCCACTTTTTACTACATTTATTTGAGAGTAATGTAATTTATCATTTTATTTGTTTGTAACTAGGATTGAATTTGTGTTTGAAAAGCATATGCCAAAATAGCTCCTTTCTCTTTTTTTCTACTGTGGTGAAAGAAATTCAGATTTTTATCTAAAAATCCTACATCCAATACTGATTATTTGACCAGAGTTTGATCATCATCACACTAATGTAAAGTCAGCTTATTTCTATTAAAGTCAATAAAATTACATCTGAGTAAAAATGGTGCAAGTAAAATAAAATTGGATGTATACATTTACAATAGCCATTCTGTATGAATTAAATGGTTGTAATGCAAGCTGTTCATATTCAGTAAGTCAGATCTGAATTTGGCCCTCTGTGTTTCCTTACACTGAGTTGAGTTCAACTGGGTTTTGTTTAGATGTAAACAGTTGCATATCTAAAATAATGGAGAACTATGAATAAATATCATGGCTTTTCTAACCAGTTACCAATCATACACAGCATTCTATTAGGGGAAAAATATTTCCAAGTAATTTAGCTGAAGAGATACTGCCATCCAGACTCCAAGTGTTGGCAGTACTGTAGGAAAATGGCTAGCTAATTGCTATGCCAAGGAGTGAACTTCCCCAGCTACCCAGCTTCTGGCCACAGTCAAACCCTGTATTGCCTCCAGAACAGAGTAAATGGAATTGCTGCCCCAGATTGGACTAGAGTAAGCCCAGGTGGGACCCAGAAACTGGGCCATGAGGCTGGTTACAAGCTGAGAGCAGAACCTTTAGCCTGCCAGGAGCCAGCAGCTGCCTTACAGACAGGTATGCTTGAACCATCACTGTGAGAGGACTGGGTAAAAAGGGACAAACAACCAGATAAAAGCCCTGAAACCTAGCTCAGATCCTGGCACTAGTCTGGAGGAGCCTTATCTCTGTACACTCTGACCTGGGCTGCAGTTCAGTGTTGAATCCAAAACTGCTGGTTCACCTTTGTTTTTTCAGTGAAAGGGAAATTCAAATTGTAAGTGCTCAGCAATGGTAATTCCTGACCAAGGAATGATCTGGCCTGGAGGGCAAGAAGGCCTAACTGCAGAGGGGGTTAAACTATCTGGAAGCAGGAATGCCAGAGATGGAACTACTCCCTGTAAAGGAGTGAAGTTTCCCTTGGTGATGAGATAAGAAAGGAGCATTGTCTTGTAGCCATCCTGGGCCACCTTTGGGCAGCAGAGCTGGGCTAGGGGATGGACCCAGTGCCTAGTTGAGGTGCCCCATGCTGACACTCACATGATTGGTGCTGGTGCAAGTGTATATAAGGAATCATCTCATGATGCATCTTGACAGACTCCTTGTAGAATCGCTTATAGTGGTAGGACTCTGTCCAATGCACTGTTCATTAAACGCACAATCACGTGCTTAATTCACCTCAAGTGACACAATAAAAATTCCTCAACATCACTTACTGCCATCATGACAAAGGTATTTGAAGTATTTATTTCTGACAGCAGCACTAAAGCAACGCTCTATTATTCATTAGCCTCTTGCCACGTCCTAATTTCTTGGGACGAGGACTCAGATTTGCTGATTCCCAGGTCAGGATTAAGGTGAAACAACACCAGGGATTCTTCAATTCACGAAACTCAATTTTTATATGCTCACAACAGATATTGGCATGAAACTTTGTCAGTAAGCCTTGCAACCTATGCAACAAGCAGTAAACCTTATAACATACACTGACAAACTGCAAACCTTACAACACATGCCGACAAGCAGCAGATCTTATAACATACCCTGACAAGCAACAGACATGCCCCAACAAGCCTTGCCTTACACGCAGAGATACAGGGATAGAGAATGAGAGAGAAAAAGACAGAAAGAGAGAAAAAGAGAGCAAGAGAGGCAGGGAGGGAGAAAGACAAAAAAGAAAGATTTCACCAGCCCTGGTTCCAGTGTTGGTCCAGCCAGCCTAGGTGTACAGTTCTGGAGGGGCATCACCGCCTGGGGCTTTGACTCAGGTCCTTTTAGAATTCCTTGCCCCTCCTCCAAGGCGGGCACTTAGACTAATTAGGCTAATTAGGCATCATGCACAGTCTATGCTTTTAGAATTCTCTTTGCTCTGGTGCATGTGTAGTTTGTACCTTCAGATTCTTCTGGAAATGGGTTGGTGGCCTTGGGGGTCTTTGGGGAGTTACTCCCCCCTCCCTGCAGGTATGACTGTGTGGTGGTTTAGTCCCTGCTGGGGTCTGAGACCACTCAGCTGCTGCCCCTCCCCCACAAAGGGAGTGAAATACAAAGCCCCGAGGCTGAGATAAGGAGAGGTTTAATACAACAGAGCAACAGCAACACAACAAACAATAACAATAAGAATAACAGTGATAACAATGAACAGAGCAAAATGTATACCGATACAGCAAAGAGAGAACCGGCTGCACCAACCCATGCGCTCACCGATTCTTCCCGCGCTTGGGCGCCAGGATGTGACATCAGCATGATATATGAATAACCCGGCTAGAGCTTCCCCCCCACTGCTGGGGAAACTTAACCCTATCCTGGCTAAACCAGGACAGACTGTTGTCTGACCTTTCTTCTTGGCACGTGCATTGTGAAAACAATTTCTCTATTGGCTCTTTACAGAGTTGCTCAAGATAGCCTCAGAAAAGTGTGGTCCCACCTCCGTGGGACCCCCTCATCTCCCTGAGTCATCCTGCACAACCCTGGTGTGTCCACAGAGACCATCTTCTTTACCAAAGTTCTTTATCAGATGTTTGAGACATTAACTATTGTTTCATCAGACCATCACACCTCTGCCTACCAAGGGCTTGAGCCTGAAGGGCCTTGTGCTTCAAGAGTTCACAGCACTCACCTCCAAGCCTGTGATACCTGCAGGCTGCCAGGCTCACAGGCTTGGGCCCCATGGCCTCTCCTGGTGAGAGGGACGCAGTCAGTACCTAAAGGCTATTTCCAATCTGTACACTGCCTTCTCAGTGGAATAATTAATTTTTCCTGCTCTAGGACCCTGCCAGGTCCTTGGTGTGACTGAGATTTTTGTACCAATACATTTATGGCTAAAGAAATTTATACTATTACATAAGCTGAACTATATGATCCTTAAAATCACATGCTTATGTCTAGAAGATATAGACAAGAAAGTGAGATAATAATTGTTTTTCAGTCATAACTTTGAATGGTTGAGTCCTGGTGGTTTATGTCACATCTTTAATTTCACCTAAAGACATTTTTAATGACCTTTTAATGTTGTGTTTTCCACAACAGGAAAAAAAGATATCTTAAATGCATGAAAGCTGTCATAACAAGCAGTAGCCCATCCTAAGGAAGCCAGGATATTGCAAGCAGATCTGCATTCCTGACAAGCCCAATGATTAGAGATAGATAACTCTTAGGTTGATGTCTTAGCAAACCCAAGAGAAGTAGTAGGCTGCTATTAAAAGTCCTCTGTTGCAGGGCACTTCATGACATCAGGTTCAGTAGCCTATCTCAGCCAATGTACTTTGGAGTGAATAGATGGATACTGTATAAATATTTTTAAATTATTTTTGTCTGTCTGACTTATCTTTGTATTTTTAAATTTACTTCAGATTTTTTTTTAAGTAGCTAATATAATCTTATAGACTATAAAACTTTATCTGAATAATTTATAATGTATGTATTATGGGAAGTTCTGCAGCCTAGAAACAAAGGACCATTGTGTGTTAGGTGAACATTAAAGATTTCATTCAGCTTTTCTTGTATAAAAAATAGTGGATCACTGTGGTAATTGTACAGTGTGTCATCTGCTTGTAGTCTTTCAGCTCTGCAAAGAGATATTTCCTTGTTTGTGCCTGTGATTGTGTTTAAATCTGGTTAATATTATATATATTTTTGAAATAATAAAGCAAATTCAGTGAAAATTAATTGGCTGCAATTAATTTGAAATTTCAGATTTCCTAAATATGATGAATGCAAATGATAGTACCATTTTTACTTTATAGGAAGAAAAAGGATTTTTATACGCACTCCCCCACCAAATCTTTTTTTTAGCACACCTTTAATTTTATTGCAGACTTTTCCTGTAGTTATCATGGAAAATATTTAAAAAGGATTGTACTGGGTCTGGCTGGGATGAAGTTAATTTTCTTCATAGCAGCCCTTAGGGTGCTGTGGTTTAGATTAGTGACCAAAACAGTGTTGATAACACACCAGCATTTTAACTGTTGCTGAACAGTTCTCGCACAGCATCAAGGCCTTCTCTTTCTCACTCTGTCCTTCCAGGGAGTAGACTGGGGGTGCACAAGAAGTTGGGAGGGGACACGGCTGGGACAGCTGACCCCAGCTGACCAAAGGGATATTCCATACCATATGACATTGTGCTCAGCAATAAAACGGGGAGGGGGGGAGCATTTTTCCAAGGTAGCTGTTGCTTGGGGACTGTCTGAGCATCGATCTGCTGGTGGTGAGCGATTGCTTTTGCATCACTTGTTTTTTCCTTTTTTTCCCCCTTCACTTATTAAACTGCCTTTATCTCGATCCATGAGTTTTCTTGCTTTTTCCCTTCTGATTATCTCCCCCATCCTGCTGTAGGAGTGAGCGAGCAACTGGCTGGGGGCTTACCTGCCAGCCAGGGTCAGCCTACCACCAGAATTTGCTCCATTTTAAAAGGAGGGTAAAAATCCTAATTTCTTATGCCTTTTTAAAAAGTAACTAACTACAGGGGAAAAAATAGACTAGACAGTCAACAATAATTCTGAGTTAGCAGAGAGATGAGCTCACTATTTAAGTCTTTCCTACAGTTCACTGACTTTTCTGCATATGATACCTAAAATAGGAACCTATATGGGATTCTGAAGGAGGAATGTAGGTGGAAAAGAAACAAATTCTGAAAGAGAGACAGATTCACTTCTTGCGTGTGCCTTGGTTGCTAGCTTCAGGCGAGACATCTTTGACTCTATAAGTGTTGTGGTGTAACCCCAGCCAGCAATTAAGCCCCACACAGCCCCTCGCTCACTCCTCTGCAGCGGGATAGGGGAGAGAATCAGAAGAGTAAAAGTGAGAAAACTTGTGGGTTGAGATAAAGACAATTTAATAGGTAAAGCAAAAGCTGTGCATGCAAGCAAACTAAAACAAAGAATTCATTCACTACTTCCCATCGGCAGGCAGGTGTTCAGCCATCTCCAGGAAAGCAGGGCTCCATCATGTATGATGGTTACTTGGTGTGGTGGTTTGACCTTGGCTAAATGCCAGGTACCCACCAAGTCGCTCTATCACTTCCCCCCCTTCCCTTTTTTTCTCAACAGGGCAAAGAGGGGAAAGAAAATAAGATAGGAAAACAAAACAACCCTTGTGGGTAAAACAACAGCAGTTTTAATATAAGCAAAGCGAAGCAAAGGTCCGCGCACAGAAGCAAAAAAAAAGAAAACGGATTTATTCTCTACTTCCCATGAACAGGCCATGTCGGGCCTTCTCAGGAAGCAGGGCTCCAATACGTGTAGTGGTTGCCTCGGAGGACCAAGGGTGACCCCACCCCCTTCCTCCTTTCTCCCAGCTTTATACTGAGCAGACGTCAGATGGTCTGGAATATCCCTTTGGTCAGTTCGGGTCAGCTGTCCTGGTTGTGTCCCCTCCCGAGATCTTGCCCACCCCGTCCCACTGTGGGGGGGAAAATGTCGGAAAGAGCCTTGGTGCTGTGTAAGCACTACTCAGCAGTAGCCACACCACCAGTGTGCTATCAACACCCTGCCAGCTCCCAACATCAAACACAGCACCATGAGGGCTGCTACAGGGGAAAACCAGTTCCGGCTCAGCCAGACCCAGTACACTTGGGAAGACAAAGATCATAACTTCAAATGTCCCCCACTTCCTTCTTCTTCTTCCCCCAGCTTTATATGCTGAGCATGATGTCATATGGTATGGAATAACCCTTTGGTCAATTGGGGTCAGCTGTCCCAGCTGTGTCCCCTCCCAACTTCTTGTGCACCCCCAGCCTATTCGCTGGTGGGGTGGTGTGAGAAGCAGAAAAGGCCTTGACTCTGTGTAAGCACTGTTCGGCAATAACTGTGTTATCAACACTCTTTTCAGCGCAAATCCAAATCATAGCCCCATACTAGCTACTATGAAGAAAATTAACTCTATCCCAGCCAAAACCAGCACAATAAATTTTTACAACATTGGCTCCTGGTTTTACTTTGCCCACCCTGCAGTACAAGGTACATATAGACCCTCAGAATTGTTTGGGGTATTTTTCCTGAATAAAATGCTCAATCAAGACCAATAGTCAAACAATTGAGTTATTACTACATTACACTGTGGTTTGATCTATCTTCTTCAGATAATTTGAGAAAAAGAAGCAACCAATTAATATGTTAAGCCTACTGTGTTGGGTTTATGTGTGTGGCGGGCAGCTTTTGGTAGAAGAGGAAGGGGCTACAGGGGTGGCCCCTGTGAGAAGCTTCTCGAAAGCTCCCCCAGGCTCCAAGTCAGACCCACCTCTGGCCAAGGCCGAGCCAATTAGCGGCGGTGACTGAGCCTCTGTGATAACATATTTATGAAGGGGAATCTGGGAGGAGGAGTGGGAGTTGTGAGGAGGAGTTGTGAGGGAGACACCTATGCAAACACCAAGGTCAGTGGAAGAAAGAAGGAGGAGGAGGAGGAGGAGGCGGAGGAGGAGGAGTGGGGAGAGAGTGGTGCGCTGGAGCAGAGACTACCCTGCAGCCCATGGTGAGAGGGCAGGCTGTCCCCCTGCAGCCCATGTAGGTCCACGGTGGAGCAGATGCCCACCTGCAGCCTGTGGAGGACCCCACGCCAGAGCAGGTGGCTGTGCCTGAAGAAGGCCAAAACTCTGAGGGAAGCCCCCGCTGTTGTAGTTCGACGCTGGGAGAACTACATCAAGTGGGAGGGACCCACCCTGGAGCAGCTTGGGAAGAGCTGCAGCCCATGGGAAGGACTCAGCCAGAGAAAGTTCATGGAGGACTGCTGGAGCAGGGGAAGAGTGAGAGGAGTCCTCCCCCTGAAGAAGGAGGAAGGAGCGGTGGGACTGACTGTAACCCTCATCCCCTGCCCCCTTGTGCTGCTTGGGGGGAGGAGGTAGAGAAATCAGGAGCAAAGCTGAGCCCAGGAAGAAGGGAGGGGTGGGGGGAAGGTGTTTTTAAGATGTTGTGGTGGTTTAGGCTCTGCTGGGGTCTGAGACCATGCGGCCGCTGCCCCTCCCCCACAAAGGGAGTGAAATACAAAGCCCCGGGGTTCAGATAAGGAAAGGTTTAATACAACAGAGCAACAGCAACACAGCAAACAACAACAATAACAATAACAGTAACAGTGATAACAATGAACAGAGCAAGATATCTACCGATACAGCAGTGAGAGCAGAGAGATCGCATAACACATGTGTTCACCGATTCTCCCGCGCTCCCGCGCTTGGGCGCCAGGAGGTGACGTCAGCATGGTAGTGAATAACCCAGCTAGAGCTTCCCCCCACTGCTGGGGAAACTTAACCCTATCCTGGCTAAACCAGGACATATGTGGTTGTACTTCTCAGTTCTACTCTGTTAAGTGGTAGTGGTGGTGGTGTTTGAATTAAATTGATGTTCTTTTTCTTCCCCTAAGGTGTCTGTCTTTTGACCATGACCATAATGGGTGAGTCATCCCTCGCTGTCCTTATCTCGGTTCCAGAGCCTTTTTTTGTAGTTTTCTCCTTCCCATCCCTGAGGGGAAAGGAGTGAGCGAGTGGCTTCGTGGTGCTCAGTTGCCCTCTGGGCTCAAACCACACACCTACAAAAGCAGAACCTAATTTCAAATACATAATACATGTACTCTCGTAAACATCAAGGTCTACTTTAAATAGTTGAAGACTCCAACTCTAGAAAACAACCCTGTTTCAGGAAGGATACTTGCTTAATTTTTAAAAAGTGCTTAAGCACCTGGAGAGTCAGTGTGATTAAGCAGATACTTTATAGAATCATAGAATCACAGAATATCTCGAGTTGGAAGGGACCCATAAGGATCATCATGTCCAACTCCCTGCTCCTCACAGGACTACCTAAAACTAAACCATATGACTAAGAGTGTTGTCCAGATGTTCCTTAAACTGTGACAGGGTTGGTGCCATGACCACTTCCCTGGGGAGCCTGTTCCAGTGACCGACCACCCTCTCAGTGAAGAAAAGTTACTTCAAGTAATGCATGTGGGCAAGATCTCTAGTTCTTGGCTGTGCTCTGCTCAGGCAGGGCTCTCAGTGAATTTGGTGGGAGCTGGAGAGAGATAGCTATGAGCTGCTAGGCAGATACCCAAAGAGGCTTGGTTATCACCATGACGAGATTTGTCATTCTCAACTCCAATATGGTTGGCCACACTGCCCTAATTTTGGGGACAGTGTGGGGCACTTCAGAACAGGATTCACAGCAGCCAGCACAGTTTGTGGGGTATGTGTTTAAGCTATCAGTTAAAAATAGCACTAATTGGTGGGGTTGTCCCTCTCTTACAACCTTGAGATGAGAGATACATGTAATATGAGACATGTTTAGTATGAGATACATTTTTATGTATTTAATATAATGAGATACATTTAATGTGTGGCAGGTTAACCTTGGCTGGATGTCAGGTGCCCACCAAACCATTCCATTACTTTTCCACCTCAGCTGGACAAGGGAGAGAAAATATAACAAAAGGCTTGTGGGTTGAGATAAGGACAGGGAGATCACTCGGCCATTACTGTCGCAGGCAAAACCAGACTCGACTTGAGGAAATTAATTGAATTTATTACCCATCAAATCAGAGTAGGATAATGAGAAATAAGAACAAATCTAAAAACACCTTCCCCCCACCCCTCCATTCTTCCTGGGCTCAACTTCACTCCCAACTTCTCTACCTCCTCTCCCCGAGCGGCGCAGGGGGATGGGAAATGGAGGTTGCAGTCAGTTCATCACACGTTGTCTCTGCCGCTCCTTCCTCCTCACTCTCTTCTCCTGCTCCAGTGTGGGGTCCCTCCCATGGGAGAGAGTCCTCCACAAACTTCTCCAACTTAGGTCCTTCCCATGGGCTCTAGTTCTTCACAAACTGCTCCAGCGTGGGTCCTTTCCATGGGGTGCAGTCCTTCAGGATCAGAGTGCTCCAGCATAGGCTCCTCTCTTCACAGGGCCACAGGTCCTGCCAGAAAACCTGCTCCAGTGCGGGGTCTCCGTGGGGTCACAGCCTCATTCGGGTGCATCCACCTGCTCCAGTGTGGGATCCTCCATGGGCTGCAGGTGGATATCTGCTCCACCGTTAACCTCCATGGGCTGCAGGGACACAGCCTGCCTCACGATGGTCTTCACCATGGGCTGCAGGAGAATCTCTGCTCCAGCACCTGGAGCACCTCCTCCCCCTCCTTCTTCACTGACTTTGGTGTCTGCAGAGTTGTTTCTCTCACATATTCTCACTCTTCTCTTCTGGCTGCTGTTGTGCAGCAGTTTTTTCCCCTTAAATATGTTATCACAGAGGCGCTACCACTATAGCTAATTGGCTCAGCCTTGGCTAGTGGCAGGTCTGTCTTGGAGCCGGCTGGCATTGGCTCTATCAGACATGGGGGAAGCTTCTGACATCTCACAGAAGCCACCCCTGTAGCCCCCCCACCACCAAAACCTTGCCACGTAAACCCAATGCATGATAAAATACAAGAGTTAACAGCTAAACAAATAAAATATATAAAAATTCCTGAAGCAATAATTTAATGTGTCCCTTTGATCATCTAACCTTCCTGTTACCTATTGATCCATCTCCTTGAGGATTTGTTAAAAAAAATAAAACTCCCAGCATTTAAAAACAAATGCCAGAAAATTATTCCCTTTCTCCCAGATGTGAATAGCATCTAGATTTTCCAACTGAATATGCCCCAAAAACAGAGAAGAAATTTCATCTGTGGCTTGTAAAGTTTCTATATACCTGTTTTGCTGATCAGGGATATCAATTAAACTCAGACACCAGAGTGAAAAGAGCAGGCGTATTTTACTAGAAATAACTAAATAATGTAACAGAATAATACAGAAAACATACAGTAAGAAAAGACAGAACAGTGCACTTAAACAAACAGGAAAATACAGGGTAATGCATCAAATCATTACTACCTGAGAGAGAGAGAGAATAGTGATTAAGAAAGATCCATCACCACTTGCACACGTTACCATCGTCCAGACCCGCAGTGGCTGGGCAGCCCCGGTTACAGCGAGGATTTGCAGAGCCTGTCCCGGCAAGTGGGAAATCCTACGCGGTGCGTCCACCCGTAGGTGAGGCTTCCAAAGTCGCTGTGAGCGGGTCCCGCCTTATATACCCAAAAATCAGCAAGCCAGAATAGCTGGCACCTTTGTTTTAAGCAGAAATATCTGGTTTAAATTTCACATTAGGTTCCCCCCAGAGCCTGGCCAGCGCTCAAGGAAGAAACTAAGGGAATTTCTCTGCTTATCTGATCGGATTATGCACAAGGTCTCACATCAGGTCTTGGAGACAGGCACCTGCCTCCGTGACTCTGTTACCCTATTCATATACAAGGAAGGGAAAGATACATTCAAGATGGCTACATCACATCAGGCCTCAGAGACAGACACCTGCCTCCATGACTCTGTTACTCTATTCACATACAAAGGAAGGGAAAGATACATTCAAGATACCTTCATCCTCCATGCATATTTCATTAGGGATTACATACTGAGTTAACAGTTTCGGTTCAGGGCCTGTTGCTCAGGCTTCAACACTTCCACCTTTTACATCAGACTAGTTGGTTTGCTATAACTTAGTATAATACCTGTTAGCACAATGGTTATCAGTTATAAAATATACAGGATTCATCTATAGGTCAACTCTGGCTTGGGCCTATGGTCCAAGCCTTAGCACTTCAATACCCAAATATATAATGATTTTAGTAACTGCCACCTTAATGCTGAGAGGCTGAAAATAGGAGGTTTATGTCTGTTTAAAAATGAGTTCCCTAAATGGATCCATCACATGCTTCTACCTCTGAAAAGGTCCATTGTAAGATTTCTCAGGCATTAAATATTTGTATCCAGAGAAGTTACATTTGTTACTTTTTGAGGTTTTCATTGCTCTTTCTAATCCTGCTGCCTTCCATGGCAGCCCTGCACTATCCATCTCATCTGCTGGAGGGCTGGATATGACCTTGCTAGTAACAGGGCTTCATACCATGCCTGAGGGACGCTCTGTCTTATTCTCCAGAAACAGATTGTCCTCTTTGGAGAAGTGTTTGTACAGCATAAAAAAGTGAGAATGACAGTCTGTGCCAGTGTTGTGATTCCTATAAATTAAAATTAGTATAATGTTTTGTGTGACTCTGTGGGTAGATGTATGTTTCTTATTGTGAATAAGTGTGTTTCAATATAGATATATAATAGCTGTCTAGCTGTCTATCACCCTGTTTCAGTGTCTCTATTTCTCTCTTTCTCTGCTGCAATATAATTTCACCTCTCTGCTTATACTTTTACAGTCTCAATTTTTTGTCTGTTTTCCAAAAGTGCTTGAATTAGACTATTTGACATTTCCTTGTGCTAATGTGCAGAGAGAATCCAGAGAGAATCCTGTTTTGGAAAGCACATTAATATTTTATGAAGTAGAAGAACAGAACAGGTGTGACAGGCAAATACAGTAAGTAGCAAGCAGCATTCTCCAGGATAAGCTTTAATCTGTCTATGACACTAGTCTTTTATGATGTGTGAATAAACTGTGTTATCATGATTAATGGTAATTAATTGTATTGTCATTATTGCTTATGTTTTATATTGTCCTAGGCTTTGTGAAAGATGTCACATGAAGATGTTACATCTATCCAAGAAGCTTACAGGCTACAATGGATTTATTTTGGACTTACAGCATTTGGCCTAATGCAGATACATCCAGGAAGTACAGTTTCATCCATGTCTGCAATCCTCCTCAGAAATAAAATAGACCTTTGAGATAACTCTAGAATAATCCAAAAAGAAGATGCTCTGCAGCAACACACTGTAAGCGTATGTCCTGGTTTTGGCCAGGATAGAGTTAACTTTCCGTGGGCTGAGAGGGAGCACAGCTGAAGGGCTGGGTCCTGATCGATCGTTGGACCATTCCATGTCATGTGATGTCAAAGCTCAGGGCAGTGCTCTCTCACGTGTTGTTGTTTGTTTTGGGTTTCCCAATCGACTGGGCGGGCTTCTCTGGTGGGTTGAGATCGCTGCTGGAGACGGGCTCTGTACCGGTCACCGTTTGGTGAGCCACTACGGCATTTTACCCATTTTGGACTACTATCATTACTGTTGTTTTTGCTAGTAAATTTTTGTTATTTAACCTACAACTTTTTTTTTTTTGTCCCTCCCCTATTTCACTGGAAGGGGGGGGGAAGTAAACAACTGGCCACGTGGCGCGATTTGCTACTGGCTCAGTTCAAACCACAACAGTTTTTGGCGCCCAATGAAGGGAATCTGCTACGAGTATACTTGAAATTGCTAATGTACAGGGACCTGTAAAATAAGACATTTAGTTTTAATGTCAGACATCACTTGTGTTTTACTAGCTTGTATTTTTCCTGTATTTTTCCTATATTTTAATGTATATAATTTCATTTATACTTTTTTCCTAACTACCCTCTGTACTCATTACCCACTTGTAAGATGTTTTGAAACCTGTAACTCCTTGCCTACTAAAGATAGGACAGACCTTGGACAGTCTGAAAAACTCCCTGAGTACATCCCTAATAGCAGGAACCTAAAGAAAACAAGTGCCTAAGAAGACACCAAAGTCAAGATAAGTGACTGGAAGCTGGTCTGAACTAACCTCCTTGGAACAAACAGGAGCTGAAGGATGGATGAGGTAACTCCATGCCCACATATGGACAGGAGAAACCTAAAGTTCACTAACGGACGGTGTGAGAAAGGCTGTGGGGACCCCTAAGGAGGGGAGAAGACCCTCACTATTTTTACTACGCATGCTCAGACTATGTAAATGAATTCTGAGAACCCATTAGCATAAGACTGCCTTTTCTAAGAAATCTGATGCATATGTATGCTTTTTGTGTATATTAGAGTGTTTTATTAGTAAGTGTGGCACTTGTGGTGGAGCGATCCCCAGTGCTGCCCAGCGCTGTGAAAAAGAATACCTGCTTAACAGTTATACTCAATTCTGTTGAGTGAAGCTCTTTGTTTCACCAATGTGGGGCATGAAGTTTGAGATAATGGCAGAACGGGTAACAATGTTGATTTCTTGGCTCCTTAAGATTTTATCACCTAATTTGCATTATGTATTTCCCATGCTATTGCTCACAGTCCATGAGAGTTGGGTTAAAATATTGTTTTTGCAGTACTATGTGATGCTTATCTATGATGGGGGGGTGTCATTGGCCCTGGGGCTATTTACAGTTGTGTTTGAGGAATTCAGGAATTTCAGATACCTTTGGAATGTTGATATTAACATGGTCATCTTACTGCTAGGAGCTAGTGTGTTCCTGCATGTGGTTCAGGTTTTGTTCAGGGTTAAGCAACTATTTAAGAGTACCACCTGGAAACCTACCCCAAGGGTGGAGATTTATGAGTGGCTGGGGGTGTGGAGTAGCATGGGCAAGTACCTAGAACAGTGGGCACCTCCGGTGTATTGGAACTTCACTCCTGCACAAGTGCAGAATCCTGAAGAATTAGTAAAATATTTGGAAAAATTATGTTGTCACCTGAATAATTCCAGAGAGGCACAGCTCACTGCAACATGCTGGGGCCTGGCCCACACTTACCGAGTGCTATTAAACACTGTTCAGCACCCTCAAGAGGAAGAGAAGGGCTCTGGATCTGGTAACAAAGTAACAGACAGTGCAACCACTCAAAGTCCACAACAGAGACTGCAGCCACTGCAACCCCGACCACAGGCACTGCAGCTGAACCAGAGAACCAACCCATGACAGTGTCAGTTGCTCCCATACAGAAGAAGAAATACACAAGAAAATCCCCTCATGGCCTGCAGGGTGACGATGAACCAGGCCCATCACGAGAACAGGAGGAAGAGGCAGAGCCAGTAATAGTCACCCGATCCTTATCCCTGAGCGAGTTGCGAGACATAAGGAAAGATTACAGCCGCCATACAGGTGTGCACCTCGTTACCTGACTGCTCCGATGCTGGGATAGCGGGGCCAGTAGCGTGGAATTAGAGGGTAGGGAGGCCAGGCAGCTGGGATCCCTGTCTAGGGAAGGGGGCATTGACAAA
Organism: Strix aluco; assembly: GCF_031877795.1. NCBI lineage: Eukaryota > Metazoa > Chordata > Aves > Strigiformes > Strigidae > Strix > Strix aluco. The sequence goes on from NC_133970.1 coordinate 14,709,320, forward strand.
GCCATTGGAAAGAAGACACAGAATCTCAGTCTCTGGAGGCGACTTCTGTCAAGTGTGAGGGAGAGGTATCCCTTCAAGGAAGACTTTGTATGTCATCCCAGTAAGTGGACCACTATGGAGAGAGGCATTCAATACTTGAGGGAGCTAGCTGTGCAGGAGATGGTTTACTATGACCCAGATGATGCACGGCTACCCACAGATCCAGATGAAGTCCAATGCACCCGGCCCATGTCGAGGAAATTTGTACGGAGCACACCCTCATCATATGCCAATGCATTAGCAGTAATGGACTGGAGAGACGAAGAGGGACCAACAGTGGATAAACTGGCTCGCCAACTACGACAATATGAAGAAAGTCTCTCTTCCTCCCTCATCGTGGCTGTGGAGAAATTATCTCAAGAATTCCAGCAATTTAAAGAGGACATGTCCTAGTCCCCACCTGCACGGACTAGGACCTCGGCTATTAGGAGCACTTGTTTCTCTACTCGAGAGAACCGGTACACACCATGGAATCACAGAATCACAGAATCATCTAGGTCGGAAAGGACCTTGAAGATCATCTAGTCCAACCGTTAACCTAGCACTGACAGATCCCAACTACACCATATCCCCAAGCGCCACGTCAACCCGCCTCTTGAACACCTCCAGGGATGGGGACTCCACCACCTCCCTGGGCAGCCCATTCCAACGCCTAACAACCCCTTCTGGAAAGAAATACTTCCTAATATCTAGTCTAAACCTTCCCTGGTGCAACTTGAGGCCATTCCCTCTTGTCCTATCACTTATTACTTGGTTAAAGAGACTCATCCCCAGCTCTCTGCAACCTCCTTTCAGGTAGTTGTAGAGGGCGATGAGGTCTCCCCTCAGCCTCCTCTTCTCCAGACTAAACAACCCCAGTTCCCTCAGCCGCTCCTCGTACGACATGTGCTCCAGACCCTTCACCAGCTTCGTTGCCCTTCTCTGGACACGCTCGAGTGTCCTTTTTGTAGTGAGGGGCCCAAAACTGAACACACTAATCAAGGTGCGGCCTCACCAGTGCCGAGTACAGGGGCAAGATCACTTCCCTGTCCCTGCTGGCCACGCTATTTCTGATACAAGCCAGGATGCCATTGGCCTTCATGGCCACCTGGGCACACTGCTGGCTCATGTTCAGACGGCTGTCAATCAACACCCCCAGGTCCCTCTCTGACTGGCAGCTCTCCAGCCACTCCTCCCCAAGCCTGTAGCGCTGCTGGGGGTTGTTGTGGCCCAAGTGCAGCACCCGCCATTTGGCCTTATTGAAACTCCTCCAGTTGGCCTCAGCCCATCGCTCCAGCCTGTCCAGGTCTCTCTGCAGAGCCTCCCTACCCTCGAGCAGATCAACACTCCCACCCAGCTTGGTGTCATCTGCAAACTTACTGAGGGTGCACTCAATCCCCTCGTCTAGTTCATCAATAAAGATGTTAAACAGGAGTGGCCCCAAAACCGAGCCCTGGGGGACACCACTCGTGACCGGCAGCCAACCGGATTTAACTCCGTTCACCACAACTCTTTGGGCCCGGCCAGCCAGCCAGTTTTTTACCCAGCAAAGCGCGCGATCATCCAAGCCTCGAGCAGGCAGTTTTGCCAGGAGAATGCTGTGGGAAACGGTGTCAAAGGCCTTACTGAAGTCAAGGTAAACTACATCCACAGCCTTTCCCTCATCCAATAAGCAGGTCGCCCTGTCGTAGAAGGAGATCAGGTTTGTCAAGCAGGACCTGCCTTTCATAAACCCATGCTGACTGGGCCTGATCATCTGGTTGTCCCGCATGTGTTGTGTGATGGTACTCAGGATGAGCTGCTCCATCAGCTTCCCGGGCATCGACGTCAAGCTGACAGGCCTGTAATTTCCTGGATCATCCTTCTGACCCTTCTTATAGATGGGCGTCACATTGGCCAATTTCCCATCTGTCAGGACCTCCCCGGTCAGCCAGGACTGCTGGTAAATGATGGAAAGCAGCTTGGCAAGCACCCCAGCCAGCTCCTTCAGCACCCTCGGGTGTATCCCATCTGGTCCCATAGACTTGTGTGTGTCTATGTGATGCAGTAGGTCACTGACTGTCTCCTCCTGGATTGCAGGGGGGTCGTTCTCCCAGTCTCTGTCTTCTGGCTGAGCAGGCTGGATTCCCTCAATACAACTAGTCTTGTTATTAAAGACTGAGGCAAAGAAGGCATTAAGCACCTCAGCCTTCCCCTCATCACTTGTTACCATGTTTCCTCCTGCATCTAGCAGGGGATGGATACTCTCCCTGGTCTTTCTTTTGCTACTGACATACTTATAGAAACATTTCTTGTTATCCTTGACTGCTGAAGCCAGGGTAATTTCCAGCTGGGCTTTAGACCTCCTGATTTCTGCCCTGCATAGCCTCACAGCCTCTTTGTAATCTCTGTGAGTGGCTAGCCCCTTCTTCCAAAGGCTTTAAAGTTTCCTTTTCTCCCTGAGTTCCAGCCAAAGCTCCCTGTTCAGCCAGGGTGGGTCTTCTCTGTCGCCGGCTTCTCTTACAGGACCTGGGGACTACCTGCTCCTGAGCCATTAAGACTTCCTTCTTAAAGAGTGCCCAGCCTTCCTGGACCCCTATACCCTTCAGGATCATCTCCCAAGGGATCCTTTCAAGCAGGTGCCTAAACAAGACAAAGTCAGCCCTTTGGAAGTCCAGGATCTCAGTTCTGCTTAGCCCTCTCCTGGCCTCTCTAAGAATAGAGAACTCTATTATTTCATGATCGCTGTGCCCTAGTCGTCCTCCGACCGCCACATCATCCACCAGTCCTTCTCTGTTCACAAAGAGGAGATCCAGCAGGGCACCTTCTCTGGTTGGTTCTCTCACCAGCTGCGTCAGGAAGTTGTCTCCCACACATTCCAGGAATCTCCGGGACTGGTCCCTCTCTGCTGTGTTGTATTTCCAGCACATGTCTGGGAAGTTGAAGTCTCCCACAAGAACAAGGGCAAGCGATCGTGAGATTTCTCCTAAATGCCTATAGAATATTTCATCCACCTCTCTGTCCTGGGTGGGTGGCCTATAGTAGACTCCTACTACAACATCTGCCCTGTTGGCCTTCTCCCTGATTCTAACGCAAAGACACTCTACCCTGTCTTCGCTACACTTGTGCTCAAAGCAATCATAACAGTCCCTAACATACAGCGCCACCCCACCACCTCTCCTTCCTTGTCTGTCCCTCCTAAAGAGCTTGTAGCCATCAACAGGCGCACTCCAGTCATGGGAGACATCCCACCATGTTTCTGTAATAGCCACAACATCATAATTTTCCTGTTTCATCATGGCTTCAAGCTCCTCCTGTTTGTTACCCATGCTGTGTGCATTGGTATACATGCACTTCAGATGGGCTGATGTTTTGCCCCCTTCCCCCTTCAAATCTAGTTTAAAGCTCTGTCAATGAGCCCAGCTAACTCCTGCCCCAAGATCCTCTTCCCCCTCTGGGACGGGTGCATTCCATCTAATGCCAAAAGGTCTGGTGCCCTGTATACCAACCCATGATTGAAAAATCCAAAGCCCTGATGGTAACACCAGTCTTGGATCCACAAGTTCATCTGCTGAGTTCTCCGGTATTCTTCTTCATCCATCCCACCCAACTGAAGGGATGGAGGAGAACACAATTTGTGCCCCCGACCCCTTAATCACTTTCCCCAAGGACCTGAAATGTCTCTTCATTGCTTTAGGACTTCTGGTAATGTCGTCACTACCTACCTGAAAAACCAGGAGAGGGTAGTAGTCCTTGGGTCTCACTAGAGCGGGGAGTTTTGCCTTGAGGTCCTTGACGCGGGCCCCAGGGAGGCAGCAGACTTCCCTATGAAGCGGGTCTGGTCTGCATATGGGGCCTTCGACACCCCTCAGAATGGAGTCACCCACTACAATGACTCTTCTGGGGTTCTTTTTAGAACTGGTTTTAATACCTGGTCTAGAATGACCCGGCCTTGGTGGACCTTGGTCTTCCTCCTTGTTTGTCTCATTTCCTTCCTCCTTCTCTTCTTCACTCAAAAGTTCCAGGGCCCCGAATCTATTGTGAAGGGACACCATGGAGGGTGAGGGAGGTCGGGAGAGGATTTTCCTGCCTCCCTGAGCGGGAGCCTGTTTCCAGCCTCCCCCATCTCTTAGGTCCCCTCCTTCTGCCTGGTAGCAAGAGGATGAGGGATTACCTACCTCGTTTGGAGCCTCCATTTGCTCCTGTTGCTTTAGGGGTGCTAGGGTGTTACTCCACCAATCAATTTCCCTTTCACACTCCCTAATACTTCTTAATCTCTTGACCTCTTCTTTGAGTTCCGCAACCAGGCTGAGCAGGTCATCCAGTTGATCGCAGCGCACACAGGTGTTATCACTGGTGCCTTCCGACAGGACTGACAGGCTCAGGCACTCCCTGCAGCCCGGGACCTGGATCGCTGCATGTTTGCGTGGCAGCTCCGTCTGGGTCGCCACGGGTGAAGCTGTGGCATCGCCTGCGTGACTATGGAGAAGACACGAAGAAATGGGATGGAAAACCTACCTACCTATCTACCTAGAGAGCCAAGGAGTCATCAGCAAGACACGCTCCCCCTTTAATAACCCCATATGGCCAGTGCGAAAGTCTAATGGAGAGTGGAGATTGACAGTGGACTATCGTGGCCTGAATGAAGTCATGCCACCGCTGAGTGCTGCCGTGCCAGACATGCTAGAGCTTCAGTATGAGCTAGAGTCGAAGGCAGCCAAGTGGTACGCCACGATTGATATTTCTAACGCATTTTTCTCCATCCCTCTGGCAGCAGAGTGCAGGCCACAGTTTGCTTTTACCCGGAGGGGTGTCCAATACTCCTGGAATCCACTGCCCCAGGGGTGGAAACACAGCCCCACCATTTGCCATGGACTGATCCAGACTGCACTGGAACAGGGGGAAGCCCCGGAACACTTACAGTACATTGATGACATCATTGTATGGGGTAATACAGCAGAAGAAGTGTGGGAGGCATTGGCCTGTCAGCCTTGCACAGCCTCTGAGAAAGAGCTAGGCTTTGATGAAAAACAGGCCTTGGAAGAAAGATAAGAGGCTGCTGAGCTATGCCAAGGTGGCAGGGAAAAACGACCAGCTGCAACACTGAACTGTGGCAAAGTACTGAAGTGTGAGACGTTACTACCGCGAGAATAGCGCGTGAACGAGAGGGTGATTGGCCTGCACAGCGCGTGTTAGAGTGGTCTTATGCTGATAGGGGAAAAGGTTGATAGCTGTCTAATTGCTGATTTGTTAACTATGAAGTAAGAGCTTTACCGACAGCATCCGAGAGCATAAGTATGTACCGTTGTAACAATAAACTCTCTCTTTCTCTCTGGATTTCTTCAGGAGTCTGTGCCTCAGTTGCCACAAAGAAGTTTTTGAGAAAGGGGACAAAATAATCCAAATCCTTCTGAGAGCCGGTTTTGCCATAAAGAGTGGCAAGGTCAAGGGACCTGCACAAGAGATCCAGTTTTTAGGAGTAAAATGGCAAGATGGACATCATCAGATTCAATGTCCCCACTGACTAGCAAAAAGGAAACACAAGCTTTCTTGGGTGTTGTGGGTTTCTGGAGACTGCACATTCCAAATTACAGTCAGATGGTCAGCCCTCTCTATTAAGTGACCTGGAAAAAGAATGATTTTATATGGGGCCTGGAGCAACAACAAGCCTTTGAACAAATTAAACAGGAAATAGTTCATGCCGTAGCCCTCGGGCCAGTTCAGACAGGACAAGATGTTAAAAATGTGCTCTACACTGCAGCTGGGAAGAATGGCCCTACCTGGAGTCTCTGGCAGAGAGCACCAGGGGAGACTCGGGGTCAACCCCTGGGGTTTTGGAGTCGGGGATACAGAGGATCAGAAGACCGCTATACTCCAACCGAAAAGGAGATACTGGCAGTATGTGAAGGGGTCCGAGCTGCTTCAGAGGTGATCAGGACTGAAGCACAGCTCCTCCTGGCACCCCGACTGTCGGTGCTGGGCTGGTTGTTCAAAGGGAGTGTCCCCTCTACACACCATGCAACTGATGCCACGTGGAGTAAATGGGTCGCACTGATCACACAATGGGCTTGAATAGGGAGCCCCAGCTGCTCAGGAATACTGGAAGTGATCACAAATTGGCCAGAAGACAAAGATTCCGGATTGGCGCCAGAGGAAGAGTTGACACGTGCTGAAGAGGCCCCACCATATAATAAAGTACCGGATAGTGAGACGCAATATGCCCCGTTTACTGACGGGTCCTGTTGCATTGTAGGGAAACATCAAAGGTGGAAGGTGGCTGTGTGGAGCCCCACATGACGGGTCACATAAGCTGCTGAAGGAGGTGAATCAAGTCAGTTCGCAGAGGTGAAGGCCATCCAGCTGGCCTTAGATATTGCTGAGCGAGAAAGCTGGCCAGTGCTCTGTCTCCACACTGACTCATGGATGGTGGCAAATATCCTGTGGGGGTGGTTACAGCAGTGGAAACGGAGCAACTAGCAGACCAGAGGCAAACCCATCTGGGCTGCTAAATTATGGCAAGATATTGCTGCTCAGGTAGAGAATCTGGTTGTGTAAGTACATCACAATCTCATGTACCCAAGAGCTGGGCCACTGAAGAACATCAGAACAAACCAACAGGCAGATCAGGCTGCTAAGATTCAGGTGGCTCAAGTGGATCTGGACTGGCAACATAAGGGTGAACAATTTATGGCTCACTGGGCCCATGACTCCTCAGGCCATCAGGGAAGGGATGTAACATAGTGATGGGCTCGTGATCGAGGGGTGGACTTAACCATGGACACTATCGCACAAGTTATCCATGAATGTGAAACATGTGCTGCGATCAAGGAAGCCAAGTGGTTAAAACCTCTTTGGTATGGAGGACGATGGTTAAAATAGACACTTGGGCCAAAGAACATGGCATTGAGTGGATATATCACATCCCCTATCATGCACCAGCCTCTGGGAAAATTGAGTGGTACAATGGGTTGCTAAAAACTACACTGAGAGCAATGGGGGGTGGAACTTTCAAACATTGCGGCACGCATTTAAGAAAAGCCACCTGGTTAGTTAATAGTAGAGGATCTGCTAACCAGGCTGGCCCTGCTCAGTCAAACCTTCTACATACAGTAGATGGGCATAAAGTCCCTGTAGCGTGCATCAAAAATATGCTGGGGAAGACAGTCTGGGTTATTCCTGCCTCGGGTAAAGGTAAACCCATGTGTGGGATTACTTTTGCCCAAGGACCTGGGTACACTTGGTGGGTGTAGGGAGTGGCGTTCGGAAGATCTCGCGATGTACGGAAGGAATAGCTGTAGCCCCCCTTGTTACGAGGTAAGGTGATGGATAGGCTTGTAATGTTAAGGGCACACCCACGAAGGAGGTACTTGGTGAACGTATATAGGTAAGATACACAGTTTAATAAACGGACATTTTGTATCCATCATATTGGTGTCTGTGCTGATGTCCCCGTGAAGGTCTTAACCTCCTGCAGCATTAGTCTGCGATCTGAGCGCCACTGACATGTGGATTGGCAGGTTTAATGAGGCAGGCTAATTGCGGTGTTGCAGTATTAGTCTCTGCGACCTGAGCGCCACTGACACGTGGAGAGGCAGGTTCAAAGAGGCAGAGCTAACAGCAACAGGTGGGTAATGCAGAAGGACAGGGAAGTCCGATGTGTGCCTCAAGGGGATTTGATTTTAGTTGAAAATAGCCAATGAATTGAACTGTATGATGTTAACTGCCAAATAACCCAGTTATTGCATATCATCATCACTACGGTTGATACATATTATACTAATGGCATCACATTAATATAAAAAATGAACTTTGATGGAGTCAGGACTGATTTCAGTAATTGGTGCCCAGCAACTTCCTTGAGATCAACATCTTCGGTCCACAGACTGTGAGCATGAATGGTACCAGATATATTGTGGGGACTCAGAAGGAGTCCCTGCAAGAAAATGGACGTGTGAGCAATCCTGTGTATGAGCGAGGATGTGACGAGGGACTGACCCTGGAAGAATGAGGAAGAACCCAGGAAGGTAAACAGCTTCAGGGTGATGGCCTGGGCCGAGAAGAAGTTTGTACAATGTCGATGTGGCAGTTT